>NC_132801.1:17629758-20029758 GCF_048594095.1 Paramormyrops kingsleyae | reverse complement strand
TTTGATGGTACACGGTGAGTTTAAATTCCTAAATCCGCTTCAACTGATGTGACCATCCGATCGTCGTTATCTGCTCGGCACAGCATCACCGCCCACCAAGGCGGCGCAGAACTGCACGTTAACTTTTAACTTTCGCAATATCTATTAATTTGATATGTTTTTGAAAAATAATAACACTGTGAAAGCGATGACATGCCAACGCAGATCGTCTAACGATTTCGACCTCACCAGTCTGATTAATAAAGTCAGGGGCACTTTAATCCAGATTACATACTCCCCCCACCAAAGCTCACGGCAATACACGCACAGAAATCCCACAGAGTGGGTGGACACTGAGCTTCCTTTTCATTGTCTTATCCCAGGTTACATAAAGAGCTTCTTTTTTTTGGCAAATCTCATTTTAATGAAAAGGATTTGAGCATGCATACTTGTACTAGAAAAACGACAGATAAGATCGCTTTAATGGCTTACCCAGAACGAATAACGATGAACACCACTTAAAAATGCAGGAGAGTTCATGATGCATGTAAAATGTTACCTCCAAAATAACAAAATGCTGCTCGAGGTGATGTCTTCTGCAGTAACTTCTCCTCTTCCAGGGCTACATAAATGACCACGATGAGTTCAAATGTTCCTCTCCACATGCGTGTGTGAACCTGTCTACGTATTGCGTAATGGAAAGGTATCCGTGTCTAAACGGCTCATTGCTTTAGGAAATGGTAAGCACTTTGTGTATGTTGGTGTCACTCCTCTTACTCTCATCCAGCACCATTTAGCTGATTCTGATTTTATCCTCCCTGTGCAGTGCATGCCCCCCCCCCATTCAAAGAGGAAATGTCAGCACTTCAGAGCCCTGGCCCTTTACATTATTAACTGCGGGACACCCCCACCCTGTCTTTACTAGCGATACCCCAATACATACCAAGATATTTACTAAATGCCCCGATTTATGTTTCTTTTACATTTTGAAAACTCACTGCATTACTGTATAGGTATAGCTGATTAAGGTCTCAATTAACATATGTACAACAAGATCCAATATCCATATGCAGTAATTACAATATAGAATGAGCTGGGTTTTACAGGGGGTGACTGGGGTACCTAGTTCCTCTTTTTGGTGCGTGCAACTCCTCCCACCCCTGACCACTGTCACTGCCCACCCCTGCGTAACTTGCTATCTGTCCAAAATAGTCAGCGACAAATGCAGCCGGTCAAAAAATAGCTACAGGGACACTCTAGAAACTTCTTGAGTGAAGTCAGTGCTGTAGCTAGAGCTGCAGTAAATTCACCGGTTTGTTTGGCTGCATAACTGGAAATATCTAGGCTAATCTGAGGAGCATAACATCAACGTTTTAACAGGTGATTGTGTAGAATGGCTATATTCTGCTAATCTATTAATACAATGTATTCTCGGTTTCTTGAGCACGCTATCTGACTGACCAGTGAGTGAGTCTGAGATTGTTGTTGTTCATGATATTTTCCAATGGCATCCATTGCTGGTCAGCACATGGAGTTCCATCCTGTACATGGGACAAATGTCAGACTGGACCCATCAGGAACACAAGCCACACGTGTGGAGAGCTTCGCTAATGGTGTCTGCTTCAGCAAGAACCCTTTGGCTCCTGGGGAGATCTTCTTGGTTGAGATTGAAGACAAAGAGTTGGGCTGGTGCGGCCACCTAAGGATCGGACTCACGGGCCACGACCCCCGGAGCCTCCAGGTCGTACCGGAATATTCCCTGCCTGACCTTGTGGACCTGGGTAACAGCTGGGTCTTTGCGATTACCAGGAACCACAACAAAGTTGTCGATGAAGCAGACAATGGCGTAGAGGCAGGAGTCAACGTGAGGCCAGAAGAAGGAGGGGAGCCAGACTCTAAACCTAAGACATTCTTCACTCATTCACACCTTCGCATTCAAGACGTCTACCTCCCCCGGGACCAGCTGGTAGGCCGCAGCCTCCCTGGACGCTTCAGCCACATTCTGGATGAGCTGTACAAAACCAACATGCTGCCCCCTACAGCCAGGCGCAGCCGTATTGGAGTGGTATATGTGCCCAGAAGGGAGGGAGTAGCCGACATGCACATAGTCATCAATGGCGAGGACATGGGAGCCTGCGCCAAAGGCATTTCCACCCGGCAGCCGCTCTACGCTGTAGTGGATGTATTTGCCGCCACCAAGTCTGTCCGGATTGTCCAGGTGGAATATGGCTGTAAGTTCACCATCTGGTTATAATAGCAACAGCTAATGTGGTAGTTGAAGATTTGCCGATTTAAGTCCTTGGAGAGCCATTGTATTTATACTGCAGAATTTGTTAATCTTTGGATAAATGTGTTTCATTATCAGATAATAATAAACAGATGGTTAGCGTGCAGATATTTCATTTAAAATCCAGTGTAGTAATGTTTTCCTCTTCTTTCTCTTCTCCTAGTTTCTTCTCTGCAGACACTGTGTCGCAAGACGATACAGAAGCACATTGTACACAGAATGGCCCTGGATTGGTTGGAGCTTCCTTCTCTGCTTAAACATTATTGCAAGTATGAATGACTCACGTGGTAGAAAGGAATCCCAGTGCAGCCACATTTCATCTGTAGTGGGTCCCATGCAGAGGAACAGTATGGACTCAACTATAATTATGTGGAATCCTTGTTAAATAGGGCTATCAGGGAGGCGGGAGACAGACAGAATATGAAATATGGGCCCAGGATTTTTGTTTGGTCCGACTGTTGTCCCCGACTGATACCTTTTTGTTTAGTAATAATAAGCCAAACTTCTGCCCAGTGTCTCTGTCCAATGTTGCAATTGATGGTCACTGTGACACCTGTCATCCTACTTATATGTCTTTATTTCTTGAAGGTTTGTTTTTATCAGTTATGATTTAATGAATGAAGAATAGATCTAGCTACCAAAAGCAGCAGGGCTTAGTTTAGTGCTCTGAGAGGAAATTAAACTGCCTACCACCATTAAAATCAAATTGACGTGATGGTAGAACAATTATGTTCCTTTGAATCACTCCGCAAAAGGCAAGACCCATATGTGAGAATAATTCAGTGGTGAATGAGCATGCCAAGCACACATTAAACAGTTCAGAAACAGGGAGAAAAGCTTTGCATCTAGTCACAAAGAACATCATCGCAATTCGGTACATGATAGAGCATATTAAACACCTATTTAATCCTACTGTTGTCTTTCTTTTGATCTGTCTTTCCTTTTGTTCTTTTCTGTGTCTAATCTTGCTGCCTCCCTGATCAGAGGTTCAGCTTCTTAGTTACAAATGCATAAAGAATGGGCAAAGATGTGAAAATTTCTTTGCAAAAACTCATAATTAAATTTTAAATTTATTGCTTCTGTAATTCTGTTTTTACCCTGAAAGAGAAAGAAGGCCTCATTTATCAATACACAGATTAGCTATAACATTAAAACCACCTACCTAATATTGGCTCCTTCATGCAGCCAGAATAGCTCTATTCTGCCGAGGCATGGACTCTACAAGACCTCTGACGGTGTCCTTTGGTATCTGGTACCAAGACATTAGCAGCAGATCCTTCAAGTGCTCTAAGTTGTGAGGTGGGGCCTCCATGGACTGGACTTGTTTGTCCACCACATCCCACAGGTGCTGATCAGACTGAGAACCAAGTCAACAGCTTGAACTCTTTGTCATGTTCCTCAAACCATCCCTGAAAATTTGTTGCAGTATGGCAGGGTGCATTATCTTGAAAGAGGCTACTACCATCAAGGAATATCATTGCCATGAAGAGGTGTACTTGGTCTGCAGCAATATTTATGTAGGTGATACATGTCAAAGTAACATTCACATGAATGCCAGGACCCAAGGTTTCACAGCAGAACTTTGCCCAGAGCATCACGCTGACTCCGCCGGCTTGACATCTCACCATAGTGCATCCTGGTGCCAAACCGAAATGTATGAAATTACTTTGAGTATACTAGAGTTATAATTGGAGAACAATACAATTCATAATTTTAAATGACGGTAAAGAAATATATTATGTCAAATAACTGCAGCCGAGATGCTGAAAACCAGAATATACATTATAGGAATATCGCCATCTTGTGGCAAAAAAAGAAAGGATGCACCTGGAGTCACGTGATTATTTTGCATGTCACGTGACATCCAGTTCAACCTGACATCCGCCTGGTTGCTGCAGCTGAGTTTGTTCGGGATTTTTGTTTAGTCATATGCTCGCTATTCGACAGTGTAGTCTTAAACATGTCATTTTGCTCGTTTTTTGGGGAAGAGTCCTATAAAGACCACTTCAAACCTGGTAAGTTTGTTTTCTAGTCAAGTTGAAGTAACTAGCTAATTATATTAACTCCTAATGTCATTATCTGTGGATATATTTAAATTGAAATGAAATATTATCGTATACTAGAGTTATATTAGATTACTGTCTACGTGACTAAAATAATCACAGTTTTTTTGCGTCCGCGTCAGGTGTCTCAGCTGGTTATTAAACTGGCTGCGAGTAAGTGGTTTGACATTTCGCGTGCAGGTGGTCCGCGCCCGCGAAACGTCAGATTATTATGTAATCATCTAATAATCGTGGTTTCGCTCCGGTGATTACAAATACATGTGCGATCCATTACACACTAGTTGCCTGAATAATAGCAACCGTACCAGTAGAGCTGCCAAAGAGTAATGAATACCAGGTCAGCCGTCAAGAAAAACCAGTGAATTAAAATGATTTCCACTACAGATTTTTTTTAGACGTATTAGTTGAAAAGCCCTCGGCTTCACTTGGAAAAAATCTACAATTTATGCAGAGAAAGGCTACCATTTCTTTAGTGTCCTAAATATAACTCTGTCTATTCGAATTTTTGTATTTTGCTGATGAAATCTATGTGTCAGGAGACAACATGTGTGTTATTGGATTTAAAAGGTGGCTTTATTAGTACTGAAGAAAAGCCCTTTAATGTTAGCAGTTACATAGTTGGATAAGAATTCCTTTCTGGAAATCTTCTGTGATGATTTGGTAACCATGATGTACGTATTGTATGGTGTTGGTTATATAATGGAAGTTGCCAGCCTTTCATGTTGTGCTTTTCCATGTAGTCTTGGCTCCTCCATAGTCATCTGAAGAGCAATCCCCATTACCAGCTGCAGGAACTGCTTGTTTTCAGTTCTCATCTTGAAAGTTGAAGTGATATATTATGGCCTGAAGCCAAAATGGAAAAAATAACTGGATTACACATGGAACATAGTCCATTTTAATTTAGGTAATTTTCTACATCTTTTCTCTTCTCAGGTATTTATGTGTGCTCCAAGTGTGACCACCCCCTGTTTTCCAGCCGATCGAAGTACGAGCATTCCTCCCCCTGGCCTGCCTTCACGGAAACCATCCGTGCAGACAGTGTCAGCAAGCACGAGGAGAGGCCCACCGCCTTCAAGGTGAAGGACAGATGGGTGATTTTCAGTGGTGCATATTCATGTAGCCTGGTAGTAAGTTAAACTGGTGTGTGTGCAGAGTACTGCTTGAACCACTTGGTTCTCTTAAAAGAAATGAAATTATACTTGCCGTTTATACAAGTACGGGTACATAGGAATACAGTTTTCACATATGCCATCTTGCTCACCTCATGTGAGAATAACGGTGGTGTCAGAGCACAGGGTCAGCCAATTAGTGCCTCTATAGCAGTGTTTCCCATCCCGGTCTTCAGGGAACCCCAGACTATCCATGTTTTTGCTCCCTCCCAGGTCTTTGCCAGATATTCCATATTTTTTCTCCATCCCAGCTGAGGACCGGGTTGGGAAACACTGCATCTTTCAGTATTATAGACCTTGCTGAAGAGCCCAACAGCAATGTTAATATTCTGCTGACTATTTGAACCAGTGACCTTCAGATGACAGGCAGAGAGGTCTAACCCCTATGAGCCACTTACCTCCCCAGTAGTGGTTTTCTACCGTTCTCTGATACTAAATTGCTTTTTGAGTAGAGATGTTTAATGATTGTTAAAAAGATTATTGAACTTATATTTTGGAATAGCGATGTAAAGTAGGGCTGGGTTAAAAAAAAAAAAATCAATTTTCTGATTCAGATTGATCTTCATTTGCATAATCTGAAATCGATTCATAAAATCCCAAGAAAGACTTTTTTTTATAATGCATGCCTTTTTCAGTTTATGGCCTTTTTCCATGGATGTGTTGAGCATTAACTCTGTTAGTCTTGCCTGGCCAGCCTCCCGCAGTGAGATCTGGCAGAAAAAATCAGAGCAAAAAACATGGAGGGGGTTGCTCCCCTGAAGGCAGATGTCTGGATTTCGGATTCCGGAAATATGAAGACAGTGTAGAGCTGGACAAAAATAAAGTCGTATGTAAGACGTGCAAAAGGGAGATGAAACACTGTGGAAATACTCCAAATCTCCAAAAACCACTTAACGAGATATCATCCAGATGAGACATCTGCAAAAACGTCCAATCCACAACTTACTGGTCATGTTAATAAAAAAAATGTATTTAATGCTTTGGGGGAAGTTCTTAATCAACATATTAATATTTTTATTAACGTATCAGATTAGAGGGTTCCTTGTACAATTTACCTCAACAGTTCTCTGAGAATCTTTTTCCTAGTCAAGCGAAATTGGTATTGTTACTGAAATATCTCTAATCAAATCGATATCAAGTTGAATTGAATTGGACATCAAATAGATTCGAAACCTTCAGAAACGGAATTGAATCGATCCGGGACTCAGTGTCAATACCCAGCCCTAACACCAAAGAAGTAATGGAAGCTAAGAAGGAAATGCTTTTTGCGACCTTTGGATGTTTCAGGTGGTCTGTGGGAAGTGTGGCAGTGGACTGGGTCATGAATTCATAAATGACGGTCCGAAAGAAGGGAAGTCTCGCTTCTGAATATTCAGCAGCTCGCTGAAGTTTGTCCCCAAAGGTGTGGTCTGTGCGCATGAAGTTTCAGTTGCCTGGCATTCTGAATTGCATTATGACAAAGATAATGTCCCCCAGCCTTCTTACCAGGGTGTTTCTTTTTTTCTCCAATCCAGATAAGGTTGACCAACAATAAAGCGAGTTGATTTGATAAATGCATCTTGGGAAGGTGTTTATTCGCACCGCTCTCAGGTGTGGACCGCTCATGACGTGCGATGGAGAAAGTCTCATCCAGTGCACAGATTCGTACCAGGCCACGCTGAGGAATGAGCACTGGCACCCTGGTGTTGCATCACTTTCAGATGCAAAATTGTGTGGAATTTCACCAATAATGCTAAAAATTTTAAAACGAATGTGGCTAGAGGAAAACATTAAATTATTCGATTGAAATTTATGGTACCTTATAGCTATCTGGGAATGGTTCTTATCTGGTTAACAAGTTACTGAAATGTTACTCCTAAAAATAATAGGAAGTCTTTCCCAGTTTTGTGATTCTGATGCATAGACCTATACAGTATGAGCAGTTAAATCTCTCTATACCCCTTTGGATATTTTCATCAGCTTTTGACTGCATGCTTTAAAATGGCAGACAAAGCTGACTTCACTGGTAACATGCTGATTTACCCCATCTGCATTGTTAATCATAGCCATGCCTCTGACAGTCTTTGTTCTAGTAAGTTTGATTTTACAAAGCAATAGAAAAATTACATAGAGAAAAGCAACCAGATTTTATAACACTATAAACAAATGTATCAGGCTTATGTCCATTTAAATGATTTCACATTTTTAGAGTCACATTTTAAACATTTACATAAAAACAAATGGATTACTAATTAGTTTACTTATATATTTTAAAATGCCACTTGTGATGCTTCATCTTCTAATATTTTGGTATGAAACAGAATAATTCCAGTAGTTGTCATGTCATTAAACATCATTTAATAATATGGAGAGAAAACAGTTGGTAACTAGCAGTTTCATTTGAGAACTACAGTAAGTTGTCTGAACTACCTCTGATTACGGAAAATAATAAACTTCATGATGTCTAAAACAGACCAATTGCATGTCCTGTTTATTTTCAATTAAATGCAATAAATAATGAGCCAAATGTTCTGTTCTCTGCTTGCCAGCTGTCTGGAAGCAGTTACAGTGACTGAACAAATTTGTCTGCTGCTAATGACTGTCTCTGCATCTAGATAAATCTCCATCTGCTGTGGCTTTATAGCTTTCAGTCCACCGTAAATGACGTAAGTCCACCGTAAATGACGTAAGTCCACCGTAAATGACTGTCCGGCCGCGGCCTTCAGTGCCGAAATGGGAATGTCCAAATTTGCAGACACACCATCCTGCGGATTCCTGGTCCGGGCAACTGCAGACTCAGGCCAGCACGACCTCACAGACTTCCTGTGTTACTGGGCTGTGCCCGAAGAGGAGCGATAC
Source organism: Paramormyrops kingsleyae (assembly GCF_048594095.1). Classification (NCBI taxonomy): domain Eukaryota; kingdom Metazoa; phylum Chordata; class Actinopteri; order Osteoglossiformes; family Mormyridae; genus Paramormyrops; species Paramormyrops kingsleyae. Next base: position 20,021,422 of record NC_132801.1, on the reverse strand, counting down.
CGCTGTATTCTTCCTTGGAAGTATGAAAGCCTTAACTGTTAAACAGCAGTTCAACATTGTCAACACTAGATGGCGATATATGTTCATCTTATTTCTCCATTGTTGCTGCTTGTGATGTACTTGCATCCCATTCAGTCTCCCCCCGCCTTTAGACCTGTGCTTTGGGGAGTATGTACCAGGCTCAATCTGACCCTTTACTGAATAAATGGTTTTGGCTGGTAGCCGGATGTGTGCTGCAGATGGGGTGGGGTTGGGCTTTGAAAATACAACCTTCTGGATATTTCTTCTCAGTTAAAGTCATGGAGGTTGAAGATGTAATTTGTAATTGGTCAGTGTTCGTGCCCTAGATGTTTTTAATCAGAGTTCTGCAATTTATTCTTACTGATCAAACGAAATCCAGTGTTTTAGCTCCGGGATTTTCAATACAGTGCTTTGCCACTGATGTGTTTCATGTAACTGATTACAGTCGCCCCTCCAGATTTGCGGATTTGACATTCACAGTTTCAGTTATTCATGAGGTGATCGTGGACGGTTAAATGGGAATATTTCCGGAGCTCGCTAAAAGATGACAGAAACTCGCAGATGTTGCATAAACCAACATCAAAAAATTTTTGAACAATACTGAAAATTATTTGAAAATCGTATTTAAAAGTTAGTGTTATTTAATATTTTTTAGTGTAAGTGCGTAAAATATCTTTAATATTTTAAGCTATTTTTGGTTTAAAAAAAAAATAGTATTTGCAAATTTTCATGTTTGCAGGGAACTTTTACCCCTAACCCTTATGAAGGAGTGACTGTATGTACATTATTTTGGATGCAGCTGTTTGGTCTGATAGCTTTTTATAATTTCACTTGAATATTTAAGTTGCTTTTGGAATTGATGTTAATCCAAGCAGCTTCTTTAAGATGCGTATTTATAACGTATTAATAATAGTGTCAGACGTTTGTTGTGTCCTTCGTGCCAGTCGAGCTCTTCTGGAAGCTCAGCATGTCCTGCATGTTCATCTCCAGTAAGGAAATGAAAGTCAGTCAGTGGGGATAACCTGATTGGGCTTCCATGCTGCCTGAAAGCTTTGGTTATCCGTCACCTCGACGGCTGATGGGATGCCCGTGTGAGTCGTGCTAATTGGACTCCTGGCTGAGTTAATGGGCCAGGGCGGGGATGGCGGGGGGGGGGGGACCTCCTGTCCTGCACCAGGCTCTTCTGGGCAGCCTCACCCTGCAGATGTTCCGGCTGCGTGCGATTGAGGGGCACGGCCGGCTCTGCGGATTCCGCTGGAGGTCATTCCCAAGGTTTGGCACGCAGCTGCCGAAACGAGGGTCGCCTCGGAGTAAACGCCCGTCACTGTGCCCCCCCAGACTGAGATGTCCACCAGTGTTATCTGGAGCTGACAGTGGGGCTGGTCCGTGCAGATCCTGTGTTTCCGGGTCTCATTCACAGCACCCCTTCCTTTCATTTCCATGGCAGCTCCCTTGTTCATGCACAAATAAGGCATGTTTACAGGGAACACACATTCTTGGGGCTTCTGTGGTTTTTCTCTCATCAGAGCTTCATCCAGACACATCTGTACATTCATTTAATGTTAACGAATACACATGCAATTGAAATGATTTCTTGTCTGGTTAAAAGAAACATGCAAAATGTTTTGTCTTAAATTGAATATAACTGACTATAAGACAATCATTAAATACTGTACCCATCATTCTTTGATATATACCAGGGAAGGTCTTGTAAGTGTGATTGCAAAAAATATTATTCCTTTGACACTTTATGTCAAGGAAATGCGCAATAGTGATTGGATAACTGCTTCTCCGGGCATCTGATTTCTTGACGGGCTTCCAAAATAAATCTGTTCAGTTTAAAGTCCTATGACTGATAATGTGATGTGAATTCTCTTGTTAGGACTACTTTCTGTTATTTTATTTTTTTTTAAAAAAGAGCATGATTCACTTTTACTTTAGCACATGCATTTGTCTGCGATGGACTGAGCAGCACTAATTCGATTGTACCTCCAACCTGATTTAAATGAGGATGTAACTGCATCCGAACCCTGCCGGATTCTGCATGTCCAGCCTCCCAGGCTGTCCCTTTCTGGGTTTGATAAACGGGCGGGTGTCGTGCTAACTTGCCGTGAGGAGCAGGCCTCCCCAGAGGTGTGTCTGAGGTTATTGTCTTTCCATCTTCTCCTACCAAATGATGTTTAGCCTGGGAGGGAGACACAGTTATTACCACAGGGTGGCCACACTGGTCTGCACGCAGCATGCTGGGTTAAAGTGATATTTTGGTTTATTCCCTGTCAGCAGAGGCCCACATGGGCCAGTGATTATACCGCCCTTTGTGTATCCCATCATGCTCTGCTCTTCGTGTGATCTCACCATACGGTGAGCATCTAATCACAGCCTTGCCTGCGGAGGGTGTAATTTCGCCTCTGTATGTCGGCTAATGCATGTCGAGGGTAGAGTTCGTGGAGTTTCTGCTCTCTGTGCTCTGCATTTCCCCCCGGAATGACGGGGCTGCCCCCCCTGTGCATAACAGTTTGACAGACCCGTGCAAATGGGTGCACTTTCTGGAGCCAGAGCTGAGCACTTTTAGAATAAAGCAGTGTGCGGTGCTGCAGAGCCCTCCACTGGAATTTGCTGGTATTTTTATACGCTTTGGGTAACAAAGAGGAGACGACTAATTAACATGCACTCATGAGGGGAGGTTATCAGGTGCAGAGAAATGTTATACGACAGATGTCAGGGGGAGAAGCCCAAAGAATCAAAGTGTGATTTGAACAAGAAGTATGTGCTGACATTTCCTAAGAAATTGCACTGCATAGGACACCGAAAAGGTAGAAAACTTGCAGAAAAAATATTTCTGCAAGTTGTAAAAATGATTACATTATATATGATGACTCCACATGATAAATCAGTAATACCTATGCTTCTATAGCAGTATGCTGAAGTCTGTCAGCGATCAGAATGGGCTTTGTGTTACCTGAAGGGGAGATGGGGGCGCAGCTCTAGGCCATAAATTCAAAAACTTTGAAATGTCTGCTTCAGAAGCATCGTTGCTCTGAAATCTAATACGGATGCTATCATTCAGATGCATGACGTTTGATGTGTGTTCAGGGTTAATATGACCGGCAGGTGAACCAAACACTGATCTAGGTTTCAACCACTTGTCAGCTTTCTGTTTAATTTAATTAGTTAAATAGCTAAATTAAACTTGTGAATCTTGCTTCAGTTTAACAAGAGCTGATTTTAATAGTGGATCGGATGACCTTTTTATTGTCTCCTGCTCCATGATTTGAAAAGCTTTTTAAGATTAAAACCTATAAAGTCGTTCTGTACTCCAAAAAAATTCCAATAATACATTTTAGAAGAAACACAATGAAAACAACACTTGATGGTAAGAAAAAATTAAAAACATCTGGACTCAATGAAGAAACAAAACATCCATCCATCCATCCATCCATCCATTTTCCAACCCGCTTATCCTTCTGGGCCGCGGGGGGTCCGGAGCCTATCCTGGAAGCCACGGGTACGAGGCGGGGAACAATACAGGACAGGGGGCAGAAACAAAATATGAAATGTCTAATTAACAATGTTACATGAACATCATGAATGAAATTAAATTTTAACCTTTTAAGTCCTTCGTTATCAAATAATATGATTATATCTTTAATTACATTTCATGGAAAAAAACTCAAGAATGTATGGGTAGATTGCTGAAATAAGCACTTATTAAATCTGTGATGCAATGTCTGATATACTGATATAAAAGTAATTCTTGTTTTTATCTTTGATCTGTTGTGCTCAAGAGTTCTCATATTTTTGTTTTTTCCAGCCTCGGGAAGTGTATGTCTTAATGTTAAAGTTCGAGATTGAATTATGTCAAATATTAAATCACCTACCAGCAAAATCACTCAATGAATGAATGGTGCCAGGAAGATGAGCTGAAGGGCAATTCATTTAGGAAAAGAAAATCTCAGGTAGGGTCATGGAGACACACTTGTGTTTTCTGATCACAATGGTTTTTTTTGGGAGGAAGTTGGATCACTGAACACCAGGAACCAGGTTGAAATCCCAGCTAGTGATGCTGCAGTTGGAACTGTTTCCCTTTATGTCTCGCTGCACAAATGGGTTAAATAGTAAATGTTTGTACGATTTTCTGGATAAGAGTGTTTGCTATCATAAATAAACTGTCTACCTTAGTTAAGAGTTTACCTTGTGCTACTCAAAACTGATGGAACACGTCAGGTAAATGGACAGTTAGTCATTCCTAGAATGTCCGTATTTGATTCGCTGGGCTGTGGCCGCTGCTGTGACCCATCCATTATTTACAGGGAGGCGTGAAAAAGTAAGTAATCAGTCTTGGTTACGCAACATTAAGACCAGGAAGTCGAGGGTTAATGGTGCATGTGAACAGCAGCTGGTTTGTCTGCCTGGTGTCAATGGAGGCATCTCAGAGAGAGGGGGGGCACCTCTGTTTGCAGCAATGGCGCCACACGGTGGCCGCTTTGCGCTGACCGGCACCCGGCCTGCCCCAAGTGAGATGTAAATTCAGATGACAGGTGCATAGTGATCCGTTCATATTAGCGCATTAGAGAGCCGCTCACAAACTACTCGCGTACCTCCACCTTAAAACCATTTAGCTAATGAACCGTAAACAATGCATCGCGTGAGCTTCTCAATTTATCTCTCCAGAACAGATGGCCAACTTTAATAGTTAAAAAGTCGTGATGGAAAATCGGTGGAAAGTTTTAGATGTAGTGTAACTATAGCTTTACTGTATTAAAAACAAAACATGCTAGAGTGATTATATTATTGTTTTAAATGCCTCTAGTCTGATAGGAGGTGGGTGACACTGTTTTCACAATTCTGTGTGCCATTAACAAGCAGGTAGCAATTTGTTGTTAATGGCAACATAAATGTGTTTTAACGAAAGCTGCTGGGTGCGATTTACAATGAATTATTAGCCAGCTGACGCTCAGCCAGGATGCGGTTGGTCGCCTCGCTTTGAACTGGCAGACTTTCCAGGCGCCCCGAGAGTCACGTAGCCTCTCCGTCGGTCTGTCACATGGAGAGCACAGAGACAGGCAGCACGTGCCTCTCCAGGTCACACATGGTCTGAAAATGGTGGGACGGAGAGGTTGTCCCACCAGGCTGAGTCTGCTGCAAAACCAGCAGCGGAAATTAGTCAGACTAAAGTAATGTGCGATGAACTTCTCAAGCTTAACCCACCCAGACACAAAAATTAGATGAAAGTGCTGCTCCTGTCCCTCCATAGTTCTGGCTTTGCCTGAGAACACATCTGTCAAAGGCGGGGATGTGTGAAACATCTGGAGCAAATTAGACACTTTTTTACTGCCCGCTGTTGGATAATCACAGCATCCATCTTTATCCGCCAGAAGGGCACAGCCAAGCCCCCATGTGCCGCAAGCGAATCTCCCCCCAGCGTCGAGCCATCGGGCAGCCAGCACAGCTGAGGGAGTCCAGGAGCCCGAATCTGCCTGCGCCTGGAGTTCCCCCGGAGTCTGGATTCTGACCATACAGAGTCCCACATCCCCGGCAGCGACTCTGCGCAGCCTTTCCCGGGCATTAACAACGTGGCTTCTGAAGGGGATGTAAATGCTGGAGGCCATTTCTATGCAGTTATATCCATAAAAATTGAATTCCCTCGATTTATTTTTATGTCTAACCCTATGTAATCCTAAAAACGCTCGTACGCATCCACCAAAGTGCACAACCTCGCACATACGGAGAAGCTATCCAAAATGATGTCCACGACAGCGGGGGATGGGGGTGGGGGGCGAATGTTGTTAATTAATTTTCACTCGAGATGCACGCGTGTGTTTTTGTGTGTGTGAAAAAGAACACATCTTTCAAACACTGCAGGGCAAATATTGTACACAACAGCTCTGAAGTCTGGAACGATTTACTAAGATCAGAAAGGCCAGGCTCTCTGCTTCCTGGCGCTTTGGCAGCAAAGAACCACTCTTGTGTTCCTGCTTGCAGGGTTCTAGATAATGATCTCCAGGGTAAAGATGTCATAAGGCACACACACAGCTCTCTTCTCAAAGCTGTTTATAAGAGTCTTTTGAGAAACAGCTGTTTTATTTAAATCCCCCTTTACACACGTTTTATTGCCTCAATCTACACATGTGGATGTTGATTGTAAGGCTAAATGCATATTTCTGAACACTGCAATATGACTGTGCTTAAACTGAAAAATATAATCTTTGAAAATTGATTAGGATCTTATATTACCCTATCCTGAGGGCTCATGTTATGGTAAGAGAAACTGAAAATAAATGTTTTTGCATTTCTGATTCTTCGAGTCAGTTGGCATAGCCTGCAAGCTGTCCAAATGCTAAAATGTCAGTGAATGTACACACACTCTTTCTGGAGGAAGAGTCTTGTCAAACTTGCAGGCAGATACAGGCAGAATACAGGATTCTTTGTAGAATAGCAGCAAAGCAAATATATTCCAATGAAATTCAGTGTATATCTCATAAAGACTTGAAACTTTGATGTCCATAAAACAGTAAAGGTTCAACACAAATACAGAATATCCATAATGATTTTTTTTCAAATTTTTCTTTGCTATCCCCGAAAGATAACAGATTGAAAAAAGCATAGTCACTGTCTGTTATAATTATTTATTTTTAGATAAATATTGCTTATATAACAAAACAAAAAGTCTAAAACAATAACAAATACAGTAAATGATACACAGCATTTTTCTTCCATTTGTGATCAACAAACGTGCAGGTACAATATATGTAACAATGCCTTTTTTGTTGCTTCTTTTCCAGTAGTAATTGCATTATTGTACTAAGTTAAACAAATCTATGTAAAAAATGTATGTTAATATTATGAAGTCCTAAATGCTAAGCATGACGTTCTGCCAACTCCATTAGATACTGTAGGTTTCTCATTCACGGGGTATCGCTGCCTTGTGCCGGGGCTGCCTGGGATGAGTTCCATATCCTGACTAGGATAAGCAGTCTGAATATGAATGAATGGATGGATGGGTTGACTTTCTATGAAGGATGTTGGGAAAATTTCAGTGAGATCCATTAGTTGCTGGTTTATCATTACTCATGATGACAGAGGACTATCCGTATCATTATATATATCAGGGGTGTCTTGCTGTGTGAGTTCTGTATAAAGCCTAGATTTCAGAGTCAACAGAGGCTGGGTTCTCTACAGAAAATAAAGTTCTTGGACAACATGTGCCAGATCTAGGGCAGCCTTTGATGGGTGGTCCTTTTCAAACAAATAGGCCTGCAGATAGCCTATCAAAAGCTAGCTGAATGCTAACTGCTGCAAAACCCAAGGCTCTCTGGGATGTCGGTGATGTAATTTAAACACTTTCTTCTGTGACTCAGATCCTTATTGGCTCTTTTCAATATGGAGGCATTATCCAGATTACCTTTTATTTACGTGAGGAGAACTTTTCGTCATTTGGAAGTGATTTCCTTATCAACAGAATTTTTAGGGGGTATTTTGGTAGATGATTTAGAGGGATTATGGCCTTCATGTGGGATAAACTTGCAGTTATAAAACAAATGAAAGATATGAGTAAATTCTGGAATCTAAGTGTGCGACGTGGCCCTGCCGGCCCTCCAGCTATGGGTTTCTTTTTGTGTCTTTATATGCAGTCTTGTCCCCAAAGGGGCTTAAGCTAAAAAAAGTCCTTGTATCCTATCCTTCTTCAGAACATGCAACAGGATCCAGGAAACCGTTCATCCGCAGAGGAGAATTCTACATGCCTAGACATCTAGACAGAGACATTTTGGAAATTTTAGCCATAAATATACTCAACTCTAATGTCACTCATATCATTCATATACAATAGTATATTGTAAGTCATGTGGCCTATAATTTTGTCTATTTTCACAAGTATGACAATTGTAATTCGTCTGCCTTCTAGGCTCTTAACAAGCATTAATTAAGAACTCATACTGTGTCATTAGGTGTGTGCATTATCTATTTTTATGCAGACAGTGTCTGTAATATAATATCAACTCAACCAAAACATTAATTTCTGTCCATTCCTGCACATCTTCATTATGTATTTGCTGTAATGCTGTAATGTATGATGCTGTAAGTCAACCATAGTCTTACATACAGTTAAATACATAGCTGTGGTTTAACTTTAAAATGTAATGTTATATCTGCAATCAAGTGAAAGCCAGCTAGTCTGCATTATAGATTTTTACTAATATAAATCAAACACCTCATTTATGCTCATGTATAAGTTACAATCTCTCCATACTTTGACTTAGCACTTATTTCACAGTGTCACCTCTAGTTTGGCTGGTTGGGTCTAGTTGAAGAGATAGTAGATAATGGTTTGGGCGAAAGGTCTGAAGATATCTCGCGGGGTCTCTGAACATGATCCTGTGACTCAGGCTTCTGTTTTAATATCTGATGAGTAGGTTCCTCTCTAAATCCTGCATTAACTCTCTGCCATTGTCTTATAATTCCTACTCTAATGCTTTATACTGTGTGACCATGCATGGAGCCGAAGGTCAGGTTGTTCAAGGACTTCAGCACTGAGCTCCAACAAGCACTCGAAGCCTTTTGGAGTGCCTCTGAGTTCCTCCACAATGTTGTATTTTGTTCTGCTTGTGGTTTACACTCCATCGACATGGGTGCCCTAAAGGCACAAAAAGGACCGTGGTAGTTTTATTACTTCTCAATTTAAAGCCTTGCCTTTCATATTTCTATTTTTGTAAAACTTTTTCTTCACTAAGAAAGAATGAAACATTGCAGTTGATGACAGGGTATATCCTTTTCTTTGCAGGCCAACAGTAGGAAATATGGGCCAATATTTTCTGCCCTCAGTTCGTTTCTGCACAGTGGTTTGGTTGGAAATGTTTAAAAGTCGGTGTGAAGTCAGAATCCAGCATCTTCAGGATAATATCAATCACATACGCCATACTGCACACAACCCTTGGCATGATTTACACAGGCCGGATCTCCCAAGGTAGACTTTGGTCAAGTAGATCCTTTTGTTTCTGCGAAAAAGCAGCTCCAGTTTATTAAAAATAAAAACGCTCCGCCAAGCTGGTGTGCTATTCGTTAAACGGACAGCTGGATTTTTACAACGGTGTCAGTCATCCAAGAGATAAATCAGCCACATTAGCAATGTATTTTCTGGAGGCTCGCAGATATTTAAATGGACATGTTTAGGCCTAATGTGATGTTTGACTAATGCTCCAAAATGGGCCGACATCTTTTGTGATTGTATGTAGGTCTTCTAAACCCCTGAGCCTTAAAGCTATCCAGACACTCTACCCCCCCTAACCCCCCCCCCCCCCCCCCCACCACCACACACACACACACTTTTTTTCCCCCTAACTCCTCGCTGACTGAGATTCAGGTACAGCTGTGCACCATTGTCCTGACATGCATGTAAAAAGACACTGAGTGTCTCACCAATATGTTATGTTTCACTTTGATGCTGTTCAGGTGTGGACACATTTGACCAGGGAAGAAATCCTATCTTTCACCAGAATGGCACAACACACATGCAAGGAAATCAAGCATATTTGGACATTTTCTGATCCTGTTTGTGCCTGTATATTGTTAATTAATCTACGCCTACTCCAGTCCAACATGATTTAAGGAATATGGAGAAAAAAATTCACTTCCAAGCCTGAAGATATCAAGCCAAAAAAGGTTATTGACTCTAAACTGAAACTCTGTAAAAGTTACAGGACTCCATGGTGCAGTTTCCATATGTTTCCTTGCCCTGTGTATGAAATAATAGTTTAAAAAAGAAAAAAAGATCACAGATGAAATTCACATACAGAAACACTTTCTTCAAAACGTATGCAGTTATACCTGCTCCATCCCATATCACACTGCAAGGCCACACATACCCATGATTCATTGCTTGGCCAAATGCATAAAACTGCTCCATCTTGGTTTCTGTGATGTTGTTTTCACTAACCAGAGACCATTATTATATCATTTATACCAAGGCAAGGGAAAGTTATGAAAAAGTTTGGAATTTATTGAGTCTGCTCTTCTTGAAAATAAGTACCCAGTTCAGCACCTATATCCTGGGGAAAAAAATCATGTGTATCCATAACTGAGAAATGCCTCATTTAAATGTGCTTTTAAATACCTATTTCCTCTGATATAGATAGTTATTCTACGTATAATTACGCAACTAAAAGTTTGTAAAAAAGAAAAAAATCGATAAAATAAAATTTAATGTAGAGCACCGTTAGGACTAATTGAATTGGAAAGATAAAATAAATGTTTGTTTGTTAGACGCACAAATGACATTTATAGGAGATCTTGCATCCGTTTCATCCTTGAGACCCATGGATTGCACGTTTGTCACCCGCTTTAATATCTTATCTTAGACTGACGCTAAACGTTTTGTTCACCCACCCTTATGCTGAAGGAGTATTCCTGCACAGACACGTTCAGAATTTATATCTTGCTCGTCTTCCAGAGTCTTTCGTGTTCGGCTGTGCCCGTTTGATCGAGCACACGTTTGCGTTGCAGACTTTTACATGCAATCCCGCGATGAAGGCATCGCATTGCAGGGCTGTTCGGGTGCGACCTGCCACCAGCATCTAAACAGCACAGAAAATATGCAGCTTCCTGAGCATATAACTACTGCAATTAGTGTAGCAGTATAATGCAGCGGAGCACATAGGAAACAGCTGAAAAGCTGCTGAGCAAAGGCACGGAACAATTGCAGTAAAGTATACAGTATATTGAATTATGATCTGTTTGTTCAGCTTCACTTGTTAAGAAATGTACCCGGCAAGATGGAAGCTATGTTTTCCTTGAAATTAGGCGTGACTTCAAAATAACGGGGTTGTCTTATTCATACCCACGGTGAGAATAGGAAGCATTTCTCTCCATTAATTGTTATATGCGACAAAATGTATTTTCATTATTTTTTGACAGTTGTTCGGCAAAATATGCTAAACTGTATTGTGTGTAACTAAACGTTATTTACCAATAGGCATTGTAATTGTTTTATTATTTATTTATTTAGGTTTTTTGACAGCATAAAGAACACCACCAAAAATTGCATTAGGGCTTTTCAGGAATGAACCACCAGATGCCATTTTACCCGATGTTTAAGCAGCCCTTCCTCATGAAGAAGCGAAACCAGACACAAATCCTACCATCTCTGATGCGGTCTGGACACTCAGCGAGTCGCACCAAACCAAGTCTGGCCCATACTGTTTCAATTAAGCTGATACTTTCAAAAGTTTTGTCTGTGTCCGGGAGAAAACGTTGCATCCTTCTTTAAAAGTCCACTGTTGTCAGGGGAGGGGTGGCAGTTTGCTGCAAGACATGCAAAATGTGACCCCCCCCCCCCCCAGTGACTGTGATAATGACACCCCAGGATAGCCATGGTAAACAGGCCTAGGTCCAGTTTGCCTTGTGTTCATGTTATGCCTGGTTTAGAGAACTTATTGCTCAGTGTGCAGCATGGTCTCCTTGGCTAAGTATGTCTAAATAAATGCTGCAAACTAGTCTGGTTTTCCATATTAAACATTTCTCGTAAAACAAAGTCTTGCACAAAGTCTACATTACTCTTAGGATCGTGCACATATGTAGTGCAGTTGCCACACTATGCAGTCATTTTTGCAGGATTATTAAATTGAAGTTTTTTAAAACCATTCTTATGCTATGTCTAATTCATATATCATTCTGAAATGGTCATACTTCCAGTTAGCAACTGATCTCCTGTCTTCTCTACGGAGCACAATAGAAACATTGTGGTGTTAGTTTCCACTCATTTCATTTCCATCTTAAATATCTCTTTGGATGGAAGCCTCACATATGACTGCGACTACCGGTTCTGATCTGAGGTTTCAGCTTCTTAGTTCTCCAAAACTTTTGGTGCGGATTGCTTTCAGTGGGTGAAAAGTTTGTTGCATTAGTGGAGGGAAACCTGGATCTACAGTAAGGCCCTTTCCACTTCTGTTGAGCAGAGTCGACTAACCAGAATAGAATTAGTCTGATGCAAAGATCTTAAACCTATGCATTTGTATAAGTGTAACAGAAAGACTCAGCTACAAATACATTCAACCATATGAAGTATACTGAAAATTAAGAGTCTTATTTACTTTAAAGAGGACTGTAAAATTCCATTTTCTCTGTATAAAATTCTGGGAACATAACTGTTGAAGCTTTAAGCTTGCTGTGGAGGCCAGTAACTGCGGGGTTTGTGCCTGGGGGACCAGTAAGGATGCTGGATAACGAGCTATTCATCTTCAGAGCTCCCCAGCCTCAGTGCTGATGGTTAGGCAAGTGGAGTGTCAATCTTCTGTCCATTAAAATGGGACAGAACCTTACCAAGGTTCTATCTGAACTCTTTGATGATCATCACCTGTCACGCTCAAATTCGCCTGTCTAAGTGTCTGCCGCGATTGCACCCGACCGCGGGCCTGCCCCTCAGCATGCCACTCGCTTCACAGAGGGGCTGCTGCTCCGGGCTGAGCCCAGACTCTGCATTCCATTCAGGTGATTCACTGTCCTTTTCTGGAGTATTTCGTTCTCCCGTTACTTTGTTCCACAGCAGTAGTGGCCAGGAATGATATAAGAATGATGTTCTCACCTGGTGTTTGCTACATTTGGTGTGTTAATACATTTGTGTTAAACATCACAGCAAATCCATGAAATTCATGAATAGTTTGATGCAAAGGTGTCTTAGGTATAGTGCTCGTGCGGTCTGTACTGCTTTCTAGATTGTCAGTGAAAAACAGAATCAGTTACACAGACACCCACATATACACACACACACACATACATAAATTGGCATCTGCAGCTCTGTTGTGCAGTGACACTGCAAAATAAGCTATTTGCATTTTCAGGGCTGCTTTATAAAGGCAGCTGTTACAACACTGACCTTGAGAGACTGTTGTACAGCTCATGTATGTTGTGACTAATTAATAGGTATGTCAAAGCAGCCCAGGGACCCTTACTAATGTGGAAGTACACTAGTGGCCAAAATTGTGGGAACTCCTAAATTACTACACGATATTGGCAGTAATGTTTATAAACAATCAAAGAATTTTTACAAATATCATACCGTGTTTTTACAAATATAATTTATCAAAATGTCATGCTTTGGATGATTGCATAAGTAATTGGAGCAACAGTTAAATAAAGTTCTGCAGTTCTGAAAATTGGAAGTGTTTCCACAATTTTGGCCACTAGTGTAGATTTGAGGAAAGGCTTCACTGACGGTATTTACAATTGCAAGAATTCATAGTGGGGTACCCCAGGTTTCAATTTTAGGGCCACTATTATTCCTAATTTACATTAACAACATTGACAGTAAACTGATTAAATTTGCAGAAGGTGGATGGTGGATGGTGCATCAGATACTGAACTAGCAGTACAGAGTCTACAATGGGATCTTTGAGGCTTTGCTGACCTGTGTTGTCTGGAAATATGCCAAAGATGCAAAGCAACAAGATGTTATATTCCACATGTAATTTTCTACTTAAAATAATATTTTCAGATGTAACTCCCTTGTTATCACCAACATTTTTATTAGTATCAGTAACTGTAATAGATTACAATTACATTTATTTTGTAATTTAATTATGTAACATTGGTATATGTAACTCATTTGTCCCCAACACTGAGTATACCTATGTTGTGTCCTGATTTGACAGGGATTGGCTCCAGTCTCCCTTGTATGTATGTATGGGTGAGTGGATAGAATATGTACCTTTATCATAAGTGAAAGATAATATTTGTCTAGCATCCCATCTAGGGTGTCTCCTGCCTTGTGGCTATGCTGCCTGGAAATCACCAGTTAAGGTGACAATCTTCTATGGGATGAGCAGCTGGAAGATGGATGGATGGATAATTTTTGAATATGTACCAATTACAGTGGTACCTCAGAACCTGAACTTAATCCGTTCAGAACTCCGGATCGAATCCTAAAAAGTTCGAGTTCTGATCGAATTTTCCCCATAAGAAATAATGGAAAACCAATTAATTGGTTCCCGGTCCCAAAAAATTGCACCTAAATATGTTGTTTTTTTAGCATTTAAACACAAAATGAACTGGATAAAACAAGAAGAGCATATACTGTATTTAACACATCTAAGCACATTTATCAAAACAGCAATTTGTAAAGTAAGGAAATAAAATGTATCCAAACAATGTGTAAAGTAAAAAAAAACAATGTGTCCTGCCCCGATCGTCCGCTCCTTCCGTGTGCCACGCCCCCTTGTTAACCCCGTGTGGAATCCCCGTGCGATCAGCTGTTTCTGGTTGTTGTCATTAGTCCTCTGTATTTAGGCCGTGTTTCAGTTTATTTCCCCAGTCCGGTCATTGTATTGTCCGTCTGCGTTTTGCCTGCCTTACCTATAATTAAACCCCGTATTCCCCGATACCCTGATGTCTGCGCCTTTGTCTCCGTTCCGTCGGCACGACAATATTATTATAATTAAATGTATTAATGGTTTATTATTAATATAAAAATAATGAACAAGAAATCTTTGTTTTTAAATGTATTTTATTATATAATAATAATTACTGTTACTGTCTATCATTGTCTAAATGTATTTTTGCTGTCTAAATATACGTATTCAGTTAGTGTAAACATGCATGAGGCGAGGCTGAGACTGAAGCGTTGCCCTTTGTTTCCGCTGAGAGACGTGCCGCGTGACTCATTTGCCCACGCGTACAAGTTATCTTAGGTTGGCGCTCACGGTTCGACTTCTAAGATTCAGATCGAGCTCTAGGTAATTTTTTTTCTAACTGGTTGGTTCGACTTTTAAGAAATTTGAGTTCTAATGAGTTTGAGATCTGAGGTACCACTGCATTCTTATTTCAGTTAAGAAGAATGTTAAGTTTGTGCAGTTATTCAACTTGTAGTTTGCCGAAAATTGGCATCCATTTGTGTCACAAATCAGGATAATCATTTAATTGTGCTGCGCCCTTAGCTGTAGAAGTACTGCAATAAATCCCAGGCATGCTGCCCACTGTGTGCACGTCCTTTGATGTGCCTTTATTTTACGAAGGGACGTCTCATTTTTCGAGCAGACCGTTATTTGCTTGTATACACCCCCTGCGCTTCGGGCTTCCAGCCCACAGTACGTGCTCCTACAAAGCAGAAAGGTTAAGGGAGAGAGTCGTAAGCTGTACCGAGGGCCTCTCCTCCACAGCCGGCTAACGCGGCTCAGGGTGCACCTTGTCTCTGCCAGCATACCGTCAGGAAGGCCTCAAAGACCAAGCCTTTGCACACGGATCTGAAAAACCACGAAGGAACATTCCGTTTTTCATGGAAAAGGCTTGCAATTTGATGTAATTGCAGTCACATGGACACAACATCAGCAGACCTGAAGCTAAGCAAATCCCTTGTCCAGGGGAATCTGAAGCACTATGCACATTTGCCAGAGATTTGCTTTTATGAGCTTTGAACGATTCAGCTGTAGCGTAAGGTTGTGAATCATCTTGTGTTTCCTGCTCAGAATAAGCCACACTGCTGTAGTTATGAAAGCTAACATTAAGACAAATCCTGAAATGAAACTAATGGCAGCGCTTTAGTTTAAATCCATAAAAGCTTTACAAAGATTGTAATACACAGGTGTTCCAAAACTCAGGAGCAGTAATCTGTGCCAAATGCACCAGCTTTCACAACACAGTGTTTTGCAATATATCATTGAATTTCATTTACAAAACATAATATGAAAACATGAGGACTTGTTTTTTTCCCCCATTTTAAAAACGTCAGCAGTAACTACATTGTGTTTTTGGAGTTTCATTTGCAAAATTCTGCAAGGAAAATTGATGACGTATTAGATTGTGTTTGAATCATTGCTCTGGATGTGCATAGGACATACCTGTTATGAACAATGAGAACAAAACGTGAAGGAATCTTGTCTTTCAAAAGCATTGAAGATCAGTTTAAACAGTGTGCTGATAACAGACACACTACAGTCATGGCCAAAAGTTTTGATAATGACACAAGTATTGGTTGGAGGATGTTTTGGTATCATTCTTTATTCATGGCTGTGTTCTTAGACAAAATTGTAAGCAACCCCACATATGAATGGTCTCAGGATGCTTTACTGTTGGCATCACACAGGACTGATGGTAGTGCTCACCTTTTCTTCTCTGGACAATCATTTTTCCGGATGCCCCAAACAATCGGAAAGGGGATTCATCAGAGAAAATGACTTTACCCCAATCCTCAGCAGTGTAATCCCTGTACCGTCTGCAGAATATCAGTCTGTCCCTGATGTTTTTCTTGGAGAGAAGTGGCTTCTTTCCTGCCCTTCTTGACATCAAGCCATCCTGCAAAGTCTTTGCCTCACTGTGCGTGCAGATGCGCTCACACCTGCCTGCTGTCATTCCTGTGCAAGCTCAGCACTGGTGGTGCCCTGATCCCACAGCTGAATCAACTTTAGGAGACAGTCCCTGGCGCTTGTTGGACGTTCTTGGGAGCTCTGAAGCCTTCTTGAATCTCTCTCCTTGAAGTTCTTGATCCGATAAATGGTTGATTTAGGTGCAATCTTACTAGCAGCAATATCCTTGCCTGTGAAGCCCTTTTTTGCAAAGCAATGATGACTGCATGTGTTTCCTTGCAGGTAACCATGGTTAACAGAAGAAGAACAATGATTTCAAGCACCACCCTCTAACTCAATCAGCATGACAAATTGATCTCCAGCCTTGTCCTCGTCAACACTCTCACCTGTGTTAACGAGAGAATCACTGAAATGATGTTGGCAGGGCTGAAATGCAGTGGAAATGGGTTTTTTGGGATTAAGCTCATTTTCATGGCAAAGGGGGATTTTGAAATTAATTGCAATTCATCTGATCAATCTTCATAATATTCTAGAGTATATGCAAATTGCCATCATAAAAACTGAGGCAGCAGACTTTGTGAAAATTAATATTTGTGTTAGTGTCAAAACTTTTCGCCACGACTATACACGTGTGATAAGGTTTCAGCTATTCAGGACTGAGCTACATAAAATTTCATTTTAAAATATTAGTTTCACAATATTTCATCAACAGATGCCATTATATCCTAATTTTGATGGCATATATGAGTATATTGCATTGTAATATATGAGATTGTGATGATCCTGCTCACACTGCTGCCTGGGCTTTGTGCCAGATTGCATTCGCACTCAGACACGCTGTGGACATGCACATGGTTATTTTATTACCATCAGATCATTTGAAATATCTGCAGGAGGCCCCCGGTAATCAGCCCTCATCTTATCAGCAACGTAAAATCCCAGCGTCTCCAAGTTCTGCACAGCAACACATAAACCTGAATTAAATATCAATGAATGGAATCCTGCTTTTGGGGGAAAATGCACAACAGCTGTTAGGTAGTGACTGAAACTGTAATATTACTGAAATATTACTAAATGCAAGTCTAGCTCAAGGCCATGGAATATTTGTAGTTCCTGCTTTCGAGAGAATGTAATTTCCCAAAAACACTCTGCAAAAAGTTCTGGAGTATAATTAAACCCAAAGACCGGAAGTAGCATCTGAGAAGGATTTTTGTTGGTTGCGAAAAAAATCCCTTTAATTAACCTTCCTTAAAAAGCCAACCACCAGTATAAATTATTACATTCCACCAATGAGCGACTTCAGAAATGGTACACTTTGAAGCTGCCGCTTTCTCTTCGCACACTGAGACATTAATGCCGCAGTGTAATTTGTCTCCTTCCTTGGACTTGTACCAGGCCTCGTGGAGTCCTGGATCAGCGCCTTTCTTGGACACTCGCTTTCTAAGCTCACGGAATAATGCGCGTAGAATGTACCGCTGAATGGGGGAAGCAGGTAATGGCCGGTTTGATATGTCATTTGCGGCAGATGTCTGATTCAGGTTACTCAACTGGCAATTGCAAACACGGGGCTCAAAATTTAGCACACGCCCCTCACATGAACAGCTAAGGTTAGCGGGTGACACTCAGCCATCCCTGACTGAAGCTAGCGGCAGACAGCCCTGCAAGCCAAGCACTGGGAAGTCATGCTGTCAGAGCATGCCTCCATCTAGGAAAATGAGCACCCTTCATCCTGCAGAACACAAAGCTTAAATTACAAAGCCTCCCTTTCAAAGTATTTCTTCCTGCCTCTGTCTCCTGTAGTAGATTTTTTCCCCCCCCCCAAGCATACAGTTACATCTTATTGAACGGGGTCTTAACTGACAGCTGATCTGAAATGTCTCTGGGATTCATTCTTCTTCCCCACAAAGCTGAACGCAAGCATGCGTTTTTACAATCCACACCCACCAAAGTTGCCATGGGCTGGTGCCTGTTCTCTGTTGCTGCCAGCAGCTGCAAGGAAAGAAAAGAGGAAGATGGGCTAATTATAGTTTACTGGCTCACCAATTGGAAACTAAACCAATAATTTTCATTTTTGCAAACAGGGTGTCAAGGCCGCGTCATTGCTTAAAGCGACAATCAGAAGGGGCTGTTTTGACTCGCAGATTCAGAGCTTTGACTCAGATCCCCTTCAAGGGGCCTGGTCACCCTGTCACAGCCCAGTGCCTGGGACTATACAGAATAATAGTTCCCAGCAATACTTTGTTCAGCTGTTTTTCCTGCTAAGGCATTACACGAGGGGGTTGGAATTTACCACAGGGGGTGTTGCTTACAAGTGAAACACAGCACCTGACATCAATTCCTTTTTCTTGGGCATTGAAGGCAAGTCAAAAATTAGGAAATGGCTGGCTTTTGTTGGAAAATGATTATCTCCAATGTATCGACTCGGAAATCAGAAAGGACAATAGCGATGATTCCAATGTTTAAAGGCATTCCAAGCTAATTATTTTAACCCAAACTGGTGTTACTTACCAGTTCAATTAATTTAGTATTACTTGGTACAAATAGTGACATGTCAGAGTGTGATGATGTTAAACTCTGACACAGAACGAAGTTAAACAGGGAGGCTCATGGTAAATAATTGCAGCTGTGTATTATTAAGGCACTGTCAGCAGAGAATTAATGTAGCTATGAAACAAATGATCTAGCTTAGCATTTCTCTCCCATCAAGAATGGATTGCTTCGGATAGATGAAATATAGCCAACGCACTATAAATCTTCTTCTATTTCATATTTTTCTACTGCAGTTGTCAAGTCCTATCAGTCCTGTATAGTCAAATTGCCTTATTCTTTTGTTATTGTGATTTACTTGTTTAGCAGAATCTAATGTGATTTAGGTGGCTTGCAATCTGGCTATTTTACTGAAGTAATCGTGCTGCATTCCTCCAGATCAGACTGAATGTCGCCTCTTGCCTCTCCCAGCCGCTGGCCTCACACATTTTGGACCCAGGATCACAAGTGCTTATTCTCATCCTGCTTGTGGAATTTTGTTTGCATGGAACCAATAGCCCAAATATTTGCATCTATTGATTTGCTATTTGTTACGCAACTGTCTTTCCAGCATAGATTACACTATTATAAATTATTTGAAACGCAATATTTGACCTGTTCTTGTGATTGTTTCATTGTCTAGGTGTCACCAACACAAAAATCAATCAGCCATTTCAGTTAAACCCTAAGCAGTCTGACATAGTTGAAATGAAATGATTGGTATCTGCAACAAATCAGTGTAAAACATTTTTCGCCATATACCTACTGGGTTAAAAATTGTTTTCATATAATTTATTGTGGTAACGTTGTGTCCTTACAAAACAATTCCCTCAAAACCCCTAATGTTCATTTTAAAATATTGAGCACTATTTTGTATTGTTGCAACTTTTGAAAGTGCTTTAGTCCACGACTGTGTCAGTGACTCTGCAGTCCTGTGAAATAAGCAGGATGAAACTGAAAGTCTTTGCATGATAATAAGCTTTATGGCATCCAGGACCCTTGCATTATTCGCTGCATTTTTTCTAATACTAACATAAAGCAGATTTTTAAGCAGTATAGCCTTACACATCCAAGATGGGGGTTTTTCTGTAGTGTTTACATGCTCTCGCAGTGTTAACGTGTTTTTCCTGTCAGTACTCCAAATTCCCAAAGACTTGGTGAGGTGCAGAGACAGACATTTCAGGTCCAGAAAGTAAAAATTCAAATTAGGATTTTGTTTCAATCAGCCAGTTGAGTACTCCGTGACTGTGACTGGCTGAAACAGAATCCTGGTTTGGATTTTTACTTTCTGGACCTGAAATGTTTGCCTCTGGTTAGATGAATGGGCATCTCTTCCCCATAATGTAACATACAACAGCCCCTAGAGATATACATGTACAAACCTGCTATTTTCATAAATTTCACTTGTAAAAATGATCTGATACATATGTAATATCTGTTAAATAAGGATAAATCATGTCGTGGGATAATACAGCTGTTCCAAGAACGGCAGAAGATAACGTGTCCCTGCATTCATTAGTACAACATTATTGTTTAAGTTCTCGTTTTGGGTTTTAAAAATCAACTTAAATTTTGAGCAGTGAAAAATCCCAGAACTTCAGAACGTCAGTCATCGAAAAACTGCTTCGTTTGCAGGTACAATGTATATATTTCATTGAACTTTGCCTTAGTTTAGTTTTGACCCCTCATGGTCCCTTTGCTTCTTCCTTTATATTCTGTTTTATTAATAAAACCCTGGCCGTACCATACCATACCATACCATACCATACCATACCATACTGCACCATACCATACCATACTATACCATACCATACCATACCATACTGTACCATACCGTACCGTACCATACTGTACCATACCATACTGTACTGTACCGTACCATACCATACTGTACCATACGTACCATACTGTACCATACCATACTATACCATACCATGCTGTACCGTACCATACCGTACCATACCATACCATACTGTACCATACCATACTGTACCATACCATACCATACCATACCATACTGTACCGTACCATACCGTACCGTACCATACCGTACTGTACCGTACCATACCATACCGTACCGTACCGTACCATACCATACTGTACCGTACCATACCATACCATACTGTACCATACCATGCCCTACCATACCATACCATACTGTACCGTACCGTACCATACCATACCATACTGTACCGTACCATACCGTACCGTACCATACCGTACTGTACCGTACCATACCATACCGTACCGTACCATACCATACCATACTGTACCGTACCATACCGTACCATACTGTACCGTATCGTACCATACCATACCATACTGTACCATACCATGCCCTACCATACCATACCATACTGTACCGTATCGTACCATACCATACCATACCATACTGTACCATACCATGCCCTACCATACCATACCATACTGTACCGTATCGTACCATACCATACCATACTGTACCATACCATGCCCTACCATACCATACCATACCATACTGTACCGTACCATACCGTACCATACCATACCGTACCATACCATAACGTGTTGCAGTCTCTGCTGTGATCTGTCAGTGTGGGTGAGTCTTCCTATTACCTAATTCTCTGAAAGCCTAAAAGCTGCCTTTTGTGTCATTGAAGCCTCAATCCACTGTGTTAATAGTAAGAACTACAGATGTGCTCATTCATATGGGAAAAGCGCTGAATGTGTCACCAATACCTTAATTGGTCTGTTAAATCGGGGTCTGTTAATATCAAAATTACATCTCATCTATTTTTAAAGCTGCCTCTCATCTGAGAAAAATATTCCATGGTTCATAAAACATTTCTTTGTCTGTTTCATATGAAGAATGAATCTAATCTTCTGACAGATGTCCTTGATATCATAGCATCTGTTTAAGGTAAATGGGAGAATTAGCATATCAGGACCTCTTGCCTATGAGGAGGGTTTCACGTGGCTGAAAAAGGTTTCCCATGAGCTCAATTAAGTTGCTTGCTGAATTTCTGCATGGCTTTAACATAACCACACTGGACCTAAACCTTTGGTAACCATTGTGTGATCAATTATGAAAAATTCTTGTTGTGGCATTCTTTTGGTTTGAGTATCTATCTGTACTGTATTTCAGTTTTCAATAGAGTTGCTGTGTTAGGATTACTTGTCTTGTATGTGTGTGTATGTGTGTGTGTGTGTGTGTGTTTGGGGGGGGTTGTGTGTCCCCCAGTGTACTGTGGTTTCCTGTTTCCTCCAACAGTGGAGAAACATGCTGGTTAACTTGACAGATGTCTTTAAATTATGCTTAGATCAGGGGCGGGCAATCTTATCCAGAAAGGGCCGCTGTGTATGTGGGTTTTCGTTGTAACTCCCTAATTAGATTACTGATTAGAGGACTGATTGGCTGAAGAGTCCTCACACCTGGGTTTGAACAGCTGATCTAAAGGTTACCCCAAAAACCTGCATACACAGCGGCCCTTTGCGGATCAGATTGCCCACCCCTGGCTTAGATGATATGAGTGTGTGTCCTATGATAGACCGGCATCCCATCCAGGGTGTACCCTGGTTTGCACCTTATACTTCCTGTGATAGGCCCACATCATTCAGCAACCCAGCGCTGCATATGGGATTCTAGAAAATGGATGAAATAGAGTTGCTATTTTCAGAAGGACTTTTTTTCTGCATGACTTTAACTGTAGAATGAAGAGTCCGGTATGTCAGTATCAAGCAGTTTTGTAAACAGTGTGCATACAAGTTCACCTTGAAAGTTCACCTAAAAAAAACTGAGTCGTCTGTGAATGGATTTCACTTACACAATTGATTAATGATGCTGTTTAATAAATTATGAGATCCAGATCAGATACTGACTTATGAAGTTCTCCTACCACCTGAAGGTAAATTCTTGTTGTTTGGCATTGAGAATAAGCCTACTCAAACTTGTCAATGGATATTTTTCTTCATTTTTATACAAATAAAAATGTAAATAAATATGTTTTAGTATGCAGTCATACTAAGATAACTGTATCCTTCCATGGATATTGGATGTTACACACATCTCACTCTGAGCTCACATCGAGTCTTTCAGAACATACAAACGTGGCTAAGCCCGCATGTTCCACACATACTGCATGATCATTTGCAGCTAAGGATTAACTGCTCTTTTAACCGGCCCAGCTGTGGCTTAATGCAGCTGAACCATATATAAGACTAGACAATGTTTGAGCCCTTGGCATAAAATCAGGTTCATTAAGACTCTGATTCCGGTCTGGTTTTGTGCACTAGGCGTGTTTGATTTACTTATGATCCTCAGAGAACAGGACCTCTGAATGTGAAAATGCTTCCTTTGATCAAATTGCATTTGAGTATAGTCAAGTCGTCCTACCCTTGTGTCCATGATGAACACAATATCTGTTTCTGTGTCTCGGTTTATTTCGTGTTTGTGCCTGTAGCTTCTGAAATAAGCTCCGTAACCCCATGACAGTGCATAGGATAAGCAGGTTTAGAGAATTGATGGATGGATGGATGATCTATACTGTATTGACACATAGAAAAAAAGGATGGAATTAGAGGAAATACTCGTAAGTCCCCACCATTTTGCAGTTGTCTTTCTGCACAGGGACCCTGATTTTCTGCAGAGCACCAGTGTATTGCTACTTGTAAAGGCTGCACCTGTGCAACCTCATTAGTGGAAGAGTGTAAAGGGCAAAGGGTCTGTGTGGAGACTTTCTGCTGGGCAGGGTTAATGTGCTGATGCACAGGTGGCCGCTCTCCTCTGCACGCAAGAAAGCGCCACGACGGCGACAGCAAGCATGCGGTAGGAGGGTTTGCAGGACAGGCATTAATCGGGATAAATGTGCACCGTGACCAATGGAGAAACGGAACCAGTCCATTAGCGCTGAATGCGGCGCGAACGTGTGTGAAACAGTGAGCATTTGTATAAATGTCCCGCTGCTGCGTGACATGAAGATGCACGTGTGTGAAAAGACCAAGTGTTGTTTGGTGGAAAAGGCATAATTAACAAATTCTTTAGCTACATTTAAAGCTGTATTTTAACTGTGCATTTTAACAGATATAAATTATCCTGTTTTCAAACACTGATTACACATGGTACCATTTAATTTACATTTTCCAAACTTTAAACAATAAAAATTCTAAAATATATAAAAATGGAAAATTCTATACACTATTCTCAGAATGTGTTGTAATTCATTTGCCCATAAATTTAACACATGAAAGTAATTCTGCACATTCTGAACAAGTACATAAATATAGTTTAATACGGCCGGCTACTCAAAGATCTAACATAACTCGCTTTTGCTGTTTAATAATAAGTATATTCTTCACTACATCAGGATGTAACGGGTTAATGCTATGTCTTCCTTTATAAAACCGGTTTAAAGAAACATATCTGAAACCCAGAAAGGTTTATAAATGCAAGTTTATACAGGATTAGCAAGAATTCTGCAATATACTTCCTTAACAGAAAGTGTATCGACAACTATTATGTAATCGCCCTTGATAAGTGCTAGTCGCGTATATTTATTAGAATTTATTTTTAACCATAATGATTATTCTGCAAACATATGCCTGGCTGCAATTTCGCGTTTTACACGTAGAACTAAAATGTTAAACCAATACAAGCAAAGGCAAAATTCTCTTCTGAAAACTGGAACCTAAAGGCAGGCCTACATTTTTTGCAAGGTAAATATTTCTTCATAAGCTGTTCACGAACATTTTACAGTAACTCCAGGAAAGCCAAATGGGTGAGTTTAGGGGAAAAAAATAGGGCGTGGACAACGACCCAGAAGGAAGGAGTTAGTATGAAAATCTTGGTTCTCGGGAGCGGAACTGCGAGAGAGAGAGAGAGAGAGCGAGCGAGACAGAACCAGAGATACCTACGGGAGGCCGGAGCGCATTAACAGCGGGGAGCCCGGAACAGCGCGACGGCATTAAACAGTCGTTATTAAGGTTAAATGGTTTCCTTCAGTTAAGCATATCGAATTTTTCTAAATTGATGTTGACACTTAAGTTAGCCGCATTTTATAAGAAAATATTAAAAGAATTAAATATATGAAGAATAAAAATAAAAAACGCATTCCATGTTTTTTAAAGCCATGGCGACATTTGGGATATTGTACGCTGATGTCGCCCGACATCCTGAGTGCGAATCTCATGTTATTTAATTTACACAAAACATGTTTTTGAGCAAGAGTCACAGTGGGATAATAAGGCATGCAAGCTCCGCTTCCTGACTCTGACATATTGATCTGGATAACGACTCATGGGATGTAGCATATGGAGAATTCGGCACAACTTCGGACATTTGAAGGCGCAATCTAAAGTGTCTTTTTTCTTTACCATGATCATTATTTTTACTTATTTATTTTATTGTCTCACTGGAATCTGCGACCCACTACCGAGGCTAGTAAACGAGCGTCAAACTTTAACCAGCGCAAACAAACACAATGCGCTGGGAAGCTTTCGGGACAGACTGGACTCTCCTACATCTTCACCTCAGCACCAGCCCAGCGCACAGAGTCACCAGAACCGAACTTCTACAGGACTTCCAGAGGAGAAGAAGAGGACCATACCGTACGAGGGAGGGAAGGCGCTGCCACCCATGCCCTATGCTGTCAAGGCACGGGAAGACGGCGTCGACGGCATATCTGTGTTCAATAACTTCGGCACCAAAAAGTTTCCACAAGCGATTATCATTGGCGTGAAGAAAGGGGGAACGAGAGCGCTGCTTGAGTTTCTTCGGATTCATCCTGATGTTAGAGCTGTCGGTACGGAGCCGCACTTTTTTGACAGGTTTTACGAGAGAGGACTGCAATGGTACAGGTAGGCTGTGTCTTTTTATCCCGATCCCATGCCTGCTGTAAATCGTAATGCTGTTCCTTGCGGCGACAAGGGGTGACGTTGATTTAATATACTTTTAACTGTGTGATAATACTAATGAATTGCTTTGCTCTCTGGTAAGTGACAAGTTGCTACAGTGTTACATCAGAAGATATTTAATTAGGCCCTAATCTGTTAAAATAACAAATATATCATTGTAGCCTACAGACATCGCAGTTTGCTTGAAATAAAATGAACATTTCATAAAGTTACATTGCTGAGACTTTAAGTGATTTCATGAACTGATAATCAACAGGTTGGCCGATAGATTTTTTTTATTAAAAGCGATTTTTGAAATACGTAATCTTATGCTTCTCAGTCAGTTTCCTAAAAAACTAATATTAGCCCAAGGACTTCAAATTTTCTGATGAATAGGCTATATATCATAGACTGTTGCAGTGCTGTTATTAGTTGTCATTATAATGGTACGATGACGATATCATGTAAATGTGGTAAAATACTTCGTTAGTAGTACTAGTGCTAGTACCAGTGGTACCATATTAGTTGGTAATAGTTGCATACCTTAAAACATCCAGTTTATCCACTTTAGTTTTAAATCGCTATTATTATTATTCTCTATTTCATTTGTAATTCACTGCCACAGTTATGAATATGTGATAACTGCATATCTACGTTTACTTTTTTGGGGGGTTTTGCGTATTGCTTTTGAATCAAGCTGAAAAGCACCGTAATAAAATCCAATGTACTAATGGCTATAGCCCTAGTACTGCGTGGATTAAGTGCTCTTTAGTTTCCATTAGAGGGCGCTGGCAGCGAATTTGTGGTTATTTGTTTCAACGAGAATCAGGAGCCTTACAGGTGCGCGCAGAATGTGCTTGTGTGAACATGTTGCTCTTAGATTTCAGATGTTTCTGAGTTTTGTATAAGGTGAAATATAATTGCAATTAAGCAATTTAGAATGGCTCAAAACAGTGTCTTCAACGCTTTGTACAACATTTAGCCTTGTAGATTTTGGTTAGTTTTGTATTCCGATACAAAACGCTCTTGTGAAAGGACCACCCTGTTTGTCGTTATGTATTAAATGCGGAAAACATTGATGTAATGTAAATAAAATATTACTTTTTGCGTGTAGGATTTTAAAGGAAATATCAGGGATTTACTGGTACTTTGGGATTCATGGTGAACTCTACTCATTCCAACAGTCCAGTTTATTAACTTCATTATTGAAAGTCTGTCAGCAGTCATACACTCAGGGAGTTTGAGCTCAGGGAATTTCCAGCACGGGAGATGATAATTCACAAGGCATGCAGTGGGGGGTTGGATGCAGGCGTGATTGATCATTCCCCCACAGGCGCCTTCTATGCCTTGCCAGTGTTTCTCCCATTAATATCACCTGTCAATAAGCACCAGGACTTAGCAACGCGGTCATTGGCAAGCCATTCAGTCCCTTGTCAATAAAATGTTGTCTATTGACCTGATGGTCACCTCAGACCTGCATTCAACAAAGAGAGCAGCATCGGCTTCTCTCACATCACAAACTGGAGATTGTTCCTCCATAACGAATACAATTACAGTATGTTGGCTGCTTGCC
Organism: Paramormyrops kingsleyae; assembly: GCF_048594095.1. Lineage (NCBI taxonomy): Eukaryota > Metazoa > Chordata > Actinopteri > Osteoglossiformes > Mormyridae > Paramormyrops > Paramormyrops kingsleyae. Next base: position 19,994,149 of record NC_132801.1, on the reverse strand, counting down.
ACTATGAAAGAATACTTATGCACTGTAGTTGTTTAAAATACAATCAGAATATTCCTATGAATGGAATGTACCTTGTCGTACATCAGTGATGACACAACAAGCAAATTAGAGCCACCGTTCAGCCAGGCACCATGTCTTTGGACTGTGGGAGGAGCTGCAAATTGCACACACAGTGGGATTCAAATCCACAACCCTGGAAAGCTACTGCACCACTGTGCTAAACTCAAAGCATGAATATATTTAACATTACTAAGTCGAGGTTTTTAAAGAGCAAATGTGTGGCTGTGGGAAAAAACTCAAAATGACCAATCACACATCCTGACAAAATGGAAATGAAAACAGAAGACTGTACTGATGGTAGCGGCAGCTAAGACTGGGAAACTGCTGTTAAATTGCTCACAATTTAAATTGTGAGGCGCAGCGGGGCAGCAGTGCCAAGGTTAAGATCTGATAAAGGTGAATAACGAAGCAAAAAAATGGTTTGCAAGAAGATAGTCAGCATCTGTCAGAGATGTGTCAGGCATCCTGGTTATTCTCATCAATCAGGCATAAAGTAAATGCAAATGCCACTGAGTGCCCCCGTTTGATGCAATCTTTTCATAATTTAGCAACAATTTGCAGAATAATTTATGTTTTCTCTATTCACCGTGAAAGCATTTCATTGAAGTTGACAGAAAGAGATGGTGAAAACATTTAATCAGAAATCCAGAGCCAATCCTGTTTTATGAGTGGAAAAAAATGCAATAGAGTACTTTTTTTTGTTGTGCAGATCTGGCATGAATTAGGGACAAAGCACATTAATGAGTAATAACATGTACATTTGAGTGTAAATTTGTATTATTTGAAGTGAGCAGGAACAGTAGGCGGAAAATGCCATAATGAATGCGTGCAAAGACTGTGAAGCTTGCTGCTAAAATCATGACTGCTTTCCCACAATTACACAAAGCAGTAACAAGGCCGAAAGAGGTTGGACTTTATGTTTTCCACTGAAATCAGCAAAGAAAATGCACAAATAGCTGCTAAGTGAATAAAACAAATTAGACAAATTAAAAATCACTGGATCCCTGGGTTTGCCTCAGCTGAAAAGTATTGCATTTTTACTTTACGTATATAGTCATTCTGTCATTATGTCGCCAGCTACAGAAGGCATAAAATGTTACAGGCTATTCAGTGTGGACACTTAAATTTGGAGTCAGAGAAGTTATTTGATTTGCATACATAATAATCTTCTATGTCACTTGCACAATATTTACTAACTGCCTTGCTGAAATGAAAAATTAATAAATTCTTCAGTGCAAACATTGTTTTGTAAGACTACTGTTGACTTTATGATGACACCGGAGGTCAAAGGAGTTATAAGCAATGCAATGGGAAAGCAATATCAGATGGTCTCTGGTTTGTAGGATCCCTAGTATGGAACAAGTTTGAAACTGCCTAAACCAGTGTTTCCCAATCCATGTCCTTGGGGACATACAGACTGTCCACGTTTTTGCTCCCTCTCAGCTCCCTACCCAGGAGCTGGGAGGGAGCAAAAACATGGACCGGCGGTGGGTCCCCGAGGACCGGAGTGTGAAACTGGTCAAAAGTACGAGTTTTAGTTTGACATGCAAACAAATGTGTAAAAAAACAGTTTCATAAGAGCTCACAGGCTTTTGTTTGTGAAACAGAAAACTGTTTCTGTTTTTTTAAGCAGTGTTTAATCTATTGACAACACTAACAATGTTAGGGGAAGCAAGCATTGGCAGTGACAACTAAGTATTAATTCTGCCAGTTGGGATCAATTGACAGGGGCTAGAGATTAGGGCCCCGTCACAGTTTGTTGTGACATTTTGCAGGGGGCTTCTGATCAAGGTCTCATGAGTGCTATCACTCTATAAATGTCCCAAAACAAACCTTCAAAGAAAAATGTTTTTTTAAGCAAAACCAAAACCCATCAAGGATACTATAAAGTAATAAAAAATAGATTTTAAAACATAATTAAGCTAACCAACCATGCATCTAAAAATATCTGAAAAGACAAATATGTTTGAACAAGAATCAATTCATGTCAATGAATTATGTCATTGAACAAATACATCAATGTAATGTCATATCAGTAAGTACACATATACTGAGAATGACCAAAATGGTGATTTCAAGGATAATCAATATTTAAGTAGTAGACTATGCCTTGACCATATTTTAAAATTCTTTCATACAAACCTAACGAATGAAACCTGCACTCATCGCCCCTAGCTGAAGTGTAACTGACAGCTATCAAGTGATTATGGAAGTACCGACCCAGCGTCTTTAAATAGTAATGTGTTTCTGGCTAGCTTTTGTAGAAAGTAGACCAAGAACAGAAAAAAAGATCTTAGAGAACCCCACAGCACGAGAGCCCTGTAATTTTGGTGAGAACCCCTATTACTCATACGTTTAGAAAAAAAAATGCATCAGAAATGTAGCATTAACAGCTGTACTTCAATTTTGTTTTGCTCAAACTGTGAAGGCAAACATGGAAACCCTTTTACACTTTTGCTCCACGACCCCTTGGTATCGCCCCCCCTGAAGGACATCCTCTGCCCCCATGATTCCTACTCTGTCTACCTATGCATAGAAGCAGGGCTGCACTGGCTGTCTGGCACACCGGGCATTTTCCTGGTGAGCTGATCGGTGTGTGGGCTGGAAAAATTGATTGAGGGAGGGGGCGGGGGGAAGGGGGGGGGGGGGTTGGGGGGCGGTCTCCACGGTTGGCAAAATTTTCTGAGGGAGACCCCAAAATCCAGGGTAATCACAGTCAAACCCTGCTTGGAAGAGGTTAAGTGCTTGCTTGGAAATGCCTGTGGCGGACTCTGCTTCCAAGAGGCATTGCTTGGTACAAATTGGAAAATTGCTTGTGCAGCAGTGTAACAGGAAGGACGTACACAGAGCTGGCCTTCCAGCTCTCCCTTGTGTCTGCGTAACAAGATGAAGATGTAGGCAGGATAGCTGGAAGAGCTAGGGCCTGGTGCATTACACCCATTTGGGAGTGTGTTCTTTGCGTAACGTGCCATTCGTCTGCATTAACTTGGCAGGTGCTGGCGCACGGAGCGCGTGGCAAGTAGCCAGTCAGGTGACGCCCATCTACTGCCTTCCAGTAGGTGCACTTGACTAAAGGCCTGTCAGTCCAAGTGAGCTCAAGTGCAGAAATTGACACCTGACATTAAAATCCGACCGCGGGTCCAAGAGGGGCGGAGTGGGTGCGGTACATTACTTCAATTTTACATGCTTAGAAGAATATAAGAAGAATGTCCGAAGTTATATGCTCACAACATATAATTCTTCAGTTTTCTCCTGTCTCAAGGTATTATTCATAAGAAGTTTTAAGTAGTAGTTTGGGAAGTGCTTGATGCATTGCTGTAAGTCTGCTTGAGGGATTGCAGTAGCCTTTCGAGGCGAGGAAAGCATAAGCATTGTAAGCACAAGCTGAGTCATGCTGTGAACTGGATACTGTGAGCAACCTACAAACAACAATGGATTGTGAGACAATTGTGTGTCATTTATCGAAACAGTTATGTTTACCGTTTGAAGTGTGTAATTATTGTTCAAGAAAGAACTTGAGTAACATGAAAGTGAAAAAAATTGAGAGGCTGAACGTTGCTGAGCAGAGCAGGTATGTTAGCATGGTTTGGTCTCAAGCTGAGCGCACTTTAAATTGGTTGGTCCTCTGGTTGCTTGGGCCCACCTCCTCTACAATCTGATTGGTTATCGCCATGAACCAATCATTTTTCCTTCTGACCTCAGAACATTTTCCTTCTGACCTCAGTAAAACTCCCAAGAGCGATATATATATGCACAAAATGGCTACATGAAGACATTGCTGTCACAATATCTATCATTCATTTTAAAAGATGGGCTGGCAATTTCTGTGCACTGCTTCCAGAGCTGATGCTGAAAGTCGTTCAGTTCTACTCATCAAAGTAGTTTTGATAACCTGCTGATAGGAGCATTTACACTAACTGGCTAATTCTAGCAGCTACTGTGGTAAAAGTATGTATAACTTACTAGCGTGTTGTTAGCTATTTATTGAAACAATGGACCCAGGAGTCAGTGGTACAGTCACAGCTAGTTTAAATCAGTGGGCAGGAGGGCGGCGGTTTTGTTCTGCTTGCGGTGTTTACCATTTGGCCTGGGGAGAACGGAGAATAAAATGCCGCATCTGAGACGGCTGGGCACTCCGACAACCACAGTGACAACAAAGAGCTCATTTACCAATGAAACATAACCATTAAGATGTCATTTTTATGTAAGCAAATGTCTACCACATACATCTTTGAGACCATAACAATTATGGGCAGCAATATGCAATGGTGAGAGATTTGAATGCATTTAAACTTTGTGCTATTTATATTTTGACAGATATATAGTGATGATGAAAATATAAACCTGGGTGGACTAATGTCTAAAATGTTACTTAATCTCTGGTTATAAACTGTGCCGATAGTTCTTGGCACTCAAAAGCCATGTCCTTGGTCCTACTAAATTCATTATTAATGAAAATCATAAATAAAATATATGACCTTCAAAAAATGTCATTTCCAATAATGCCCCTTTTAATTAGGTTACTCATGCTGCATCAATGCATTCTATATTACTTTATCAGCGTACTGCCAATATGATTTATTTACCACAAAATATCTGATATTGTGGTCTATTGAAGTCTCCCACAAAATACGTTATTAAAATTTAAAAACTGCTGAGGGTGCCACTGCCAAATAAAATTGCTTTAACAGTATACATTTAAGACACGATGAATACAGGACTAATGAATAACAAGGAAGAGATTTTTTAATTAACTACACCAGTAAAAACTTAAGCACTTATATGTTATGACTTTCTCTTATAAACATAACATGTTGACAAAATGCCCCAGACAGAACAGTTGCTCGCAGCAAACTTCTTGTTGGCAGTGCGGCATGGGGATTGTAAGTATTATTATTGTGCAATTGCAACTATACAGAAGCATATTTGCAGGAAAGTAAGATATTACTAAGTAAGTTAAATTAAGTTATTTGAAAGACATCATCACCACTGCAGAAGAAAAAGACATCATGTCTAATGAAATTCCTGCCCTGGCTTGAAGCTCGAGATATTTCATGCAGTCAGAACTAGCTTACTGTAATACACTCAGACCCCCATTAATCTACAAGCACTCTTCCTTTGTTGTTCTTGCTAGAGGTACAGTAAGTGTTTTCATTGCAGGTTGTTTTTCAAACGGTGTTCATCCAAACTATCCCACCATCCATCTCCTGACTAAAAAAACATGCGCAAACTTCTTTTTTTTTCAAAGCTTGTAGCTGACTTTGAGCTGGGTGGTCATGTGTTCTTCAGACAGTCCTCACAGTGACGCTAGGGGAAGTTGAAAGGTCGCAGCACTTGCTGTTGTCAGTTAATGGCAGAGAAGGTTGGGTTCAGGAATATATGTCTCAGCCCCCTGCGGGCGCTTTTAAAAGGAAGGAGACCGTTTGGAGACAGGATTGTGCCTCTATTTCCGTCCGCAGCTCCTTCTCCAGGTACTGAAACCAGAGGAACCGAGATCCATGTCTCACAGCATCCAGGGACTGGCCATGGAAAGCAGCAGAGCACTTAGTGACTTTGGAAATTAATGTAGAGCCTATTGGGAATTTGGCATCTCCAATTAACCTTAGCATGTTTTTGGACTGTGGAGGGAAACCAGGGAACCTGGAAGAAACCTCACAACAACACAGGGAGGCTTCTGACCCCCAGAGAATTCGCTTGAAACATACATGGATGGCTGAAGCACAGTCATGCCACCCAGCTCTGACCCCACCCGAGCAGGCCTGCCAGTCTGTGGGCACAGTGCCTCCTCTCTCCATCTACTCAGCTCTAACCCCACCCGAGCAGGCCTGCCAGTCTGTGGGCACAGTGCCTCCTCTCTCCATCTACTCAGCTCTAACCCCACCCCAGCAAGCCTGCCAGTCTGTGGGCACAGTGCCTCCTCTGTCCATCCATTCAGCACTAACCCCACCCAAGCAGGCCTGCCAGTCTGTGGGCACAGTGCCTCCTCTGTCCATCTACTCAGCTCTAACCCCACCCGAGTAGGCCTGCCAGTCTGTGGGCACAGTGCCTCCTCTGTCCATCCATTCAGCGTACTTTCTGTCCTGATGGCTGTGCAAACCAGAGGGTCCCAGGCCACTGCATGCAGGTCTGTGTGACAACTTGTTCCAATTATTTTGCACAAGGGTGTAGCAGAATAATCACAATAGCCATTCCTTTTCACTGTCATATGTGTTTTGTGCTACTCTGTGAGTATTTTATTATTTAAACCTGGCAGTACGAATGGGAAAGTCCGGTTTGGGGAGCTCTGTGTCAGATTTCCTTTTCATTTTCACAACAACAGAACCGGTTTTAGTGCAGTTTGAGTCTGCCTTGTGACATTTAGGGCAGGATGAAAAAGTTTAAAAGAGATGACTGTTTCTGCCTTAAATTGTGATTTTGCAGAAATGTGCCACTTGTTTCTTATTTGATTGTACTAAATAAATGATTAAATAGCCCTACATCTCCCATATCTACATTCATCCATCTAACTGCTGATTGTGGGCTGAGTTATGGGAGTCTATTCCAGGCAGCACAGGGCACAAAGCTGGGGTAACGCCGGGGTATACCCTAGGCAGGATGCCCGACCATTCCAGGACACATGAGATCCTCAGTCTGGCCTAACCGCACATCTTTGGAAGGAAATCTGCTATAACACATAAAATCCTCACACACGTCAGAGGTAAGAATCAAACAGCCAAAAGATGTAAGACAACAGTGCTTTCTACATTCTGTGCAAAAAAAAAAAAAACAATTATAACAAATAATATCTTACAAAAAAAACATGCTTCAGAATGTATGATTCTACAAGCGTAAGCCTAATACTTAGTGGGCCATTCTTGAGGAGTAAAACATTGAAATCATACTTATGAAGCATAAATGAAAGCTTGAGCATATTTGGATAAATAGGCCGAGGATTGTTATGGTTTTTCAGTCCAAAGAAAAAGTAATCTATAAAATGTGTCATCAATATTTAGAAACCTCATCAACTGGTTGACCATTACTCCTTGACATCAGCTGCCCTTTCACACTAGACTGCAATTAATTAAACCGATTGGCCACGGCCTTGTTGTGAGAACGACATTCCTCTTTGTTTTCTGCTGTATGCACAGTTGACTCCAAGCCCCAGTCTTCCTATTCTGTCTTTCAAATGAACATCACATTTCAGCAGACGATAAACTAGATAAAAGCAGACAAATTATAGCTGTGTATCTTTCTACTCATTAATAAATGAAATAAAACCAGTTTTTTTTAAATCATGTAAATTGCTTTATATGTAAAAAAATGTTGATTAAAGATAAATATTTCTGACTGACACTTAATGTTCTAAATCAAATAATCTGCTCTGTTCATGCATTTTAAACAGATTGATCCACAATGGCAGATTATTGATCAGAGCAGATGAATTTCCTTCGCCAAGGTCCCTAACATGACACCATTGACTGATTTGTGGGCCCAGTGCCACTTTTGTTCTTTAAAGCTTTTAGTGCTGTATGATTGCAGGGGTTATAGTAATTATTATACTAATATTAGGAAAATCTGCTTTACAGTCAGATATATTATTAATAATACCTCTTTTTTACAATAGCGTGGTGTTAGTTGGAAGTCAAAGTTAATTGTTTTGCGTTGTAGAAAGTGAGCCTTTACTTGACATTGTCGGCATGGTAATAAACATTCAGCATAATGGATGTTATGCTGCTCTCTGCTTTAACAGAAAATGCTTGATCGTCACTCTAACTTCCAACTGCTGTCCCACACCCTGTTCTGTGTATTTTGCTTCTTCCATTTCAATAGACAAGTTTTGTCCGCTCTGGTCTGTCAACAGGTAATTTATATAATACGATACAATGATTTTCTTTTCCAGGTGGTACAAAGCTGGAAGTTGTGGGATGTGTGTAAAATCAGATGTCAAGTATAGTCTGATCAGAAATGCAGTAACACTGTCAGCATACAGCATGTAGGAATGTGTATATGCTAACAAAGCTAAAGTGTATGGTGACAATTGCGAGCTGTTTTATGGCTTATTTGGCGAATGCAGCGGCCCAGCTTTGAGGGACACTTCTGTTTTCTGGATATGATTATGTCTTTGTGCTGCCCTTGCAGTTTCCTGTTACTGGAAAACTCAAACAGCTAACTTGTCAAGCATATAAATCTGAACTGTAAAGAATTTCGCTGTCTAAACTGATCTCAACGGAAGTGGTATGAGTTCTGAATATTTCATAAGACTCATTTACTCAAGGAGGTATATGTGGATAATTGGTACCTCATGTAATACTCATAGAAGACAATGAAACGTTAATTGTCAGAATTCTGTCTGTGTGGAACAGCATCTGAAATCTGAAAAATATACCTAATTAAAAATATAAAATATACCTAATTAACTTTTAGCATTTAATCTGACATCAACAGAAGTCTATAGGACAATATAAAGATTAAAATACTTCTGCTCCACCCACTTGTTTTCAATAACACACTTTTGATCTATCACATTCCTCCTCTGGCGCTACACTCTTTCACCCATCCAGCCACCCACACACACACACACAGTATTCCTCATTCATTAGTTAAATACAGCCATCAGGGATAAGCATCAACTTTAAGAAGAGAAACGTTTAACAGGCTAGGAAGTGGTTTTGTGTGAAGCCCAGACTAGATTTGCCTTAATGGTGTCAAGCTGCGGAGGCGGTGGACCCATATGGTGACACTTATAATATTTGAATTTCCTCACCGGTTCAGCTAAGGAAGAAAAACATGAGAGTGTAAGACAGTGTTCTTGACTGAAGAAGACAAATCTGAGAAAGCTATCGTACCACAGTCAATATACTGGACACCGGTTAAATCAACAGTTTTATTGATTTATTTGTTTGAGTTTGAAAAATCGAATACAAGCCAAACAAACAAAACAAAAATAAATGCAAAGTGATATCTGAACATTCATCCGATTCCTAATTGCTTCTCCTGCTTAGGGTCTCTTGGGGTAGTCTGGAGCTCATACTGACTTCTCTTAAGACTATGCTCTGGAGTGTAACTGATAAGGTATCATATCAACAGGGATGACAGTCATGCACACACTTTTGTGAGTATAAAATTCCTGCTGGGATTTAGGACAACTGGACATATTGGCAGGAAAGCTCATGTGGATGAAGAATGTAGCGGTTGTTGGGTTTAACAGAGGAAGTGGCCCAGAGCAATCTTATCATCACTGCTCCAGTCTCGTCTTTTCATTAGAGGGTGTGGACAACAGTCCTTTGGAAATGAGTGATAAACCCACAAATTTTCTCTGAGGGCACTGAATTGGGGTGACGAACACTAGATTTTCCCATCTGATACAGCAGAAAACAATTTCAGTGTCTTTGGCATAAAGATCTCACTCTTTCTCTGCTTTTGTTTTTGAGTTGTAAGCCTGGAATGTATGCTGTGATCCCCCTAAAGACCGTCTGGCTGTATAGACAGTCATAGATATTCATAGGCACTTTACTGTTCCCCAGCTTAGAATTCAACAAGAACAAGGATTTACAATGACTGTAGTCCTTTATGCACGATCATTTAGAAATTCCCAAAAATGATTGCGGTTCCTTACAGAACTTGAGAAAGTCCCGCAAAGAGTAACAGCACAGCATTTGTGGATGGTAGCGCTCTCTCTTGCTTCGCACCATCGCGTTTTGCCGAGATGTCCCTGCGGCAGTGCCCAGTTGCTGCCACCCCCCCCCCCCCATCTCCAGCTGCTGGACGAGCTGCCTTTCTGTCCCCCCCCCCTTTATTGGGCCTCCTGTTGCTTCCAGCTGTATTTTAATTGCATCCCACAGACTTATGAAGCTCTCATTTGCTCTGAATAATGACAGACCGCCTTCTCACCAAAGCACTGACTCAAAGACAGCTCTCCCAAGTCCACACCATGCGTTACCCTCCCCCCCCCCCCCAAACCCAGCCCCCTCGACCCTATGTAAGTTTCTTGATTATAAGGTAAGGGCTTGCTGCAAAACCATGGTAGAGGTACAAGGATGTATGGAGATTCTGATGCTCAGTTGAGCAAAGGAACATTTTTTAATGGTTATGTGTGGCTTGAAAGCATTTCCTTCAAAACTCATCTAAAGTCAGATCACAGGTGTTATTTTGTGCTTGTTATTACACCATCATCCAAACAGGTTTGTCACAGGGGGACCTGCAGCCCTTCTCAGGCTGGATGGAATGCCAGTCTATTCCAGAGCTTTTGTTTGACAATCAAAACATGACAAAAAAATGCTTCAAAAATGCCAGATACTTCAGTTTTATTAACTCAAATATGTTCATTGGGTGACTGGCCTACAGCCTACAATAACTGCTTGTATTGACATAGTGCTGGGCGATAAAACGATCTCGATTTTTTTATCGATAAAAAATGAGGACGATCACGATGATACACACAAACTATAAAACTCGATCAACCAAGTTTACTCCTTTTTAGAGAATGCGCTGAGACAGACAAATCGATGGCCTATCGAGCAGAGGTTTACTGAAAGCCAGCACAACAGCCAATCACCGACGACGTTGTAATTTTGCCCATTCTCCCTTAAAGAAGCAATGGGTGCTTTCGACTTGGGCTGTACCTTTAGGTCTGTCTGCAGCTGACGCGACGTGGAGTGCGATGTGCAGGCGGCTGCAGGGGTGGATTATAAACTGACTGCAGTGAAGTCGGACAACTTCTACTCCTCGTAGTCTGCGAGACCTGACTGCAATGGCAGCACTGCCATAAGGGTGTCTATACAAATATCACCTGCATGCACATTACTTCTTTTTCAATAACCAGTTCCTGATACAAACTGTTAGCAGTGAATAAAACTATTGTGTATAGTGGCTCTGTGTAAAAAGATAGCTGCCAGGAAAAAGATCAAATACACGTATTTCAAGGATTCAAAGTTTTTATTGTGATGTACAGAGTACAATGCAATTCTTACTAGAATGCCTTCTTCACAGACTGGACGATTAAACAAATAAAGCAGCGCAACATTACAGTAACTAACAATAAATAAACCACTAACTTACGTGTACTGTTAGAGCATTTATGTAATTTATTTAAACTTTATTTTACCAGGTAAATGAACTGAAAACCAGTTCTCACTGCTTTACATGCTTTTCGGGAGAAATAGCAGATAACGCATTGGAACTTCCTGGGATACAAACGTCATGCTTGTGACTAAAATCTTCAGCCAATAAGGGCAAAGTTGTGTCGTCACGGAGGCGGTTCCAGTTTGTGCTGCACGGTCTGTCTCAAGTCGTCTTGCTCTCGCGAGGATTTTGTACCATGTGACATGGTGACGCGTGGTGACGTTTTGCAGCGCCAGACAAAAAAATCTAACCATGATTTGGCACTTTTTTGAATAAGTGTTTTTTTGTTTGGTTTAGATACTTTTCTATCTTAGAATTTTCAAAAGTTTTTAAGAGACCAAGAATAGAGGAAGATACTTGTTGCAGTCAGTTCTGTCCTGCTTTATTTTATGTTTGTCCTTTAACATATTTGCAATATTATACAGTTTTGCACATTGTTACATTATTATATGGTTTTGTTCATTTCAGCTATGTTTCTTTGAATACTTGAAAATCAATAACCTTTTATCATTTTAAGGGAATTTTGTATGTAAACTAAAATTTGTTGGAAAATAAGTATTTGTTTACTAATATTGTTTATTTCAATGTATTCATTCTATTTGTCAGAATAGGGTTATTTTTATTATTATTTTGATTATTACATTATTACATGGAACAGAATTGTGAAACTATAATATTGATAATTATCGATATCGGTCAATACAGGAAAAGATATCGTGATAATTTTTTTTGCCATATCGCCCAGCTCTATATTGTCAATTTAACTATTATGATCTACAAGCTGAATGTCAGGACTGAGAATACATACAAATGCACAATCAGCATGGGAGGCTATGGCTTATGGATAATAGATACCATCTGGCTTTGACCCATATCTCCTGACAAAGAGATCTGCCTGGGCTTCTGGACTAATGTTACAGAAAGTAAGTAGCAGTCTGTCAATGTCTCGGGGACTGTCTGAAGCTGCTGATGACACTTCCTAAAGGGTGAATCCCCCCCCCCCCCCCCCCCACCTCCACTCATGTCCTGCCTGTGTCCTGGGCTTTGACATTGGGAGCCTGATCTCCCTTTAGTCTAACAGACGTCTGGGTTGGGCACCGGAGATACTGGAACTATTTTGCAATCAAAACGCCTGTCCTTTGTTTACACTTGTGGGTTACTGAGCTGTGACCTACCATGGGGAATTTAACCACTGTGGTAAGAGAATAAATAACCGTGAAGCTAGTGGCAGCCGTCTCAGCGTGGTCTCCATTAGTTGTCAAATGGACTGAAGTTAATGGCCATTAGGTTTAGTATACTTGGAAGTGGCCCCTCTGGACAGGGCACACTGACTTCATGGACATGTGAAGTGACATCATTGCTCATGTGGAGGGACCACGCAGGCACAACTTAGCCTGATAACGTGGTTGTGGGATTAAACTCCTCCCTTAACCCCAAAATATATGGTTAGGCACATTTGCGACTCTACGTCGCTGATAGTTTGTGTGTATAACATGAATTTGTCCTGTGATGTGCTGGCTTCCCATCTGGGACGTTTCCCTGCTTTGTGACCTAATGCCACCTGGGAAACGCTCCAGTCTCAGCCCCACCCTAAGCTGTATGACAGATGAATGTCCCTTCTTCATTCAGACTCTGCTGAATGATCATTATTATCATTATTTTGATTGTCTCTACTGATAATCTGTCAATGAAGAGAGTGTCCAACCACACAATATTGTTAAACGGACCAAAGCTTCAAGGACCAGTGAAAATAGCCTATTCCAAAACAAAAGTTCCTCTCCTTATGCATCAGGCATGTAATAATTTAATGAGTATAACTGTGTACATGATTACATTTTATGTTTGGCTTGATATTGAAGTAATTTTGAATAAATGGTTGGCAACATAGGGAACATCCAGGGCAGGTCCTTGATTGGGGGCCCAGATGACATACTGACTGGTTTGGACCCACAAAAGACTGCTAGGACCAGCAAGAAACTACTCACAATGATTATAGAGGGAGGAAGATGTTACATCATTAAATATGCATAGATATTGCACCTTTCAAACTGTTTAAGTATTATTACAAAGATGACGTTTAGCCCCTAGAGGAAACACAAGCTGGGAGACAGTATGGAAGCTTCTTAGACGACAGTCGTGTTCGCTGTGCTTCACTTCCTTTATCCTTTACCTCTCCTAAGATGGACATATTGATCTCAGCTACTGAGAGTGGAGACAGAGGGTCTGCCTGGAAGATGCAAACTGTCTCAGAGGAGCGTGTCACTCTAAACTTTTAGAAAGTCCTTATTTTAAAAGAACCACAGTTGTAAAGGTCTTATTCACCTTAATTAACCCAACTATTTAGATTATCAAGAACACCAAACTCTTTCAAGCTGTATTGGTTTAATTATTGTTTTCTTAGCTTTCATTGACAGCCATACAAAGTTTTGTAGATAAATTATCGGGTCAGAGAAGGAATGATTTTTTTTTTTTTTTTTATGAAAATCTTCTTATGTGGATTGAAGTGGAATCTATCAGCATGGGTCCTTTAAAGAGGCTAATTTAAGGCCACCCACGTTTCTTGTGCAGGCCTGTAAGCAATGTGCTGCTCGCCTGAACAGGGTGATAACACCTGCCTGCACGCACCATGCAGGCGATTGGGACACAGCTGCTTTGTGGAAGGTGTGATTAAAACAAACAGCCGAACAGAAGCTCCCCGAGCCTTCCCAGAATGCCGCCGGGGCTATCAGATGGAGACCAAAAGGAAGACAGCGGAGGTCCGATTGGCGCGCCTCACATGGTGTTCGGTCACCACTGCAGCGCTAACACTTCCGTCGCTCTGAGGCTGGACCGAGGAAGTTGACATGTGGCGTGGCCTTACCTCACGGCAGGGCCTATGGGAGTATGTGGCCTCCTCGCTGGCTTTGTATATTATCCAAACTATCCCCTGATTACAAGCCAGGGCTGCAAAATGTAAACACGGTGTCAACATACAAGACGTGCCCAGCATGGCTTCCATTAGCTTGATTGCTCTGAATTAAACATGCACTTAGCTATGTACATATACTTAGCCAAGCAGTATGTTACCTCTCTGGTACAGTGCGCAGCTGGCAAATATTTTTTATGAATGCCCTTGCCATTCCAATGTGAAAATGGAGCAAAGAGTCCCATCAATCAAGCGCCAGTCGTAACTCTACATGTAATAATCTGGTCAGTCACAGACACGGGCTGATGCACCGGCCTTATATTTCTTTGAATGGAATTATTTGAGTTGTTTTCATAGGCAGCCCTGCAGCCGTACCCATGGCCTGGCTTGCAGGAGGGGGGGGGTGGGGAGGGGGGCTAAGCCAAAGACATCTCAGCACTTCCTTTGATGTTCCGCTGGCGTTTGAGACTGGAGCATTAAAGACTGACCTCCCGAAAACCGAAAGATTACCGAGAAAAGTAACTATATGGCCACATGACTTGAATCCAGTCGTAATAATATTTTGAAATATGTATTTTTAGCTGTGTTTTTTATTAAATAAGCAAATCTTGTACCTTATTTTTTAGGGTAGGCAAAATTAAAAAAAATTTGTGGCTAGAAAAAAATAAGGTTTACATATCTGTGCGTGTTTGGCTTTTGACTTAGGGAACTGGTCAGTTAAAATGACAGAGTGGAAATAGTATATCTAAATAATGGTCTCTCCTTATCACTGTTTTATGGTTCCATTTCTTGATGGTATACATCTAATATGGCACAGAACCTCCACTTACACACAAAAGACAGCTGCGTAATCGGTCTCCAGTGCTAGATTTTGTCTCAAAATCTGTACTCTTATTTGTATATAATGGGGGAAATAAAACTCCCTCAAGGAAAAGGCACATGTCAGAGAATAACATGTTGGGTAACCTCTAAACCAGAATTATGGAGAGAATTTTTTTCCTCCATATGACTTCAGACTTCACCTCCACAAAATATCATGCCAGTGAGGACCAACCAGTATGAAACTGACGTAAGTCTGGTTTTTGGGTCCTGCCTTTTTGATGTAATACGTCGCCTACATATGGATTAAGAATGTCTGCATCCGCATGGCTGCCATACTTCACTTGTCAGTTAAGCGGGTCTTCGCAGCACTGAGTACAATGTGGCCTTGTCCAGCCCTGCTACACCCGTCATGTCTGCATACACCATACATACAGCAAGGCAAGAAAACATGTAAGACCTTGATAATATGGCCTTAAATCTAATAACTGCATTTGGTCCTTAAGTATGGGCGGTATTCCAGCGTTGTGGTTTCAAACTCCGCCTGGCTTTGTGCCTGTTGAGTTTGTCCAAACTCTCCTTGTCCATATGGGTTTCTCCTGGTTACTGCAGTTTTATCCCACAGTTCATATGTGCATATCTGTGAAATGGTGTATCTGAATTGTCTATAGTGACTGTACTTGTGAGTGCCTGTCCTTGCACCATGTGCTTCCTGGAGCACTGAGAAGGAATGTTAGGAATCAAAATTTGGACAGTATTTTGCATACATTCTGAAGACATTTTGCATTCATATGTTAGCTATTAGATACGACTAATAAATCACATTTTACCACATTTGAAACATTGATGTTCAAAATCGACAAAATTTTTAAAAAATATTTTAAAAATCTGACCATAAACAATACAAAGAAGTACTTCTGTTCTCCATTAATTGTGAATATGGCTTTCTTATGTATTGTTTGTGACATACTGTATTATGGTATTAATCACAGTCATGAAAATTAACTGCAGAATTGCACTTGCAATGCTGGATTGTAGCATGCAGATTTTATTTCTGCTGTATTGTGATCTACTTTAGAGTTCCATCTCCTATCTAAGAACACAGGAAAAGTTATAAAATAAAATTTAAAAATGCTGTTTAAGGACATTCCATGTCGTGCTGGAACACCCAGCCAAAAATGGTAATTTAGTGTAAATAAGGGAAATATTATCTGTGACTGTACAAGCCCCCTCCACTACAGCACAGAGCATGTGCAAGTCCTTTGCACCACAGCACAGAGAATGTGCAAGCCCACATGCACCACAGCACAGAGCATGTGCAAGCCCCCTGCAACACAGCACAGAGCATGTGCAAGCCCCCTCCACTACAGCACAGAGCATGTGCAAGCCCCCTCCACTACAGCACAGAGCATGTGCAAGCCCCCTCCACTACAGCACAGAGCATGTGCAAGCCCCCTCCACTACAGCACAGAGCATGTGCAAGCCCCCTGCACTACAGCACAGAGCATGTACAAGCCCCCTCCACTACAGCACAGAGCATGTGCAAGCCCACATGCACCACAGCACAGAGCATGTGCAAGCCCCCTCCACTACAGCACAGAGCATGTGCAAGCCCCCTCCACTACAGCACAGAGCATGTGCAAGCCCCCTGCACTACAGCACAGAGCATGTGCAAGCCCCCTCCACTACAGCACAGAGCATGTGCAAGCCCACATGCACCACAGCACAGAGCATGTGCAAGTCAGCTGCTCTGGTTATAGGCCTTCTTTCCAAGTCAGTTGCAACTCAAGATATTTTTGAAACCCATAGAAAGACCACTAATTAGCTTATCAGGCATCTGTTTACAGTTCAGACAAGCAGAGAAATTATTTTTTTTAAGTTTTTTTTCCCCTATTACCACTATGTTGACTGTCATTACATCACAAGTTAAATTTTCATTGCTCGAATGAAAGATTTGCCATCACAAAATTGCTCAGCCAAGGGTGAAGATTTTATTGTAATGGCACTGGTGGGGACCTATGTTTGTGTGGCTTTGGGGTCATGTAATATGAATTTCGGCAGTAATCACCGCATTTTCCAAGTCACCAGTCATGAATGCTATAATAATTCATTCTATTCATTCTATTGACATGCAAATAAGTATGACTTATTTATACTTTATCACATCCCCTGTACCAGTGTACATTACTCTAGACAATTTACAATATATTTTGTATAATATTGATTAGCTTTTAAATAGATTTTTGAAGTGGTCTTGGCACAACGTGAATATATTGAGTTTGTGTTGAGTTTTAATTTCTAGCTAGAACCAGTTTGTTAGATTTAGAAGATAGCTGTCAAAATGAGACTAGAAGGATTTAGTAATAAACTTTGATGTAAAAAATATGCTATTATGTATACATAAGTATGGAAAAATATAAGGAAAGAATGATGAATTTAGGAGTATATGCCCACATTGAAGTAACTCTGATGTGACATCATGTTCTGACTTGTGCTGTCACTTTCTCCGTCAGAAACCTTATGCCCCGGACCCTCGATGGACAGATCACTATGGAGAAGACGCCCAGTTACTTTGTGACCAAAGAAGCTCCAGGCCGGGTTTTCACCATGAGCCGCAGCACCAAACTCATCGTGGTCGTGCGTGACCCCGTCACCAGGGCGATATCTGACTACACTCAGACCCTTTCCAAAAACCCGGGGCTGCCCACCTTCCAGGATCTCGCCTTCAAGAACTTCAGCAGTGGGCTGATCGATACCTCCTGGAGCGCCGTCCGCATCGGAATATACGCCAAGCACTTGGAGAACTGGCTCCAGTATTTCCCGCTCTCCAGTCTCTTGTTTGTCAGTGGCGAGCGCCTGGTGACGGACCCGGCCGGGGAGATTGGCCGGGTGCAGGACTTCCTGGACTTGAAGCGTGTCATCAGTGACAAACACTTCTACTTCAACCAGACCAAGGGCTTCCCCTGTCTGAAGAAACCAGAGGGCAGCAGCCACCCCCGTTGTCTGGGGAAGTCCAAAGGACGGCCCCATCCGCACATTCCTGAGGAGGTGCTACTGAGGCTCAGAGACTTCTACAGACCTTTCAACCTCAAGTTCTACCAAATGACCGGCCAGGACTTTGGCTGGGATTGACGTCACAGTCCTGCCATGAATAAACAGAATTGCAAGGCCTGAAATTTGTAAAGAAAGAGAAATGCTGCATAAACAGAAACTGAAATGTGACGCTTCGTTGTAAACAGCTGAATGCCAGTAGACCCAATGTTATTTTCAAATCACATCAATTAACGTATGTATGTGTGCTTTTTTATCATTAAAGTTGTGCAGGATTTTATCCATGTTGTGACTCTTTTAGCAATTGGTAGCAGTTCATAAAGAAACTGTCAATGAAAATATGACAGGGAATCGAGTCACATGTTTACCTGGAGTCTGCATTGCGATCTGAGTGTTTCAGAAATTACCCCATCACAATGTCAGAAAATAATTAGTGACACAAATCAATTCATTATACTGTATTCTAAAGTTCGCCTTTCGTTTGTGTACATAGTTATCAATATCTCTTTAAAATGGGGGCTTTCTTGGCTATCATTTGATTGGATCTTTTTTTTAGGTCCTTAATTTAATAGTATCACATCATAATAAGAACTGCCAACAGATGCAGTGTCAAAACATAAGCATTAAGGGATTTCATGCAAGTAGCATTTAAACATTATTTTCTGTGGAAGCAGTGAAGCCAATAAATTCTGAATCTGGATCAGAGACCGACATCATATCACGTAAGGTCCCTTCTGGATTGAAAACCTGTTCAGCCTGTCTCACTGTTTTTGAAATCAAGTTGGGCGCTAAGATGTACCTTATGTCTATGCTTATGCTCGTCTCTGTACATATTATTCATGTTTATTATCTGACCACATCAATATACCTCTATGGTGCAAAGATGGTACAAAGCTCAATGCAAATCTGTACTCAATCAAGTTTGAAATGGATTTCAAATTATCCATTGCAGTGGAACTGGGATTGATGTTATTAAATGTGATCATGTATTATAACGCTATGTCTATGTAGGTTCTCAGTCGTCCAGGACATGATAATCTTAAGGGCTTGAATTGAAGGCAACTGGAATTATTTTTTTCTATTTTTTGAAGACGTTACACCTCTCATCCAAAAGGCTTCTTCAGTTCTAAAAGTCTGATGGGGAGTTCCAGTTATTTATCCTCTTTAGAGATTAAATGCCTTCAAGAAATTGAAAAAGAGGTAGAGTTGCCTTCGGTTCAAGCCCTTAAGATTATTATAATGCTCACCCATATATGAAGAAGGAACAAGGTGAAGAGAGATCATTCAAAGTCTGGCTGGTTAAAATTGACAAAAAATTTTAAAAAAAAACATACAGTTATGAAACAGTCTGTACTATCAAAGAAACTCCTATTATTCTGGTCTCTGTTCTGAACAAAACATGCTAGTTACCAGGTGCTGACATGGTCACTATTGCCAGTCATCCAAATACCCCCTTGGCACAGCGTCAGCTGAGCAGGCTAACATGTGGAATCTAAAATGACACGCGCCAAATAGAAAATAATAAGGCCAGCTAATCATTTTTTCCAAAGATGGCCTCCCAACAAAGCCGAGCCTAATCGGAAGTGGTTGCACTCCGCACGGGCCCTGCTGATGGCTCGAGACAGAGATGTGATGCACTAATCAATGTGTCTCAGTCAGTGTGCAAAATACGAGGGGGTCCGACACCCCCGATTAACCCACGAGACCCCCTGAAAGCCTCAAAACCAAAATTTTAAGGGAGTCTCAAGATCGATATTGCGCAACAATGAGATAGGGACCCCCCCCCGAATATTGACGGGTATTTCGTAAACTGGTCTCAGTTCTTAATTGACTGAAGTCCTCATTTAGATGAAGCCTGAGAGATTTACAGGTAAAAACTGGTGGCTTAATGGGTAGTGGTGCATCAGTCAGTCATTTACATATTGATAAAGGGATAAACGTGTGCACTTGTGAATTAGTGTCCACCCCTGCTTAGAGGGTATTGGCCATGTAGAATATAGCTTAATGCTGCAACAGTTACACTTTTCCTGGTACCTGCAGTCATGTTGGATGTAAACTTTCTGGCAGAACTAATTAATGCTTAAATATTCTTGGGTTGTGGAGTGTCACACAAATTCTGCCATCTTAATGAGTCGGCTCTGTCTGGCCTAAGTGTGTCGTCATGCATTTTTAAAAGCAGATGCGAAACACTTAACCTCACAGGCACCATGTTTGGCCTGGTGGTACCATCACGCCATAAATCCAGACCTGAAGTCACTCATAATGACCTCCTTATCTTCAGCTGACCATTTATATATTGAGCGGCAGCATTACAAAAGACCTTTGCCTAGATAAATGTAAACTTTCACTGGATAATTTTATTTTTGATAACTATTTTTGATTCAAGAATGCATTTGCAATGTTTAATTTCCATGTTGTAAAGATTTTTATTATTCCTTTCAGTCTCTGTCCTTTTTCTCTCTTATGCTTTAGATTTAGCCTCTGAGATTAATGCTGGACTTAGGCTGCAGTTTGCCTTATGCTTGTGCGATAATGGAAGACTGTAAAAGGAAGAGTTTTACGCTTATCTTTGCTGTAAATCATCCACTATAATTTATACTGTAATAGTTTAAAATCATACTGAATATATAGTAGAAAAGTTGTTTTAATCATTATTTTGTGTTATCCAGGACTAATATTGTTTATAACCTTTCATGTACAATATTATATTAATTTATATATTAATTGATTGGAAGATGGTTGATGACATATGCATATAAATGGTAATGTTCCCTTTGTTGGGACATTACATTGTTCTTTTGTATGTACTTTAAATCTGCTTGAAGTCTTAGTAAAGCTAATGTTACTAAGAAAACAAACAAATGAGTATGAGTGTCCTGATTTAAAAGAAGCGAAGATTCCCTTACAAATCTATATACTTTAACATGGACAATTACTATTATGAAATGTGTCTTGATTGATTAGTTAATAAAGCTCAGAATAAGCTGAGCTTTGACTGGTCCATATTACGTACAGAGGATGCACTCCTTGTCAGCTGATGTATTAAGTATTTGAGTAGATTTCTGTGAACATATATGGTTTGTGTGGAAGACCCAGGCTATGTAAGTATTACAGCAGAGCTTGGTAAGAAGCCTGACCCAAGATGGGCTCGGGACTCCAAGGATAAATTTGAAGTTAACTCTGAGCCATGATGTGTAAGCAATCTGGAAGGGTCATTTAAGACCTTTGGGACAATGACCTTTGACCCTTGTCTCTCCCTTGACCTGTGTCCAGTATTGGATTAAACTGCTGACCACTGGCAGGAGCCACAGGAGCTGCTAGTCTGTGTTCTGTTCAGGGGCCATTAATATCGCTAACCCAACCTGCCAGCCCAAGGCTGCGGGGAGACGACTGGATCGATACCTGCCTTCTTTGTTTATGGGCGCAGCAAAATGTGCTTATAGATACTATGCAGTAGTGTCAATTTGATTTACCTGAGCCAAAGTTTATTATACTTTTTATAATTTATATTATTTAACAAATGATATATGCGTAATAAACACTCAGTCAATAAAGAATCTGAACAGAGAGATTAAATACATTCATACACAGCTAATGGAATATACATGTCTGTCTGTACAACAGTAAACAAACACAGCAGAGTCTGTTTATTCATGTACTCCATCATTTATAGAGACAAATTACTCACCTGATGTAAATGGAATTTAAAACTGAGGAATAAAATGCAGGATGAGGTATGTTAAATCACAGTGACTTTCTTACAGCAGATGTACTTCTACTTAAGGGAAGGCAAAATAGTGCTGGTACCGCGGTATTACGTAGGATAGGTAACATTCCAGGGGGATTATACTGGATTTGATTAGCTTGCCACTGGGCCTCCAGGAACTCTGTGATAGACTTGCTCATCCTCTACTGTGTACCTTGTCTCATTCTGCTTTCAGTGATTGGCTTCATCCTTGCCATAACCTTGCAGTGGACGAGCAGTTATGGGAAAGAGATGCATGTGTGAGATTATTGTGTTGTAGTTAAAACTGAGAATACAGGCTGAACTGTCCTTTTTATAGTCAGATATCTCCAGTTCAAGCCGGCCTGTTTTTGGGGAAATCTGACACTGAAATAACAAAGAGCTGTTCAGAGCAAATGGGAGTAATGCAGGGTGTATGATATAGAGGTGCTTTTGACAGACAAGCTGTGTGTAGAAGACAGAGCTTTCAGCCTGGTTTCAACATAAGCTGCTCTGTTGTTCAAAAGAGGAGTGTTAAAGTCAGCGCTCTCGGGCTGCGAGATTATTCTTGCTAAAGCATAAATTGCTATTGTGAGGCATGACTAGGGGCCTGAAAAGCTGAGATAGTGATCCTATTTATCAGCTGAGTGGCTGCATTCAGGCCTGACCATATTGATATGCAAAGAGGCAGTCCCAGGGTCTGCAAACCGGGCCTTTGTAAAGCAGGTCTCGCTGCTCGCTCGGTCCGAAAGCACACATGCGGCGTTTCGTGAAGCGGAGCCACACCGGACAGCCCCGAAAGGCCCAACCCGGAAAGTGACCCCCGGGCCGCCAGGAGGCCGCATGGTGGTCGATGGAACACGCTGGGCCCCGTGGGGTCAAAGAAAACCCATCTGGGCAGATCGAATCTGACCAATGCACCGTGCTGAAATGGCCAAATGGGGACCCTCGCCTTTGTGAAGGTCAAGTGCCGGCTTTCGTCGCAAAGGCGACGGACGACGACTCGATTGTCCACCTGCCACGTGGCTCATGAATCTATTAATGTAGAAGCCATAGCTTGGTGTACAATACCAAACAGAACTGGAATGTGTGCATTGTACTGTATACATCCTTACATAACTATCATCACTGCCACATATCCGGGGATCACCTCTGCAGATTTTGTATTTATGCAGTTACTGGCAAGCTCACTTTTTCCGTAATAACGGGCTTTGGGTTTCTGCTGTGTGCTTACAATACCGAGGGGGGGGCTGCTGTTCTTTCCAGTGATTCAGGGGTCCTCCGGCGACTCTCGCATCATCCCCAGCTCCAGCAGCCCGTTCCAATGGCATGTGCGCTATTTAATGTAGCAAGGTACAGTAGTTACTGTAACCTTATATATATATATAAATTATATAAACATGAATTACAACTTTCCCCTCTAATAACGAAAAAAAACAAACAAAACACCAAATTCAGGCAAATGTTTCCCAGAGAGTGGGTAATTAGAAATACTCAACATTCTGTAACTGCGCAAAAGT
Source organism: Paramormyrops kingsleyae (assembly GCF_048594095.1). NCBI lineage: Eukaryota > Metazoa > Chordata > Actinopteri > Osteoglossiformes > Mormyridae > Paramormyrops > Paramormyrops kingsleyae. The sequence goes on along the minus strand of NC_132801.1, from coordinate 19,970,970 downwards.
CGTAATTTCTAGTCTGTACTATAGAAATGTACTAGACAGTGTATGTGGAAAGGGTATGAAAAGAAGTTCACCCAGAGACTTCTGTTTGATTTTATGTTAATCAATTACTTTACGTATAACTGCTCTCCCATTATTTTTTGATGGATGTAAGGCCAGCAGACTGATTTCACATCATGTTCACTTGCAGATAAACCACCCATTTTGAAAAAAAATCGCATCAATTCTCTTTCCCAATTGAGTTGCCACATAGATTCAATACACTTTAACTGACCTGAACAACTGTCCGGGTCAGCATGTCCAGTAAATTGTCCTCACACTAGGGGTCTAATCTGGGCCGCTGAACTGAAAGGTCACAGCCGACGAACATTCCCAGACCGTGTCGCCCGTGTGCATCTGAGCCACCGGCATCCCAGCTATTGTTAGAAGAAAGTGAACGCAGAGATGCATGTGTTAAAGCGTGTCAGTTTATACAACAATGACAGTTTGGCAGATAAAAATAGGGGAGTTAAAATCCGCAGACAGGAAAAACATGTTGATATTCGTTTAGTATGAAACTTTACAAGAGAAATACAATTACATGACAAGGCATATCAGTGATATATGTGTTCAGTACAGTACTGTATTACACAGCCGTGTATCATAATTATACAGTCACATAGTCCCAGCCGTTTAGGTTTCTCACAACTTCAGGCAATGATAGTTTTTTTGGAACCACAAAGTTCAGACTAACTGTTGATTAAGCTTAAGGTAACTTCAACACAACACTGTTTTATAAAGAACGGACATATTGCACGGCTACCAACTCTCACGCATCTGGTGTGACGCTCACGCAAGAAATCTTATGGCAAACCAAAATGATTCCAATATAAACCTAAAATTAGCTGCATCAAAAGCAGTGAGCAGTTTGCAAACCCTACAGACTATTTACAAAGTAATAAAACAGTGACATACATGTAAATATGTGTGCAGACTTGAATTTAAAATCTCACTCCAGCCACCTGCCCAACATTGGCAACCCAGTCGTCGGACCTCATGGTCCCAACTCAATGCTTTGCCGACGGTGCAAACCGAATCTGATACCTGATGGAAGAAAATAATTTCCGTGTATCTGTGTATTGTAGCAGGACACTGCTGACCCTGTCGCTCTGATACGTGCAACGCACAACAGCAAAAACAATTCTTCTTTAATCGCTGGGAAGCTGAGCGCAACATGATCACGACGCAGGAGGAAACAACCGCAGTGTAAAGTAGCCAGGGGCCGGGAAGGCACTGACTGCGCACGGTGCGAACATGCGAGCTGCAGCCGCTGACTGTGGGCCTCCAGGAGTTACCGCTTGGCTCAAGCTGTACAAGTGCTTTTTTTGACAAATGGGGCGTCCTAGAAAATCTGCATGATGCCATTTGGCTCCAGTTCCTCCATTTCCTGGGTGTGTGTTTTCTGGGATGGGTGAAGCCAGCACACGGTCCCCCATGTGTGCGCAAAGCCAACAAGTTCCAGCCATCTTATTTTCCACAGGGGGCCTGATGGTTTCCTTTAACGTGAGCATAGTGCTGGTGGTCCCCTTCTATGTGAGATACTCATAATTTTTTATGATAAGAAAAAAACAAACATTCGCTCTTTCTTTGAAATGTAAAACACAGAAACATGTCGGAACATATATCCAAATAGGAGATTTTGTTCGGTAACTTCTTATATCTGAGGACCTACTGTGTTTATATCTCCAAAAGACAATGTAGCAGCAAACTGGGATGGAAACCATTCAGAAGGACAAAGGTTGTCTTAATCGCAGGATGATGAAAGCCTCATCATCCCAAGTAAGGGAAAGACGGAAGTAAATATAACAGACAACTTGCCCCCGGTCCTGTTATTAGTAACAAATGAGCCTGAACTGGAAGCGGAGATGGCACTTGCGCACCCCCACCTAGAGTAGCCCATGAATAAACTCCCTGTGTTTACCCCAAAAACCCAGGCATCACTAATTTCTGGTGACAGACTGCCTGTTTTAATAGGCCGCAGGCAGAGACAATGGCCAGTGTGCATCTTTCACAGCACGGTTGAGCAGCCTGGTTCCCCACAGCGCTGATTACCCGCCCTGTCCGCCGTCGTCGGGGCTGTGATTATGCAGCCGGCCGCGGCGCCCACGCTCACCACCTGTACTGCGTCCCCTCAGAATGCTGTGGTCCTCCTCCGGCTAGAGCTCCGCGGGGGAAGGTAAATTGAACGTCGCTCCACTTAGCAGATGTCGACCGCGGCACAGGGTGGAGCCGAATGAGAATGTCCATCTCCGTGCCGATGATGCGTCTCAGAACTGGCCCTTATTACACGCCAGTGCTTCTTCTGCTTGGGGGGGGGACTCTGTAGGAAACCTGTAATTACCACCCCCCCCCAGTCTGTGATTTGCCATTGTGGGAAGGGTTAGGTGATTTATAGCCAGGTTGAACTCCCTGACAAATCGTTTTTGGAGCATTGTATGGAAAACCAGACAGCAGCATAATAGAGCCAAGTCAGAAGCACCTCAATATTTTAAGTGTATATTTTACTGCATAATACCCTGGGTGAACCCCCAACCTTATGCCCTGTGTTGCCTGGAATGGGCTGCAGGTCTCCCTGTGACCAGGATCAGCAGGTAGAAGACTGATGGATGGATTTTATTGTACTATAAATTCCTCTACATCAGTGTTTCTCAAGCTGGTCCTCGGAGACCCCTAGACGGTCCTACCAGGAGCCGGCGGGGAGCAGGAACATGGAGCATCTGGGGCTCCATGAGGACTAGGGTGAGAAACACAAGAGGATTATCCATCCAGCCATGCATTTTCTGTAACTGCTTGTCCTATTCAGGGTCATTGGGGATCTGGAGCTATGGGCACAAGGCTGGGAACAACCCATTGCAGGGCCAAGATGATTAAAAAACTGTAAAATGTTTACTCTTCCTTTTAATAATATCATAATACGGAGAATACTGGGCAATTTTGCTAAACATCATCTACTTATCAGTCATTCACCAAAGACTAAACTGCAAAGCTAATGTTTCCTTATCTCTAAGATCATCTGTTCGCATTTGTAAATTTGCATAATTAATGATGAGTAGCCTGTGAAATACATGGGAAAAAATAGCAAAGGCCACAGTAGATCTCAAACAGCATCAGAGTGTAATTTCCAGCGATTAGTGATGAGATCTGAGACAAATCTCCCCTTCCTGTCCTTCTGTGGGAGGCGGAAGTGGTAGTAATTCTCATGTTTAGGTACAGAGGAAATTGTCACGGAAGCATAAGATCTCCAAGCCTAGCTACCCCAAGGAAAAAAAAACTCATTACTTAATCTCAGTGCATTTGTGCCAATGTTGGTAGGAGGTCCACGATTTATAGCCGCATTCCAAAACCAAGCATATATAAACAGCCTCGTGGCTAATAGCTCTGTCCAGCGTTAGGTACTGGAATCTTCCATCCTAAGTCATGGCGGCAGCAAAGCAAGCTTCTGATGCACGTTGAAAAAGAGCCTCAAATGGATCCTCTTATCTAGTATGTTGTGACAATGGGCAGTCATGTTGTCACAATTAAATACACAATTATACTGTATCACACTAGGAAAACAAACAAGATAAATAATGTTTGTTTTTACCATCCTTTCTTGAAAATACTGAGTAATTTTTCATTAATTGAGCCACAGAAGTGACTCAAGTGTTTAAAAATGCCATGCTAATAAAACGAGTTTAAAAGCTGCTAAATGCTAATTCCCCAGTGTGGCGACTGGCCCCGCAGGCCGAGCCGCTGTAAGAATGAGAAACCTGGCACCCGTCTCACTCTTCACAGGTTTGAGGTGTAACCGGTACCAGACGCCCGCCGGGAGCCTCCCACGCCACACCTTTCCCAGCTCCGCAACGCTGTCACATTCCTTCCAAATCACGCGCTGCACCCCTGTCCCCTCTAGGGGCATTTATATTGGTCTGGTCAACCACGGCAGCCAATTAGTGGTTTTCATACAACGAAATGCCTCTGCCATTATGCTGGTGACAGCTATAAAATTATGTCTCAATATGTCTGCCTTAGTCCGCCGGTTTCCCCCTTTTCCCACTGTAACTCAGTGCTTCTTCAGCGTGTGGCTGTAAACAAAGGCTAAGGCCGCCTGGTGAAGAAAACAATGGCACCACCACTCTGTTACATGCTCGAAGGACATTTTTGCTCTGCAACTGTACTTGGGTTTTCAGATTAAGGACTTTGTAGAGTTTCTTTAATAAAAATCTTACCGCTGCAGATGCTGATATCACCGTCTGCGGTGTAACTACACCTCACTTGGGAAATCCCTGCCTGGTGTTTCATTATATATGCATCAGTAAGATATAAGGATGAAATAAAGCAAATGAATGGCCCTTAATTCTAAGTGTTATAAGCAGTTGCCGCACTTTCATCCATCTTCTATAATTGCTTATTCCACAACCCAGGATGGGGCACCAACCTTTGCTGGGTACACTTACACACACCTACAGCCATTTTAATAGCTCCAATTAACCTCAACATGTTTTTGGACTCTGGGAGGGGGGACACCAGAGTAAGCCCCACAACAACATGGGGAGAACATGCAAACTCCCCACACATGAAGCTGCAGCAGAGACTCAAACCCTGGTCTCAGAGGTGGGAGACAACAGTGTTAACCACTGTGCCACCATGCCACCCCTAGTATGTGTTCAATAAGCACTTATTCATTTAGGTTTGTGGGGACCTGAAGCCCACAGCAGAAAGCTTATGGGAGCAGAGCAGCAGAGTACATCAGGTCATGCACTAATGGCACATTGGAGCCACCGATTCCCCTTGTCTGCAAGAGCGAAGAGGTCTAAGCAACATATAATAAGTTTTTAATTCTGATCTCTTAATGTAAATATACCTCTTTCTGCTTAGAGTGTGTGTGACCTGCGAGGCCCAGGGAATGGCTGGGAAGGAGAGCTGGTAGTTTAGAGTGACAGGGCTCATCCCAATACATCGGGGGCATTTATCTCCCCCGCAGAGACACCTCAGTGGTCAATGTCGAGCTTCAGCTAGGGCTGCTTTAATTCTCTCCCCACCAATACCTGACATTACGATATCGAGTGCAGGTAATAGAGTTGATTGTAATCCACGCGCGTGCAAGTCATGCAAGGACAGATCAATACAAACTATAAGGATGGGTAATAAAATATTGATGGTCCTGGTGTGAGCCATAAGAGATAGGGCTGTGTGTTTGTGTGGGGGGTCAGTTGGCAGTGTGCATATACCTTCATGTGATGCTCTCCCAAATGACGTGGTGCTGCATTTATGATGCTGGCTGGCCCAGTTCCTTCCTGTCCATGTTGTTAGGCCAACGTATCAGAGCACACATGGCCCGGGAAATCAATGAGACTGAAAGCTCGCTGTTAATAGGGCCTCTGCGTTTGCGCCGAAACCTACACCACGCCTGAGACGAGCCCGGCGACGGGCAGCCACAGAGGGCCCTTCTGCGTGTTTCTGAAGTGGATGTCATTTGTCTGGCCATTCCAGACAAATGGAGCCATTGGAAAAGGCGAGCGGACGTCCTTCGAAAGCCCTATTTTACAGAGAAATTTATTATTTAAAGGGGTCCTCCTTTGATAGCTTAGCATACAGCAAAATGACCTTCGGAAAACAAGCCTACGTGGCTAAACAATGAACGCAAACATTGTAACAGGCGCCTATTGACTCCCTTTGTCCTGGAGTGCGAGTTCCAGCATGTCCGTGTGCTGTGCCGGGGGGGCAGTGTCCTGACGCCCCTCTTTGAAAGGCCCCTCCAGCCATTCTTCTTCTCCCCCCTTGGACGCTCCCTCGATCAAAGTGACTGGGAAATCCAGTGAACGGAACGGTGCCTCGGACGGACCCAAGCCAAAAGTGAACGGGGCCCCCGCAGCCTGTCACCTCTAATGACACGGTGCGTGGCTATCCCCGGCCCCCACCCCACCCACGCCAGGCCTTTCATCCATGGGATAAAGTAAAATAAAAAGTGTGTGGGACACTGTAATACCCAGGCGCGGCGAAAAGGCCGAAACTGGGAGTGGTATGCGAGGTGTTTGTGCAGCGATGAAGGGCTGCACTGCACGCTGTCAAAAGGCCTGGACAAAGCTGCTGTCTGCAGCCCCAGTGTGTGGCCAGAAGCAGCTTCTTTTGCCTTAATGCAAATTTGCCAGACGAGATATAAGAAACTTGACACCTATTGCTGTTTTATTGTTTTGTCTTTGTTGCTTTAAAACGCAAATTTTCGCAAATGCATTCCAGGAACATCATGCCACAAAGCTGGCTTTTGGCTGCGGCTTTATATACGAGGTCTGGCCTGGTTAATAATACATTCTTTATACATAGAAGTTTTCATTAAACCCAAACTGTACTGTTATTAGTTCTTCATGAAGGCTGGCCTGTAACAGAATGTGATGACTACCATATGTGGGATAACAGCCACTCACAAGCTTCCTCTCCAGGAGGGCATGTTGGCATCAAGGCAGATGAGAGAAACACTAGGATTTGGACCACTTCTCCCGAAAAGTAGTCGTTTAATGAAAAATGCCAATTGCCATTTTCCTCGGCCATTTTAAAAAGTTAATTTTATGGAGCTAATTTGCTGCCAAAAACCCAAATAAAAGGGAAGTGCAGACGAATAGTTCAGAAATAAAACTCCGAGAAATTTATGTCCACCTCCACACCCAAATGCTTAAATCATACCAGAGAGTCTCTGTCTCCTTGCTCAGCCCTTCCGCGTCTCTCGTACGCTTGCAGCCCCGTTGGTGTCTCTGCTTGCTCAGCCCTGAGCATTTTCCTTTATTTATTTTTCTGCATTTCATTCTGACCAACAGCCATAGCATGTTCCAAGTGTGCATGTCCTAAACAGAACTTAACCAAATATATCAATCAGCAGATCATTATAAAGCCTGCCCTGGCAAAGGAAGGTCACCAATCCGATCACGCTGTAAAAATCCATATACGCCAAATTTCTTAACTGAAAACGTATCCACCTTCCGAATGGAGAATATCATAAAATAAGATGAGCAGAAAAATTTGTACCAAACAAGTTAGTGGCTACATGCCGCATGATGCGCTTCATGTGGGCACATTCTCCCGACTTTGTGTTTACTGTACAAGCCCGTCTTCTGTGATTAAATCTTTACAGGCTGGTGTAAACATCAGTGGATCTGGGTATCGTGTAGAGCTGAAAGATCACAGCACAATGCAAAAGCAGACTAAAACAAGAAATCGCAACATGAATCTGTTAGCCATTCATCTACAGACCTTCAGCATATTCAGTGGAATTACTGCCTATTGTTGGACTAAGAAAGATATTTCAAAGAATTTTTAAAAGTGTAACATATCAAAGTACATATAATGCTCTTATTGTTCAGTTTTACAAAAACTGTTTATTTTGATCCTTCACAGCTAATCTATTATACCTTTGTGTCTCTTTTGGTCTGCATATATCGGACTCCTTTTAAGTGTATCTTGATCTTTTTTTTCCTTTTTTTTTGAGATGGAACAACCACATGGAGCCAAGATGAGGCGATTTTAATTCCTGACTGGTTTTGGGAGTGGAGACTGCCGTCTCAACGACCCCATTTGTGCCACAGGATGACAGAGAATCAATTAAACGCCTCTCATCTCAGCTCTGTTGCTCACTCTGATCACCATCCAAGAAGGATCAGTGTTTATATATAGTAACATGTATTTTCCCTCTGAATAAATTTTTGCCTTGACGTAATTGGCTTTTGAAGTGATTTTGTCTGCCTTTAAAGGGAAGCAGTACGGATGACAAGTCAGAAGAATAATGAATTTTAATTCAACTACAATTAAAATGATCTTAAAACAGGTTTGACAATAAAACTAAAACTGATTCAGAAAATATTCCACAGTTGCTGACAAACTAATTTAAGACGTACATTGTGTTGCAGTACTCATTTCTTCCATATGAGGGCCAGATGCTGTTGAAATTATTTGTGTGCTTTTGTTGTATGAGAAAGACACACTTTGTTTGTGGCACTGCTGTTTTAATAAAATATTTGTTGGTCAGATTTGTAGCTGAACATCATTATTGACTGTTTACAGTCACGATTCTTCCATTGCAGGCATAAAAACAGGAAGTAGGAACCTTTTTTGTTTTGCGGTTTCTGGAAGGATTTCTCATAAATGTGAGGATGGTGGACTGTACCACTCTCTTTTGAATAAGAGCTCAGTTCCGCTTTATTTCCATGGAAAGGTGTCCCCTATCTTTGAACAGACGTTGACAGAGTGAGTGACCATAACTTTCCTCACTATCCAATCAAGTTCATCAATGATTCACATTTGCTGCGTCATTTTGACTATGACAAATTGGTGTTTTCAGCTGATGGTGGTGTTCTGGGTTACGTCAGTAATGGTACATTTATCTTCTGGGCTGAGACATATTATGAAGAGATTTGAAACCTCCCGAAAGTGGCAGAGCTTAGCAAAGAATGACAAAAGTAAAATATTTAACTCCTTGGTCCAAATAACACAGAACCAGACAAAGCTAGTACATAGAGTTACAGTTGATTTATAGAAACAGGTTAATAAACTCCTTTTGGAAATTTTAATAAACATATACAGTCAACAGCATTAATGAGAGTATTTAAATGTCACATATAAACTGACGTGGTGATTCCATTATTACAAGTGGATTATTTACAATCCCAAAAGTCTTAAAAAAAAATAGCTGACAGATCAAGCTGATGATCAATAGCAGATTAATGTTCCTATTTGAACATGACAGACATAAATGTACTTGTAACCTTGACTTCTTAAAATATGTGGGAATGATTTACCCCCAAGGAACACAGTTTGGGCTGGACTGACTGCTGAGATCTTTTTTTTCTCATTAGATGAAAGAAACAATAACTCAAATTTGGGAATTACATCTGAAGAAACTGTTTAGCATTCATTAACGTCTCCTCACAGTTAGCCTGAACTCACACAGTGACAGCTATGGACCTCTAGCAATCACTGGTCAAAATGCTTATGAACCTCAATCACCATGACTGCATCTGGAAGATATTGCATCTGCTAGATGTTATTATTGATATGGATTGAAATAGTAATAGTAACTATGCACAATGCAGCAGTAATTCAGAAATAACAGCCAATCAGCCAAAACAAGTATTTCTGAAGCATTAAAATGTATGAAGAATCATCTAGTTGCCTGTGAAGAAAAAGCACATTATAAAACACATTATAAAAGTATTATCACATAATCTTCATGATCATATGCAATTTGGCTCACCTTAGTATACCATATCGAATGTTTTTAATGAATTCATTCTAGCTATTAATTACAACTAGCTGTTTTTTATTTATATACACAAACACAGTCCAGTAATTCTCTGGAACATACACACACATACATACACACACACGCGCAGGTTTGTAATTATATCTTTGTGGGGACTCTCCGTTCATTTCAATGGGGAAAACTCTAATCCCAACATGACGACCTTAACCCATACCCAGCCCTAACCTTAACCATAAGTAACCAAACAAAAAAACAAGACTTTTGGAATTTTTTGTGTTTTGATTGCATTCACAGATCTTTGTTGGGAAATGGATAATGGTCTCCACAACATCAAAAAACAGGTTTTTTATTACGTTATGAGGCACATTTGGTTCCTACGAGGTAATATAAACCTAACACATACACACACACACACACACACACAAAGAAAAAAAGCCTGGTTTGTATCAGAGTCATCTGAGCTGGTATATTACCAATTAAATAAATGTATATGGTATATTACGCATGACATAAAATGTACACTTCTCAAATTTTATGCCAAATTGCAATATCCTCCTGAGACCCCACCCATTCATTTATGTCCATTGTAGTGGACATTTAGTTTTTGCATCTATCTTTTCACTGATGTAAGGAAACGTATTTATTCCTGTTGTACACTAAAGAGGACATGCTGTGAAATTAAAAATAAAAATAAATTTGAAAAAATCTAAATTGTAAGATGTCTTATTTCCTCCAAAGACAAATAACCTAAAATTGAAGGACACTTTTTTCCTTGGGTCTCAGGAGGATATTAATGAATGCCTGACGTGGTGAGTGTATCTTTTTCCAAGAATAGCTTTCAGAATGACTTTTATGCTGCATTGGCAAAATGTGAAAAGTCTCAGTTCATTTGGACAATGATTTAGAAGTTGAACTGAAAGATGAGCACGGATGTGGGGCAACATGGATTTTAAAATATCTGTTTCAATACATATATGAGAGCTACATCCCAAAATGCTTTGGCCTATAAAAGTCACACTTTCCATAGAACACTATTCCTTCATAATACATCCCCTGCCTGCCACAGAATGTGTTGGAGAGATATGCTTCTTGTTATGCTTCTACAACAGAGATATTCTTGTCTTCTAACATTGCAGTTTAAATTCCTGCTCAGTCTCTAGTCAGCAGTACAAAATTGCACCAGCGAATGAAACCATGTCTTACAGTAGCTCTGTCACTACTGGCATTACGGCCTGCAACCTTGGCTGTATTTTCATCTTTCAATAGCAACCATGTTCTGCAAGGTGTTTACTGGAAACTAAGCTGCACTTATTCTGAAAAAAGCAAGAACAAATTTTTCCCTGGCTAGAAAATAGTTGAATTAGTGCTTAAACAGTCCAGATTATTTAAACTGTTAATATTAAATGACTATGTCATAAAAACTGTTTGGCTAACAATTAAGTTAAAGTGTGATATTGAGGATGATCATATCAAAGGATGTTTCTGTTGGCTTTAGAATTAATTTAATTTTCTTTTAATGAAAAGGTGAAAAATGAAGTATTCTGTTGTCTGAGATAAACACTTGTTGTCAAATGGAAACAGCTTTGTGCAAAAATGACAATAGGATTGCTCTGGTATAGTGCCACCAAGTGACTGATTTGTGTTCTAGTAACATGGCTTACATGGTCTCTGCCATCTTACAATTTAACCACTTTGCAAAAAACTAAACTTTCAGTGTTACATTGTTCAAAAATCAGTGATTCAAAGTTTTCACACCTTCTGGGCAGGAGGTTCTAGTAAAAATATGAATGGAATTTCAGGTTCTTATTTTTGCTGTAGTCAAGCTTTGGCTGAAACAAGTGGTCTCTGAAATATTCTATCCATAAAACAGTTCTTTTTCTAATTTGTCCACAAATGAGAATAAATCCAGTCTGTTTCATAACTTGCATTTTATTTAAACAATCGTTTATGGAATCACTTATTTTACTACAATAGATTCCTTTATGATGACAGAGAACTCAATTGAAACAATACCCCATTAATAATTCATTGACTTTTCATCTCAAAAGTTTAAGAATAAAAGGGGCTCATTGTTCCATGGAACTTAAGCAAGCTGGTTGTGAAAGCCAACACATATAATTCTTGGTCGGCAATAATAATTGAACATGTGTTTGCCTTTGTGTTTAATACTTCAAAAGCTTTGTATACAGAATAAACAAGAAGTCAAGGACTAAAAAGCTATAAGATTTTGACCTTGATACATTGAGGAGACATAGTTGAGCCATTAGAAGTACAAAAAACAGATGTTCGAAAGGCAGACAGCAGTGAGTTCATATGAAAACGAGCTTAAAGCTCAAGGAGTACTGCACTAGATTTTACGCTATAAAAATGTAAAATGAAGGCAAAATCTGATTTTGCTGAAAAGTTCATTTTTAATGTGTAATGCACAGTGTACATGTAGTGTGTAAATACATCTATCTATAGTAAATAGCTGCATTAATATGCATTAATAGCCATTATGAAACTGTTTTGAGAAACCTAAAAGGTGTAACTTTTCCATACATCAAGCAGATAATGTATACTTAATTTACTATAATTTATAGCATGATACAGTATGTTGTATCATTCTTCGGTATATTCTTCATTGAAACCAATGCCAGTGGAAATATCTGCTCTTGTGTTTTTATTACTCTTGAGTGTACACAAAGATGGAATTAGGCTCACTAAGATATGCATCTATTTCATTATCTGTGATAATAAGAAGTCAGATTGAGAGAGGTAATTCACCTTTGACATCAACTCATCCATATCCTTTACCTGCTTGATTGAATTTTCACTTGCATTTTCCTCATTTTGGAGCAATGACAGTCTTCTGTTCAATATCTTAAAGGCTATAATCTAAAGCCAATGAATGAAGTGCTTTGTCTAGTCTTCAGGGTGTTACATTTCATTGTCATTCTGGTTTCTTTGTGGTGTTTCAGGATAAGTTTATCTGGAATTATAATATATTTTGTGTTCACAACAAAACACTTGCCAATATCTGACTTCATATATACTTAAAAGCTCGATATTAGCGTTATAGCTCTAAGAACCAGTATAAAATTCAAAGCAATGTTGGTTTTGTACAAGCGCCTCAGTTTCAACACATCTGGATAATTAGTGCAGAATTCCAAAATGAGGAAAACATGGGAACGCAGACACCACCGGTGCTACATCATAATATGCAATTTCATTTCTCTCCATCTGTGCTACTTTTCACCAGCCCTGTATTAAAATGAATGAGGCCGATTGCTATGAGGACGCTGCACTCCCAAGGCAGACAGGAAACAGACTGTGCACATTGTTCAAAGCTGGCACACAGGAAGAATTCAGGCACACATACTGCAAAGAAAAAAAAACTAAAGCCAAAGTCATTTTACTGCTTTGCCTACCAAAATTTCATTTCAAAAAGCTATCAACAAAACTCATTACATATACAAAGTTCCTCTAGCTATAGCTTTGAAAAACTGAGCAATGTCAATGGCGCTGTTCAAATCTGAAAGCTGTTCACAGTCATACTTCACAACTAGGTATCTGGAATGATGCAAAACATAATTCGTCTTTTCTCCCTTCGGGGGCACATATGGTCTATGGTCTTACATAAGCTTGCTGAGAGATTTCACAGCTTTGATGATGACATCCGACTGTCAAACTGGCACTGACATCTCATTCATAAAATGACTTTTATATTTATGTTTCTTTGAATGTATGCAAGTCATAAGCGTTTCCACAGACTGTCAAAATTGTTGTCCTATGAAATCTTCCAAAATGTCATCAAGTATACTTTATAATTTCTTAAATTTTAAAACATGTCCCTATTACATCATGCATAAAGAAAGCTCATATTTTCTGCATTCCATTCTAGGAACAAAGCCTGAATCTTCTGCAGTGCTGGTTATTGAACGCACATGGACTCCATAATCACATTGCCTGAATTTTATTTTGGCTAATATCATCAAAGAACTCCCATTCTCCTTGAAATATTTCATTTTTAAAATTCTTAATAGTGACCAAATATGCCATTTCAACCTAAGCGTTCATTAAAAAACACATCCCAAGCATATCATCCTTAGATTTATACACTGAAAACACTGGATAAAACAAATAAAAGATATTCAGTTCATGTTATATACAATAAAGATACTCGGTTCTTTTTAAATACTATAGTAATTATTGAATTCAAAAAACAATCAAAGAATGTTAGAAATATTGTACATTGGATGATTAAATAAATAACTGGAGCAACAGTTGAAAAAGTTCTGCAATCTCTAAAAATTGGAAGTGTTTCCAACTAGTGTAGTGCCTGCTGTACCAGTACCAGTGCAAGGAGGATTACAGAGAGCGAAATTTTCCATAGAGATATTCAGTTCTTTTTAAATACAAAGGTAATTATTAAGTAAAAATTTAATATGAAATGTTTTAACATAAATTCAATTTGAAGACAAAGAATTGTGTTGGTGTGAGTCGGAATACCTGATGATTTGTGGAGTGATTAGGCTGATTATCGTTCTCATCCAAATTAGGACATCTCCAAAGATCATAGAGTTTCTGTTTCAGTTGCTCTGACATCACAGTTAGCATTTTAATATTTCCCTGTTATGCCCTTCGGTGCAACATAACAGCATACTTCATCCATGAGGTTCAAAGATTCGGGGGAAAAAAAATCAGGAAATCTTCAAGAATAGGACATTTTGCAAATTTATCAAAATGGTCACATCTTTGACACATGCTTATTGCGTGTATAAAGTAATATAAAAGACAGCTTTAAATTTGAAGAATTGGAGCGCTCTCACTGAATTGCTAAAGATGAAAGGATGGAGGCACAAGCGCCAATATGGGTGCAGGGGACACTACGAATAGTCTAATTTAAGGTGGAAAGGTTGTTTTTGGCCATTTGACTATACTTGACAACATATAGTTAAAATGGCTGTAATTTAAAGCTAGTAATGAAAGAAGATTGATGCAGACGATCAATATACTGGTTCTTTACACATCAGAAATGCCAGTCCTGACAAAAGACATCAATGCCCTGTGCAATGCCTTGCCAAGACAAACATTCATGGGATTTCTCTGTTCAGCAAGCAACATGACACAGGACTTGGCAAATGGCTACATGAACATCACCCAGAGGGGCAATTTGTATATCAAGCCACTACATGCTAGTTTCCATATTGGGCTTTCATATTTACAAATAGTTTACTAAATCCTTTATGCATTTATGTTGTGTATTAGCAAGATCTCTTGGAGCCTTAAAATGTATAATTTACTGTAGCAACATACCTGTATGGAAAAGTGTTTTTCATTGCAAGTGCTTTCTCTGAAATACATTCGACCCAAGAGAACTATAGCTCATCGCTTGAAAATTTTGGCTGGAAGAGGACCAGCCCAGGCGTTCTGCTATTAAACAAATAAAGCCTTTCAAAGGTCAGCTAGTCAGTCAGCAAACACCAGTGACAATGTGACCGAGAGGCACTGCCCCTCTCCTGTAGTGGGAATGTGCTCTTAATCAGTGTAGTGAAACAGAATGCCAAGCCAAGTGCTCTCGCTTTGGTTTCATACACAGGTGCTTCATAAGCTCAATTGTCCCTTTGGGCTTGGATTGTTTGATCAGCTGCAAGAGGTTTCTTTTAAGGATAGAAGCGGCTATATTGATATATCAAAACACTGTAATGCCAAAACCATACCTTTTTACGTGAAGGTACTGCTCAAATAAGCACAGGCAGGTGTCTGCGTAAACCGCATTTAAAATCGAAGGCGTTGGTGTCCTCAGGGGGACATAATTCAAAGGAAACTTCATCCTGCAGTGGCAGACTGGGTACAATCCATGCTGCACCACACTTTGACTGCGCCAAGGAAGCTCAGGGGATGTAAAACTGACACAAGTAAGACCAGGAACCTGAGAGTCATTTCCTTTTAGCTCACGGGGGATGATGTGTGCCTCAGCAGGCTAAGCCTCTTTGCCTGTGATCAGAAGGTCACCAGTTTCAGCCTGGCTTTGGCAGAATAGCCACATGTCTGTGGGCCCCTGGGTGGCGCCTTTAACCCCCAGCTTCTGGGGTGCTGCATGCTGACTGACCCTGTGCTATGGCACCCCCAAGCCTGCTCTGACCTGTTTGTGTGTCTCATGGAGAACAAAATGGGGTAGGTGAGAAGGTAACTTCCCCACAGCGGTAAATGAAGTATCACTATTTGATTCTAGCACATCTTATGAATGAAACTGGGACCAGTCATGACTTTGAAGGAATAACAAAGGACAGTGAAAGGCCCATGGAGTCAGAATAGGGCTAGATTTTTTTAACTCCATCCATTCATTTTCCATAACTTTATCCAATACAGGGTGTTAATATGGAAACTATCCCAGAAGCCAAGGGCACAAAGCAGGGGAGACCCAGGGTGGGATGCCAGTCCATTACTGGGCACAGACACACAAATATAGAGCCACACGCCATGGGCCATTTAGAAACACCAATTTGCCTTACGGCTTGTTTTGTACTGCGGAAGGAAACATTTACCCAAAGAAAGCCCCCCTCACACACAGAGCATGGGGAGAACTATTTAATCAGAATTTTAATTTTAGGCTTAGTTTTCTTAATAAGGGCCTTGTTTTAGTGCTACCGCTGAATTCCCTCATGTCTGAAATTGAGATTGTTTACTGTGACTTGTTAAATTCCAGCTGTGCCAATATCACAATAGGATATGACCATGTATTGCTGAGACCATGCTGAGCAGAACATATGGCTGAGTAATCAATCTGTAATCCTACAAAAGGTTTAACCAAACTGATTATGGACATGAAGCAGACTATATGGGTCTTTTAATCTAGACCACAAGGTCACATACAATACAATTTGCTTGATGTCATACTTATGAAAATGTTCAGTAAACAGTGGCAAATTTAATATTTTTGATTTCACTTACAATGAAAAGCAAGTAAAGATCAAAACCCTGTTAAACGCAATCTCAAGCTATATAGCAACTGAAATATGCATTACGTTTGTCACGTGCGGGGGTAACGGAGGGTGCTGTAGCAGACGTCGGGGCAAATGAAAGGGAGTTTACTAAAGAAAGTGAACAGATAAACAAACGGGAACACGGGGGATCAAAAAGGGGAGATTATGGCACAAGCAACAGGATCAGCACAACTTCAGGAATGAAACCGAGGAGCACAAGACTGAGAAGCACTTAAATACTGGATAACAAAGGAGCACAACAGAGGCAGCTGGAGTGAATCACATGAAACTTATTGAATAGTTTTCACTGGTTTGATTCTGCGGTTTTATTTATTTATTTTTGATAACTCGAAATATCTGTTTTGACTAGCATTCGATTGTATTCATTTAGGAAATGATTTAGGGTATTAATACTAGGAGTTTAAGGTAACGGCCGAAGTATCAGCGCGCGCTTCTCCTCGTGCCAAGCCTCGTGTGTGGTTTCTCACCCAAAAATAGGTAACGAAATGTGACATCTGTGGTAAATTTAATGACACGTCTTTCCGTCACAAAACAATTCACTTTCATCCAGTAAGGCAGCTACAAGCAGTACTGGTTAAGTCCAGGCAGCCAAAAATTGTTGTAACATTACTAGTAGTGTTTATCTTAGCATTAAGTAAGCGGTTGTCGTGGACATCATTTCGGAAGGATGACTTACGCCGTCCCACGCATGCACGTCGCTATTGCCGAGTTACACCAAAACTCCGCTAATCTGGTAAGTACAGGACATATAAGTTCACTCGACAGGGCGAGGGGTCACAATTGTAACATTCATCATAACATACCCTACGGCCGCGGAGCACAAAGATGGACGTATAGTGTTTCAGCACAGGTACGTTAGTGGCCAAAATTGTTTAAACACCAATCATTTTTGGCATTAGGCTTTAAAAATTACTATAGGAATGTTTATAAACAATTAAAGAATGTTAGAAATGTCGTACATTGGACGATTAAATAAATCACTGGAGCAACAGTTGAATAAAGTTCTGCAGTCACTAGAAATTGTTAGTGCTTCCAACTATATATAGTGTAGTGCCTGCTGTATTACTACTAGCAAAGGGAGTTTTACGGAGAGCGAAATTTTCCATATTACATGCGATACAAAGAATCTCTTTTGATCGATTTTGTAAAGACAGCGTTCACATAGATTGCTAAATTCATGTATACACACGAGGGCCACTGTCTCAGAGATTACTCATTCCTAAGAAATTACCTCTGTCATCGAGCTCGGCTTGGTGAAATGATCACATAATAGTTACAAAGGAGGATATAGCAGTAGGTCAGTCAATATCCATGCAGTTTGATTGCTTGTTCTTGTGAGAAGCTGTCCAACATGTTATTATGTTGTTTTTTCCCCCACAC
Organism: Paramormyrops kingsleyae; assembly: GCF_048594095.1. Classification (NCBI taxonomy): domain Eukaryota; kingdom Metazoa; phylum Chordata; class Actinopteri; order Osteoglossiformes; family Mormyridae; genus Paramormyrops; species Paramormyrops kingsleyae. Next base: position 19,953,336 of record NC_132801.1, on the reverse strand, counting down.
ACATAACTGGTGTATGCAGTATTCGTCATTGTATTTTGTTTTGAATATTTTCTAAAGACGATCTATGCGCTGTAATAGTAATTAAGTTAAAGGTGTAACGTTTTTTCTGCATTCATGCAAAGAATGAATTATTCGAAACTTTTCATTTCGATAGAAGTTAATGAAAATGTTATATGATCTGTTTTGCAGAGCATCATAGGTTTGGTTGTTGGAAAAACTGAGGTGAAAAGCTTTCCTGACAGAAAAAGTTAAGCACTTCCTCCGTTTTTAACAGCGCGGTTTAAGTTGAAATTTGCCTGTTTATGCAACTTAAACGCTTGAGCAAATGCTGCCCTCTACTGACTATTTCGTACTCAAGCCCAAAAGCTTTTGAATCGAGTGTTTTATTTGATTTTCCTTGTAACGTACCAGTCTTAAAGTATGACTTCAAAATTTAGATATCGGCTCTGAGAGATACACCTTCAGCTTTACCATTAAAGACTCACCGGAACATTTAATCAACATTTCCTCATGGGGTACTGAGGAATACATCAATGGCCTGTCAAGCTGCTTCAGAATAGGGGACTGTGGTGAGACTTGTTTTTACTGTACTGTTTTGAAGTACTATGATTTTTTCGTTTTTGTAATAACTATAATATTTTGAGTGGTCGAAATATGGGTGGTCTTTGCTTAACAAAAAAAGAATATTTCTGGCAGTTGTTTGTTAAGTGAAATTTAAATATGTGAATACACCAGAATACATACATTTAGTTAGTGCACAGATGTTTATTTTATACTTTACATAGCAAGACATGTTTTAGATTCCTAATTTTATCCATCCCATCTGATCACTTATCCTGGTCAGTGTTGCAATCTTCCCTAGTGATGTTTTAAATTCTGACTCTTTAAAAATTCTTTATCACACATTGCTCCCCAAAATTACAAGATTTTTGTCATGATAACCTTATTCTTTAGCAAATCATTGATTATAATTAACAGTTTTTTACTCTGTTTAAGTTATTGTTGAGAAGCCCTTAACTGTCACCAAAGATCCAGAAAAAGATGATAAATTCTGCCCTTCAACGTTAAGGTAAAAATTTTAAATTTTAATAGTCATTTAGGCTTTTATTAAATTAAATTAATGTCTGTCAAATTAATAATTTCTGCTTAACATATAAAATTCATAGCTGGATGATTTTGAAGTAGATTTTAGTATACTCTCTTCTTTTCAGCCTGTATAGGTTATTGCTGACTGAAAATCACTCAGCCATCAAGGTTCTTTCAGACACAGAGGCTGACTCCAGGCTCCTTTCTTTATTCCATCTGCCAGTGAAAGATCACAGAGATTTTTATTCACTGGGAGACATTGTTGCAAATGGACAGAGCTTGGATGGAAATGTAATTAATATACTTGCAGTTGTTCAGTCGGTAAGGGGATCTAACTTCTAAGACTACTTGAATTCACTCAAAAGTGCAATATAATCCCCTAAGAAATTATGACTCTTCTCAGTGTTCCCAGAGGATGATTTTTTGTCATTAGCCAGAGATGGAGGAAATGTCATTTATTTTGGATTTAGTGCTTGAAAGGTGTTTTTTATTGTGCCATAGATTGGAGAACCTAAGTATTTCACAACTGGTGATGGACGCAAAGGACAAAGATGTGAAGTGAAGCTGTTTGATGAAGTTATTATGTCTTTCTGTTTGATCTGGTGAGATCACTGATTGTACCTGTGCTACTTTTGCAAGATGGTGCACATTCTCAATGCACCCCAATGAATATTTTATATTTGATTTAGTTGGGACAGGGAAAATCTTCAATATATTCAAACATGGATACCCAGAGAAACAGGTAGGATGGCATTCTATATTTATACATTTTTAAAATGTAATTTTTAAAAGATAATTTTAAACTCACTCCTTTTGCTTTTAGTGCTCTTTGTTGCAGATGCACGTGTCACTTTTGATAACTTCCGAAAAAGCATGATTGCAACAATTATCTCAAAAACTATCATCACTGTCAATCCTGGTAAGATCTTGAAAGGCACTTGGGTATAGGAAAGCCACTAGAAGAGATCTTACTTTGACTTATCTGACTTTTCCAATTAACTTTAACGTAAGTTTTAATTATTAACTGAATGTGAAAGTATAGGTAAAATGTAATTAGTTTTTTTTCCTCAAATAATAAGACACAAAAGAAGCTGTTCAGCTGTTCAAGTATGCCAGAGACTTTGCAGGAACTGGAGCACTGGATGATCAAGAGAAACTCTCAGGAGATCAGGTGTCTTGTAAGTTGTATTTCATATTCAAACTTAACCATGTAATATGTTATGCAGAATTGGTACCTTGCTACAGTTCTGAAATATTCACAGCAACTTCACCTTTTCAGTGGATTCTATTAGTGATGTATTTACTGTGGAACAGCTCAAAGTGAGCATCCAGAAAAACCTTGACAAGCAAGACATCATTTATGGAATCGTATACGCCTTCATCACTACATTGAATCTTGATGCTTCTGTTTCTAAAGTGATTCGAAACAGATGGTAAATATTGGTATATTTAATGTTCCTCAATAGAATTATGCACTGTGAAGTATGTCATAAATGTATTTTAAAAGCAAAAATACAGAACGTCCCGTGTTTTGAATATCTGTTTCATTGCCTTATCTATTTAGATTGCATGATCCCTGCATGACTTTCTTAAATTTTAAATAAAAATTTGAAATGACAATGTATATACTCTGAGTAGGGTGACCAGATAATCCATATCAGGGAGAACACTTTGCGCTACTTCAGGTTTTAGAAACTACAAGAACTCGGTGCTTAAGTTAAATCCAGGTCCTTTTAATGGTAGTTTACAATGTCCTCTCTGACATGGATTATCTGGTCATCCTGACTCCGATATTCATAAAGAGGGATTCTGGCACCTTAGCTCATCCCAGGAATCCCCAGATAAGTGTTCAGTTTAGTGTACTATTCTGAACTTTATTGTACAATTTATATAGGTGTACAGGAGCTGAATTATTTTCTTGCCAAAGAAACGAAGCTGCTGAAAATAATTGCTTAATAAAGTAAATGAATAGTAGTGGTGCATTAGCAAGTGGATGTAGGTTTATGGTTAGACAGGTGGTGTTCCAGTTAGCATCATTAGCATCATTCCTTTGGCTGTGAAATGTGATAAGGTACTCAAATCAATCTTAAATTAGAAGTTTTCTGATAATTGATTCAAGTACATGGGAAAAATATGGCATTTTAAACTGAGATATATAATGCATGAATATGTACATTTTTTAGTCTTGGTCATTATAGAGGTGTAGGATCCATTTTGAATATCATGACTAATACCACATTTTAGTTCCAGATGTTGGTATCAGGTATCTGAAGACATGCAAAACTGCAGTAATCCAGTGTGTCCCAGGGAGGCACAGCTGGAGGTCACCACCAGCTTTGATTTACTGGTGGATATTACTGACCACACGGGCACCCTGCAGTCTTGTACACTGTCTGGCACTGTTGCTGAACAAACTCTGGGCTACTCAGTGAGTGATATAGGTTTATTGTGTATGACACACTAGTAATTAACTGTGGCCACTTCCTCTTAACTGAGACTGATTTTTCTTTAGCATCTGAATTATAGCTAGTCCTTATGTATAATTATTTTTTTGTTATGAAATATGTATCGGTGTGTCAGTTTATTATTCATTATGAAGTCACACCTCTTTCCTTTATTTGTAAAGTAATATGTTTAGATGTTTAAGGTAAACTTAGGTAAAAATATTATCACAGAGCGGCAACATAAGTGGCAGTGATTGTTAATCTTACTCTTAAATCACACAGAGCTGTTTCTCTATTATCTCCATGATTTTCTCATATTCCTGCTTGGTTAACTCTAGGTGTTCTTGTTCCAATCATAATCAAAATAAATGCAGTTTATTGGTGACTTGAATTTGCTTATGGATAAGCAATAATTAATGCAAAAATTTGTTTTTGCATTAGGAAGAACATTTTCCATATATTAAAATATCTTAACATTGATTAAACCAATATTGGCCCATATTGCATGTATATTTCCATCCTGATGTGTTATATAAAATACTTGTATATTCACTGAGTCAATTATATATGAGAAAAGGCTATTTCTTTATTATTTCTGGCAGGCTGAAGAGTTTGTGCATTTAAAAGAACAAGAAAAAATAGCTCTGAAATGGAAATTCCTACTAGAAAGATGCAAAATCTTATTGAAGGTTTGAAATTAACTGTATTTGAAATCATACATAGTCATTCATAACAAAAACATTCCTTCATATGATAACTGAATTCATGTATGTTTTGTGTTATTGATATACCTTTTCATGTGAATATGGATAGTAGTGGTATATGTCTTATAGTGGTATAGGTATTTCCCGCAATCGAATATCAGCTTTCAAGTAGTGAAACGTATCTTTTAATTATGGGCAGATTGGACCTTTTTAGGTTTAAAAAAATCATGAATTTTATATAGCCTGAAACCTGAATTGTGCTATAGAGACTGTATATTTTAACTGTAGTTGTAATAAGGTTTATGTGAGAGTTATATCTTCTGTCTCTTATTATTTCTGGTGTATTGCACAGTTTGCAAAGGTGGCTCAGTAGGCAGCACTGTTATCACACTCCTGCAGGGTTGGGTGTTAATATTCTTCTCTGTGGGTGTGGAGATTTCATGTAGTCCCCAATATTACAGGAGACATGAAAAGACAAGCAGTTAGGATAAGTGATGTTTGTAAAGTGCACTTGAACTATGATTTAATGTTTGTATGTGTCCAGCAAAGGGCTGGCATCCTATGCAGGGTGTATCACACCGTTTCCCCCTCATAACTCTGACCAGTTTGAATATGGATGGATGCAGCTCAAATTATGTTCAAATAATATTTTATAATTTCAGTTTTTTCTCATAATAAATCAGTGGTTACCATAGACATAATTATTACATCACAGCCTAAATATCCATTTTCTGAAACCACTCACCCTACTCAGGGTTGGGGGTCTGGAGCCTATGGGCACAAGGTAAGATACAACCCAGGACGGGGCACCAACCCATCAAAGAGCACACTCCATCATTATTCACACCTACAGGCAATTTGATTACTCCAATTAACCTCAGCATGTTTTTGCACTGTGGGGGGAAACCAGACTACCTAGGCTGTAGGAAACCCCACAATGACATGGGGAGAACATGCAAACTCCACTCACACAGACTTGAACGCTGGTCCTAGAGGTGTGAGGCAACAGTGCTAACCAGTGCACCACCATGCCGCCCTACATCACAGCCAAAATATTTGATAAAACTTATAAAATTAAAAAGAGGTATTTGTATACTTTTTTGTAGATTCTTCCCTCTCCAAAGACTCGAAATGGCTTTAGAGGGAATATCTTGTCCTGCACACTAGCTGACCCTGGGGAAGTGAAACAAAGCTTTACCAGAGAAGCCCTCTGAAGAAGGTCATGAAGACAGGCGTGTTTAATCCTGTTAGTTATAGAATAGTTACAGAATTTCTGCTGTTTGCATCAGAATTTTTCACTTGATCCTTTTTCAAGTTTTTATGATAAACAGTTTGCATATGTGAGGAAAAAATACTTTTTGTATATATATCTTTGAATAGGAGGCTGAGTATATGAACAATGGGGAAATATGATTATTGCCTTGAGAAGCAGAATGCATAGAGGAGAAGCACAGCACATTTGAAATTCTTTACATAGTGTTTACATAGTGTTTCATTCATAATAAAATCTGGGATTAGGATTCCTGTTCTGTTTTGCATACTTATATTTAATAAAATGCTCTGTTTACTGTTGCGGTGTGGTCTATAAGTACCATTTTCTGATGATCCTTCACAGTTTCTGAGTCCCAATAAAAAGATGTGGGTTTTTGGCATGTATATGCAATACTTTTCTCTGCCTTAATGAGGTCAAAACTTTGACTAACTCATTTACATCAACCCCTTTGGCTTGTTTTAAGAATTAGTTAGAATGCTGGAAAACTATTTCACCAGTTGAGCCTTGCAGTGCTCAAAATAATTAGCTGCTGTCAAAGCTGTGGCTTTCTAACTGACTTGATCAGCTTAAATACAAATATAAATTCACAAAACTCCAAATAGGCTGTTTAAACATTTAAAATGTTCATCATGTCAATGAAGATGTAATGTTCCAAAGACTAAATGTGTACATAGACTACACATTAGAAAAATTAAACTAACATTGAAAAATATGGACATATCCTCCAACTATTCACACTGCATCTGTATTTCTGTGCAGATGATAAATACACAGCCATAACTATCAAATAACCTTGTAACAAACAGGAGCCATTGACTTACTTTCTATACAACACCAGGACATTTTTCCCTAAACACACTTTCAAATTATGGTTGAGGCTAGTTTCATCCATTTTTGGCTTAGTTTTATTTTTAATTCCTAAACTAAAAAAGTACACATCTTAGGCAAAGCAGTCCTGTCTGAGCCATTCATTTAAAATATACATTATCCAAAGTATTTCCATTACTCAGGGTAGCACTACAGCTTCATAGGTCCAAGGTTGTGGGTTCTAATTCTGTCCTGGTTCGGCGAGTGCAGGTTTCCCCTGCAAAATCCAAAACGATAACTAGGTACATTGGTGACTGAATTTTCCATAGCATGGGTGCTAGTCCACCCTGCAGTGGATGAGTGTCCTTTTCAGTGCTACATGCCATAGGCTTTGGCTGCACCAAACCGTTTACTGGATCAGCTGGTGCAGAGCATTACTGGATATCACCACCTTCATACTAACAAGTTACATAGCTGTACTACACTGATGGTCATAACTCTGATCTAATTTACTGACAATTAAGCTACCTGTGACTATGTTGTGGTTTTTCCTTCCCCGCCAAATCAGAAGTCAGAAGCCGCTGGTGTAGGCTCAATAATGTTCCTATCTAGAAAAGGGGGGCCCTGCAGAGAAAGTTTGGGAACCACTGGGTTAATACAAGGTGCAAATACATACTCAATTGATTACATAGTGTTGATTACATTATAATGTTTACATTGTAATGATTACATTATGGATATTTGGTATACTTTTTAATAATATCATAATATTATATTCTATGTTACATAATGATAAATAATATTCCATAACTACAGTGTAGTTTCTCCATGAACACCACAGAATAATGTTACAAGAAGCTTGCTTGAAACCAAGAGATAATATTGTTTCACCCGTGACTGTATGGGGAAAAAAACAAAAAAAATATGAAATGGCATATAAAAATTTTATTTTGGTGTGGTTTTTGTACAAAAAGTTTATAACAATCATGAGATTAAATATCAATATTTTAGTGTATAATTGTATATTCGATATCACACTGCATAAACCTTTATAAATATAACTGGAAAAAAAAACATGAATATATGAAAGAGTGACACTTCATTTTAGTCAGTGGTGAGATGGAATACAAATTTTCCAGTGACAAAAATAAAACTATCATTGTCGGATATGTGCTCTAAACTTTTCTGAAACCCAGTGATTACAGAGATCCGTAGTAATAATGAGGAAGTGAATGAAAGATTCGTCCCTTTGTCTCTCTTGGTCTGCTTGCATGTGAGTTTACTCCGATACACCCCTCAGTTATGCTGCTATGAAGAATCCTCATGGTGAGGTTCTCACCTGCAGCTCCGGCAGTCCAAAGGGAATCCAAGTGACATAAGACAATCCTTACTTCACAGTTTCACCATTTGATGTTAAGGCCAGTGCTGGCCTTTTCCACAGCATGGTACTGGGTGTGCAGAAGCTTGCGGGCTCGTTCCTCCCCTACACCCTCCAGCCAGGTATGGTACAGCTCCGATATGCGCTCATCCTCCTCTGGGTTTATGGGACTCTCTGCTCTGTATAGCTCCTCCACTTGCTGTAGCAGTTCTTTGTTTGACTGGTCTGCCTGAGGTCGTATTTGCCCACCTCCATTCAAACAGCCTGCAGATAAACACCAGAAATAGTTACAGCGTGTACTAAATTGACCATGCTATGAATATTAATTCATTTTGTATTATTAAAACATCTTATACAACTTCTTGATCCTGTCCTGGTCATGCAGTTATGTGAGCTGTATCTATGCAGAATCTACGTATCTCCTCACAGCATGGCTGACAACCTTGTGTTCAGTCTTGAGTCTCCAGTTAAATATAATTTTGAACTGGGTAACCACCTGTTTTTCTGAAGTATTATCATGCCAGTTGTCAAATAGTAAAAGAATAACTGTAGCAGAAAAAAATACATATTCAGTTTCAAAATTAGCCTCTCACTGACTAGCTTGCTTATTAAAACTGACTCCAAGCCCTGTTATGCAATCATAAGGCTACCATATTCTAAGCATATTGCTAGAACCTGAGAGAAAACTCTCAGAATTCCATCTCAGAGGATTCCAGCATGCTGTAAAATGGAAGCTGACTCCTACAGTGATGATAAAGGCTCATCTCTCACCTGATGGACAGGCCATTACTTCCACAAAGTGGTATGGCGACTTTCCCCTCTTCAGTTTCTGCACCAGGTTCTGAATGTTACGGAAGCCGTAGGTGGTAGCAAAGCGCAGCAGAACGGCACCGTCTTTCTCTAAAGTCACTTCCTGGAAGTCCTTATTCCTACAGGGAACACGGGTGGTGTCGTTAATGGAGGGGTTAGCATTTAATGTTTTCTGCAACGGCGTGATGGACAGGATGAAGACAAGGCCCCGGTGTGACTTACTTGAGTATCTTATATGTGATTTCCTTCACATCAACTCCAAAAAGCTGTCTAGCAGCATAAGTGTAGACGTGATGCAAGTAGCCACCCGATCCGCCACCCGCGTGACTCATCAACTCATCCCCACGCACACAGCTAAACCTACACAAACAAAAGTCCAATAAGAACCAGTGCAAGACACTTTGATCTCTTGTGACAGGATATTAGGGCATGTTAAGGGGTGACATTAAGCCGTAAGCCGGCAAACAGTGAGGGAAGCTCACAGTGTGTCTAACGGCGCTGGATCCACATCATTCAGAGACACGCCCTCCTGCTCCAGCATCTTCAGAACCTCACCTGTAAACCCAGCTATGAATCACTAAACTGCATTTATGCAACCTTAAAATAAGCACTTTTTCCCTCTATTTTTGGTAGGAATTTGACAATATCCATAAGCGTAACCTATTGCTTTTCGTTTAATTTTTTCTTTCCGTAATTAATAATTCTGTTGTAATATAAAATGGATTATCATTTGTCAAATATAGGAATAGATTCAATAGTTTATCTTTTCTATTTTTATTCATATAGGTCTTGTTTTTGTATATTTGTGCAGTGATTGATGGCTATAATTTCTTCTATTAGCTGCATAAGGCTGTATGTTGGTAAATTGATAAACAATATAAATATTGTTAAAAAATAAATGTAATATATATATATAACCACTGATCTTGTTGCTGCGATGATGATTTATCCTTTTGCCTGCTTGTCTTTAATGTCAGCAAAAAAAGGTTGACACGTTTAGTAGTGTCTTACATCCATATCCACCTATTACTTCCTTATTCTAGTTTCCTTCAGGGGAAAACAAGTCTGTGTGTGTGTGTGTGTGTGCGCAAGATTTATACATGTTTCTCCATACCAGAGGTTATGACACAGTCCACCTCCCTGATCTCTGACTTCTTGATGTAGAAGTCAGGCCTGGACGCCTCCAACTTCTTATCATAGCATGGCATCACTGTGACATGGTAGACCTGCTGTGGGGACAGGCCCTGCACAGAGAGCACACTGACCTTACCGAGATGCACAGAGGGCTTCATCCTGAGCCACATAAGGACAGCCCACAGCCTCTGGTTTAGGGCTTTACCACCACACACTCAGCTCAGCACTCGTCTAACGACTCACAGCTCATTTCAACACCACCTCAATTTCATAAAAAACCAAAAGAGCAGATCAAAGCTCTTCCTACAACAAGCGATGACACAAAACAAACCTGTACTCCCAATTTACACGTTCGGATAAATACTCTGAAAGAGATTACATATTCACAGGCTGTTTTCAAGACAACTGTCATCAAGTCGTCATACTCATTGGTTTTATTAATTATCCAATTCACTGAACTACTCTTATACACAGTTCTCATTTTTTAAATAAAAAAGAGTAAATGCAGAAATCACACACATACAAGTGTACATATCTATACACACAGGTGTGATATGTGTATATATTACATATACATGCACGCATACATAAGCACACATACACAGTTTTAGTTTGTGAATGTTCCTGCTGGCCAGGACAGCAAGTACCTGCTTTTCTGCAAAGAAGGTCTTCACCAGGGAGCCCATCACCTGCTGAGGCGAGCGAGTGGTACTGATGTAAGGGAGGATGAAATCACCATGAGTTTTCTCTGCATAGCAGATCCACCCTGTTCACAGTAAACAAGGGAAACAGAATCATAGTAATAGATTCATTACCTGCAGGATCACAGAAAAGATTCATTACCTGCATGATCACAACAAAGACACAAACATTAAAATTATCATTAACAATATTAATATTGATATTTTAATTATTTAATGATATTGCAAATGCATTCAGAATTGTAGGTAAATCCAGAGGCACCGCTAGAGATTTTGGGCCCCATGACAGCATTATCATATTAGGTCCTCAACTGTGTAACTGGTTGCTACACTGCCAACTGAAGCAACATGTGACCCTTGCGGGAGAAGCCCGACAGTCAACAAGAAAAATTACATATAGGCTTTAAGTATAACAAATAAAACGTACACAAAGATTTAAAAAGATGTTATTTTTCAGAAGCTTTCACAGTAATGAAAAGTCAGTTGTGTTTTATGAAAGCGATCACAATTTACAAAGCAGGTTAATGACTTTATACAGTAGCCCTCCGTATCCGAGGTGTCAGTCTGAAGAGAGAAAAAAAAGTAAAATGTATAACTTCTTTTCCCTCGTTCCTTCGTCGTTTGAGGGGTATAAAAAGCATGATTGCTCCTTCATTCCTTGTTACATATTTTAATTGCTATATTGTCTCTTGAGAATTAAGTTAAAACGTCAGAATCCCTTTCATTCAAAAGAGTTTAATTCGAGTATACAGTACTATATCATGTACAGTGTACATTATTATTACTGTATTGTATTATAGTAATGTCTCCCTATCACTAATCACAATGTACAGACGGTATTTCCCCCACGTCCTTCCTACCCCTTACCTGGGCAAGCTGAGGCCAGCATTGGCAGAGCCTTTGGGTCCTGCTCCTTCCGGTGGAAGCGTTCCACAAACTCCCGCTGACTCTCCAGGAGGCTGAAGGCTCTGCTGAAGCCAGTGTCAAACACATGATGCACACCTGAAACATAACCCAAAGCCCAGTCAAGCAACATGCTTTGGGGAAAAAAGTCGCACATCCAGGCCCAACACGGGACTCACAGGCTGTATGACGATAAACCGAGCTCGGCCCACATCAGAGTTCATACAAACAGTAAGTCTTACTAAAGCCATCCATCCATCCTCCAACTGCTTAAGGTCTCGGGGCGATACATGGGTACAGCCTAGATGGGATGCCAGTCCACCACACACAAACACACACACACACAGTTTAGTCAGTTAAGACCAGTCTCTAATGTTGCTGCTCACTGCATTACTCACGCTTGTGGGTAATCTGAACCAAACAGATTGCAGAGGACACAGGTTCAAGCAAGTAGAGGAGGGAGGACCAACCAATCAAATGTCTTGGTCTCACCTCCTCTAGGTGCTTGGACCCACCTCTACTACAATCTGATTGGTTCAGAGAGATAACCAATCATTTTTCATTCTACCCTCAGAACATTTTTGTGCAAATGAAATTCCCATGAGCATTACTCACCCAGCTTCTTAAAGAAAGCAGTGAGCCTCTTGCCAGTGTCACAGCTGCTCAGGCCGAAACGTGCTGCCAGGGAGGCCCTGGACTGCGGGGATACGGACACCACCACCACCCGCTCATTGCTGCTCTGCTTAAGCATGAGAAAGACAATAATCCTATTACACAAAGCATGGGCCACACAGGACAGCTATGTCTTAGGAATCTCAATCTGGATGCAACAGACCCGAATGGACAATTATAGAAAATCATAGTCTTTTTTAAGTTTAAAGTGCACATTTTTAAGCAGATGAATAATTCACTGAATACTGAAATGAGCACCATGTTACAGTGATATAGACCTTGTGCCACTTTCAGTGGACATCAGGAGGAATGTGTCCTCTACTATTCCAAAAGTGTAGACACACGCAGCTATGGGTAAATGTTAGTACAGAAAAGCAGCAGTATTTTGGTTAAAGACAAGAACTAAATACCCGAATGAGTAAAAACAGGGCTGCCAACTTTGGTCAGCTGGCTGGAGTGTAATTTTCAATTTGAGACAAGTCTGCACTCATATTTACATATATCTGACAGATTTATTACCTTGTAAATAGTCTCTAGTGTTTGTGAATTGCCTCGACTGATGTAGCTAATTTTAGGTTTATAATGGAATGGTGTAGATAGCAAATAAGACTTAATATAAAAGGTGCTTGACAGTCGTATCAGGAACTTTGCTCTTCCTTTCAGAAATGCCCGTTTTAATGGGAATGGTTTTTTAATCATTTCAGAATTAAAAACAGCATGGTGAATGTATGGAATGAGAACAAAATACATGAGATGTATGTGAACTGGAGACCTGCCGCTGCACCTCGTTCTGCCGGAGCACTCTGTACAGCTCGTCGTGACTCTGCTGCGTGATCAGGACACTCTCAGCCGACGTGATGCAGCCACTGCAGGCCAGGCAGTCATTCAGCGTGATCTTCGCCTTCTCCAACTTCTGTAGCCTCCCCTCCTGTCGACATATAAACTAATATTAGCATCTGTTTAAATAGCTTATTAAATTTAAATAGCTGATTATAGCTGATTATGTCTTTCCTACAGTCCATCTGAAATATACGAGCCCAATTTAATATCCATCGGTTATGTCCGGGACACCAAAAGCCTTTGGACAAGGTGCAAACATTGGGCTACTCACTGCCTTATTACTGATTTTTTTCAAAACTGTTCTCTAACATTTCTTCCTTCGGGCTGGATAGAGGTGAACTGAAGGCACCACGCTTGATGTTAAGAGATCCATCCGATTATAATTACACATATGTTATGCAGGTGTTCTGACAAAACATCCTACCTATCGAGACGTGCTATCGAGCCTTTATGCGCATGTGCAATTCCACCGTTTTGGGATTAGGGATAGGTTTTAGAGGTTAGGGTTAGGGTAAGGGTTTTAGGGTTAGGGCTATCGATTAGCACTACGGTAGGATGTTTTGATAAAGTAGGACTTTTCGTCAGAACACCGGATCCACAGGGGATCTATGTCTAAATAATATCGTTGCCTTACCTGGTTAACCTGAAAGTAACTTCCATCATCTTCTATCTGAATTTTGGCCACAGATTTTCCTTGTACCTTCTGTACCTTTACAGGTTTTACACATTCCTAACAAAGAGGTTAAACAGAAATGTGAGGGAGTAGCTTACTGAAATGAGACTTGCACTGCGCCACGCAGAAACGGCAGAGCGTGATGCCACGATTCCATTTACAAACTTGAATCCAAAAGCGATTTATTTTCAAGTATTACAACGACATCTGGGACCATACAAAAACACCGATTCGTGCCATTTCGAAAACTGCATGAGACGGACTTATTGGTGAGCATTTTGTTTTCGCTGTTTTCTAGTGAATAATAAAAAGGCATTTAAAGTGCGCCATCCTTTTGTAAACATGGGGATTCTGTGACACACGTCACTTGATTCCATTTGGCATTTATATTTTACCCAAAACACAAATTAATTCAAACAATATATATATATATAATTTTAAGTTTAAACATAGAACACTTAATGTTTGTTATGCCGGAACTTGTACACTGTCTTAAACAGTGACCCGGTTATGCAAGGACCTCGGCATTGCCATGATCTGTTTCTGTTATAATGTAGTTATCATTTAAAGTATTTACACAATAAGCATCGATTTTTAAGATACGTCAAACTCCTTTTTCGAACATCAAATCAACCTACTAGGCCATACAAATTGTTGAATAAAATCCACGTTACTGTTACTTGGACTAACACTGATAGATATAGAGTTCACATCCAAAGACATTCAATCACGAAGAAAACCGACATGATAATTATCTGTATAACGATGTCAAGCAGGCTACCTGAGACGGAGTGATATAGTCGTCCAGGTCAGTTAATTGCAATACGCTGCTGAAGTGGGAAGCCATGTTTCAGCTCGTGCCGGAAGCTCGATCGGCCTAAAAACACGTGCAACGCGGAATTCGGACCGGGCTGCAACTCTATTTCATTTTTCATGCTGTTGTGTGCTGTGTTCATCGTGCTGCATACCCCTGCAATAAATATTAGGAATACTACAATTGTTTGGTTCACTCAAAATTGTAACTTGCGTCATGTTACAGTCCGTTGCTAAAAATTAATTTATGAAAATTTATTGAAACTTTTCGTTCGTGCTCCGAATAAATCGATTTCATTTTGCCAAGTAAATGGACGAATAAAATGTATTATCTTAATTATCTTCGTATTAAGAGCTGTGTGATGGAACTGTTCATTTTAAGAAGTGTTGCTGTGGGGAATTATTATTAGTGAGCACATTACAGAAGCACTGCTGAATCGTACGTATTGACTACTGTAAGACAGTTCTTTTGACATTTAAGATAAATGTTTCCGTCTTGTACAGTGTCTATCATAATTATTTTTCATCTTCTGTGCGTGATTTTATTCTAAAATATATTGGAGAAATAGGAAACTTGGTTGTTTATCAGTTCTGCCATTCCCTAAAATATTGTCAATGATCAGTATAGAATACATCATATCTTACCTTGGTCGATTACATTCTCTGCGTATATTTGTCAGAGGGGGTTAGTTAATTAAATGTGAAGGCAAATGGACATAAGTTATAAATGCGGCTTTTAATGCATGTTACGTTTAATCAGTTGTAATGCATTCTTTCAAATTTCAAACCCGTAGATCTGAAGAAGCTTGTTTTACGTGAAGATGAACGTGAACCAGGGGACTGTTGGCAGTGACCCAGTGATCCTCGCCACCGCGGGTTATGACCACACGGTGCGGTTCTGGCAGGCTCACAGCGGGATCTGCACCAGGACAGTCCAACACCAGGACTCGGTATCCTGAAGCAATGCACTTCTCTAAAACTGTACTGTAAATGTTTCACGTAATACCCCAATAGTGTTTCCCAAATTAAGTTTGACTTTTTCCTGCGGCATTATCAGGAGTTTTTCTGCTGTGCCTCAAGATTCAATACATCAATGACGAATCACCATAAACCACCATAAATAATTGTATGCGTGAGCGCTTGCGGAAAATAAAACTCAAAATCAGTCAATAATTTCCTTGACACAAATATTCAGCAGGTGAACTCTCTAGAGGTGACGCCTGACCGGAGTATGATTGCAGCAGCAGGTGAGTTGAGAAACTTTGTTTATTCTCCTGTGCAAACAGAAAATGCACAGGCAATCAAGCAGTCTAAGGGGATAATACCATATTTTAACATTTAGAAGCTATTAATTTTAAGGTGCTGTTGTTTTTTTAGTGAGGTGTCAGAACTATATTAGCAATATGCTTTATTAAGGCTTTTTCCACGCCTTTCAGGCTACCAGCACATTCGCATGTATGACTTAAATTCCAACAACCCCAATCCCGTAATCAACTACGACGGTGTGAGTAAGAACATCACCTCAGTGGGCTTTCACGAGGACGGCCGCTGGATGTACACTGGCGGAGAGGACTGCATGGCTCGTATCTGGGATCTACGGTATGCTTAGCTGCATAATTATCAGAATCTGCTTTTCACCCTCAGTTCATCAGGACATATGTTTCCCTGATAAGTAACATTTTTTCAAATATACATGGTGAAACCTCTTCATGTTTGTTGTTTCTAAACATTTTTGATAGTTGTTCGATATGTATTTTTATGATTATTATGAAAGACAACCACAAGAGTAGCATTGACTTAACATTCCATACGCAAGTTGATGTTGTTTTGTCACAGTATTGTAATGATGTTGGATATCATCAGTTCATTTTAGTTTATTTCTCTCTAAGGTCTAGGAATTTGCAGTGCCAAAGAATCTTCCAGGTCAACGCACCCATTAACTGCGTATGCTTGCACCCGAATCAGGTGTGTGACAGGTTGATGTATGTTTGCCGTTTCAGGGAATGTAGCTGACAACACATAAACATTTGAAAGCTAACATGCAGTACTTTTATGAACAGATTGATGCAGTGATGGAAGTAATTTTCGACATGCATACTACTTATGTATTTGTGTGCCTAAATGTCCAGGCAGAGCTAATAGTTGGGGATCAGAGTGGAGTGATCCACATTTGGGATCTGAAGACTGACCACAATGAACAGCTCATCCCTGAGCTGGAGGTGTCCGTTAACTCCGTGCACATTGACCCTGATGCAAGCTACATGGCTGCAGTCAACAGCTCGGTTAGTAGTCATGGTTACCATCTCCATTCTACAGGTTCCATCACACAAACAACTGTATCAAACAATTATGTTCTCATTTTGCTCATTGGCGTGAAATGTAAGTCCAAGATTGTGCCTCGGTATTGTTTTTGAAAAGATACAGTGGTACCTTGGTTCTCGAACTCACTAGAACTCGAATTTCTTGAAGGTCGAACAAACCAGTTTGACTTTTTAGGATTCGATCCGGAGTCCGGAACGGATTAAGTTCGAGAACCGAGGTACCACTGTATATGCTCTTTGTTCTCTGCCACAGGGAAACTGTTACGTCTGGAATTTGGCAGGGGGAATGGGAGATGAGGTAACACAGCTCATTCCCAAGACCAAAATCCCAGCTCACAAACGTTACGCTCTGCGCTGCAAGTTCAGTCCTGATTCCACGTGAGTGTAAACCTGCTAATTCCTAATGACAGAGATAATATATATATATATGTTTATAGCGTGTTTTCCAATGATGTGTACCCTATGATGGGTTGGTGGCCCTCCCGGGGTTGTTCCTTGCCTTGTACTCGTTGTTTCCGGGATAGGCTCATAGGTCAAGCGGGTGCATAGGACAAGCAGGTATGGAAAATGAATGGATGAATGTATGTTTTACTTAATTAGTCACAAGTCTCAGGAATACTGGAAAATTATATGCTGCTGTTTTTCATCTTCCTAGATTGTTGGCCACCTGCTCGGCCGACCAGACCTGCAAGATCTGGAAGACGTCTAACTTCTCCCTGATGACAGAGCTGAGCATCAAGAGTAACAATCCTGGGGAGACGTCTCGTGGCTGGATGTGGGACTGTGCATTCTCAGGAGATTCCCAGTACATTGTCACAGGTCAGACCTCTCCAGCTGAGTTTTCCTTCGCCTGTTACTCTTGTAGTGTGATTCAGATGATCCTGGTCTTGAGGGATCCAAAAGTCACCGGTTCAGATGCCTGCTATTGAACCCTTGTTGAGGGCCATTTAATTAAAATTAGTTCAGTAAAAATATCCATTTGATACGCAGTGAAAAGTAGAGGTGGAAAATTCAGGCCCAGAAAGTACAAGTCTAGACCAAGGTTTTGTTTCAACCAACCAGTTGAGTATAAAGAGTCACAATCACAGAGTGCTCAACTGTTTGGTTGAAACAAAACCGTGGTCTGGATTTGTACTTTCTGGCCCTGAACTTACCACCTCTGGTGATGTGACACATTTCCAACCTCAAGTGATGTTTTATGAAAAGTAGTTGTGTAGGATTGGCCACTTGACCTCTTCTGATTGGCGCAGCTCAGTAATGCCTCCACCTTTACATAATTTGCAGCATCCTCGGATAACCTCGCACGGCTGTGGTGTGTGGAGACAGGGGAGATCAAGCGGGAGTACAGCGGCCATCAGAAAGCTGTGGTGTGCCTGGCGTTCAACGACAGCGTGCTGGGCTAACGTGAGCAGCTGACTGCAGCACGGCACGCCAGTTACTTCACTGACATGTATAAGCTCAGGAGGAGAAGCATTGCTTGGACCCATCATCTATGAGGACAATGTCGTATATAGAATAACTATTATTTGCTCAGAAATATTACTGGTAAAACCGTGACCTGTGGATATTGTCAACATCTGTTTTCTCATATTATGTAATCCTGCAATGCAGGATGGGGAAAAGGGAAGTTCTGCATTTGAGCGTAAGACTCTCTAAAGCCTCCTTTCAGCCGGCCTCTCCGTTAAGAGCTGCCCTTTCTTGTGTGTCCATCTTGCTTTTGTTTTATTAAAATGTCACCCGGAGACAGAGTGGAATATTACAATGCAGCATTTTATTTGAAAGCAGAGACTTTAGCCAACAGAAGTGCATTTACTTAGTCATCAGCTGTAGGCTACAGGAAACGAAGACCTCAATGAATCTTTTCATCTTTCAAATTCCACTACAAAAAAAAAAGGTATAAAAGATTGAAAGGTGAGGATAAGGGTTGCTTGTTCCTGGACGGGGTGTTTAGTCTCCTCCTCCAGGGAGGTGGTTGGCCGGGGGACCGTGTGTGTGTGCCACCTCCTGCCCCCTCCCCATCAGTGTTTTCAGCTTGGGCTCTCTGCCTTTGTGATGAGGAGAAGGAGCACTTTGTTCCCTGGGCTCTGACACTCGGTTGTCGGCCTTTACTCAGGCAGGTAGTAGAAGCACACAGACACGCACACGTTGTTCGGGAAGCATATGTCTATACAAAAGTAAATGAGCCTTTGCTTTGCCGGACCTGTGGGGAAAAATAACGGGAGGGAAGGTGTCACAAAAAGAGAAAATCTGCAGAAAAGTGACAGGAATGGCACCTCAAAGTGCCCCAGTGTGTCAGACACTTAAACCTAAAGGACTATTCTTGTGGTATACAGTAGCTCTGCAGCCCAGGTTTAAGTTTCTGCCTCGTGTTAGCCTGCTTTTGCACTGCCACTGAGAACTGAGCCGCACCAGAGCCATACTGCAAACTGATGGTTTCCACTAAAAATTATGCAAGCCGTACCCACACTGCCATCGCCCTGCTTACAAGCAGCGCCGCAAGCACGACCAGACCGAGCTGGTTGCGTCATTAATACCTAGTTGGTCGAAATGCACAGAGATGCCAGTGATCTTTGTAGATATGCTTGGATTATCTGAAGGAAATAAGGACATATTCTGTATATTATGCATTACTAGTAGTATTGCATGTCGGGATGCATTTATGCATTCCCGATAACTCAGAACCTGAAAATTTTCAACCTCCTACTTATAAAGTACTATGGAACGGTTGAACTGAATGGATTCATAATGCAAATGTATGCAAGTGAATGCTAATTCCGCTAGCATTTAATGCTAACTTAAGACTGCCATTCTCACAGATATGCTACAGGAAATTGGCACATAGGTAAATCATGATGTACACTTTGAACAGTAAATAATTGTCTCTTCAGTTTCATCTCCCTGTTGCTCTCCAAACCTGGCAACACTTTTACTGAGCTGACCCTTCTGCAGTGGAAAACTGAATCGAGCTGGGACCGCACTAACTAGTGTCTCTTCACAGTACGGGTCAGGTATGGCTTGGTTCCAGTATGCCAGTGGAAATGCGCCATTTGCTTGCCTCTCCTCCTTATGGAGCTTGAGCACTCACAGCACATTCCCAAGCAAAGAGCTTTGTTCAGGGCTCTCACCGGCGGCTTTCCGGGCCCAGTAAGTCGAGCTTTGCAGACAGAGGGGCTGTAAGGGCTCTGGGAGGGACGCGGTGTCCACAGGCTTGCCCCCCAGCACTTCTAAGAACTCCGTGAATCTCTGCGTCTCATTCCCCAGAAACCAGAACTGACTGACCTGATGGAGAAAAGGTGAAACCAGTACAAATGAACTATCCCACATATCAGATAATTCCACATATCTCAAGGCATTTACACATATCTACTAAACAAAATAGCTTTCATTCATCCATATCTAATTCAAGAAAGAATACAGGAGCATTTAGAGGTCAGATAACCCATTCTTTTACTCGAGGGTTTGTAATCTAAATCTTCCATGGTTCTGCTGAACAATAAAAATCTAAATTGCTTTTTTTCCCTAAAGAACACTTGCTTCAGAAGACAATTACAATTATATAGCCAGGTTGCCAGAGAAGAAAAATATGACTGAAAATGACTGAATTTCACTTGTTAATTCCTTTTAAAAAAAACAACTGGTGACTATATAATATACATTTGGAAGTCAACGGTAGTTGCCAGAGGTATGTTACAGTTTATGTTTGGCCATTTAACTCTGATTAAGCTTAAAGATGTGATTTAGTGGAGCGTCATAAAGTAAACCAAGCCGTCACACAGGTGCACCTGGACCGGTCCTGGCGTCATTAGATGAAGCTGAAACAGAGCGGTTCTGTGACGGACACACATCGCAGCACTCCATACAAACAGCCTGGCATCTTTAACCACAGCTTTCCTTTCCTGTCTTTTTCTTCCTCCATAAAGTGTCTAAAGGGGGAGTCAACAGAGTAGCCATTGTATACACGGTAACCTCTGCACTCCCATCCTGTAATGTGACCCGGGAGAGGGGAGGCGCCACAATCAGATAGGCTGAGGAATTTGGGCCCCAGCAGACAAAGCTCTCCACCTGACGTGGTCCGCTGACCCCTCCACCATGCGGGCAGAAGCTGGGCGGTCTGATCCGTGCACGTTCACAGTGGTGATGTTACATCGAGAGTGTTCCAGACCGGCTAACGAACAAGCTGCTCCAGCCCTTACTTGCAGCCGCAGATGAAAATTAGAGACCACTCTATTTTTAAACAAATCTGCATTTTTAAATCCTGGTTTAATTGTGCTTCTGCTGGCAGACGGCTACACTGAGCAGCAGGTTGCTTCCAGCTTCAAAATTTCTAAGACAGCAGTGCACAAGAATAAGGTGAAGCAGGAGACACTGGGAATGACCGAAAACCAGCCAGGTAAAGGGCAGAAGCGACTTTCTAATGTCAGAGATGACTATCAATTTATCTGACAGTTTCTCATGAATTGGAGGATGACATCAAATGACCTTCAAAAGGAATGTGAAATATTAAGTGCAGGTGTGAAGTGCACTGCTAGTTCGTATCAGGCTTCTAGAAGCAGGACTGAAGTTCCTTAAAGCAAGGTAGAAGCTCTTCATTAATGAGAAACAGGGAGGCAGGCTGCAGTTTGCTCCCTCTCTCTCATATTTTTATGTATAGTTCACAGATGCACACCCATAAATTTAGAGATGAGTGATACAAAAAAATGTGCCGTGGTCTCAATTTTTTCTGCGGCTGTATGCAGGTCTTACTGCTCAGTGTGTGTATAAATAGTAACAGTTGTATAAGTAACTGCAGCTGTAATTTAGGACAGGGAGTAGGGGGTCATATCCCCTGTTTAGTCAGACTGGATTAGAAATGAGGGTGCAGATTTTTTTTTCCTTTTCATTTTCATTTGAACAAACACTGAAAATTGCACATTACAGGTTTTACCTTCTGTGTAGAATCACCCAGAAGGGCCTGCAGATTTTCATAATCAGACGAGTCCATCTTGCGAAGAAAGCAGGTGTCCTGGCTGTCAGGCTTGTAGCATATGACCCCCTTATTAGAGAGGAGGAGAGTTAGCATCCCTTTCAGGATCACACATAAGACGCTCTGTCCCTCAGCCGTTTACGGGGACAGGACTGGACTGGGACCCTCCCCCCGCCAGCAAAATTTATCATGGGGGAGATCCTAAAGTCCAGCCCTGCTTGTAGCCCTTATGTATGGTGGAAAGAAAGAAAAAAGTGCGAAAGGCCTCACGTGTCTGATGTCAAAGAGCATGGTGGAGGTGCGGTTGGTGCCACCAGAGGTCACACTGTAAGTCACTGCGCTGTCACGCCGCTCCACGGTGGCCGACTGATTGACCAGGCTGCCGGTGCCGTCCAGTGCTGTGATCCTGATCACCTGTAAGGCAGAATGCATGGGACTCGCAGCACTCCTACTCGCACGACCCCCATCGGCAAGAACAAAGGCGGATGGCTCCCTTTGACAGGGGAGCAGTAGAGACCGGACAAACACACCGTTACGCATGTGTCTCTGTTTCAGGAAAACATTGCCTTTGGGTCTTTTATGCATATACTCTCATATTTTCCGTTTTGTACGAATGGACAAAAACTGCAGTTAAAATATGCAGATATATCTACTTTTCCCATTCAAGAACTGAGGTATTTGTGTACTTTGAGAAAAACAGCTCACAGTTCCTTACCTGTGGGCCGGGCCATCGAAAGGCCAGGCGTCCGGTGACACTGAGCACTATGATCACCAGGAGCAGGACTGCCGTCAGGCTGCCCCAAAGCGCCCGGTGACGGAACTGGATGGGCAACGCTGGAGACCCGTCCTGTGGAGGGTAAACTATGCTATAGCCTTAATGCTGTAGGTTTTATGTTCCCTCTATGAAATTCAGTTTGTAGGTAGACACTGCGGTCATTGTGATTGTACAAATGCGGTCACTGCACTCCTAACAGTAGATTAATCACATTTACTAATTTTCATACCTCTCATTACGTTGCATCTACAGGATGCTTTTCCACCAGATTTGCGCGTAATCCACTACCTTTTGCACAGGTAGTTATTTTAGTAAGGGATGTATTCAGGGGAAGAGCAGCGTCTTACCTCACACGGGGAGTCCTCCAGGCGGCTCGCAGTACAGCACCTCACCATCCTGCGCCCAGGTACACCTCTTCACTGTTCCCTCAGCTCGACTGTGAGCAGAGACGGGCCCACAATGGGCCAGGCAGCGGCACACCTGGCCAGACCCTGGCGTTCCCCGCATCGCATGGGCACACACGTGACAGCTAAAAACGCTGGCCAAGGACCCCGGCGTGGACAATGGACAAAAGGGCACGGGGATCTCAGCTGCTGCGGGCAGAAGCTGTCACCGAGCAGTCTGAGGCACAAAAACCTGAGAATGCGTCCACCCAGATGCTGAAAGACCAAGGTGACTCTGTGCACCAAAGCTAAAGCCCAGTAAGCTATAACCAATCAGCTTAGCTTGGCTTAGCACAGAAAATGTGAGGAACAGGTAAGGATCCACAGATTGGTCTTTGTTCGTTTTTTTCCCCATCAAATTTATCAGAGCATCTGGGGTCATGCAACGTAGCTCTTAATGGAACACATAAAATAATACAGAGAGTAATGAACATTAACACAAGTTGATGTAAGAAAACTGGTAATACATGTAAATTGCAGTGTGCACTTCCTTTCATGGATATTTTTAACAAAAACTAATTTAAACACAAAAAGTAACATTTAAGAGAGAAAAAAAGGCTGTCCAGGTTTCTCATCCTGTTTTTATTGTATTCTCTAGTTTTACAATTGAATGTATAGATTGCAAGCAAATTTATGGCAATGAAGGCAGAAATACCAACTCCAACATGGAGCAACAGGAGGCACTTTGGTGCTGCTTGATTATTTTTTTCTGAGGTGTTATTTATCAGAAAATGGTTTGCATTCCGTTTACCAGTTAACTGCAAAATCAAAAACAAACATTTCTACACAAGTCTGATTTATTTGAAAGTCATAATTTATTTTATATTAGGATTTGAGTTTAAGCTGTTCATTGATGACCCATATTAAACTGTTTCCTTGTCTATACATGGATACTGCATTCTGACAAAAGTTCTTATATTCTAGTATGAATTTCGTAACATGAGGAATAAGCAAGTGTGACACTTGTGAACATATAGTATTCAGCTTCCTGTGCAAACAATTTTGTGCCATATAATTTGAATTTCAAAGCATAACCACAGCACACGTCGGATATGGCATGCAGTACATAAATCAGAGGTTAACCATTTTCATAAAACGTTTATAAAATGGATTTTAAATGGCTTTGATAG
The DNA here is from genome assembly GCF_048594095.1 of Paramormyrops kingsleyae. Lineage (NCBI taxonomy): Eukaryota > Metazoa > Chordata > Actinopteri > Osteoglossiformes > Mormyridae > Paramormyrops > Paramormyrops kingsleyae. The sequence continues at coordinate 19,929,466 of NC_132801.1, read as the reverse complement.
AAATCTCACAAAAACCAGATAACATCCTGATACATTAAAAATATATATAATCTCATAATGATCATTCACAAATAGAATTACATCTGATACAGCTGATAAAGTTCGGAAATGGAATCCGTGAAATTCATGTAGAAAAAGCGAAGATACACATATTTAAATGCAATGAACTGTATATCTGAAACGTGTTTCTTAATCCGTCCTGAGAGTGACGCAACTAAACCATTGCCACATAAATGGCAAACATCACTGGAATGACCACAGTCAGAAGCCCTCATGACTGTTACAGAGATAAAGAAAGCAGAACACAAATAAAAATCCTTTTCTTTTGTTACCAGGGGTCATCTGAGGAGACTGCACTGAAAAGTTAGATTACACTTTTAAAAAATATAGTTGTGCCATGTAACACCAAAAACGTTTTCAACCCAGGTATAACATTGCAAGAATGATTTGATTCATAGACATTTTCATTTTGACATTACTGAGCTCATTTAGGATGAAATGGCGATGAAATCACTTTCGATCCTATAAGTCTCTTTCAAAAGCATGTGGGTTTTATAAACTAGTTTTTAAACTGTCAATATCTAGTAATGTAGGAGGATAGCATCGGACTTATCTGGACATCCCATAGTGTGCAGCGGCATACAGAAATTTAGTAAATGTTTCATTCATTTCGGTTAATCTTCTGAAATCTATCCACTTACGCACATGTACATAAAGGACAGGATAAAATAAAAGTCTTCAAGTCTTCCACAATTTCATTGTGGGTTTTTAATAAATACACCTTTAAAGAGGCCTTGTTCGTATAACCTGAAGGCTGACAGAGTTCTTTCCGAGTTTAGGACCACTTTAATTAGAAGGAATTAAAAATAAATAAATAAATAACTAAATTGCAATCCTCTCACTTTCAAATGGGAATGACCAAGCTGTATCTAAAGTCAAGAAACCATGTGCTGCAACCAGTAGTGACTGCAAGCTTCTTACAGCACCTGAAAAGCTGTACATACCCGTTCTCACCATGCGTGTTACAGCATTTCGCCTTCAAGCTGTAAACTTCACAGCACCCAACTAAAACAAGCTGTAGGCCATTTGCCAAAATGTTAACAGCCATTAACAAGACATGACAAATTTCTCAGTAGTTTACACTTTATGCATAGGCACCTAGAAACACTCAATATAAATCCTTAACAAAACCAATACTTAAATGCAAACTTGCAGACTTAAGACTTAATACTGTCATTTGGAACTGAGTCGAATATATCTGCATAATAGTCAAAATGCTGGTTTCACCCAGAGGGAGGCGAACGGTATTTTTAAGATAAGGGACATTGCTTTTGACAATGTAAATTCAGACACATACCATTTTAAAACACCTGGCATGATTTGGGCAGTTAAAAGTTACAGTGTTATTTTGTGTCAGGACAGAATGAACCCAAGGAGCAATTCTGCGATAAGGGGACCTTATCGCTCTCACTCCACTTAAACTTATTTCACTCTTTGACAATATACCAGTCCAAACCCATGATCCAATCCTGGCAAGTAGTCAATGTCTTCCCACCCAGCAATTTGAGTTTATTTAACGGACAGATTAAAAGGTGTATAGTGCACTTTGTTCCATTGCTTTTGTCATTTTTACTACTGTGTAACGCGGAGAGTGAGAAGATTAGATTCTGGGTTAGGAAGCGGAGGAAGATCTAAGCCTGAAGGGCAGGCAGGAGCTCGGCAATGCTCTCCACAATGTAGTCAGGAACCATACCAAGGCGAAGGGGGCAGCCACTGCACCGATGCGCCTCTGCATCCGCGGCCGTGGACACCCCCGTCAGAGTGAGCAGCGTCTTCAGGCCACAGTTGGATCCTAACAGAATGTCAGTGTCCAGTCGGTCACCCACCATGAGGGTTTTGGCCGGGTCTAGGCCGTACTGACGGGCCACACAGTCAAACATAAATTTGCTGGGCTTTCCTATAACCAGGGCTTGACGCTGGGCTGCAGTCTCCACGGCTTTCAAGAGACATCCTGTCCCTGGAGAGGCATTTCATCTTTAGTGTTAACATTTTCTAACAAAATTAATACAGCAAATTTCGTTATAACAGATTATGATCTGAGCAAATGAAGGCAAGACTTTGTGACTTAAGACACGCTCAGAAAGGACACGAGAGCTTCCACGTACCTGGGACCGCTTTGCCTCCCTCCAACGGCAGCCGGGTGTCAGTGTTGGTTCCTACGAATAAGCACTCGGGGTTGCTGAGGTACTGCAGAGCTCTGTTCAGTTTCATGTAATTAAAATGCTCATCAAAGCCCACCACTACGGCTTTCACCTCGGGATCGAGAGGAATGTTGGCCCAGTCGATCTGAACACCCGTGATGGGGTCGGGACCGACCCCCACTTGTGGTATGCCCACATTCTGAAGCTCCTGCTTCATGGCATTGCTGCCGATAAGGTACACTTTGCCGTTCAGTTTCGCTTCGGACTTCAGGTACACCGCCGAGCAGAAAGCCGTTCCGAATACGTCCTCCTCAGAAGCATTGAACCCTAATTTGCGTAATTTATCGACGTACATTCTTCTAGTTTTCGTGCTGTTGTTGGTTAGGAAAAACACTCGCTTTCCGTTCTTCTTTAACAAATTAATGACATCCGCGGCGCCAGTGACGGCTTCATCTCCTCGCCATATGACCCCATCGCAATCAAACAGGACGCTCTCCACGGAGTCTAGCAACTCCCTAATTATGGGACCGCTAAGTCTTCTACATTTCGATGCCATGATTGGGAACGTGCGGCTTTCCAGTCCAATTAAGCACTTTTTCCTTTATCAGTGGAAAAACCAACAAGCCGCTACGGATCACTAACTAAATACCCATAAAATGAGATTTCTCAGTGAAAACAAACGAATCGCCGATTTAGCATAGATCGGGTTAAGCAGCAAAATAATTATTTTCTCGAAAGGGTCCCACCGGGATCACACCATGACCTTGCGCTCCAGCCGAATGCATTTCCGTGCCGGAGCTCTAAGATTACGCCGGCCCCTCGTGAAGAGAGCGCGAGACTTCCGTCGCCTTTCCGAAGTCTCGTAATTTGAATTCGGTTTGCGCACGTGATCGCCATCCCCAACGCAATGTCGCCTGTGTCACTCTTCTGCAATGTATCTATTTGTAGTGACTGGTAACGGTATTTAACCTTAAAAATGCGTTTTCCTTGTCATCTAGGCCAGTAAAATAAATATCTTGCGCATTCCGCCATGTTTTGTTAGAGGGATCTACCCGTTGCAATATTTGCATGCCCGTGTATCACGGGCATGCAATAAAGGACTATTAAAATAAAGGACTATTGTATGTGGACATCTGAGTTTTGTTTAATTAGAGCTTCAATGCAGTTCAATATATGGAGCAAAATTCGAAAATCTACCAACAGTATTTAGTCCGTATGCAACACAAAATGCATTTATTTCAAAATGCGAGGTAAAGTGGCCTTACACAGACGGAAGCATATCAACAAAATGTAAAGGCATATGAAACCCCTGTAAGTCAAGCATATTATATACTGACCGTTTAAAATAATTCAGTCAAAAACATGGATATATGTTGATTAAAAACACAAATGCACATATATAGAAACAAACATTAAAAGGTTACTGAAAAAGTATTACTTTATAAGAAAAGATACTGTTTACGTTTGCTTATCCAGCAAGTTGCTAACTTCCGTGTCTCCTTGGAAGGTATCCAATCACTTTCCATCGCCGATATTTTTCCATTCATCCATTTCCCATACCCGCCTGTACGTGAACGTGAATCTCACTTCTGCGAAACTTGGCGTTTAATACCTTTCCCTCGACTAGGAGTATTAATGCGGGAAGAGCAGCTTTAGCGAGGTACCGTACCAGCAGGCTACGCAAAGCTCCCCGCGTGCCCTTTTGTTGTTATGACTACGGGGTCGTAAATCCGCCATGTTTTCCCTCTCTTAGAGTTGCGACAGGGACGGAGAGTCCAAACATGAGTGTGGAAAATAATAATACGGCAGAAACAGTGTCTGAGCAAAGCGTACCCACAGGCAACATCATCACCATCCACACGACTCTCGGGGACGAAGGTAACTCGAATCGTTTACGGTGTTTTCCTCCAGACACCAATCGCATAAAGAAAATACAATAGTATTGGGCGTATGAGGAGGCCTGCTCCAGACAAATAGGCTAGCTAGCGATGCACTGTAGCGTTAGTTTGAACATCTAGCTTAAGTGCCGCAGCGTTAGCTGCCTAGTTAGCACTGTAAAATATATCACGTTTTCTTCGCCTGCGTTAATTTAAATGATCGTATTAAGTCATTGGCCACGCCGTGAAATATGCATTGTTCAGAAACTGGGAAAATGTCAATGTTTTGGCTCTTTGGCGACAGATTATGTGTCTAGCCATTGCACACCGTTGGCTAACCTTGGGAAGTAGTTTTTAAACTTTGTAAACCAGATCGTGGTGTCGCTTCTGAAAATGGACCAGACTTCTAGATTGCTGTAACGCGTTTACTTAGATGTGCTTGGATCCTGTAACATTTTATGGCAGATGAGGATGTACACAAATGTGGAAGATGTCAGGGGGAGTTTACCTTTTTGGAGGCCTTCATCCAGCATAAGCTGCAGAATACCTGTCAGCGCGTGCAGGAGGCGCCGCCTGACTCAGACAGCAAGGGGGAAACGCAGGATCTCAGTCAAGTGGTAAGCATTTCATTCCTATTTATAGCCTCTATATACAGTATGATCATTGATAAAACATATTGCATTTAAATTTGGTTACAATGAAACATAAAATGTTACATTCTCAGTGTCCCTGGTTTGAATTTTTTTGTGTGTGTATGAAATGTGATTTAAAAATACATCGAAATTGTTACATTTAAACTTTTTTGTCTTCCATATTGAATTAAACTTATGAATGTTGCCAGTGAAGGGCAACACAACCTTTGTAAAATTAGCAAGGAATTGTGTTTAGATATTTCTAATTGAATAACAAGACAGTCAACCAGTAGTCTAAACACGTGGGTATTAAGGTCTTTAAATCAGGATTTATTTTGTATTTTTGCTTGTTTATAACCTGGCAGGTCGAGCTGGCCGACATAAACTCTATTAAGGCAGAAGGGATAGAAGACAGTACCATTTTATTAGAGAAAACAGAGAGGCTAAGGAAAACAGGTCAGTCTTCCCACACAAACATTGTGAATTGTGGCCCTTAGAGGGATTAAGTTACCGCCACCGTGTTAGCTTTAATCTTCGTACTGTTTTGGGAAAATGTGTTCCTCAGCCAGTTATGGTTTGCTGTTTGTGTTTGTCTCATGCTGGACATTCGTCATGCTGACAGATCAAGGCAAGAGCCTCTCACTTTCCTCTGTGGGACGCCGGAGAAGGAGCAGTGCAGCCAGGAATGTTCCTTTGAGTCCTGATGACCAGGTCCCCGACGACAGTGGAATCACAAAGATTGCCGTTAAAGTCAATGATGAAGGACGCTATGTCTGCTACCTATGTGAGAAGACCTTTAAAACGGTAATTTAATGATATGATTTAATCATTAAGCAGAAGCATTTAATCATTAAGCAGAAGCATAAATGGGTGTATTCCATTTTGCATTTTGTAGATTTTTGCTTGGAAAAATCATTTTCACATTTGTCTGCTACTTCTAGGTTGCACAGTGCTTAGTAACTGCCAGTGTAAATGTGATTAAATCCTGTTCCTGTTTAACTGAAGGCAAACATCCTACGAACACATTTAAGCACACACAGTGAGGAGAAGAACTTCCATTGTAAATTGTGTGGGAATTCCTTCAGGACCAAGGGCTCACTGATTCGCCACAATCGTCGTCACACAGGTGGGTGAGGCAGCAGGAAATACAGGCATTAAAACTGGATCTTACCGTAGCAATCGAATTTGAGAACAAGTGACATTTTTGTAATTTACAACGTCACTGCTTATCTGAATTATTCATTCATTTTAAGTCATTCTGACTTGTTAGAGCATCATTTGCCATGAGCTGCAATGAGTGTACTGTGCAGCTAAGGTCTGTAAGTTCTCCAAGTTTCATCCCTTTGACCATATTTGCTCCAATGTCTCGAAGCACAAGCAGTACACGGTCTTTGCTAATGTTCCATTTCTCAAGCATGGCAAGGAATGTGTCACTAATGTATTGGCCTGTGTGGGATCCATGCATTGCTTGAGTATTTAAAACAACCTGTCTTCTGTTCCACTCATTGTCAATGACGTGACATGTGAGGCTCATGAGACTCTGTTGATCCTGACCAGCAATCTGTTGTGAAAGAGAGTGAGTGGCCAGCATTCTCAGGTTGGATCATTACTTTATTTTTGTCAACAACCTTTTGGTGAACCTCTTGCAGCTTTTCTGTGCGATAGTGCTTTTCACTTTTCAGTAAATATTGTGGCTCCACTGTGGCCATGAGGCGCTTAAAGCCAACATCAGAGACCATAGTAAATGGTTGTTTGTCATCGATTATCATCTCTGTAATTACCTTGTCTGCAAGTTGAGATCTCTCATCAGAATTTGGCCATTTTTTTGTTTCTGAAACATATCATGCAGTGTGGGCTGAGAGGGAATCGTTTTGCTCTCTTGTTTTTTCTGTGTGGTTTCATACAACTCATGATGATGAGTCCTCAGATGGGACCACAGGTTGGACATATTTATGGTTTTTGCCGCAGTTCCTCCCATGCTTATGCTTGCATTGCATGTATTGCAGATAGCCTTCCCTGGTGTTGTGGAATGAGTAAAATAGTTCCAAACAGCGCTTTTTGGTGTTTTCTTTGCATGCAAGTAATTACAGTAAGGCTGCTCTATTTAAAGGCAACATTAAATTGACTTGTAAATGTAAAATTAATGGCTAAATTATTCATTATACAAATAAAAAGTGTATACTTTTTAGATTCTTAAGTATTCATAACAGAGTTGGTCTAAATAAAGCATCTAATAAAAACTATAAGTCTGAGCTGGACAAATCAAATAAAAATATTTAAAATTAAAAGGTTTATCAACCATTAATTCATTTTGCTTAATTACATAAGAGAGTGAGTAAATATTGATAGGTAAACAGTCCTTCAAATTCTGCAATGTGCAGACATTATTTCATTTGTCTAGTCATTTAATTGACATTAGTTCTAGCACCACCATTGTGTGTATGCAGCTAATTAATAAGGCTGATTGTTTGCGTGTTGGTGAAAATAGGGGTGGACAAGTATTTTGAAAAATTTCATAAGCCCTGGTAATTCTATTAACACTTGGTTATTACAGGTACAGTCAAACCTCGGATTGCGAGTAACTTGGTTTGCAAGTGTTTTGCAAGACGAGCAAAATTTAAAAATAAATTTTAACTTGTTAAACGAGCGAGGTCTTGCAATAGGAGTATTATGTATACGCTTTGTCTGCCTGGTGTCACGTGATCACAACTGAGCCGATGGTTCCTCTCTCTCTCTCGCTGCGGGATTGTGGGTAATCGTCTCATGCTCGGTCTCAGTCGCGTGCCTCACTCGTATAGTCGAAATAAGTAGAAATAGGTAGAAAAGCACCACCACTGCTGCAGAGAACATACTCCACATCGCCACGCTTCCCCTCCGAACTTTCCGGATTTCTTCGCACGCTTTGATTGGAGTCTTTCCCCAGGTTGATGCTGAACATAATGTTTCCCATCTGAGTCAAATAAATTGAACTTGCTTTCATCAGCGATATGAAATTTAAATGTAATTTGAATAGTTTTCACTGATGAAATATGATTTTAAATACATCCTCTCTATTCATGTTACAACAACGGCAAATTCAGATAAGTGGTAACTTTGTAAATTACAAAAATGTCAGTTCTCCAAATCTGATAGCTGCTTTATTTAGAAATGTCCCTTCTTCGAAAAATGGCTATTCCTAGCATTGAAACTGTACAGTGTTGCAGACTCCATTTAGTGAACTAATCTCTGTTTATTATTTTCCAGACGAACGTCCTTATAGGTGTAATCTCTGTGGACTGTCCTTCAGGGAATCGGGGGCTTTGACAAGACACATGAAGTCCATCACTCCTTGCACAGAGAAGATCCGTTTTAGCCAGTGTAGAGAGATTCTGGTCCACAAGGATGGCATGCAGAAAGGTATTTGGGCATGATTGTTAGCCTCCAGTTAAATTTTATGCCATTTACTGGTCCACAGCCCGAGTTTGTATAGTAATTATTTTTAATGTCAGACAAATTGGGGCATATGGTAGGAGTCCACATACAAATTTTAGAGACATGCTTACTCAGAACATAACTGTGCAGCATGATGGGAAAAGTGGCCCTGCACTCTTGTTGTTTTCAGTACTATGACTCTTGTCGTGTTTTTGGTTGAGTCCCAGGGTTCCTTAAACATGGACTGAGTGGCTTTGTGCTGATTTCTTTTCAGGGCTGGAGGAAGAGCCCTCCTACCCCGTTTCCCTTAAGGAGGATCAGGTGCCTGTGGTTAGTGTGGTGGAGAACTCTGAAGAGACCATTCATGAGATGCAGGTGCAGGTGAGAGCAGACAGCCGTGGGCAGCTTTGCTCCGCCCACTCGCTCATTCCCCTTTTATAATAGCATTGTCCTTTAGCTCACAGCTGAAAGGAGGCCTTCATTTGTTTTCCAGGGATGTCATCAGTCGTGTCTGTGTGTGTGGGTTTGTATTTACCATATTGTGGGGACCAAATGTCCCCAAATTTGTATGAAACTTTATAACTTGTGGGGAAATTTTTCAGGTCCCAACAATATAAACCTCAATTTTATATATATATATATATATATATATATATATATATATATATAAAAACCCCTATTCAATCAAAAAACTAAAATGCATAAAATTATATTTTCTTTGCCTACTTATGATTATGGATGGGTAGGAATTGTGACTGTTGTGATAGTTGGGATTTTCCTGTAGAAATGAATGTACACTGCAAGACATGCAGTTACAGAGGGTGTTCATATTTACGTGATATTGCATTCTGGATCATGATTCTGGATCATCTGAGATCTCACACAATTCAGTCATTATTCTATTGTTACTTTTTATTGTCTATTGCTGTCAGTGTTTATTATGATGGTGTTGACCACTGCGTTTTTCTGCGGGTTATTGTCTGTATACTTTGTATGTGGCGGATAAAACTCTTGAATCCCTATTAGTAAACTTGCATATTTTAAACTCAAATGACACACAAACCCACTGTATTGCATACGCTTCTCTCGATTTGACACAATATTTCATTTAATTTAATTGCTTTTCTTTACTCAGGAACAGCTTGAGACTGTGCAGGTATCTGAAGGGGACAGCTTGATCAGCCAGGCCATAATGAATTCTGGGATTGCTCTCGAGTCTGACAAGAGCCAGGACAAGTCTCCTAAGCCCCCTTTCCAGCACCAAGACCCTGAGAGCAGGATCACAGAGATCCAGGTCTTGGAGGAGTGTGTGGAGATGGACTCCGATGACACGGTAGGAAACGGGATGAGGTTGCCTGAGCTTATTATCTACTGCTGGTATCACATATGGTGTAGACTAGTTACAGACCCACATGCATGTTTCTCTAAGAAAGCAAGGTGAAACCAGCCTAAGAGCGACTTTTCTGCATTCTGCTGAAGGATGATATTCATACTTGTTTTTTAAATTCCTGTGTTTTAAATGCTCGTTTTCAGGATCCTGTGGAGAGCCAAAGTGACTCGCCGCCTTCAAAAGGCCACAGGTGTGTTCACTGCAATCGGGTCTTCAAGGCTCTCAGCTACCTGCGGACACACGTCAAAGGCCATCTCGGTAAGGCCGTTATGCCCGGCGTAGCAGTCATGTTCGTTCTGCAGCATAAGCTCCTCCCTCCAGATTCAAGCCAACCTTTCTGGTGACTGGAAGGTCACCTGTGTGTCTTTGTTGGCTGGGAGAGTGATGCCACTGTTGGGCCCTTGACAAGACCCTGAACCCTAGTTGCTCCAGGGGTGCAAATTTGCTCTCACATGTGATTAATCTGTGCATGGATGAATGAAGTATCTCCAGTATTCTATGTTCTATTCTATATGTAAAAAAACAACAACAATGTGTGTGTGTGTGTGTGTGTGTGTGTGTATATGTATAATATGTATGTATGTGTATGTGTGTATATATATATATATATATATATATACACACACACACACACACACACACACACACACACACACACACACACACACACACACACACACGTGTGTGTGTGTGGATCAACCAACATTAAGAACAGCCAACAACAGTAATAATAATGTCTAGTATTTCATATATGTTAACCCTACCATTGTTGTTGTCATTACTATAGTCACATATACAGAGGATGTATTTTTGCTGATCCACAGTAATTGGAGGATGCAGACATACAGACATGCCTGTGCGGCTTGGGTCACATGTTACACGGTGACATTAATCACTCTTGCATGCGTGTTCCCACATTGTGTAACATGTCTGCTGCAGGTTTCAAGCCATTCCAGTGCAGCGTGTGCCAGAAGGAGTTCCTGACAGGTTACCTGCTGAAGAAGCACATGGAGGCCCACCTGAGCGAGCGACGCTTCAAGTGTGGCGAGTGCGGCAAGCTCTACAAAACCATCGGTCACGTGCGCGAGCACATGAGGGCGCACTCCGACGAGCGGCCCTATCACTGCAGCTGCTGCGACAAGGGCTACAAGACCAAGGTGGGCCACCGCCGTGGCACCGAGCTTTAGGTGCTGATGTGACGCATCAATACAGTTCCGCCGGTGGCTTTATTCCTTATGATGGGGAAATCCACGTCCTGCAGGAGGCGCTAAAGCTGCCAGTTGAACCTCACACATATTGGGTTGCACTGCATGTAAGGGTGAAAGTCAGCATCTGACTGCCATCATCGATATTTCTGAGGCCCCCACTGCTATTAGAGGGTAAAAGTAGTTGTGATCTACAGTTCTGTGCAGAACTGTTAGGCAGTCAAAGGAAGTGTTTGAAACTATTTATCTGGGTAGCAAGTGTGTATGTGCTCAGAACAAAAAAAAAAAAAAAAAAAATACCTAGAATTTCCTCTGTTCTCCAGAAACTTACTGCTATCTTGTTGGATGGCTAGAAGAACACCGCTGCAGTTCCTAAATCTCTCCTCTGGGGCGCCTGAGCCATTCCATGTGTTCGTTAAATTTCATAAAAGTATCACTTAATCAGTTTAAAAAGTCAAAAGTCCGGTGTTATAGCACCAGTTAGAGCGAACAGACCCACCCTCTGTTTGAATCAGGCATGTTACTGCATGAACAGTGATGTGCTGCCCCCTGTGGCCTGAGGTGGTGGTGAAAGTGCTTTTCATGTTTGTTTCCTTTTAGTATTTCTGAGATGGGTGTGCTTAGTCTTTTGAAGCGCTTTTTCTGAAAGTAGCAGTGTTTCAGAAAGATTCTGTCCTGTTCCTGCCTCTGTGTTTTAAATATGTCCTCTGTCATGTTGCTCCACAGAACGCCCTCCAGGTGCACCAGCGCACCCACGGCCAGGAGAAGCCCTACGTGTGTCAGTTCTGCTCCAGGGGCTTCAGGGAGAAAGGCTCTCTGGTGCGGCATATACGACATCACACCGGCGAGAAGCCCTTCAAGTGCTTCAAGTGCGGCCGCGGCTTTGCCGAGCACGGCACACTCAACCGGCACCTGCGTGCCAAAGGCGAGGCCCATCGGGGGGGGGCACGTGGTTGGGATAGTGTGTCATGTTCAGTCAGGGCGTCTTTTGGCAGAACTGCAGCTTATTTGATAATTATGAGCATTTAAAATGTCTTCAGTTGATTTTTTTCTCCTTATTATAAGGCATAAGCCTGCCATCCAGTCCCAGCTAATTTTGTCGTAAGGACTTGCGATTTGAAAATGCCGTAGTATGCCATATTATCTTAGTAGTACCCAAGCCTAGACTAACAACTTTAAAACTATTCATAAAAAGTTGTTACCGTTTCACTACACTGCTTGTATTTAGGTTTGTTGTAGTACATCTGCCCTCTTCTGGTGTAGCTGCATATCGCTGCTGTGTGCATATGCACCGACTGCAGTCACTGGTGTCTGCTCTCAAATGTAGCATGAACACAAGCTTCCACACGCAACACTGTCTGCAGCATGAACGAGCACTTGGAAAAGTGGAGCATAAACCAACCGTGGTTATTCCATTAGGCTGAATGTCTCTCTATCTCACAGGGGGCTGCAGTGGGGGGCTGAAGGAGTCGGAGCAGACTGTGGTCTTAGAGGAGCAGCCGTCCCCCAGTGACGTCGCTGCCACCATCATTTCTGAGGACCCCCACGCGGTGCTGGTGGAGTTCTCGTCGGTGGTGGCGGACACGCAGGAGTACATCATCGAGGTGAGCTGGGCCTAAGAGGCGCGGTCTCAGATGGCAGCCCGCCTTTTTGGGTGCTCAGAAGAAAGGCGAGTGGTGCCGGAATTGAAGAGTAACATGCCCTGAAGGATTTTTTTGTGAGGCAGCTTGGATTGAAAACTGGTTAACAGACAGGAAGCAGCAAGTAGTTAATAGAGGCACAATGTCACAGTGGGCCTGCGTTCATTGTGGGGTACCGCAGGGTTCAATATTAGGACCACTATTAGTTCTAATTTACATTAACGATATTGACAACAATAAACTGATTAAATTTGCAGACACGAAGTTGGATGGTGTAGCAGATATTGAACTAGCGAAACAAAGGCTACAGCAAGATCGTGATTTAATTAGTGACTGGGCAGATGTAAGGTAATCCATGCATGGAGCAGAAATATGAATTACAGATATTTTATGGGTTCCACTGAAGTAAAGGTAGCTGATTATGAGAAAGACCTCGGTGTGTATGTTGATGCTTCCATGTCCCACTCTCACCAGTGTGGGGAAGCAATAAAAAAGGCCAGTAGGATGTTGGGTTACATCTCTAGGTGTCTGGAGTTTAATTCAAGTGAGGTGATGCCTAGATTGTACAATTCCTTGGTAAGACCCCACCTAGAATATTGTGTGCAGGTTTGGTCACCATACCTTAAAAAGGACATTGTTACCTTGGAAAAGGTTCAAAAGGTTGTCCACAAGAATGATTCCTGGTCTTAGAGGAATGTCTTATGAGGAGAGGTTAGCTGAGCTGAATCTGTTTAGCCTTGAGCAAAGGAGACTAAGGGGGGATAGGATCTAGGTATATAAGATTCTAACAGGTCTGGATGCTGTTCAGCCAAATAGTTACTTCAGTATTAGTTCAAATACAAGAACTCGTGGCCATATTTGGAAATTAGTGGGAGAACATTTGAAATTTGAGAAAGCACTTACACAGCATGTAGTTAGAGAATGGAATAGTCTTCCTGTTGGTGTAGTGCACGCTAAAACTTTGGGTTCTTTTAAATCAGAGTTAGATAAGATTTTAACAACTCTGAGCTATTAGTTGAGTTCTCCCCAAATGAGCTTGATGGGCCAAATGACCTCCTTTCGTTTGTAAATTTATGTTCTTATGTTCATCCTCAGGCAAAACTTAATACAGGATGAGTTTCAGTTGAACTCTTCAAAAGAAATCCATGACTGTCAAGTGACTAAGTGAACATTTTTCATACGAGAAAACTGGTTCTACTACCGGTTTACCTGAGAACCAGTTTGTGTGTGTGTATTCCCCCACATTTTAGACTACAGATTAGGGCTGTAACTGTTAGATATTTTCTATATTTGTTTTTTCTCAATTTCTGAAAACAAGTCAACAGTTTTAGGTTCAGTATAAAGCAGAGTTCTCAAATTCCTGTCTTGGAGGGACGGCGCCTACACAGTTTTCGGTTCACCCACATTTAACAGACCTGAGTCGACTCTTTGTGCTAATTATCACACAGCTTCTCAGCTGAATCATTTGTGGTGAAACAGAGAAAGAGCTACACAAGGCTCCGGCCCCCCAGGACTGCAGTTTGAGACCCCTGGTATAAAAGCTCTTAAAAGTAATTTCACAATGTGTATCACTGAGGCTACTTTGCAAGATAAAATTGTAACTACTTATTTTATTTACATTTGTTCCAAAGTACTGAGAGCTCTCTATTGTACAGGTGTGCTTTGGCTTCAGATAACTGTCCCCCACTAGTATGAAACAATACCTGACCTCCGTTTTTGCTGACGGTCAGCTTGATTTTCTTGAATTTCTTTTTTTCCTGTTTTAATTGACATACCATTCATGTCACAATTGCATTAAGAATAGAGAACTTAATGTTTTCAGTCTGTAATCATCCCATTTGCCAATATCCAAGTAACCTTTATAGATTATTCAAATATGTAAAATGATTTTTTTTTTATGCAAAACATTTGTGATTGTATCAGTTATACTTTTTACAGCCTGTAGTTGCCCTGTACCTCTTAAAAGGTCAGCTATTTCTCAGAAGCTGACTTGTCCGTTTCTCTTCTAGGCCCCGTCTGATGTCAGCGGAGCAGATGAAGACGTCACTCACGCCAGGAATGAGGCGAGTTGAATCCGAATGCTGCTTTGAAAAATGTTTTGTTGGTGACGAGTAAATGGTAATCACATGATTCTCATCTCCTCCACCCAGGTGGGAAACCATATCATGAAGGTTGTCCAGCAGATCGTCAACCAGTCAAACTCAGGTCACCAGATCATCGTGCAGAACGTGTCCATGGAGAACGGTGCGGCCATCACTTCGGACTGCGGAGACACCATCACCATCGCCACCCCAGAGAGCTTAACGGAACAGGTGGCCATGACTCTGGCTTCTGCGATCAGCGAGGGCTCCATTCTGGCCACTGGGAACACGATGGAGGTTGAAGACAATACTGTGACGATGGTAGCATCGCAAGACATTGAAGTGATGGGCCAATCAGAGGAGTTTGTGATTACGTCACCAGAGGAGGTGGAAATACAGACTGTCATCGTACATGAGTGAAATTAAGCTTTATTCAGTAGATGCTTCTCACAACTATCTGTGTGAAGTTCAGTGTTTATTTAAAAAAAATAAAAGACTTTATCAAAATTAAACACCCACACTGAAGATGATGCCATTCAGGAATAGCAACTCATTCTGCTTTTTTTTTTTTTAAATATGTGCTGGGACGCAATTGTTACACCACTTTTAAGCTAAGTGTAACAGATTTCCAGTTATGGGCAACTATAAGATGACATTAGTCAGTGGGTAGTATCTATAAAATGGCCAATTTACTTTGAAGATCCCTGGAGTCACAATCACAAAATGTTAACCTTATTGTGACTAATATCTGAGCATGTCAGCTCACGACTTTTCTACTGGAATTGGCATATGTACTTTGCCTTGTAAAAATGTATAATGCTATTACTGAACTAGTTACTGTAATATAGAAGTTTAACATTAAGGTCAAGCTGTAAAATTCAAGAGGTCATTTATTCTTGTATGTGACAAACTAAAAAGTAAATTTGCTTTTTGACTGCAGAACACTGCTTTTTCAAAATAGTTGCAGTTTTACTTGTAGTGTTCAGTCATTACATTTAAAGATAAATACACATGATCTCCGTAAAGCAGCTTTCCACCATGTCAGGAACTTCCAAGCACCAGTGCTGCTACCCTGTCAACAACGGCCAGGCTTGCTATTTTTTTTTCTTCTTGCTGTGAGTGAGAGGCCTGAAGATTTCCTGCAGGTTTCGCAAGATGCCTCTGTTGTAGAAGCTTCTGGTAATCCCAGCCTGGGGGGGGCAGGGAGGTCCTGGGCCGGCCTGGCAGTGCTGGCATCCCCGCGCTCTGCCTTTGTACCACTCGTTGGACGTTTGGTTGATTAAGGCTAAGTACAGATGGAACAGGGTGTATCCAGCCAACAGCATGAAGACGAAGACGAGAAAACCCAGCATGAAGATGATCCTGGGAAACGTCAGGAAGAGATGCTGGGAAAGAGGCAAGAGGGCAGTTAATGTGCAAATACAGGAACTCCGATAAACTGCTGTATGATTTTGGCCTTGGTTGGGAACAGTAATGGCTTAGCAGTTTGCTACAGTGGTGGTTGTGCTTCTTCCCAAAATAACCAAACATCATTTATTAATTAACCTTATTGTTTTTCAACTATTTTAATACCTCTTTGTCCCAGTGGAAAATGCTAATTATGGTCCACTATTTCAAATTATACAATTAAGCCTCAAAAGTTCCTGAACAGCATTGGATCAGAAAACAAAGCCTTGGTGCCGTTCCATTTACAGTGAATTATGCACAATTTGTATTCTGCACTATATTCTGAACTTATACTTGCCATAAAGTATACCAGATAAATGATGGCATTTATAGTTAGTTATGATTTCATCCAGTTCTAAAACGGAAAGCAGGACTTCAGTATAGTCCTGTAGCCAACATAACTGCAGCACTAGAGATCACAGTCAGAATTAAATTACTTTATGTGCCATTTGTGGAGGTGCATTGGAATTCCTTAGTTTCTACACATCCCATCTTGCTCTCTTTAAAGAAATATGCATATAGGTAAAATCGAAGCTTGCGGTCCGACTTCAGGGTCAGCCATGCGTCTGGTGACCCTGGAACATTTCAGGAGGTTAAGGGTCCGATGCAGATGTCACTAGTCTGCCACGTGCAGGATTTGAACCATCGGCCTTCCGATCAGTGGCACAGAGGCCTAACCCACCAAGTCGCATACTGCCCCCATAAAATGCATAAAAACCACTTAAAAACATAACATTCCCTTTTCCTGTAGTTGTTAGACCTGTGGCCAGAGGTACCATGTGCATCACGGCATGGCACACACACCTACCTGAACGATGAAAAGGGGCCCAGCGGGCTGCTGCTGTCCGTCCTGGTCAATGTAGTGGGCATGCAGGAGGCCCGACCGCAGCACGACATGGAACAGCATGTCCGACGTCAGCACTGCTATGTCCGCTGCCACGGCGCACACCAGCAGCAGGTACGCCAGGAAGTATCTGCTGTTCTGGGCCCCGATACAGTTGTTCACCCACACGCAATGGTGGTCAAATCGTTGCACGCATCTATTGCACACCCCTGTTTCAGATAAATAAAATATTAGAAATATATTTGTATATAAATAGACTATATATAGCCATGGAAAAAATAAGAGACCATTCTATATCTGCCTTTCTTAATCCTGGTTTAATCATGGTTCTGCTGGCAGAAGGCTATGCTGAGCTGAAGGTTGTTTGCAGGTTCACAATTTCTAAGGCAGCAGTGCACAAGAATAAGGTGAAGCAGGAGACACTGGGAACGACCGAAAACCAGCCAGGTAAAGTGCAGAAGCGACTTTCTAATACCAGAGATGACAGTTTTCTGACAGTTTCTCACGAATCGTAAGATGACATCAAGTGACCCTCAAAAGGAATGGGAATCAAGTGCAGGTGTGAAGTGCACTGCTAGGACAGTTCGTATCAGGGTCCTAGAAGCAGGACTGAAGTCACATAAAGCAAGGAAGAAGCTCTTCACTAGTGAGAAACAAAACCAGGCTGCAGTTTGCAAAAAAGCATATATTATTCACAGATGCACACCCATAAATTGGGAAATGAGTGAGAAAAAAAAATAAGTGCTGTGGTCTCAATTTTTTCCGCGGCTGATTTCATAAACACAATATAAAACTATAAATGACCAAGATGCAGTTAAAATGTTACCTAGCTTCAATTCAAGTAAAGCTACTGTCTTCTATGAGCAATTAGCAGAGACTTATGGGCTTACTGCAGTGTTTCGACCTGGCAGGTTTTACCAGGAGGCAAGTCGGACAAGTGACAGCTGGATGGAACAGTCTCCTGTCGTACTGATACACCTGAACCTGGGCAGAATGGTTCTCCTTTGTGATTGTACCTGCAAAACACACATTAAGTCTATACAGATTACTTCCAAACTGGGTAAAAATAATAGGGTATTGTCAGCATTATGAAGAAGCTTACTTACCGGGGTCTTTGCAACAGCACTGGTAGAAGTAGTAGGATTTTCCAGCAAGTAACACATAAGGCACACACAGGCTAGGGAGGCCGCTATCCATCTCCCTGCAGAACCCAAAGACTTCATAGCTGAACTCTGCAAACACAGCTGCCTCCAGAAACAGCTGCAGATAGAGGAACAGCCTGTTCCTGCAAGTTCATGCATGACATTTTAATTAGTCCTGAGTGTTAAATCACAAAAGATGTGCAGATAATAAATGTGTTAAAATATATATTTTGTCAGGCAGCATAGTGATGTATCTGTTACACACACACACACACATATATATATATATATATATATATATATATATACACACACACACACACACATATATATATATATATATATATATATATATATATAAACACGCCTTCGTAGTCATTAACATCCTAGGGCTATCCACAGTTAAGGATGTCCCTGGTTGCAAGCTTACCTTTGATGAAAGACACTGTGCTGAGCCTTATAAAAGATCCTTTGGAGCCGCAGAGGAATCCAGGCTGAAATTTTCTGTACAACAAAAACACAAAACGGATAGACATGATTCAGAATATTCGGGACAGACTACAAGTCATTTATACACAAAAATATTGTACATTTGGCGCCACTTAGTAGTCTTCTGGAGAACTAGATGGCTTGTATCATAGCAGAAACCTCTTGCATCTCTGTTATTTAAAGACTGGGGGATTCGCAGAACGCTCTTCAAAAAATTGGAATGCAGAAGGAAGTAATATATTCATCAAACAAATTGCTAGTAGTAAATATGTGTGTTAGTATCCGGGGCGACCTGCGGGACACCGGCACTTGCCGGCGATACTCACTCACCTCGGAGGCAAAGCTGAGAAATCTTTCGAAAGGAGTTTGTCGATTGCTGGAGCATTTACACACGAGAGCGATGCAGCTCAATATGAACAGCACATAGATCGCAAACAGCAAGAGGAAATCCATCTGCTGAGAACGAAAATTAGTTCTTATTAAAGTATCTGCAGCATATCGTAATGAAGAAAGAAAACTTTCCCCTTATTTGTTAGCCACAGACGGACATTTAACATGACTTACTTATGCCACGCACTACACCGAATAAGTTTAAAGCTCTTCTAATTTCGTTGTGTTGAATGCTGGTAAAACTATGACACAAAGCTATGCAGTAATATGACAATACGCGAAAAGTGTTGCTTAAAGTGTCAATTAAAGAATCGACTAAACACAAGGAACAGCCGGACTCATCTTATTGTTGTCGTACTTACCTTTTCCGCCGGTTTTAAAATTACATCTCTTCGTGTAACTCCAGACCGGTTAGAGAAAAGTTGCTCGGCCGCCTGTAATTCCCAGCCTCACCATTTCCTGCTTCCTGTACTGGAGTACTGGCATCGTTTAATGGGGTTTAACACGGACGGGATATTTGCTGCTCTTCCAGTGCCCGTTTATCGTTTTGCTTTGCAAACCTCTCATCAGCAGCGTGCAGCCACCAATCTTCGTGCCTTTACTGACATCTCTCTTGTAAATGCAACCGAGAACTCAAATGCTAGGCTATTCGGTTTTATTCTACATACATTATATATAACCGCCTAACTCATGAACCCACTACCATTGCAACTGGGAAAAAATAATATGTTTCAAGCACCAACATTACAACGACTAACACAACTCATAGTTTGATCCAGAAGCACAATATTACACTGGCCGATTACTTCCGGGTTTCCCTCGTGTCCGTATCGATGTCCATTAAACAAAGTTTAAAGTAAGATGTTAATTCAAGGGCATTGCTGAAACACGAAAGACCCTTGCCGTTCAGCCGTAGTTCATTATTAAATTCAGCAGAAGACGGAATATTGATTGTAGAATCACCCTGAAAGCAATACTTATTTATTGCGAGGGAAATACCGGTGAATAATTCAATGAAAGATACATCGATAAATATGTGAGGCCCCATTAAGTGAAATCAGGGTTGCCAACTTTGATCAGCTGGTTAGAGTGACAACTTTGCACACTCATAAACTCACACATTTATGTGTCAGTTTTATTACCATGTAAATAGTCTGTAGGGTTTCCAAACTACCCCAGCGCTTTAGATGTAGCTAATTTTAGGTTTGTAATGGAGTAATATAGATTTGCCATAAGTGACACTCAGTTCCTTCAAAGGGGGACAGTTTAAATCATTCGGGCTAAAGGGACAGGTGCCCAGGTACCCTCATCCACCCTCCCTCTACCTCTCTGGTGTTCTTGTGTGGTCTCTGTTCCCTGAGTGTCCTCTCACAGTCCAAAGACATGCTTTCCTTGCCCACCTCGCTCTCATGTGCGCTATGCTCCTTAGGATAAGCTCCACCATTTGAACCGGTGACCTTCTGAATGCAGTCCTATCCCACTGAGCTACAGAGTACAGACTGCCCTAAGTATACCAGGAGAAGCAAAGCAGTGTGGGATATCTGGAGGTGTCTTCTCTTCTCTAGAAACACACTCATTGTCAGGCGGCTAAGAGCCATTCTACAAAGGTTAGGGATACTATTCTGTCTAAACAGAACTACATTAGTGACCTTTTAGATAAAGACTGCCATGGCTTCTCTTATTGCCAACATAGCATATACTGTTTAGAACCAGCTTAGTACATGACACCCACCTTAGCAAGCCCTTCCCAGCATGCATCATTACTAAACAGGCATTTTGTTTTGATTTAAGACTACAGTCAGTTCATAAGTACTACAAATGCTAAACAATAACACTATGCGCTAAACACTAAGTTTACTATGCACCTTTTTACTGTTTGCTGTTCTACTACTTATACTATTTAAAACATTTTATTTTTACTCAAATTATGTGTTAGGTGTTATTTTACAGTGCAATATTTGAGGTACAATGAGCCCAAGAATTTTATTAATAGTAACAATGCACCATTATCTGTATATGACAATAAAGTTGAACTTGAAACTTGATTGCATGAAAAAATGACATTTTTTTATACAATAAGTATCTGGTCTGCAGCCAGCTTTGTTATTCACTGGGCATCATGTGAAACCTGGTGCAGGCTCAGGTTGCTAGTCCTGCATCCCCCCCAATCGATTCTCATGTTACGTGGTGGGGGGGGGGGCAGCCTGGGTGAGAGGCATGAGGTTCAGTCGGTTGTGGCCCAGCTCAGGAGCTCTCAGGTGCTTCTGCTCCATGTTTGACTTCCTGCTCAACGTTTGAAGCTTCGTTTGAGTCCTGCTTGGTGAAGGGTAAGACTTTATATTCTACTGTGCATCTGAATTAATCTTAAGGCTGTAAAGCGGCAGCAGATTTCCTGAGTTCCAGAATAGAACTTGAACTGTCATTGTTTGTTGTGATAACTGTTGCATTCTCTTATAAACCAGTCCTGTTCTCATTTATTGTTCTGATGTATTTTTAAAATGAATATACCAAGAACATAAAGTGAAAAATGCCAAGTATTTATACTGTATAAGGGTTTTAATGATAGATAAATGAAGGAATTCGTGTAGGGTAAGCTGTGTTTTCCACAGTCACTGCTTACTGCACATCTTTACATCTTCGGATCTAACTATATGGTGCGTTTTTATAGCGTAACGTTATTGATGTGGCTCCTGTCCGTCTGCTTTCCTACCTGTCCACAGTTCACCATGTACTGGCAGTGGATCCTGTAAATGAAATGTTAGCACAGGCGTTAATCAATCAATATGTTATTTATGCCACTTAAATTTTTATTTACATGTACCAATCTTTCTTGTTTATTGATTTTAATTTCCTTCTTTAAAAATCAAGATATAATATACTGCTGCATTTCAATTTTAAGTAAAGAAACAAAATTACTTTTATATGCTACTTCAATTAAAACACAATTTTTTTCCCCTGGCCTTTGATTCAAATTTGACAAGTTGAGTGGTCTTTTTGGGTGACATGTAAGATGAGAATTTTAGCGAGGAACAGAGTCTGTTTGGAGATACAAGCAGTTCTGCTAAATTATTCAGCTCTCCCTGCCAAAGTCATCATGGCCTAAGTTCAGTGAATCACACTTCTAATTGCTAACAGAGACAGCATTTGTTTAATGGTGTCTTTTTTGTTTGTTTTTTTTTCTTGATTTGATGAGTAATCATGAAGTTCAGGGCAGAGAATGCCAAATCTAATCAAATCACAATGTGGCATTTTGATAAGCAAGATATTCATAATATGTCATCATGTCTTTTCATTTAAAACTTTTTTTTTGCATTCTGTGTGCCATTTTCACAGATTTTATTTAGTTTGTCATTTACATTTGAGTTATGTACCATGTTCCTTAAGGTACGTTTCATTTTAGTATCACCTAAATGTCATATGACAGGGGTAATATCACAGAACAGAAACAGCTACACTTTTTAATAAAAGTTCCATTATGTATTTGCATTTTTTTTATTCCCTTGATGCTCTATATCCTGAGTGAGGAACATGGCCCACATGGGAGGAAGATAAAGTATTCAAGAACAATCAAGGTGAATATTGTCTAGTGGCCCTATTAAACCCAATGGCTGCAATCAGTCATTTCATTTGGTGCCTACTGCTCATTCCGTTTGCTGCTCTGCTTGGTGAGCCTGAGGGGTTAGGGCTGTAGATCTGCCACACCGATATGAGGACGCGTGTCTGCCGGGCCGTGAGGTGGATCTTCACGTGTTTCGTTTAATCCTGCTAATCCAGAG
This sequence comes from Paramormyrops kingsleyae, assembly GCF_048594095.1. Taxonomy (NCBI): domain Eukaryota; kingdom Metazoa; phylum Chordata; class Actinopteri; order Osteoglossiformes; family Mormyridae; genus Paramormyrops; species Paramormyrops kingsleyae. The sequence continues at coordinate 19,906,942 of NC_132801.1, read as the reverse complement.
CAGGGGCTTAAGCAGCCTCGCGGCTCTACAGCCATGCGTTGTGGGTCCCAGGTTTGCTGTGTTGTTTCTGGGCCAGATCCTATCCCTCTGAGAGATACGGCACTATAAGAGAGGAAGCAGAAAGGATAGGGAGAGAGATAGAATGTGGACGGGGGGGGGGAGTATTTATAGAAAAATGGGTCTTCGGAGTACCATTTCACAAGAAAACTATTAAGAGAGAAAACCCTGCCAGTGTGTCCTAGTTTGACGACACAAACTCTGATGACAGCACATTTGCTGAATTTCAGTAGCGATGCACAGCCTACGGATGTTAGCCACAGTCCTCTTGACGTCTTTTTTAGTTTTCTCATTTTGGACGGGAGATATTTATCAGGACTGCCTGTTTTGATGTGAAACCTTTTAAGAGCTGGGATCTTTTTCACCCGAGCGAGGCCGTGGTCTGCAGGGGTTTCCGCCATCATGGTATAGAGGAGACGGATATGGGGCATCTGCTTGCTTGATACCTTTCAAGCCTAAAACAGGAGCCTCAGAGAAGCAAAGCAAAATGAAGAAGTTTTTGCAAAATCGGAAAGGGAGACACTCTCTCCGCCAGAGCAAGTCTGGCTCTCGCTATGCATCTAAAGATTTCTGTAAGTCAGTTTGTTGTGGCTCCTCTTTCTTCATCGAGAGGAGAGATGTACAAATCCTTTTAACCCTTTGGGTCCAGTACAATTTTTTTTTTTTTGTGTTGAAATGTATATAGACAATGCAATTACCAATATGAAAACAATAGGAATGGCATTTGTCAATCAGGCATTTCAGACTATATATTTCTATATATAAGAAATGCAAATCTTGTTTATGCATATTATCATTTTATAAATCAACATTCTCTAGGTTCCAGTATCCAATCTGTATTAATCCAGTACGTGCTTTGATACAAATTCTCCTATTACCTAAATGTAGCAAATAAAACCAATAATTCATATGTATGAAAACATCTGGCTCATATATTCATTGTGAGTAAAGCTGTATTTTATCTGTAATTCTACTGTGCTGCTTGAGAGTTAGGTTAACCATCTCTAAATATTAGGTTAGAAATTATGTACGTACAGTGATACTAAAAATCATTCATATTTACACATGATTTTGAAATACATGAATGTGTTTGTGACTGTCTGAGTCTGTGTTTATGCTGTGCTTGAGATAACATTAATAGATAATTCAATTTGTGATTAATACTTCCATCTATCCATTCATCCTCCGATCCAGGAAAGGCTCACAGGGACTTTGCAGTTAATGTGTGCTGTAATGTGCACTCAGGAAGCCTTCAGGAAATGCGATAAAATAAAGGATTACAGGATATTCTGTTATCTGATGAACGTGGCAAACCACATTTCAGCTTCAAGTGATTTTTCTTGATTTTATATGTAAGATCTTAAGTTCCAGCTGCTTCACATTAGCTAATCAAACAAGCAGTTTATATGTATTTTTTCAGCAGATACGTTCATCCAAAGTGACGTACATTTTTGAGAAAGCAGGATCAGACAGTCCCTGGAACAGCTAGGGGCTAAATGGTCTTACTCAAGGGCCCAGTGGTGAAATCATTCTGCCGACCCTGGGATTTAAACCAGTGACCTCCCAGTCTGCGGCAGCTTCACCTGCTGAGCCACACATTGCCCCACCATTTAAAGATGTTTTGTTATATATTTTTGAGCCGATTAAATAATCTTCTGTGTCCCTCTGAATGGGTGTGTTGTTTGTGTGTACTCTCTGTATGTGCAGTTATATGTTATGTATCAGCACACAGCTGTTTTACTAGATATAATGAGATGTGTGTGGTTCTTTTGTATTACCATTTTTACAGGTAAATGTTACATTGTTTAAACTGGTTTTCTTGTCCTCTCGCCTGTGAAGTCCTGACAATGCCAGCCTCCAATCAGGGCTGGCCAGAGGACTTTGGCTTCCGCCTAGGGGGCAATGGGCCCAGCTACATCTTGTCTGTGGAGGAGGGGAGCAGTGCCCACCTCGCTGGGCTGCAGCCAGGCGATCAGGTCCTGGAGATCGAAGGGCAGAATGTGTCCACTCTCGGCACGCAGGCCCTGATTGCCCTGGCCCAGGCCCAGAAGAACATCCCTCCCAGCATCGGCGTGGTGTCACGCATACAGCAGGTCAGAACTGAGCAGCAGTCATGTCTCTGTCACTCACTCTGTGTGTGTGGGCTAAAACTCAGTCCACAGTCATGCATCTCATGCTTCATAAAACCATACTTCTCCCTCAGTCCAATTAAAATTCTTGCACAAATTACACCAAAGGCAGTAGAAACATTATTTATATAACACTAGATAATAATTCTTAGGAGAAACAATGTGTCACAGTAACTATTCCTATACCATCTGCTACTGGAATATGAAAATGAGCAAATTAAGACATCAGAGAGCATGGCATTACTATATTAGTGTCCAAGTTTGGTTAAGTCAGTTTCTGAAACGTTTAAATAACTTAATTTCTCTGACTTACAGATAGACATCACCCCGGGCCCTGATGGTCGTTTTGGCTTCACTATAGTTGGTGACTGCCCCCTGCTGGTGGAGGACTGCTCCCCAAACTCCCCAGCTGGGCGCAGTGGACTGAGAGCAGGAGATTATGTCATGGAGGTCAATGGGATTCCTGTGCGGCAGCACGAGACGGCCGCAGCCATGATCAAGGCGTCGCAGGGCCGCACGCTTCGGCTGGGCGTGCTGTGCATGGCCAACCAGCAGGGCCGCGCTGGTGGAAGCATTAAAGAGTTCCACCAGGGCGGTGACGGCCTGCGGCAGGACCGGAAACACAAAGCCATTGAGTTTAACAAGAAGGTGAGCCTTGATTTGGTCTGGTGTGGTCAGGGGCGGCCTTGAGCTTCAAATGAAAACCCCATGGGACTGATGTCATCAGGGTTCATCCCCATCAATAACTTAGGGAGGGCTTACAGAAGATACAGTCCAACTAATACATCCACCCCATTTCTGATGACTTCTCGTTCACTTAACATTCATGCTTCTGGTCTAGCATTCTAGCATCCTGGTTCTCTTTCGCGTCAACATTTTCCTTGTAAATATTACTTCTAAATCCTAAACGCAGGTCGGTTTATGTGGTGAAAATGTTGATGCTGATGTCGCTGCTACCTGTGGGTTAAGGAGTGTCCTCGTGCATGTTACAGATCGAGCAGGTCCTGGGAGACGAGCCCGAGGTGAAGAATAGGCTGTTCTCAGTGCTAAAGCAGTACGCCACCGAGAGGAAGGTGGAATATTTGGCCGCCATCCTACCAGACATTCTGACCACTGAGGAGCACCGTCAACTCATCGGCAATATCAGGTAACCATAGAGATGATTGCAAAGCTCTTTGCTTGCGTTTTGTGGGGGCGTGTCTATTGTGGTCCAGATGCTTATGACACGCTGGTGTTCTGAACCACCCGTCATCAAAAACTCCATGATATGTATTGATGTTCTATATTAGTGTATAATATTCACATGCTGACAGCTATATGGTGGCTCAGCGGGTGGCGCTGTTGCCTAAAGCCGCCATGGATAGGGGCCTGGACCCTACCACTGCTCTGTGCTTTTGGAGTTGCCAAATAGTTTCCTGTGGGCACTCCAGTAAGGTGAACTGACATCTCTAAATTGCCCATAGCATGCAAATGAGTGTGTCCTTCTGAGGCCTACAGGGTGTTCCTCACCATGTGCGCTAAGCTTCCAGGGATGGGCTCAAGGCCCACACTTCTAACCTGTGCTGGATAGGCAGCTGGAACAAATTTTTTAAAATGCGGAATAGATTTTGTTTCAGTCTCTGGGTCTTCCTTTTTATGGTGGGCGTGATCGCCTGCTAAGAGCTAAAGGTCTGGCTCATCACGGGTTGGATAAAGGTGACTGGTGTATCTAGAATGTCACACGAAGTGTGTCACCACTGAGAAGTGACAAGCTGGAGTGACAGTGTGCTTTTGCCATAGCATTTCTTTGCTGTTCAGGTCATTTGTGGTAAGCAATACAATGCATTAAGGATATGATAATTTCTTTGGATATATTTTACATTATGGGGTGGCACAGTGTCTCACATCTCCAGGGCTGGGGGTTCAAATCCAGCCTCTGTTCTGTACGTGTGGAGTTTGCACCCTGTGTCATGCAGGTTTCTTTTGGGCTCTTTGGTTTCCTCTTGAGGTCCAAAGACATGCAGTCAGGCTAACTTGCACCTCTCGTGTATGTATTTACTCTGAAATAGCCTGTCTTCCCACCCAGGATGTAACCCAGCCTCCCCATGACCCTGACTAGGATAAGCAATTAGAAGATGGATAGATGGATGAATGGATGGATTTTACATTTCAAATGACCTTGTAGGACACCCTTTAAGAACTATATATAATTATGATTGCATATCAGTTCATAGGGATATTAAAAATTATTTTGGAAAATTATTCCTGAATGCATAAATTTATGAGCTATGAGTTAATGCTGGTAAAGTCAAGAATGCTTTTGTTGCACCATGTGAATAAACGTCAAAAGCACATATATTATATGCATTACTGCACCGTACGAGAAAGACGAGACAGATATCTGGAGGATATGCCATTTGAGAGTTAATGATGTCCTACAAGACCTTTAAAAATCCTGAGCATATTGTAAAGGAGACATGAGAAGCTACAGCGTGTGAGTCTAATGTAGGTAGACACCATCTGGAGCAGCAGGAACGTGAGGAGTGGGGGATGGAACTGGGATCTGCAGCTAATCCAGGAGCCTTTCCATTAAGGAAGGAAATTAGGGCGACTACTCTCCCTGGTCTTTGTAATTACTGCTGTGCACTAGTTATGAGTGAGCGGCAGTCTTTTTCAGCATTGTACCCTGTGACCGGCAAAACTCACAACAGATGGCAGTGTTAGGTTTGACTTCGTCAAGTTCATGAGCTAATGAACACAAAAAAGTCACACGTGTGGAAAATAAGGAGCTGCACATGCAGATGAAAGGGACATGAAAGGGACATGAAAGGGACACATCCTCTTGGGACCACATTTAATCATCTGTGTTTTGGTATAATTCATTAGAAAGAGTTTGTTCATACAATTCTTCATACGTAATTACCACATCAAATTTCCATCGACATAAATGCATAAAATGAAGACACTTTGGGAATATGTCGGCAAATCAATGAAAGTAATTAATTAAATCCTGTGGGGGGGGGGCTAGAGTTGGGGGTGAATAAATGCAGGTCCTCTGGGAAAAATGCACTGAAATCTGCAAATCAGATTCAAAGTGGAATTTTATAACATGCTTCATAAAATTTTAAATGACACAGAATATGGTGTCATGAATACTTGGTGAGTCTGTACTTTGTCACTTTGCATATCAGTCATGCATTGTCCCTCCTGTATTGCCAAAGTATGCTGTTTGACAGTATACTGACATTGAGGTGGCACTGAATCCTTTTGTACATAAGAGTCAGACTGCACATCCAAACTGGGCGGTGGTCTGGGGATGAGTTTATTCACTCAGTTCATCTTGTCCGAACAGCCAATCATTATGTAACATTAGGTTTTCTTTTCTCTGGCCCCCAGTATGTCGCCCTCTCAGACAGAGGTGACCCAGTATCCATGCTGGTTTCCTCTGTCTGTATTGTCCCCATACTCTTATTTTACTTCCATCCCGCTGCTAAAGTCCCTTCATCCAGACTTCATGTCACTGTTCTATTCAAGGGCAAGTTTTACAACGTCCTTCAATCAGGAGGAGTCTGCAGTATCCTAAAAATACTCAGTCACCCGAGGCAGTAAGTGTTACCATGATGCAGCTGGAGTATTGGCTGGGATGGATTAGTCACGTAAAAAGATGAGTGTCAGTCGCATGTCTGTGGGTCTCCAGTGTTGCTCTATGTCAGTGGTTTTTTCATTCTTCAAGATGTAACCAGTGTAGAAATTGATTGGATTTATTATAAGATGCTATGATGGGCCTGTTATATGTTAAGTTTAGGGTATGTGACAAATATATTAGGGGGTGACGCATGTGCTTATTCATTTATAATGCACTTTGTCTTTGATATTGTGTCTTATGTTTGATATGTGTCAACTGTGCCCAGAAAGAACATGTAGAGTAAGATTTTCATTGTATGGTGTAACTGAGTGTTTTTACCATGCACATGACAATATACTTCTTAAATTAACTCTTAAATATATAACTTAAACTTCACATAAATGTATATGACAAATACACACTGTACTGGATTTCACTGGTTGGTGAATCATCGTCATCGTCAAATGTAATAACTAAGATGGGCAATGCCGTATATAAAAGCTTTCAGCAAGCATTGGCTTTTTTAAGGCTAATATTTACCTGTGTGTTCCATCTAATACTTCTTCAAATAAGCTGCACGTTAACCAATGTGTATCTATCCCATACATTTTTCCATACAGCAACAGCATACGGATCAGTGCTCTGAATCTTAATATAATAATTTCCACCCATGCAAGCGTACCTTGATTTGCACGTGATGTAACCTTGCACATTAAATTCCCATTACATCATTAATAGCACAATCTGACTGTAAAGACACATGTGGCTGCATTTTACTCCTTTGTCACTGCAGGAAGTGTTGTGACTGAGACTTGAGATTTCATAAGGGAATTGTGACCCCCTTTAAAACTCCTCTTCAGGTAGCCATTATGCCTACCAGCATGAGGGCTGACATGCACCAGAAACCTAGTTCTAGTTAAGAAATGCAAGGTCAGGCATGTGGGTCATGAAGACAACCGTCCAATCATGTTGCAGCATGAAGCCCCTCCATGTTTTCTCACATTTAATGTGCCACCAGTGTGAACTTACAGAAACATACTTTTTATGAGTTATTAACGGAATACTGAGCTCTCAAAAACCCAATTAGAATATAATGCAGACAGCCGATCTATACATACTGTCTCAGTTTCTTCTTACTTATTTCATATGTTGCTACTAATTAAGTTTAAAAAAAAAAGTGAAGTTTTGGGTGAATAAGTTGAAGAAACTATTATTAGCATTTCTGTTTGTTATAATGCAATGCAAATTACTAGAATAATGACACTGATCCTGAATTTCTGACACCTCTCACTCCCATTAAATTTTGGCTTCTGATACCCTTCTGATCCCAGGGCAGGGGTGTCGTTAGAGATTTGGGCCCCGTGAAAGCACATCATATTGGGCTCCCAACCCAGACCAATCCAATTATGTTCCAAATTTCTTTAGGGCCCCTGTCGCTCAGGGGTCCTTGGAATTGTTTTAAATGTCCCCACCTTTACGGTGCCCCTGTCCTGGGGTGACCTTTAATTAACTAGCTGTGATGATGTGGCAGATACTTATGTATGAGGATATCAACTGTATCAAGTAGGAGTAAATGAAAAAAAAAGCTGAAAATGACTGAGAGTTACTGAAAATTGTATCAGTTGATGTTTGCGCAACAGAACATGTTATTGTTGATGGAATGGAAAATATCTCAAAAACTGAAAAATATCTGAAAACAATAAGATTACAGAACCATGTGACGCAGGGATGGGAGGCTGGTGTGGGGAGTTTATAATAAGGGCTTTGGAGGAGAGAGAGGCAGGGAAGACAATACAAGCGTTACAACACAAAACTGAACGTGGTCTGGTCTGGGGTGAAACAGTGGTAAAGCCATTGTAGGTGATCAAAGAACTTTTGACCTGAAATCCACACCCAGCCCTGGCTAAACACTTAATTACAATTATACTATTACATTATCTTTTGCGATATCATAACTATAATATATACTACAAAATTAATATAAAACTAAGTTTATGACCTAAACTACCTATAGGTCATAATGCATATATCTGAAAGTGTATTAGCTGTATTAACAAGAAGGTTTGTTCACTGCTCAATGTTATTTTGAAGCTCTAAATAATACAGTCTTGAACGTGAAATGTCTAAAATGTATCAGATGGCTAGTCATTGCTGCTATGACATCCATTAATTCAGGGGTCTCCAACTCTGACCCCGGAGAGCTACTATCCAGTGGGTTTTCTATCCTACCTGGCTTCTGATGAGCCACACCTGCTCCTGGTATGTTCCTGAGAACAGATGTGGCTCAGCAGAAGCCAGATAAGATAGAAAACCTACTGGACAGTAGCTCTCCAGGAACAGAGTTGGAAACTCCTACATCAATGCATCCATCATTCTTCCAACCGCTCATCCAGTACAGGGTCATAAAGTCAATCCAAGGCAGCACAGCACAAGGCCAGTAACCCCCTTGATGTCATTCCAGTCCATTGTAGAGCACATTTAGAATATAAAATGATTAATAAAATAACAATTACAATGCATGCATCTTAAATTCTTCAAAGTCTATTGATATGCTTATGGTCAATATAGTGATGCAATTTAACCCTTGACTGGTTATACATACAATGTCCACAATGTCCCCTTTTCCAATTGGCTAACATCCCAAATATTCTCAATGGACTTTTCCCATTCTATTTCAGACAACCTACTTCTTATGAAAAAGAAAACCAGAGATTGAATTTTGCATATTAGTTGTAGAAACGGGCACTAACTTAAGAAGTACAAATGAAGTCAGCACTTAAATATAAATTAATTAATTGCATCAATAGGCAAAAGTTATTAAACATTGTCAGGTATAAATATTGAATTAGAAAGAGTAAGATCTTTTAGTTTTCTAAATCAACGGTTTGAAATACATTTATTAAAAACATAATAAAAAGTTGCACACAGAACTTACATTTAAAATGAGCAATTAACCATGGATATACTTTAAAATAAAATACTGTCGGTAACCAATCAGCTTGTCATCTGGACAAGCAGCTTCATTCTAGTTTGCAAATCTAACATATATGTCTATGTCACAAAGCAACACACTCAAGCTTCCCATCATTTAAATGTACTCTTCCAGTTTCCATGGAGACCAGCCTTAACGTTTTTTTTTTTATTGCCGGCCTATTCCTCATATGTGTGTGGAGCAGACTCGCATGAACATTGTTAATATCAGGGTCTCACAAAAAAAAAGTTTGAACAAAATGTAGCTGCAGGCAGTGGCCATTCCAAAAACGCCTACAGAAACAAATGATATATTATACGTTAGGCCCTGACCTGTGAAGGCTGGTGCCCCACCCTGGGTTATTCTCTGCCTTGTGCCCATTGCTTCCGGGATCGGCCCCGAACCCCCACGGCCTTGCATGGGACAAGCAGGTATAGAAGATGGATTGATGGGACTTAAGCGTCTTCCCCATTGTCATACATTTCCTTAAAATAACACTTTGCTATTCACAATTTTTCTCTTTTTTTCTCATTTTGGTAAATGTTTGGACCAATGAAATTAGCTGATGTTTTATCCAGACGTAAGGTGAACCCCTGCGCATTATTCATCATTCTAATTTATTACTAAAACAACCGATACTGTAAGGCTGAATCTTTGGTAGTCATAGTTACTGCTTTATTTTGAAAAAGGCGCTTCTTTTACTTCAAATACAAGAACCACAGTATAATTCCGGAACATTCCGATTTTAGAGTCAAAGAAACACTGGGTACATGGTTTGAACTTCTGCTTTGGTTTATTTTCGTTTAAGTCATAACATTACTGTAAGAATAGATTCAGATTTTACAGGTTTTCTTACAAGGACAGTATTGAAAGAAGCATTTAAAGAAAATTAATAATATGACCTGTTCACAGGCAGTCACCACAACACTCTACTGTACTTCACTGTGTTGTGCAGGTGTCCAAAAGCGAGCTATCAAAAAAAAAAAAACACTAACAGCAAAGGATGAAAATGATTCAATGACCACTTATCACTGTAAAACAAAAATCATAAACAAGCTCTAGAACTTAAAAAAGAACAACTGCTAAGTGAGGCATTTATTTGGAAGCTGGCCACAGAGTCGTAACAAAAGCACAGTGTGTCCTCACCATGGAAAGCCGTTCATTGTGTAGAGATGTCTTTCAGATTGTTCTAGAGCCTCACATATTTTCTTGAATAAATAACTAAATAATGATCTTGCTTAGAGTGAGTCATGCTTCAAGTAGAAGTGGTTTGTAATATATGTGTGGGCCCTTCAACAGGAAAGCAGTTCTGCAGAAAGACAGCCTTGTATTAACTGCATCAGCATGAACTTGTATGCATGCAGCAAGTTTGCTCCATTTTTACACATAGCCACATACGTAACAAGGTCGAGTGAATCTATAGAAGGAAGTGAAGAGGTGTTCTGTAGGTGTCGTGATGTTCTCTTCATTGTTCTTATTCTCCTTGTGCATAGGCAAAATAGATTTAATGTATTCTGTTGCGTCACAAAGCCAAGCTATGCCTTTGGGAAGTGCTTCCTTAAACAATACTGCGTTACCCATGAAAACTTTATCAATAGGTCAGAATGCAGTCTTTTCCCTTGAAACACCGGGTGTTAGCACTTGCCGCTCTCCTTCGTTAGAGGGACGTGATGGTTCGCTTTACATTCGTACAACTATGCACCACGGAAGTGGAGCGACTGCCTACTGCGCCTAAATGTATAGAAGTATTTGTAATGAGAATTTACCGCACTAAGGGCGGGAGCGAGATTGCGAGAGCGGGTGAGAGAGAGAGAGAGAGATAGTTCATCTCATCTCCAGGGGTGGCTGTGTACTACTGTACTCCCTCCCACATACGTGCTGTGGCCGCTCTCTGTGCATTCCACCCGCTGGTTTGACTGAACGCACACACTTCAGAATCGGCACTGGGACCTGCTAGTTTCACAGAGATTTCCCTCTCCCCCCCTTTTTCCCATATCAGCATTTGTGGATTACGGATAAAAAAGACTAGGACTGATCACTGGTGTACACTGCTTACTAATTTGCACTCACTTTTTTTCCCCATTTGCGGAACATAAATTTAATAATAAAAAAATTTAAATAGCTTAATATTCATTAAGTAATTTCATCAGGTTATTATCGATTAATTAATTTATTTGGCACTTCAGCCACCTTAACGCACAGTAACACTTGTCTGCCAGTGCCTATATCCAGTTTGTTCCTCTTTTCCACCTTCTTTAGTTCTCCCTGGATGAAAAGTGTGCCATTATGAGCTCAGGTGCTTGGCACACAGTCAGACGGCAGGAGGACTCCTGATGGTCCGGGGGGTGCTTCGCTGAGGGGCGAATGGACGGCTCCCGCTGCGGTTCTGACGTGCGCCTCCTTGTGTGATGTTTGCCAGGATCTTCATTCCCAAGAAGCACCGGCAGCGCTTCGACGAGGTCGTCTCTCAAAGCCTGGCCAACCGGCTGTACCGCAGGAAGAGTCTAAATGACTCGGCGCAGAACCGGCTGCACCGCAGCCGCAGCGAGGACCACCCTGAGCGCCTGCAGGTGTCCACCAGAGCCAGCTCCGTGCCCAGGGCTGGCGGCGAGGAGGACGCGCCGCTCAGCAGGGGCTTGAGAAAGACGACCTCACTGATTGCTGGGAACTCCTCTGGGGGAGCCAACCGCAGGTCAGTACCCCACATCAGTACCGTCTCAATCCTTATGCTGTCAATTAACAGTAATCTTTGAAAGAGTATTACAAATGTCAGCTGTTTCAAATGTAGGAAATAAATCAGCCATTGATGCTGAATGACGTTTGAAAATGAGATAACTATGAGATAACATTTAGCCTTTTAAAGTACTGAACTATGCACCATTAATGTTCACAGAATGATCTTGAGTTGTGCGCAGTATGAAAATTAAGGGAGCGAAAATGCTGATACCTGTATCCTGCAAACTGCAGTTCAGCAGGTTCAGGCTGAGATGTATGTAAGAATCATTGCATAGAGAAGGTGATGAACACTTTATAATGCAAGAGAGAAATGTTTGCGCTGTGCTTACCCTGGGATCTCAGGTAGGAGTGTGTAGAGGGATAATTTCAAAGTCTGAAGTTTCCCACAGGGGAACTTTTACCGGGGTTACGGGGTCAAGCATGCTGGGAAGAGTGGGCGGTGTATGTAAAGCAACGACACCGTAACTCGCGGCGTATCCCGGAGAGTTACCATAACAACAAAACAAGCGCTACTTGAATGTCAGTAAAACTGACTGCTGCCGGGGTGCAACATTAGCGTGTTTCCATACCTCGCCACTCATCCCGAGCAAGTTCCGGCTCATGCTGTTCTTTTCTTTGTTGTATGACAGTGAAGGAGCTGCTTAGCAAGCGAACAGGTGTTTCACAAGGCTCCTCGTTATGCTGCCCAATGCAATCTGTCCTATTTCAAAGATGTTTTCTGTGGCAATTAGGCTGATAGCATAGGCGAGGTCAACCTGTGTCTCTCATGCAAACCAGCATTAAGCATCTATCTAGATACACAAAAGCCAAGCCAATATCTGCCAGTAATCTAAAGAATAGCACGAGACTGTATACAGACAGAAGGGAGAAATGTACACTTATCGTTTTTAAAAACAATGTAAAGCCCTGGGTTTTTATTTTCAGGACAGTGCGCATATTCAGGGGAGGCACGAGTTTTGGATTTACGCTGCGCGGACATGCGCCTGTATGGATTGACTCAGTCCTTCCAGGTATGACGCAGTGCTGTCTGTTTTTTGATTATGTATTTGTTGTTACACAAACAAAATTTTTTGCATAATTTGTCTCTTTTGTGTTTCATAATACAGTTTTGGCAGTACTGAGAATGCTTATTATGGAGCATATGAAAAAGGTCGACACCAGTTACATAATGAACACTGTCACCGAGACATCCAGCTGTCCACACATCATGATCGCTGCCGTGTACTTTTAAGAATACATTTTAAAATATCCCAGTTCCCAAAAAAGCCAAGACTGAAACTGGGAAATGGATTAAGGCTCTGAGTTGACAGAAACGAACACTACTCCCATTGCTAGGAATCCTGGGAATTGCCATTAATAGCACTGACTGTCATGTGCAGCGATTACTGTAAGTGTGCCAGAGGTATCTGCATTTCTGACAGTCACTGACTAACTGAAAGGTGATGTAGATGAGGATGAGAAACAGGCATTTGAGAAAGCTGTTCTTCTACTGTGCAAAGCAAACAATTATTCGTTTGAACTGGCGCCTTACTGTCAGCAAACGAAAAAACGAAAGGTGACAGCCCTTGGTTCACTTCGGCAGCCTAGTCTTCCATTTACATAGTTACAGCAGCAGTAAATATCGCCATACCATCCTAATAAGCCAGTCATATAGGAAATTCTTCTTCATGTTGGTACAGTGCATGAATTTATGCATGCACACACACACACACACACACACATCTATATATTTTTTTCAGGATGTTTTTTTGTCTTCCAGTACCCTGCCCCAGGAAAGCACTGTGGAAGGTTGCAGTAAATGCTTTCTTAGGTGTGAAACAAACATATACACAAACACAGGCTAGGTAGGGACTGTGTAAAATGGCACAGAACATATAAATGTAAAACAGATTCATGTAGCATATATAATTGATGTAATTCCTTATTAATAGATAGTAGATAGTAGGTAGGAAGTTCTATTGGATTATGGAGTTCAAGTGTCAAGAGGGGAGGGAGAAAGGAGCTCTGGTGTGGAAAGCATGGTATATTGTCCTCTTGGTAACATTTTCCCGAGTTACAGAGGGCACAATTAGACTTGTGATGAACATTGTTGCAAAGTCACCCATTATAAACAAAAACAGTAACACAAAGAGGCCATGGTGGTTACATGAGGGATACTAGCTTTTATATTTCCTGAAGCTGCTGAATGTTGTGTCTTGGTATGTTGTTTCAGAAGGTTTGCATGATTGATTTTTTAAATTGAATTCTTAAATAATGCCTTTATGTTATCTGGCTGCCCTTCAGGAAGTCCAGCAGAGAAATCTGGCCTTAAACCTGGGGACCGGATCCTATTTCTCAATGGACTGGACATGAGGTGCAGACTTAAAATGCTTTGTTATACACAGAACAGTTTTAAAAACCTTTGCAGACCTGCATAGAAAAAGATATTTCCATTCTTCAGTTAAAATTGAGTAACTCTTGGTGCAAAGCACATTCTATATACTTAATACAATTTTAAAGCATCTGGTTTTCAACCTGCGTGCTTGGTAATCATGCCAACCATTGCTCTGTCGCTGTTTTTTTTAATGATCACAACTCATTATATGTTCAACTTCGCATAAATAAAAAGTTCTCATTTTAATCGTCTCCACATCAGTGGAAAAACGAAGTTAAAATAATGGTATGAACATAAGGAAACAATCAAATAAGTAGATAGATAGATAGATAGATAGATAGATAAAGTCTATGTGTCTGCTCTTCAGGAACTGCTCCCATGAAAAGGTCGTGTCCATGCTGCAAGGCAGTGGCGCCATGCCCACGCTGGTGGTGGAGGACGGACCTCTCACCTTCACACTGGCCGAGCCGGAGAAGGAGGACATCCCCCAGCGCTCCCGTTCCCGTTCCCGCTCTCCTGTGCTAAGCTCCCTGCAGTGGGTGGCCGAGATCTTGCCGTCCAGCATCCGGGTCCATGGACGCACCTTCAGCCAGCAGCTGGAGCACCTCCTTACCCTTCAGGAACGCTACACCATCTGCAAAGCCCTGGAGACCTTCTTCCAGCACAGGTGGGGGTAACAGATGCTGAGGACAGTTCGACTGGTAGAACAGATGCAGAATGCCTGCTGAGCCTGAGCCCTGAGATCTCACGTAGGCCACTCCACTCTCTTGTGTGCAGGAACGTGGACACACTCATTGTGGACGTATTTCCCGTGCTAGATACTCCAGCCAAGCAGGTGATCTGGCGCTTCATCTTCCAGCTGCTGACCTATGAGGAACAGGAGCATTGTCAGCAGAAGATCTCTCGCTTCCTTGGGTACAGAATGGCGGGTGCGTACCATAGTTTCCCTCATTTGGTATTTACCGGATTTCACCTGGGAAAATCTGTTTAAGTCCAGCAAATTTAAATCTCTCCAGTCATTCTGGTGAAAATAATTCCCTGTAAGCACAATTTGAACTGTCTTAAAATAGGTTAAAATGAAATTACCACATATCCTTCTATTTTAAAAATTTTCATTTTTTTATGAATGTGGAGTCAATAGGCTTTGCCAATATGTGGAAGGAAGCAACCATTATTTGATTCATTTACTCTGATAAAGCATCACATACCAACAAACAGTGACGGGTGAGATCAGACGGGGCGAGATAAGCAAACCTTAAAAAGTATTTTCTGGAACCAAGCAGGTCTAATGGCAACGACGACGATGAGTCTGAGATACAGTCAGACGTCATGGAGGCCGTGGCCCTGTAGCACAGGGAAGTAACTTGATTTCAAGTCGGTAGCAGAATGCTGTTATTAAAATGTTACAGCCAGACAGGCCTACATGTATTTTTGGGTTTGTTTGCAAAGTTTTTATCCTATTTTACTTTATCTGAAAATATGTAAAGCTGGAGGAAATTCTTGGTGTTTATGTCTTACAACGTACGCTTGAGTAATATTTATTCATTCTTTTTTGTGTTATGAATGTGAGTCTTTTGATGGGACTTATTTTATTTGAAGTCACCTACTAGTATTTTTTTACCAGAAACACTGGTGCGTCCTCATACCCGTGGCTTTTATGTGTCTTCTACCCTGCAGGTGTCATGTGTTGGCCTGTACGTTAACTACTTGAGCATTGTGCCCTGTCTATGTTCTGTCAGCAGCAGAGGAGGCTGAGGCTGGCCCAGACCCCCACAGGCGCAGCAGCTCTGTGAAAGTAACTGGAACCACCTACAAGACCAGTGTGCGTGAAAGGAGCACGGATGATTCAGTCATAGGCACTCACCTGGGAATGGGTACTCACTCTTCCATACCTGTCCTTATTGTTGCATAAATGTCTTCTTTGTGATGACTTACAACTGTGACTTTAACATTTCCAGCATAGCTCAAGTATTGCAGATGGAGTTCCCCCTGTCCACACACGAATCCTATGGCAGGTTCTCTGACACTCGGGTCGCATTTGCTGAAGAACATGTGCTGAGGATTATCGTGAATTCCTTCAGATTTCACTTTATTCTCTACAACGTTTCAGATGTACATTAAACGACCTCTGTTATTTTCTTACACTGCGGCAAGTTGAGTCTGATGTGTGGGAAGCTTCTTGAAGGTTTTGATTTGTTTATCCTGTGTGGGTGAGAGCATTTTTATTATCAGACTGTTCTACTACCAAGGTCCTCTATTTAGTAGAAAGCTGTTTTGTTGAAGGGCATGTAATAGCTTTTTATGACAAATAATAATAATGATAGTGAGGCTCACATCACATAGGAGATGTGATGGACTTATTTTCTTGTCCTGATTTTCTGGTGAGATTGACGCTTGTTTTAATCCCTGTTAGGCCAGCAACTTGTTGGACTGGTCTACACACTGCCATTGGGCAACTCTGCTAGGCTACAATGTTGCCTTTTAACCAAATAGTGTAGTTCCCATCCACGCAGACTTAAAGGCAAATTCATGAAACTTGCTCATACAGAAACATGTAAGGTTTTATGGGATAAAATCATATAAATCGAATACATTTCATGGTACAAAAGAGAATTTAATTAATCAACTGAGCTTGAATATAAATGACGACCATAATTTAATGCAATGAGATACAAATAAAACTGGTATGCAGTCATGAAGTTTTGAGAATCATGCAGTAATATCCAGTAATACTATCTGTCACTTTTAACCAGAGTTGGATAGTTCAGGTCCAGAAATCTTGGTCCGGATTTTTACTTTCTGGACCTGATCTATCCACCTCTGCTTTTATACAGCTGTAGAATTTGAAAAAAACAAGTGTAGTCAGGAATCATGCTGTCCAAAGCTTACTATCACTGTAGGTGTTTCCCTGTTGCTCCAAAGCTTACTATCACTGTAGGTGTTTCCCTGTTGCTCCAAAGCTTACTATCACTGTAGGTGTTTCCCTGTTGCCTGTGATCACGCTGCTAAAGTCATTCAATACTGCAGAAAGAAAATACCTATTTTCTTTCGTATTGGCTCTTCCTAAAGATGTTAATGCATTTCATGTAGCCTGCCAGTGAACTGAAAGTAAAATTACCTGCAGAATTAGATCCCAGTGAGGAAAAACCTCAACTAAAGTGATAAAATGATAAAATTACAATAATGATATGAGGAAAATGAGATGTATGGTTATTTTTAATTGGTTAGCTAATAAGAGAACACGCATGCTGTGTGCTGCTATGTCAGTGTCGTGGGTACGCAGAGGCACACAGCAATGCAACGGCACATGTGCTTCTTGCAGGTGTCAGCCTTTGTATGGTCTGTCCTGCTTCAATATATGACCCAGCATGTCTAGCATAGCTTCTGTCTGAGGATGTGTCATCTGGCTGTGCACGTGTCTCGGAGACCACTTCTTCTGGTTCTCAGGAATTTATAGTAACTCTGTGGAGTTGGGGATGAGGCTGGGTCCAGGAGAGAGGCAATCCGGAGATGGCACATCCCTCCCAGAGACCTCAAACCTAAAGAACGTGGGTAATTCCTACAAACGCACTCATGCAAACACCTACTGGGAGATTTTTTTTTCAATAATCCAACCGTACGCCAACCCATAGATGTCAGGAGAATATGCCGAGATCGAGAGCGTGACTGGGGGGGGGTCTCTTCTGAGTGACTCTTCACCTGCTCGAGATGATCTTTCTGGTCCAGAAGCCCATGCACAGTCCCTCTGCCCCTCCATGCATACTAACAAAGGTACACAACGCTTTCCACTCAGCCATATGTGCGTGTGACAGACGATGTTTTTCTGTGGTGTGATTCGTTTCTGAGATATTGACACTCTAAACCAGTGGTTCCCAATCCAGTCCTCGGCGACCCACAGACAGTCCACGGTTTTGCTCCCTCCCAGTTCCTGGTAGGGAGCAAACATGGACCGACTGTCACCTCCTGAGGACCAGACTGGGAAACAGTGATCTAAACTAAAGTGATCAGCTTTTTGATGCAGTGGCGTCATGTGAGTTCGTCTTCATTATGACCAATTATATAATGCCGGCATTATCTGCTGCAATATAATTGATTATTAACTAAGCTCTGCTTATGCTTCGTTACACAGAATATCAAGAAAGGACGAGAGCTTGCAAGTAGTACATGTACAAATGTGTGTGCATCATGTCAGTCTGAGCTGAATTGTGTTTTGCTCTCTAGGTTACGGAAAATTTGCCCCCACTTTCTTATGGACGGAACCCTTGCCCAGCCCCCAGTTTAGAGACTATCCCCAGGCTATTCCCTCACCAGGCAGTACTGATCCTAACCCTTACATCAGTCTGGACAGCCCCCCACCTTCCCCCGAGGCTGAGGACTATCCCCCCAGCCCGCCGTCCCGTCGGAAAAAGCTGTTCACCTTCTCGCGGCCGCCTCGCAGCAAGGACACGGACAAGTTCCTGGATGCCCTGAATGAGCAGCTGGGCCACTCTGGCGCCAATGTGGACGACTTCATGGCCCTGGAAACAGATTATGAGGAGGTTGGTACTGCGCCCATGAAAATAAATAAGTGAATAAGTAAATATGAAGCTCCTTAATGTCACCTAGCCTATGGATTGAGGCGATCTTTTATTTTTATCTCAGATTTGTGCGTATCTTAACTGCATTTTTGTCTATCCACAGTATTCTAGCTCAGTATTTTATTGTTTTTAATTGTCTTTAAAGGTTCATTCGGAATATCTATCTATCTATCTATCTATCTATCTATCTATCTATCTATCTATCTATCCATCCATCCATCCATCCATCCATCCATCTATCTATCTATCTATCCGTCCATCCATATATCTATAAATCTATCTACTCATCCATCCATCCATCCATCCATATATCTATATATCCATCCGTCCATCCATCCATCCATCCATCCATCCATCCATCTATATATCTATCTATCTATCTATCTGCTCTTTTGTTCTGGATACCTTGCTGTTACCTGCCCCTATATAAATGATTAAGTATATGTACATGAAAGCTACTTGGGATAAACAAGTGAAGATAATAAAAAGAAATGGAGTCTAAATGTGGGCGAAAATGACATCAGACTGTTTTCTAGATGAGCTTCCAGGACGAGCAAGAGGCGAGCTTCCTACCACACGAGCTGAGCAGCAATGAGCATCAGAGCAGTAGTGAAGATGGGGTCTCCCTGACCTACTCCTCCAGCTCCGACCACATTCCCCCGCCTCCCCAGAGCCCCCCGCCGCCCCCGCCCATTCAGTTTAATGACCCCCCTCTGCCTGTCACCTTCTCCCCGGAGCATATCCCCAGACCCTACTTGCCCTTCCAGCATTACCCCATTCCTCCACCACCTCCTCCCCCACGGGTTCACTTGCCCACCCGGCAGTCTTTGCACAAGAGGTCGCCGAGCGTCGAGGACCTCCAGGTCCAGCAGATGCATGCATCTACCCTGCCCCACATTCCCCTGGTCCCCCAGAGCAGCTACGCAAGTGACCCAGGTCTCCAGCAAGTGAGGCAGCCTTACCCGGGTCCCCCGAGTTACCCGTCGCCCCAGGAGTCTCCCCAGCCCATGCACCCGCTCGAACGTGCCCAGCGCTCCATCCAGCGCCACACGAGCCATCAGGCCCACAGAACCACACCCAAACCTGCCCCCCAGTCACAGGTGCACTATTCCCACCCATCTCAGGCTGCACATCAGCTCCATGAGAGCCCCCACCCACTTCTCCACCACGATGGCATGATGTCAGGTGACCTGAGCCCGTCGGGCTCTTTGCACCCGCCGCCCGTGCCCCCGCCGCCCCCCCCTCCCTGCATCCCCCCTCCATTGCCACAGTCTGCTCACTACACCCCAGACTCCAACCATATGAGCGTGAAGCGGCTACGCTGGGAGCAGGTGGAGAACTCCGAGGGCACCATCTGGGGGCAGGTGAGCACCTTCTCAGGCTAACACTCTACACTAGTGGCCAAAATTGTGGAAACACGTCCAATTTTTAGAGATTGTAGAACTGCTTTATTCCTGTTACTCATCATCTACTGTATGATATTTGTGACATTCTTTAGTTGTTCATAGACATTACCGCCAATTTCCATGTAGTAATTTTTAAAGTGTTGTTCCAAAAGTGCTAGGTGTTTCCACAGTTCTGGCCACTAGTGTGAAATCAACATTTAGTAAGCAGCATCTGATAAAAATGAGCGAATAACAGATGAGTAACGTAAAGCTGTTGGCCTTCCAGCTCGGCGAGGACTCTGACTACGACAAGCTGAGTGACATGGTGAAGTACCTCGATTTAGAGCTGCACTTTGGAACACAGAGGAAGACCAGTAAGCGGTTTTATGCAAATGCTCACATGCTCTCATGCTCATTGCGCCACCATGTCCTGAGTAAACAGCTTCCTGATTGGCTCATATCACCACAGCTAATACTCTGCACCCCATCCTTGGACACAGAACAGCTGCTGCTGTCGAGTTGGATTTAACCAGACTGGGTGGCAAATCCTTCTCTCGATCTGCATTATTTGCCATGAATATTAATGCTTAATATTTGTAGTTTGCCTCTCATTTACATTGTAAATATAATTTCATGTACTTTCCAATGCAATGTAGACATGAGTCAAAACAGACTTCCATGTGTTTGCATCAGTACAGGTTTGTTTGTTTGATCCATACTGATACACTTGGTATAGACTGTATGAACTACTTGATTTGACATATTACATATATATTGCATATATATATATAAATTTATTGCATATTATTATATGGCAGCACAAAAAACTTATATAGAGCATGTTTTATTCAAATCTATAAAAGAAAATTAATACAGGAAATTCTATAATATATGTCATATAATCGACAAATTGAATATGTAACTATTAAGGTAAAATGAACAGTTTTATATCCAACATTTGTCTAGATCATCTTACCACTACTTGCCTGATTTATGTTGTCTTGTGTTTACAGTTTCTGCTCAAGGTGGCCATTCTCTCTGGAGACCTTTGAATTCATCTATTCAAAGCCTCTGAGAAACACCATCCATGTTCTCCATACTGGCACCTCACTCTTTATCACATTGTATAGAGATGAACTGTGTGTAGGTGCCCACCGGTGTCGAGAACGCACGTCCTTACACTGTGATTAAACATGTCAGTCTCTTCCCCAGAACCCAGCATCCTGCCTGAGACCTTTAAAAAGAAAGACGTGGTCGAGATTCTTTCACACAAAAAGGCCTACAATGCCTGTGAGTATGACTGCATCACGTCAGTGGACAGATCGCTGCCCCGTGTCAGGTGACCACCAGACACGGCTGCCCAATGAATGACCTCAGCAGCCATCTTTGATTTTACGCTCAATTAACTGCATCGGTCGACGCTTTACTTTCAGATTTCTCTGCTACGGCTTTGAGCTCACGTGTGATGCAGTGTCCTCCTCAGAGACTGTGTCTAACCTGTCCGGCTGCTCCTCACAGCCATCCTGATTGCGCACCTGAAGCTGTCCCCTGCAGAGCTGCGGCAGGTCCTGATGACCATGATGACAGAGAGGCTGGAGCCGTCGCACATCAGGCAGCTGCTGCTATACGCTCCCGATGAGGACGAAGTGAAGCAGTACGAGCCGTACAGCCACAATCCCAGCAAGCTGAGCGAGCCCGACCAGTTTGTTTTTCAGGTGCCTGATCAGCCCTGGGATCCCCTCTGGCTTTACTGCAGGCTGTCTTGGCTGGCTGCACTTTTGGCTGTCATTCCGATTGGCTCCTGCCAAGAATAATTTGTATGTGTTTGTTTGTTTGTGGCCGGCAACAGATGCTGTCAGTTCCTGATTACAAGACACGTCTGAGGAGTCTCCATTTCAAGACAACGCTGCAGGAGAAGACGGAAGACTTAAGGGTCAGCTACGAGTACATTCAGAAGGCTTCCATCGAGCTGAGGAACAGCAAGAGACTGGCCAAGATCCTTGAGGTTTGACATCCCTTATATTTTTGACCTTTATTGTACTTTATTGTACATTTTTTTCATAATGAAATTAAGGACATATATATGAGCCAAAACATTATGACCACCCCCAGCTGAAGTGAATAATGTTGAATATCTCGTAAAAACGGTGCATGTCAAGGTGTTGGATATATTAGACGGTAAGCTAACATTCGGTACTGGTAGTCAACATGTTGAATGCAGAACAAATGGCCAGGCATAAAGATCTGGGTGACATTGGCCAAATCATTATGGCCAGATGACTGCATCAGGGCATCTCGGAAACCGCAAGGCTAGTGGGGGTGCTCATGGTCAGCCGAGGTGAGTACCTGCTGAGAGTGGTCCAAGGAGGGAAGAGCTGCCAACAAGGTGTTAGGCAACCAGGACCTATTGATATGAGATGCGAATGAAGGCTGTCTCGCGTGGTACAAACCAACAGAAGGGCTACTGTGGCACAAATTACAGATAATTTTGTTGATGATTACAGGAGTAATGTGTCACTATGTCACAACACACAGGGCATTGAGTCCTTTTGCCTCCCCTGATCAAAATGATCTGCTATGTGTGCCACAGCAAAATAAACAAACAAACAAGCAATTAAATGAATGAATGGATGAATGAATTAATTGAATGTTTGTATACACACACACATAAAATTTGTCAGGGGCAAAGCCTCCATTTTAGCAAACTAAACCTGTTACAGTTACATTGACTTTGGTTAAATGTAATCAGTGGTGTTTAAGGCTAAAAAAAAATTGGTGTAAATAGTTTGACACAGGAAAAGATTATCTCTAATTTTAAAAGGCCAGTTGTATTCTAACTTTTAATTAATTATAATTTTTTATATATATATATTTTTTTTTAAATCTAAATGTTTCCATACCTCTCTTCAACAGTTTGTGCTAGCAATGGGGAATTACCTGAACAATGGTCAGCCAAAGACCAACAAAACCACGGGATTTAAAATAAACTTCCTCACTGAGGTATGTGTACGTGTTTACAATGGAAAAAAAAAGATAGTTGTTACCATTGTTTTATAATATCCCAGGATTCATAATCCCACATTAACCTTCACCTGAATACACAAACTAACAGGATAAATAACTACACCTGACTTTCAAGTTTTAGTAAGTGTGGTTTTGTACCCTCATGTAGGACATTTATTATAGGATTCTGTGGTAAATTGGCCCAATCCTATTATTAACTGGTTTATCCTATGGGAGATTTTTGTAACATTTTGTGCAGTATTCTGGAGTACATGAGTTCATTATCACTGCTGCAAATGTAGGTTAACATGACATTTCAGTAGAACTTCTGTAGCAGGACATTTTAGTGACTTCAACTTGTTAGATGTGTTTCAAACAAGAAATAAACAATCTTTCAGTAAATAGTAACAAAAAAATCTGTATGGAGTCAATTGAGTTTTCTTGTTAGGGTTCCTTATTGTTTTTGTCCTGATTATTATTATTATTTCTCTTTGTGTTGTTCCCCTCACAGTCAAATCATGTAGTTTATGTAAATTGGTGTATCTAACTTGTGTGCATTAGTGTGTGTATGTGAATGTTTGCCTACATTAGACAAGCAGTTACAGAGATAGATGAATGAAGACAAGAGCTGTTTCAACTATTGGCCTTGAAATCTACTTTTAGTTGTATCTAAGAAGTAATTTGTAGCCCGTTGAACCACTTCTCCTTTCTTGTAGCTCAGCACTACAAAAACTGTGGATGGCAAATCAACTTTCCTACACATTCTCGCCAAATCATTAAGCCAACACTTTCCAGAACTTGTAGGCTTTGCCAAGGATCTTTCAACTGTTCCGTTTGCTGCCAAAGGTAATGGAACTCTTCTGTCCATTTGAGTGCATGCTCTGTGCTTGAATTTTTGGGTGAAAATGGACATATGTGTCCTCAGTGTCTTGGGCTAGATCAACTTTATACTATGTTTATTTTTAAATTATGCTATGGAAGATTGTATTTCCTTTTATACCTGCAATTACTTAAAAAACAGATTAGTAGAAGTTGTTTACAGCAAAAATAGACTTGAAGAAAGCATCTGGGTCAATGATACCAGTTGAAATTGTGACTATACTAATTAGTTCTGGTTCCCATAGTGGTTTTCTTCTAATACATTTAATATCACTCTCCCTTCAGTCAATCAAAAATCCATTACAGCAGACCTTCATGATATTCATTCAACTATCAAGGATATCAGGATTGCCTGCCAAAAAATGCCTACTAATGATGAAGATCACTTTGCTGCTGTGATGAGTGTATCCTTTACATGTCCCAAAAAATTACAGCTGCATTACAGATAATCAGAGCAAAACATAACAAAGATATTAATTTTTGACAGTATCTGAAAATGAACACCAAAGTAGGAGGTTGGAAATTTTCAAATTTTGAGTTACTGGGAATGCATCAATACATTGTGATGTGTGAAAATATTAATAATGAATAATATATGCACTATATCCATGCGTATCGATGCAGATCACCTGTTGTTTCTGTGCATTTTGACCAATAAGATGGTGGTGAAGCAACCAGCTCAGTTTAGCACATTGGCAATTTCAAGTCCAGAAAGTAAAAATCCAGACCATGATTTACTTTCAACTAACCAGTTGAGCATAAAGAGTCACAGAGTATTCAACTGGTTGGTTGAAACAAAATCTTGGTCTGGATTTGTACTTTCTGGACCTGAAATTGCCACCTCTGCAGTTTAGTCATGCTTTTGGTTCTTCTAGTGAGCAGGGCTTAGTGAGCAGGGCATCATCAGCGCAGGTACAGCTCACATAATTTATAATAGTGAACCATCTCTTCGTGGTTTGGCTCGGGCCTGAAAACTTTGTGTCTGAATCCTGGCCTAATTGATAATTTTCAAGTCAAAGCACAACCGAACCTCTTGTGACCTTGCCCAGGATAAGCAATTAGAAGATGGGTGGTTGGATTTAATTGGCAACCAAGCCAATTTAAAATAAATGTTCAAAAATGTCCATTATCTATTGCCTATCTATTGTCTGCTTTTTTGCCTATTGGAAAAGAAATCCTCTTATTCTGCATGTTTAAATGAAGACTCATCTAATGCAACTCTTGTGTTAATTACAAGATAAACTTAATGATGGACATGTAACTAAATAACCTGTAAACTATAGTTTAATATTCTGCATAGGAAAACATGAAGTACATACACTAACACTGACTGTTTTGTTTATAATGTGATTCAAATATTATATAACATATTTATCTTATGTGTATTACATGACTGTTACCTTGCATTGCTAATGGAATCCAGAACAGCACAGAGCTGCTCTCATTCAGATAAGTAGAGCTTCTTTGAGATGTGTGCTTTGTAGGGCTGTTGTACCTGGACGACTTGCGACTGGTACCTTGACTGGTGTGTCAGAGCTTCTTAGAGAACTGCCATCCCACAGTGCAGTGTCTGGATTCCCTGCAGCACCGTGCCATGGATGAATTCTCCAAGGTCGCGTCTTACTTTGGAGAAGACAGCAAGGCCACCACCACAGAAGCCTTCTTTGGTATTTTCGCCGAATTCATCTCAAAGTTTGAGGTGAGCTGGTGTATTAGCCACAATACAATGTGAAACAAACAGACTTCTTGCTTTTAGGTAGGGATTTTTGCTTTTGCTAAAAAATCTCCTAGGGTAATAAAAATATAACAAAGAGATATCATGTGTTGAATCTAGAAATGCTCTTTTGATGTTATAACCAGCGATGCATGTATAGTGTCAGTGTCATGTCTGCCCCAGCGCTTGTCAGTAATGGGCTGTTTTGCAGAGAGCGCTTCATGAGACCCAGGTTGTGGAATACAGCAGGAGTTCCCACATGACTTCACCCCTGGCCTGGTGAGAGCTGGCTGGGAGCCTTCAGATCTCACTCATGCCAGTGTGACGGGGACACACACAGAGCACTTTGATGACTACTGGAGAACTCACTTACCTCGGAGAATATCAACTTCATGTGGGAAAATTAACATAACTTCATATACAGTATTTCAGACATGTCTTGTCTGGCAATATCTATTTATAGAAGGTTGTTTTATATTTAAATTTAAAGTGGGACAGCAGATCAAGTGGCAGCAAGCGTTTATTACTATGATCATTCAAAGTGGGTTAAAACGCACAATTCCATTGCAGATTATTTAAAAGGCTCAGCTTATCAGTTAGACATTGGAACACAACACAAAGAATTATTTTTCGGTAAAAGATGAACAAATCATGGATTTGCTGGATTGGCTGAAAAAGTATTATGTCTCGGAGGTGATACGAAGGATGATCAGCTGTTTTTTTTCTTCTTCTATCGCCAAAGGATGATGAACTGTCAAACTGACACTTATTTAAAAAAAAAAAAAAAAAAAAAAAAAAAAAATTGTTTATATGTCTACAGGTGGGTGACAAGGTGCCTCACTGGGAAACAGTGTCGCATAAAGCATCAAGGATTGGTGGAATCACATCTCTGCCGTGTGATGATATATAGAGGTAGAAGTTACTGGTTATCCATACGTTCAGTGCAGAGGTGGGGTATTAACCCTCTGCAGGCGTGAGGAAACAGTCCATCCATTATACTAATATAGTATAATGCCGCTAATGTTTAATTCAGAAATGAAGAATGATGGTATAATCATACATTATACATCTCAGTATAACATAATACATTACATCATGGACTAAAGGTACAAGCAAAACAATATGAACATACTTGTATAGCGTTATTGTTTCACTGTAATGTCCTTTGCAATTGATTTTTATAACTGGATAATGAGACCATATTCATATATCACAGTAGTATACAAAATGTTCAACCGAATTTTTATTTGTTGATAATTTATTTTTTGCATATTAAACTGAAGTTAATACAGCAATGCATACACAGTCAAAGACTGGGATATGAAAATATTACTGTGATATACCTGTGCTGGTTCTCACTTCTTGCCTGAGTATTGTGCTGTTAGTCCATTATAACCTCCTTCACAGCTTCAGACACTGGAAAGCGCAAGTATGTGAAAACCTAACAGGTCTTACTGTGCATGCAGACATTTTTCATTTTTGGTATTGCTTGATGTGCTTCAGGTTTACAGGAACGGTCTTCTAACTGTAGTGCCACAAATAATATCAATATAACGTAAGAAGCCCATGCTATTTGATAAGGCGGTATGTGACCACCACGTGCCAACACCTTCAGCCAAAGGTATTAGGTATTATTTTCACTGGCTACACCTGAGAATTTCACTGAACAGCCACATACTAGCAGTGTCCCAAGAACATCAATGTAGCATTAAAACTAACCTGCTTTATTTCTGGGCAGCTCAATAGCTGCTCTTATGAATTTGTTCAAATAAAACAGAATTGGAAACGATACATTTTGTTTTAAAATCCATATAGCTGACATAAACATTTTGGCATATATCTCATGGATTCTCAAAGTATATGTTACTAGGTTATAGATTAACTTTCAGAATTTCAGAAAGAAATAGAACTCTTAGCGTTTTCAGGTTTAATGATCAGATCATTTTACAAATTCTAAATATGGTTAGTTAAATGAATTTATTTGAATATAGATAATTTTATTCAACAATATATTAAATATAAATTGAAATCAAACTGTTTGCTGCTTTTACATTTTTTTGTTAATTTTATGTTTAAGTAGAGGTGTGCTGCTACTGTGAAATGTTCAATATTGGTCTGAAATAATGCGGGCCACATTATGGCTTGTGATACAAGATACCTATTTTGTATTGTGTACAGTAAAGACAGCTAGTTCTGGAAAATAAACATTCTATATGTATTCTAATACCTTTGTTGTTGTTTTTTCTACAGTTTCTGTAGACTGGCTGACTTAATTGCCCTCATACTTTTGGCACTTTGTCACTGATTGTTAATTCTGTTTTGTTTGCAAGTCTAAAAGGAAAATATATTTAAAATATATTTCCACCATCTATTTCTGGAGATCCGGCCCTAGTTTCCTAATGTGACAGCAGAAAGCTGAATTCTAACTCACGTTAGGTTCCCATTTATAAAACACACTACATATTACATACATAGCCTGCAACATGCAACCTAACTGATGTAACACGAGATGCCATTCAATGGACTCCTCAGTAATCTGGTACTGTATATACCAAGGATGGGGAACAAATAATTTCTTAGCAAGTCCAAGTCAAAACATTGCAGTCTGAGTCAAGTTTCAAATCATTTGTCCTCAAGTCCAAGTTTAGTCCAAGTCTTTCTATCATTGCTGTCAAGTCACAAGTAATCAAATTTGTGATTCGTGTTCAAATCGAGGTGTGAGTCATGTAACTTGAGTCCCTACCTATGTCAGTTTTTCTTACCTTTAGTGATTAAAGGTTGCTGCAGCAAAAACCCTCCACAGTACATTGCAGGATACGTTCTTTATAGGCAGTGATAGGTCGAAAATAGAGTGTCCACTCACAGTTGTCCTCACACAGTTTTTATGTCCGTATATATATATGCATAGAATGATGCATCTTTCCAGCAAGCTATTGCAGGAAACGTTGCATTCAGGCAGAGAATGAATGTACGCTGAAATTATAAAATTAATGTTATTGTGTCCAGAGGGGGAGTATAACCTCAAGTCTTCTTGAGTTATAGGGTCTCGAGTCATTTACCCTCAAGTCTAAGTCGAGTCCAAATCTTTCCATGTCTAGTCACAAGTCATCAAATTTGTGACTTGAGTCCGAGTCAATTCATGAGTCAGTGATTCAAGTCCCCACCTCCGGTAAATACGAATGCCAGACCACGTTTTTTACAATAATCACATTGTGCCCAGAAAATGTACTTATACCATCAGTAAGTTACTGGACTGAGCGTCACAGTTGGTGCTCATAGTCATTAACAATGACTAATTGTTATTATTATTATTTAGGTGTTCGTCTAGCATGTAAATTTTGACAATTTTTAAAAAGCTAACAATGTTGTGAAGACAAAGATAGGTAAGAGTTAAATGAGGATTAGCACCTTGCTTTGAAATTACTTTTCATCTTGTGCAGAGTATTACGTGGAGTTCTCGGAAAGATTTCTGTGTTCACAGACAGAAGGAGTGGCTGGCGTGCTGCTGCTATTTCCTGGTTGTATTATTCATTTGTGGCAGGTAATCATTATTACTCAGGTTTGCAAGGTTAGCTCAAGTCATTTTACTGTATTGTAATATTTTGAATATATATAAATGTTGCAAAATTTGTCAGTTAACTGTAATTTCATTATAGAATATGGATGTCATTATCTTTCCTGAAAGATTCCAGGATTTTGTTGATTTCTTACTGCATGTATAGCCACAGATTTCCAACATGGAGAATACTGCTGCTTGAACATCCCAGTGAGCCCAGAGGATGCAATGCTGCAGCCCCAACCAACTGACTGTCTCTTCATGTAAAGTACATCCATCCCCCATCTATCTTTAGTATCCAAGTAGCAGAAGCATATCATCTATGGTGTATGCTAGAGCGGTTGCTATGGCATTGCCAAGGTAGTTAAGGTTGTTGCTAGATGGTCGCTAGTGTGTTGCTATGCTACTCAAGGTGGTTGCTAAGCTGCTGCTAGGTAGTTGCCAGGTGTTGCTTAGGTAAAGTGGTTTCTAGGGAGTTACTATAGCAACCACCTACTTGCAGCATAGCAACACCGTAGCAACCACCATAAATCACTTATGGGATCTATTTCAGGGGTGGCATAGTGGCAAGCACTGTTACCTCACACCTCTGGGACCAGGGTTCAAGTCTCCCTCATGGCTCCATGTGTGTAGAGGTTGCAAGTTCTCCCCATGTCATTGTGGAGTTTCCTCTGGGTACTCCGGTTTCCCCCCACAGTCCAAAAACATGCTGGGACTAAATGGAGTTATCAATTGCCTGTAGGTGTGCATGTGGGAGTGAACCCCATCCTGGGTTGTTCCCTAATCTGTGCCCATAGGCTCAACAAGCTGTTACAGAAAATAGCTGGATGGATGGAATCTGTTTCACTTGTGCATCCTGTTTTCTATCTTATTTTATTTTAAACATATCCTTTTACTAGACTTACACTATGTGTACTGTGGCATGCTGTTGTCTAATTTATGCTTGTTGCTGTAACAAAAGAATTTCCCAGTCGGGATGAATAAAGTACATCCATCCATCCATCCATCGCAACCACAGAGCAGCAGCATGGCATCTATGGTGTTGCTATTCTGCACAAGCTGGTTGCTGAAGTGTTGCTAAGGTCGCTAAGGTGGGTGACAGGGTGTTGCTAGGTGGTTATCATACTATCTATGGTGGTTGCCATGGTGTCGCTATGCTAGTCAGGGTGCTTGCTAGGGTGTAGCTTATGCTGTATGGTGACTGTGGCATTGAGATTTTAAAAAATCAAACTCAACAGGAGGAAGGAGGGCTAAAAAAACACAATAAGACAAGCGCAAGCTAATTTGGCTTTCAATGCATGATGGGATACATGGCCTGATTTAACACATCAAGTTTGGTGGCTGCGGCATGTATGTCGACTGAGTAGGAAGCCTCTGATAATGAAAAAAAAATGATTCTCCAGAAAAATGAACCTGGAGAACGAGTGCACATGTCCAATAGCTGTATACAAGCACACCTGGCCGGTATAGCATGGACGAGTGAAAGTTGGGGTTAATATCTCGAAAACTGATAGCATGCCAAAAATCAGGCTGAAAAAGATCAAGATCAAGAAGCGACACATGACAATGGTGTGTTTGCTCTGCAATCACACTAATAAAAGGTGAGCTTCAAGTCCTTTCCTGAGTGGGAGGAATCTGGCTGGACAAGGACAGAAAAGATTGATCTGTAGTCTTTAAAATAGAAACAGCCAGACAAGTTTAACAGGAGACAGCCACAGTTTTATATGACAGTTCAAGATTTGACGCTCCAGATGATGGGAGGAAAAGGAGAGAGACTTGGAGGAATGAAAGTCATTAACATCCAGCCAATCATTCGAGTGCTTGACATGAGAGCAGCAAGTATCTTCTGAGGGGGACTAAACCTATAATTATTATCCAGAATACTGTACAATTTATAAATTCAGTTCTATGCTATTTAATATGTTTCTATATATTTTGAGAACAGCGGGGCCTTTCATTATCAGGATGCTAGCACATAAAAACACCCTGGATCAAGCTCATGCGACACAGGAAACTGTACTGCAGCTCCATCACGCTCAGAGGAGTTTTAGAAGGTGGATCCAAGTAACTAGAGGAGGCGGGACCAAGACATCTGATTGGCTGGTCCTGCCTCCTCTAGTTGCTTAGACCCACCTCCTCTACAATCTGATTGGTTGTCTCTCTGAACCAAACATTTTTCATTCTGCCCCTCAGAACATTTTTGTGCAAGTAAAACGCCCACGAGCCTTGGGCACAGTGCCATATTGCAGATAGATCAATTCTTGAAGATGAACAGCAAACCCATCAATTGCCCCTTATACCCCAGTTGAAGGTTAAGGGCCCTTTAAATGGACAACTGTTTTTTTTTTTTTTTATCTTTCCAGAAATAGTGTAGCCTGCCCATCCTTAGATCTGGGACAAGGGGCATTCAACCCACTAGGCATTTCTTTTCCTCTGCATTGAATAATACTAAGCCACAGTATCTGAGAAATCCACGTTTTTGTCTTAAAAGATCTTCAAGGTTGTGGGAATGTATTATAATATCTGCCAGATGCAGTTAGTTAGTTTTGCATTAAAGATCTTTTTAAATGTTTGTCAAATAAGTTATGCTGACTATGAATATTTTCCCATAAAAAGTTTATGACGCTAACTGCATGTGTCATATGTCTAAACAAAAAATACAGAAATAAATTATTATGTGTCATTCTATATAAGGATTTCATTTCGCCATGTATGGAGATCAGATAGAGATCATTGAACCTGGCATTTTAGACTTGAAAAGCATACACAGCGGTTGTTCTAGATACAGTTATGCATAAGTTAGATGGAGATTTTACTTCTGGAAATTTGGAGAGTATGGTTGTTCAGCTGAATTACGGAAATGATAGGGGAAAATGGGTACTGTTTTATCTCACCAGTAGTAATTTTATTCTTTTGATAGGGAGTGTTCCAAGCATTATAAAGCTTGTTTGCACCGGAAAGAACATTTTAAAGAATGTTGTGCCTAAAAAGAGCAACCAGAGATTGATAATTATTTGGAAAAACTTTCTTAAAAGGTGCCTTGTGGGTACAGACAAGGCAGAATGGCTTGCAAAAGTGCACGTAAATGTGAAAAAGAAAAGGCAGCAAAAAAACAATATAAAAACCCAGTAAATGATGAAAAAGGATATGTACAAATGATCAAATTGGGAATTACAGTAAATCCTGACCTTAGTACCATTTAGGTTTTCTTTACTGGAAGTGGAGCATCAACACTTAGAGAGTCATTGAAAAGACGATGGAGCATTTCTTGTCCGAGCAGGTTTACCACTTCATAGCTATCACAGTTTTTGCTTTATGAAATTAAAGAAATATATATTCACAAAACAAAACAGCTCAGTGGAAACAATGACAAGTAGATGTTCATTTATACAGAACTTTCACCAGGTTAGTTGTGCAATTGCACGACTGCTATTTGCTTTGTTCGTAAGCCAATCGCTTAAGTTGAGGAAGAGCGCTCAAATAATTTAATGTCTCAGACTTGCTTGATAATTACTTCTTCATGAGCTTTCATTCTAACACCACATTAAGATCTTCGTTCACAAAACAGTGAAAGTTTCTAAAAGTTAACTAAAGGGCAGATTACAATCATTCAAGCTGCAATTCATAACAAGTTCTCGGTCATAGACAATCCCTAGAATGTTCTGCCAGAACAAACTGCTCGACCGTTTAGTAATGGGAATGTGCTGAATGTAAATAAATATAAAAAGATGAATTATTCTATACACTGTAAAAATGGTTTGGGCTGGTAACTGAAACCTGCAGTCAACAGCAAAAAGTTAAAGCAACACAGTTTTTGGCTTCTACTTTCCCGAAATTACTAGATCACTTCCCTAAAATATCAACAACCAGAACAATTGTTTTTTTTTTTGCTAATTTTTCTGGACTATAATATATAGCTTACAACCTGTCAATTATAAACATGAATGGTCTGAATTTCAGCATTTGCAGTATTTTCATCTACAAGTTCCATGAAAGCTTCCTCAGGGAAGCACAGTGGGAATTGTGGTCCAACAATATTACTCGCAGCACTCAAATTTCTTAAGTAGCTGACTGCAATTATCCAGTGGTGAGCTCATGTACAGCTGGGTTGGTGTGTGCACATCTCTGTGTATGTCTGAGAGAGAGAGAGAGAGAGAGAGAGAGAGAGAGAGAATACAGCCTGAGGCAGAGAGAGAGAGGCATTTAAGATGCAGGGGGCCGAACACCCCCTTCACAGCGCAGTGCTTTCAGATTCAAGCTTGGTGTCCTTGGCCGTGATGACGGTAATCTGTCTGCTGGTGAGGCTCACAGCCTGCTGGTCCACAGCAGGCCTGGTTACAGGGGCAGCATTCTCAGCCTTGTGAGCCACAGCTGAATCTGAGCAGAGAGGACGGCAACCATAGCAAGTTACTGTTTTACCTACGGCCAGTCCACCCGTTTTCTGACTCTCTAAATAAGCTGTTTTTTGTGCTGCAAATGCTCAAAACTCCTTAGGCTCTAATTATGCATCTATATATAATATATAAATATATATCTATATTATATAGAGCTCTGTAAATTTTTCAATTAGAATATTTATTATTAGAATTTTTCAATTATTAAAATATATTCTATGATAAAATTCTGTAAAAAAAAAAAAAAAAAATCCACAGTTACTAACCCTTATTAACAGCAGGATTATCTCACGTATAAATGGGAAATAGTTCAGAAGTACATCAACAGTAGAAATTAATATGGCAAATTCTTTTTCTGAACTGACAGGCATACCTGTATGTGAGTGAAAGTTACATGAACTTCACATGAACCAAAAAAGACCAACCCATAGTAATTTCAAACAATATAGGCAAAGCCCAGACAGAATCCCGCAGAGATAATGCTCAACACCAGTTCCATGGGTGACTGGTCTACAGCCCAGGGTTAGACACACACTGGTGCGCAAAGCCACAGGAAGCGAAGCTGAAAGCAGGTGTTAAGGGGGCTGGGTAACAGCTATTCCCACTGGCCACTGATGATATCATTACCCTGGCTTCCTCTCTGCCTTAAGCAAAGCAGCTCAATGCAAATCAGCACTATTAAAATAAAACAACTCAAATATCATCATTATCATCACCACCTGTTAGCTAATATTACTTTCTCACGAAGCACTGGGAAAGTTTTAAACCTTAATCCAGGTAAACCGTTAAATAGGACAATAATATCAAATCATCAGATGAAAGTATTCCACTTTTGGCATTCCCTCATGCAGCTGTCTGAATAATAACAGGAATAACAGCTGCTTAATCTCAAGTTTTAAAATAGAAGCAATGATAATTGCTTGTATTTATCATTTGAAATAACTATCATTCACACAGATATCTGTTCATTTACCCTAGTGGGCGAAATTGTGGAGACACCCAGCATTTTTGGCATTACACTTTAAAAATTACTATTGGCGGTAACATTTATAAAAAAAAAAAATCTGAGAATGTTACAAATATCATACAAGGAGGATTAAATAAGTAACTGAAGCAAAAGTTGGATAAACTTCTGCAATCTCAAAAAACTGGAAGTGTTTCAACAATTTTGGCCACTGGTGTAAATATAGAAATGCATGCATGTTCATATTTTCACTGTGGAAAAAAATGCCAGTTCATGTAGAACGTTCATGCTGCTATTAACAACACAGCCTACAATGCAAATTCATAAATGTCAAGCATGTTACATGTGGTGAGTTCAGCCAAGCAGTTCAGTAAAAACATGAAGGCAAAATAAATGCTGTCTTGTGTTTAACTAGCCAGAAATGTGAGACTTTGCAAGCCTAGACAAACGGGTTACAGCAGGCCGTACACAGCAGGCCGTACACAGCAGGCCGAGGGGGAGTTAGCAGATCAAAGGGCCGCACCATATGACCCTAGTGACAGCAACGAAGCAGACGAAAAAGCTGACTGCGGCAGCTGCGAATGTCGCTGAATTACAAACCTTTCCTCAAAGAAAGATCCTCAACCTGTGAAGGCATTATGACACAAAGGTGTTAGTGCACATGTTCTATGGAAAGACCTTTATGTGTAACAATGGGGAGGGCGGATACATGGATCTGCAGAAAAGCTCTAAAATATGACAGGGGACTTTAAAGCAGTCTATTCAAGTGATCATACAACTGGAAAAAAGTACAAACAACGAAGCTGACCTAATCTTTAGAAAAATAGTACTAAAGATTGTATCCTTTAGCCCAAAGCAACAACAGTTCCTTCTTTTAAGTATCACTTTGAAATCCTATCTCTAAAAAAATTACACTGGTCAACAAAGACTTTGTCACAGAAAAACTAAAGGGCGTCATTTACGTACTTTTAATGCTAATTTCTGAAATGCACTCAGAATTTCGCTATCACCCCTAGCGTTTGAGTGACATCATTTATAGGTTATATTGCTGGTATATAATTCCTTATGAATGTATAGGTGTTGGGGCGGCATTATGGTGCAGTGGTTTGCACTGTCACCTCACACCTCTGGAACCTGGGTTTGAGTCTCCGCCAGGGTTCCATGTGTGTGGAGTTTGCATGTTTTCCCCGTGTCGTTGTGGGGTTTCCTCCCGCTACTCCGGTCCCCCCCAGTCCAAAAACATGCTGAGGATAATTGGAGTTGCTGTCAGTGTGTCTGTGTGAACAAATGGCATGTGACCGTACCCTGTGTTGTGTTGGCCCCTCATCCTGGGTTATTCCCTGCCTTGTGCCCATAGGACAAGCTGTTTCCGGAAAAGGATGGATGTATGGGTATATTAGAGTTTAATTTATTAAATATTTTATTTCTACTTGGGAAATTTGTAAGACATCAGGGAAGGGCACAGAGTACAGTTAGTCTGTTTTGCTGAAGTTCACAGACTGCAACACGTTTGATACGTCATCAGGACATTTCTGAAATGGAAAATCAATATCAAGGCTGGTGGAGTCCCAGTATGCTGGCTGACCCTTAAGAGGGATGTTCCTGAGGCCAAGTACAGCAGAGTATCATATACATCCAGCTTTTAGATGAGTCACTTCTACCATGCACATATACTGTAAATATACATGTAGCATTATCTTTAATTGTGTCACTCAAAACCCTTGCGTGATACGGAAAATCTGAATACATATTTGAATTCAGCACAAAAATACAGTAAGATTCACTTATTTTGACATCTGACAAAAAAAAAAGTAAAAATGAGTTGATCAGTGTTACTAATGTAAATTGTACTAGACTGGGCATACTGGTGCTGCTGAAAGAGGACTGTGAGTCACACGTAAGTAAACCTGCGGATCATCCTTACCGAAACTGTTCCTGGATAAGTCACTGGAAGCGTCACCGCTGGAAGTGGGAGGCTGGGGTGGTGGGGGCACGCTGGGTCGATTCCTCGGCTTGGGAACGGGCCGCGAACGAGGGAGGGAGCCAGTGGGGTAGGAGGACGGGGTGTCGGTGAGAGATGCTGAGGGAGGGGGAGTGTCAGGAGGGGTCGGGGTACTGGGGGGCGACTGCTCCGTCCAATACTCCATCATCGGGGTGGAGGTTTTAGGGTGAGCCGGCGGTGCGGCCTGCATGGGGGGCTGGGGAGGTGGATGGCTGGGGGCATGAATGGGAGGCTGGTAGGTGGAATGCCGACGGGGCAGTGCCGCCGGGTGCGGCGCGTTGGGATTTGGGTTGGCACTAGGCGGTGGGCTGGAGATGGGTTTTGGGGATGTAACTGGGGGCTGAGCTGTTCCTGAGTGCGACTGTACTGTTTGTTGGACTGGGATTTGTTTTGGTGGAGCAGGAGCTGGTTTCTTTGTACCTAAGAACAAGATGGATGCAGGAAATAACATTTACATTTATTCATTTAGATTCTTTTATCCAATGTGACGTGCCGTCGATAACAGCAGGGGTCAGCCTGGAGCAAGTGAGTTTAAAGGCCTTGCTAGAGGGGCCCAACAGTGACATCATGGGATTGAAACCAGCAACCATTTGATTATAGCCCTAACCCAGGGATGGCCAATCTTATCCGCAAAGGGCCGCTGTGTGTGCAGGTGTCTGGGATAACCTTTAGGTCAGCTGTTCAAACCCAGGTGTGAGGACTCTTCAGCCAATCAGTCCTCTAATTAGTAATTTACTTACAGAGTTGCAGCAAAAACTTGCACACACAATGGCTCTTTCTGAATTGGCCACCCCTGCCCTAACCCATGACACGACATCCAGCCCCAAATACTGGGGGGAGGGGGGTGTCAGTCACCTCTGCGTATCAGATGAGGACTGGGACCCATGGAGCCAGTCTGCAGGGCCCCCACGCTGAGCTGGCCCGGTCCGGACACAGCAACAGGGCTAGGGGGAGTCACCTGACCGCCTGCTGAGCCATTCTTCTGAGGTGGGGGTGTGGAGGTGGCGTCACGCATCTTCGAGGAGCTAAGGAATACAAGACGGTGACCGTTACCGTGATAACAGTGCTGAACGGCGGAGGACTGATGAGGTGTTTATGTTTAAACGAAACTGACATAAGCTCTCTGTAAATGGAGCATGCAGTAAACATGGGGCTCAGATTTACACTGGCAGCCAACAGCTTGCTCTGCTGCTTTAAGAGAGCTAGGAAGTATTTTACATCACAAAGGATGGCATTGTTCATGGCGGAGGGATGAGAAAAGTCAGGTCTGACGAAAGCAGCAGTGAACATGTTGAACATGACACTGATATTCATTCCTGTTCACCTATACCGGTGTTTCCCAATCTGATCCGCAGGGAACCACAGACAGTCAAGACTTTTGCTCCCTACCATGAAAAATGTGGACTGTCTGGCAGGGAGCAAAAACATGGACCGGTTAAAGGTCCCCGAGACCCGGATTGGGAACCACTGATCTATACAGTTCATTTAAGTTAAAGCATTAACTCATACAATTTGACACCAAACATGGAAAAAAATTAAACAATAGTATCATGTAGCAAGGCAGAGCATGCAAAGTGTTCACAGGAGAGAGGAAGGCTTCAGAGACTAGAGTGCAGTGCATGCTTAAGGCAGCTAGAGGGGGCTCTTGTGAAAACAGCAATTAAGAGAGTGGCGGGATTGTGCTGTCAGACCAGCAAAAAAAAAAAGTCACAGAAAGATCCCACAGGTGGAAGCTGCTCCAGACTTAGCCGTACTCTTTCATGAAGGCTTCCTGTATCCAGTTCAGGACTGGGTGAGAAAACAAGGATTTGCATAAAAAATATATATTCAACTATGAACAATAAAAGGTGAAAAGAAATCGGAATTAGTTGGAAGGAAAAGTGGACCGTTGACTGAGAGCATGCAGCAGGCCTCTAGTTTCTGTAGCAGTCCTTACCAGCTCTCATCCGGGTTGTGGCTTAGGGGCCCCTGCATAGCCAGCACCAGGCTGAGCAGGCAGGGATCTACGGCCGCAGGCTGAGCCTGCTGCTGGAGCTGAAGCTCGGCCAGAGGCTGCACCAGGGCAGCCCCCCCAGCCTCAACCGGCGGTAGGGGGGGCTGGAACGCAGGGGAAACGTGCTGCTTTCTATTAAGAGTGCCGCCTCTACGCGGGGTGTGGTCCGATAATTTGTTAGCGGAGCTAAAGAGACGAGATGGAGACACACCAGGGCCAGGTATGAAAACTGCAGGAAGAGAGAGGCACACCAGGACCCCAGGACAGCAAAGAGGACAGGGGCCCGTACAGCAGAGGGCGGGGAACTCAAGGCCTTCCAACACAGTATGAATACTGACATCAGGAACACCGGGAGAGCTCTGTTCCTGTCCAAATGATGCTTTGAGCACATCCAGGAAAATATGAGGGAGAACAAAGGCCAGCGGATCCCAAGGACAGACTGGACCGGAGTTCCTCCCCCTCCATGTACAGACTGGACCGGAGTTCCTCCCCCTCCATGTACAGACTGGACCGGAGTTCCTCCCCCTCCATGTACAGACTGGACCGGAGTTCCTCCCCCTCCATGTACAGACTGGACCATTACACAAATATGCTACTAAATAAGCCTGTTTAGACAGAGCGACAGACTTAAATGGAAGTGTGTATTATATGTATATATATATATATATATAAATTTACTTATATTTGTTCCATTTCTAATCAAGCAATATGTGCAGGATATGATATGTGGAAAGGAAGTGGAAAAAAGAGCTTTAATAACTTAATAATACTTAATAATTTTATTAGTAGTAAACTGCAAAGGCCATTTTAAAATACTCCAACATACAGAATGCAGCAAGCACAGAAACAGCAAGCATGTAGACATGAGAAAGGGCCCCCGGGAGGGGGGGGGGGGTTTAAAAGTCACATGACTATTGGGCAAAAAAAACCTCATTGGTTCCACTTGGCCCTGAAATTAAGAGTGGAAAAGCATTGATTGAAATGGAGTAAAGAAATTATGTGGTCGGCATTGTTGGCATTTTACATGTATGTATTGCAAAAAGCCCTAAACTCTGGCCTTGTTGATGATTACCTAAGAATTTGAATTTTAGGGATGTATCCAATTTGAGAAATCTCAGATTTAAACAATTAGCAGTAAAATTGTAGCTTTATATCTGTTTCAGCATGAGAACATTTCTCAACGGACATGATGTCAACGGACCATTTGTTTGAAATGAAAAATGCCAACACTCTGGTTAGAATGACACTACAGAGGACAGGAGCCATGTAAACATATGAGGATATATACCAATGCAGCAATGAGCTCTTATAAAGAGAACTACACAAACAAATTCCACTAGACACAGCACCTGCCAGCACAAAGTCATCCATCTTCCATAACTGCTTACCCAGTACTGGGCTGCAGTTATGAGATTAATGGATTTTTTCTTTTTTTAGAATTGTATCAATTAAAATGAATTTTATTCCTTTGGCTTTCAACACACATAAAAATGTGGAAAATGGAATGTAGTTAAACATTGTCCACTCAGTCCTGCATAACTACAATGGACTCCTCTGCCACAACATAGAAGGCGGACACAGCGGATCTTGAGTCCTGCCTGCTGGCAGCCCTGTGGTGGGATGGATACCTGTCTCTGCGTGTGACCTCGGCCTCCGGCGCTGACCCGCTGCCGGGCCGCTTCCTGTCAGTGGCACCCGACTCCGTCTCGGGTGCGCCTAGGTGGTTGGTGTGGTTTGCAGTGGGCGTGGGCATCGCAAACATGCCTGACACATTGAAGTCCACATCTGGAAGGCACAGCGAGTCCTGGTGTTACATCTGCCACTTTTCCATGACAGACCATCCCCGACACACGACTGGGCTCCATTCCAGCAACTATCGTACGGCACACAGTGCGCACTAGGTAGAGTAGTGCTGCCAGGCACGCAGCTGCCCAAAATTTATTTTTACATACATTTATTTAATTATTATTATTATTATTTTTAAACATAATTAATGGCGCCTGGCAGCATATTAAGCATTTCCCCATACATATGACCACTTTCGATAAAACCCCCATCAGTACGAGCTTCTTTATAAACAAACATCCATCCATCTTCTAATTGCTTCTCAATAAACATCATTAGAGCAATGTAAACATACTTTAACAACTGCGAGACAGGAAACTCTTAAATAAGACACCAAAGCCCTTTGAGCGCTATGCCGTGGGCGAATAAG
The DNA here is from genome assembly GCF_048594095.1 of Paramormyrops kingsleyae. Lineage (NCBI taxonomy): Eukaryota > Metazoa > Chordata > Actinopteri > Osteoglossiformes > Mormyridae > Paramormyrops > Paramormyrops kingsleyae. The sequence continues at coordinate 19,866,389 of NC_132801.1, read as the reverse complement.
AGAGGGGGGGTCGTACCATCGGGGAAGAACCAGGCCGCGTGTTGGATGATGGGTTCGATTATGGTCACCACATGAACGGAAGTGGCAGCTGCCATCTCCGCCAGGCTCCTTGGTAAGGAGATACAGAAACACGAATTAAAACACACACACACACAGTCCTTTATTTCCATTATTATCCTCTCAGTCACTGGACACGTATTGGCCACAAACGGGAGAGACACATCTGTATTTGTATAAACAGAAGCTCTTCCTGAAAGCCAACAGCCAATGCCAAAGTTCGCTGCAGCGCAGACAACTTTCAACATCACACTGTAAAACGACACTCGGTTTAAAGGGAAATAAAAATGCAGCTGTATGATTTATAGGAGGAAGCGGATTCTCAGACCGAGCACAGAGCACTGAGCGCAGCCAAATTTCCATAAGATCGTAATTTTCATAGCTCAGCACAGATCAGTCAATTACAAGCCGCATTTCATTAGAGCAAAATGAGAAACACACTGCAGAGTCTGCCGACGATCAGACATTTGGGAAGAAAACTGTAACATGATCAAGAAATTAAGAAAAAGTTAAATAATTCAAGAAGTAAGATTTATATAAGACCATCAAAATGGTAAAAAAAAGACAGAACTGAAACACAGACAATGTGGGGGAATCGACAACATCCTGTAACACAAAAGTGAAAGATAATGAGTCTCGAAGTAAATTAGGAGACTCTGGAAGAGAAGACGAGACCTGCTTCAAACAGAACCAGTAAAATGGGGCCTAGCTCAAGGTGCCTGAATGAGCGGAGTGGGGTGTCGAGGACAACACAGGCGAAAACAACAGACGAAAGCACTTTATGGGACGATTAGCCGCGGAATCCGAACGGCCTGTCAGCCACGGCTTAGGCAGGCAGGAAGACAAGGACGGCTGCGGAAAGGCAGAAGGTCAAGGCATCTCCAGAGAGGCTGAACGGCACAGCTACAAAGCAGAGGTCAAAGCTAAAGACAGAAGGGTTCCAACACACCCTGTTACATAAGGACCTGTCGAGTACGGGGGATGCTTTCTGACAATATGTATGTCATTTAAATAATCGTTTAAATAGTCACTTACGTTATTTAAATGATTGTTAAAATTTCAATTTAAATGATACCAGCAACCATTAAAATGATCTGTCAGAGTAACCCATCATACTCAGTGGTTGGGCTCTAAAGAAACTTACCATCTAACTGATTACATTGCATACTAAGTTACACCTGATCGATTTCGCCTAGTCGATTGAATTTTCATTTAGAACCGCATTTTGTCTGTTCCATCCTGGGGCTGTATAACAGAAACTTCCTAACTTACAGATCTTATCTTGATTGTTTGGTAACAGAGTTAGGACCTTATTTAGGGAAAAAATAACATTATAGATGAACGGGTCCAAAGTCATTCTTCCTATCCTAACTTAAGAAAGGAAGAGTGTATTACATAAGCTTCTTAACTTCCCAAAATCTTAAATGAACTCTCATCACAATAGCTACATAGCCCTGCTCATGACATAACGATAAAAAATACAGTGATAATACAGTACATAGTATATTACTGTACAGTACTGTACTTTCTCAAATGAAAGGAATTCTGACATTTTAGCCTAATTCTTCAGAGATGATACAACAATAAAGAAATATTTGGCGAATTCAAAGGATGAAGGAAATAGGAAGAAAACGTACTGTTACACATTTAAAGTTTTGTTTTTTTGGACCAAGGTAAACCAAGGATGACTGAAACCGTGGATACGAGGAACTACTGTAATTCATTCCCATGATATATTAAAAAATGTCACGATATACATAATATTAGCGGTATATCATGAGAGGACCCTGTAGACTTTATTGGTTGTGTAAAAGCAATAAAAGAGCAGCCATACAGGTTAAATAAGTTTAGCTATAGCTAACATTATATAGTGGCCAGTGAAAGTTAGGACAGCGTAATGTTATCCTAAAGTTAGGAGAGTTTGTTTAAGAATTTGGGAAGTTAGGATGTAATTCAGCCCCAGGACGGAACAGGCAAAACACCGTTATAGATGAGAATTCAATCGACTAGGCGAGATCGATCTGTTGTGACTTAGCTTCCAATGCATTTAAATAACGATTAAAAGGATCATAATGACAATTTTAATTACAATTTAGCTAATCATTTACATGACATTTATTTATTGAATACTGTCACAAAACACCCTCTGTAGTTGAGACAGGATGGATTGTTAGCAAGGAAAAGATGCCTTTAGGAAGCATTTTTGGATGCCTAATACTAAGCTAAAACTGCAAAAAAAATCACAAATACTGCAAAAACTGTAGTATATGTGGTATATGTGTATACTCACTGGCCACTTTAAGTATATACGTTCGTTGAAGCAAATATCTAAATCAGCCAATCATATGTCAGCAGCACAATGTATAAAATCACGCAGATACAGATCAGGAGCTTCAATTAATGGTCATATGGTCAAACACTAGAACAAGAGAGAAAGGTAATTTGAGTGACTTTGAACGTGGCATGGTTGTTGGTGCCAGACAGGCTATTTCAGAAACTGCTCATCTACTGGGATTTTCACACGCAACCTTCTTTAGGGTTTACAGAGAATGGGTGGGAAAAAAAACACCCATGAGCGACGGTTCTCTGGGGGAAAATGCCTTGTTGATGACAGGAGGTCTGAGAAGAATGGCCAGACTGGTTCTGGCTGATAGAAAGATAACAATAACTAATAACCAACTATTACAACCAAGGTACGCAGAAGAGCACCTGGGCTACAGCAGCAGAAGACCAGACCAGGTGCCAAAACAGGTGTCATTCCTGTTAGCCAAGGACAGGAAACTGAGGCTACAGTGGGCACAGCCTCAGCAAAATTGGACAATAGAACATAGTAAAAACATTGCCTGGTCAGATGAGTCTCGATTACTTCTGTAACGTTCAAACAGTAGGATCATAATTGGGTGTAAACAACATGAAATATCCATCCAGCCTTGTATCAAATACTCAGGCTAGTGGTGGTGAAATGGTGTGGGGGATATTTTCTTACACTTTAAGGACCCCTTAGTACCAAATGAGTATTATTTAAATCCTACAGCCTACCAGAGTATTGTTACTGACCATGTCCATCCCATTATGACCACAATGTACCCAGCTTCTAATGGCCACTTCCAGCAGGATAACACACCATGTCACAAAGCTCCTATCACCTCAGACTGGTCTCCTGAACATGACAATGAGTTCACTGCACTCAAATGGCCTCCACAATCACCAGATCTCAATCCAGTTGAGCACCTGTGGGATGTGGTGGAACAGGAGATTCGAATAACAAAGGTGTGGCTGACAAATCTGCAGTAACTGCATGATGCTATCGTATCAACATGGACCAAAGTCTCTGAGGAATGTTTCAAGCACCTTGCTGAATCTATGCTACAAAGAATTAAGGCAGTTCTGAAGGGAAAAGGGGGTCCAACCAAATACTAGCAAGATGCACCTATAAAAGTGGCCAGTGTATGTATATCACAAAATTAGAATCCCAGTATGGCTCTATAAGAGGGAAGAGCTGCTAGGAGAGGCAGAACATGCAGTGGACAGCCAAACGATTTGTGATACACTGTATAAGCCAGTGACGAACACACTGAAAAACCTCTCAACAACAAACAGGACATCAATAATCTTTAAAAGAGAGCTTCCTTCTCCATCTGCTACATGCCCCTTACCCTTCGGTTTTGGCCCACAGCAAATTGGGCCCCAACACAATGGCAATGTTGCTTGGAGTCATCTTGTTGATTTCACTCTCTTGAGCCAGTTTGGCCAGGAACTTGATGAGGTACCTGAAGCAGAGCCAAAGCAAATGAGGCCTTTAAACTGTCATTGGAGGCCAGTACTATAATGCAATTTAATTTTATTTAGGAAAATTAAAACATTCACGTTAGAGAAGTATTTACAGTCAAAACTGATTACTTCCCATGATTAACGCCGGACACGCACCTGAAATTCACTTTATGGTTCTTTGGCAATTTGTCACAAGTCACCCATAAGGCCTGAAGTCTCTTGTCAGGATCGGACACACTGTAGGTACAAACGCCTTCGGTCAAGCGTCAGCGATTAAGACCATAAAAAAGTATCTATCAATCTGGGTGACTGGGTAAAGAGGGGCATTCCTCATCTTACTTGGACGCCTGTATCCATTCGTCATACAGATGGAAGGTCATGAGAGGTTCGGGCAGCTCCCTCAGGTAGGACTTCAGCGCCCCTGGTCAGACAACACAACATTTAGTGTGAGACTCGCATACAGAGACATGGAGTGTGACTGGGCAGGTGTGTGACTGCCGTGCAGATAAGTGTGACCTGCAGCCGTGCCACGCGTGCATGAATGCCAACACCAGATCATGCTACCTTCAACTTCACAGTAATTTTATGTTCATGGGGCTTGAAGGTGATGCTCCACTGCATGTATCATGGATAAATGACAGCGAACAGCCGTCCCACTGAAGTTTCACTGAGCTCTAGTAATGCAAATTTCCAAAACTCACTCAGTACACAGGATACATGGACGGCGTAAATTCATAACCAAGTACCCCTTTCTGTGGACTTAGTGAGTTCTGGAAATTTAACGAAAGTTCTCTGTCAAATTACAATACTGCAGAGAGCTTGACTTTAGGTCATTGGCAGTCTCATCTCAAAAACAACAAAAAAGGGGGAAAAATGGACTGAGTGAGCTTCGGAAAATTTCTCTTCAACTGTCCCTAGTGTTACCCAGAACACATTATGAAAACACACAACAGAACATTACTCGCAACCCTACCCTTGACGACCCCAAAAATTGCTGATCACACACATTTACATGCCAAGATAAGCTTTGCAGGTGTAATAACTGGGAACGTCTGGGGTCGTCAAGTGGATGGGAAGAGAACGAGGGCCTTGGTGAGAAACGTTCATACCGGCAACTGCATGTGGGTCGGAGTAGAACTCTTCTAACTGCGAGGTAGAGCAGTCGAGGGCTGCCTTCAGCTTCTTCAGCTTGGAGGCCCCGGCGGCAATTCTGAACAGGCCCTGAGACAAGAAGCACGTCGGTTAGCATCGGGCTAACTTTGATCGCTAACCCGCCACTATGCTCTCGCAGGAACCGGCCGATGCGTCACGATGCATCAACGAAGTGCCACCGAGCACCAAAGAGACTACGGCAACATAACGAAAAAGAAAACAATAAGAAACAAAAGCTAAAGCCAGAAGCAGTGTGTTGAAACAAACAGGCCATGGAGACATGTCTAGTTTCAATTGTATACTTAGACACTGAAAGTAGCGGCTGGTATCTTCACAGAAAGAGAAGCGATACATATTGCCAAACATGAAACCGCACCTCACCTTTAAGCCAGACACATTTCACGGGTTTAATCCTCTTTTTTTTTTCATATTAAGGGACGACTATTTCTAAGTGCTTTTAAACTGAAATAGTAGAAAACGAGGACCTTTTAAAGCAATATGATCCACCATTTAGGGTTATGAAAAGGCTTAAAAAGCTGTGAAGCATTCCCTGTCATAGACACGATGAGAACTGCTCCTGTCATCCACTCTGCACTAATCTGCTCCTGCACGCTTGGCGTCATCCCGAGTATCCGTGTCAAAATACCCGTCACCCACCTCCTCCTTCATGCCTGTCTCCAGAAGCATCATGACGCAAGCTTCGAGGGGCAGGGCGACCTCCCGGCCGCTCCGCTTCAGGTGCTCCTCTAGGGCCGTCCCGAAGGCGGGCTTCTCGGTCCAGGAGTCTGCCTCATAGAAGCATCAGTGTAAAGTGGGGCCACAGAAACACCTTCAGTCACACTCTACTGTAAATATAAAGCACTTAATAATAATAACAATAATAATAAACCAGCCTCCATTACAAATAATACAGGGAGTCCTCCACTGATGTTTAGATAGCATTTTATTAAAAAGAGGGTGTCGACTGAGACCCTGACTGGGATAAAATGGTTGGAAGGATAGGGTGTTGATAAAGAAAGAATGAAGCTAGCTGGGGGCTCAGCCATCCACATGTTGGAGTCCTATGCAAACAGGCCCCCCGGATGCTAACGAGCTAATAAGCTTCCTTCAGGGTAAGCCCTACTTCGCTGGGCTGGAAACCCCAAGGGGCTTTCTGACACAACTGCCAGAATGTCTGAGTGTCCTCATAGCATGCTAGAGCCAGGGCGGGGTGGGGGGCGCGTGCCTGAGATCTCAAGCCTATCTAGTAAGCATGGGGGGGACACACAGAAAAACAAAATAAAGGCTATAAATTAAAGTTACTCATAAAAAATTATTATTATTCTTTGAGATGATTACAGAGCTTCAATTCTGGACACATGATTAATGGACTGGGCTTGCCAACTAGAAAATGTAAATGCAAACCTCAAATGCTACAACCCTATTGACCCCAGTCGTATAGTACTACAGACACAGTGCATAATATGTGCTCCTTAACTTGCTTTGTACAGAAGCTAGTTCTATATCAACCTCATGATGACTGATCTATAGCATGTTAATGTACCAAATTGCGGTGGGTAAAGCGCATTAATGCCCCAGAGCGTAGTGGGTAAAGCGCATTAATGCCCCGGAGCGTAGTGGATAAAGCGCATTAATGCCCCGGAGCGTAGTGGGTAAAGCGCATTAATGCCCCGGAGCGTAGTAGGTAAAGCGCATTAATGCCCCGGAGCGTAGTAGGTAAAGCGCATTAATGCCCCGGAGCGTAGTAGATAAAGCGAATTAATGCCCCGGAGCGTAGTGGGTAAAGCGCATTAATGCCCCGGAGCGTAGTGGGTAAAGCGCATTAATGCCCCGGAGCGTAGTGGGTAAAGCGCATTAATGCCCCGGAGCGTAGTGGGTAAAGCGCATTAATGCCCCGGAGCGTAGTGGGTAAAGCGCATTAATGCCCCGGAGCGTAGTGGGTAAAGCGCATTAATGCCCCGGAGTGTAGTGGGTAAAGCGCATTAATGCCCCGGAGCGTAGTGGGTAAAGCGCATTAATGCCCCGGAGCGTAGTAGGTAAAGCGCATTAATGCCCCGGAGTGTAGTGGGTAAAGCGCATTAATACCCCGGAGCGTAGTGGGTAAAGCGCATTAATGCCCCGGAGCGTAGTAGGTAAAGCGCATTAATGCCCTGGAGTGTAGTGGGTAAAGCGCATTAATGCCCCGGAGCGTAGTAGGTAAAGCGCATTAATGCCCTGGAGTGTAGTGGGTAAAGCGCATTAATGCCCTGGAGCGTAGTGGGTAAAGCGCATTAATGCCCCGGAGCGTAGTGGGTAAAGTGCATTAATACCCCGGAGCGTAGTGGGTAAAGCGCATTAATGCCCCGGAGCGTAGTAGGTAAAGCGCATTAATGCCCTGGAGTGTAGTGGGTAAAGCGCATTAATACCCCGGAGCGTAGTGGGTAAAGCGCATTAATGCCCCGGAGCGTAGTAGGTAAAGCGCATTAATGCCCTGGAGTGTAGTGGGTAAAGCGCATTAATGCCCTGGAGCGTAGTGGGTAAAGCGCGTCAGTGCACTCTACCTTGCTGCTCTTGGATAGTTGGGAGGACGCTCTCCAGCACCGACAGGGACCTTCTGTGGTAATCAGCCTGCGCTTCTAATAGCTGAGACCAAAAACAACGACATACACAGTAAAAAATAACTATAACAAACAAGCCAAGAAGCAAGGGTGTTACAAAATGGTGTGCTGTTCAGCTGGTCCACACTGCAGAGACCGAGGACAACATCTATGACAGGGCTCTTCAAATCTGGCCCTCGATTCCAAATCCAAGCCGTGTTTTCTCGTCTACCAGGTGCTTAGTTTAATAATGACCAATTCTGATTGGTCAGAGGCTTCACACCTGGCTCACAGGGAAGCTGGAAAACCAGCAGTGCTCAGCCCTTGAGGACCGTGATTTGAATAGCCCTGATTTACTATATACATGTGACAAAGACAGTTAGACATAACGAGAATGAAAACTGATTTGATTCTTCTTCCGCATGGGCAAGAGTATTTTCGGAGGTGTATGACATCCAGGGTGAACTTGCTATTTATTTTTCCAGATGCTTGGCGACTCCCATGATTTCACTTCACTACTTGTCAGCACTTCGCCATCCACTAGTGAAATATGACATGACACTATTATAAATTACTGCCCCGACACCTTACACCCCAGAGACGTCTGAAACTGGAAGTGATCTGAATCGCAGAATTCATTCCAGTTGAGGGAACCCACGTAATGAGCTAAATGAGAACAGACACTATCTACAATGTCAAAATATATAGGATGTGTGCATGAATAAATTATGATCATGAACAAAAACACGACACGCCTTGACCGACGTCAGCATCCACTCACCGATACATAATATTGTGCATAGTCCCCTTCTTTAGAGAAGAAGCTGTACAGGTCTGCAGCCAGCTGGTCCTGGTGAGCAGGGGGATAAAAACATCAACCCTGAGTGCCTGCTGGCTTTAACTCACACGCATGTGCAAAAGAATAAACTGATAAAGTCCAACGAGGAGACAGGGGCCACTTCGCCGGATGATTCTGCTTCTCAAATGAAAGAAAAGGGCACTGAGCCAAAACCATTTCATTGCAGAACGGCACGTCTCTAAGCATGGAGTCAGTCGGCGAAGCGAATAGGCTGGGTGTGCCTGAGCTTGCCTGCTGCCACGGGGCTTCAGCCACAGCTACGCCACGGTGCATCAGAGAGAACGATCAGGGAAGTGAAAGACTTGCGTGGGTATTTTATATTTCCAGTGCTGAATGATTGCTCAAATTTCAACTGACCAATAAAAAAGCCTTGTGCCCTGTTATATTAACTTATAAAGAGATAATCAAATAAAACGATAAAACAACCACTCCATTAAAATAGTTCGACTTACTTAAATAGAACTCTTAGTAAAGGGTGTATATTATTTTGACTGGTGTTCTCCCAATTCTGCGGGTCATGTGACATACGAGAGGCCTGCCTGTAATAACTGAACAAATGGCCCCCCTCCGAACAGTAGCGGCACTTTCACTTCATCCCGCCGGCGGGGGCAGCTACTCCCGCCTCGTCACTGCGGTTTTCCCTACTATCATGTGTATCCTGTTTGCAGAGTATCTCCATCCTAGCAGGTCCAGTCCCAGACCCCGTCCATCGAGCTACAGAAGCCAAGGAGCTTCAGGTGCACGTGATGGCCGATACCTTGCAAACCTCCACTTTGTTCATGGCTTCATCCACCTCCTCCTTCAGGGAATCTGCCTTGGCTGTCAGTGCTTGGGTGTTTGTTCCTGAGATTATGGACTTGGTTGCCTGCAACCACCTAGTAAATAAAAGAGACGTAAACAAGCCCACAAACAAGGTCACACGGAGATCATGAGGGCCGTAACCCAATTGCGTGGACCCGTTCACGAACAAATGAGCGAAGTTACCTAGCTCTAGCAGAGTCGTAATCCAGCACGAGCCTGGCTAGCTGTTTCCTCATCTTTATTATGTTAGGAATGTCGACCTGGAGGCGAGAGAGCAGCATGCTATTCAGCCATGTCCAGCTCACCACCACTGGACATCCACCATTTTCTACTGACACTTTTTTGATTAAGCCATGCAAACAAAAAGCAAAAACTACAGAGAAAAAGGCACAGATCTGATCCAAAAGGAAGGCTAGAGCAGAGGAAGACTGATTGGATCACAGCCCCACCTCTGCTAACTGATTGAGGGGGTCCAGGACGTCCTTCTCGATCTGCATCTCGTACTGCATCAGTTCTGAGGCCAACCGGTGCTCAGCATCTCCACAGACCTCCATCATCTTACTGCCAACACACATGAGAAACCAGCATAACGCAACTCAAGAAAAACCAGAAGAGCCACCAAACGCAAAACGGCTCAAACAGGCGTGTCTCCTACTGTAGGTACTTACAGAGAATTCAGAAATAAAACTGTACATGGTATTTCATAGATTATCTGTCAGGAATTCAATAACTAATCCAAATAATTCAAATAGAATTATTTAAATGAATTTTTAAATCATTTAAATTAATAATTTTTTCTCTGTACAATCAACAGTTTATATGAACGTAAAAGGACACAATGTCAACAGGATTTTATTCTACTTGTTATTTCTGTATGTGACTGTTCAGGCAGTTAATCAGACATTCATTTTATAGCAGTGAATGAACACTCAGGTGTGACTAAATCAGCAGCAAACCATAAAATTTACTAGGTACTGGCAAGTGGACAGGCCCTCCAAAATTCACAGACACATCCACCTTTCAGAGAAATAATCTACAATTCCCAGGTGGACAGAGAGAGAGGGCACACCAGGCAGAGAATGACAAACATTTCCAACAACACAAAATGTTCCCTAAAATAATATTAGTGAAAATGACATTATGGATTAGCAGGAATTAATTGAAAACTACGTTTCAAAACTGCCTGAAGCGGTATTTGGTACGTACAATCATTCCAGAATTTGCATAATACAATATAATCCAGACAGCTACATTTGCGTATTTTTATTCTCCGAGTCAGAGTTACAGTGAAAAGTGGGCGGCAGAGACTGAAGTGGAGGGTGTACGGCGTGTCTAGCGGGTCACAACCCACCCCATGAGGGACTCCTCCCCGAACTGACTGCCCCCATCCTGCATGGCCTGTGACAGGGCAGTCAATGGCAGCTTCTTCTGTGGGCGCAAACAGTTCATATGCATTACTGTGCCAGTGATCACTGTCACGCCTGGGGGGGGGGGGGGGGGGGACTCGTATACAAGCAGCGTATCCTCTGCAAGCCTAGAGGGACTTGCCGATATTGCCCTTACGTGTCTCTTCTCGGCATCTGTGCCGATGTGTCCCTGCAGACAGGACGCCATCTTCTTGTGGGTGTTGTGAGACACATTTCGCACCATCTCCATGCGCCGTTCAATCTGTGTGTGGAGGGGGCGGGGGCGGGGGAGGGGGAGGGGGCAGGGTCACCATCACATGTCAGTGAAAGGAACACAAACTGCAGATGAGTCTTGCGAAAAATGACTAAGACTGGCGTCAATCTGAGCCTCCTGCCTGCTCGTAAAACAGCTCAGCACCCAAAGACCTGCACGACTAACCTGGGACATAAGCTATGATGCTTTCGTGGGCCTCGGTCGGCCTCGTTTCTCGTCCCATGAGGCACTTGACAACGTGAAGACAGCAAAGGCCGCACAACAACACTCCCAAAGGATTTAGGCTAATGAGCGAGTTACTAATATCCGAATACTTTACAGCATCTCTGAACCACTCTCAACCACCATCAAAAACATTCTTGAAAGAAAAAAAAATCTCATTCGTAGATTAAATGTCGACGAAGCAGTTTCCTTACAAACTAAGCGATGCATGATTTGGTTTCCACCTGGGATCCGTGTACAAAACATCACCGCGAACAGGTAAGGGCTTGTGAGCACAGGCACATCCACAGGCCTGCAAATGAGGACATGCAGGGTTACAGTGCAGGGTTACAGCTGAAACGTGGGTGTGCTCGCTTTGCCTGAGCTGCACTCCCTAGCAAAACAATTTATAGTTGAGGAGGGGCTATAAAAATTAAACATCTGAACAAATACCGGGTGTCAGAAAAACACAAACTGTGAGCGGTTTCTTCCTGAGGGCTGCTGGGGCGACAGAATAAAGGGCAACGCATGAAGGGAGACGCCACAAACATAAAGAAAAAAAAAGCCACTGCGTTCCAAAAAACAGCCAGGCGACTCAGGAATCCCACTGGCTGGGAGATGAGATAACCACCTCCACTCCCTGCCCCCACTGCCCCCCCCCCACACACATTCTGTCAGGGGCTCCCCCCACAGCTGACACAGCCTGCAAACGGGTGCCAGGAGCTGCTCCTGCGAACATTCCGGCGAGGCGGGGGATTCCTGTCCCAGTCCGAGTTCACTGCCGGCTTCCCTGCTCCACCACGCACGGGAAACGCGCGGCTAAACCAGGGACCAGTCGTGTCCTTATTCCCTGACCTCTGACCCCTGACCCACGACCCCAGCTGTTAGCTCTGTGCTCCCGGCTGCCCTGAGTCCTGTACTTCTCCATGCCTGCAGCTGTAGGAGCTGGAGAAGCAAACACACAGAGACAGAAACTGAATGCCACTACAAGCAGCGGAAATCCCTCACGCTAGGTTAGCGGCCCTTCTTCTTCAGGGTGTTTACCAAAGTGTACCACAGGTCAGGCAATAAAAACAAAGGTGCAGACATGGGTGCTTAGCATCTAGCCATAAACGGAACTTAGATGGTGCAGCTAACGTTTTTGTGCACAGCACATTTGACTGGTATGAGCAAGTCGTTAATGACAGGAACGGCGAAGAAACAAATTTGTAGAGGGGCAACACTCAGCACAAAGAGCTACAGCAGCATATGGTGTCTGGTGAAATAGGGCAGCCCTCGGGGATTTGAGCTTCATCACTGCATTTATGACAGTTTCAGCTGCAAATTCATAACAACACTGTAGCTGCACCCATTTTAAAATATGCAGCTGCTTTCATACTGGATATTCTAAGCACACCTACGATTACTTTTCTATTAACTTAATCAGATGGCATTTTGAAGTAGCCCTTAATCTAAATTACCCTCTACTGATCACAGGACAGTCCAACAAAGACTACACTTTCTCACTCTTTGAACGCATGGCCAGTGTATTTATACTAGCGCTACATGCAGACTGAACTGCAACAAAAATGTAATTTAGGCATCATTATAAGCTATTCAAACACCTCCAGCCCAAGGCGTTTAAGCGGTTATAGCTCACAATGCATGTCAGACATAAGGATGACAGCCAAATATAGAGTCTTAATAAGATGATTCATAATCTCATTAAGACCAGAGGCCTGTGTGCAATCCTGGCAAAATGAGAATTTATGTAGACCTACAGGCAATGGAGTAGAAAATATTTAAGGATGTTTATAGTCACCTGCAGAAGGTCATCACTGAGGACTTCTGTTTTCTCAGCTCTGTACAACGGGGGAGAACAAAAGAAATTAGGCTTAATCACAGCAATTTCCATCTAATGTAAGACTAATTCATAATTGAATATTAAAATGAATCACTGCAAGGTAACAGATGACGGTAAAACTGAACAAATCATAGTTGTAGCATTGTTTTGTGGACAAAAAAATAATCACGTTAAGCATTGTGAATTTATTAGCAATTGAAAAATGGAGTATTTTTGTCTAGCGTTTGAACCATTGCGGCTCTTTTCACGGAACTCTCTCTCATACGAAAGCAATGCCAGCTGGACATCAGTTAACTGGGATACATCACCCAGTGCTACTCCGGGACTCCGGTCTCAAGTCCACATATGAATGGGCTCTGTCTTGACGTGTTAATTCCCCCACCCCGTTTTCATATATTAGCTTCAATGTTTTTCAAAAATTGTGCACGTCAAGTCATGCCCTTCATGAAGTCTGCTGAGTCAGCAATTATCCGGTTTGCACACGCAAACCATAAGGTGTTTCTGTGCAAGACGTCCAGTAAAAAGAATTTTTGAACCTCAGAATGCAAATATTGCAATGCATCGAACACTGAAGTGCTTGGCGCGATTCACAGTTTCTATCAACATTCGGAAAGGAAACTTGAACACAGGTGCGTAGGCTAATGCTAGCTAACTCAGTTTGTTGAAAGGCAACAACTGACCAAGTGTCCAACCAAAATTTGTTTTACATAGTAATCTAGCAATAGCTATCCTTGTGTATTAATCCCTGTGTTTGAAGTTCTATTTCTTACACACCACAGACTTTGTATTGCTTTATGTACGTTCTTTGGTTCCAAAACCAATTTTAAATGGGTTCAGCAGGATACAGTCACGTCGCAATGAAATCAATAATTACAACAAGATGCAGTGGAGGGGATTGTTACCTTTGGTTTAAAAAAATAATTTATTTCTTAGTTGTAAATTATTTTTTTATTATTTTTATAGTTGTGGTATTTGTTTAGTCTTCAATTTATGGTTTTTGACCCATGATTTATGGTTATATTCAGATTCAAAGTCTTCTCTAGAACAGAACTTGTGTTTTCCTGGACTCAGACTGGGCTACTTGGCTCCGGTAATGACTCTGTGTGGTCTTGGACTCGCCCCCTTATTAAACTCGGTCTTGACTCAGAATCAACTAAGGAGGACTGGAACACAACACTGTCTGTACGTAATATGAAAGCTGTGAAAAGAAAGTTGAGTTTTGCAACAGTGAGTTTTTTCTTGCTGGTTAAATTTAGTTCAGGATGCTACATATATCCCCCTAACAAACTGTATCCAAGGGCTTTGACAAACTGAATTTATAACCTGTGTGGGCAGTACAGTTTGTCATTGCAAAGACCCACAAGCACTTTGAAAATACAGAGAAATGACAAAGGTCCTTCCTTCTATATACAAACAACATACAATACTGAGTGGCACAGTTCCTCACAAGACAGTGCCATTTAGAGTTTGCTAGAATTGACATTTGCTGATGAAGGAAGCAGAGATAAAGCTTTCAGTGATCAGCACCTGTTTAGCCTAGAGACAGCCAAGCCATTTGAAGTCTGTAGTTAATATAGGCTAGGCTATTAACATGCAGTTATTAACGCAATTGCTTGGTCACACAGTGAGATTCACAACTTCTCTATTTATACAGCAAGCGAAACTGATAGCATTAACTTAGAGAGGAAACTAAGGGGACTGTGTTTTAGACATCAGTTGACCAGTTCTGAGAGCTTAACCATGTCCATATGAGCCTTGGAAGCCATTTTTTGCTATTAAGTTGAATCTGACTGCTTTGCCAAGAAAAGAGGAAAATGCGACATTTCCAGCAAGAATGTTCGTGACCATGCAATTGCTGAAGCATAGCCTGAAACACAACCCTAATAATCATCATATTTTTCATGATTTATGGGACAGTGCTCAAAGATAGACTGATTTCTCTGCAGCCACTCCAACCCAGGACACTGACACCGTTTTAGGCAATAGAGATTAAAAGTAGGAAGACTGCTTTTGAACTTAAAGGCTTCAAAGGTTTCAAACTGAAATCCACTATAACAAAACACAGAAAATTACCAATTAAAAAAAAATCCAAACATATTTCACAAACTCATTCGTACTGGTTTGGTCATGTTTACCAGAGTGATAGTGACTCCTACACAGCAGGACAGTCTCCCACACACGTACATATTTGCAGGAATGTGGACAGAGAGATTCAAAGGTACCTTCAGACTCTAGAAGGACCATGGCCTTGGAACTGTGGACCATGGCCCTTTAAGAAGGCCCAAGCAGACAGGAATAACTGACCCCACAGTCCTGTGGGTGTGAGGCCACATTGCCGCTCAGTGGACAGCCGCATCTACGAGGTCAGACACACAAAAACAACAAGACCAAGACCAAGACTAACCCTATAGGAACCAAGAGCGCTAGGCAAATAAATGGCTATAGTACATGTTAACAACGAGTTATCATCAAGTTTCTTGTTAAACTGAAGAAATCTGCGCCGGAAACTTTTCAATTATTGACTAAGGCTTACGGAGAAAATTGCATGTCTTGTGCACGCATTTCTGAACGGCACAAATGATTTTCGGAGGGAAGAGGAGGCGTGAAAGATGATGATCGCCCAGGTCGTCCACGCACAGCTGTTATCGATGACAACAACGACAAAGTGCGAGGTGTGATTCGAAAATCCCGATGGTTGGGTATTCGAGCAGCAGCTGAGGAAGTCAATTTGGAATGGCTTTGAACGTTGGCAGCATGGTATGCAGGTGCGTCAACTCAGGAGGGAACTATTTTGAAGGTGATCACAGTTGATTTTCTGAATTTGTTAAATAGAACGCGTTACATTCAAAGTCTCTTTTTTTTGCCAAGCCTTTTATACCGGTCGTCGACTTAAAACTACATCAACACTCTAGCCAATGCAGCCTATATGCAATCTATTCAATGCAATTACTGATATGCAGTTAATGCAAGAGAGTGCTAAGGAACTGAGATATGTCGGTAGGGAACTGAGTGCGGCAGCGCTTAGCGGTCGGCTAATTGTGACCCATGATAGAGGGAAGCTTTAAGAGGCTGGGGGCTCTGGTGACATGGCCCAGTGTGGCAGTTTTAGAAGAATTCAGTCACGTGTACAGAAATAGCACTGGATTTCACATCTATTTATTCAAAGGGCAGCACTGACGTGATAGACAAAGCTACATTTTCATTTTCACAAGTGTAAGATACAGCAAAAGGAAGCAGAAGTTTAAGTTTAAAACAACTTTAAAAAATAGCTGAATATTTGTTCAAATAAGGAAACACAGGTTAAATAATGTCATAATCCAGATATGAGTAATACACATTTCACAGCATCACCATGTGGAAAATTGGTTCTAAACCAAAGTACTCAGGCCCAAGTACAAATACCTGCAGGTCACAACTACTTATTTCACTCATTCATTCGGCCAAACAACTGATGTATTAGCTGCACTAGCCTGTGGTTCCCCCTCTCCAGGGGGAATCATAGTGGGGAGACAGCCAGGGGTCTGTGCTAGCAGAGTCATAGAGGGGAGACAGCCAGGGGTCTGTGCTAGCAGAGTCATAAAGGGGAGACAGCCAGGGGTCTCCAGCAAAGGCACAAACTTGGGTATGGTCACTAGAGACAGGTCCCTACTAATACTGAAGGAGTGCCCTGTGTTCAAGGGGATGGGGGCTTCAGGGCTGGTTTAGTCCCTATCAATGCTGAAACCAAACCTACACCCTTGGTCTCCAGAGAAAGGGCTGAGACACTCTGGTCTATGTCAATTTCCCTGCACATTATCCTGCACGCTAAAAGGACCCTCATAAATTTGGCAGCATTGTGCATTGTGCAGTTAAAAAAAAAAAAAAAAAACTTCCTGTAGATTCCTGTAGAGGAGATGATACAACTGAATATGACTGATAGCACAACTAAGGGCTCTGTCTAATTGTTGGCAACCCTGTCCCAGTGAAAGGAAGAAGAGGACAAAACATACCTTTAAATGGTATCAAAACATACTGAGCAACTGTAAATATGGATGTTAGCTAAAAATAACTGGAGCACTGGGGTGGATCCCAATTCTGTTCCACGAAGGTGGAGTTCGTTTGGGTTTTCCCCCCTAAAGAGATGCAGTTAAGAAAACTGGCATCCCTAAATTTCCCATACTGAGTTTCAGTATGAGGGTGTGTGTGCCCCGCAATGGACTGGAGATGCCATTCAGGGTGACCCCCCCCCCCGCAGCCCCCATGTGACCCTGTACTGGAATGTTTATTAGAAGATGGATGGATGACTATCCCTTACTATCCCTCCATCATTTAAAAAAAAGTGTGTCACACAACATTATCTCTTTGGTTATGGCAAGGGAGATTAGCCTGTTGTACCCTGGGTTGTTGACGTGGCTTTTTCCTGATAGGGGCCAAATGGGAGTTTGACCATCATGTCAAATTCAACACCCGCCCCGATCTGACATGTGCCGTAGGATCTCCGATAAACACAGACTGCTGAACACAGCCCATCCAGAAGACGGCATCGCCTAAGCTACCCTTTACCCAAAATATGACACATTCAGCAAAACCGAAGAATGAAGTTGCCAACAGCTTATGAACGTGAGTCATACACAAATCCCACAGCCCTTCCTAACCGCAAACCATGCCACACTGTCACAATTACACCACCTTGTTTATAAAGATACCTGTGGGGCAGCCAAGACATGGCACAGTGGCAAAGGGTGCCATCAAGGTAGAGGTTTACGCTACTTCACAGGGGATGCCGCTGTCATATTGGTACCATTTGCTTTGCCTTATTTGTTCTGAGTGAGAAGCACTGCAGGCTGCATCACCCAGCTATTAATATGCGTACAGAAATAACCACAAACCAACAATTTTACAGATTGAAAGCCTGTAGAGAAATTTCACTACCTGTTTTATTCAAAATGACAGGAAAATTCATTTGTATTACTGTGACAGTGTCACTTAGATTATACCACTATAGCAAAAAGAGAGAGGTAAGGAGCGCATGCTGATTACAGCGTACTGCCGCAACCACCGCACGACGGACCACCTTAGGGATGAGAACCTGAGTGCAGTCATGTGGCGGCCGATACCTCAGCACCACACTAGTTTCGCGGACCAGTATGAGTTTTTTTTTTCCCCTCAGTGGCTGGAGTCCCAATCCTGCCACCAGCCCCCAAATTTCCCTGTATGTTGGAGGACCTCCTTATAGGGCTGGATGCAGATTAACGTCATGCGTAGGACAAAGTCATTGCAGGTTAAGGGCCTTGCTCAAGGGCCCAACGGAGTAGGATCACTCCAGGCATTCATGGGATTCAAACCAGCAACCTTCCGATTGCTGGCACAGATCCTTAGCCTCAGGGCCACCACTCCGCCCACAAAGAGGAGGAACATTTAATTTAATTTTTAGTTTAATTCAATGACACTGGGGAAATTCTCTTTTCGCCTACTCCGACTTGCTCATCATGACAGACATTCATACAGGGGTTGGAGAACGGAACAGAAACACTGGTCTGCATAATGTTTGAGGTTTCCCGCCTATATATGTGCGGCCGGATGGCCAGTCTTCACTGCACGTTCCGTCAGTAAAAGCAGAGTATGAAGGTTGAATTAGCAGAGCAATAACAAAGCTATATATAAAACACTGCAGTCTACACTGCTTAATGGGAGATAAATCAAAGTTCAAAAGTGGACAAATTGATGTGTCTCGCTGGCATGTCTGTGAGCAGGACAGCACATCTTTCTGGTGTTTCGAGAGCCACAGTATCCAGGGTAATGTCGGCATCCATTAGGAGTAACTGTGGACACAAGAGGAAGCCGTCTGAAAGGGACGTCTGGGTATTAGCCCAGATTGTATCCAAAAAACATAAAACCACAGCTGCCCAACTCACTGCAGAATTAAATGTGCACCTTGACTTTCCTGTTTTTACCAAAAGTATTCATTGGGAGCTTCACTGGGTCAATATTCATGGTTGGGCTGCTATAGCCAAACCTTTGGTCACTCCTGCCAGGCATCAGCTTCAGTGGTGCAAACGGTGCAAATCTTGGGTTACGTACACCGTGAAACATGCATTGTTCTCTGATGAGTTCATCTTCACTGTCCTTCCCATATCTGAGAGCGTTACAGTGTGGAGAAGCCCCAAAGAGGCTTACCACATGGACTACTGTGTACCCTGAGTGCAGAAAGGAGGTGGATCAGTGATGGTTTACGCTACAATATCATTCCCTAGGCCCACTGCTTATTCTAGATGGGCACATCACTGCCAAGGACTACAGAACTATTTTGCAGGACTATGTTCACCCAGCAGTTCAAACATTGTACCCTGAAAGTAGTGTCCTGTATCAGGAAGATAATGCACCAAAACACACAGCTAGACTGGAGACAGTTGATGAGCATGAAAGTGAAGTTGAGCATCTCCCATGACCTACACGGTCACCAAATCTGAATACAGTAAGCCCTCGTGCATTCGCGCTTCGTGATTCGCGAATTCACAGATCCAACTTATTTGCACCCGCGATTTTTTTCGCACATCTGCGTTGCTTTTTATGTACATACTGTACTGTACCTTTACAAGATCGAATCCCATTTGCAAAGTTTCTTCCCTTTTGAACTGTCATGACCTGCTTGTCCGATCCTCCCATGTGCCACGCCCCCTAATCTACCTCGTGTGGAATCCCCACATCATCAGCTGTTTCGAGTTGCTGTCATTAGTCCTTTGTATTCAAGTCTGCGTTTAAGTATGTTTCCCGAGTCTGGTCATTAACGTCATTTTGAGTTTGCTGCCCGTTCCGTTGTCCTGCTTGTCTTTTGATTAAACCCTTGCGTCCAGTCCCTGCTTCCCCGGTCCGTGCCCCGTCAATACGTGATAGGAACGCTAATGGTTACATAAATATTAGAAAATTGTTCACTTACTATTTGTATTGTAAGTACACGTTAACGTAAATTCAACGTACGAAAATTGTACATTTCTTGAAAGGTGTTACCTTCCACAGGCACAGAGGCTTGGCCCATTGAGCCACACACTGCCCCCCCCCCCTTCATAACCTTATCAAATCATGGCAGAATTAGCCTCGGGAAGAATAGGTATCTTGCCAAATTTCTGCATTAAACTTCATTGGAATCCAAATTAATATTTTAAGATAAGAGTGTGTAACAAATTCAGTAATCCCAATGACATTTTGAACAAATTAATTCACCCTCTAAATAAACAAATGTCCATCCATCTTCCATAAGAACAGGGGCACACTGAGTCTACAGCCTATCCCAAGATGCACAGGACACGAGGCAGGGGGCACACTGAGTCTACAGCCTATCCCAAGATGCACAGGACACGAGGCAGGGGGCACACAGGTTTGGATTCCAGTAATAACTAGACATATATACCAGATCTGTACATTTATGGAAGTAAGAAGAGTTGAACATCAATACAAATAGGTTGTTCGAGGTTGTTGATTCAAACATCAAGCAAAGGCCTACCTTGTCCAGAGCTGATCACTGTACAACAGGGGCCGACAGCTGCTTCCAATCAAACCAGCAATGCTACAACTGTAGTTACTGACTTTAGGAACTCAGGAAAGCCATACATCAACAAATGAGTTTAGTTGCAGAACAAAAAAAAAAAAACCTTCCAGAGCTGTGTGACAGATGTTGAGATGTACGAATGAGCACAAGTCCCTGAAAGGATTCATATGCAACTACAACCATGACTATGAACGCCAGCCAGGCCCCTTCCCCAAAGGAAAGGGGAATGACATGTTTGTCAATAGAATATGCAGGTAAAATAGTCAACAAATACAATAATCAACAATTCAATGATTTTTTAATGCATGAAAAAATTACCTCTTCAAACCACACATCAACATGTATTACTAAGTATACCAGTAAGAGAATATGTACCAGTTAACATAGCTAGCTCACATCCTATTTTTCTCCCAACTAACTATCACATGGCTGTCAGTGTAAATGCTAACATTATGGAGAGCTAGCTCACTGAGTATCGCAAGGCCGAAAGGGCACCTCAACTGTATGCGGACGTAAATCTCAATACTTAGGCCATTAAGGGACCATCACGGTCCTGTTAGCACTCTGCCTCGACTCTTGTCAAATTCCGAGAAAAGGGGATTTCCCAAAAACTTTTGCACAACTGCTGATACAG
Organism: Paramormyrops kingsleyae; assembly: GCF_048594095.1. Lineage (NCBI taxonomy): Eukaryota > Metazoa > Chordata > Actinopteri > Osteoglossiformes > Mormyridae > Paramormyrops > Paramormyrops kingsleyae. Next base: position 19,845,290 of record NC_132801.1, on the reverse strand, counting down.
TAAGATGACATTTATGCGTCATTCAGGAACAATGAAATCCCACCCTATGGCAAAGATATTTCAGGCATAAACACACACCCTAAAAGGACTTTCAAAGACTTTATTAAAGAAACGGAAGAGGAATACAGAAAGCCACATATGTCAGATGTTTTTATTCTCAGCAGTAGGCTTAGGTGGTATTATGGTAATATTTTCTCTATACTACAGTATTTAGCAAACTTTATTGTGGGGACACCGCCCCGGGTCAGCACAAAGGCAACAAGGAAGCCTAAATTCTCACGAGCAATTTATATGCAAATATAAAAATACACATGTGCACTGTTTGTGTTTCATGGCTGTTCAGGCTCAGGTGATTTTTTTAATCTTTGTACTTTTATAATATAACAAAAACCTTATAACCAGAAACGCAGGAATGCGAACAGCTACTTTGGATGGCAGTGCTAAGTCTGACTGGTTATATTTCATTATTCATCAAACTGCTTTACAGTTTCTGAAAAGCATCCAGGAATATGCGCCCTAAAGCAATATAATAAATTTTAAGCAACGGCAAATTACTAAACCATAGCGATATCGCCAGCATTTTTAAGTGGAAAAAAATGCAGTACATATTCAACATACAGCATGCAGGATACACCGTCAGATTATCTGAATGAATTCATGCATTTTCTGTTAAATTATTCAGGGAATTAGGTAAGGAGTACCTAATTTCATTCAAGAAGAAAGCAGGTTGTAAAGATCTTCGGTCCTTAACAACTGCATGGTGCTCAATCTTAAAACACCACTTGGAAGCTGACATTGCATCTTATTAGGGGAATATGCAAAGATGTTCTATTACTGTAATGGCCTGCTGATGAATGAAGAAGTTCCTGTTTAATCAAAAGGGGCCAGCCTCAGGCCTCCCCATCATTTGTATGATCTGTGTCATAAATCAGCGGATAAATGTGCATCTCTCTCACACTGCAATGTTCATTCAACAGAGGTAGGCCTAAGAAATGAAGGACACTGGAAAAACATGCAGTGGTTGCAGTTAATTGGCTTGATGAAGAGATGGCAATTCCATTACTAGCCACCCAATGTTCCAATAGACCAAATTAGAATAGCAGGGAAGAGCACCATTATGACACAAACAGAGGACTAATGCATCGATTTGCAAGATATTTTTCCTTTATTTTCCTTTCCTCTGATCAGAGAAATTATATTAACCGTATCATTCTAGTCTATTTTTTCTTAGTTTTGTGTTGATATAAATGTGGACTTTATTATAATTATTAGATGCTTTTGTCCAAAGTGACAAACAAGAGAGGCAAATAGCACATTGCAAATATAAACAACATATGAAACAAATAAGGGGAAAATTTTTCAACCAATTCAGAGAAAGAAGCCCCAAAAGGTATATTGTACACAAGTGAAACAGTTACTGAATGTTTAAAAACAGCATGCATTAAAAAGGATTTTAACAAATAAATGCATATAGTCTCCCCTCCACAAAGAAGCAGGACAAATATACTGTTGCTAGGAAACAGAAAATAGCTAACTAGTCAGCGAGGACCAGGTCCGACTACAAACAGTCGTACGTCATCGCTACGTTGTTTAAATTCGTTTTAAAATTTATATGAAGTGATCAAGAATAAAAAGTCTTCCGTAAAATGGTGAAAATGAAGCAGGACGTTTCTATTTTATTTTGTATTGCGCTCAAAAAATGTGCTTGTTCCTCATGTCCAGACAAGTGCAGCGCACCGCAATTCTGATAGCAAGTACAAAAAAAGAAGCTATCAGACTTCATTTCAATGTGAAGTGCTGCTGAATTAAAACACAGACACTCTGTTTTAGCTTCCTTGTATGTGCACTTCACATTGTGCTGGTGTCTGGTAACAGACAGGATCAAATAAAACACCATGAATCTGCTGGGGTTACTGTATAATGCATTTTCCACCACTGTGCTCAGCTACGATGTACTGAGTGGATAAAACATAAAAACAAAATTCACACGCAGCATTCTTTAGGCTTTTCAGACTGAGTCCACCTGGCACAGTCATGCCAAGGCTGTAAATGAAAGGCATTACAAAATAAACAGGAAGGATAAAGTAGCTCTCTTAATGAGAATATACTTTTCAGTTGGACTTACATATACTATGCAGAATCATCATCTTGGGCTGCTAATTCTCTGGTGTTTAAATGTATTACTCTAGGATGATGGCAAACTTATAACATTATACGTTTGATCAAACAAGGAGGTCTAGGACAATTTCAGCATTGGACACACATATTGATACACAAAAAAACCTCAGAGCTTGGTACCAATGATTGCATCAGCATAGCTTTTCATGAACATAGACAAGTCACCAAAAGTAATGTATTAATTTACATGGTAGAAATACATAAGATTTCATCAATGTTATTGATGTGATCAAATGGACATAGGACCTGCCCTATAACAGCCAAACTGACAGCTCAATCAAAACGACGGATTCATGTAAGAGCTGCCCTTTCCAAAGAAGGCTGGGCAAGGAGACGGTTCAAGATGCGACAGCGGGCAGAGGCAACGGCTGAGAGAGAGGGGAAGAGACAGACAAACGGCTCCTCTTTTCGTTTGCCGAGAAGCTAAACATATCAAAACCCGAGAACACAACACTGTCCATTCAGTGCCCAGGCTGCGCTGCCCTGCTGAACAAAAGTGATTTCAGAAAGATAAATAGACAGACAGAGAAGGGGGGACAGCGGTCATTTCGAGTGGCAAGCTAGAACAAACGGGGCCAGGGAGTCTGTGAGCAAACCCAGCCAGAGAGAAAGGAGTGCCGAGGATTCCGGAACTGTCACGGCAGCGGCGGCGGCGGCACAAAGCGGCCCATGGAGACATTGTGTCTTAATCGGCGGGGCTCAGCGGCAGGAGCTTCCACAGAGTGAGCTGGGGAGGGCCGGGCAGCCCCGTGCAGCTGGTCCCTACAGCGGGTGTCATTGTTGCGGAAAACGCAAACTAAGGGACATAAAAGGTTACTGTGTGTTTCAGCTGCAGGGCAACAAAGGAAACACACGGGCTTATCAAACAAAACATCAGTAATTACTAATAATACAATGATTTGATTGTTGTTTACATACAGCATCTAATCAGATTTTCTCTTTAAATTTGTTCTCACAGTGTAGCAGAAAAAATACAACAAGAAAACACAGGTTAAGTGAAAATGATTTTGCACTGAAATCTGACAGGTTTCAGTTCCATAGCACATTCAGCAGAACGCACCAAGAGAAATGAGCAATATTGGTAACTTCCCCATTAAGGCACAAGGAGCCCTACATGACAGTGTCAGTTTTACATAGTTTTGCTGCCCCTTTAATAACGATGGTACACAGGTTAGACAGAAGGTACGCACCACATCATTCAATTATGTTCTTATGTTCTTATTAGATTTCAGGACAGTGCTGGGAAAATGGTTGTGAATTCATTTAGTAGTAAGAACATGTAACCTGACTCCTATTAAAGGCAGACTGGTATGGCCTAAGAAAGGGCTTCCTTAAGTGATCAAAGGGAGAAGCCGTGAGGTCTGGGGGCTGTTCTGGAAGGTGCTGCTCTTTAACAGTAGGGAACACGTATGGCCATACGTTCAGGTGGGGAGGGGGACTTTAATTAAATCATTAGCTGGTTTTTAGCATTACTGATAGTGATAGGTACTGCAGAGCTCCCTAAATAAAGAGAAAACAGTTCATGACAACCTTCGGATCAGATCAAGTCATGTTCAGGGCAAGTCAAGATGCCACAATCCCTCATTTTCATCACTCATGGATTTTTTTATATGGATCTGTGACCAAATAAGAAGTCGTCAGATGGTAATCATTTAAAAAAAAAAAAAGTGGTTCGTAAATGACGTTTATTTTTTTCCCCTGTAAATAACTCTGAAAGTCAATGAAAAACACATCAGCAGCATCTCAGTATTACAGTAAATTGCAAAATATATCCTAAGTATGAATTAACGATTAAAAAGGCATTTTGTGGCTGAGTTTATTACAAGACACCCAGGACTTGTTAATTCAAGAAAAGTTAAGATGTTTCATTTTAACTTCATTTTTTTAATCTTGTTCTGTTTGTTTTCTGCAATTTCGGCAGTAACGCCAGAAGTAATAACAGGAGTTGAGTATTAAGAACTACAACTAAATAATAAGTCTGGCACCAATATTAGGTGTTAAAACATGCGATGGGGACAATTTCTACTTCATAAACACACTTGAATTAAACATGTAATTGAAGACATATCTACGATCTTCTCTGTGAATGCTGGATTATAATACAAAAACATTCTAAAACTCATTTGAATCCATTCTCCTGCGGCAGCTACAAATATCAGTCATGAAAAAGACAATACAGTCCCAAGATTATTGCTCTTACATGTATTAATCCATAACAACAATACTGTTTAAAAAGTTATAAACATTCTATAGCAGATCACTGATCTACAAACATACCAAACTATTACACCTCTTTATACATGTTGTCCATGTCCCTGATTTCCTAAAATATCTACTCAAGCTAACATAAAACCCAAAACAGATATTCATTGTGCAAAGAGATTAGTAAGTTCAAAATTCCAGAACTATATGCGGTATATATAAAACAGTTCATTAACCAAATAAAAAACATGATATGCGCGATAGCCAGACATGTACCCTCCTGTTAAAGAGCGGCACTTTCCAGAACAGGCCGGCATGGACAGCACGAGCCACCAACATCAAGAAATCAGATCAATCTGTCCTTGGAAATGTGACCTCATTCCCTAGTGCAGTTTCCTGTTTTGCGAGCAAAATGAGTGGTGATTTCCTCTGAGTAGCACAAGCCCTGACCAAGTGACCGGCACAATTGCAGGAACCCAGAGGCTCGCGGCAATTCACTCCCACCCCCCACACCCCACCCCCCAACCTCAGGGCAAATCAGGTCTGCTTTCTGCATTACTGCGCCTGCTTTTCAAAGTCTGCACTTTTACCAAGTAGAGCCAGGAAGAGAGGAAAATTCTGCAAGTTCTAGGAACTGGAGAACACTTAAATACAACAGTAAAACAGGATATGAAAGGAACAGGAGTGTTCCTATTAACGTGTCATTATTCAAATTACAACTATCACCAATCATTAAGAATATAAATTATAATGGCATTTAGACGTCTCTGAGAATTAGTGCTGTATCATTTTCATTTCCCTTTATACTATCATAATGCCAGCTAAGTGCAACTACTCCAGAAAATTTACTGATGTTCCTCTTTCTTTTTGCTACCAAAGATGATAACTGCGTCTACAGACATTTCCCATATTAATGCACCACATGCCTTTTATTGAGTAGTTTCTCATAGGGGGAACTGATCCTTTGAGGATGGCCCAAAAATTTAGTGTAAAATTGTAGAATTAAAATGTATCATGCAATGACAAAGCTCCAAAAACAAGGACAGTGGTTTTATTTGTGGTGACACAAAATCACAATTTTATACTGTTTGCAGCATGCTTTACAGTGAAAAAAATATAAATTGTCAAAGCAAAAATGATAAAAATATGATAGAATTCATCTGTGCCCTTTTGTGCAGGACACATTTATAATATGACAATTTTCCCCTTACTGCTAAATGGTCCTCATTTCAATGGATTATATCATATTCAAAAGTTTCACCAACAGTTTCTGTGTAAATGTATTTCATAATGATACAAATTACGTACAGTGAAAATTTAAGCGAAACTGACACTGAAACCCTTCGAGTTCTTCGTCTGAAATCTGTATGATCCATCTACTCAACTGCACGTGCTCCTTCCCCTATCTTTAAAGAACAATCAGTTTGCTTGGGTCAGACATGCGGAAGTTATCCCATCCACACCTTGAAAAATGCAAGGGGAATTTACTTATGCAAACTGTAAAGTAGTACGGAGATCTGATCAAACAATATCATACTGTGGAGCCTAGGGAGTTGGGGGGGGTGCACCGTCCACCCAATGTTTCCATTCACATCACGCAGTGAAGAGGTGCTGTTGCCTACCATCCTCCACCGTCGGCTTCCGTCCCACTACACCCACCAAAACCACATCAGGGCCTGTACAATGTGCCCCCAAGATTCAACAGTGGCCAAGCTTCAATTAAACCAAAGAGTCTTGGTATAAACAACACAATGAGGCAAAGGTGACGCACTGCTGTTTTAATTCCTTCCACCAACTATCCGCAACATGTCATCGGTGTTTTTGGTTTAAGGCTGAGGGGAAAATGGGGATTAAGGGGGACACTGGAAATGAAGAATCCAGATGTTCTCACTGAGCACGGCCATCTAGTCCTTTCCTTTGGGCGCCGCATCCAAGTAAAACTAGACTACACAGATCTCATAATCCAGCAAATGGCTCCCCACTCATCTGCAGGACCACCCACCTCTCCCCCCCCCATACATTTGTGCAAAGGCAAAGGCTCTGGAAAGAGGGGGAAAATGAAATACTAGCTGACATCCATATTTTCTCAAGATGCCCCAGCTTTGTAAAACAGACAGGCAAACGCTATACAAAACTGCTTCGTGCAAAATGCATTGACTCAGGTGAACCATCCAAAAGCAAGTCTTTACATGCATTTACCATTAAGGTTGCGCAATGCTAACAGAAGGAAATATCGAACGTCCAAATCTAAACTGCATGCTGTCAAAAAGAAAGAACAACGAAGAACTGCACAAGGAAATGTGGACAAAGAAGAACTATGATTTACGTTATTAGCCTTAGGGGAGACTTTATCGAGGTCTCGCTGTTAATTATTGTGCCAACAATGCACTACTGTGCGTTTTAACGTGTTTAGTATAGTTTTGAGATATTGATTTGATTAGATCTGCATGCAGTCGTCGGCTAGTAACACTTTCTGCTCATGTGATGGAAAGATTCGTGCAATAACTTTTGCCCAGAACATCTTGTGTAATTTTGCATAAGGCATTCCTCTTTTATTCTAAATGGACCCGTAAATGAAGCCCACTTATTAGGAAACTACATAGTTAAAATCGTATTCATACTATTATTTTCATTACCAGTACTCCCCTGAAGACGTACATGCCTTTCTGATGTAAAAAGAGTAAGGTCTTGCAGTGTGACCGCCAAAGTCCATCAATTCGTGATATTCATTAATAAAGACCTGAATTCAATAACGACCTTCTAACCGGAACATAATTATAGGTTTTCATTAGCCATAACACACTAGAGTAAATTCTGAGATTACGAATTTATGCTTCTGCACTAACTAAAAACATTGCCAAAATCAATCAATCAATCAATCAGTGCTGATTAAACGTTTAAGTATTCCTGCCATGACATTAATAAAAGACACCCCCTACACACAGCTCGCATCAACAGCTGTCAAGCCGAACCAGGTATAACCATAATACTTTACAACGAATCGATCCGAGCATTATATCGTAAAACATACACGCTTCAGACATCCCAGCGGGTACGCGTTCATACAAAGGATTTATTTTATTTATCAAAACAATACTACCGCTACGCTACTCTGATCAGCCACTTAAAAGGAAGTGGTTCAAAACCAAGTTATTATCAATTCTTCTCGAAAACACAACGAGATATAAAACTGAAGTAGAGCAAGTCTGTCGTTCCCTACCCCCTTCGCCATAAGCAAACTCATAAAACAATTCATACTCGCCTGCCAACAGTTTGGTTAGCGAGCTGTTTCATGCGATTAAACTGCTTCTTCATCTTCTCTCGCTGTCCCGATGCGTCCTCTTCTTACTCTTCAGATCCCTGCTCCCCGCGTCCCTCATCAGTTGCAACAGTTGACCCTCGTATCTGCGTAACTTGTCCGATCGCTGCCTACACAGGTAGGTTAGCTGGTTTTGTTATATCCCCGAGTTCACTAACCAGCCCCGAGAAGCTAAATGTGCCGTCCTTTGTCTTTAATGCCGCTGGAACCGCAGCTCTTTTTGTACTTTTACGGTAAAACGAGTTCGCGTCCCTGCCTTCTTCTTGCCTTGCAGTTTCGCTTTGGATCGCCAGTTAACTTCTGCATATAACGACAGTGTGCCGTATAAATAAACTACAGCCCTAAACCCTCCACCAAGTGTCGATACCGTTAGCGGTTAAATAGCAGGAAGTACAAGCACTGTGCACTTCCCTAAACTAATATGCAGAGAGGCCATTCTCAGCTTTGCTTACAATCTAAGTAGCCTAAATGCAATGCTCGCATTACAAAGAGTTTGTGAAGTACAGTACGAGCTGTTTGCTTTGACGGCTCAATCAATTGCTCGAGTTTTTGTAACTGAAACCACAAAAAGGATAAAACTGCAAATACCTTATTGAGAAGTAATGTTTGTTTATTTACCCAATCAGCGTTAATTTCACTATACCTACTATAATATATAGCCTCGATATGTAGAAGTCTATCTCCCTACAACAGGCGACAGACACATTTTCAGCTGGAATGTCTGCTTGGTTATTTTCTGATGATTACTATTCCAGTAAATACATAGTCATGAGGAAAATTAATTATGAAAGCAACAACAATAAGTGTATAACAAACCCAAAAAAGTGAATATAGTTCTTTTCTTTTTAGTCACGCTCCATGTATTTTAAAACTGAGATTGCCACAATTACAGACTAAATTTAATATGATTCATTTCAGCAACTTTGCTAGAGGCTAGAACCTTAGTCGCCTGCGTGAAAGGCGGCGTTTAATCACGTCAATAAAATGTCAAATTCCATAGTGTCACCACACCTACAACTTTGCACAGTTATCACGGCAAAGGGGATTTACTGGGAAATGGTACTAAGTTCACTTTCATCTCATTGGTTTGGCAAACATGCAGATTCTCATCCTACGTTCAACACAAATACAAAAACTACGCTGAAGAGAATTTATGGCAGGACTATATATATAATGTATGCATACAGTATACTCTTGCTGATTATATATTTGTATGTATGTATATGCATATTCTGTGGGTTAACAAGTAGAATATTTAGAATAGAACTCAAATCCCAGGGCGTGCACATACATTTTAACTTTTCCCTTACTAGAAGTTCATTTGGATGAAAACGTTAGCTAAAATGAATAATTGTACTGAAATTGAAACAATCACTTAAATCAGATATCCGAAAATAATGCATTCCAAAATTGCCTTTAAATGATCAAAGTTAATACCATATTACGTGGTAGTACTGTCATTTTTTTGTGTCATCCAAACCTAACCCTCAGCAGCGACGTGCGGCTTAACGAGCTCGGGTCGGTGAAGGACTGCTGAGGATTGTATTGACGACAATGCTGGCGACACTTCCTGTTTCGTGGGAATACTTGACAGCCAATGGGGTGCATCGTTGTCAGAAAATACCGGAAGCGGAAGTTGGTAAACCTAGTAGCTACAGTATCATATGTTACAAGTGTAATGTTATTCGTTGCTAATGTGAAATGTGATTTTGAATGAGAACTTGTTTTATATCATATAGATATAATTAGTTTATTCCGTGAAACTTAATTAAAATAATGAAAAAATAAAGTCGAACATTTGACCAATAACTGAGTATTTTTTCCTTATTCAACTGGGACGTAACCTAGATTATTAACCTGGTTACATATGCCATATCTCTACCGGTATAGCAGTTTTTTGTAAACAACGTTTTGTGTCTTATGTAAAAGACGATGGCAGCCCGACAGCCTTTTACAGACTCTGATACTGCCGACGAAGCAGTGAGAGCGACTTGTGACGATGCATCAATTTGTAAAAGGTAGTTAGTTAGCTGTATTCTTTATTATTTTTTTCCTGTGGTCTAGGCAACTAATTGCCTGCGAATTTACGAATCTGTAAACATACATAACAGCAGTTCTTCTAAGTTAGTTAGATTTTATCACAAACGAAAGGCAATGTGTGATGTAATTTTCCAACACAATGTAAATGCATTGGGAACCATAGTTATTTAACTTTTTTGTCTGAATAAAATACCGTCGATATCGTCAGTAGTTTTTGCACAGTATGGTAATAAGTATTTTTTTCACTTACAGGTTTGCCACCAGTAAAGGTTATTGGAAGGACCCATATATCCAGTACTTTGTCAGGCAGATCGGTGAACGAAAGGCTCCGGAAATCAACAGAGGCAAGTTTTTACTATATCAATACTCCAGAAACCATCCCATACTAGAGCAGCCGTTACAGAACTGTGGAATTAAATAAAATGTACCCAAACTGAGGTCTCAGAGGACCATGTGCATTTTACAGATTACATCTTTTTCTAGTTGTTTTCCTGTTTTTGTTTTTGCCTTAATTTTATGTTTGCTTTGCTTTGCCAAGAAATAAATTACGCATTTACTTATTTTCTTATATTTGTCTGGGATTATTTCCATATTTATGTGGCTCTGTTTTCTCTGGAAAGCAATTTTAAAAGTATTTTGAGACTAACCAGTGTGCAGCTTTTGCCTTGATGCATACTAGGAGTTTATACTTTCACATGCACGAGGCATTGCTTGCATTGCATTGGTGGCTTAATGGTTAGGGACATGCACTTGTAATCAAAAAGTTGCTGGTTTGAATCCCTGGCCTGCACGATACGACTGAGTTACCCTGAGCAAGGTACTGCCCCCAAGCACTGCTCCCTGGGTGCTGAATTAGCTGCCTCTGCTATGTCATGATGTGACACATGGGTTAAATGCAGAGGACACATTTCGTTGTTGTATGTCAACAATGACATCTAATCACTTCCTCTAAATGCAGAGGCCCTGTCCTGCAAGCTATGTTCCATCTTTAATAGGAAACGTATTTAATTTGAAATTTAACCAAGTACATTGCAGTGCAACATACTGCAAAGTAGCAGATGTCTAGCTAAGTCATAAATAAAATTTAAAATTGTATGCTTATTATTTTTCAGGGTACATTTAGTTGTAGTCAAATTAGTTACAATGTTTGTAGTCATATACTCACTCTATTAACTTGAAATTCATCTCCCATGCATTTCCCTGCATACCACAAATACTCTTTCTATGTGTGTAACAGTAGTTGAATTCTTTTCTACTGCTTCAATTCGTTTAAATTAACCAGCGATTAATTCTTTTGAGTTACGTGCTCTTAACCTGACAAAAGCAAACAACTAGCATCAATATAGCATACTATTAAAGGTAAAGGATAGAGGAAAACAATAATGACATAAGTACATTTATACATGATAAAGTGACAGTGACTCACTCACTGCATTCAACTGCCCTCTTGTGGTCACTTAGGAATTACTGCACATGTGAGGCCTTCTCACTGGAATTTTGCATTGCCTTAAATGCAGGATGATAATTCTTTAACTTCTGCCACTGGCCAGTGTTGAACATGCTTTACGTTTTCAGGATACTATGCTCGTGTGCAGGGGATGAATTTCCTCCTACATGCTTTTCTCAGGAAAACCGCGTGTGACTGTCAGGTTGTTAATTTTGGCGCTGGACTGGACACTACTTTTTGGCAGTTGAAGGTATGCATAGTTTTAAAAGTTGTTATTCATCTATAAAGAATAATACGTTTTCTGCAAATCAGAACATGTAATAAACTGAAAACCAAAGTAAATGTGCTAAAGTGGAATCAGTAACAATGTGTTCAGCAATATTTGGATTTTTACGATGTGTTGCTTTTCAATTAATAGGACGAAAGCCTCTTGCCTAAAAAGTATTTTGAGGTTGACTTTCCCATGGTTGTTGCAAGGAAGATACATAACATAAAGTAAGGAATTTATGGTTTTCCCTTTATTACACATAGTTCAAATGCATTTTTGACTGCAGGAACCAGTTAAAATTGTCTTAAATGTAACATTGTATACAGATATCAACAATTTAATTGAAAACATGAAATGTATTTCCTTAAATGGGTGTAAAAGTTGTGACCTTAGGGTTAATGCTTTTTTTCTTTGATGTAGATACAAAAATGTGCCTATTCAGTCATTTTAAAGAGACCACACCTATTTGTTTTTATGGACTATTTTACATGAACTCGTAAAACTTTGGAAAAGAGGTCAGTTGAGGGTGTGGGCATGGAAGTGTAGTGGGGAAAAGTTACAACAGCAAGACCATTAACAGTTCTGAACATAAGCCTGCATTGAACATTGCTTTGCTGTCCTTGTGTATTGTGATGAATGAAGATAGCCCTGTGTGTCAGAAAAATATGAGTGGTAACTTTTTCTTAATTTTTTTTTCATTTCTGCCAGGACTAAACCTCCTTTGTCCAAACCTATAATTGAAACCCACTCCACAGATACCCTTTTAATTGGTAAGAAGAAGCCATAACTGGTAGCATTTTGGCCTTAGCTACACTAAGGCAAATGACATTGTGTGGTATTAACTTTTAATGTCTCCTTTTTCAACATTCTCCACAGTTTTATTTCTATAATGTCTCCAAAAAATTGTGTCCTTGTATTTTAAACATTTCCCAGTTATTCTGTGGTATGTGTATTGCAGATGGCCACAGCCTGGACTCGGACAGATATTGTATTATCGGTGCGGATCTCAGAGACCTTGCAAGTGTCAATGACAAGCTTAAGAAGTTTCAGCTAAATCCTGAGTAAGTTGCTCTCATTGATCTGAACATTTTGGGTGTGGAACATTCATAAATGGCTCAGTGGGTAGCCTGTAGCCCCACACCACGGGTTGTGATGTGTACATTGACATTGGTTTCCCCCCCAACTGTTCAAAGGCATGTGGTTCATATCTCTAAATCACCTTTAAATTGTGTAGACATATGCCCTCTACTTCCTGAGACATACACTCAACAACCCTGGGTTGGACGGGTGGTTATGAAAAACATGTCCAGATGCCATATTCTGGCATTGTCTGCCTACACCTTGTAACTGTTGAAAGTTAACTGTAGAGCAGTAAAAATTAAGCTGTTTGTCTACACATGTAACACTGATGTTGACTCATCTGTCAGTTTTGACCATGGTTTCACAGCCCGAAAACATAGATGGCATTAGTTTCTTTCTGGGTTTGAAGGGCAAAAGGCAGTTGTTTCACTGTTTATGGTGTAAATACCTCCTGCTCTTCTGCCAGTTAGTCATGCATGTAACCTATGAAATGCTTAATGCTTTGTGGATATGCCTGGTTTCCCATCCCGCAGACTGCCTGCATTATTCCTGTCCGAGTGCGTGCTGGTATACATGAATCCTGAGCAGTCGTCTAAGCTGGTGCACTGGGCTTCAGACACCTTTCACACGGCCATGTTCATAAACTACGAGCAGGTAGGACCAGGCATCACTGGGACGGAGACGGTTGTGCTTGTGAATGATGTTTCACTTGGGCTCATGCCTGTACGCCGCAGGTGAACATGAACGACCGATTTGGGCAGGTGATGATTGAAAACCTGCAGAGACGCCACTGTAACTTAGCAGGAGTGGAAGCCTGCTGGTCCCTGGAGTCGCAGGTGTGTTACACTCGCTGGAATCTTAATGCTTTGGTGTCCGGGTCAACCACAAGAGTGTAGGACTTCCCCTCTTTTGTCAAACGATTACACGTGCCTGATGACTGTGTTGGTTGTGCAACAATTTCCCGCTAAGGCGTTGCATCTTTTCTTTGGATTAGCATATTTAGCCTAGTAAAAATGAGAACACCGAGGGCAGGGCGCAAAAGAGAAACATCAAAGCAACACAAATATGCACGCAGGAAGTATTCTGACTGTAGAAAATCAATGTCAACATGAAACAAAACAAAATCCCAGGCATTTCAGGTATTTTTAGGTCCCGAAAAAGAGGACAAGTCCAGAAAGAAAAGGACGCATGGTCACCTTAGTTTATAACCCATTTAAGGATAACAGGAATGATGAAGTTTAGGAAAGTAATTATTTACGTTGTAAAATTTCTTTGGAATAAAGAAATATGATGGGAATGAAACATTTGAGGATTCTAGTCGCTTTAAGTAATGGTCCTGCCGACAGTTGCGCTGTGGAGATTTACTACAAGAAAGAATCATCGTCAGGGTTTAACCTAGCAAAGGGGTTTAACAACATGTTAACAGAAACTGGCATTAAGGCCCTGTAACCACAGAAAAATCGAATCCAGCGAAGTTGCACCCAACAGTTCCCGCCAGACTCTCCTGTCAGCTGACCCTGTTAAAACCTTGAGGAGGAAGTCATTCCAGTCAGGGTCACTGGGCTCTTCCACTTCGGGTGACTGTAGGAGGCCTGTGATGAGTGTTATTGCTCTGCTTCCTACCAGCTCACTGCTGATAGTCCAAATGTGCAGCATTGCGTCAAGACTGATCTTGTTAAATGTTCTGGTTTCCTGTGTTTAGGTTGTAGCAGGGAGGCTGCCAATAATGGAGCATTAAGCAGCACAAAATAGAACGTTTTAGATTCAAATAGATATATCTAATGATATTATGGATGCTTAAGGTAAACTCTCGTATGATTTTATGAAGAAATAATTTAAATTAAGGCACCGTCAGTCTGTTCTGATATACACCAATGAGCCAAACATTATGACTAACCTACCCCATGTGATTTAAATGACATTGACTATCTTGTAAAAACAACAGATGGCAACAACATTTGGTACTTATGGGGTGTATGATCTATACTGAGCCTGAGCATGTTTGATCCCCAAAAGTCAGTTCTTTGGCTAGTGTGATCGCTCTGTACCGTGCTCAGGCATCTCAGGCCCAGACCTTGACATATACTGTTTTTACAAGATAGTTAATGTTATTCCTGTCAAAGGGTGGTCATAATATTTCGGCTCATCGATGTATACACTATATATGCATGTGAACTTTCCATATCTGATATTAAATAACATAAAATGTTATCATTGAGATTTCTTTGCCCTACATGCTGTGGCTTCTACCATTGAAACGTTATTTAGGTTTTCTTTGCAGCTTGAGCTTACTACTTGGAATAAACGTGTAGCTTCCTGTGAATAACTGAGACTCATGTGAAGTATGGCCTGTGTTGCAGAAGGAGCGCTTCCTGGCGGCGGGCTGGGAGGGTGCCGACGCTCTGGACATGATGACCGTGTACGGCATGCTGCCCCAGGAGGACGTGGCCAGGTTGGGCTCCGATGGGTAGATATAAGCAGCCTCAGCTGTGACGTGTCCTTTAGCTGAAGATGTATGAGTGCGGAGCGGGTCTTGCGGAGCGGGTCTCGCGGAGCGGGTCTTGCAGTCATCCCGGGAATGCACAGTAGCACAGGTCCATGCCTTGTTTACCTTTTCTGCATGTGTATCACCTGTGTGCTCTTTCCTGGTTTCTGCAGGATAGAGCGACTGGAATTTCTGGATGAGAAGGAACTGCTTCAGCAGCTCCTGCAGCACTACTGTATCTGCTGGGCCATCAAAGATAAACTTAAACTAGGTAAACTTTAATAAATGGGAGTGTGTGGTAATGGGATGGTCATGTCAGGATGAGCACTTTCGGTTACAGATGGCACCGATCCAGTACTGATTCATGTAGAGTATGCCACAAATCCAGTATCACATCAAAAAAAAATGTTGAATCGTATAACAGGAAGGCAGGGGAGTGAGAAACTGGTCGGATTTTCCATCAGATAGATCTGGCCTGAAAAATCACCTGTAGCTTGTAGCCGTAGCACGGCTAGTTGTTCAGCAGCACATGTGCGTCAGAGCTGTCAAGTCTGCTGTAGGAAAAATGAGCTCAAATAATTTGTCTCCATCAATATGTAGGGAAATTAATTATTAATATCTAATTATGCTCGAATGGTTTGTTTCTCCAATAAACAATATTATAGAAGTCCCAATTGTTCAGTTAATGGAAGATTTAGTTCAAGGATATGAGTGCAATTCATTAATTACAATATAACTACTGGGTTAGAACATTCCTCCTGTGGACGTAACTCTCACCAGGTCCATAGCAGTTCTATAGCGAAACTCATGGCTCGTGGCCCCAGAGACAGTTCCTTTAATTATATTCATGCTCTGATTTAGCCGGTCAGGGTTACTGCATTTGTGAGTCTGACATTTCGCATGAACCAGAATCTTCTCGTTTTTTCAGGCCTTTCACAGGTTGCATTTTAATGGACTGAAGAGCAGCCCTTTTTCAAAACCTGACAGTGCTTCGTTGTGCCAAACACCACAAAATTCAGAAGCCCTGGAAAGAAGGAATCCATTCTCACCTTCAGACTATTATTGTTTTGTTTAGGGACTTCTGGATCCAATAAATGATGCTGAAACTTCAACAAAAAGCTGATGTGTTTTTGTTGCATTCAACATGCACTCACTGATTGTCTAAGTTTTTTTAAATTTTTTTTAATGATTACTGTGTAACTGTGTAACTGTGTATTGAACAGGTCATTTTGATTATTCCTTCTCATATTCCCTGCAAAGTCAATGAAGAAGAACAGATAATTAATATTACTCTGTATTTTCTTTTAATTATTTTGATGTAATAACCTGGCATGGAACCTCATCCAGGCCTTTTTTTAATGGCCAAAAAGTGGATTTTTCTGTACACACACATGGTGAACCTTTTCCCTTTCAAATAAAATGTCAGACGAGCAAAATATACTAATTTAGGCAGATGTATGCAAAAAAAATCACACAACACAGCCAGATTTATAAATATCAATTTCTTTAGTTCAATTTGCATTTTTTCCCGAAGTTTAACTCAAAATGTTTGGGGTGGCAGAGGACAACTAAGAGATGCCAGAGCACAGTCAGCTCTGAGCTGAGCAGCAGCTTAGCTCTTAACGTCTTTCTCAAACAGGAACCATTATGATTTTTTTTCTGAGATCAAATGTTACTGCTACCTAGATTGTTTTTCACTGGAAACACACAAGTTCTGGCACAAAACTGCCCCACAGGCACGGTGGAGTGTACATAAAATTTGTATAAACTAAACACTAGCAAGCAAACAAAAAAAATTTCTATTAGCATTTTAACTCTGGAAATTAACCTATATATTCATTATAACGCTACAGTACTTAAGATGAGCATGGATATAAATGGCAAAGAAGGTGACAAAAAATGACACTGATGTATTCACCAAATGACCCCCATGATCCCCTCTCCCCGATCTAATCAAACATCCCCCCACACGCCCCAGCCTCTATCTCTAGCCCCCACACAGAAGGCTTGGGCGGGGTCTTGGAACTCGGTGAAGAGTGGAGTTGATCACCACCTGGTGGTGATTTGGATCAGACAGTTGGGGAAAATGCCGGACAGACCTGGTAAAGTCAAACATATGGTGAGGATGTGCCGGGAGTGTCTGGCAATGCCTCCTGTCCAGGAGATCTTATCTTACATTCTGGCAGAGACCGGAGACTCAACGGACAATGTTCCATGCCTCCTTTGCTGAGGTAGCTGTGCAGAGCTGTGGCTGTACAGTCGTTAGCAGTGATGTCCCAATCCAATATCAATGATCAGAATCGGGTATCAGCTACCACAGCCCAATCTAAAGCCAGATGTGTTTAATTTCCCGCATCTGCCTCATTTACCACAGTTTTGTGCATTGTAAGGTTCGGTCACACTGCAGTAAGCCTGACGAACATGGCTTGAAACTACAAACTATCAAGATGTCAGTCGTGGAAAATCTTTAAGCTGGGAACTCAAACTACCCTAAAGGCTACCAGCAATGTTTGCAATGCCATCAGTTTGACAGGAGGTAGCAACAGAGTGTTTAATACAACAATGTTATGGTGAGACACGATGGAGGAAGAGACAGTCCACGGTCTCAGACAAGACACATTTTTTATTAAGAAAACAGAACATCAAGGGTGAAACAAAACAAAGGGACCACGAGGGGTCAAAACCGAACAGGTAGGAATGCCAGGAACAACAATACCAAGGGTAGGTAGGAATACAGGGTATCTATAACTAAGAAGCACACAGCGACACAAGGAAACAGCCACAATAAACCACTTAGGAACAGAATAAGAGCAGGTACTTAAATACAGTATTAACAAGACTTGACACAGGACAGGTGAAAACCATAACCAAATCAACCACTAAGGGCACCGGTCAACAAGGAACAGATGGAGTAAATTACATTTAACATAAACTAGTAACTAGGAAACATTAACAAAGATGGCTATCAACACTAGGAGAAATCAAGGAACACTTGTAAAATAGAACATAGAAAAGGCACTGGCAGGGTAACCAAAAACAAGATATAACATGAGCATACAGACACCAGGGGATAAAATAAAACCAAAATACACTCACCTAAAGGATTATTAGGAACACCATACTAATACGGTGTTTGACCCCCTTTCGCCTTCAGAACTGCCTTAATTCTACGTAGCATTGATTCAACAAGGTGCTGAAAGCATTCTTTAGAAATGTTGGCCCATATTCATAGGATAGCATCTTGCAGTTGATGGAGATTTGTGGGATGCACATCCAGGGCACGAAGCTCCCGTTCCACCACATCCCAAAGATGCCCTATTGGGTTGAGATCTGGTGACTGTGGGGGCCATTGTAGTACAGTGAACTCATTGTCATGTTCAAGAAACCAATTTGAAATGATTCGAGCTTTGTGACATGGTGCATTATCCTGCTGGAAGTAGCCACCAGAGGATGGGTACATGGTGGTCATAAAGCGATGGACATGGTCAGAAACAATGCTCAGGTAGGCCGTGGCATTTAAACGATGCCCAATTGGCACTAAGGGGCCTAAAGTGTGCCAAGAAAACATCCCCCACACCATTACACCACCACCACCAGCCTGCACAGTGGTAACAAGGCATGATGGATCCATGTTCTCATTCTGTTTACGCCAAATTCTGACTCTACCATTTGAATGTCTCAACAGAAATCGAGACTCATCAGACCAGGCAACATTTTTCCAGTCTTCAACTGTCCAATTTTGGTGAGCTCGTGCAAATTGTAGCCTCTTTTTCCTATTTGTAGTGGAGATGAGTGGTACCCGGTGGGGTCTTCTGCTGTTGTAGCCCATCCGCCTCAAGGTTGTGCGTGTTGTGGCTTCACAAATGCTTTGCTGCATACCTCGGTTGTAACGAGTGGTTATTTCAGTCAAAGTTGCTCTTCTATCAGCTTGAATCAGTCGGCCCATTCTCCTCTGACCTCTACCATCAACAAGGCATTTTCACCCACAGGACTGCCGCATACTGGATGTTTTTCCCTTTGCACACCATTCTTTGTAAACCCTAGAAATGGTTGTGCGTGCAAATCCCAGTAACTGAGCAGATTGTGAAATACTCAGACCGGCCCGTCTGGCACCAACAACCATGCCACGCTCAAAATTGCTTAAATCACCTTTCTTTCCCATTCTGACATTCAGTTTGGACCACACCCCTAAATGCATTGAAGCAACTGCCATGTGATTGGTTGATTAGATAATTGCATTAATGAGAAATTGAACAGGTGTTCCTAATAATCCTTTAGGTGAGTGTATATCATAAAGGTGAGGTAGCCCTCAGGCCAGCCTCAAACTCATGACAAGAGGAATGTCAGCCTCAAGGACACACACTAGGGGAACACCAGCAGGAGCAGCTGAGATGAAAGGCGAGGTTGTCGTTTACCAGTCGATTTAAGTTCTAACTCTCACTTCAAACTCTGGGTGGTGACCAAAAAAATGAGATTGTGGATACAAGTGACAGAAATGAGCTTCCTTCACGGGGTGTCTGGGCTCAGCCTTAGAGATAGTGTGAGAGGGTCAGACATCTGGGAAGGGCTCAAAGTAGAGCTGCTGGTCCTCGACCTTGAAAGGAGACAGCTGAGGTAGTTCAGGCATCTATCTAGGATGCCTCCAAGATGCCTCCTTGGGGAGATGATTGGGGCATGTCTGGGGAGGGGGAGGTCTGGGCATCTCTGCTCAGACTGCTGCCTTCATGACCTGGAGCCAGAAAAACGGTGGAAGATGGATGGATGGAAGAATATAAGTAATATAAATGGCATTAAGATATTTAAGACATGGACATGCACAAATAATTAGTTAACCACGTGATTGGTGAGGAAAATTCTGCAAATCCGCATGTAAGCAGAATGTGGGTTTGACATTTCCAGTTGATCCATTCAGTAGTTCTATGAGTTGCAGAGTTGTGGTGTGAGTGAGGAGTAGGGATTAAAGGGGGGGGTGACATTTTATGAAATGCTTAAAAACGTAAAACAATGAAATACTGTTAATATATTTTGCACAGTTGTTTTTAAAGACCATTTACATTATGCAAAGGATTCCATGGCTGTGTACTGGGTAGGAGGTAGTAAATGGAGGGATGACCATAAACAATCTATAACCATAACAGAAGCACATGTAAAATTACTGCTCGGTCAGTTCCAAGTAGTAAAGTAGAGAGTAAAGGGCAGACAAACGAACTTGGGTGAGGGTGAAGACTGTCGCTACAGAACTGAACAATATTGTGATATTAGTCACCTTTGCACTGTTACTGTCCGAGTGATTTAAAACTGAGAACCTCCCCCCCCCCCCCCCCCCAAATTGTTTTTCTTTATTTTTTGTAATTACTTGTTTTGTTTTTGTGTTAAATGCATATATACCGATATCGCATTAAAAATTGTATCTCAAACCCTCTTCTCTATCCATTGCGGCTCTTTGTAATTCTTGGGTCAGACATTTAGGATATAATGGCTCTTTAATTTAAAAAGGTCGCCGACCTCTAGACTAGGTGGTCAACTGACCCCCCAGTTAAATGGTGATCGCCTATGCTGCGTTTGGGTCGGGCCAGCCCTGCTTATGAACTGCAACAGGAATGGTCAACTTTAAAGACAACACAGACCCACATAGTACGCTTACTCTTTCAGCACTCCATGTAAGTATAAACTGCAGAGTTGAGTAAGTCAGGTCCAGAGAGTAAAAGTCCAGACCAAGATTTTGATTGATCAGTTGAGCATAAAAAGTCACAGTCACAGAGTATTCAACTGGTTTGTTGAAACAAAATCTTGGTCTGGACTTTTTCTCTCTGGACCTGAATTACCCAACTCTGATAAACTGTTGCCGTATTTTCTTCCAGTTCATAGCTTTAAATGAAATTTGACCTGTGTGTTTTTAGATACTGCTATAATTTGCACTTAGGTTTAAGAAAGTCTTTATTTTTTTAACTGTACATTCAGAACAGTAATGGCTGACCAAAAATTTTAATGAACCAAACTCTAGATTGACACCCCCAGGTACAATTTTGGACCTGATCATAAGTTAGTCAGTACTCTAAATATTATAGTAAATATTAAAATATTCTTTACAGTGTAGTAAACACGTTCCACTGATTGCTAATTTCAATCAAATGTAGCCCTATTTAGCCTGTTTCAGTTGTGTAACTATTAACCTGGTGATGCTGACAAAAATAATGTGCATCCTTTACTGAAATACAATCATTATGGCCAGCCATTCTGTCTAGATATTATACCGTGGTACATTGGGTATTTCCATACATAATACCACCCAACCCTAGCTGGCCCTCCCTCCCAGTTGTCCCTTATCTGCCTCCCTGACATCAATATGCCTGCGGTGGGATATCTATGGTAGCTGCTTCCAGTACCTCGTTCCAATTGGTGAAGTGCATCTTCATGCTGGAAGAGCACTAAAAGCTCACTCAGCAGCAGCTAAAGAAACCTTACGCTTCCTTTCCATGGATACAGCCTCTCACAGGAGTGTTAGACCGCCCCCCTTCACACTCCTAATCCTGTATCGCACCAACGTGTTGGTTCTGATGAGATTGGGCCTACCAGTTACGGGGCATCTGGAGGGTCTCTGCAAGCTCTTGTACACCCAGTTGGGCTTTTCTCTTTGACTTGGATCATGGAGGTCACTTCTGATTGGCTCCAGTGCCACTTAGCCCACCTCCCCCATGCAAAAGAACCCTCTGCAAAGCCCAAGCTCATCCTCCACAGCCCCCCCAGATTGTCAGTTCTCATCATTTCATTAAAGCCATTGCTGGCTCAGAGGCTACGGGCCCATCAGGGATGGAGAGCCACTGGTGGTTTGTTCCCAGCAGCAGAAATGAGTGTGTGTGTGTGTGTGTGGGTGTGGGTGTATTATGTACATATTACATTGTGGGGACCAGGTGTATTTTGACATTGTGGGGGCCATTTTTTCGGTCTCCACAAGGGGAAACTCAATTTTATAAAATTGTGTGACTGCAGCCAAAAAACTAAAAATACCAAAGTCTTGTATTTTGTTTGGTTACTTAAGGTTAGGGCCTGGTAGGGGTTATGGTTGTCATTGGACTGAAATGAATGGGTGGTCCCCACAAAAAAATGAATACAATTATTGGCACCCCTTGTAAAGATGTGTAAAAAGGCTTAGAGAAAATCTACCTTTTGGTGAAGTAATTTCGTATGACACCTAAAAAAAGAAAAAAACCCAACCTCTCATTAAAATAAATTTTTTGAAAGAAAAAGAAATCCTTCATCAAGAAATCCTTCATCATGATTATTGGCACCCCTGCTTTTAATGTACAACCTCCCTTTGCCAGTATAACAGCACTGAGTCTCGTATAACATTTTATAAGGTTGGAAAATACAGAGCAGGGCATCTGAGTCCATTCCTCTGTACAGAATCTCTCCAGATCACCCAGGGTCCTAAGCCATCTCTTGTGCACTTTCTTGTTCAGCTCAGCCTGAACAAGTTCGTGGGGTTCAGGTCAGGGGACTGAGAGCCATGGCGGAAGCTTGATTCTGCAGTCAGCTAACCATCTTTGTGTTGATTTTGGACAGTGACAGGATCACTGTCCGGCTGGAAGATCCAATGACGGCCCAGTTTTAGTTTCCTGGCAGAGGCACAAAATTTTGATGTAAAATGTCCTGGTATTCATGGAGTCCATAATGCCATGTACCCTAACGAGGTTTCCATGGCCTTTGGAGGAAAAACAGCCTCACAACATCACAGAACCTCCACCATATTTTACATTTGGGATGAGGTTAATTTCATTATAGCCATCCTTCTTTTTACACCAAACCCACCTTATGTTTACTGCCAAAAAGCTCCATTTTTGTATCATCAGCCCATTGAATTTGGTTCCAGTCAAAGTTGTAGTAGTGTTTTGCAAACTCCAGGTGCTTATGTTTGTGGTTCACTGACAAAAAAAAAGCTTTTTCTGGCATACCTTCCAAATAATCTGTTAGCATGAAGGGGGCAGCTGATGACATGGTAACCCCTAGATTTTACTTGGTCTTGTAATTCACCAACAGTCATGCTTGGGGAGTTTTTTGTCTCCCTTATGATCCTCCTCACTGTACGTGAGGGAAAATAAACTTGGGCCCTCCTCCAGGCAGGTTTCTAACTGTCCAACTTTCTATTATTCAGGGGCGGAGCCAAGGTGGTGGCAGGGGTGGCAATTGCTACTGCTATTGTTGCCCTAGGAGAAGAAATTGGCAAATTTAGTGCACATGCTGAATTATAGTGTTGTTTTATTATTTTAGCAAAGATAGCCCTTGCTTCAAGCCTGTGTGGTAAGTGTATATGTGGAGAACCAGTTATTAGTTTCCCACTGCATGTAAGCAGGCTATGTAGGTCATGTTAAAGCTTTGAATCAACTTCACTATACTGTAATGTGATGGTATAATTAGCTGCCTAGATTCATTAATTTAATTAATTAGATTAGGCTTGGTCTTTATGGTTGGTGTTTATGATTTTGTAAATGTTTGTTGTGTTTATTCAACAAACATTTACAAACTCTTTGTTTATTATGAGTGTGACGAGAAAAGTATTTTTTTCCTTCATTTATCATATTTATATGGACCCCTCTGAGAAACCCTTGCTCACCCTGTGGCCCCCCTTAAATAAAAGTCTAGCTCCGTCACTGTTATTATTGCCCTAGGAGAAGAAATTGGCATTTTCAAGTGAGTAGCTATTTTTAATACCCATTCCCTGACTCATGAAGGTCAGCACTCTTCTCCCTCATTTGGTCTGTGTGTTCTCTTATCTTTCCCATGTTGATGGATGACTAAGGGAATTTGGCCTCTGTGTCATGGGTTTCTATTCACTCCAATAATCTCAAAGATGTGCAATTTACACATGCTTCAGTTACATTGTGTTCAGTATAATTTCCAGGGCTGCCAATAATTGCGGCACATGTGTTTTTGTTAAAAATATTTTTTTATTGATGAAAGATTTATTTTTCTTTGAATAAATTTATTTCAGAAAGCTTGGATTTTTCTCATTTTTTCAGTATGAGATGAAGCTACTTCCCTAAAAGGTACATTTTTTCGTAGCCTTTTTACAAATCATTACAAGTGGTGCCAATAATTGTGGAGGGAACTATATATCACATATTTATCATTTACTGTATATATAATATAAAATTATAAATTCAATATACAGAAATGACATATATCATCCTGTTGCCTGTGATTTATTTCTTATGAATGTTATTAAACATTTGGATTAAAGCATAACTGATGACTACTTGCTTCCAGTAATTTACAACACAGTTTCATTTCACGTATTTTTTTTTATTATTTTAATCTCCTGACAGCGATACCTCAGGAGATAAACTTTGATCATCTCATCTGTACTTCTCAGACATCGCTTGCGACACACGGCTCAGGAACTTGTCCATAGCAACGTGCGTCTCTGGGGTGAAATCTTCCCAGAACATCTTGGACAGAACCACGAGAATGCAGTGAGACAGAATCTGTAGAGAGAGTTTAAAAAAGAGAGGTTTCCTAGTTAAAAATGTCACAGATAATCAAAAAGGGTTATAGGGACATGTGATCCATAATTAAAATTTGTGGTGCACATTTACTCACCTTGAAGTTGGCGGGATCCACTTTTAACTTGGTAGCGTGTATCTCGGCCACTTTGCTGAGGCCACTTTCCAGGTCATCAATTTTACTTACGGCAGTGACTAGGCCCTTCATGATAACCTTGCCATGCTTGCGTATGGGAGCCGAACCAGGTTTCAGATCATCCCAATGGGCGAAGTACGTCTTTGTCGCAGGGTAGGTGATGAGCATTCTAGAAGATTTGGGTTTAGATAGGGTCTGGGTTTCAGCCTTTTAGTGAGTCGACACAAGCTATTCACTTAATGAACTAATGTTTGTAAGGAAAACATTTTACGTGGTTGAAGCCGATATTATTTAAAATGAAAAAGCAGACACTAGGTTAAATTCAATTATTTGGTTACATTATTATTATTACATTATTAGTACATTATTATGCATTAAGCTTTAGTCATTAAATGTAAATCATCTATTATGCAAAGTTTTATTTTATTGTGTTCAGAACTATGATTCTGCATGAGTGGCGTTGCTACAGGTGCCCCTGGATTCATGAGCCTGGCTCTGGATTACCTGGACAGAGCCTCAGAGCCGATGTCGTCCGCCTTCTTCGAAGCTTTGTCCCAGAAGGCCTTCACTAAAGTTTTGTCTTTAGTAGAGAGACTCATCTTGCTTTTTTTCCTTCCTGATACGATGTTGTTGAAGTCTAACTTGGCTTTTCAGAAAGCATAACTGTTTTTATATAAAAAAAAAAAACAGAAGCACTGCCAAGTCCCTCCTACTTCAGCACACTAAATTGAACACATTCCAAATTCTGGAACATTCCATGATGGCATTTTACCAAAATGACTAAGCAGAAATTATTGTAAGACCCTGTTGATTTTCCTTCAAATTCAATATTAATGCAGTCAGAATTATTTGTTAATTTCATTATTGATTTATTTATGTTCATGCAAAAAAGCTACTATTAATAATTTCTAGAAATTTAGTCACATGTACATAATTATTATACACTAAAAAATTTAGTAAAGTTAGCATAATAAAGGAATTTGCAAAGACTATAAATACTATGCAATCACGTATGGTAAATTGACCAGTTGACTAGTTTTATAGACCTATAACAAAAAGGTACAATTATATACCGATTCAGTTACCACACAAAACAGAAAATGCAGAAAATACAGAGAATTTTGATTTACCCTCGATAGTCTTATACATCATAAATAGACTTAGAGAAAATCTTTAATGTGATTTATTTTAATCAGGGCATTAAAAAATGATTAGCACTTGCCATTAAAATCGACACTGAACTGCATGTCAAGAAGTTCTGGGTGTTTCTCGGGTGTTTGTAATCTAGAAGAAAAGTTAAGTGAGACGTGCCCCACATCGAGGGTGGAGTTCGGCTGAATACAAAGATAAAAAAGCTCATGTTTTTAAAGATAACTAGCAATCCAATGAATGGGAAAAGACGCCGTTTTCAAAGAAACTCATGTTTCGTAAATTATGCATATATCAGAACAATTCATGTTATATATATATGCAATATGTTTAGTAAATTTGCAGTAAACTACGCACGGACAGGACAACCAATAGCCAGACAATAAAAATGCAAATATTATATACAATAGGCCTATGTGCAGTATTTCACCAAAAATGTGAATAACAAGAATAACAAACAAGCAAGCATACATCATTTAACAATATTATAGAAACATATTGTTTTACAGATGCATTTATGATATTTGTTCATAATTTTTCTTTACCAAAATTAAAAACACGTCATGAGTAGTATATAAATAATCTGCAGAAATTCGAATTAGCCCAAAACACGGCTCAAAAGATATATATCTAGAAAA
The DNA here is from genome assembly GCF_048594095.1 of Paramormyrops kingsleyae. Taxonomy (NCBI): domain Eukaryota; kingdom Metazoa; phylum Chordata; class Actinopteri; order Osteoglossiformes; family Mormyridae; genus Paramormyrops; species Paramormyrops kingsleyae. The sequence continues at coordinate 19,818,848 of NC_132801.1, read as the reverse complement.
TGCAAAATTCACCTCGAACAAACATGAACATTTAGCCCTTTTTCCAGTTTTTTAACGAACATGCCAAAAACATAAAAATTTCCAGTCCCATCTTACACATACAAACAAAGGATTTATGGGTATTCTTTTTCACTATCCCAGTAAATTCAGCTCTTTGGATTTTTAAATTGATATGATGTTATATAGCAAACATGCTATATTTAAGTAACATGTCGACCATCACGAATATATACCGCTAAATTATATATATATGCTATACCGTTTAGCGGGCAAAACTAGAAACATATTGTTATATAGCAAAGATGCTATATTTAAGTAACATGTCGACCATCACGAATATATACCGATAAATTATATATATATATGCTATACCGTTTAGCGGGCAAAATTAGAAACATATTAGAACATAATTTAAAACACAATTAAAATTTGCAATTTATAAAAGTTTAATGTACGCCAATATTTTAGTTATACATTAATATAACAACTTTTGCAAATGATCTTTTGAAACAGGTGTTCTAGAGAAATATAATATTGACTGCTAAACGATTTCTGATTTTCTTTTATTGAAATATGCTTTAAACAATTCCTAATATAGGTTTTTGTCAAGGATTATAATCTGTAACCGGGCAAAAATACATCTTGTGGGTCAAGACTCCACAACAAATATTTTTTTGTAATATTTGTGAAAAACTGCTTCATGCTAAATTAATGCATATATGTAATTTAAAAGAAAATTAATATTTTGTATGCCTCCCAGTCTAAATAATTTTTGATATTTTGCCCGTGGTTGAAGCCTGCCCACCAGAACTGTCCACCCAATCAGGTATGCCTTTCTGACTTGGGTGGAGTTTTCAAACCATTTAAAATCCAGGGCCGCGCTAGCTGCTGTAGGATTCCTTTACGCCTTCTACAAAGAAAGCTAAGAAACCCACAAAGTGCAGTCATGGTTGCCTGGACAGATGCTGAGCGCAACGCCATCACCAGCGTCTTCGCGAAACTTAACCCTGATGTAGTTGGGCCCAACGCTCTGGCCAGGTAAGGCATTGAGAAGAAATTAAGAAATTAAATGTTTCGCAGACTAAAATGAAATATAAATTTAATTGCAATCACATGGCATTTATATCATTTACTTAATTTTGTAAAATAATAATGTAAAAATCTAAATAAAAGGTAATACATGAACATTAACAGTAACATAATATGCATGATACATTTCTATGATGCTTCGATTGAGCTGTATTTTACGAAATAGTCATTAATTATTATTATTATTATTATTATTATTACGCCTATTACAAGTGATAACGAATACTTAATTCTCTGATGTTCTCTTTTCCAATCAGATGCCTTATTGTGTACCCCTGGACCCAGAGGTACTTCAGTAAATTTGGGAACTTGTACAGCGCCGAGACCATCCTTGGAAACCCCATGGTCGCTGCCCACGGAAAGGTTGTGCTTGGCGGGCTGGAGATGGCTGTGAAGAACTTGGATGACATCAAGAAAACCTTCGCCCCGCTGAGCGAGCTGCATTCAGAGAAACTGCACGTGGATCCTGACAACTTCAGGGTAATTTTAATTGATAGTAGTTATTGTGACTTGCGTTTAATAGTTACTTAGTTGGACGTTTTAACTGAGCGGTGTTTTATGCTCTCTTCGCAGCTGCTGGCTGACTGTATCACCATCGTCGTGGCTAGCCAGTTGGGCTCTGCTTTCACTGCTGAAGTGCAGGCAGCGTGGCAGAAGTTCATGGCTGTTGTCGTGTCCGGTCTCTGCAGGCAGTACCACTAGAGCGAACCTCTACATGCGAAACACTGAGAAACAGCTTCAGTGTTGCGCTTCATTGCCAAACAAATCAATCCTAATGATTTAATAAAAGAGAAACTGAGAAGCATTCTTTGTGCACGCTTTTATCATTTTCACATTTCCACAAGAAGTATACTCGCACTAAACTGGTTTTTATATCTCTATAGATATCTTAATTATATCGTAATTAGTGAGATTAAATAATTTAATTAATAGGCTGTCAAAATATACAATGACATTTCCGCCGACAAACCAAAATTCACGATTCACTTGCTTTTTAAAAAAATCGCATTCAAAATTTTAACTACCCGTATGTGTCTTCTATTATTAATTGAGGCAGGTTTTTAAATACTGTATCAAACAGACACTGATGGTTTAGTCTCAAACACATGGAGTGAAATGTTACAATTTACACCACAGTCAGATGTAGTTGTTAGACAGCCCTGGGTTTAATGTAGTATTATAAATGTAAAAAAAATTATTAAAGTTATTCAAAGTATTTTTTTCAACATTTGTGGGTATGTATGCAAGTGTACAATGTTTGTTAATAACTAAAATCAAAGATCATAATAAAACAAAACAAAATGTGCAACTATGCACCAGTTTTAATAATAGTGTGCATGTCTGCATCTCTGCATGTGTGTATGTGTGTGTGATGTTAGTCACCATCAGAATCACAGTGCTGACAGGTGTATTGAGCTCCCCCTCGTGTACAGGCTTGATGGGCCCACCTTGGACAGTCTATGCCAGGGGTGGGGGACCTGTTCCATGGCGAGCCTGTGTGGGTGGGGGTTTTTGGGATGACCTCTCAATCAGCCAATAATAAAACAGGGGTTCTCAACTCCAGTCCTGGGGACCTTCTGTTACTGGCTGATTGAGAGGCCAACCCAAAAACCCCCACCACACTGGCTCTCCATGGATCAGGCATCCACCCAATTTTCCTTTGACTTTGAGATGTTCCATATACATAATGTAGATGTTTCCTGGGCTTGAGACGTGGCATCAAAACTACATGTAAAAATAACTACCCATTATGGTGGAGCACGGTGCAGGAAGGAAAAAAGGAGACGATCCACTGGCATCTCCAAGAGACAGGTAGGTTTGTTAAAGTAACAGAACACACTGGGGAAAATTATAAAACAAAAAGACCACAAGGGGCCATAAACTAGGGAACAATGGTCAGGGTCAGACACAGACCTTACTCACACGATGACCCACTGACAAAATGAACACAGGTGACAACTTAAATACACAAACTAAACCACGTGATGAGAGAGCAGGTGTGCAACATGAACGCCAATTAGCCAATCAACAGAAGGCACAGGACAATGAGCAACTGGTAGAACAATCAACAGGCAACAGAAGGAATTAATACAAAACTTGTTCACAGAACTAAGTGGCTGAAAGCGAACTTGGAAACCCTAACCCAGTTGTCAGCAACCCGCGGCTGGCGAGCCACATGTGACTCTTTGACCACAAGGCTGCGGCTCTTCTCAGAACGATAGATGCATTCACATTTTCATGTCTTAACATATTATGACAATGCTTTCATAAATATAAATCATTGAATTATGGGTTAATATTTTTCATTTAGGTATTTCTTTAGCTGTATGTGATTGAGGCGGTCCGTCGCGCGCTTCTGTGATGCCTTAACTGCATAATTTACATCTTCCTCAAAGAAATTCTCTACGGCGAGATTACGTCTCTGGTCAAATGATATTTTACAAGAGTTTTCTTCAGCGTCCGACATTGGATGTAGGCTTCAAAGTTTATTGGGATTCGTAATTCTTTCATATACTTTTCGTAGTAAATCGTCATCTCGCCTTCCCAGATCTTTGTAAAATTATTATATTTACATATTTACATATTATAGCCAGCTGAGTTCGGAGTGGTGAGGACATTTTGCACTGCTCGGTCAGTTACAAGTAGTGAAGTGGAGAGTGAAGGGCAGACAACTGCAGAGCCAAACTAACTTGGGTGAGGGTGAAGACTATCGCTACATAACTGAACAATATTGTGATATTAGTCACCTTTGCGCTGTTACACTTCCGAGTGATTTAAAACTGAGAACACCACCCCCCCGAAATTGTTTTTCTTTATTTTTTGTAATTACTTAAAGTTTTGTTTTTGTGTTAAATGCATATATATACCGATATCACATTAAAAATCGTATCTCAAACCCTCTTCTCTATCCATTGAGGCTCTTTGTAAATCTTGGGTCAGACATTTAGGATAAAATGGCTCTTTAATTTAAAAAGGTTGCCGACCTCTGCCCTAACCTGACACTAGGGATATAAAGCAAAGACAATTAATACACAAAAGGGTATAAAGCAAAACCTGAACATAAGGAGGGAGATTCAAGGTCAGAAAAACTGTAAAAGGAAATAAGCACAGGACTGAGAACTAACAATCACTGGAAGCAATAAGACTAATCAAACAAGGAATGATTAACATGGAACCAAAAATACAAACAGGACCAAAGGAGAAAACATAGCAAACCAATAAACACTAAGGACCAGCGAGACTGATCAAGCCAGCCTCAAATCCACGACCAGCAGGTTCAGACTCTGAGCTACACTTACAGCCCACTAAGCTATGTGGTCCTGGAGGAAGAGAAACACAGAAGGATCAAGGACTGAATGACAGCGGACAGGATGGCCAGCGACACCTACTGGTCAAACAGGGAAGCTACACAAGGAGCTGGATCAGACAGTACCGACCCTGGGTGCGTTTCCCAAAACCATCATTGCTAACTATGTTAGCAACTTGCGTGGTTCGAACTATGTAAGTACGACGCAGGTGTTTCCCGAAACCATAGTTCGAACTACAGAGGTAACGATACGGCAGATTTACGTAGTATGATGCATCGCTAATGCTAACTTCCGTCGTTGTTTGGGAAACGCACCCCCAGACAGCTACCTCATTGAAAACTATAGGAGGCAGTTTCTGGCAGCGAAACACTATGTGTAAAAGCTGCTACCCAAATTTAAAGTACAGGACAGTCATTTTGATAGCTTAAATCATTATACAAATTTCCATTCAAAACTACAGGTATGATATTTTGGCAAAGTAGCAAAAACTGATAGATATAGGCCTAACTGAACATTTATGCTACTGTAGCAAATTCTGCCAAGGCAGCAAAAAATGTCAGAACACCGGCTCATTTCAAGCAGTATGTGTAATACATCATAGCTTTTTCCATAGACGTCCACGGGGTGGACAGGAGGGATACATCCCACCTAATATTCAAAACAGTGGTGTTTCTTCCATCCAATATTTTCCAGAATTTTGTTTTTCAAAATATGAAAAAAAAAAACAATTTGGTTCTCATCTAAAGTACTGATCAGGGGGAAAAAGACACGAGCAGAACCTCTATGTGGACTATGTAGTGGAGAGCACCCAACATCAAGCCCTAGTGGACAGGGGTCCACCATCACCCTCATCTGCTGGGTGTCCTCCATGGCATCGACCAGCCAGCTCTACCGCAGGGAGGCATAACAGAGGTCCGACTCATGTCAGTCACCGGAGTGTGCATGCTGATGAAGGGGAAGAGGTGACTGGCTTGCAATCACCATTCTGGTTCATACAAATGGTGTTTGGTGGACTTTGTGCACTGGGGCACAGTCATGTTAGAACAGAAAAGGCCCTTTCCCAAATCGTTCATACAAAGTTGGAAGCATAAAATTGTCTAAAATGTCTTGGTTTGCTGAAGAATTAAAAGTTCCCTTCACTGGAACTAAGGGGCTGAGCCCAACCCCTGGAAAATAGCCTAATACCATGGGCATTGATAGGCCCATTCATTCTGGGCTATAGCCCAGAGTATTTTAGCCCCAATGCCAATCATCCTGCAAATAATAATAACAATAATAATAATAACAAAAACAAGTTAAGCCCCAAGTAGACTTTGCTTTGTGCACTGGGGCACAGTCATGTTGGAACAGAAAAGGCCCTTTCCCAAATTGTTCATACAAAGTTGGAAGCATAGAATTGTCTAAAATGTCTTGGTTTGCTGAAGAATTAAAAGCAAAAACAAGTCAAGCCCCAAGTAAACTTAACCCCTGATCTTTTCAACATCTAGAAACTCTGCTGCCTAATACCATTGTCCCTCCTCCAGCTAACTTTACCACTGGCACAATGCAGTGAGGCAGGTAATGTTCTACTGGTATCTCCTGGTAAACCCAGACTTGTCCATTCGACTGCCAGACAGAGAAACGTGACTTGTCACTGTAGAACACAATACTAACAAGCTGAAAGGAGCCATATCACCACATATTGTAGCAGAGTCAGACATACTTTGGTCAATGAAACGATTCCCCTCCCATGCATGTATACTGGGACAAGGGCAGTAGTTCGATTAAATGGCCTAGTCAAGCTATAACCTTAGCTTGACTTAGCTGTGCATGTAAACGTACTGACTGTCTCCCTTTAACTCGTTTGTAGGTAGACCGCATGCGTTCCTATTAGCCTATACATGGCTTAAAAAAATTAATTTCTAAGTGGACCTACCGATTTAACGAAGGATAAATAACTGAAACATGGGTATTACTTTCAAAAACATCTTATTCAAAACCCTCTATTCTTGCTGCATTTGTGACTTTGTGCATTTTGTTTGCATTCTGCAGTTACGGGTTTTGGGTCCTGAAAAAGTTGAGAATTGAGCTGCCTTAAATGGTGACAGATGCAGTTTTGGTTACACGGACCAAAGTGTTATGCAATACACAAAAAAGGCATCCCGGAAATTAAGAAAGATCTGTGACTGTTCTTTCAAATAGCAAGCAATGTAAGTAGATGTAAATTCTATACAGGCTTAATCTATATACCAAGCCTATGTTGGATGCATTTGTCAACATAGTTTTCCCATATTGTATCTCTTATTAGCCTATGTATGTTGCTGCAACAAAGAAATCTGTTAAAATAAAGCTATAAATCAATGAATGTATCCTCACATAATATGTAACATTATGGTATACCAGGGCTCCGCCCAGCACTGTAATCATTTAATCCTAACTGGAGTCACAGGGGGGACTGGAGCCTATCCTGGGATCAAGGGGCACAGACAAAAATCAACTTTGGGCAGGAACCAACACACTGCAGGACAGACACCCACACAGGGCCAAATCCGACTCATTAAGCAACCTGCCCTGCACACTTTTGGACCGTGGGAAGAAACCAGAGCCCCCAGCAGAAATCCACATGAACACAGAGAGAGCATGTGAGCTCCACACAGAAAGAACCTGTGACTGAACCCAGAACCTAACCACTGCACCACCCTACCACCCTTTCACTGGGGCTCAGTAAATTTAAACTTGGCACAAATTGTAGAGAAATCTGTTGTTTATGCTATTGTCCAGTAGGCCATTTGTGGGTGATTAGCAATTCTATACCAAGAAACACTGTAACATTGCATCTATATCACAGTGTCAATCAAAATGTTTAGCATATTAAATCACACCGAATGCCTCATCAAGCATGGCTGAGTTGGGACCTTATGCTCGCTGTTTGGTCCCCCCCCCACTTAAAAATCTCTCCTGCTCCCCAGTATTAAACCAAATAAAATACCAAACTGTCAGAAATATTTAGCAATGTGACTTTTTATTGATCTTTTGTGTGGCAGCATTTTGGGAACCCTGGCGGAAAATAGAAACGGTAAAAGGGTGACAGACAAAACACGAACCATCTGTAAGCAAATAATGTCGTACACAGCGGCTAACGCTACTATACGTACTATGCAAAGCCATTTGCAGCACCATCATAGCTCTTTATTTAAATAATACCAAGAAAAGGTTATTTATATTTATATTGTTTTATTTATATTCAATTTTATGTTCAATTGAGAAGTCAAACAGGAGACAAGCCTGTCACTTGAGTTTGTGGTGAAATATTTTATGGTGCTAGATATTTGTTCCATTCTTTACTGCATATGATCTTGATTATTTAACACATTTCACCAAACATCTGCATTACTTAGCATTTTTTTGTCTTTCAAATTAATCAAATAAAAGGCTGCTTTCCAGGAATATATTTCCTCTTTGAAGTTTTCCTTAAAATATTGTTAAAATATCGTCTCGTCTCATTCTCGTGAACCCAATATCATGTCTCGTCTAGTCTCATGGGCTGAGTATATTGTTACACCCCTAATGAGAAGTATAGGATGTTTTCCAAATAAAATGTTGATAGCTAATGTACCTCAAACAAATGCATTTCTCCCCATTATAATCATAATCCAAAATATGATGACAAAATAGAGTCAAAACAGACCAAATTATACATTTTGCACAATAAAATTTTGTGCATTTTATACAATTAACAATCTGTAAAACTGTAATATCTGTGTAGTGATTCCTAGAATGACACTCAGCTTTGATATTACATGTATTACACAAATGGACAACATACTTCAGATTTTCCAAATGCGATGTCATGCACCTAAAATGCATTATTCATAGCCTGTTATTCTTTATACTTCATGTTTCCATCCTGGAATACGTTTTGCGGCTAACCAGAATTAGGAAATCCAAAGCCAAGAGTAAATTACTGGGGTACCTCCCTTGTATATGTACCTACATAAATATAATAATTTCACATATTAATTCCATCCATCCATTTTCTGAAACTGCTTATTATTCATGGGGGGTCCGGAGCCAATCCCAGAGCCTTCAGGTGCAAGGCAGAGAACAACCCAGGACCAATGAACTATTTCAAGCCATACTTAGCTATTTTCAATGCTTGCCAGTTTGACTCCAAGGGATTGTATATAATTACCCAGTCCAGTTGCAGTCAGTCTGAGTGTTCCTTCTTTGTATTGTAATCTATGATACCTAACTCTGTAGAACACAGATTTTTGAAAACACTAAATGTAAACTCACACTCTGCTTATAGGATACAAGAATAGGCAGGAATCAACCCAGGCAGTAAACACCCTCAGTGAAATGTGTAACTGTCCTTCCATCCCAATAAACAGATTTATATACTTTATTATCACTGTATATGGTGCAATTTCAATCTTCACAAATCATACTGAGCTCTCCTATGATGCACACACGTATACTGGAGACATTTGTCATGAAGATGCGTCCTGGCCACCCTACACATGTGCCTTTAAGAGACACCAGTCAAAGTACAAGAACCAAGGAGAAAAGTTCTTGTCAAGTGTTTCTGCAGCAAAGCGTCCGGAAAACTAGAGGAAGGCAAAAAAAAGAAAATAAAAAAGGGGCAGCGTGTGTGGATGAAATACAACAAAACCTGATTTAATTGATTCCATTTGATTTATTGAGATACTTTAGTAATACTGCCTGCAGAGAGCAGAAACAACAACAGCAAGAAACTTCTGCCACGCGGCCTGAACTTCCGGTGTGAACGCAGCGCGCATCTGCCCAGCAATGACAAGGGTGAGACAGTCAGCCAGCAGCTGTCGAGAGAAAGAGAGTCCAGGAGAAATACGTTAACACACTGGGAATCTTATAGGAAAACACCTCTAATTATCTAAGTGAAACCCAAACTATTGAATTACAGTCATATTTGGGAAATTAAACATATTGACACGAAATGCCTTTTTCGGCAAATGGCAAAATTATATTTATGGCTGATAGGAAAACACTTCTAATTATTTAAATGAAGCTACAACTATTAAACTGATTAAAACGATTAAATGTAATATATTTGGGATATATAAAAGATTAACACAAAACATTTTTTAGAAAATGACAAGAGTATATTTATGGTTTGAGACGCTGCAATATCTCTAGAAGATCAGTTTACATAATAAAGGATTCATTCTTATTACACTTCAGCCTCAGTGAACGACACTCACTCTGAAGTTATCGGGATCCACGTTCAGCTTCTCTGAATGCAGCTCGCTCAGCGGGGCGAAGGTTATCTTGATGTCATCCAAGTTCTTCACAGCCTTCTCCAGCCCGCCAAACACAACCTTTCCGTGGGCAGCGACCTTGGGGTTCGCCAGGATGGCATCGGCGCTGTACAAGTTCCCAAAGCCACCGAAATATCTCCGGGTCCAGGGGTACACGATAAGGCACCTGGAAAAAATAAGATGCATTTAGCAAAACAAATATTTTCAGTAAATTGGACATTTTGGTAAGACTGCCCCGGTGTAAATTCATCAGTGTTATACGAATTAAGTTAATAGTGTAAGACAATTACACAGAAAAGCTGAGTTACCTGGCAAGTGCGTTTGGTCCAACTACATCGCGGTCGATTTTTCCGAAGATATCAGCGATGGCGGCGCGCTCAGCATCAGTCCACTGAACCATGTTGGCGTTAGTTTAGACCTGTTTACTTTGTCTTTGAGAATGATGTTCTCAGTAGCTCAGCTCGACAGCTTTTCCATCCTTTTATGGTCGGTCTTCACTCCACCCCGAAGTAATAGCTGATTGTGATTGGTTGAGGCGCTTTTATACTACAGGAACAAACTCATAACCCACAATGAAAAATAAATTTCTTTCATAAACCAGTATAAAATAGTGAATGTCTTTGAAGCAGAGAAAACACACACACGCACACACACACATTGCTTCTTGTGTCATATGCCTCACATGTGTGTCAATAAATATGCATTTCTGCCTATAATTTTTAATTCAACAAATGTTTGTGAGTTTTTAAGTATATATTACATTAGGAAGTATATATCCATATACGAGTTATAGTGGCCAGTCAGTCTAAATACCACCGAACTATCACTACGCTTAAAGAACTCAATTACCTTGGTCTTCGATATTGGATGCAAGTGCAGTCAGCCGAACTGTCACCGTAGAAGATGACGATTACTGAAAGATTTTTGAACTTTTGGTTTTGTACTTTTTGAAAGAATTTTTGAAAAAGTTGTTCTCTTATTAGATGACAAAAACTCGCACTTCTTATCATAGACATTTTTTTTTTTCCAAAATTAAATTTTAGCATACTATTTAATGCTGTCGCAGCATACCTTTATTTAATTTGCTCTTTATTTACTTTTATGGTGACACCTTACCTGAGGGGTCACAAATAACTTAGAAACCCAATTACTACTTATGAACAAATATGGTAACTGCATGAAATGCATGAACCGTTATGACTGATTAATAATTAATTAATTTCTGGTCATTTGATACATTAAGTAAGAATGTATTACTGCATTATTTGTGCCCCTCCAGTGTTATCAGTGTTATTTTATGTGATTCTTTTAGGAATTTTAGAAAATTTAGAAATGATCTAGAACTTACAATAGTTATAGCACTTTATTCAATAATCGAATGTGTTCTTTAACTGCTTAATCTGTATGCAGGTCCATTTCACAGAATGATTATCTAGTGAAAGCAGTCTTCATGTTATCTTGATAGTTAGACTAAGCCCAACAACGATGGATCTTGCTGATTTTTCTAAACATACACTGAATACCCTCTGCTTGCAACAACACTGTTTTAAACATTAAAGTTTATGTTACTGTTTTATCCACAATTTAATAAATGGCTTTAATTTATTACATTTTATCAGGGTATATAAATGTAAAATAATACTGCTTTGTACAGATTAATATATGGCTTGATAACGTGGGAATATTAAAAGATCAATCCTTACATATTCCGTGACATAACGTCTTTATATGTGAAAATTAATGAGTCAGACAAACTGACTTCTTTGCATTATTTAGACTCATAACAAATGTTGAATTAATCAGATTACAGTACTATGGATGAGTTCTTATTTCATAAAACATTGATTAACTAGGGATACGAGAAGCGGAAATTATGCTGAAATGTAAAGTACGTATTTGTAATGACCACAAACATAAAATAGCAATTAACATCCCGGGAGGAAGAAGAATTTAACGTGATTGTGCTACATTAAAAAGTATTAATAATTCTGAAATACGTTATAGTTAATTGAACTGCTTTTCTTTTTTTATCATTCTCATGTTACTTTAAATGTACCTGTTTTCGTGTGTCCCATTTATTACATTTTATAATTTTATTTTTTCTACGCTACAGCTCAGAATGGATCCTGATTGTTGTGCAGTTTATAAACGAATAGGCCATATTTTATGAAGGTAAATTCAGCATGAAAATAATACCTGTATTACAAGACACAATTTGTAATGGTTTAATTTTCAGCTCTGTAATGGGATTATACCTCACTTCATGGGCCTATATCGTCTAACAATAAAAGAGAAATCCTGAATACTAAGGAGTGCAGATTCTTTATTTTAGGCTCATTGATCACATAAGGAAATAATTCCAATCTGCTGAAAACTATTTAAATATATCAATCACCGAGATGTGGACTTTACATTTCAAGAGCATTAAGAATTTGTACTCGATCTCTCAATACAGGAACTCAGTCCCTAGTTTAGACCATTATTAGGGCACCTTTTAGGGCACTGCTTCACATTATATCCACTAAAAGGCCAATCATTGTCACTTCAACACATGTTCTTGCTGTATTGAACAGACCATAATATTCTGGAGGTCTCTTCAATCATGGGATACCTCCCCACCCCCCACCCATATAGTATATAATGAAACAGCATTCAAGAATTAAATTGATTCATTAATTAATCGGCAAACTATTGTCAAATGCTTCAGTTTTATGTCACTTTGAGCATAAGTATCTTCCCAAAAACATGCATTATTAGTTATGCATTGTAATCATTATTTTTAATTCTACAGATACTTGTTATTTATTAAATGTATATGACATACGTAGTTTTTATTGCTTCTGCTACTGATAAGTTTTACTGGGTGCAGTTGGTCTAAATACCACTATAAATTTCACTGAATGATTTTTACAATTTTACGAAGTTAGGTTTTGTCAATTTTTCTAAAGAAATTTCAAAAATAAATTAAATTTTTTATAAAATGATATTTTAGAATGCTAGATGCTAATTGTTATTTTAAATCTGAATGTTATTCTATGTAAAACACTTTTGCTAAAGGTTTTTTTTTTTAAAGATCAGGTAGAAGTGACACAAACGCTGTAATTGTTACAGTTCAAACAATCTAGTATCCACACCAACTAACTTATCTGAACACATGTTCATTTCTCTAAGCCTGATTATCTAGAGAAACAGTCTCCAATTTTATCTTGATTTGTAGACCGTGAAGGTGGACAAGTGATTCTCCACATTTTCTTGTGAGATACTAACTGGCTTACTTGCTTCCAGTTTATACCCTGCCAGAAAATGTGTGTGTGTATATATATATGTGTGTGTGTGTATATATATATATATATATATATATATATATATATATATATATATATATATATATATATACATTTATTCTGTTATCCAAATAGTTACTAATACCTAGTTGGATGGCTAAATGATCACTGCTTTAGTGTTATAAACATACACTGAAAACCCTCAGCATGCAACAACACTCTTTTCTATTTTCTTTCATAATGACTTTAATAAATAAATGACTTTCATTTATCAAAGTATATAAATGTAAAAGAATACTGTTTTGTGCAGTTTAATATATGGCTATTAAATCCTGACATTTTCTGTGACTGAACGTCTCTAAATGTGAAAATTAGTGGGTCAGACAAATTGACTTCTTTGCATCATTTAGACTCACAACAAATGCTGAATTTATCAGATTACAATGCAATGGGTGAGTTTCTATTTCAAACAGGACCCTATCTGGGTAAAACATTGATTAACTGGGGATACAAGAATCTGAAATTATACTGAAATGTAAAGTACTTATTCTTAATGACCAGAGACATAAAATAGCAATTAACGTCCAGGGAGGAAGAATAACATCACATGATTGTTCAACATTACAAACTATTAAAAAATATGTTAGTTAATGGAACTGCTTTTCTTTTTTGCTCATTTGTGTTACATTCAATGTACCTGAATATTTTTATCTGTCCCATTGATACATTTTGACTTCATGTACTTTTAGCTACATGGTTCATAGGTGATAAACTGAAAATGGATCCTGATTATTGTGCAGTTTATAAACTGTATTAAGCCATATTTCATGAGGGTAAATTCATTATACATAACGGCCTGTATGAAAATATTACCTGTATTATTAGATAAAATCTGTGATGGTGTAATTTACTTCTCTGCAATAGGATTATACCTCAGTTTATGCGCCTATATTGTGTAACAATGAAAGAGAAATCCTGAATACAAAGGAGTGCAGATTCTTTATTTTAGGCTCATTGGTCACATAAGGAAATAATTCCAGTTTTTTAAAAAATATAAATAAATTTAAGTTAGACCCTGAGATATGGACTTTATATTTTAAGAGCATTAAGAACTATATCTCTCCATTACTAGGCACTGCATCACATTTTATCTGCTAAAAGGCCAATCATCAGGTGACCTCATCACAATGTAGCAGGGTATTCTCAGTAATGAGGTAACATGTGTGTGTGTGTGTGTGTGTGTGTGTGTGGGGGGGGGGGGGGGTTAATGGGGGTTCTTTATGCTAACTCTTTGTATACTCAGTTAAATAAACTTTTAAATGTTATGAGAATGTCCATAACACCATATTTTCAAGAAATTGCAGAAATACATATGACACAAGAATGCTGGTATGTCATATACACAAGGGTGTCAAAACAATATTCGATACACATTTTTAACATAATATCTAAAATTAAAAGAGTAAACCGACCTTCATTAATTAAAGTGATTCATTCATTAATCCGCAAACTATTGTTATATGCCTCACTTTTATGTCACTTTGAGCATAAGCACAGGTAGGTCATGCGAAATACACCCGCAGAAAGCAAGAGAGGAATCAAATCTCAACCACAAGAGCTAACTTCAGTTACTTTGGCACTCTATTTGCATTTGTAACACTATAAAGAAATACATGAAATACATTGTTAAGTCCACAACCATCATTTAATTGAAGCATTTAAGAAATAAGCAAATGTTTGCCTCTGTCAAATATGTTCATTGTTCTCATTCCATAATAATTCCAATATCTAGGGCAAATATGACATTACATTCTGAGATATGAACCTTAATTTGCACAAGCATTAAGAATGTATACTGTACTTCCTGGAACACAAACACTAATGGTTATCGGGAACTCTTGATTTGTGCATGCCTATAATCTGGGGAAGAAACATATCTATTTGAAGCGCTTTGAAGCACCAAAGCTATGAAAGTTACTTTGGAAACATAAAAAATGCAGATGCATTTAACTGCATTAACTAATTGCTGGGCTACCACAAGACTAACCAATAGAATGCACTCGGAGGAGGAGCATCATGACGTGTCATCACCCTGGAACACTATAAAGATGCGTATTGGCCAACCCACACATGCATCCTTCACAAAAAACTCTGTCAAAGTACAAGAGCCAAGATGAGTCTTTCAGCCAAGGAGAAAACTCTTGTCAAAACTTTCTTCAGCAAAGTGTCTGGAAGAGTAGATGATATTGGAAATGAGGCTCTGTCTAGGTAAATCTGCTTTAATCACTAATTTGCAATTTAAAAAATTGAACATGCAATTTGTAAACTCAGTTGGTGCATTGTAAATTGCTATGTGCTGTGTTTAACTGTTCACCTATTAGGATTCTGTCTCATTAACCAATGAATTCTTCTCCAACAGAATGCTGACTGTCTACCCTCAAACCAAGACCTATTTTGCCCACTGGCAGGACCTGAGTCCCGGCTCTGCCCCTGTTAGGAAGCATGGGAAAACCATCATGGAAGGTGTCATGGAGGCGGTGGAGAAAATCGATAACCTCTGTGAGGGTCTTAGGAACCTGAGTGATCTGCATGCGTTTGTGCTGCGAGTGGATCCTTCCAACTTCAAAGTGAGTTCCTGAATGACTTCAAAGCAGTTTAATTTAAAATACAGTGTCATGAATCCTAATATAGTTGAACTTAGAAATCAAAATACTATGACAGTGCAAGTCAATGTTAGCTATGTCTACAAAACAAGAAGAAGATCATTGACACTGGTTTCTCCTTACAGATTCTGTGTCACTGCCTTCTCGTGGTGCTGGCCATGACGTCACCGGAGGACTTCAGCCCTGAGACTCATGTCGCTATCGACAAGTTCCTCGCCAGTGTGTCTCTGGCCCTGTCTGAGAAGTACCGCTAATATGTGATTTAAACTGCAATATCGATTTTATGTCAAAATAAAAGACTTAAATAGTGAAGCATCAGAGTGTGTAATTGTTTTAATTTAAAGGTTCATGATTAAATAGGAACCTCAGGCAATAGTGACATAGTAACTCAGTACTGCCCCTGCTCTGCTGTTAGTCTTTATTCTCCTGTGTCATGTGAGTGTCCATCATGTACCCTGCTATTCCCCTATCATCCAAGGACATGCAGTAAATCTAACTGCTGTCTCTAGCTTGCCCCTATTATATGATTGTATGTGTGGCCCACGATGGACTGGTGTCTAGTCCAGGACATGCCTCAGGTTTAGGCCCTATCGTGCCGGGGGGGTCGGCTCCAGTCCCTTCTGCAACCCTGACCAGCATTGATCGGCTGGACATTAGATTGTCTGCTAGCTGGGCTGATACTATGAATGTTATTTCACATAATATTTTGCATGTACGTGTTACATTACCTGTGCAATATGGAAACAACAAATTTGCCTTTCATAAACTTTTTACTGTAATACAGTACAATAAATAGAATAAATGGAGCAAGTTTATAAATACAAACTGATCTAAATAAAGACATATCAATTGAATTAGCCTTTAGTATGATTTTAAACCAAAGCTTGTGCTCCATGTACTTTTTTTGAGTATGAACACAAACGCAGCAGTACATGGTATACAGCATAACATAAAATTATATGGCCACATACCCCGTCTAACAGTTTAAACATGGAAATATATTTAATCTGTCCCTGATATAGTCATAATTGTTGATGGAATTAAGGGATTTTTTTCTGGTATTTTGAATGATTTTAATGTGAACACAATTACCCAGGGGCATCATGCAAGTTTGTATACTGAGGGGGCACAATCAGAGTAGGAGGGTCCTCCCTCCCAAAAAAGAGAAAATAACAATGCAATTTCTGTCATTTTTTTAAACAAAAAACAAAGACATGCCCCAAAAATAACCATTGAAGAGATGAGTGCTGTGCTGATTGGTCAGCCTTTATAATAGATTTTAAGCCATGCGTAATGTTTTACTAGTTTTTTATAAAAAAAATTTGTAATAGATTGTTGTTATTATTAGTCATTTTAATTCCAATAGTTACATTGCTTCTACAGATTTCTTTTATACGTCTTTATATATACATGAAACGCAGCTTCTCACTTTTAATGGAGCCAACATTTTTAATATATAAAAATTCCACTTATCTCAGATCAATTAACTTGTGAGATAATTACAGAGAAACATGTAACCTAAAAATATACTGATGGAAATGTTGTGATTGGCAGATTTAACTTAGAATGTATTTGTTTTACTAGTATTTAGACATTGTACCTAAGAGTTTAGGCCTTTTGTGCATTTCTGATTTTGATTATCTTGAAAAAACAAGCACAACATGCAAGCATGAACAATCTTTATTTCTTCTCTCCTTTGAGAATGAATCTTGCCTCAGCTGTAGCAGAGACTGGGGAGGTTGGGGGTGCATGCTGCTGGCAGTGATGCTTGCATAGGGTGCCACATGGGCTAGGACCAGCCGCCATTGGCCATTGAGGGGGCGTGGCACCCGGGAGGAGCGGACGAGTGGGGCATGACAAGTATCTTTTTACAGGATATTTAATAGCGATTTTAGATTATGTGAGTAAATGCACATAGGTAGACAGAAATATAAAAGACACACAGGAAAGGTTTTGCATGGCCGCGTCCTTAAATGCCTGGTACTAATTTGATTGACTCAAGGAACCATTAAATAAAAGCAAGAATGTTCTAAAATGAACACCTTTTTGTGTATTGTTGAATGTATTTGTTTTACTAGTATTTAGACATTGAACCTAAGAGTGAGGGTCTGGATGCAAAATATTATGTGAAGTAACATTCATAGTATCATCCCTGCTTGCAGACAATCTAATGTCCAGCCGATCAATACTGGTCAGGGTTGCAGAAGGGACTGGAGCCGACCCCCCCGGCACGATAGGGCCTAAACCTGAGGCACATCCTGGACTAGACACCAGTCCATCGTGGGCCACACATACAATCATATAATAGGGGCAAGCTAGAGACAGCAGTTAGATTTACTGCATGTCCTTGGATGATAGGGGAATAGCAGGGTACGTGATGGACACCCACATGACACAGGAGAATAAAGACTAACAGCAGAGCAGGGGCAGTACTGAGTTACTATGTGACTATTGCCTGAGGTTCCTATTTATGCATGGACCTTTAAATAAAAACAATTACACACTCAAATACTTCACTACTTAAGTCTTTTATTTTGACATAAAATCGATATTGCAGTTTAAATCACATATTAGCGGTACTTCTCAGACAGGGCCAGAGACACACTGGCGAGGAACTTGTCGATAGCGACGTGAGTCTCAGGGCTGAAGTCCTCAGGTGACGTCATGGCCAGCACCACGAGAAGGCAGTGACACAGAATCTGTAAGGAGAAACCAGTGTCATTGATCTTCTACATAGATCTTGTTTTGCAGACATAAGTAACATTGTTTTACAGTTTCATTGTGTTTTGTTTTCACATTTTGATTTCTAAGTTGACGCATGTACACATTCAACCATATTACGTTTGAGGGCACTGAATTCTAAATTAAACTGCATTCAATTCTTTCAGGGACTCACTTTGAAGTTGGAAGGATCCACTCGCAGCACAAACGCATGCAGATCACTCAGGTTCCTAAGACCCTCACAGAGGTTATCGATTTTCTCCACCGCCTCCATGACACCTTCCATGATGGTTTTCCCATGCTTCCTAACAGGGGCAGAGCCGGGACTCAGGTCCTGCCAGTGGGCAAAATAGGTCTTGGTTTGAGGGTAGACAGTCAGCATTCTGTTGGAGAAGAATTCATTGGTTAATGAGACAGAATCCTAATAGATGAACAGTTAAACACAGCACATAGCAATTTACAATGCACCAACTGAGTTTACAAATTGCATGTTCAATTTTTTAAATTGCAAATTAGTGATTAAAGCAGATTTACCTAGACAGAGCCTCATTTCCAATATCATCTACTCTTCCGGACACTTTGCTGAAGAAAGTTTTGACAAGAGTTTTCTCCTTGGCTGAAAGACTCATCTTGGCTCTTGTACTTTGACAGAGTTTTCTGTGAAGGATGCATGTGTGGGTTGGCCAATACGCATCTTTATAGTGTTCCAGGGTGATGACACGTCATGATGCTCCTCCTCCAAGTGCATTCTATTGGTTAGTCTTGTGGTAGCCCAGCAATTAGTTAATGCAGTTAAATGCATTTGCAATTTTTATGTTTCCAACGTAACTTTCATAGCTTTGATGGTTCAAAGCCCTTCAAATACATATGTTTCTTCCCCAGATTATAGGCATGTACGAATCAAAAGTTTCCGATAACCAAGGGCAGCATTAGTGTTCCAGGAAGTACAGTATACATTCTTAATGCTTGTGCAAATTAGGGTTCATATCTCAGAATGTAATGTCATATTTGCCCTAGATATTGGAATTATTATGGAATGAGAACAATGAACATATTTGATAGATGCAAACATTTGCTTATTTCTTAAATGCTTCAATGAAATGATGGTTGTGGGCTTAACAATGTATTTCATGTATTTCTTTATAGTGTTACAAATGCAAATAGAGTGCCAAAGTAACTGAAGTTAGCTCTTGTGGTTGAGATTTGATTCCTCTCTTGCTTTCTGCGGGTGTATTTCGCATGACCTACCTGTGCTTATGCTCAAAGTGACATAAAAGTGAGGCATATAACAATAGTTTGTGGATTAATGAATGAATCACTTTAATTAATGAAGGTCGGTTTACTCTTTTAATTTTAGATATTATGTTAACAATGTGTATCGAATATTGTATTGACACCCTTGTGTATATGACATACCAGCATTCTTAACTGGAGAAAATGTATTTCTGCAATTTCTTGAAACTATGTTGTTATGGACATTCTCATAGCATTTAAAAGTTAATTTAGCTGAGTATACAAAGAATTAACATAAAGAACCCCCATAAACCCCCCCCCCACCCCACACACACACACACACACACACATACAAGTCACCTCATTACTGAGAATACCCTGCTACATTGTGATGAGGTCACCTGCCTTTTAGCAGATAAAATGTGATGCAGTGTCCTGTTAGGTGCCCTAGTAATGGGACTAGGGTTCCTGAATTGAGCCTAAAATAAAGAATCTGCACTCCTTTGTATTCAGGATTTCTCTTTCATTGTTACACAATATAGGCGCATAAACTGAGGTATAATCCCATTGCAGAGAAGTAAATTACACCATCACAGATTTTATCTAATAATACAGGTAATATTTTCATACAGGCCTTTGTGTATAATGAATTTACCCTCATGAAATATGGCTTAATACAGTTTATAAACTGCACAATAATCAGGATCCATTTTCAGTTTATCACCTATGAACCATGTAGCTAAAAGTACATGAAGTCAAAATGTATCAATGGGACAGATAAAAACATTCAGGTACATTGAATGTAACACAAATGAGCAAAAAAGAAAAGCAGTTCCATTAACTAACATATTTTTTAATAGTTTGTAATGTGGAACAATCATGTGATGTTATTCTTCCTCCTTGGACGTTAATTGCTATTTTATGTCTCTGGTCATTAAGAATAAGTACTTTACATTTCAGTATAATTTCAGCTTCTTGTATCCCCAGTTAATAAATGTTTTACCCAGATAGGGTTCTGTTTGAAATAGAAACTCACCCATTGCACTGTAATCTGATAAATTCAGCATTTGTTGTGAGTCTAAATGGTGCAAAGAAGTCAATTTGTCTGACCGACTAATTTTCACATTTAGAGACGTTCAGTCACAGAAAATGTCAGGATTTAATAGCCATATATTAAACTGCACAACACAGTATTCTTTTACATTTATTTACTTTGATAAAATGTAATAAATGGTAAATGAAAGTCATTTATTTATTAAAGTCAAAATAGAAAAGAGTGTTGCAGGCTGAGGGTTTAAAGTGTATGTTTATAACACTAAAGCAGTGATCATCTAGCCATCCAACTAAGTATTAGTAACTATTTGGATAACAGAATAAATGTATGTATATATATATACAAATTGGTCCTCTTTTTTCTGGCAGGGTATAAACTGGAAGCAAGTAAGCCAGTTAGTATCTCACAAGAAAATGTGGAGAATCACTTGTCCACCTTCACGGTCTACAAATCAAGATAAAATTGGAGACTGTTTCTCTAGATAATCAGGCTTAGAGAAATGAACATGTGTTCAGATAAGTTAGTTGGTGTGGATACTAGATTGTTTGAACTGTAACAATTATAGCGTTTGTGTCAATTCTACCTGATCTTAAAAAATAACCTTTAGCAAAAGTGTTTTAACATTTAGATTTAAAATAACAATTAGCATCTAGCATTCTAAAATATAATTTTATAAAAACTAGAATTTATTTTTGAACTTTCTTTAGAAAAATTGACTTCGTAAAATTGTAAAAATCATTCAGTGATATTTATAATTACAGAGATGAAAATTAAACCATTACAAATTGTGTCTTGCAATACAGGTATTATTTTCATGCTGAATTTACCTTTGTAAAATATGGCCTAATAGTTTATAAATTGCACAATAATCAGGATCCATTCTGAGCTCAAGCATAGAAAAAAATAATAATAATTTAATTAATACTTTAAAAATAAATTTTAAAAATAAAAAAAAAGCCTTTAAAAAATTAATAAATGGGACACACGAAAACATTCAGGTACATTTAAAGTAACATGAGAATCAGAAAAAATAAAAGCAGTTCAATTAACTAGTGTGTTTCAGAATTATTAATACTTTGTAATGTAGCACAATCACATTAAATTCTTCTTACTCCCAGGATGTTAATTGCTATTTTATGTTTGTGGTTATTACCAATAAGTATTTTACATTTCGGCACGATTTCAGCTTCTCGTACCGCTAGTCAATCAATGTTCTATGAGATACGAACTCGTCCATTGTAGGCTACTGTAATCTGATTAATTCAACATTTGTTGTGAGTCTAAATGATGCAAAGAAGTCAGTTTGTCTGACTCATTAATTTTCACATTTAAAGACGTTATGTCACGGAAAATGTCAGGATTGATCTTTTAATATTCCCACGTTATCAAGCCATATATTAATCTGTACAAAGCAGTATTATTTTACATTTATATACCCTGATAAAACGTAATAAATTAAAGCCATTTATTAAATTGTGGATAAAACAGTAACGTAAACTTTAATGTTTAAAACAGTGTTGTGGCAAGCAGAGGGTATTCAGTGTATGTTTAGAACAATCAGCAAGATCCATCGTTGTTGGGCTTAGTCTAACTATCAAGATAACATGAAGACTGCTTTCACTAGATAATCATTCTGTGAAATGGACCTGCATACAGATTAAGCAGTTAAAGAACACATTCGATTGTTTGAATAAAGTGCTATAACAATTGTACGTTCTAGATCATTTCTAAATTTTCTAAAATTCCTAAATGAAACATAAAATAACACTAACACTGGAGGGGCACAAATAATGCAGTAATACATTCTTACTTAATGTATCTAATAACCAGAAACTAAGTGTTAGTTACGTGCCGATCCCATGTTCGTTCATTATTAACCAATCATTCAGAACGGTTCATGCATTTCATGTTACTATACTTGTTCATGATTTTTACTTGAATAGTAACTGAGTTATTGAGTTATTTGTGCCCCCTCAAGTAGTGTCATCATACAGTAAATGAAAAGGCAATTAGGTCTAATCTGTAATATTATTAAGTAGCATGTAATAAGTGTTTTTGACAGGATATTGTAATTTTCGATTATGTTAGTAAATGCACATAGATACACTTAAATACATACTAAGAAACACAGTAAAGGTTCATGGCCACGCCCTTAAATGTCTGATACTAATTTTTGTAATATAATGAAAGAACAGCAATTTCAAAAATTCTTTCAAAAAAGTACAAAACCAAAAATGGTCAAAGTGTAAATATCTCTCAAATAACCGTCATCATCAACATTGAAAGTTTCTCAAACACCATGTTTAAGCTCAGTAATAGTTCGGCGGTATTTAGACTGACTGCCCACTACACGTAAGAACTCGGATATGGATATATATTTCAGAAGTAATAAAACTTACAAATATAATATATATTTAATAACTCACAAACATTTGTTGAATAAAAAGTAGTATAGATATGCATTGACATTCAAATGCAAAAAGCAATTGGTGCGTTATCATGTCTGGGTCAAAAAAAAATCACTTATTTTATGTTGGTCATTGAGAGGGATTTATATTTGACGGAAAATAAAAACAATTTGTTGCGTGGTATTCTCCGTCAAAGATGTCTCAGCCAGTTATAGGCTACCACACTCAGCTTTTACGTTGGGGTGGAGCGAAGACCGACCATAAAAGGATGGAAACGCTGTCGAGCTGAGCTACTGAGAACATCATTCTCAAAGACAAAGTAAACAGGTCTAAACTAACGCCAACATGGTTCAGTGGACTGATGCTGAGCGCGCCGCCATCGCTGATATCTTCGGAAAAATCGACCGCGATGTAGTTGGACCAAACGCACTTGCCAGGTAACTCAGCTTTTCTGTGTAATTGGCTTACACTATTAACTTAATTCGAATTAATTTACATCGGGTCAGTTTTACCAACATGTCCAATTTACTGAAAATATTTGTTTTGCTAAATGCATCTTATTTTTCCAGGTGCCTTATCGTGTACCCCTGGACCCGGAGATATTTCGGTGGCTTTGGGAACTTGTACAGCGCCGATGCCATCCTGGCGAACCCCAAGGTCGCTGCCCACGGAAAGGTTGTGTTTGGCGGGCTGGAGAAGGCTGTGAAGAACTTGGATGACATCAAGAAAACCTTCGCCCCGCTGAGCGAGCTGCATTCAGAGAAGCTGAACGTGGATCCCGATAACTTCAGAGTGAGTGTCGTTCACTGAGGCTGAAGTGTAATAAGAAATGAAAAAGTAAAATTTATCTTTTATGATGTAAACTGCTATTTACCATAATTACATAATTAGAAGTGTTTTCCTATAAGATTCCCAGTGTTTTAATGCATTTCTCCTGGACTCTCTCTCTCTCCACAGCTGCTGGCTGACTGTCTCACCATTGTCATTGCTGGGCAGATGGGCGCTGCGTTCACACCGGAAGTTCAGGCAGCGTGGCAGAAGTTTCTTGCTGTTGTTGTTTCTGCTCTCTGCAGGCAGTATTACTAAAGTATCTCAATAAATCGAAGGGAATCAATTATAAAATTGTCTGTTCTGTTTTATTGTATTTCATCTACACACACAAAATGCATGGACCGTCAAACAGATGGGTAGCTGAAACATTGGAGAGACCGGGGATGACTGTAACATTGTTTACATTTTAAGTACTTGCATGCGTCTTCCATTAATTGGCATGGGTTTTTTCCCTGTGTCATAAACAGAAAATTAATGGTTTAGCCTCAAATATATGGAGTGAAATGTTACAGTTTATCACCTAGTGAGGAATAGTAACACAGCCCTGGGTTAAATGTAACTTTATAAATGACGTAAAAAATTCAAGTCACTCAAAGTTTGTTTATTTATTTATTTTTTGGTTCAACAAAATTTGTGGTTATGTATGCATGTGTACAATATATGTCAATCACAACTAAAAGCAAAGGATGACAATAAAACCAAACCGAATGTGCAACTATGCAGCAGTGTGAATAATAGTGTGCATGTCTGCATCTCTGCATGTCTGCGTATGTGTGTGTGTGTGTGATGTTAGTCACCATCAGAATCACAGTGCTGACAGGTGTATTGAGCTCCCCCTCGTGTACAGGCTTGATGGACCCACCTTGGACAGTCTATGCCAGGGGTGGGGGACCTGTTCCATGGCGAGCCTGTGTGGGTGGGGGTTTTTGGGATGACCTCTCAATCAGCCAATAATAAAACAGGGGTTCTCAACAACCAGTCCTGGGGACCTTCTGTTATTGGCTGATTGAGAGGCCATCCCAAAAAACCCCACCACACTGGCTCTCCATGGGTCAGGCATCCACCCAATTTTCCATTGACTTTGAGATGTTCCACATACACATGCAGACGTTTCCTGGGCTTGAGAAGTGGCCAGGTGTAGAATCACTGTTACAACTATCCTAGACTGTGGCAGCCATGAACAAGTTAACCTTGTGGCTAAGAGCAACAATATTACTGCTCACAGTTTGTATAAAAGATATTTACATAGACACAAAATGCAAATAATTTAAGTTTGAATAATGCAAGTACAAAGCTTGCAGTGCTATCACAAAAATATATTAAGCAAAAAATTACTTACCTCAAATTTCTTTTCTTCCTCATACACACAGAGAAATAAAGGTACACACAGGGTACAATATTAAACCTCCAGGTACAAAACTGTTCCTTTCAGTTGATTGTATCTCAAAGGGTACAGGACAGGTCCTTTGTAATACCATGTTGTACCTTTAAAGGTACATGATTTGGGAAAGTACATATTTGTTCCCATGAACCTGTACCACGTAAAAATGAACCCAATTAACCAGATGTATCACCAAAAATGCTTGTAAATTGATATATTTCAGATGCACAATTGTGATAGAATGGCTAGTGAATTTGACCAATTTTTTCGAAATTGGCTGAGGTTCATGTTTGTAAAAGTAAATTTCCGCTGCTGACTAAGCTGTTTAGACTTTTTAAGCCCACCAGGGAAATTATTGGGTCACAGCAGCATAACACAACAAAGGACAAAAGGAATGTACAAGAAAATACGCCAGTGACAGAAAAAAATCTCTCTCTCACACACACACACACACACACAGAGTGTTTGAGCAGTGTGTAGCTCAGTGGGCTAAGCCTCTGTACCTATGATTGGAAGGTTGCTGGTTTGAGCCTGGCTTCCCCATGTTGGTGGCTCTTTCAGCAAGGCCTTTAACCCCCAGCTCCCTGGGCACTGCAAGAAGTGTGCTGCCCTTTGTGGACAACTACATTGTAAATATATATCATATCTGTGTGCAGTCAGTTATGAAAACTGAAATTAAGATAGGGAATGTAGGTAAAACAGTGTGCTCACCTTTCACACAGAGCACAGCTGTTATATAGGATTATGTTTTCTGTCCTGTTGTCTGTGACAGCGGAGCAGGATGAGTCTGTTAGAGAGCTAGGGAGCTCCGCTTAAGAAGGCAGTGGTGGAACGCGTTTTAAAGAAAAAACAACTCTTAACTCAAACTCCTGATGCAAATGAGCTATATTTTTAAAATGCAATATGGGAAATATGATGCATGTTATTGGTGTTGTTGTCCATGTCTTTTTCCATTTCCAAGTTAATTTAACGGGTCGTCAGGGTTATATTATGCTGCCTGAACCTGTAGCGGTGGCAGTTCCGGTCTAAATGGCGTGTACAGTCTCGCGAGCACGCAGAGATTTTTTGCATCACCCACATCAAAAACCGCCATTCGCGCCCACTGCCTGTAACGGACGGCGCGAGTCGGTGTGAACAGGAAAGATGTCGCTAGCCACGCTCACGACAGAAGAACTTCTACAGCTGCTTGCCAACGCTGGTTTGGATATAACGGAAGACGAAAGAAGAAAATTCATAGGTGAGTAGCCTAGCATTTTTAATAACTCAGTTCACTATGGATTATGTTGAGACGGTAGGAATTTATCGTACTCTAATAACATGCTGATGCTAGCTGTACTGAGTCGCTTTTTTGAAATGTAAAGAACTAACTTTATGGTGATAAAGGGATAATGTCTATTGTCTTTAATTTCATAAAACATATTTAGCTAACATGTTTTGAACATTAGTAAGTCAGCCATTTAACTACCATCAAGTAACTGACCTTGGACTACTAACCGTAGCATTTTTAAGTAAGCCCTAGCAAACGTTGAAGTTAGTTAACTGAAGCAAGGTGCAGTTAATTTGGCTCCTGTTTTGCCGCAATAGTTTGATTTTACTTAGGCTATGCAATCACTACGAAAAACTATCATTTTTTACATTCAGAACTTGAAGGTAGCTCTTACACTATATTATTACTCTCTGAAGCTCGACCACGTTTTTCTGAAATCTCGCCGTGCGCCATTTTGAGACGGTTGCACACACCTAGAAGTGATCATTTTAGCGTCGCATAGATCAGGGGTGCTCAATACGTCGATCGCGATCTACTGGTCGATCGCAAAGGTGGTCTGGGTAGATCGTATGGCATAAAAAATAGAGGATGGATGACGCGTTCAACCGCGCCAGCTGCTGCAAGCTACCGAGTCGCCTAGTTAGCCTCCAATTTATTTGTACTAAACTTAAGAAAGGGTATAAAAATGAATGGGGGAGCTGGACCAAGTATGAAGCCAAAAACCTACCACTTCCATACGGAATGGGAGGAGAACAGTTTTTTTCCCCACCATGTCATATTCGAAGTGCGTTTGCCTCATCTGTCTACTGTTGCTATTCCGAAGAAGGGAAATGTGGTGCGGCATTTTCGGACTGTTCATAGAAACTACGACATTAACTTCCCTCCAAAAAGCGAGCTGAGAAATAGAAAGGTGAAGGAACTAAAATCTCAGTTCAATTCAAAAATGCTTTATCCCTAAGAGAAATTATTATTAATAATAATAAAGAATACTCGGCATGTCTATAAATAAATACATGTTTTGCATTTTTATAGTAGGTAGATCATTTTGACTTGGACATTTATAAGTAGCTCGCAAGCTGAAAAAGTGTGGGCACTCCTGATGTAGATGCTTATTCATGAAGTGCATTTAGGGCTAATCTTACTTGAGATTAGAAAGTAATAAGAAGGAACCTGCTGAATTATACTGGATTTTTTTTTAAAATAAATCTGTAATTCTCTTGTTTTTCCCAAATGATTGTTTGCATAAGCTAGTTGGTGTTGGAAGATCACTTTACTGATATTGTTTATCCACTGCTTTGTTTCTCAGAGAATGAAGTTGATGGAGAAACTGTGGACCATGGTCTCACAGAAGCAATGATTGCTTACCTTTTTGAGAAATCATTCAAAAAACAGTTAAAGTTTAGAGATTTTGTTCAGCAGAACAAAGAGGTAAGCTTTAATCTGGAGGTGCTGCCACCATCGCCAGCTGTCGAACCAATGTTTGTTGATACTCCTGCTCCCTCTAAGCAAAACAGGTAAGGGTGGCATTTCCTATTAGAATTAATGGAATGTAATGTTTAAGAGAGGAAAAAGCCTTGGTCATTCATTAGTTGGTCTGTTGAATACTTAACTGGGTAATGTAGCCTGGTTTCATTTTGATGAGGTTGCATGCAGTATGCTTCAACATTTGTATTATACCGCAGATTTATTTCGCTCTTTCTGCCATTGAGTATGCCGTACCTATAATTGACATGACTATTTGTGTTATATTGCAGAGTCAGGCTTCCAGCTATTATTTCCATTCCACGGTTTCCAAATGATGTGCAGCACAAATTAGATGCTAAAGAACCATGCCACAAGGTGTCAAAATACCGGAACACAATAGTACGAACTTTGTATGAGATGATGTCACAGTACACAATGTAAGTGCCAACATAAAAGATTCCAAGAGCTTGGATTTGGACAGCAATTATGGTTTTACTTCAGTTATAGAACTTTGTCATGGTTACAAACAGAAAATCTTTGTGTACCATCATAAAATTATTCTTTACTGGAATTCACATGATCTATGTGTTGACAAATAATTTCATATAGCTTGTCTTACTACATGTACATTTTTTTCACTACTGACACAGGTTTCCAAGTAACCAGGAGTATGTTCAGGTTGCCAAAGCATTGATCCTGAAATATCCATTTCTTAAGGACATTGATGGCACTGGTTATGTAAGTTAAACATGAACAAAATATGAAGAGCATGTATATAAATTTATTATTTCTGCAGGAAGGGAAAACATTGCCTGAATAAAAGCTGTTCACTGATAACTCAGTTTCTAAATGTGGAATTTGTTTTTTGTTTGTCTCACCTATAGCATACGTGGCATATGTCACTTAAACGAAAATTCAAGACTGAGCGTGCACCACTGGTTGATGACGCAGAAGTTAAAAAATACAAAGACAAGTATGCCCAGTCCCGGAAGTCCAAGGCCATGGATGGATCAGCAGCTGCAGGGCCTAAACAGGCTAGAGCATCTTCAGTAAGCAAGCCATGTTGATTTTCATCTTTTAGGGTTATTTCCCATTGAATACTGATATCCTGTACAACTTTAAAAGATCTGACTCAGCTAGGTTTTGTGGTTGTCATTGTATGTCTTTATACAAAGGAGCTTGCGGTGATTGGGGAGGACTCTACCTCTATTGAGGCCCATGTCCGAGTACTAAAAGAGCAATACAAAAAAATGCAGCCTGACATGGTCATCGTGAAAGACCGCATGACCAGAACATTCACATGGAGACGAAGAGAAATTGTGGAGGGAATTTCTGTGGAAGACTTAATAACGACATACCCATTTCTCACAACATCCTCAGGGGTAAGTATTAACCAATTTGAACACAGATTATGATGGAATCTTCATGACCCTCTCCATCAAAATGTGAAAGTCTGATGGAGGTGTTAATATACTGTTTCTTATGTCTCTGTATTCTGATGTCTCATGTTCATCACAGATCTGCCTTGACTCAGGTTTCTGAAATACTGTTTTGTCATAGCATATGTTTTATCTCTATTAATTAGTTATATGATGAGGTGGACTCCATTCATCCTGCTCCAGTGCCAGTCTATCGACGCATCAGAGAGAACCTCTCAGCAGTGCTTCCCAAGCTACTCAGTTTAGTCAAGGATTCGTCACCACTTAAAATAATCTACCTTGATGCAAGAAATGATGCCCTGGCTGAGGAGCATGCAGGTACTGATTATATAAAATTACTTAACACGGTTTTGTTTAAAGGCTGGATAAGAGGTTTTGAGCCTTCTCTTAGAAGGTTATACATGTCTTATATAATATAAATCCTACTTTGGTGTTCCAAATCAATTAATGACCAAACTTTAAATTGTATTTATTGTATATGTGTTTGTGTTTTCAAGCCATTGACACTAGAGGTGGAATTGCCCTCTTGCCATCGATCTTCAAGGAAAAGATCGAAAACTTGATGATTCTAGGACAGGTAACTTGAGCTAAATATTGTTTGACACATCAGATAGGACTTTGGTTTGTCTGTGTTCCTGATCATATTCCATGTTTCTTTCTTTACTGCCTGTCATTTAGGGTGAGCCAAACACTCCCTACCCAACTATTCAAGTGAAGGTCCAAGATTGGAAGACTGCTATTGCAAGAAAAGCTGAAAGTGTCATCGTAGTTGACGGGGTTAAAGTGTGCTCCTGTATTGGGATTGAAGAGGCATTCATCGCCGCATTCTGTATGTATTTTGTTTTGAACATGGAATACCCGTCCCACCTGAAAAATACAATGGCTTTCTTCCAGAGAAGCATTGCCCAGATTTTGCTGAATGGAGAGAAGCTGTCAACACCTGTAACTCGTATTATTAACCTACTGTACTGAACAAAATGCCACCACAGTATCAATGCACCAAGTGTTTGCGTAGAACTTTTACCCTTACAAAACTAATTCAGCATATTGGACTTGTTCATGCGCATGAACCTAATTTCAGTATCACGTGTGGTTTGAAAGACTGTCAGTCATCCTTTTCAAAATATCATTCCTTCAGACGGCATGTTTACAGGAAACACAAACAGAACTTTTTCCCTTGCACAGAGAACAATGACATTATAGAACACCCCAGTCCTGAAGAACACTCTGCTTTAGAATTGGTCCAACATAAACCATCAACTATGGAACAACTATTGGAAGGTCTAAAAGACAACTTATTTGGCTTCATTTTGAAATGTAGGGAAAAAAATGGACTTACCCTGGCAGTACAGCAAGACATTGTTGATGATCTTCACTTTTTGCTTTGCTTCTTTAAAGAGAACTATGATGCATTTATTTCATACCATCTTGAAAAGAATGGGTTTAATGTGTCTGAATGTGAAGAACTTAACCACGTTATGTCCTCTACACACTTTTTTGACAAAGCTTGTGAAGTTATTCGGTCTCCGCATATGATAAAAAATCAATGTAAATCGAAAATGGGTTTAATTGAACCAGTCAATTATACACTTAGAAGCGCCTCAGGGGAAAAAATTGGACATTTTGCCTATGTGCCAATCATTCAGGTGCTCAAAAAGTACTGTTCCCTGGAAGATGTGTGGGAGCAAATAATTGCAAATGGTACAAAGGCTAGCGATAGTGAGGTTTTGCGAGAATACATAGATGGAGAGTATTATAAGCAACACTTGTATTTTCGAGACAATCCACAGGCTCTACGTCTTCATTTTTATGAGGATGAATTTGAAATCGTAAATCCATTGGGGGCCAAAAGGAATAAGTACAAACTGTGTGCCTTCTATTACACTGTAGGGAACATAGGTGACAGATATAGATCGAGACTGAGCCACATTCATTTAGCTTTGATGGTACGTTACATCCATTTGAAAGAATGTGGATTAGACGCTATACTTCAGCCCATCATAGATGATCTCAGGACTCTTTCATGTGATGGTTTCGCTATATGTTTTGATGGGATAGAACAGACTGTCAAAGCTGCCCTTGCCACAATTTCATGTGATAACCTGTCTGCTCACATGATAGGAGGATTTTCAATGTCATTCAATTCTGGCAGGATCTGTCGATTTTGCATGGCCTCCTATTCTGAAATGAAAAAAAACTTTTGTGAAGAAGATTTTGTATTGAGAACCACAGATGTGCATGCTTACCATGTCGAAAGTGTTATTGATGACCATGAGATGGTAGCTTTATATGGCGTCAAAGCGAAATGTCCATTTAATGAATTGGACTACTTTGATGTCACCAAAAGTTTCCCCCCCGACGTCATGCATGATGTATTAGAGGGGGTGTTACCTCTTGTTATGAAATTAGTAATCGGTGAAGCACAGAAACAGAAGCATATAACCATTCGTGAATTTAATGAGGAACTAAAACGGTTGTGCTTTGGGAAAAATGATATAGGAAATAGGCCAGTGCCTTTAACAGAAAAAACTCTGCAGAATTCTATAGTTGGATCTGCAAGCCAAAAATGGTGTCTTTTCAGGGTTTTGCCCATTTTGATGGCTCATCGAGTCCCACCTGGTAGTGCTTACTGGAATGTGTACTTGCTCAGCAGAGAAATTGTAGAGATTATTTTAGCTTCACAAATCAGAAAAGACGACCTTGCAAATCTCAAAATACTAATTGAAGAGTTTTTAATGGAGATGAGTAATGTCTTTGGAAATGTATTGACCCCCAAGTGTCATTACTTAATTCATTACCCACGATTAATTTCGATGTATGGACCCCTGCGCTACTTATGGTGCATGAGATATGAAAGCAAGCACCAATATTTTAAGGACATGTCCAGAAGTAGCAAGAATCTAATAAATGTTACACACTCTTTATCTACTCGACATCAGTTCAAACAATGCTGGGAGTTTTCTTCCAATTTATTGGGTGAATTTGAAAGGTCCAACAGCAGAAGCATAAACACACCATTTTCAGCACTTCCAGTAGACTTACAGAAGGCTTTGAAAGGACATGATGCCTTTCAAGATGTGCAGTTTGAGGGCAAAATGCTTCAGCGTGTTTCACAATTAAATGTAAATAGTGTGAAGTATGCCCTGGAAGATGTTTTTGTCATTGGTCATGTCCATGCTGAAAAAATCCCACTATTTTGGAGGGTGAAATATATAATCAATGTAGATACATGTTGGGTGTTATGTGGGAAGATTTTGTGTCCACTGTCTTTTGACAGTCATGTTCATGCATACAGTGTCAAATTTGACCAAAATTGGACATTGTTACACCCAGGGGATGAGGTGGATTTTCAAGCCCTAGATGTTTATTTAGTTGATGATGCCTTGTATGTACCGTTGAAATATTTAGTATAATCTGCCCACTTGTTCCTTGTCTGGCCATACCCATTAAGATTGAGAATTTGGTCATTTATTAAATTTCATGTTCATCCAGTTGTGCAACGTGAATAGATTTGAGAACACATCATTAAATTTTGATTTCAATGTATTTTGTATATGAAGTGTTAAAGGACAAAAAACTTCAGTGTCTCAATTTCATGTAAAAAATTTGTATACTCTCAGTGAGGCTTTTATAATTGTTCGTGTCTGATGAAATGCATAATTTTAGATGTTTGTTGGGTGTCATGCATTTTGAATGAAAAATCAATGTTTTTTTTTTTAAATGAATGCATTCTAATAACAATTGATGGATTTGACATTAACATTGATTGTATTTGTATTAATTTGAAGTATTTGTAACACCACTCAAAGTGATGTAACTGTTCTTTTGTTCTAAATAAAATATTTAAATATACCTGTTGGTTGAGCATGTATTTCAGTTATACCACTTTAAATTTTCAGAGATATTACCTTAAAAGGACAGATTAGTACCTTTTTGAGGGTACAGCATGGTAATGGTGTATTCAGGTACATTTCAGTCATGACAGGTACACAATTGTGCTTTAAAGGGTACAGATGACTAGAGTACAAAAAAGTACCTGCGACAATAGGTACATTATTGTTCTTCAGAAGGGTACTGCCCCAGCGACAAGCTTTTGTACCCATATAGGTACACAGTGGTACTTCCATTTCTCTGTGTGTAGATCTGAGAATTGTTACAGGGTGCTCCTACTTCACATATGAAATGAACACTAAACTGAGCACGTGCAGAGTGAATTATGTGATTTTTACCTCATTTCTGATTTGAGATTTGTTATAACTAACCCATGTTAGAATCATCCCTGGTCTCCCCTACAGCATATTTGTAGCAACAATCTTTTATGCTTCCAAATAGTTACTATTTAAACATAAGTGGAAGGTGAACGAGCTCTTTATCAGTGAGGTTAAAATAGCTATACAAAACAGCACTGGCCGATGTGGCCGACATTACTACCGGCGCCCCCCATTTCAGGCAAAGGGAAATTGGCTGAACCCCCCCCCCCCCAAAAAAAAGTGCTGCCCTAGGTGGCCGCCTATGTGGCTTAATCGTACCTGCTATCGGCGTTACTTGAGGATTCCGACAGCTCGAGACACGTAAGATAGGGGGGTGCCGGGCAAACCAAAACATATCGTTTTTTAGATTTGTTTATTTAGTAAGCTTGTTAGCCTTTTGGAAATAATCGTGCAAAACAGTATTAGTAAATAAATATAGTAAAAGATAAACATTTTCATTTTTCTCCCTTCCCGTCTTACCCTTGGGGGCGCACGAGCGCCCCTTTGAATGGAAATCGCCCCTTTTCAGTCTATGCCACCGGTCGGCACTTATAATAAAT
Organism: Paramormyrops kingsleyae; assembly: GCF_048594095.1. Classification (NCBI taxonomy): domain Eukaryota; kingdom Metazoa; phylum Chordata; class Actinopteri; order Osteoglossiformes; family Mormyridae; genus Paramormyrops; species Paramormyrops kingsleyae. Next base: position 19,784,620 of record NC_132801.1, on the reverse strand, counting down.
AGTGCACATAGTCTTTTCAATCTGTTTATGAATTGTATTGAAATGTATTTTAATTATTGCTTTGTATACCTGTATACTTAAAAGCTTTATATCCTACCTGGTTTAATTCATATATATTATTTTAAATGTTAATACAGAAATCTGAAAACTAAATTTATGCATTTGATACCAATGATAAAAAAATTCGAGTGTGGAATTATTTTTGGTAAAATTTTTATGTTCTTAAGTCGTTCTAAAGTCATCACATAAGCTCTCCGAAATTGTATTTTCACACACACACACACACACACACACACACACGTATATATATTTAGAGTCAAGCTTGTTTTAGGAAATCTACTATATGACTAATTTATAATCTGCTGCACAATTAATGTTGCACACATTCGTTTATACAAACGTAACGGAAACAGGAGCAAATATATTGAGAAATAACAGTTACAGTAACATCCCAATTACCATTAAATCTACAGCTGTACTGCTCGGAGGTGCAGAAGGGACCGGAGCTTATCACAAGCAAAAAGTCTGTCCCAAAGCAGGGGCAGTGATTGTTTCCTATTCATGCATAAAACGTCAAATAAAAGACAGCTGTGCACTCAAATTGATTAATTTTCAAATCTTTTATTTTGATATGAAATCAACATCCACCAAGCAATCCGATCACAATTTAACGGTACTTCTCAGACAGGGCCAGAGACACACTGGCGAGGAACTTGTCGATAGCGACGTGAGTCTCAGGGGTGAAGTCTTCAGGTGACGTCATGGCCAGCACCACGAGAAGGCAGTGACACAGAATCTGTAAGGAGAAACCAGTGTCAATGATCTTCTACAATAGATCTTGTTTTGCAGACATAAGTAACATTGTTTTACAGTTTCATTGTGTTTTGTTTTCACATTTTGATTTCTAAGTTGACGCATGTACACATTCAACCATATTACGTTTGAGGGCACTGAATTCTAAATTAAACTGCATTCAATTCTTTCAGGGACTCACTTTGAAGTTGGAAGGATCCACTCGCAGCACAAACGCATGCAGATCACTCAGGTTCCTAAGACCCTCACAGAGGTTATCGATTTTCTCCACCGCCTCCATGACACCTCCCATGACGGTTTTCCCATGCTTCCTAACAGAGGCAGAGCCGGGACTCAGGTCCTGCCAGTGGGCAAAATAGGTCTTGGTTTGAGGGTAGACAGTCAGCATTCTGTTGGAGAAGAATTCGTTGGTTAATGAGACAGAATCCTAATAGATGAACAGTTAAACACAGCACATAGCAATCTACAATGCGACAACTGAATTTACAAATTACATATACAACTTTTAAAGTTGAAAATTAGCAATTAAATTGGATTTACCTAGACAGAGCCTCATTTCCAATATCATCTACTCTTCCGGACACTTTGCTGAAGAAAGTTTTGACAAGAGTTTTCTCCTTGGCTGAAAGACTCATCTTGGCTCTTGTACTTAAGCAGAGTTTTCTGTGAAGGATGCATGTGTGAGTTCGACAATGCGCATCTTTATAGTGTTCCAGGGTGATGACACGCCATGATGCTCCTCCTCCGAGTGCATTCTATTGGTTCATCTTGAGACAGCCCAGCAATTGGTCAGCACCAGGGGCGTCAGAAGCGTTTTGAATGTGGGTGAACTAATATTTTATGTTAAATGTGGGGGGGGGGGGGGGGGTCCGAAAGAATAATTATGAAATGTGAGGTGGACACGTCCCCCTCAGATTTAATGGCGGCGACGCCCATGGTTAAAAGCATCTCTAGTTATTATTTATCCAACGTCAAAAACGTTGATGGTAAGAAGTTATTCATATATTAAATGTTTCTTCCCCGGATTACATTCGTTTACAAATCAATAATTACAGATAACCAGGATCATCATTCTTATATTAAGAGTTACGGCACAAATGAATAAGGCTCGGTTACAGAACATGAATGGATGGATGGATTCTTCATGCTCATAAAATTTTAAGTTCATATCTTCGGGGTTGACATATGTATATTAGTTTCCAACAAATTGGAATTATTCCCACATTTGATTATTGAGCCTAAAATAAAGAAGCTGCTCTGCTTGATATTTACGATTCTCCTTTCATTGTTCCATGATACACGACGTAGTCGCATAAGATGAGGCAATTCCTTTACATAAATGTAAATTAAACCATTTACAGATATTAGATTATCACCTATGAACCTTTTAGCTCAATGTACATGACGTTAAAAATGAACAATGGAACCGATGAAGACATTCATGGAGGTTTAAAGTAAAACTGCCGCAAAATGAGAAAAAAATAATAAAAGAGGCTTTGTCAACTAACTGCTCTTTTGGAATTTTTAGTAGTTTGTAACCTAGAACATCAAGTGATCAAGTCGTGTTTCTCCAGAGATTAAAGTGCTACGTTATGTGTCTGTTCATTACGAGCATTTAAGCATAATATAAACTTATTGTATTTGCAGTCTTTTAAAGTTAGTTTTGCTTGCTTAAATTAAATTAAATCCTTTTAATATTTCACCAAATTCGGTCATCTCTGAAATAGATGACTCACTCATAATACTGCAAACTGAAGAATTCAGTATTTCTTACAAGTTTGAATAATGAAAAAGAAAAACACTCGTCGCATCCGGCAAATATCAGATTTGGTTTGTCTCAGTAAATTTCAGCATTCTTGTTTATTCAACTGAGCATACAAGAAGAATTCTTTCCCATTTATATACACTTGCATAACTTGCCAAAAAATCACTACAAAGTGCAAGTTTAAAGTTTAAATATGGGTTTTTTAATTGAAAATGGTGTTGTTGGAAGCTGAGGGTATTTGGTATACATTTATGATAATTAGCAAAATTATATCGGGCTGCATCGTGGTTGGCAGTTTTTTTTATAAAGATAATATGGAGACTTGTAACATTCATATGTTTTGTGGTTCCTATAGCTGGATATATTGATGTCCCACGTGATTCATATAGATGTATTCTTTCCCAGATTATAGGCAATTACGTATCAGTAATTCCCCATATCCAGGAACGGCATTCGTTTACCAAGAGTTACATTACGATGCTTTTAAGGCCTGTAAATTTTAAAGTCTATATCTCAGATTTGACTTATATTTATGATTATATATTATTATCCAGCAAGTTGGATTCTTTTCGCATGTGATCATTAAGCCTAAAAGAATACCATAAAAAGAGAAAAAAGAAAATCAGTTCCTTTAACTATCTTTGTTTTTTAATTTTGAATAATTTGTCACTGGAAGTCATGTTACTCCGGAGATGTGAACTTCTATATTTGGTGCGTGGTCATTACGATTAGCACGTGGCATGTCAGTGTCATATTAGTTCTAGTCATTTCAAGTTATTACTGCATATTTGAATTTGTTTTAAAGCCTTTATTCGTTTTACGTAGATTCTCTCTGAAATACACAACTCACTGTTAGTACTGTGAACTGATAAATGCAGTATTTTATGAGTCTGCGTGATGCAAGGAAAGCAAATTACAGGTTTAGAGTAATTTAGCTTAGCACGGTAAATGTCAGCATTGATGTTTTAATATAGGCTACCCATTTTATCAAACCATTTGCTCAATTATATATAAAAAGTAGCATATATTCTTCTACATTAATATTAATTAATATAATATAATAAAAGGTAAACAAATTGCAAGTTTATAGTTTAAATACGGGTTTTAAGATATTTGCAAAATGCTGTCGTAGTCCGTCATGGGTGGACATTGTCTAACTATCAAGATTTCATGAAGACTGTTCTCACTAGATAATCATTTTGTGAAACGGACATTCATTCGGACCAGTCAGTTAAAGAAGACATTTAATTGTTTGATTCAAATGTTATAACAGATGAACTTTTACATCATTTAACATCATTTCTAAATGATCTAAAATGCCCTATAGAAGCATATATAAGATAACCTTAAATAAAAGCAAACGGAAATTAGATAAAAGCAAATTAGTAAAAAAAAATAAAAATCAGCATAAAATAATGACTCATAATTACCTTTTAGGGAACAACAAATAAGAAAAACACTGTAACACGTGTTTTATGATAGAAAATCTTATGATGATTTTAGACTTCCTTAATAAACACATGCAATCACACACAGGCTTTGCCTATCTCTCTTAAATGTCTGGTATTAATTAAAAAAAAACTTTTTTAATTTTGAAAAACTTAAAAAGAACAGTACTTTCAAAACGGATAAAGCCAAAAGTGGTAAAAGTGCGAAAATCTCTAAGTAATATTCATCATCAATTCCCTCGAACTACAGGGTAATTGTGCATATAGTTTAATAATGGTCCCATGGCATGACTGAATGAAAGTCCCTTATACATAATACATATATATTTCAGAAGCAATAAAATGTATATTTAATAGCTCACAATAATCTGCTGAATAAATACTAATGAATAATATGCAGTAATAGATTTCATTGTGTTTATTTGGCTGTAGATATTTATCAACATGCAACGTGACATACAGATAATAAGCAAATGCTGTGCTTTTACCTCGATAGAAAAAATTAACTTTTTTGCGCTGGTCCGTGAGACGGATTTATTTTTATTGTGGCTTATCGACCGGTAAAGAAATATTTAATTTATTTCTTAGTATTCTCCGGCTACAGCGCATCAACCAATCACAATCAGCTTTTACTTTGGGGTGGGGTGAAGACTGACCATAAAAGGATGGAAAAGCTGTCGAGCTGAGCTACTGAGAACATCATTCTCAAAGACAAAGTAAACAGGTCTAAACTAACGCCAACATGGTTCAGTGGACTGATGCTGAGCGCGCCGCCATCGCTGATATCTTCGGAAAAATCGACCGCAATGTAGTTGGACCAAACGCACTTGCCAGGTAACTCAGCTTTTCTGTGTAATTGGCTTAGACTATTAACTTAATTCGTATAACACTGATGAACTTACATCGGGTCAGTCTTACCAAAATGTCCAATATAATAATTTTCACGAACTGAAAATATTTGTTTTGCTAAATGCATCTTATTTTTTCCAGGTGCCTTATCGTGTACCCCTGGACCCGGAGATATTTCGGTGGCTTTGGAAACTTGTACAGCGCCGATGCCATCATGGCGAACCCCAAGGTCGCTGCCCACGGAAAGGTTGTGTTTGGCGGGCTGGAGAAGGCTGTGAAGAACTTGGATGACATCAAGAAAACCTTCGCCCCGCTGAGCGAGCTGCATTCAGAGAAGCTGAACGTGGATCCCGATAACTTCAGAGTGAGTGTCGTTCACTGAGGCTGAAGTGTAATAAGAATGAATCCTTTATTATGTAAACTGCTCTTCTAGAGATATTGCAGCGTCTCAAACCATAAATATACTCTTGTCATTTTCTGAAAAATGTTTTGTGTTAATCTTTTATATATCCCAAATATATTAAATTTAATCGTTTTAATCAGTTTCATAGTTGTAGCTTCATTTAAATAATTAGAGGTGTTTTCCTATCAGCCATAAATATAATTTTGCCATTTGCCGAAAAAGGCATTTCGTGTCAATATGTTTAATTTCCCAAATATGACTGTAATTCAATAGTTTGGGTTTCACTTAGATAATTAGAGGTGTTTTCCTATAAGATTCCCAGTGTGTTAACGCATTTCTCCTGGACTTTCTCTCTCTCCACAGCTGCTGGCTGACTGCCTCACCCTTGTCATTGCTGGGCAGATGCGCGCTGCGTTCACACCGGAAGTTCAGGCAGCGTGGCAGAAGTTTCTTGCTGTTGTTGTTTCTGCTCTCTGCAGGCAGTATTACTAAAGTATCTCAATAAATCAAATGGAATCAATTAAATCAGCTTTTCTTGTATTTCATCCACACACACTGCCCCTTTTTTATTTTCTTTTTTTTGCCTTCCTCTAGTTTTCCGGACGCTTTGCTGCAGAAACACTTGACAAGAGCTTTTCTCCTTGGTTCTTGTACTTTGACTGGTGTCTCTTAAAGGCACATGTGTAGGGTGGCCAGGACACATCTTCATGCGTCTCACGCTAAAAACAAATCTTTTCTGCTCCATGTACTTTCAGCTCTTAGTCACACTCAGTCAAAGCGTGTAATCAGCCCACTTCAGTAAGCCAGTCTTGTCTCCTCGTAAAATATTAAAATGCTTGGTTGGTGTTCTCACAGAAGATGCTGCCCTGGCCAATTCCTCTTGCCATGATCCACCTGGTGGGGTGCTAAAGCATTGAAGGACACAAATATAATAATCATATATAGTAAACACAGTCATAGCAATCATTTACGGACCATTCCTGCTGAAAATGGGAGCACATGTAAGAAACTAACAAAGGTGTGTGACTCTGAGGGTTAGGAGTCTTTGTCAGGAGCAGGAATCCCACAGTACCAAACCCGTAGCTGGCAGACTTATCGTGGTGTAACTGGGCCCTTGAGAAAGACCATTAACCCCAGTTTCTCCAACGTGACACTATGCCTTGACTGTAAGTTTTTGTCTCTCCAGTATATGTGTGTGCATCATAGGAGAGCCCAGTATGATTTGTGAAGATTGAAATGTGTAATAAGAAATGAAAAAGTAAAATTTATCTTTTATGATGTAAACTGCTCTTCTAGAGATATTGCAGCATCTCCCACCATAAATATAATCTTGTCATTTTCTGATAAATGTGTTGTGTTAATCTTTTACATATCCCAAATATGACTGTAATGCAATAGTTTGGGTTTCACTTAGATAATTAGAGGTGTTTTCCTATAAGATTCCCAGTGTGTTAACGCATTTCTCCTGGACTCTCTCTCTCTCCACAGCTGCTGGCTGACTGTCTCACCCTTGTCATTGCTGGGCAGATGCGCGCTGCGTTCACACCGGAAGTTCAGGCAGCGTGGCAGAAGTTTCTTGCTGTTGTTGTTTCTGCTCTCTGCAGGCAGTATTACTAAAGTATCTCAATAAATCAAATGGAATCAATTAAAATTGTTTTATTGTATTTTATCTACACGCAGTCAATATGCATAGACCTTCAAGCAGATGGATACCAAAACATACACGACGTTTGTATTAACCTTGCTGTCGTGTTACGGTCGGCACCGACCTTTTTTTAAGGTAAAAATGCATAAAAGCACCACATAAATTTGAATACTGCATCAAGACTTTTTGACCTTGTCAGGAATCTCTATTTAAACAAAATAAATAACAAAATCATGGCAAGGCATGCCCATACATGTAAGGCAAGATAAGACCATGCAATTCATTTATACTACTCACAATAAGTTAGGGATATTGTTATTCACATGAGTGCTTTTCCTATTTGCTCTTAATTTTAATGAAATAAGTAAAAGTTCCCTAATAATGTATGAGAAGAAACACCATTTTCATTAGTTTAATATTTATTACCCCAAAAATTTAGACAATAACAGGGACAGCCCCAAATAACAACAATTGACAATGTCAGTAGTGGGTGTTTCCACCATTTGCCGCAATGACAGCTTGACAGCGACGTCTCATGCTCCTCACTAGCCTCATGATGTTGTCCTGAGGCAATGCGTTCCACTCTTCCAGAAGTGCTACACACAGTTCTGCCATTTCACGTGGGGGTGGGGTACGATCATCCAGTCTCTGCTTCAACTGGTCCCAGACGTGCTCTATGGGGTTCAGGTCAGGGGACATTGATGGCCATACCATATGAGGCACTCCAACCTCCTGAAGTCGAGCTGTGACAATTCTGCCACGATGTGGTGGAGCATTATCATCCATGAACAGAAAGTTGGGGTGTGCTGGCGGAATTGGGGGATGATGATGGGTTCTATGATGTCTCTGAGGTGAGAACGTGCAGTGACTGAGCCATGTACAATAACCAAATCTGTTTTGTGCTGACTGGTGATGCCTGCCCAGACTGTTGCACCTCCTCCACTAAAGCAAACCCTGGGGACGATGTTGACCTCAGCGTATTGCTCACCTCGCCTTCTCCAGCAACGCTGACGACAATCATTTCTGTGCAAGGTGACCCGACACTCATCAGTGAACATGACGGTAGACCACTGCTACATTGCCCAGGTCACATGGTCTTGTGCCCACTGCAAAGGTTCACGGCGATGTTTTGGTGTCAGTCGAGTCACCTGCAACAGTCGGCTGGCATTCAAGCCAAAGCGGTGGAGTCGGTTGCGAATGGTTTGTCTGGAAACCCTAGTACCCCTCGCATCTCGCAGGCCTGCAGCTGTGTGGCAGTTGCATGACGATGTCTGAGTGCATAGGTCCTTAGGTACTGGTCATAGTTGCGGTCTGTCACTCGTGGGGCTCCACTCCTAGGTCTGTCATGAACTCTGCCAGTAGTTCTGTGTCTTGATGCAAGTCTGCTGATGACACTTTGAGACACACCAAGTTCACGAGCAACATCTGACCGCCTGCCACCGACCCAAAGGCGTGACCATGGCCAGGCGGCGCTGCTCGTCCGTTCAGTGACGTCGTGTGTTCATGGCTGTTTGAATGATGAACTTGGAATGACATACTGACAATACCAGCTTTTATACCCACAGGATGTTGAAATTGATGCCACATTGAAAAGGGTTGTCTTTTGGTATTGGCCCCAATATAAGGCACACCTGTACTGTTTTAAATAAATAAATAATATTTATTGTTTGTACTTTGCTGCTTTTTGTTGCCATGCTGTCTTAACTACCTCTGTAAAGTGAAATGTCTGCATGTTGTATGTATGTTGTCTTGAGTGCACTTGTCCCTTATGTCCGCGCATTGAGCCTTGGAGAAACGCAATTTCGTTCTGCCTGCATCTGTCTTTGTACTGTTGTATGGTGTGAATGACAATAAAGTTTCACTTCACTTCACTTCACTTCACTGAATCAGGAGACTTCGTAATTTAAACGTTCAGTACTTGATAGGCCTACTGATTATATGAACATTTACACCATATCTCTTTATTGGGTTTATTTGCTTGTCCGTTTTATTTGTTTGTTTGTTTGTCTGTCTATTTGTTTGTTTATTTGTTTTTGAATAAAGAGTGGGAAAAGTCGGCTGTATTTGGATGGATTTGTTGTTAAATACAAGGGTCATTGTTGCGAACGTTACCAGATATGTGAATGTTCTGTAAATTTTTTAATTAGTTAGAGGACATACTCAAATTAACATAATTTGTCTGAAATATTTCATTGGAGTCGATTTTGCAGCGGACGTAGTTAATCGGTTTTATTATTTTATATTATATTATATTATATTATATTATATTATATCCGCAATAAACAATAATATTTAATCAAATTCATGAAAAGAGTTGTGTATAAAATCTATAAAATTAACAAAGATGACCCTCTAAATCTAAGTACACAAACTGAGTGTTTATCGTGGGTTACGTGGAATTAAGTTTAAAGATTTAAAAATACAGCCTTGTGTCGATTTGGGACCGGGACTGCCGGGCGCGCGTCAGTATCTCGACATTATAGCTTTCCGTCACATACTATAAATTACTGTGCAGCGCCCTTTTTGTAAAATGGGTTACAAAAATCCACCTTTTGGTAAAGCAGCGTCATGTCACACTGACAAATTGAGAAAAATCCAACATTTCATTAACATAAATTTATTCCAAGAAAAAAAAAATCCTTCATCAAGAAATAATTATCTTTAACAAAAAACACATGTGCCACGATTATTGGCACCCCTGGAAATTATAGTGAACACAATGTAACAGAAGCATGTTTCCCCTGTAAATTGTACATCTTTGAGTTGAGTTGAGTGAATAGGAACCTTCCAGCTGTAATCCATGACTTCCTGGTTAACAGGGATACGAACATGAGGTGACACAGAGCTCAAAAAGACAGCTGTGCACTCAAATTGATTAATTTTCAAATCTTTTATTTTGATATGAAATCAACATCCACCAAGCAATCCGATCACAATTTAACGGTACTTCTCAGACAGGGCCAGAGACACACTGGCGAGGAACTTGTCGATAGCGACGTGAGTCTCAGGGGTGAAGTCCTCAGGTGACGTCATGGCCAGCACCACGAGAAGGCAGTGACACAGAATCTGTAAGGAGAAACCAGTGTCATTGATCTTCTACATAGATCTTGTTTTGCAGACATAAGTAACATTGTTTTACAGTTTCATTGTGTTTTGTTTTCACATTTTGATTTCTAAGTTGACGCATGTGTTACATGGGCGTTACGGGCATGTGGGGTTTTGTTTTTACCCTCGTGCCTTTGGTGTGTGAGCCGGGATCGCTGGACTAATTAATTGCCTTGGCAATTGCGGCGCTGGACAATGGGTGGGAAATTGGGATTGGTTGAAAAGTGAAGGAGGACGACCGCATGATAGTACTGGTTCGTGCTGGGTGAGTGGAGTCCATATACACCACACCTATGATGGAGGCCTCTGGCCAACCGTGTTTAGGAGCTGCTCAGGGCCTTTATTCAGGGAGCAATGTAGTGGCAATGTCACCTTTTTTCATTGGGTCGCCTTGGGTGCCTAGGTTTGGGGGTAGAGATTCAGATGTCCCATATGGGCAATGGAAGAATAGAATTAAGGCAATGTTGAGGAATGAGTCCTGGGATCCGCAGCAGCAAAGTGACTTCATAGTAGGGGCTTTAGATGGTGATGCCAGGAGAGAGGTAGTAGTGCTGGAGGAGCCTTTAAGGAATACCCCTGAAGGGATATTCGCCTACTTGGATGAGCTCTATGGTGATCGCGTGCCGGTGGCCTATTTGAGGGGGATGTTTTTTGATTGTAAGCAGAGAGCTGGTGAGACGGGGAGGGCCTTTGCCTTGCGGTTGCGGGAATTACATCAACGCTTGCAGCAACGGGACCCGGTCATGATGGGGAATGCAGATCAAGTGCTGAGAGACCAGTTTGTGACAGGGCTGCAGGATGCAGATTTAAGGCAGAATTTGAACCGCTTGATCCGCCGTAGGGAACTCAAGACGTTCGATCAGGTACGAACTGAGGTCCTTTGGGCCGAGGAGGATCGTCAGGCGACGGTCTGGCAACCATCAGCTTGTGCAAAGGTTTCAGCTAATAGGACTCCGGACGTGAGAGGAGACGATTGGAAGGAAAAGTTGCAGGAGGAACTGCTGCAGGAAGTTCGTGGGCAGTTTGAAGAGCTGCAGAACAAGGTGATGTTAGAGCTGCGGGACCTAAGGGCTGGAGTGGGCTTCAGGAGGCAGGGGATTGAACCAATGCCCCAAGGGACTGTATCGGGACAACCAGTTGGTGTACAGGATCGTATTGGACAAGCTCCTGGGCATAGGTGGGAGGACTTCCAAGGACCAGGAAGTAGTGTTGGTGGGGTGGTAGAGACGGTACGCAGGTCACAACGGGCTAATTTTGGAAAGAAACCAGTGAGGTATACTTGAAAGCTGGCTATGGGGAATGGCTGTTTCATGTTTGGTGTTCCTTTGGGAGTTTTTACTGGACAGCTGGGATCAGGCTCGAGGACGTGCCTATGAAAAAGTAGGGAGGAGTGTTACATGGGCGTTACGGGCATGTGGGGTTTTGTTTTTACCCTCGTGCCTTTGGTGTGTGAGCCGGGATCGCTGGACTAATTAATTGCCTTGGCAATTGCGGCGCTGGACAATGGGTGGGAAATTGGGATTGGTTGAAAAGTGAAGGAGGACGACCGCATGACAGAAAAAGGGAGACGACAATAAAGGAAGAGAGACACGGGACGGGAAACGAGGATCAGCATACACCGGAGGGCGGATAGCGGAGCACCCCGGAAGGAGATCGCGGACTCCGAGGACTGGGAGCGAGAGAACCCGGAAGAGACACCCAGGAGACACAGGGGAGAGGGGTGCCGGTGAGAAAGATAGCGCTGGGACTGAAGGGACGCAGCGATCGTGTCTCAAGGCGCTTTTCGGAGAGGGAGCCGCCTGGACGTCGGAGCGGGGGAGAGTCATTGGGCACTCCCCCCGCAGTGAGTTAAGCCGAAACCTTGTTTGCCTGGATAGATCCATATATCGGGTCGGCGCCTGGTCCGGGCTCCGTCTTAGGGCTAAGTAGTTAAGGGGCGTTAGAGATTAGGATATCAATTCTCCCTGTAGTGGATACCGCGATATGGTGTTTTGTAGTGGGTGTGTACGGGTGTTTCGATTCGCGTGTACGATTATTATTGCGGTGCCCTGTGGGGGTTATGAGTGTGTGGTAGCGTGCTTTTTGCTGTGAGACTCGGTATCCCTATAAGGTATTGTGGGTTGTGCCTTGGCGGAATCTGCTTTTGCTCGCCCTGTTTGTGTGTCGCCCCTTTTAGGCTCGGGCGAACGGGACCCGGCTAGTGGGGACCATTTATTGCACGGACATCGCCTGGCCCCGCTGATTCGATAGTGGATCCTGAACGGATTTTTATGAAGTTTTTATTATGTATTTGTATGCCATTGGCTAGCCTTGGCATCCTTTTTAAGTGTGTGTTTTTCTCCCTGTAAAAATAAAGTGGTAAAACACAAACTGCCAGGTGTTGGGGTGTGTGGAGCGACTCATACCAGCACAACCAGTCTGAACCAAATTGGAGGGTCCTGGTGCCCTATTGCAACATCAGGTGGCGTAGTCGAGGCTTTCAAGGGTTATTGGGGGAGCTTTGTGATTAGGTTACCCATTGGGTTGAAGCAGGGTTGCTTTATAACTGCCCCATTTCCTTAAGTGCATTTGGGCCGCGTGACGTAGCCGTGACACATGTACACATTCAACCATATTACGTTTGAGGGCACTAAATTCTAAATTAAACTGCATTCAGTTCTTTCAGGGACTCACTTTGAAGTTGGAAGGATCCACTCGCAGCACAAACGCATGCAGATCACTCAGGTTCCTAAGACCCTCACAGAGGTTATCGATTTTCTCCACCGCCTCCATGACACCTCCCATGACGGTTTTCCCATGCTTCCTAACAGAGGCAGAGCCGGGACTCAGGTCCTGCCAGTGGGCAAAATAGGTCTTGGTTTGAGGGTAGACAGTCAGCATTCTGTTGGAGAAGAATGCGTTGGTTAATGAGACAGAATCCTAATAGATGAACAGTTAAACACAGTACATAGCAATCTACAATGCGACAACTGAATTTACAAATTACATATACAACTTTTAAAGTTGAAAATTAGCAATTGAATTGGATTTACCTAGACAGAGCCTCATTTCCAATATCATCTACTCTTCCGGACACTTTGCTGAAGAAAGTTTTGACAAGAGTTTTCTCCTTGGCTGAAAGACTCATCTTGGCTCTTGTACTTAAGCAGAGTTTTCTGTGAAGGATGCATGTGTGAGTTCGACAATGCGCATCTTTATAGTGTTCCAGGGTGATGACACGCCATGATGCTCCTCCTCCGGGTGCATTCTATTGGTTCATCTTGAGACAGCCCAGCAATTGGTCAGCACCAGGGGCGTCAGAAGCGTTTTGAATGCGGGTGAACTAATATTTTATGTTAAATGTGGGGGGGGGGGGGGTCCAAAAGAATAATTATGAAATGTGAGGTGGACACGTCCCCCTCAGATTTAATGGCGGCGACGCCCATGGTTAAAAGCATCTCTAGTTATTATTTATCCAACGTCAAAAACGTTGATGGTAAGAAGTTATTCATATATTAAATGTTTCTTCCCCGGATTACATTCGTTTACAAATCAATAATTATAGATAACCAGGATCATCATTCTTATATTAAGAGTTACGGCACAAATGAATAAGGCTCGGTTACAGAACATGAATGGATGGATGGATTCTTCATGCTCATAAAATTTTAAGTTCATATCTTCGGGGTTGACATATTTATATTAGTTTCCAACAAATTGGAATTATTCCCACATTTGATTATTGAGCCTAAAATAAAGAAGCTGCTCTGCTTGATATTTACGATTCTCCTTTCATTGTTCCATGATACACGACGTAGTCGCATAAGATGAGGCAATTCCTTTACATAAATGTAAATGAAACCATTTACAGATATTAGATTATCACCTATGAACCTTTTAGCTCAATGTACATGACGTTAAAAATGAACAACGGAACCGATGAAGACATTCATGGAGGTTTAAAGTAAAACTGCCGCAAAATGAGAAAAAAATAATAAAAGAGGCTTTGTCAACTAACTGCTCTTTTGGAATTTTTAGTAGTTTGTAACCTAGAACATCAAGTGATCAAGTCGTGTTTCTCCAGAGATTAAAGTGCTACGTTATGTGTCTGTTCATTACGAGCATTTAAGCATAATATAAACTTATTGTATTTGCAGTCTTTTAAAGTTAGTTTTGCTTGCTTAAATTAAATTAAATCCTTTTAATATTTCACCAAATTCGGTCATCTCTGAAATAGATGACTCACTCATAATACTGTAAACTGAAGAATTCAGTATTTCTTACGAGTTTGAATAATGAAAAAGAAAAACACTCGTCGCATCCGGCAAATATCAGATTTGGTTTGTCTCAGTAAATGTCAGCATTCTTGTTTATTCAACTGAGCATACAAGAAGAATTCTTTCCCATTTATATACACTTGCATAACTTGCCAAAAAATCACTACAAGGTGCAAGTTTAAAGTTTAAATATGGGTTTTATAATTGAAAATGGTGTTGTTGGAAGCTGAGGGTATTTGGTATACATTTATGATAATTAGCAAAATTATATCGGGCTGCATCGTGGGTTGGCAGAGTTTTTTTTATAAAGATAATACGGAGACTTGTAACATTCATATGTTTTGTGGTTCCTATAGCTGGATATATTGATGTCCCACGTGATTCATATAGATGTATTCTTTCCCAGATTATACACAATTACGTATCAGTAATTCCCCATATCCAGGAACGGCATTCGTTTACCAAGAGTTACATTACGATGTTTTAAGGCCTGTAAATTTTAAAGTCCATATCTCAGATTTGACTTATATTTATGATTATATATTATTATCCAGCAAGTTGGATTCTTTTCGCATGTGATCATTAAGCCTAAAAGAATACCATAAAAAGAGAAAAAAGAAAATCAGTTCCTTTAACTATCTTTGTTTTTTAATTTTGAATAATTTGTCACTGAAAGTCATGTTACTCCGGAGATGTGAACTGCTATATTTGGTGCGTGGTCATTACGATTAGCACGTGGCATGTCAGTGTCATATTAGTTCTAGTCTTTTCAAGTTATTACTGCATATTTGAATTTGTTTTAAAGCCTTTATTCGTTTTACGTAGATTCTCTCTGAAATACACAACTCACTGTTAGTACTGTGAACTGATAAATGCAGTATTTTAGATTAGACTTTATTAATCCCACAATGGGGAAATTCTTTATTTTATGAGTCTGCGTGATGCAAGGAAAGCAAATTACAGGTTTAGAGTAATTTAGCTTAGCACGGTAAATGTCAGCATTGTTGTTTTAATATAGGCTACCCATTTTATCAAACCATTTGCTCAATTATATATAAAAAGTAGCCTATATTCTTCTACATTAATATTAATTAATATAATATAATAAAAGGTAAACAAATTGCAAGTTTATAGTTTAAATACGGGTTTTAAGATATTTGCAAAATGCTGTCGTAGTCCGTCATGGGTGGACATTGTCTAACTATCAAGATTTCATGAAGACTGTTCTCACTAGATAATCATTTTGTGAAACGGACATTCATTCGGACCAGTCAGTTAAAGAAGACATTTAATTGTTTGATTCAAGTGTTATAACAGATGAACTTTTACATCATTTAACATCATTTCTAAATGATCTAAAATGCCCTATAGAAGCATATATAAGATAACCTTAAATAAAAGCAAACGGAAATTAGATAAAAGCAAATTAGTAAAAAAAAAAAAAATCAGCATAAAATAATGACTCATAATTACCTTTTAGGAAACAACAAATAAGAAAAACACTGTAACACGTGTTTTATGATAGAAAATCTGATGATGATTTTAGACTTCCTTAATAAACACATGCAATCACACACAGGCTTTGCCTATCTCTCTTAAATGTCTGGTATTAATTAAAAAAAACTTTTTTAATTTTGAAAAACTTAAAAAGAACAGTACTTTCAAAACGGATAAAGCCAAAAGTGGTAAAAGTGCGAAAATCTCTAAGTAATATTCATTATCAATTCCCTCGAACTACAGGGTAATTGTGCATATAGTTTAATAATGGTCCCATGGCATGACTGAATGAAAGTCCCTTATACATAATACATATATATTTCAGAAGCAATAAAATGTATATTTAATAGCTCACAATGATCTGCTGAATAAATACTAATGAATAATATGCAGTAATAGATTTCATTGTGTTTATTTGGCTGTAGATATTTATCAACATGCAACGTGACATACAGATAATAAGCAAATGCTGTGCTTTTACCTCGATAGAAAAAATTAACTTTTTTGCGCTGGTCCGTGAGACGGATTTATTTTTATTGTGGCTTATCGACCGGTAAAGAAATATTTAATTTATTTCTTAGTATTCTCCGGCTACAGCGCATCAACCAATCACAATCAGCTTTTACTTTGGGGTGGGGTGAAGACTGACCATAAAAGGATGGAAAAGCTGTCGAGCTGAGCTACTGAGAACATCATTCTCAAAGACAAAGTAAACAGGTCTAAACTAACGCCAACATGGTTCAGTGGACTGATGCTGAGCGCGCCGCCATCGCTGATATCTTCGGAAAAATCGACCGCAATGTAGTTGGACCAAACGCACTTGCCAGGTAACTCAGCTTTTCTGTGTAATTGGCTTAGACTATTAACTTAATTCGTATAACACTGATGAATTTACATCGGGTCAGTCTTACCAAAATGTCCAATATAATAATTTTCACGAACTGAAAATATTTGTTTTGCTAAATGCATCTTATTTTTTCCAGGTGCCTTATCGTGTACCCCTGGACCCGGAGATATTTCGGTGGCTTTGGGAACTTGTACAGCGCCGATGCCATCCTGGCGAACCCCAAGGTCGCTGCCCACGGAAAGGTTGTGTTTGGCGGGCTGGAGAAGGCTGTGAAGAACTTGGATGACATCAAGAAAACCTTCGCCCCGCTGAGCGAGCTGCATTCAGAGAAGCTGAACGTGGATCCCGATAACTTCAGAGTGAGTGTCGTTCACTGAGGCTGAAGTGTAATAAGAATGAATCCTTTATTATGTAAACTGCTCTTCTAGAGATATTGCAGCGTCTCAAACCATAAATATACTCGTCATTTTCTGAAAAATGTTTTGTGTTAATATTTTATATATCCCAAATATATTAAATTTAATCGTTTTAATCAGTTTAATAGTTGTAGCTTCATTTAAATAATTAGAAGTGTTTTCCTATCAGCCATAAATATAATTTTGCCATTTGCCGAAAAAGGCATTTCGTGTCAATATGTTTAATTTCCCAAATATGACTGTAATTCAATAGTTTGGGTTTCACTTAGATAATTAGAGGTGTTTTCCTATAAGATTCCCAGTGTGTTAACGCATTTCTCCTGGACTCTCTTTCTCTCGACAGCTGCTGGCTGACTGTCTCACCCTTGTCATTGCTGGGCAGATGCGCGCTGCGTTCACACCGGAAGTTCAGGCAGCGTGGCAGAAGTTTCTTGCTGTTGTTGTTTCTGCTCTCTGCAGGCAGTATTACTAAAGTATCTCAATAAATCAAATGGAATCAATTAAATCAGGTTTTCTTGTATTTCATCCACACACACTGCCCCTTTTTTATTTTCTTTTTTTGCCTTCCTCTAGTTTTCCGGACGCTTTGCTGCAGAAACACTTGACAAGAGCTTTTCTCCTTGGTTCTTGTACTTTGACTGGTGTCTCTTAAAGGCACATGTGTAGGGTGGCCAGGACACATCTTCATGCGTCTCACGCTAAAAACAAATCTTTTCTGCTCCATGTACTTTCAGCTCTTAGTCACACTCAGTCAAAGCGTGTAATCAGCCCACTTCAGTAAGCCAGTCTTGTCTCCTCGTAAAATATTAAAATGCTTGGTTGGTGTTCTCACAGAAGATGCTGCCCTGGCCAATTCCTCTTGCCATGATCCACCTGGTGGGGTGCTAAAGCATTGAAGGACACAAATATAATAATCATATATAGTAAACACAGTCATAGCAATCATTTACGGACCATTCCTGCTGAAAATGGGAGCACATGTAAGAAACTAACAAAGGTGTGTGACTCTGAGGGTTAGGAGTCTTTGTCAGGAGCAGGAATCCCACAGTACAAAACCCGTAGCTGGCAGACTTATCGTGGTGTAACTGGGCCCTTGAGAAAGACCATTAACCCCAGTTTCTCCAACGTGACACTATGCCTTGACTGTAAGTTTTTGTCTCTCCAGTATACGTGTGTGCATCATAGGAGAGCCCAGTATGATTTGTGAAGATTGAAATGTGTAATAAGAAATGAAAAAGTAAAATTTATCTTTTATGATGTAAACTGCTCTTCTAGAGATATTGCAGCATCTCCCACCATAAATATAATCTTGTCATTTTCTGATAAATGTGTTGTGTTAATCTTTTACATATGCCAAATATGACTGTAATGCAATAGTTTGGGTTTCACTTAGATAATTAGAGGTGTTTTCCTATAAGATTCCCAGTGTGTTAACGCATTTCTCCTGGACTCTCTCTCTCTCCACAGTTGCTGGCTGACTGCCTCACCCTTGTCATTGCTGGGCAGATGGGCGCTGCGTTCACACCGGAAGTTCAGGCAGCGTGGCAGAAGTTTCTTGCTGTTGTTGTTTCTGCTCTCTGCAGGCAGTATTACTAAAGTATCTCAATAAATCAAATGGAATCAATTAAAATTGTCTGTTTTGTTTTATTGTATTTTATCTACACGCAGTCAATATGCATAGACCTTCAAGCAGATGGATACCAAAACATACACGACGTTTGTATTAACCTTGCTGTCGTGTTACGGTTGGCACCGACCTTTTTTTAAGGTAAAAATGCATAAAAGCACCACATAAATTTGAATACTGCATCAAGACTTTTTGACCTTGTCAGGAATCTCTATTTAAACAAAATAAATAACAAAATCATGGCAAGGCATGCCCATACATGTAAGGCAAGATAAGACCATGCAATTCATTTATACTACTCACAATAAGTTAGGGATATTGTTATTTACATGAGTGCTTTTCCTATTTGCTCTTAATTTTAATGAAATAAGTAAAAGTTCCCTAATAATGTATGAGAAGAAACACCATTTTCATTAGTTTAATATTTATTACCCCAAAAATTTAGACAATAACAGGGACAGCCCCAAATAACAACAATTGACAATGTCAGTAGTGGGTGTTTCCACCATTTGCCGCAATGACAGCTTGACAGCGACGTCTCATGCTCCTCACTAGCCTCATGATGTTGTCCTGAGGCAATGCGTTCCACTCTTCCACAAGTGCTACACGCAGTTCTGCCAGGTCACTTGGGGGTGGGGTACGATCATCCAGTCTCTGCTTCAACTGTTCCCAGACGTGCTCTATGCGGTTCAGGTCAGGGGACATTGATGGCCATACCATATGAGGCACTCCAACCTCCTGAAGTCGAGCTGTGACAATTCTGCCACGATGTGGTGGAGCATTATCATCCATGAACAGAAAGTTGGGGTGTGCTGGCGGAATTGGGGGATGATGATGGGTTCTATGATGTCTCTGAGGTGAGAACGTGCAGTGACTGAGCCATGTACAATAACCAAATCTGTTTTGTGCTGACTGGTGATGCCTGCCCAGACTGTTGCACCTCCTCCACCAAAGCAAACCCTGGGGACCATGTTGACCTCAGCGTATTGCTCACCTCGCCTTCTCCAGCAACGCTGACGACAATCATTTCTGTGCAAGGTGACCCGACACTCATCAGTGACGGTAGACCACTGCTACATTGCCCAGGTCACATGGTCTTGTGCCCACTGCAAACGTTCACGGCGATGTTTTGGTGTCAGTCGAGTCACCTGCAACAGTCGGCTGGCATTCAAGCCAAAGCGATGGAGTCGGTTGCGAATGGTTTGTCTGGAAACCCTAGTGCCCCTCGCATCTCGCAGGCCTGCAGCTGAGTAGCAGTTGCATGATGGTGTCTGAGAGCATAGGTCCTTAGGTACTGGTCATAGTCGCGGTCTGTCACTCGTGGGGCTCCACTCCTAGGTCTGTCATGAACTCTGCCAGTAGTTCTGTGTCTTGATGCAAGTCTGCTGATGACACTTTGAGACACACCAAGTTCACGAGCAACATCTGACCGCCTGCCACCGACCCGAAGGCGTGACCATGGCCAGGCGGCGCTGCTCGTCCGTTAAGTGACGTCGTGTGTTCATGGCTGTTTGAATGATGAACTTGGAATGACTTACTGACAATACCAGCTTTTTATACACACAGAATGTTGAAATTGATGCCACATTGAAAAGGGTTGTCTTTTGGTATTGGCCCCAATATAAGGCACACCTGTACTGTTTTAAATAAATAAATAGTATTTATTGTTTGTACTTTGCTGCTTTTTGTTTCCATGCTGTCTTAACTACCTCTGTAAAGTGAAATGTCTGCATGTTGTATGTATGTTGTCTTGAGTGCACTTGTCCATATTGAGCCTTGGAGAAACGCAATTTCGTTCTGCCTGCATCTGTCTTTGTACTGTTGTATGGTGTGAATGACAATAAAGTTTCACTTCACTTCACTTCACTTCACTTCACTTCACTTCACTTCACTGAATCAGGAGACTTCGTAATTTAAACGTTCAGTACTTGATAGGCCTACTGATTATATGAACATTTACACCATATCTCTTTATTGGGTTTATTTGCTTGTCCGTTTTATTTGTTTGTTTGTCTGTCTGTCTATTTGTTTGTTTATTTGTTTTTGAATAAAGAGTGGGAAAAGTCGGCTGTATTTGGATGGATTTGTTGTTAAATACAAGGGTCATTGTTGCGAACGTTACCAGATATGTGAATGTTCTGTAAATTTTTAAATTAGTTAGAGGACATACTCAAATTAACATAATTTGTCTGAAATATTTCATTGGAGTCGATTTTGCAGCGGACGTAGTTAATCGGTTTTATTATATTATATTATATTATATTATATTATATTATATTATATTATATTATATCCGCAATAAACAATAATATTTAATCAAATTCATGAAAAGAGTTGTGTATAAAATATATAAAATTAACAAAGATGACCCTCTAAATCTAAGTACGCAAACTGAGTGTTTATCGTGGGTTACGTGGAATTAAGTTTAAAGATTTAAAAATACAGCCTTGTGTCGATTTGGGACCGGGACTGCCGGGCGCGCGTCAGTATCTCGACATTATAGCTTTCCGTCACATACTATAAATTACTGTGCAGCGCCCTTTTTGTAAAATGGGTTAGAAAAATCCACCTTTTGGTAAAGCAGCGTCATGTCACACTGACAAATTGAGAAAAATCCAACATTTTATTAACATAAATTTATTATAAGAAAAAAAAAATCCTTCATCAAGAAATAATTATCTTTAACAAAAAACACATGTGCCACGATTATTGGCACCCCTGGAAATTATAGTGAACACAATGTAACAGAAGCATGTTTCCCCTGTGAATTGTACATCTTTGAGTTGAGTTGAGTGAATAGGAACCTTCCAGCTGTAATCCATGACTTCCTGGTTAACAGGGATACGAACATGAGGTGACACAGAGCTCAAATTCCCTTAGTCACCCATCAACATGGGAAAGATAAGAGAACATACAATTCAAATCAGGGAGAAGTGTACTGACTTTCATAAGTCAGGAAATGGGTATTAAAAAATAGCTACTCGCCTTAAAATGCCCATTTCTACTGTTAGGGCAATAATAAAAAAAGTGGACCACAACTGGAACTGTTAGCAACCTGCCTGGAAGAGGACCCAAGTTTATTTTTCCCCACGTACAGTGAGGAGGATCGTAAGAGAGACAAAAAAATCCCCAAGGATGACTATTGGTGAATTACAATAGCAAGTAAAATCTTGGACACCCCCTTCATGCTAACAGATTATTTGGAAGGTATGCCAGAAAAATCTTTTTTTTTTTTTTTTTCAATTAACCACAAACGTAAGCACCTGGAGTTTGTGAAGCACTACTACAACTTTGACTGGAACCAAATCCAATGGTCTGATGAAAGAAAAATGGAGCTTTTTGGCAGTAAACATTCATGGTAGCTTTGATGTAATAGGAGGATGGCTATAATGAAATTTACCTCAAATGTAAAATATGGTGGAGGTTCTGTAATGTTGTGAGGCTGTTTTTCCTCCAAAGGCCATGGAAACCTCGTTAGGGTACATGGCATTATGGACTCTATGAAATACCAGGACATTTTACATCAAATCAGGAAAAAAAAAACTGGGCCATCATTGGATCTTCCAGCTGGACAGTGATCTTAAGCACATGTCCAAATCAACACAAAGATGATTAGCTGACCGCAGAACCAAGCTTCTGCCATGGCTCCCAATCCCCTGACCTGAACCCCACTGAAAACCTGTGGGCTGAGCTGAAGAGGAGAGTTGGGAGATTGTACAAAGGGAGGTTGGTCAAAGTATTAAAAGCAGGGGTGTCAATAATCGTGGCACATGTGTGTTTGTTGAAAATAATTAATTATTGATGAAGGGTTTGTTTTTCTTTCAATACATTTTTTTTTTTTATTAATTTTTTTTTTTATTTATTTTTTTTTTATTACTAACCCTTTTTACAAATCCTTAGAAGGGGTGCCAGTAATTCTGTATGGATAAACTGGGTTATTATACTGCTGGTAGCTCTGCCCGTTTTCTTGCACCTGAAACACCAAATGATGCATCTGCAAACATCCTGCCAGGTCGGCTTTTAGGCGTCTCTCGATCAGTGTATATTAATTACTGTGGACCTCTGACGTAAATCGATCGTACTTGACTCAATAAGGGGTATCTCAACGTTAAACTGTACTTTATCTAGTCTTGCGTAATTTAATCTTAAAATTGAAACGGCAGCACCCAATTGGAGAAAATGGCTGAGGAATTACTACATCTGAGTTACAAATGGTATAATTTCAATCTCAACCTACCTAATGAGTTAAGTAATCAGTTGCAAAGCACAAAATTCAAATACTGTATTTTATTGTAACATTTCATTATTGTCGAAAGCTTGCCATGACCGTGAGTATAACCAAATACAAGCGTGGCAGGCTACCAAGCTGCCTGACTACTGCACTGATGTTTAACTCTCGGTATGCACAGGAGTCTGTTACTCCAGGATGGCAAAGTTCTATCAGGTGTATAAACGGTAAATAGTTCAGAGTATGATGGTTGCTTTGCAAGTATGTAAATGAACGTTACAACCTGTAAGATACAGGTAGCCAGTGGAGGTGACAGAGGATTATTATATGATCTGATTTCTTACACTCATACGTTTTCTGACTGAATATCATTCTAGTGCTTTAAGCTGTAATTAACCAATGAACAGACAAATTTAGTGAAATACAACTGTATTCATACTATTACCTGAAAGATTTGAATTCTATTGTAATACAATCTGGTACAATTTAATACTAAAATTATAATTCACTATGTCAAAACACCGAAGGTAGGAATAAAGACAACATAGTGCTAAAGCAAAACAAAAAGATAGAAAATTCTGTTGAAGCAAACAAAGGGTGTTTCTCTGATAGTCCTAATCATTGGCAAAATTCCATCAGTTGGTGTCCCTAAGGGGTGGACAAAGCCCTCATATCGAGATTGGATGGGAGCATGTTTTTTTCAAGATAACCAGTCTCTGAAACGGACCTGCATTCTTTCTGTGCTTCTAATAATACTGAGCTATAAATTACATGCATGTAAATTCCCTTGGCATCTAATAGATCTTGATATTTTTTTCCTCTTCTCTATCATAATGGATAAGTATGAAGTATCATAATGAAGTAGTGAGGCAACATGTTATAATCATTAAGTAGTGAAACATAAATAAACATGTTTCTTATCTTTCATTTAGTTTCTTCTTCATATAAAAATAATAATACATTTCTGTTATACAAAATGTATCCAAGTATCTTTATCCATCAGAGCTTCTTGTCCAGTTGTGGAACTGCTTTAGGTCTGATAAACTGATCTTATATATGTTGCAAAATAATTGCAGTGATAATAATTTCATGCTTCCTTTCTTGATTTCAAAAAGCCACCTCATTACTTCGTCTGGTTATTATGAAGCCACTGGATTTAAAATATTTATGAATGCAAAATAATCACATTGGGCACTATGAACTGGCCACCAGGTTCAAGGATACAGAGCCTTAGTTTGTGACCTTACATACCAAAGTTACAAATAAAATATACTTTTCTTAAATTCAATCTCCAGTGCCTGGTTTCTCTGTGTTAATATAGGACAAGCTTCGTTAATGGGGTAAGAGAACCTTTTTTGTTAGGCAAACAAAAGTGACTTTGTGTTTTAATAGATGTTCAGCTGAACTTAAAAAAATAAGTGTTTTAAATAATATATTGTTACATATTCCTTTGCTACAAATTATTACAAAAACATGCATGACATGGAGTCATATTTAAAAGGAAGCATAAATGTAACTAAATATAAAACTGATGGTAATTGCAACACTAAATTGTTTAAAACTGTACTTATCACAATGAACACAGAAAAGTCTTCCACTTTACTATATATAAGTGTTTTTGTAACCTTATTGTTAACTAAAAGAATAACTACAGCTTGTCTGGGAATGCTGAAGGTAATGTAGATATCAAAACTATTAAGAATTTGGACTCAGTCAGGCATTTACCTAGTGCAGATGATACATTAAAGGCCTTTCTCACTCGTGCAAAAAATATATGAAATAGGTTAAAAAAAATTGTCCTGATACTGAAAAGAGAGGATTCATAATTCACAAACAAAACCCTCTGAACTTCAGGAACGATTGGCTCAACTGTTACACTCTGAACTAACAAATAAACACTTGGAGGAGGAGCATCATGACGTGTCATCACCCTGGAACACTATAAAGATGTGTATTGGCCAACTCACACATGCATCCTTCACAGAAAACTCTGTCAAAGTACAAGTGCCAAGATGAGTCTTTCAGCCAAGGAGAAAACTCTTGTCAAAACTTTCTTCAGCAAAGTGTCCGGAAGAGTAGATGATATTGGAACTGAGGCTCTGTCTAGGTAAATCCAATTCAATTGCTAATTTTCAATTTTAAAAGTTGTATATGTAATTTGTAAACTTAGTTGTCGCATTGTAAATTGCTATGTGCTGTGTTTAACTGTTCATCTATTAGGATTCTGTCTCATTAACCAACGAATTCTTCTCCAACAGAATGCTGACTGTCTACCCTCAAACCAAGACCTATTTTGCCCACTGGCAGGACCTGAGTCCCGGCTCTGCCCCTGTTAGGAAGCATGGGAAAACCGTCATGGGAGGTGTCATGGAGGCGGTGGAGAAAATCGATAATCTCTGTGAGGGTCTTAGGAACCTGAGTCATCTGCATGCATTTGTGCTGCGAGTGGATCCTTCAAACTTCAAAGTGAGTCCCTGAAAGACTCTAAAATATTTTCATTTAAAATACAGTGTCATGAAACCTAATATGGTTGAACGTGCTCATGCGTCAACTAAGAAATCAAAACACTATGACAGTGCAAATCAATGTTAGTTATGTCTGCAAACGATGATCTAGAGAGAAGATCAATGACACTGGTTTCTCCTTACAGATTCTGTGTCACTGCCTTCTCGTGGTGCTGGCCATGACGTCACCGGAGGACTTCAGCCCTGAGACTCACGTTGCTTTGGACAAATTCTTTGCCAATGTGGTTCTGGCCCTGTCTGAGAAGTACCGTTAAATTGTGATCAGATTGCCTAAGTTTGGCTAATGTTGGTTCAACATCAAAATAAAAGATTTAGAAAATGAACAATTTGAGTGAATGATTGTCCTACTCTGGAGTCCGCCAGTGGTGGCATGCTGACTCAGTGGGCATCCCTATTGCCACATACATCTGGGGCTTCGAACCCTGCAGCTACACAGTATGGGTGGTGTTTGCCTGTTCATCCAGTATTACATGCGTCGCATCTTGCTTTTATGGACATGCACTTTGGATAACTGGTCTTTGTAAATTGCCTATTATGTATAACTGCGTATCTTTCCTGCCATGTACCAGCATATTGTCCAGGTATAAACCTGTCTGGATATCAGGCTGCAGAACCGCCCCACAACCATGACCAGGAGAGATAAATGAGCTGACTAACCTGCATTCAAATAAATGCACAATTCCCTGGTGCAGCATGTATCAGCAAACAAAGGGTGTAATTATGTACACGCTGCCGAAAAGACACTAGAGCAAATATGCAAAAGTCTTGCATAAAATAAGTTGCCTCTGATGAACTCTTGGCTGTCTTCTTGAAAAAGCCAATTTAGAAGTACAACGTGGTTCCAAAAAAAAAGTACAGTGATTTTTAAAATCGAATCTCTCAGTCATTGTATTTCAAACAAACGCGTGTTTCCTGTATACTTTGTAAATTAAAATGCAAACACAGCGGTCCATGGCACAGAGGCTATATTTTACAAAATGATATGGTATATTTTATATAAATGATATGGTGACATATCATATCTAATGGCTTTAAAGTGGAAATAAATTAAATCTTATTTAATAGTGAAATAATTATCCGATAGCCAACATTCATAATTGTTGGGCAGATGAAGGGATTTAATATTCCCGTGTATTTGTTTCTATTGAAACAGTTTGGTGTTAACAGAACAATATTTCTTCTAAAGCTTCACTTGATATCCTTTCAGTAATTTAGCTGAATACCAGGAAGCCAACCAGTAGAATATGAACTATATTGCCAAAAGTACTGGGACACCCCTCCAAATCATTGAATTCAGGTGTTCCAATCACTTCCATAGCCACAGGTATATAAAATCAAGCACCTAGGCATGCAGACAGCTTCTACAAACATTTTAGAAAGAATGGGTCGCTCTCAGGAGCTCAGTGAATTCAAGCATGGCACCGTGATAGGATGCCACCTGTGCAATAAGTTAATTGTGAAATTTCCTCGCTACTAAATATTTCACGGTCAACTGTTAGTGGTATTATAACAAAGTGGAAGCAACTGGGAACAACAGCAACTCAGCCACAAAGTGGTAGGCCAACGCATGCTGAGGCACACAGTCTGCAGAAGTCGCCTAACTGTCTGCAGAGTCAACAGCTACAGACCTCCAAACTTCATGTGGCCTTCAGATTAGCTCAAGAACAGTGTGTAGTGAACTTCCATGACCGAGCAGCTGCACCCAAGCCTTACATCACCAAGTGCAATTCAAAGCAACGGATGCAGTGATGTAAAGCACATCTCCACTGGACTCTAGAGCAGTGGAGATGTATTCTCTGGAGTGACGAATCACAATTCTCTGTCTGGCAATCTAATGGACGAGTTTGGGTTTGCCGGTTGTCAGTAGAATGAAACTTGCCTGAATTAATTGTGCCACGTGTAAAGTTTTATGGTGTCAGGTTGATTTTCAGGGGTTAGGCTTGGCCCCTTAGTTCCAGTGAAAGGAACTCTTAATGCTGCAGCATTCAAAGCCATTTTGGACAATTTAATACTTCCAACTTTGTGGGAACAGTTTGGGGATGTTCATGTTCCAACATGACTGCACACCAGTGCACAAAGCAAGGTCCATAAGAACATGGATGAGCAAGTCTGGTGTGGAGGAACTTGACTGGCCTGCACAGAGCCCTGACCATAACCCGGTAGGACACATTTGGGATGAATTAGAGCAGAGACTGTGAGCCAGGCCTCCTTATCCAACATCAGTGCCTGACCTCACAAATGCTCTCCTGGAAGAATGTTCAAAAATTCCCATAAACACACTCCTGAACCTTGTGGACAGCCTTCCCAGAAGAGTTGAAGCTGTTATAGCTGCAAAGGGTGGGTTGAATATATTAAAGCCTATGTATTAAGAATGGGATGTCATTAATGTTCATGTGTGTGTAAAGGCAGGTGTCCCAATACTTTTGGCTATATAATGTATTTTAAGATCTATTACATAATGTAATTATATAATATTTTACTATTTATGCTGCAGGAATTTTAATTTTTTGTAGTAGTTTGGAGTTATTATAAGTAGGCTATTTTAATGCCAATACGATTACATTCCTTCTAAAGATTTGTTTTTTATACCACTATACTTATGCATTGAATACAGTTTCTCATCTTTAATGTAACAAAAATATTTCAGGTTTAAAAAAAATCCACTTTTTATCCCATCTTAGTTAATCTGTGGGATGAAGAATTGCAAAGATGCTGTACTTATACACAAATTAAACGTATCCTTTAAAAAAACACTGCTAACCACAAAATCACTGTGGAAATACACCTCATCATATATTGTGTGTTTTTGACTGGCAGAAAAAAATGAATCTTTCATAGCTTTGTTTCTTGTGCTGGAATCTAAATGGTGAAGCTGACAATATAGGTGCATTTCTGGTTTTGATTATCTTGAACAAACACACACCCATCCTATCTAGATATCCAGGCTCTGTCCGCTCATGAAGGACACTCCAGCTGACGCCGTTGCTCCGGAGATTAGCAATATCTGAGAGACACATTTTGCCTCAGCAGACTTTTCTGCAAATTTCCAATAAAATATGCTATAAACCATAAAATACAGATGACAGTTTAAACATACAATAATAAAAAATATATTAATTTAAATACTGCTTGAAAATATGAATAGGGTGAATATTGTGAGAATGGAACAACTGGCAAAATGGGACAGATACTGTATGTGTTTAGTAAGACTTTATTTTCTCTTCTATAGTGTAGAATGGGCATTAATGTATTTAGAATGGTTTCAAGTTGGGATTCAAGACATTGAGATGATTTTCACAAAAAGCAAATTTTCAGAATGTGTCCCATTTTAACAATACTTAACCTACAATTTTTTAAGTAATAAGCTTGTAGATCTAATCATAAAAAGAAACATTAAAGTATAATAGATATTAAAAGGTAAAACCCACTGAGACCATTTGTGAATGAAAATTCACCTGGAAAGAGCATTTTGAGACAGCAGAAATTGCGACAAGCGTCACTCCTCAGGCTGCATTTCCTTTTAAGGACAGTGGCGAAGCAGGCATGATGTGATGGCTTTACATTGAATATTAAAAGTATTATTAAAAATAAAAATAACTACATCCTTAAGATTGTTGTCTCCATGTTTCCCAGTAAAACTACTCAGTGATTAAAATACGTTTCCTATTTTGCAGATCTACACGGATAAAGATTTATTATTATTGTTGTTGTCGTTAGTTGATATTGATTTCACATTGTACTTATACTGTTTTTGCGCGTGTTTCCGTGAAGCCGTGTCCCCGCCGTGTGCGCGCCCGAGAAACAGGCAGCCAGCCGCCGTTTGCGCGTACACGTGTAGTCCTGTCAGACAGACTCAAGTTCTTGAAACTCAACCACTGAAAGCATTCAGCCAATCGCAACCATTTTGCTTTGGGTGGGGTTAGTACCTATATTAAGAGGCTGCAGAACTTAGTTAGCCAGCACAGAATTCTTAAATACGCAACGTAAAGTTAAACAGGTCTAAAGCTCTTTAGAATTGCCAACATGGTTCAGTGGACTGATGCTGAGCGCGCCGCCATCGCTGATATCTTCGGAAAAATCGACCGCGATGTAGTTGGACCAAACGCACTTGCCAGGTAACTCAGCTTTTTTGTGTAATTGGTTTACACTATTAACTTAATTCGTATAACACTGATGAATTTACACATGGTCAGTCTTACCAAAATGTCCAATTTACTGAAAATATTTGTTTTGCTAAATGCATCTTATTTTTTCCAGGTGCCTTATCGTGTACCCCTGGACCCGGAGATATTTCGGTGGCTTTGGGAACTTGTACAGCGCCGATGCCATCCTGGCGAACCCCAAGGTCGCTGCCCACGGAAAGGTTGTGTTTGGCGGGCTGGAGAAGGCTGTGAAGAACTTGGATAACATCAAGAAAACCTTCGCCCCGCTGAGCGAGCTGCATTCAGAGAAGCTGAACGTGGATCCCGATAACTTCAGAGTGAGTGTCGTTCACTGAGGCTGAAGTGTAATAAGAATGAATCCTTTATTATGTAAACTGCTCTTCTAGAGATATTGCAGCATCTCAAACCATAAATATACTCTTGTCATTTTCTGAGAAATGTTTTGTGTTAATCTTTTATATATCCCAAATATGTGTCATTTAATAGTTTTAATCGGTTTAATTAATAGTTTAATAGTTGTAGTTTCATTTAAATGATTAGAGGTGTTTTCCTATCAGCCATAAATATAATTTTGCCATTTGCTGAAAAAGGCATTTCGTGTCAATATGTTTAATTCCCCAAATATGACTGTAATTCAATAGTTTGGGTTTCACTTAGATAATTAGAGGTGTCAACTTTTCTCTAAAAGGCACATGTGTAGGGTGGCCAGGACGCATCTTCATGTGTCTCAGGCTAAAGACAAATCTTTTCTCCTCCATGTACTTTCAGCTCTTAGTCACACTCAGTCAAAGCGTGTAATCAGCCCACTTCAGTAAGCCAGTCTTGTCTCCTCGTAAAATATTAAAATGCTTGGTTGGTGTTCTCTCAGAAGATGCTGCCCTGGCCAATTCCTCTTGCCATGATCCACCTGGTGGGGTGCTAAAGCATTGAAGGACACAAATATAATAATCATATATAGTAAACACAGTCATAGCAATCATTTACGGACCATTCCTGCTGAAAATGGGAGCACATGTAAGAAACTAAGAAAGGTGTGTGACTCTGAGGGTTAGGAGTCTTTGTCAGGAGCAGGAATCCCACAGTACCAAACCCGTAGCTGGCAGACTTATCGTGGTGTAACTGGGCCCTTGAGAAAGACCATTAACCCCAGTTTCTCCAACGTGACACTATGCCTTGACTGTAAGTTTTTGTCTCTCCAGTATACGTGTGTGCATCATAGGAGAGCCCAGTATGATTTGTGAAGATTGAAATGTGTAATAAGAAATGAAAAAGTAAAATTTATCTTTTATGATGTAAACTGCTCTTCTAGAGATATTGCAGCATCTCCCACCATAAATATAATCTTGTCATTTTCTGATAAATGTGTTGTGTTAATCTTTTACATATGCCAAATATGACTGTAATGCAATAGTTTGGGTTTCACTTGGATAATTAGAGGTGTTTTCCTATAAGATTCCCAGTGTGTTAACGCATTTCTCCTGGACTCTCTCTCTCTCCACAGCTGCTGGCTGACTGTCTCACCCTTGTTATTGCTGGGCAGATGCGCGCTGCGTTCACACCGGAAGTTCAGGCAGCGTGGCAGAAGTTTCTTGCTGTTGTTGTTTCTGCTCTCTGCAGGCAGTATTACTAAATTCTTTTTATGTAAATGGACAAAACATAAAAAACGTTTCCTTTTTAATAAAAGTCAAATGAACCGCAACTGTTGTGAATGTGTGATCGTTCCATTCCCCATAATGACTCCCTGCTGTGCTCACATGCCGAATCAACAGGCAGGAAAGTGGAGATCGCTTAATTCGTGTTTTATTAGATAACGCAGGATAAGACCAACAGCAACATGGGGTAACATTACAAAAGCTCACATTCTCAAAATACATGCATCACATGATTAACAGCACCAGTCAGATATTATTAACTCAGACTACTACAGTATCCATGATTTGTATTTCACTTTGAGGTTTTATGCCAAGCCTAGGCAAATATTGTCTGTGTGGGGGAAAATCTGAGCTTCACCAAGTAAGCAAGGGCCATTTTTAATTATATTTATGTCCTACACTCTGAATCAAATGTTCTTTTTGGTAGAGGCTTATTTTTGCGTACTGGTATAGAAGTATTGTATTTGCAATTATTCAAGGAATATGAACAGAGAACTCTTTTTTCATCTCATTTCCATTTATAAGTTTGGCGTTCATATGAATGAAACTGTACCCTTAACAATGTTAGTCTTGTTTTAAATCAGCAGTATGAGCCGACAACAGCAATAAGAGACAGCTAAGAGAGGCTCAGACCAACCCTATCAAAAAATGTCTATGTCAGGAAATGCATCGGAGCGTTAAGAGACAACTTAAGGTAGAACTTAAATTATGTAACATTAAGAAGGTTTCGGGAAACTGGGCCCAAATCAGTTTTAAACAGTTTAATCAGATGTGCACTATTAGGAGAAATTCAGAAGGTATTTAAAGCATCCTTTAAAAAAACCTTCAGTGAGTTGTCAGTGAGAGTCAGTGAGAGTCAGTGAGCACCCCCTCCCCTTTAAAAAACCTTCAGTAAGGTGTCAGTGAGAGTCAATGAGCACCCCCTCCCCTTTAAAAAACCTTCAGTGAGTTGTCAGTGAGAGTCAATGAGCACCCCCTCCCCTTTAAAAAACCTTCAGTGAGTTGTCAGTGAGAGTCAATGAGCCCCCCCCCCTCCCCTTTAAAAAACCTTCAGTGAGTTGTCAGTGAGAGTCAGTGAGCACCCCCTCCCCTTTAAAAAACCTTCAGTGAGTTGTCAGTGAGAGCCGGTGAGCCCCCCCTCCCCTTTAAAAAACCTTCAGTGAGTTGTCAGTGAGAGCCGGTGAGCCCCCCCTCCCCTTTAAAAAACCTTCAGTGAGTTGTCAGTGAGAGCCGGTGAGCCCCCCCTCCCCTTTAAAAAACCTTCAGTGAGTTGTCAGTGAGAGCCGGTGAGCCCCCCCTCCCCTTTAAAAAACCTTCAGTGAGTTGTCAGTGAGAGTCAGTGAGCACCCCCTCCCCTTTAAAAAACCTTCAGTAAGGTGTCAGTGAGAGTCAGTGAGCACCCCCTCCCCTTTAAAAAACCTTCAGTAAGGTGTCAGTGAGAGCCGGTGAGCGTCCCCCCCAGGCTGTATCCTGGGAGAGCGTATGCATCAATCCCTGGAGCTCCAGTGCACTTTTTCCCATCAAGGACATTCTTATTTGGCATGTTGCCAAAACCAATTCTGATTTCTGCTATGATTATTAATTATTGCTGCTTCTGTTGTGTAACACTGTCAATCTTGTCACTGGAATGCTGTGATCAGATCACTGGTTCATATTCCCAAAGTGGCTAAGTGGTTTCACTGTAGATCAAGACCCTTAACTCCCAGCTGCTCCATGGACTGTCTGACCCTGCATTCCCCGCCAAACAGGATGCTGCTTACACGCAAGGGTCTGCTAAATAAATGTAATACAAATTATTTTTAAAATATTGCATGACCAAGGCGAAAAATATGGACAAAAGCATATGATTAAGCGGTAACGTTATCCAGAACTTTGCAGTGTTTCCGAGAAATCACATTTGATGATTGCCTGGTCCTCAGAGGGCTAGAGGATGCTCAATGAACTGCTGAGACACGGTAGGTGTGCAGAACAGGCATCTATAGAGCTTATATATGGATCAATCAATCAACCAATCAATCAGACTTTATATGGCATTTTTCATACAGACATTCGAGGGATCAAAAACACAATGGCTCCTATGTGAAAATGGCTGTCTGTCTCAGGGGATTGACTGGATGATGACTGGCTGGATGGAGTGGCAGACATTAACGTGGGACAAGTGGAGCGAATCAACAGTAACAATCCAGATTTCCCAACTGGAGATGATGACACCTTCCAACAAAATAAATGTAAAAATCGCAACATTTCTTAAATATGTTCCGTTGTGTAACTGCATTGCATTTCTTCACGATCATCCAATCATTTTTCCTCTCTACGTTCACTACTTTCTGTTTTGCCCAGCAGGTGGCGTTGTGACATTGGGGAGTGAAATGTATTACTAATTTATCCATATAAAACTGATAGGCCTGTTGGTATGTTAGGCCTATTGCGTGCACTTTCTTCATTAATCACTTTTATAAACGATATAGCCTGTAAATTGTGGTTGATACGAACATTACGCGCAGAATAAACGCCAAGTTTAAATGATATTATTTTCATCATCATTTTACAAACGCTAAGAAAAAATACATTTCTGAATGTGTTTTTGATGTAGCCTACAACAAACATCTAAACGAAAATGGCAAACAGTAAAATAATACGTATATGTGTCGAGTAGTCTAATTATTAATATTAATACTTA
Source organism: Paramormyrops kingsleyae (assembly GCF_048594095.1). Taxonomy (NCBI): domain Eukaryota; kingdom Metazoa; phylum Chordata; class Actinopteri; order Osteoglossiformes; family Mormyridae; genus Paramormyrops; species Paramormyrops kingsleyae. The sequence goes on along the minus strand of NC_132801.1, from coordinate 19,750,701 downwards.
CATAATTTACATAACGTTTTCTGCCTGTTCTACTCTATTCATGTTGATTAACATCTTACAGGAAAATGAGAAACAGGCAGATTCGTAACAATACACACATGTTCTGCAGAAATCATCGAGTGTTTTTAGATCATCAGCAGTTTTTGTGGACTTCAGAAGATAGACTTTGCTTTGGCAACATATCTTAACTGTGGATCAAACTGAACGTTAATCTTAAAAAAAACCTATAATTTCTTTGCGCTTTGTCAAGAACACAGTCGTACAGCTTGCAGCTGTTATTGAAGAACTGTCCAATTAGAGGCAAGGTCCCCAGGGGGGCGGACTGAAATTTTCAATGTCGACTAACAAATATCTTCAAAAAAGGAAGAAATTTCCACTTTCTCTTACAAATACCGGAAAACTGCTCTCAGCATGGTTGAATGGACGGAGGCCGAGCGTCGCGCTATCGAAAGTGTTTGGGAGAAAATCGATATAAATGTCATTGGTCCACAGGCTTTAGAAAGGTACTTAGATTATATTACACAAAAACATGTACTTGTTTTCCCGTCGGTATTGCTACTGAATGCTGCAGGTGCCGATAACTCTGCTATTTATTTTAAGAGAATATAATTTTGTATAATTTCAAATGATATTTTTTTTGTGCTGTTTTGACTCGGACCTCTGCAGTTTTTATTCATTTGAAAAATGACGTATGGAGTTTTACATAGTAATGTACTTCCCCGATTACAGTGTTCTGATTGTCTACCCTTGGACTCAGCGGTATTTTGGCGTTTTCGGAAATTTATCAAGTGTGTCAGCGATCACGGGCAACCCCAAGGTGGCCGCCCACGGAAAGACCGTCCTCAAGGCATTAGGCTCAGGTGTGAAGAATCTGGACGACATCAAAAGCACTTATGCTAAACTCAGCGAACTCCACTCTGAGAAACTTAATGTTGATCCTGACAACTTTAGGGTAGGTGCAAACAGATTATCTACATTTTTCCTCTATTAAAACGATTGCTAAAACTTTCGATAAACGTCACTAACGTATTATTAATTATGAGTCAATATTATTGGTCTATGCGATGCTGAAGGCCGATTTTATAAAACGTAAGAATAATTGTACAAGGAAAATACTGATACTAATAATTATTTTATTTTCTTTTATTGGAAGCTACTAGCAGACTGCATCACCATCGTAATTTCTACCAAATTAGCTGCCGCCTTCTCTCCCGATGTCCAAGCCGCCTGGCAGAAGTTCCTGGATGTCGTGGTCTCCGCTCTTAGCAGGGAATACCATTAGAATATTACTATTTGTGGCAAATTATCGCTGTGTTTAATCGCAAAAATGAACTATCTGATATCTGCCAACAGCTGTATGTTCATTCACATAAAAATAAACTGCAATGTATTTTGTCATGGGCGGACGGATAACTCGGGTCAATTTTTTTTTTCGATCCCAAGTTTGCTGGGAGGTGAAAAGAGAATTTCCCCGCGGGGATCAATAAAATATAATCATCATCATCATCAAATAATAATTTGTCCCTCATACTGTGCGATAGGCTGGGATTCCTTGCCATCTCATTGCAGGACACACTTTGTTTTGGGCTACATTCAAACCCATTTAAACACGGGAAAAACAGAGAAATTACACACACACAGTCCAACGGTAAGATCTGAACCCTCACCACTATAGGAGTATGAGGTTACCATGCTATCCACTGAGTGGTCTGACAATAATACATCTGACACATTATATATATATTACTATTTATCACAGCAGAATTAATGGTTAGGGATGCGCACTTGAAATTGAAAGATTGCTGGTTCGAATCCCCGACCAGCAAGGCACGACTGAGGTACCCTGAGCGAGATACCGCCCCCAAGCACTGCTCCCCGGGCGCTGAATTAGCTGCCCCCTGCTATGTCAAATATGGGTTAAATGCAGAGAACACATTTTGTTGTTGTGTGCTGTGGTGTATCAACAATGACAATTAATCACTAAATTCTAATTATTTGATAGTCCATAAACAAACATCACAAAATCATTTTATATTTTACTTATCTAGTTATTGACAAATGCTTTTGAGATTTAATATTATGAATGGAATTCAGAGTGTCAGTACATATTTAGTGTTGCAGCTGGCTTTGAGAATTTATCTTTTGCAACACATATAATTTTTGGCAGTAACGTGTGTATATGTACAAAAATGGCACAAAAACTATGTAATAGGCGGATATGAATTTCATTTTTTTTATTCACAAATTCACGGGGTCGACACATGAAACATAAATTCACAGATATGCTTGAAACAATTTTATACAAAACATTTATATTTGTACAGTGCAAATTCAGTGTTCAGGTTGCTATAAGACTTCTTATCTGTATTTCTCAGCGAGCACAGCTGAGAACGCCGAGAGGAACTTATCTAGGGCAGCATGTGTTACGGGCGTGAACTCATCAGCCATCCGGTTGGCCAGTGTGACGAGGATACAGTGAGACAAGAGCTGGAAGAGAAATTAATATGGATGCTCTTCGTCATTCACAAACATTATAATGCATTTGTATAGGTAATCTTCAATTCCATTCAAGACAAAATCCCGAAAGCATAAAATCGATTAAATTCAGCTACACTGATCGAAGCCATTAACATATCAAACCTATAGAATGCTTTGCGAGTCAGATATTTTACTATAATAGAGAAGAAACAGCAGTACAATGGTAGTCTGCCAGAAATGTAATTAATTTTTCCAGTAGCTTGCTGTGTTACAAAACACAGCTAAATGCAGTACGAAACCAACTGTAAATTTACGGCCATTGATTACAGTGCAACCTTCAAATATTACACAGAGAAGTAAATTAGGAATGGTGTGGAGTATATGCCAATTTGTGCATTAAGCATTTGCGTATTAAACATGTGCAGCTTCAAGGGACGGATAACAAAAACGGTGCCACCTGTGAAAAAGGACAAGCTTCACGTGCAAATAAAAAGACATATTTTATCAGACATAAGAAGAGACAAAGGAGGTCAGTGCTTTGGGATGAGGTACCTTGAAATTAGTGGGGTGTATTCTTAGCTGGTAGGCGTGCAGCACGCTGAGGGGAGCCAGGGTGGTGGTCAGACTGCTGATGTTCTTAGCCCCTTCTGCTATCGCCAGTATGATCTTCTTACCATGGGAACGGAGATGTGCAGACCCAGGACCGATGTCTAAGTGGGCGAAATACGTCTTGGTTTTCGGAAAGCAAGTGAACATTCTAAAGATAAATTAAATAGAAAACAAGGGGTTATATAAGTGTGTAAACATACGGTCACTCCAGCTAAATATTAGACTGGCACTTTGAGAAAGGACAGGGAAAAATTAAGTTAACTAATGATTAAGCACTATTTTCATAACTATTGTTCTCTTTAGCCAGATTAGAGCCCACATTTACCAGGAAACAAGTACACCTACAGACTTTTGCAGCTTTTTGTCCCTTACTAAAGTATTACTAATCTGCAAAATATACATACTGACTAAACATATTCAGTAACCTTTTTTCTTATTTTAAACATTAGGAGTAGTAAACAAGGCATCAACACACAGACTCCTTTTCCTTAAAATATTTTTCTTCTAAATATCTAGTCCAAATATCTGTCTTCTAAAAGGAATTTGTGGTATTTTTTGCTGAAACAGGCCTAATGAACTGATTGCTTTTAAGTACAGTATAAACAGTAAGTTGTACGTACCATAAGACACCAAATAAACACGAAGAAAAAAGTCAACCTACCTTAAAAGGGATTCAGCACCAATGTCTTCAGCATATACGGACGCCTTTCCCCAAATAATTACAAGAAGCTCTTTTTCGTATTTGGAGAGCATTGCTACGTTGCACTCCGATGAATTTCACGTTTTTTCTTCCTCTTCTGTTTGTCCGAGTTTATCCGTTTCCTCTTGGAACCAGTGACAGAAATACAACAAGTTAATAAATAATATTGCTTAAAAATGTATCACCTCAAAATTCAGTCAACGTTAAATTGCATTAGCTGTGTTCAAGAATTAATTAGTTAAGTGTTTTGCATATATCTGTTATTTTAAAACAAAATACCACCACATAACCCAAGCATGACAGCGGTATTCTTCTGCGTCATTTGCACTATTGGGTTTTCAGACGGTTCAGACCAATCAGGCGCTGAAGACAAAAAACTGCAAATGCGCAGGTTCATCGACACCTTTCCGAACAATTATTCGGACGAATGGGTTCGTCAGTTTGTTATTGAAAAGTTAATGGCAGGTACGGGCTAAACAAAATAACAGAATGATTTTTTGGAGAATAAATTGTTTTTGGAGGTAAATGGTTTTGTCTTAACCTCAGGTGCCGCTTATGCTGCAAACTTAATTATCATAAACTGTTTTTAAACATCATACTAGTAGCTATCGATAAATTGTGACTACGTCATATACCAAAACATTAAAACGAAATTAAATAAATCTGCTACAAGAGCACCAAATGACTTATTTTAGAAGAGAGGAAAAAATCTTGACAAGTATTTCGTAAACTTTACCGGTTCGCACCGTCACAAAAAAGAACCTATCACCCATATCACGTGAAACTAAAAGGTTTAAGAGAAGTATACCTTTAAATAGCCTATCTGGTAAATAATTTTAGGAAAAGAATCAAACATATTGCGAAAAAAAGTATGGATTTTATAAACTACAGTTTTATTTGTCTTTTATCAAACCGACAGACATCTACAGCCCTCGCCTGTCTCCCTTACTAAAACAAACTTTACATTGATCGACATCGGAGAGAGCTTGTGCCTTGTGTAGTTTCATTTTATCGCTTAATCTTAACATATAATTAATACTTTTAATGTATCCATCCTAATAAAAATATAAATAAACCTTTACAAAGTTTGGCCATACAAGGTTTCGATTCCTGCCCAGTTTCCGCCCAGTCCTGTTACGGGTTTCCTTGAGGTGCTCACTACTATCCCATTTTGAGGCCCTAAAAAAATTGGCTAACAGAGATGTCATTTGTTATCATGCATCCGATTCTGTCATCTCTCCGGTGGTAGTTGGTTCCTAAGCAACCGCCTAGTTCGCTCATTCCTTTGGTTGGCCACAAGACACGCAGGATCCTTCTATCGGTGTCTATAAAACTGTCATTTTTCCATCTGTTCTCCGTGCCCTGTGATGGACTTCCATTTTGCACAGGGTGCAGCCGTGACCTTGACTTCCCCTAATAGGTTCTGCTCTGGATAAGTGTTCGTGGATAATGTAATTATGCAAATAAAATGTTGCTGAAGCGTGAACTCCTCACTAATTGTTTAGTCGCAATGATTAACTGGGAGGCAGTAACATTCTCATATTCCCATCCAACTTCAAATGTCGTTTAAAACGCGAACATGGCTCTCGTGCACCATCTAGTGGAGGAATCTTTTGCTACAGTCAAAGGGTAAAATCATGTTAAACGTTTTAATACAGTCATTAAATTATCAGTAGCCACCAAGAGAGCACGTGGGGTACTTTTTTACTGTGTGAAAAGTGCGTGTGTGTTTACATACTGCTGTATAATTACTCTTAATTAAAGTTGATTTTGTGAAAAACAATGATTGTCAAAGAATTTAATGTAGTTTATCTACAGAGTCCATGGCTCTTGGTCAGTTAATTCTTGCGTGCAACACACTCTTTCGTATGTAATAGATATTTGAATTAAAAGCAATAGTGTCGTAAAAATGATAAACTACAGTGGCAAGAAAAGAACAATCCAATCATGTGTATCAGTTAAAACAGATTCTGTTCATTCAATATTTGTAACTTAGATGAAGATCAGATCACATTTTATGATCAAATAATGCAGGGTTCACATATTTATCCTTGCTGCTGCATAACAATGTAGGTTAGATGCTACTATGTTAACGTACTATAGGTTGAATGAATGGCATTCATAATGCATTTACATTGATTATTAGTATTTTTTGGCTCCTTTTTAATTAAACACGAACAGAAATCAAAGGGAATCAAAGCACAGGTTCAGAGTCACTGAGGCGGGCCTCAGCTTTGGTCTGAATGGGCCCTTGTATGTACAGGCATTTATAGCTGTGGGAGCCTCACCATTCAGAGAAAGCAATAAGCTGGTTAAATGAACACTATCAATCATTTTGTGCCTAGTGGCTGTGGATATACTAAAAAGGGCAAGTTTTACTAAGCGGTTCAACTTTACAGAGGTGGCTGACTCAGTAAGGGCCGCTGGGTTTGATTTCAACTCTTCACCCATCAGTTGTGTCGGTATTGATACACTGCACCATATGTTTTCCCAAAGCTTCAGTTTTCGAAAATGGAGAAGGCCACCCAAAACCCCTAAACAGTACACCTTTCTATCGTAGGGATCAGATTACCAGAGAGAACTTTCAGGTGCATAGTGAGAAGCCATCATATTCACACTGAGCTGGGGTCAGATTAACACCTACAGCGGAACTGTTATGGATCACCATGGTACCTGTTTATTAACGTATCAAGTCTATGAGCTCTATTGTCCTACTGTCCATATATAAGCTCACTTGACTTCACTTGAAATGTTAAAAAATTTCCCTTATACACTATAAAAAAGTTAAGACAACTTAAAATTTCAAGGCAACTTACTGCACTAGATTTTTGAGTTTTGAGGGCAACTTAAACTTCTAAGTTTTTAAGAAAACCACAAATTGTTATGCAGAGTAATCATTTTTCATTCTGATAATTTATCTTTCTTATGTATAAAAACTTCACATTTTTAGTATTACATATTAAGAATTCATAACAAAAGTTTTTCGAACCTATTGTCTTTTCTTAAAATTTATCTTTCATATGTGTAAAAACTTTAAAATTTGAGCTTAGCATACTATGGCATCAGCCTTTGCAGTGCCCAGGGATACAAAAACAGAGCCCAAAGACGAGCTTGGGTGGGCTGGGCTTGAACTGGCAGTCTTGGGGTCAGAGGCACAGAGGTTTAACCCACTGAACTACATGCTGCCCACTGCCGACTCAGATGCTGCCAAAACTTTTTTTAAAGTTATAAATTTTATGTTAGTACCTTATTCAGCTTATGTCCCATACATCTGAGCATGTGGCTCTGTGAGTTAAGCCTCACTGCTCACAGACGGAAGGTCACCAATTTAAGCCCAGCATCAGCACATGTGGGGGCCCTTGAGCAAGGCCTGTGACCCCCCCAGCTCCCTATAGGCACCCCAACAGGCAGCTGCCCTTCACAGTCGAGTTTCCTGTCACTCCCCCCAGGGATCCTCAAAATGCATCAGCAGTTATTTATTACTACCATGTTTAAAATAAACATGCTAACTGAACTGTTTTGTTATCTTCATTTATAATAATTAGTTGGCACGTATTTTGCAGTTTTGAATTCTTAGCATGTTTTACTCAAATTTTAAAGTTTTTCCGCATATGAAAGATAAATCATCTGAGCAAAAGAGAATAAGAAGACAGAACTTTGTTCTGTTGTGTTTGTTGTTTGTAATTCTTAGTATGTAAAACCAAAAATCTGAAGTTTTTATTATGAAAGATAGATCACCTGAATAAAAAATAATTAGTTGTCACAACAATAGGTGATTTTCTTCAAAACTTTAAGGTTCGAGTCCTCAAAACTCAAAAATCTAGTGCAGTAATTTCCCTTGAAAGTTTAGGTTGTATTAACTTTTTCTTTTTTTACAGTGTAGAAACACGTAAGCAGTGAACATAGACAAAAATAACAGAAACAAATTTGCCCAGAAAATGGGTGAACATTGCTTTTGACGAATGTCACATGCAGCTATCGTGTGATTTGTGCCAAGCGGCCGATCATCTTCAGCATTAGTCAACAGTCTGAATCTCCCTAATGTGAGAACAGGTCTTGTGCACTTGCATGACTGCGGTTTAGTTAAATATGTACAGGATGTTTGACCTTTTCCCCACAGACCTGACTGGGATAAAGAAATGGACGTTTTTGTAGTGCTTTTCAAAGAGCATTTTTTGGCCCAAAATGTCCATTACAATTAGACAGAACTTCAACCTCCTGAATTATTACATATTATTACTTTATAAAATTCCTTTTTAAAATTCTGCTACATTTAAGGTTATGTTTTGGATAGAAGTCTCTAGTAATCTGTTAACAGAGTTAACATGGAGGATTCCAGTAGGATAATGAAACATAAAAGTGAGCAGTGATGTGCCTCTGGGTTGTGTTGTGGCAGAGCCCACCATTTCCCAGAAAGGGAGTGGGCGGCGAGGGGCATGCGATAAAGCCCCCCCCCCGGCACGTCCTATCATCCGCACGGGCCGCCCGGTCCTCCGCAGGCAGCGGAGCGCAGTACACTAATCACCCCGTCCAGCGATGTCATGCCCTTCCCTGTGGCCCGGAGCCCCATGACTCAGCAGGTTTGAGAACTGTGTCGGGATCTTTGGCATGATGCTGCGAAACACTGATACTGGGAAGGGAGGGTCTCAGAATGCTGACGTTAGACCTTTAGCCCTCTGTGCCCCAACCCCCCTGCAAATTCCCCCCTTCTCTTTACAGGACGTTACAATAAAGTAAAGCAAGTTTACGTCCATTTGTATTATTCTGATGTAACGTTACGTTTTACTATTATTATCAATACTTTAAAAATAACTAGAAGAAGAATATACTGTATGACATTTAAATTAAATTCAAAATATTGTCTGTTTTACTATGCATTTTGTAAAAATTAATGACTATTTTTATAACTGTTTGACAGTAATTAGCTAAATTAATCTTTTACCCACAGTTATTTAGAGAGTAACAGAAATGTAACTGGATCATAATTAATGGTGTAATATTACATACGTTTCCTGCCTGTAATTTTTATATGTGTAGCTTTATTGATTAAACAGAAATCCACCGCTTTTTCTCATTATGCTATACTAAAAGCATTTCTGTAAAGCCAATGAACATGCCCCACATTGATGTGTGTGGCATCCTTGTAGTCCTGTGTATCTCACTTGGATTTTGAGGTCGCACTTGCCAAATACTGAATTTATTAATAAAGAAGGATTGCTCTAAGCTCTGTTAATGAATACATTTTGTTGATCTGCTGAACTCCTATCTTAATTCAAATGTGTGCTCATCGCTTGTAAAACAAGCCGAAAATGATAAGGACAGTGAATTACGCCTCCCCGCTTCCGTCTCCAGGAGTGGGGGTTAGTACAGTATATGACCAGTGCCAAGATGAAATTGAGGAAGCATTCCTTTTTTAAAATTAATAGAAAGTATAATGATTGAATAAAAATAATTGTGAAGGAATCTGCTGCTGTACAATCATGCAGTGTATGTAGACTCTGTGACCTTTTTAAAATGTTTCACGTATTTGATCTTCTAAGTTGAGCTTTTCCTTCAGCTAGACCAATTAGTGTCTCAGAATATCACTTTTAACCATTCAAAGTCTTCTTAAATGTTGCATTAAGACTTGGCTTGGATTTCAATCTTCAGTCATTTAAATTGGAATATTAAGTTTAAATCTTCAAACTTTCTCCTGGACAAGGAAATAATGAACAGAGAGAGATCATGCCATTCAACCAGAGAGAGAGATCATGCCACTCAACCAGAAAGAGAGATCATGCCACTTTACCAGAGAGAGATTGTGCCACGTAAAGTACTTTACTGGAAAAGATACAAATTCATCTGACCACAAGGCAGGTGGACGCTCAGAGTGGAATGCAATGGGGCCAGGCTCTCTGTATTTGATTCAATTCCAATTCAATTATTGTTTATACTGTATTCCTCCTTTCATAACACAGTTGCCCCAAGGCACTTGAGAGTGAATCATCATCCATTATTAGTTCATGTATGCCAAACGATCCAGGTACAGGGATGAAGCAAATAGAGAAGAAATGCTGGCAGACAAGAGGAAAGGAACTGAAAACTCCGTAGTAAAACCTCTGGGGATCCAAGATCGACTGGCTACCCAACCCCCCCCCCCCCTGCACAGATAGATGCTAACAGATAGAACACAAGGAAAATGATGATGCTTTAATAACAGCGTGGCGTAAACTGTGGTCACAGTCAAAGTCCATCAATGAGCTAATTCTCCATGCATGTAAGCCTGCAGAGTGTAGGTCACTATCACAGTGTCACACATCATAAGTCGCTTCCACGACGTCAGCTTCCATGGCACCTATGAGTCTGCATGCAGTATTCCAAATCTGAGCAGTGACATTAACGGTGAGGTGCTGTTATTAGATACTCGAACACATATCCGGTAGTTAAATATGAGCTAAACCACAGAAGAGTCGTTACCCACAAGCCGTCATCAAAGCCCAGCCTATGTAACAGAATAGATGGTCAACTGTGCTGAAAGCGGCACTCAGATCGAGGCACCTGTACGTCGTCACATCAGCTGCTATTTCTATATAATTTACGATTCTAATTAAAGCCGTTTCAGTGCTGTGTCCTTCATGGAAGCCAGACTGAAATTTGTCGAGTTATTTGTGTCCACAACTAAAGTTGAGCCGTGACTATTTTCTCTAGAATTGGATGTTGGAGAGGGGTCTGCAATAGCTGAGTACCTTTGGATCCAAGTTTGGTTTTTTCCATGAGGTGTCTAAGAAGTGGTACTTTAAATTGGTTGGGTGTAGCACCTGAAAGCAGGGATCTATTCAGTGTGCCAGTTACAGGCCCTGCCAGAAGTCTGAGGGATTCCTTAGGAAGCTGAGTGGGGGATTGGACCTAGAGGACAAGTGGTCGGTTTCGTTTTTGTTATTAGTGTTTTTAACTCTTGTTCGTAGACTAAATCGTAGACATTAAGAAAGTATGAATATTATGTTTGCGTCAGACTTATTTGTCGGCTATTTGAATGTGTTTGAAGTCTGATGTTGATAATTTTATTGTTAAAGAAATCCGTGAAATATTCATTCCTAATATTAGTTGGTAGTGCAGGTTCAGCCTTATTTGATAGATAAGCCATTATCTTAAATAGGTAGTGGGAGTTATTTTTGTTGCAATGGATAAAGTTAGAGTAATAGGTTGAACGAGCCCTATATTGGGCTTTCTGAAATTGATGCAGGCTGTCAGACCATGCCAACCTGAACACTTCTAACCCCTTAGACTTCCATTTGCCCTCTAATATGTGGCACTACTGTTTACATGGCGACGTGTGATCTTTAAATCATGGGATCATGGGGAGATCTCATCCAGAACCCAACTAACCACTGTATTAAAATATCTTTATAAACATTTCTACTAGATATAAAGTTTCATTATTTATGACATTCATAAATTGTAGAGAATGAATCCTATTTAGGACCCCACATCCCACAATAATTTTTTCCATAGCAATGCTTCAAATGTTTTAGTCCTTTGGTTTATGTGTTAGAAATGGCTGACAAACTTCTACAGACTCCAAATCATAGTGTGATACCACCTTAAACATGATTTAAACATTATTTCCATGGGGTGCTTAAGATTTTTGCACAGTACTGTATATATACAGTATATGTCAGTTAGGATATGCTATTACATCATATTACAGCGTTGCTGCCTCTAGTGGATCCGGCAGCTTATTGTTGCTGTATGGTTTTGTCTTGCAGATTTCACTGCCCACGACCACTATGGGCTGACTCATCAGCATGAGCTTATATTATTATAGTATATTATTATACAGACAGAGTCTGACTCAAATATACAGAGGTAAGGGGCAGTACTAAACATGTCATATTTAATACAGCTGGGACTAACAGAAGGCCATTCGTGGGCGGACAGTATCACTAAGTTATTGTGTTTTTTCTGCAACAGCCACAAAATGATACCTAGCTATATTTAAATGCTAGCTATTCGGTGCTATATATAGATGGCGTTTCTATAGCAACAGAAAACAAACACCCCTGCCAGTAGATGGGAGTCATTAATACTAGAGGGTGGCTAAGGTCACGTCTGCTATTGCAAAGATACCAAAATAAAGGCATCGGCCCTTACATCTTTATTAATATCTCAGAACTGGCGCAGTACTGCAGAGCAAAATCTTACTGACTTATTAATAGCCTTGTTTGTTTGTTTTATTTTTTCATTTCCTGTCTTCATGCTTGTTACGTGAACTCTTCCTCAGCTCCTGTTGTCTTTCCATATTAAATGCTTTGCTTTTTTTTTGGGGGGGGGGGGGCTGTTACAACAGATTAAAAAATGTTGGCAGGTGGGGGAACTGCAAACGGAACCACCATGACTCTCAAAATGCAATTCCATAAGCAATACTGCATATGCATATAGTAAATACTTCTGCAGGCACCTTAATTTGTGTCACTTATGTCCTTATTAGCCCGTAAGTTTAATAGAATTTTATTTTTTATTGACATGTAACTGCAGATAACCCTAGAAATTGAAAAATTGTATAATAATAACATCTATTTATTATTTTGACAGTTTGTTTTGGCATGAGGATTTCAGGCTATTACTGTGAACGGTGTGTGCATTACAAACTATGAACCCGTCCATCTGCAAAACCGTGTCTAACACCAAGTGAAAACCCAGAAGGGCTTTTGGTTCACAAAATGAAAGAGGAAGATTTGAAGAATGTCAGATTCATTTTGGAGAATTTTGGGTTCTGTCTATTTCCGCATTTTTCATTATTCAGAATTACTCTGCTCTTCAGCTAAGCTGACACTACTTAATTTTTGTCATACTTTTAAAGCATAAACTCAGCAGATAACTTTATAAGTGCTGATAAATGTTAAGATGGGCAGTTCTGGGTGGCGTTCGGCATCACTGGGCAGACCGCTGCTGACCCATTCAGGACAGGAGGTCTCCTAAGAGACATTATCCCCATCTTGTCTGCTCTGTAGCTGACAGGTCCAGTTCTCCATTGGTGACAGCAATAGATGAGTTTAGAGGAGGTCCTGAAGGTTCTCTATTACGCTCTGACCCCTCCCAGGAGGTCGTTCGAGCAGATGATTGAAGTGTTATGCTTGCAGCAAACTGCCTCAGCATCTCCTTTATCTTCATGGACACTCAAGCCCAAAATTCTGAAAGTATTCAAAATGTATTCAGCCTCCTGTAAGAAGAGGATTGTGTTGAAGTGCACAACGGCCATAGCAGGCATGCCTGGGATCTCTAGCCACCCATTCGTCTTCTTAACCTGATGTGTCTGTACTGCTGAGTCACCAGTGAGGAACGTGCTGGATTTTCCCTTCTCCTGTCTGTTGCTTTTCTGCATGCCAGGTCACATCTAATTGTACAGAAAGTCAGCCGTGACTGGTGAGTTTCTTTAATCCCACCCCACAGCGACGATCGAGCCCTTAATGAAATCTCTCCATCTGGGGCACACAGAGCAGCCTCACTCACGTTCCTCGTCATGCGGCGTCAAACATCACGCAACCTGACTGAAATTCACGAGAGCAGTTGCAGTAGACTTCACGGCAGCAGCATGTTTGGAAGACAAGCAGTTCCTGTGTGTGTTTGCGTGTGTGTTTCCATGTGCTGATATGGAAACTCCGTGATGATAATAACCCAGGAGATCCGACCGTGGGGAATGAGGATAAACAGGTAACCAGATGAAATTACCTCTAGAGGGTGTGTCAAAACTTGTCCCTATCAGTTCCTGTTACAGCTCTGGCCTTTCCCAAAAAAAAACACCCACCTGCATGGAAATGCATTCGACATTTCAGTCCTCATATGTCTCATATGCAAACATACATTGACAGCCTTCAAACCTTGTGAATCACAGGAACAACAGTGATTTTAAACTGCATAACGTAAGGTGCTCACTCAGTAGCACTAAGACGTTCTACTTGAGCATTTCCAATTAGGGAGTACACACTATTCCCTGAAGTGATTTATCATGCTGCAAAATATAACTACACTGAAGAACAACAAGCAAAGATGGTTATTCCAGATCAAATGGCAAGCAACTTGCATCCTACAGGACAAGAGACACACAAACAAAAAAGAAAACGAAAATGTGCCAAAAAACACCAGGAGCAGCTCACAGCATCTTTACTCAGAAGGGAGCAGAAGCGTCTAAACGCCTGTGAAACTAATCTGGCCCAGAAAAACCTCCTGTCTGAAGACAACTATTAATGTCCTGGATTAGGTGACAAGGAAAAAAAAGCTGGACAGGTAACACAAAACAGAGGCAAGTGAGCAAAATGGATTTTAACAGATATAACACACATACGTCAGGTTTCACATTTAAGTTTATATTGCTGAACAAACAAATAATTTAAGATAAACTGCAGGACACATAAAATGGTAGTGAAAACATTTTTATTTTTTTTTTTAAACGTAATTTTCTGGAAAAGTCTGTGGACTGTGTGAGGAAACCGGAGTACTTGGAGGAAACCTGTGTGATACAGGGAGAACATGCAAACACCACTCACTGGAGCGCAAGACCTTACTTAAGCAATATTAGTTTAACAACATGTATACACTTGTTTGTTGTTAGAATGTCAGGGTGGGTGGGTATCTAGATAACCTTCTTCCCACAGAAGTTTCTTTTCTCCTATAAATCGAATTGATTTGAATCAAATAGAATCCATTTGAATTGAATTGAGTTTAATTGAATTGAACTGAATTCTTACCATGTCTGGTATGCTCTGTGGTTCCTAGGACAGATTCCAGGCTCATTGTGACCCTCTTCTGAAGAAATACTAAAAGAAGATGGATATATGGATAAATACCTATTGTAAAAATTCCTAGTATAAGAATGGTTAAAAATGTTTAAAAAGAGAATTGTAAACCATATTAGTTGAAAACAATAGCTAAGTAACAAAGCAATATTAGCAGCTATGACTAATATTAAAAAGGTTGTCAGTAAATTTTGTAGAAGTCAGCACTATGAATTTCTATAGAATGTTCTATGGATTTGAGATGAACACCAAGAGCCTTTTTCCTTTTTCTGGAATTTCATTAGCATTGCAAACCATACACAGTATTACAAACACCCTGTGGTATATTTTGCTGCTCATTCAGTTTTCAGAGGATCTACCAACATCTTGTCACTGTTGCATTCAGTACCGACAGATTGCAGCCTTTGAGACTCAAGGAAACTTACCTAGACCAAAAACAAGTGTGTCAAAATCTTTATAGTAGTAGTAGTGAATTTAGACAGCTATAAAAAGCAATGACAGATTCTGCAGTGCTTTAGGCTATAAGGAACCTATCATTTAGATTTATTTATGTTTTACAAGGCACTGCTTTTATGCTACAGGGCTTGTACTTTTTGTCTGTGCTGTTATCATATGGTGGCGTGCTCATGAAATATGTATTGCTGAGCCTGCTAGTCTATCCCATCAGATGAGCACAGAAAGGTAGCTACTTCCTTGGCTCCAGAAATGGTTGGCAAATAAAGTACTGAAAACAACTTCTGGGAGACCCGTCTTATCACTGAGATGGCAGGGTTGGGGGAAGGGTCAGAGTAGAGCTGATTTTTACCAAGAGCCTACAGCCCCCTCACAAGGCCCTTTGAGTAATTGTTTGCCTTCCCACGACTGAATACCAAAGAGGCCCAAAGGCACCAGAACAACCATATATCATTGAAGTGTTAGTTGTTTACATTCTCTCCATATATTGTATGTTGCATTTGATCCTATTTTTTTCTAGGCCAAGTCATAATGTCCATAATGTCAGTGCAGTGACCATATTACTATCACTGTGAAGCTTCTTCTGTAGCTGGATGACAAGCCACCTCTCAATCTATGCAATGACCCGAAGTGGAATTGTGACTAAGGATTTCTGGCCAAAGTGTCTCATGGCTGTGTAGCCACATTGAGGTCACTTAAACTGAGTCATCGCTCTTGAATCGCGGAAGGCCCACCTTCCTGTGGAGTTGCACAGCACTGGCCTTTTTGGTTTGCCACAGACCTCAGCCAGCTCATCTGCGTCTTTGAATCTTCTCAGTTTAGTCACATCATTCCATAAACAATCCACGTCCTTTGTGGTGTGGGCTGGGTTCTTGGAACTAAAGCGTCAGAAGGTTTCTGGTCAGCCTTTCCACAAGGCATGGATGAATTTCATTCTGAACTGATGGGACTGAATCTAACTTTCAATGGCTTTTGGCAGAGAGAAACATGGGACTCTCAAACTTGCAGTGGAGAGACTGCAGGCAGATTTATACAGAAGCCACATCCTGTAAGCGGCCAATCTCAGCCAAATGAGTCTAGAATTAGCTTCCTGTTGGACGGGAGACCACAAAAATAAGAATCAATTAACATGAGCTCTTTGTAATCTATTTGCTTCTCACTCTCATCACAAGCTTTTAACACATCAATTCAATTTAATTTCAATTTAATAAATTTTTATATAGTGCGTTTCATAACAGAGTCGCCCCAAGGCGCCTTACATTTGTGTGTTTTGATACATTATATATACAGAATAATTTAAAAACAGGGAAAAGGGAAGGCTGCAATGTGTTGGCCCCCCATCTTGGGTCGTTCCCCGCCTTGCACCCATAGCCTCTGGAATAGGCTCCGGACCCTGCCAGCGACCCTGACCAGGATAAGCGGTTCCAGAAAATGTATGGATGGATGGAAAAGGGAAGACAACAAAATGGAAGAAAGACAGACGGACGGCCAGATGACAACATAGCAAAGGAACCAAAAACTCCCAAACACGGAGAAAAAAACCTCTGGGGGTCAAAGGTCAGCTGGCTGCCCAACCCCCCTGAACACACTAACATTATAGAAAAACAAAGAGTGGGCTTGCTTGCTAAAAGCGAGGTATAAAAGGTGGTCAGAGTCCATCAATGAATCACGTCTTCATGCTGGCCTGTGTAGCGTGGCAGACTGAAGGCTGCACTACAATGTTACAATGTCGAATACATGATGTCACCCTTCCATGGCACTCAATCAGATGGCTTTGAAGCAAAAATCTCTGATAATGATTAAAATCCATTTATTTATACAATTTAATACTCAGATGAGGTACAGAAATTCCCTAGATTCCAAAAATGCCCACATGAATAAAGCAGGAAGTGAAGTCAGGGTCTTCAGAAACACTTCAGGAATCGGTCAAACACATGTCTGCATGTTCCTGCGTATGGAGCAGAGCAGAAAATGGCTGTTCTGATGTAGAGAGCCCTCGTGGTGAAGGGCTGGTAAGCCACAATATCCCAAAGTCTTGTACTGCGACCGCTGGCTCTGGATTCTATTACTAAGGATCTTTATTCAGAGCTGACAGGAGGAACGGATCTGTTAAAAGTATGATTTTAGTGCAATGTGAATGCTAAATGATGATTCTACATGTGTGGCCCATTGGATACAGCCAGTATTCATTCTGTTCTTTAAGACATTTTGACTTTTGACTGTCTGTCTAAGCAGGTCTGTTTTCATGCGTTCTCACACTCTGGGACTGAAACCAGAACATGAAGTCAATCAAAATAACCTGCAACAATAAATAGTTGATAGTCTATTCTATAATATTTATATACATGCTGATTTTCACAAATAATCACAAAATCTGTCAGCTCTGGTAATTTTCAAACTATGGTAAGATTAAGCTTGATGTATTGGGGGGGGCTTCAGGAACGCAGTTCAGTAACCCCATAGGCATTTAGCATTAGAGTGAAGATTTTATCTGGCAGAATGAAAACTGACACCGTCTTTAACAAACTCAATTTTCCAACAATTGGATCTTTGTTGTTATGTTTTCTGTGCTCTAGGGTAACAAAAATCCCCATACTGGGGCCGCCCATAACACCAGTCTGCTTGACCCCTCTGTTTTTCTAAATAACATGACTTTAACTGCAAGCCTTATGTTCAGTCAGGTGTTGCCTTATTACATTTTGTAAAGCAATGTTTCCCAACTTGGTACTCGGATATCCCCAGACGGTCAACGTTTTTGCTCCCTGCCAGACTGTCCACATTGTTGAGGGAGCAAAACTGTATACTGTCTTGGGGTCCCCGAGGACCAGTTTGAGACACACTTCTGTAATGGGCTTCTCCCAGCTTGCATGCAGTTTTAACTTTTTCACTAGATGGCATAGATGAGCGAAGTCCTTGTGAAAAGAAAATGCAAGTGTCTGAAACATTGTACTTGGAAAGACCGGCATCTTACTGAATAGCACTCATCTTGTTTAATGCACAACACTAAACTTATCAAACTAAATTTATTTGAAATGTTTTATTGCCTGGAGATAAACATATAAATATATAGTGAAAGCCAGCATAAATAAGATTTACATGATGCTGTGGCTGTTTCTCCACAGGGACATGGATTTAATCAGTTTAATGGCATGTCATACTCTTGTAGTCTGACAATGAACCAGAACTAAATATAATCCAGCAGATCCTGAAAACCCACAAACTGTCTTTATTTTTTGCCAGGTGTTTTTTCTGCTGCTATCTGCAACACAGCAGAATTCCATGTATCTCGGCTTAGCATAAACGCCAAACTGCTGTGTAGCCATAAAAGTACATTTGTGGGACATAATAAAGCAATCAATTTACACATTTTGCTATGATGAAACTACCAGGAAGCCATCTCACAAGATTATTGCGAGCACTGAGGTAAATTCTGTTTCGGTTTCTACAGAAAAAGACATCCAGAATGAATTTTCTGCATTTAGAACAGGAAGCTGTTACGGGAGCTCATGGCTAATGTGTGTTCCACTGCATAAATAGGCTCAGCCAGCGGAATTGCATTTCCTGTTTAGCAGCTTATTAAGATGCAGGCCGTTGCCTCGCTCTTGCCCATTTGGGTTCAGAAGAGTTTTTTTTTATTGTCATTATGATCTGCACTTGGAGGATTTCTGTTTACTTAGCAGACAGAGTTTTAGGGAGCACTGGTCTCTTTGGGTTTATACTGCAGCACCAAGCCAACATCCCAACAAAAATCCTTCCCTCTAAACACTCCTAAGTTACTGCCCAAAAGTAAGTCAATACAGAACTTTATGTTACTGTGTCCAAGTAGTACATGTATTTGTATTTCTTACAAATTGTATTTGTATTTATCTTAGAAGCAATATAAATAACCTATGAATTAATAAATGGGCTTAGGAAATCCAAATAAATAAAAAAAAAACGATGCTTTTATAGATGGAGATAACATTTTGGGCCTGTCTTTGGAAAGGTTCACTCTTCTCAACAACAATATAAACTGCAAAAACAGGAATGTTGCAGGTAATGTTACTACTATGGAGGGGATCTTTTGGAAGGTTTTGGCTCTCAATAAATGGCAATATGTGCTGTATTATTTACTAGATGTTTCAGTTATTGACTGGAATCTTTTAACTTACAGTGCAGAACAGTGCAGAGAGAATCTAGCTTACTGTAGGTACCTATCACATGAAATAAAACATGACTTTAAATATAGAACAAGGAGCAGCTCTGATTTAACTTATCCCAGGGCCAAATTAATTGGGTTACCTTGTATAGATCTTGCGAGATGAAAGAGCCTTCCTGTCCTTTTTTCTCCACGGCCAAGTGAACATGATGAAGACCATTCTATCTGCTCTCATAGGAGAAGATGTACAGCTTCTAAAATGCGACTTTAATCAAAGATTTAATGCCGGTGTCAACCATAAAAGAAGAAGAGGGGAAGAAATGCATTTATAACAAAACAGGGTGGAAATCTAGTGCCACTTCTATACAGAAATAAAAATATATATGTCGAAAAAATAGGTGTGATGTATAATATGTTGCTCTGTTTCTCTGCCTTCATAATTTGTGGATTCATTCCGCTCTCTTAGGATAAACTGTTCAAGTTACTTCTAAAATGGCATATTAGATGCACTGATATATTCATACTGTACATTCAAAGAAGGCATTAAGTATTAAGAGAAATCCTGTGTCGTCAACAGGAATTTTTCCTTCCTTACGTTATGCTTGCTAACAACCGACTATTTTTCTCATTAGCATGAAGATCTCTTACATATAAAATCTTTCCTGTATTGTATTATTTATATAAAAGTGACCCCCCCCCCCTTTATACATTTGTGTTCTATTCTTCAAACTAAGTGCCCAACAGTGCATGGTGTTACAAAAAGAAAAAAAAATCATTAGAGAAAGGTACCGGCAATTGTAATGAAAAATCAGTATGTTAGGGGCAAGACCACTACTTAAAAGTACACACAGAGTTATACAGAGTGCCAAGAACTCACCACGGTGCTTTAAAAATAAAAAAGTAAATGATCCAGTCAAAGTGAACTTCTAACAACTTCTTAGACTTCCTTTAAAAGATCATGGGAATGCGTTTAGATGCCCAGACATCTGTGGAGAAGAGTCATAATCAGAAACATATGGACAGAGACAGGAAAGTTGTAGGCATACTTCTTGAGAGCCAATCACTGACGTGCAACATTGACCTCTGACCTCCCTGAGTTAGTACTTTGTAGAATAATCAGAACCCCAGTGACGGCTCAGATTTTTTCTCCTCAGTGACCCTTATTCTTTTGCCCCAAAGAAAACTTCGAATCACTATTTTTGGGTGGATGGAGATAAGCTGGAATTGCTGCTAATGAAGCTAATCGATCATGTTTTTGACCCATCTGTGACTCACACGTTTGGAAACACAGCTGCACAGAGTCTTTTGATTGCAGAATTATGATGAACCACTGAGCTTCTGGTCAGCAGCTGGATGTTTATACATGTTTGCAGTTTGCCTTGTAACATGCCGTTATGGAACTCAAAAATGCTTCAGGAAATCTAATTATGTATGCAGCTATGCAAATTGAAAAATTTGCTTTCATTTTGCATCTTATTATTTAGCATTTCTCTGTGGCTGGGATTCCAAATGGAATCCCATGTAGTTACTCTACAAACAGCGCAGGTAACAGCTTCCTACCCATACAAAAGTGCCCGAAAGAAACACACAAAGTCAAACGGCATGCTAATTTGAATAGTAACATGGTGTCCAATCAGATATCAGCTATGGGAACTACGGGAACTTGAAGTGTTCCCAAGAATTGTGGCTGTGATGCCACATTTAAAACAAAATGTAACTTTTCTGTAACTTTTGTACTTGTCTTTACATTATTTACATGTGAGTATTGAAGTTGTAGACATGAAGACCAAGTTATTGCAAAACTTAAATTAAGGTATAATGTAGTTGTAGTTTTATCAGGGGTACAGTTAGATTTAAATTTGAAAAATAAAATAAAAACGCCAAACATGTGAACGGCACACTGGGATTTGCAGGATGTAATTAGTAGGTATGTTTGATGTGCAACAGAGTGGTATGTAGATCGCTGATCTCCTGGTCCAGCGGTAGAAGCCAACACAGCACCAGAATGCGATGCTGGAAGTGGCTACACTCAACAATCGCTTTAACTGAACAGTTTGGTCCTAATGTAGGCTGGAAGCTAAAAATGCAGCATCTACTCATTGGCAGACGGCACAGTGACTGAGTTCTACCAGGTTGCTGGAAGCATAAGTTAAAAATGACGCCAAGCTATTTGCATTGCACTATGAATGCAAAGTGCTCATTCACAGACATTGGATTATCACACCATACCGGTGATTAATACACAACACAATAAAAAACACAAAAGCCAGCTATGCAGAAGAAAGTGGGTACAGAACACGTACAAATGACAAGGAAAAAGGCGTAATGTGTAGTAGATAAATAAAACCTCCCAGTATGGATCTCTGTAACAATGTGCTTACTTGTTTGCTACATGTTTCTCCCTTTCACACAGTAACCAGCATATAGAGCAAAGGAGGGACTGCTGGTTAATGTATAGCAAACATGTCTGACTCTGGCAGGCACATCCTGGAACGGGCTCAGAAAGTGATCACACATGACTAGCGTGGTGTGTCTGAAATACAATGGCACGGTTCTTCCTCCCAGCGATCTTCAGCTGACAAGCATTTGTGGGGGTGATGACCTCTGCAGAAAAACTGTGTCAGCTGGAGCTTCCTGGACTCCCAGGGAATGACTGTCCTTTGAAGTGTTTAACCAGGTCTGGCCCCCACAGCAGCTTATAAAGAAAATACGGTGACAAGCACTTAAAAATGTTTCAGATTGTTTTATTCAGAAATGCAGATGGTTAAAGATATATTTAGATACAGCCAAAGCACCCCTTCCTCTCTCTGCAGGGAAGCCCTACTTACTGAAGACAGTACATGCATTAAATACAAGGGCTTGCACATGGGCAGATTTATTCATTAACTAAAAAGCTAATATCCCAGCATGCTTAGGGCCAACTATGAAGATACTGAGGAAGCATGGATGACTGTATTTATGGCTGGCAGAAAGGGAAGCCTTACTAATGACACTTTTCTGTTCATTGTTTGATGATGATGATTATACTGTAAACCACCTTTAATAAAAACAGCTCAGAGTAAAAACTGAATTGAAATAGTCAAACAGTAAAATATGGGTTAAAACAAAAGAACTGCTGGTGAACAGGCATAAAATGCCTGACAGGTAAGCTTATAAGCTATAACATAATTGTGATATGTGACTGTGGGTTGCAGTCTTTGCCCATGAATTAAAAAGCGGTATAAAATTTCTTAGCCTTTTAAAATTTTGGCCTTACCTGGTTAAGGCGTACAGCTCCATGTTTTTTGTGCACGAATGCAAAAATTCCTCACACTTTATGTAATTCTCCTTTGGAATTTGCAGCTGATCTGCACGTGAGAATGCAATGGAGTTAGTAACGGCATTCAGAGATTTGTGCTGGCGCTCAACCATTAAGAGCTTTAAAGAGCAAACAAATTAATCCGTAATGATGCAGGTAGTGGTTCTTTAAGCTTTGTGATAATAATCTAACACGGTGGTGACAAAGGCATGTTCTAGTTTTTCAGCAACAGCTCACAAGACAAAAGAGCTGATTTTTGCAAAGAAAATGTAGCCTTTATGATTCGCATATGGTAAAATGGAAATTAGCATTAGTAACAGTCAGGAGCATACCAAGAAATTCTGGGCCCCAGGCAGAATGGTATCTTGCCCACCCCCGTGTAGTGCTGGACTTCCTGAATCTGCCAAGGAATCCATATACCCCTGGTTTGTGGTGCTTTGAGACATTCAGTACTTGTTGAATTGTTCTGCTCTGTCATAATCTGAATTCAAAATGGCCCTGTGAGCCAAGTTTAGTGACGAGTAGTTATAAATAGCGCCATCCTACTGGTGCCCACTACCTGGCACAGGTTTGGCAGGGAGCGACCCTGCTGGCCCACTCCAGCTTGCCCACCAAGGTGCCCCGTCCAGAAGGTCAGGTGAACACTGACAACTCATATCACTCGTCTTAATATAGTGTCATTTTTAATTCTGCCCCCAAACATCTAAAGACCAAACAGCCTTTATATTGATTAAATTTATGCTGAAAGACATGAAAAAAGCTCCCGCTTGGAATGCAAGATGGGCTTCTTCTGCCTGGAAGAAAACTGAAAAGAATCTGCCAGAATGTTTTCCTCTCACCGCCCTTTGTGTTTGCTCATGCTTATAGTCAAAATAAGATAAGCATCTGGAAGACGAACAAAGCAATCAGTGTTTTTCAGGGAAATCGGGACCCTACTTTTCCTCCACTTTGTCGATGGAATTCATAGATCCTTGAAAGAGGAGGGAAGAAACAAGGATGAGCCTGCGGGTGATTCAATAACCTTTATTTGCAGAGTGGACATTTACAGTACCAATCAAAAGTTTGGACGCACCAACCCATAGAAATTTGTACGATTCTCTGCATTTTAGAGTCGACAGCTTTGTATATCAGACATCAAAACTATAAAATGTCATATGTGGAGCGTTCATTGACTGAAAATTTATTACAGAAAAAAATAATTGTTGAGGGGGTTGCAGCTCTGTGGGTTGGAACCCAGAAGGTTGCTAGTTCAAATCCCATGGTCGACAAAGTGATCCCCCAATTGCTCCAGGGACTGGCTGAACCTACTGTCTCCTCTATGCCTGTGTAATGAGGTCGTCTCCCAGGATGCTTTTCCAGCTGCCCTGAAGGAGGTCCCACATATGCTGAGCTCTCATTGGCCGCTTTTCCTACACTCTCCTTTGTAGCCGGCTTGGCATGTCCAAACTTTTGACTGGTACTGTATGTATGCAAATACTGACCACAGATAGCATCTGAACAAGGGGAGGGAGGGGGGGGCACATAAAGTCATGTCCACTTGTGTTTTGAAATACAACCTTTAGTTCTAAGAAACACTGATATAATTTCAGCTTTTATTAATTTTATTGGATTGCATTAAATTACCTGGTAATTCTTTACATGACCTTTCATCACTACATTCTTAATTATGTTCCAAAAGTAACCTGCGCCCCCCCCCCCCCCCCCACACGCACCCATTCTGCAGTCCATATGCGTACAAGTAACATTGGCAGCAAACAGATTATAAAGAGTCCAATAACAACAACATGAAATATATGTAGCTAATATCTTCTAATAAGTGGAGCTATGAGACCAAGGCTAGCCAGTGCACAAGTACAGAAAAGGACAATCAGTGCACTGGGTTATATTAATGATAAAATTGAAAGTTCTAAAGGCTGTATGGCATTCTAAGTGCTGAACACAAGGCCCTGCAGCTATCTGAGCTGGAAGAAATGAAAAAAAGTATGCAAGACATCTGGAGGAATGTCACCCCTGAACCTAAACTAATCAAGTCACACTCGTCGCTATAAATGACGCATGCAAGGCCGCATTCGTATGGTAGCAACTCTTTGCTGCGATATTTACAAAAATAAATGATAAACATCGGGTAAGAGTGGGAGTGCAGGCAGCTTATATGGTTTGGGATTCACTAAAATGGGACACGGGACAGGGTGATGGATCAGCGAGCAGCACTGTTATTTCACTACACCGCCGCTGAGAATCTCGTCCTGCGGTCCACACTGTCAAGATTCAAGAGATTCAAGAGGTTTATTCGTCACCTACACAGTTGTACACATAACAACGTGCAGTGAAATGTAACCCTGGTCACGCCGAACAGCTGTGCATGATAAGAGAATAACAAAATATAGAAAAAATAAAGAAAAATTATAATATAAGATAAAAAAATATATGAAATGTTCAGCTGTACATAAGCTATACGTAAAAGTTATTGTGCTGTGTATTATAAGTGCAGTGTGCAAGAGACCTCAGAAATGTACCAACAATTTGGACAGTATGAAAGCAGTACTCATAAGATTATGTCAGTGTTACAGTGACTGAAGAGTCACTGTAGAGTCCATTGGGAGACCTAGGGGCACTGAGACTTGTCCTGGTTTAGGAACCTTATGACCTGGGGGAAAAAGCTCCTCCTCGACCTTTCCGTTCTGGTCATAAGGCTGCGGAAGCGTTTGCCTGAGTTCAGCAGGCAAAACAGAGAGTTACTGGGGTGGGAGGGGTCTTTGAAGATCCTTGTTGCTCTGGTCGTACAGTGGCTGGTGTAAATGTCTTGTAGGGAGGGCAAGGCAGACCTGGTGCAGTGCTCAGCCGCTACCACCCTCTGCAGGGCTTTCCGGTCCTGGGCAGAGCAGCTCCTGAACCACGATGTGATGCTCATGGTCAGGATGCTCTCTATGGCAGCCGAGTAGAAGGCCTTTAGAGCAGCAGGAGAGACCTTAAACCTCCTGAGCTGCCTCAGATGGTAGAGCCGCTGCCTCGCCTTGCTGACCAGAGCACGTGTGTGTGGGTCAGGTGAGGTCCTCCTGTAGGTGGACGCCGAGGTATTTGAAGGTGCTCACCCTCTCCACCGTAGCACCGTTAATGTAAGAGCCCCGCTGCCTCCTGTAGTCCACAATCAGTTCCTTCATATTGCTGACATGTTTCCTCCTGCAGTCCAGAGGGTGTGTGTGTGTGTGTGTGTGTGTGTGTGAGAGAGAGTACATGTGTGTATGGTCCAGGTATACCTTACCTTACCAAATGTCCCCACAAAGTGACGAATACCGTTTTTTTTTTTTTAACCTGGTCCCCATATGATAAAACTGTATTTTATTAAAATCCGTGACTGCAATGAAAAAATTAAAAATGCAAAAACTCTTGTATTTTGTTTGGTTATTTATGGTTATGGTTAGGGCAGGGTAGGGGTTAAGGTTGTCATAGTTAGCATTAGCATTTTTCCTATAGAAATGAATGAGCGGTCCTCATAAAAATATTTTTACCCGACATGTGTGTGTTCATGTGTGTGTGTGCGTGTGTTTGTACGTGTGTTAGTTTGTGTGCATGTGTAAATGCGTGTGTGTGCATGTGTGAGTGCATGTGTGTGTGCATGTGTGAGTGCATGTGTGTGTGTCGGGCCGGCATCCCATCCAGGGTGTTCCCCTGCTCTGTGTCCTGTTCCACCTGCAATAGACTCCGCCCCTCCTCCCTATATGGGTTTAGTCACTAAAAGTTGCAGGGTTAAAATGGGACACTTCTGGAAACTTTTCCTAAACTGCCCTGCCTGAAATAACACATTTATCCAAATAAAGCTGAAATAAAGCAGAGAAACTTGCATGTCTGCAGCGGTGTTTACGTTTGGCAATAGGAAGCACATCTGTGAATCTTGAACGGGCCCCTGCAGGTACTCTGGGTTATGTACAGCTCCCAGACGTCCCACACTGGCTGCAGTTTGTATTACAGTATGAAGCTAAATGCCCTCTGCTTGCTTTCCCTGTTCTGTTCTGCTCTTCAGACATGCCTGGCTTTGCATGCCGTCTCAGGGGACCGAAGAAAGGTCTTGTTTCTCATAGTTTATAATCCTCCGGTGAGGCGTCCCTCTGCTGCACCAGGTAATCCGCGTCTCGAGTCGACAGCCTTGTATATCAGAGTGTCAGGCCTCATCCAGGGTAAGGCTGAGAAAAAAAACTGAAACCAAATTGGTAAATGTGACGTTTAGGTCTTAGAATACTATAGCCACCTTACTTCAGTAACTTAATCCACCTGGATTGCCCAACTTCAAGTAGCCTGCATTTTCTGATTATAAACTACTACCCCAGTTGCCCATTTAAACGTTTAAGTTATTGTTTATTTATTGCTTGGAAAAAAAATGTCTTTCTGCTCTTTAAAACATTTATACTCTTTTGAACAAGATAAATTGATATTGATTTCTCTTTATATCATTCTATAGGGCTC
Source organism: Paramormyrops kingsleyae (assembly GCF_048594095.1). NCBI lineage: Eukaryota > Metazoa > Chordata > Actinopteri > Osteoglossiformes > Mormyridae > Paramormyrops > Paramormyrops kingsleyae. Next base: position 19,723,792 of record NC_132801.1, on the reverse strand, counting down.
TGTAATACATTTTCTTGTTTATTGAAGTAAGGTTTGACTTTCTAAAGTGCATTTGAATGACTCGGCCCCTGTGAGTGAGTACCAGTCTGTGAGGCTCAGGATCCCCATCCCCAAGGCGCAAATCACAGACAGTCTGTCTCTGTCAAAGTCTTTACTTCATAGTGCGGAGAAACCAGGCTGGATTTCAGTGGACATGTGTCTGCCTTTTCCCCAGATGTGTGTGAGACGAAAGGTGGCTGTGATTACACACCATACCTGATTCTCCATGAAATCCAGTTTGTCTGAAAGTCAGGAATTTGAAGAACTATATGCTGGTAAACTCAGGAAATAGTGTCATGCTATACTATAATTAATATTCACCACAATAATACGTGCTCTAAAATACTTCCTCCAAACTTCCATGAAAAAACGGAAATCCAGTTTTTCACCAGCAATCAATACTTCACAATAATTATATGTGTCACCCTTTAAAGGAATGTGATGTTCTGTGTTTATCTCATCACATTCATGTGTTTATCTTTTATTACGTTTTTATGGCCTTATAGAGCCTAAGCTGTCCAATCTTCGCATGTCTGTTTTGTTACCGTTTTTCTACAATGCCTGAGAAATCTGATGCAAGTTCCCCATATTTTCCAAACAAAGAACAAGCATTTGGATACCACTACTACTACATGTGGCTTACATAAGTATTCGTATCATAGTTCAAGCCTGTGCCATGAGGGTCTGGTTGAGATGAGTCTGTCACATCCGTGTGCTGCTGATGTGTGCATTACGACAGGCGTGTGAACTGCTCTTGCACCGGTGCACTGCTGGTCCGCATATTCTCCATGTGCTTTTTTTTGTGCTTTTTTTTTTTCCACAAATTACTCTGCTCTACAAATCGTTCATATGTCATAGATGGCAGCCCTGTCCTCTAATACTCCCCAAGCAGTTGGGAGCAGCAATGAATTGGGGGAGAGGGGGGGGGCACAGCCGAAACCCAACCCCCCCGGCCCCTCGACCTGCTGCTTTAAAGTCCTGCCAATTTGACTTCCTACGCAGGTCCCAGCTTAGGCTGGGGGAACCTTTGAAATGAGTACGGGGTGTCACTGACCTGCAGGCAGGTGAGGGAAACCTGAATGGGGGGGGGGGGGGGCAGAACACATGCCACACATGTAACCCCCCCCCCCATGTAATAAACCCTCAGGGATGGCCAATCTGTTTCGTTTCTGGTCCAAAGAAACCATGACTTTGTTCGAGTTTCAAAGTTAAGTGGTAAATGTCTGAATTATTTACTTCAGTGTCTCATCCTGAATTAAATAATTTTGTCATGATATTGCTTAATGTACACGCATTGTACTTGTATATAACAGTTGAGCTAGCTATTAATTGTTGCACCGATTTTTAGCCGCAGACCAGGTATTGCAAATCATAGCAGCATGTAACAGTCGTACTGAAAGGCTAACTAAGGGAGGGAGGGAAAAACAGCTGATTGTGTGGATGGGTGACTTTGGGATGAGTTGTAGAGTGTGATGGCTGTGGGGAGGTGAGATTTACTGTGGTGTTCAGTGGAGCACTATTTGCAGGTCAGAAGATGCTTCTCTGACCGACCGCAAGCCTGTGAAGTGGGGGATCCGCATTTCCAACAATAGGCTGAAGTCTAGCCAGCTTTCTCCAATCTACCACAGTGTCCCAAGTGTCCAGCTTCTCGCCAACCACAGAGCCAGCCTTCTGTATCGTTTTTTTGAGCCTCTTTGTGTCTGTCACCTTCAAACAGCTCCAGAAGCGCAGAAGATTGCACTGGCCACCTCGGTCTCGAAGCACATCCGCTCATCACCATGTCTGATACCTCCCATGACTGGTTGAGGACGTTCACACTAGGACTGGCCCATACTGGAACATTTCAGATATCACAATATGAGCACCTGCGTGGAGAGCACCTGCAGAGCTCATGAAAAAGCAGCAACAGTAAACTTTAAACTGATTTTTAAACATATACAGTACTAGATCATCTTGAAAAGGAACAATCATTAAAATTGCAGTTTGCCAAGTTAAAAGTAAAAATTGAACAAAGTAAAAATTCAGCCACTGGCAAAGCAAAACATTCAGTCAAATAGCTTTTGGCCGTGTAACTGCAGAACGACACAGACGCACCAGTGCACGAGTATAAATGCTTGCAGTGGCATTGGCCTCTTGCATAGGCTGCAGCGTAAGCTCTGCATGGTCTCGACTCTGGAGTATAAATCAGAATTTACTTGGGAAACCACCCACCAAGAAAAGCGATAATCTTTTCACTTCCTCTGCAACACAGGTAAATCGGGGGCCCTGGGCAGCGGTCTGTTCTACCTGTAGCTAGAGCCGGCCCCTCACCCCTCCTTTAAAACACAGACTCTGTCATGGTTGCGGGCATCTCGGGTACGGGAACGAGGCATCGCAGGCACAGAAGGGTGGACGACCCACTGGCGGCTCCAGAACAAAAAGGGGTTTATTAAGGAAAACGGAAAACACAAGGAAGGGCTAACAAAACAAAAGGACCACGAGGGGTCGAAAACTAAAAAGGGATTAAGTAACAAAACTAAATAACAAAACCTAAATACACAACTAATACTGGGAATCTCTGAAACTAACCATGAAACACAAGAAATACAAATCAACTAACACGCAATCACAAACAACCTAGACATAGACAATGAACCACTCGGGAACTGAACACAGGCAGGAACTAAAATACTAATGGGTAACGAGACTAACACAGGACAGGTGAGGCTAATTAACAAAACCAAGGAAACAGGGCACAGGTGAAACTAATGAACTCAAAAGGAACTGAAAACAGGGAAACTAATAACTAACCAAGGAAACAGATACTAACACTGGGGAATCTAGACCGGTAGAAACACAAGCAGGGGCACATAGAACTGAACCAAATACAAATCACAGGAACTAGAAAAACATACCAAAAAACACTAGGGAATTAAACAGGTAAAAACACAGGCAAGGGCACAAGGAACAAAACCAAAATACAAAAACAGGAGGTGGCGGGATTCGAACACAGGACAGAAGGGTACTCAGACAATCACATGCTCAACATGTTGAGCCATGTGGCTAGACAGGTAACAGGGGAGAACAAAGACTAACACAAAGAACAGGATGACCAGCAGCACCTGCTGGTCAAACAGGGAAGGGACACGGAAGGACCACAGCAGGGGCTGACCCTGACAGTACCCCCCACCGAACGCGCGAACACCGGGCGCGCGCAAGGGCACTGCCAGGGCCACAAAGAACAGGCGGACAGGACTAGGACGTAGAACAAGACAGGGAACCCACTAACGAAAACCAAGGAACTGGACAGACAAAATCAAGAACTCGGACAAGAGGGGAACAAAAACAGATAGGGCAGACACCAGGAGCTGGGACAAGAACACTAGACGAGGGATCACAGTAGGGGGCAGAACTTGGGGACCTGGAACAAACGGACGTGGACTCTGAGGAACAGGACTAGGGACACGAGGTGGAAAAGGAAATGGTGTAGGGGAACCAGAAGGGCAAGGAACAAAAGGAGCAGGGTGAGGGAAAGGACCAGGAACATGGGACTGGGACTGAAATGGGGCAGATGAACTGAAAGGGAAGGGTAGAAATGGGACTTGTTGGGGTAGCTGGCCAGGAAACATAAAAGGGAAAGGTTGGGTAGGGTGTGGGCCTGGTGGCCGATTGGAGGGCGAGGTGGAAGGGATAGCAGGACGAGAACAGGAACTGGAGGGTGACGAGGAAGGGAGTGAAGGACTGGAGGATGATGAGGAGGAAGGGACTGCAGGATGAGGACGGGAACCAGAGGACAATGACGAGGTGACGATGGCAGGACGGGAACTGGGACTGGAGGGCAACGAGGAAGGGACTGCAGGACTGGAACTGGGGAGCGATGAGGAGGGAACAGGACAGGAACTGGAGGGTGATGTGAAGGGGACTGCAGGACAGGGACGGAAACTAGGACCAGAGGGTGACAAGGAAGGGACTGCGTCTAGGCGGTTGGACCGCCTAGTGTGTCCCCGTCTCCCCTTTCGGGAGACAGAGAACCGGCCTGACCCTCTGCTGGACCTCCACCCGCGCCAGGAAAGGTCTGCTTGGGTGGAGGTAGGCGTCCGGATCTTGGGGCTTGGGGCCAGGACGGTCTTGGGCGGAGATGCAGGAGCAAAGTCAAAAGGCCTTGCCCCCTGTGGGCCGGGCGCAGGCAGAGCAGAGGCGGCGGCCCCCTGTGGGCCGGGCGCAGGCAGAGCAGAAGCAGAGGCGGCGGCCCCTTGTGGACCGGGCGCGGGCAGAGCAGAAGCGGCGGCCCCCTGTGGGCCGGGCGCAGGCAGAGCAGAGACGAAAGCGGCCCCCTGTGGACCGGGCGCGGGCGGCCGGAGCGTCGCAGAGACGACAGCCCCCTGTAGGCCGGGCGCGGGCGGCCGGGGCATCGCAGAAGGAATTTGTCTGAGAAGGGTACTCAGACAATCACATGCTCAACACGTTGAGCCATGTGGCTAGACAGGTAACAGGGGAGAACAAAGACTAACACAAAGAACAGGATGACCAGCAGCACCTGCTGGTCAAACAGGGAAGGGACACGGAAGGACCACAGCAGGGGCTGACCCTGACAGACTCTGTGTGCAGAATCACTCCTGATTTGCATGCCCGTTTTTACTGTTAACCGTCACCTAACTGTCACCTTCTTGTCAATTAAATCAACTCAGATGGCAACATTTCTGCTTCATTATGATTTCTTTCCATGTTCTTATTTTAAGGCGGATGTTACCTTTGAGGTGATAAGTCAGCACACATCAGACAGGTGCATATTCAATGATCCGGTTATGTAAGTGTCATTACAAAGACCCTCACTATGCGGAGTGCTCCATCTTCATCAGCCGCCTCAGTCACTTTTCATTTTTACTCAGACGCAATCCATTCATAATTACAGTAATCAAAGAATCAGATGCTTTAGCATGCGGTAATGCAGGGGCTTGATTAAAGTGCCCTCATTTATTTGCTCTTGCTGGACACATACGGCTGCTGGTGTGTAAATCGGTGTCTCCCACAACGTGCACCTACATCATAAACATGGACTGTCTGCGGGTCGCCGCACACAGGCTTGACAAACACTGGTGTAAATGAATAGGAGGAAAACAAACCGCGTTTTAGTGTCTCATGAGCTTTCATGCAACTTGTCAGCTTAAATCTAATGTGTTGAGAGGTTTTAAAGAACATCACATGATTGCTGCGGTTTGTAATTTCTTATTCATAAATTGCGCAATAAACTTGCACTAACACCGTAGACGTTCTCTGTTTACATTTTAATTTATTTTTAGGACCTTGCAAAAGTAGTTCAGACACAAACCAAAATATGAAATCCTGCATATCCATATTTCAGGTCACAACAAGCACTTAAGTGGCATTCAATTTATATGCTATGGTGACTTGTTATGAGAGAATAGATTTCCCTGGAAAAATGCCCATGAACCACTGATGTGAGTGCAGTGTTAGAAATAAATGTTTTTAATCATAGAGTTGGAAATGGGTTAAAATGTACTGAAGTGTTTGGATATTCCAGTGAGCATCGTGGGACCAGAAAAAGGAAAATGTATCACACCATCCAAACATTGCAGGGAAAAAGGCAAAACTCCAAAGAAGGTGGCAACTAGGAATTGCTTTGAAACACTTAGAACACAGAGAACATTTGGTGGATACAGACTTGCATCAGCAAACAATATCAGAAACTTTGCTTAACATCGGCCGATATTGGTGCTGGCATGAAGGAAGCCATTTAAATGAAAAAGAAAATCATCTCAAAGCCCATCTGGATTCTGTCAGAGACCGTGAGAGCAACTTGTGGGAAAGGGCTTTACGGTCACATGACTTCATGAAAGTGTTGCTTGGCAGAAATTCAAAACACTGTGTGGCATAAACACAACACTGGCCATGCATCGAAAAGCACATCCCTACATAAAGTATGACGGTGCCAGAATCACGCTGTGGGGATGCTTCACATCGGCGGCAAGGAGTAGGAAGGCTGTTAGAAAGGAAAGGAAAATGGCATGGAGAAAAGCAGAGGAAAATACTGAACTCGTTTCAGTCTGCTGAAAGGCTGAGCTTTTCAAGAAGATTCGCCATTCAGGAGGACAATGACGCTCAGAACAGGACCCAGGCAACAGCGGTTCGAGTGACTGCTCGGGACTGAAAGAGTGAATGTCACCGAGTGGCCCAATCAAAGCCCCAATCATAAGGCCACCTTTGGCACCAAATGAGCACTGCAAGCATTGTCCCAAAAACCGGAACAAACCAGAACAGATCTGCCAAGAGGATCGTGCAAATGTCACAGGCAGATGGGACGGGCACCATGTCCAGTACGCTGTTATTATTTAACATCATATCAACAACACAGATATCCTAATCAATAACTTAGATGTTAAATCCATTGCAGCTTGTGAGGGAAATAATACATTGAAAAAAATGATTGTATATAATCTAAAATCCAGAAACATTTGAGAAGTTAAAATTTTTCTGTGAGGCAAGGTCATTTTTGTTGTGTTTTTTATTTTATTGTCCATCTTCCCTGCCTGCCCAGGTACACAAAACATGTAAAATATAAGTTACATGTAAAACATGACTTAGATTTTATTAACAGATACACTAGTTTCTGCAACTAGTAAGAGAACAGGCTTTGCCAGCTGATTGGCTATTGATTACAGAAAGGGTTTAGAAGTACCAATTACAGCCAAAGTACTGCTCCAAAATCAGCGTATGAAGCAGTAATGGCCAGTAAATTGTTCTGATGATGCAGGCGAGCGTGAATCCTTAGCGTAATTGACCTAATCGTTTCCATCTGACACGGTTCTGCGGTGTGTGTGTGTGTGTGTGTGTGTGTGTGTGCGTGTGTGTGTGTGTGTGTGTGGTGGAGGTGCCTGACCCACTCAGCCACATCAGGGCCCCGAAGGCCACCAAAGACCGTGTGACATCAGCAGTGGCCTCGCTGACAGATGGAGGCTCTGAAAGTCTCAGAGCTGGATGGTGCCACAGTATCTGGCAGCTTTGTGATTTACAGCCTGCCGTAATTAAACTGTCAGTTATTATCCGCAGGAAAAAAACTACTATGCAAAGATGCACAAAAGCTCAAATCCAACAACTAAAAAAAGCTTATAGCTGAGGCTATTTTTACCCGCCGTTTCCCAGGAAGGTACCCTTCATATCTGAATTTCATCGTTCGTGATTGCCTCCCTCTCAGGTTGGTCAGAATGTCACCCACACGCCCCATATCTCTTAGGTTCTGTCACCAGTCCTGTTCTTTTCTCCATGAGATCAGGTGCAGACTGTCACTCATCACCCTGCATCATTAAACCGCACTGCAGTGACTCCACCCCAATGTGACACTGCATGACAGCATACTGAGGCCACCAACCTTTCTGCACCACATGGCGTTACAGCTGTGGGCAGCTTTAATGGGTATTGGGTAGCTGGATTGCCAGCCAGCATCCAGCACCCCAGGAGTAAGTGGGATTAAGGCCCTTTAGGTGCAAACAGTGACAACACGCTGCTGGCCACAGGATTTGATCCAGCGACTATCTGATCATGGGCACAGAACCACACGCCTTCCACCCAAAAAAATGTTTGAACAGCATTCAGGGGGCACAACAGTGAAATGCATTTTCAGTTTCCTTTGTTTTTGTCATGTAGATAAACAAAGAAATACCAGATAAACATCTGCCCTGAGTTACCATGCATGTGTCATTAATTTGAGGTAGAATTTCATACTTTCATCCACATACGAGGTGTCTGACTCCAATGGAGATGTGAAATCGCCAAGTCGAGTCCCCATCGGGGTCTGCAGGTGGGCTTCGTCTTAGGTTCCTGTGACGTGTGATATTGCAGATAAAGGCCCAGGAACCTGTCTGTCAGGATCACCTTTGCCTGATAAACAGACGAAAGGCCATTGAAGACGACTGCAGAAGTCTCTGCGGGCTGAAGTGCAGGGAACTACAGGAGTCTGCAGTACTGAGAGCCAGACTCCGGCTCATCTGAGTGCACATGTGAAGACGGGCAGTACAGACCAGCAGGATGTGTATGGCTGCCTAGGAATGACTCTGCCATCATGCCATCTCCGTGGGGCTTGTTTACTCACCTGACTAGCTGATGCTAACATCAACAGGCACCTGTAGTATTTTTCAGTAACAAAAGTGAGCTGGAGTATTTCTGGGAGTGTGTGAGCATAGGATAACAACGAGAGATAAGAGATAAGAGACTGAGTCACTGAGAAGCCAATGGAGAGCTGCAGGTCTGAATTCATTCCTCTTAGATTTCACTGCCCCATTCTCCTCACTGGTCCTTCACGTAAATTAACTTGGACTTCACTAGCTAACTTGTGCGTTACTAATTTCTGGCTTTGCTCCAACATTCTGCACTAAATTTCTCTGTATGTGCCATAGAAATATCTGCCAACTTTGCCAACATGAATAGAAACAAATATTCCATCAAACATATAATTCTGACTACAATAGTGTATGAAATAAAGATTTAGAATATTTAGCGCTTTTTTATTTAAGTTTATATATTTGTACCATCTTTTAGTAGCTGTTGAACTAGATTTCCTAGCTTGTCTGCTGATCAGTTGAAATGCATTCTGTATTACTGGGCTTTCAGAGATATTTTTGAAGTTACACACAGCCTAGAATAACTTGTAAAATTACATAACTTCAAATAATAAATTATTATTTTAACAGCCTTAGTCTCTAGTCATTTTGCCCAGAAAAATAAATTGTAAAAAGGCTGCTTTGGAACAAGGGCAGGGTTGCTGGGAAACACCATTCTTCAGCAGGGCATTAGCTTGCGGCTCAGCACCCTTTAACACACACACACACACACACACACACATGCACACTAAGACACATTCACTCACCACCAAATGTGTGTTCTCCCTAGGCTTGCCTTAAGAGGATTAAAGAAAAGAATAAAGTGTTACACTGGAGAGAGATAGTGAAAAAGCTAAACTGTAAACTGAAGGCTTACAAAACAGGGTTGGATATACATTGTCATTACTGTAATTTACGTGGATTCCACATCTTAGCCTTTTATTAGTTCTCAACACCCAGCTGTTCCCATAATAGTGTTTTTACATGGTTAACCTTTACAATTGATTATAACATTAATGATCTAATGTTGTGGGACAAGGGTAGCAAAGAATATATATATCGCAGTAAATTTCCAGTTAATTAACACCAAGAATGTCTATCAGGCTAGAAACACAGGTTGGATCTGCAGGCTCTGGATAAACCTTTCAAGGGGCTCTTTACAGAGGCCATGGGAAATTTGTCTTGTGCTGTACTGGCCCAGAACACTGAGGAAGGCTGACTGAACGTCTCCTTACAGACTGCAGATCAGCGCGCTGGGAGCGTGTGGGAGAGGGGGCTCGATTGTGGCCTAACCTGTGAGACAGGCCTCAGAGCTGCTGCTGGCTGACTGACGGTTACACAAAAAGCAGCACACGCCTTGATCTGTCAGTGACCCGATTATGATGCAACAGTTCTGAAGAGAACATGGATGGCGTCTATTTTGTTTCAAGCTGAATGCCTCATGAATGGCTGTGAGACGACGGAGCCCCCAGCCTCTGCAGTCGGAAAAAAAGTCAATACTCTGCCCTTGCATTTTTAATTGGAAGCCGCATTGCCGTGACCTCAGCTTCTCCAGGCTAAAAACATCTAGCAGCTTCTACTTTTGTAAGTCCGTTTTAATGAATAATCTTTCCAAATGAAGCGTTTCGTCTCAAGCATTTTCTGTGCTGAATTAGGTTTTCGAATGTGGCAAGTTAATAAGGGCAATTCAAAATTGTCTTTCCACATTCAGATCATATTCTGTTTTTTTTTTTCGTTTTTAAGTACATCAAGGGCACATTTTACATATTTTCACGTGTATCGCAACCTCCACAATGTTTGAGTTCTCTAATTAACTTCAAATTATACAGTTGCAACTTCAAATATTACAGAAATTACAGAAACCTGGTGTTATGATTAATCTGGACATATAACCATGGATACAAAGAGATGAACGTCACCATCCTCACGTTATGATACCATATTATGGATCTAAAGCCACAACCACCTGTCTGTGAAGAGAAGAAATATATTAATCTTCTCAAATCCTAAAATACTCACCTGCCTCCCATCTGTTTGGTCCTATTAATGTTTTATATTCAGTTCTGAATGTTTAACAGGCTTCCTTTTTTTGTACGCAGGGACGTCAGATTCTCGTTGCTGGTGAGGAGATGTCGAGGGTAGATTACAATCCCATGTGAGACGTTCAGAACGCTGGGACCTGAACGTCTTCAGCAGGTGCTCCAGAGACAGCTGGAACGTTCACATGCCTGTCGGTCTCTCTCCACTTGTTTCTCATTCCATTATTCTGCAGAGCCAACATTCTTTGGGGTTGTTGGGCATGTGACATGTGTGAGATTCTGCTTACCAAAGGTGGATGCCCTGAATGTTAGCCTGGTCCTCAGGAGAGTTCAGCAAATTAAGACGTGAAGTTCGACGTCACGGTTTGATCTGCCGCAGAAGTCATCTCAGTTTTTCATTTGTGGGCAGTACTGAGCCGCATAAAGTACCACAATAGGAATGACTCTCGGATGGATAGAGACTGCAGTGGCGAAACGTTCTGAGACGTTCTGTCTGATTCTCACTACCTGAGACACTAAGAGTGAAGTGACAGCCACAGAATATCCTCCACTTACCCAAGAGGTGCCTTTTTCACAGAGTGTCCAGTCGTCATTCACGTTGTTTCTGCTCAAAGAGTTCTGCTGTATCTCATCTTAACGAGAGGGCAGATGTCTACAGATCACAGCCCCTCTACTGTACCTCATTAACCATTTGTCTGATCTAGCATTTTTTCATTTGTTCTATTGTCCCAAGGAAACAGAATGGACACTTTTCTGCTTATGTACAGCTACTTACATCCATCCAGCCATCCCTCTTCTAGCCCTGGACAGGATTCTGGTCCATTACAGGGCAAATACACACTGAATTACACGTTGATTAGAGTAAATGCATGCAATACATTATTATTATTATTATTATTATTATTTTTATTATACAGCATACAATTTTGCTAATGTACAAGTCACGATCAAGTTTAGCCAGGATTTCTGGAGCAATTGGGGTTAAGGGTCTTGCTCGGTGGTCCAACAGTGATATTATTACTCTGCCAGCCATGGGGCTTTGAACCAATAACCTTCTGATCATGGACCCAGAGTCCTAACCAGCAGAGTTTCCAGTTGGCACTCCACAATACATGCATTTTCAAATCAGCAGCCAGCCCAAGCAGCTCTATATGTGGGTGACTGCCGCTGAATCGGAGAGAGAAGTGAATCTGACAAGCAAGCTCTCATACAATAAAGAACAAACATCTTAGGTTCTGCCTGCTGGTTTTTGTAGAGTGAATGAAAAAATGGAGTTTCTAGTCCCAGCGAGGGCATGTGTGTGCTGAGGCCTGCTCTGACCGCGGGGTTTTGTCGGCGGGCTGGTCACAGGGCTTTGAACCTTTTCCCAGAAAGCCAACAAAGGGGGCTGTTGGAGGATTACAGGCTGTTGACCTTGCATTATGCATCCCTGCCGCTGTGACAGATTTTTGGGGGCCGAGAGAAACCCGTTCTGACAGGCAAAGGGTGCTGTTTATGCTGGAAGCTCACTGCTGCCACTCTCTCAGCTCACGGTGTCCCACGGACCATCCTGGCCTCTATCATCAGCCCACCGCGCTTCTCTCAGACAAGCCAGAGAGCTCGAAATCATTTCCTAATGGGAGCTGACAAAATCCAGCAAACAGCATCAGGGCAAAGAAATAAGCCAAGTCACAGTACATAGAAAATTCAACAAAAATAAAATGCTGACCCTAAAGATAAAATTTAGCAGAATTTGCATGCACTTCGTTTATTACTGTAATCCAATATTCATGCAGCCTTCTGGCTGTCTCTGTTTACCCAGCCATCTTCCATAACAGATAATCCTGACCTGTCGTGCACCTGTACCTGTAGCTCTTGACTGTAGTTCAGTAGAACCTCACTGAGTGCTCTCCTTGTAAGTGAGGGCCAGTGATTTAGTCTGGGTTTGTTCTTTGATTAATTCATGAAGAGAGTGTTATATGCACCTCTGACACTGTCCATTCTGAGCTCATTATGTTTTTTTGTGTGCTGTACATGCCCTCGTCCCTTTTATCTGTTACTGATTAACGATAACAGGGCAGCCTGGATGCACTTGCAGTTCTGCCATCTAATCGCTCACGGCCACTCTCTTCCCACAGCTCTTGTTGCCTCTGGGACACGATCCAGGTGGCTAAGACCAGGTTCTGGCAAATGCTGCAAGGTCTGGGTGCATCTGTCCCACTACTGTGGCTGGGAAGCTACGTCACCAGCAAAGGACTGTGCCTTAAATTAAACTGTGCCTTAAATTGTTCCTTCACTCAGTCTGTAGACCCACCAAATAAATGACCTCCCAGGATTATACACAATAAAGTGTGAAATTGCCCACAGCTATCTTTTGCTTATCTCTGCATCGATCTGCATCAATGATTCTGCATCAAATTCACCACCAATGCCACTTAAAGGGCTATTCACCCTGCGTGTTCTCATAGGAATTAAACAGAACATGGTTTCTAGGGACACCCACAGTAGGAACCACTCTAATTAAGCATTACATGGAGATTATCTTAGCATTATCATTTCCAGAATGTCCATTGTGTGTCAGACTGGCTGAAAGGAATAGAAACTCAGCACCACTATACACAACACAGTTAAAGAAAGGCAGAGACAAAAACATGATTAGAGACAGTTTGCAGTGCATTCAGAGCACATTCAGACCAGGGATGGGCTAGGATTTAAAATCCAACCTGGGCTTTTGCCCACGCCGGCCCACCACACATACACACCTACGATAAAATTTTGTCCATGACAAACCCACAACCCCACGGCCCACTGGGAAAACACCCGGTACGCCAAATGGCCGGCCCAGCCCTGCTATAAGTTTCTTATATAACAGGCTGTGAGCATTGTCTGATATCCCCCAGATGTCATGCCACTGTCTGATATCCCCCAGTTGTCATGCCACTGTCTGATATCCCCCAGTTGTCATGCCACTGTCTGATATCCCCCAGTTGTCATGCCACTGTCTGATATCCCCCAGTTGTCATGCCACTGTCTGATATCCCCCAGATGTCATGCCACTGTCTGATATCCCCCAGTTGTCATGCCACTGTCTGATATCCCCCAGTTGTCATGCCACTGTCTGATATCCCCCAGTTGTCATGCCACTGTCTGATATCCCCCAGTTGTCATGCCACTGTCTGATATCCCCCAGATGTCATGCCACTGTCTGATATCCCCCAGTTGTCATGCCACTGTCTGATATCCCCCAGTTGTCATGCCACTGTCTGATATCCCCCAGTTGTCATGCCACTGTCTGATATCCCCCAGTTGTCATGCCACTGTCTGATATCCCCCAGATGTCATGCCACTGTCTGATATCCCCCAGTTGTCATGCCACTGTCTGATATCCCCCAGTTGTCATGCCACTGTCTGATATCCCCCAGATGTCATGCCACTGTCTGATATCCCCCAGATGTCATGCCACTGTCTGATATCCCCCAGATGTCATGCCACTGTCTGCTGTCCCCCAGATGTTATGCCTGCAATATCAGTCCACTCTACTAAAACAGGCTGTGGAGTGCTGCAGAGACAGCTCCTCTTCTGGCAGCTTCTCCCATCTCCACAGAGATCTTCTGCACTTCTGACTGAGTAAGCTTCAGGTTTTGGTCACGTCTCCGACGAGCGTTTTTCCCCATTTTGCTCAATTTGGACAAGCGGCATAAGGAAGTGTCTCCACGGTTCTGTTTTACTTCCATTGAAGGTTATATAGAGGCCACTGTGTTCTTCTAAACCTCAAAGCTTCAGCAATGCTTGGGTGCCCTCTGTGCCTCCGCAGAATCCTGCAAACTACTACTTTGGTCTGATAGCGTGGTTGTTGCTCTGACTATCACTTACAGCTCAAGGACCTTGTACGGCCAGATCTGTCCCTTTCCAAATCACATCTGATCAATTAAATTTACCACAGGCGAAAAATTATCATCAATGGAAACGGGATCTCCAGGAGTCAATTTCAACCATCTATTTGCACACTGCCACTCTCTTCCCACAGCTCTTTTTGGCTCAGGGACACCCTAGGCAGCTAAGACAGGTTCTGGCAAAAAAAAACAACGGATATTCTGGGCATGTGGGATGTGCTGGGCTAAAAGAGCCCTGTCAGGCGGCTGATGTCACCTCACTGAGGAAAGTGACTGGCAGAAGGGGCACTTTTAGGATTGAAGCGGAGGGCCAGACATTCTGAGCTAGTCTTTAATTTTGCTGTACATAGAAATATGGAGCCTTAAATTGTGCCTTAAATTTACTGAACTTGAGGACCTGCATTGACCCACATTATGATCCATTGATCATAATTTTTCTGCAGCCACTTAATTACATTTTTTTAATTAAGTGGTAAATTTAGTTGATTAGACGTGATTTGGAAAGAGACACATCAGCCTACACCAGGTCCCAGAGCTGAAAGTGCTGGCCAGAGCCACAACCAACCTATCAGCCCAAAGTAATTGGTCACAGTAAAGCATCTGAAAGGGTCTGAAAACTGAAATACATATTTTTATTAATTCACATACAATTGACTCAAATACATTTTGTTTATACCTGTGTTTGTTTTTTGATCATGTTGTTTTGTGTGCTGTTTTAAGATTTTAAAAATGAAATCCATATTATACAATAAAATGGGGGAAAATGACAATTTCATTGTGTTCCATCTTTGTGTTCATGGTGCTCCAGTGAGGATTCACTCAGACCGCAATGTAATTAAAAAAAAATTATATTAAATTCTAAGATCAGCTGCAGTCCTGCATGGTCCCGCTTGTAGTCGTCTCAGAAGTCACTCTCCTCCTCTTTCTGACAGGCACCAAGTGACCTTAATGTTTTTCCCTTCGCTTTTTGTTCATTCTCTCAAATTCAGCTTTAGTCCTCTTGCTCGGACTCATCTATATGAGAGATTACGCCAAGAAGATGAGTTTTCCTGCTGAGCTGACAGTCCGATATGGATACCAATTCTACATTTCCCCTCTCCTCTCTGCCAACCCGTGTCAGAAAGAACGATGGAGATATCGACCATTTACTGATAGGTAAATGTTCTGGCTACTTCAAACATTGTATTGAAGGTGGACTACCGCCCAATAAAACAGCACATCCTTCCCAGTCACCCGAATGTATGTCATTTTTGCACAGCAAATGTAATTGGCACCAATGGAGTCAATCCTTAATTAATCGTTCTGAGCTTTAATTTGCTTATTCCAGATATGTTTTTTCTTTTTCAATCTCTTGTATCATTAGCATTCCATGTGGACAAATGCATGTTCTCCTCTTGTTATGACAACTTCACTCTGGCTTCAGCCCCAAAACACGTATTCGCCGCCAGGTCTTCGTTGTTATGCAACTACCATAATGGCAGCCTGGATTTTATAGTTTAAAGGGAGACCAGAGAATGAGAAAATGCTTTTAATTAAGTGACTCCTTTTTCTTGTTTTCTCCTATAAAAAAGAAACTGCTGGAAATTCACCAAATGCCCAATTATACTCATATGCTCCCTAGCAGTTCCACAGAGCTGATGTACACCACAGGTGGTCTGATAAGGTTATAATATTCTCCAAAAAAGCACATAATGTTCAGCCTTACATAAGGGGCTCATTATTAAGTGCTCTTTTTATAAATTAAAAAAATAAGCCAGCTTTGATGGTATATGCCATGGTTTTACAGTCTAGTGGGAGGTTAAATGTGGTTTTGTTCATGCCCAGCTACATTCAATACAGCTCATTATAAACCACCCAAACCCAGCCTTTCCAATCTCCATGGCAGGCAGCTCTCATCTGTTCCTCTGCTGATTCCTTTGCACTCTCACATTTTATTCCAGAGTCCCTTTCAAAGCTCAAATTGTCGACAGGCCACAAAATTCGCTACCCGCTGCAGGCGTGCCGTTCCTAAGAGCTGAAATGGCACCAATCCATTTGGGCAGGTAGCACAGTGAAGAGTGAGTTAGCGTGTCACAGGATCCTATTTAATATTTGGCATGGGTATTGGCTCACACAGCACCCAGCTCCACTGTGCAAATCTGCGGAGGTGTTCTGAATCCAGTAAGATGCAACTACAGGAAAGATCAATGTCTTTGTTTATTATCAGTTTTTTTTTGCTATCTATGGAAACGCCTATGCAATACAGTGCAGTTCAGTTTTATATTTAAATTGTAGCAAATTAGTTCCCATAGTTCCCAGGTATTCTCTATTCAATCTTAGAACTGGGTCTGGTCCCAGTAGGGTTTAAATTCAGTCAGAAGATACCTATAGACCATGCAGACACCTCCTCCAATGTGTGGTTACCACAGTCATGTGACCCACTGCTTAGCCTCAAATGTGCTTTCTGCCATAAAACCAGTGAATTCTGAACTTTAACCTGTAACTCTCCGCCTTTGGTGCATTACAATGCAGTCAGACCGCATTCCTAAAGTCGCCAAATTTCCGCCTGCATCTGTAGGTGAAATGTAGGGATCACTGTGCACTGTGGCAGCCTCATGCACAGTGTAAAAAGAGCAAGTAATCCAGCGTGAGATGAATGTGACTTTTGGGTTACCCATTAATCCACAGTTACCACCCGCATGTTGTACGTCTCGCAGTAATGGCAACGCTGATCTTGTAGCAAATTCCGCCCCTGCGGTATTTACTATGTCCGTCTTAGGTGACAGAGGGTCGGCTGGGTGTAGTGAGATATAACATCATCAAGCCCGCCTCTGGACGCATGCAGCAGCAGACAGAACTACAAGGTGTTTATACATATGCACGATGTTGGGCTTCACGGTTCGGCGGGATGTGGATGCTTGCGGTTATAGGACAGCTTCGAAACTGTCAGGCGATATTTTGCGTAGATTTGTGCCGCTAACAGACCACGGCAAAGGCAGCAACGTTATGAGCTGTGCCGTAAAATGCGCACCCCTGAACAGTCACTTAAAAATAAAGAAACGGCAACCAGGACTTCCTGCTGCCTTCTCCTCATCCAGTGACATAGTGTAGATGCAGGTCTGCGCCTCACGTCTTCTGTTCGGAAAAAACTGCCTCATTTGTTACAGCCACATATACGCTCTTCTGCTTTGAAACCACAAAGTATAAATAAGCTACCAGTCATTTTTGGAACCGAAAAGAATTTCCCAGCAACAGCAGGAAAACCTCACACGCATCATTTTCTGTAGCAGCTCTATGTTCTCTCCCGCCATTCACATATGTTTTGCTCCATGGCCAAATACATGCTGTTTATGGGATTTATGGGATGATTTCATTGCTCTTAGTGAGTGCCGGTGCATTTTGGGGCCCTGTAATAGACAGCCATCGTATCCATTATTGTGTGGATACATTTGCTTCTTTTCTTGGCTTTCAGTAAGCCAGTGGCTGCAGTTTACTTCCAGTATATTGAAAAAGCACTGCAGTATTAATGCATTCAGTCTTGCGGCTATCAGCAGATCTTATTGCTTGAAAGCAGAAACCCTGAAGAATGGCAGGAATGAAGCAGGAAAAGCTTTTCACGCCAAATGACACCAGTCATCCCTACAGTATTGCGGTGCCACATTGTGGAAATAACACATTTCACATCATTGCTGGTGTCCATTAGTGAGCTGTACGTGTTTTTGTTTTAAGTGTCCTTTGGAATAAACGTAGGTCTGACTCTCTTGCAGGTCATTTTGCTCATATCAGGAGTTGCTGATAATTTGAAGGTAACATGCTAGAGTCACAGGGAGACCAGCTCCGGCTCTGTGTCGAGTTTGCATGTTCTCCATGTGTTTGTGTGTTACACTCATGGCAGTTTTACTTTCACGTAAATCTTCTGAGGACAAAACAAAAAACGATTGGTTGAGAGAGATGACCAACCAGATTGTAGAGGAGGCTGATTCAAGCAACTAGAGCAGGTGGGACCAAGACATCTTATTGGTTGGTCTGACATCTGACCAAGATCCGATCGGTTATGTCTCTGAACCAATCATTTTCGTTCTGCCCTCAGAACTCCCATAAACCTGTGTTACCTCCCACAGTACAAATACATGTAATTAAGGGAACTGGTTTCTCTAAATCAACTGCCATGTTTGCCCTACGATGGAACGCCATCCAGTGTAGCGTGTCCCCTATCTTGTGTTCCATGCTTCCTGGCTCAGACTCCAGAGTCAATGTGCTGAGTAAAAGGTATAGATGATAGGTATCATCACTGCTCAAATAAACTCATACTTGTCATAACTGCAAACATACTGTGCAGGATGACATGTGAGTATTTTATTGCTAATTAAAAACAGCAACTGCTAACATTTTTTCTTCTGCCATCTGCTTTTAGATTTAATATTTAATGTAATCCATCTGTATCCCATTAATTTGACTACATAAATCTCGAGTCACAGAGCATATCACTAGAATACCAAACTGCACGCACTGCATGCCTCTCAACACCAGTCAAAACATCCACCCACATCCATTATTCTTCCAACTGCTAATCCTGGACAGGGGTTGTGGAGCCAGGAGAATATCACAGGCAAGACAGGGCACAACCAAAGAGTGCACCCTGCAAGCTCTTGTATTTGTAGGCACAAGACTACAATATCTAACCTGCAGTTTCACACTACTGGACTAAAAGTAAGACTATAAAGAACTTTAGTGATGATCATATGTCTTAAGGATGCACAGTGTTCTTGCATCTAGTTACAAGGTAGTTGCTTAACATGTTTTATAGATATAAGATTTACCATTCTATTGGATTTATTTACGAAAGCGGAAGGTCTCCATATTGGATACTAGATGGTGCCATGTAGCCACTGGAAGATGTGATAATTTGAGTGGTTTGAAGGCGTGTTTGAAGTATGACAGGACAATGTGCAGTGACATGAGTGACTAGTAATCTGTGGGTAAGAAAAGGACGTGGGAATCGTGAGCAATAAGCCTCTCCGCTTTCCTGAACGCGCTGTGGAGGACTTCAGAGCTGTGTGATGTAAGTGAGGTGCAGCAGCATCCTTGACATAACGGAGCTGATGGCAGGTAAAAGGAATTGCTGCATTTCCGTCACCTTGCAAGTCCAAATCCTGGGACGGTCAGTGCTTTTGTAAATGGAAAAAAAGGTGCAGAACTGTAAGCTGTGTGAGTTGTTTTGAATAAAAAGTCTGCAGTGCCAATGATTATTATTATTAAACTGAAGGTCTGTTATTATCAAATGGAGGACCCACACATGGGGTTTATATAACAAAGGCAGCCTCTGGCCTGGCTCACGCTGCTGTCTGCCGCTGCATGTGCTCACATTTGTGGGGCTTGACCTAGATAGCTAGCATTTTTACACCAAATATCCAAGCTGGGATTGCTTGACGATGAGTGTGGTAAACCTCGTTTAATTATTCAGAGGTCTGCCCAGATGGAATTAAAGAAATACATTTTAATACCCCCCAGGATAGGGGGTCAGAATATGGATAGATTTTTAATACGAAAGATTTTGTATAATTTTAACATTTAATTTGGTACTGGAATACGAGTCTGTTTCTTTTTACATACTTTTACTAACACTCTAATGGGGCCCATTTTTAAATTCTGCACTGCTTAAAAATGTAAATTGTAAAAAATATCAACCTGGAGACATAACATACGTGATATAACATCACTGATTGTAATGCACTGGTTAAAATCACAACTGAACCATTTTAACTGGCAGTATGGGGGAAAAAAAACCACACTTCAGTGAAATATGAATATGTACAAAACATTAGCGAAAAATCATCAAATTAGCCATGAAATGGATGGTTTGCTGAGGTAGAAATTCCACCATTAAAGATTGATAATGCTGTTTGAGGAAATTTTGTTATTTTTGTCCATAAGGAAAAGGCAGCTGGGCACTATTATCTGTTTGTTTTATTTTTTAAATCCATTTCCTGCCCATTGAGATGCTTCCTGCAGTTTATTGTTCTTCTTCACCATAGTCTTTCATGTATCCTTCAAAAATATCTTTGTACACATATAAATACCACATTACCACATTAAAGTCTATTTAATTCTTTAATTTATTTACAGTTTATTTTCTTGAGATACTTTCATAAATACATATGTCTAATATGACGTTTAATGATTTATACCTGATATTTATTGTCAGTGTTTAAATATTAAGTGAAACCATGTAACTGTCCAATTGACTAGGTTGTTCTACTTGTACGTATCATCGCCATCTAGTCTTGTAAGATGACTAGTTGTTTTATCGATAAGGCCCAGGACACTTTGGCTGCGGGGCGTGTGCATCATGGTTGGTGCAGAGCTGGTGTGGCGCCGATCGCTGTGTTTGTCCACACCGCCCGCGTTGCTGCTGCGCCGCTGATCCGTACGTTTGTCCACACCGCCCGCGTTGCTGCTGCGCCGCTGATCCGTACCTTTGTCCACACCGCCCGCGTTGCTGCTGCGCCGCTGATCCGTACGTTTGTCCACACCACCCGCGTGGCTGCTGCGCCGCTGATCCGTACGTTTGTCCACACCGCCCGCGTTGCTGCTGCGCCGCTGATCCGTACGTTTGTCCACACCGCCCGCGTTGCTGCTGCGCCGCTGACCCGTACGTTTGTCCACACCGCCCGCGTTGCTGCTGCGCCGCTGATCCGTACCTTTGTCCACACCGCCCGCGTTGCTGCTGCGCCGCTGATCCGTACCTTTGTCCACACCGCCCGCGTTGCTGCTGCGCCGCTGATCCGTACCTTTGTCCACACCGCCCGCGTTGCTGCGGCGCCGCTGATCCGTACGTTTGTCCACACCGCTCGCGTTGCTGCTGCGCCGCTGATCCGTACCTTTGTCCACACCGCCCGCGTTGCTGCTGCGCCGCTGATCCGTACCTTTGTCCACACCGCCCGTGTTGCTGCGGCGCCGCTGATCCGTACGTTTGTCCACACCGCCCGCGTTGCTGCTGCGCCGCTGATCCGTACCTTTGTCCACACCGCCCGCGTTGCTGCTGCGCCGCTGATCCGTACGTTTGTCCACACCGCCCGCGTTGCTGCCGCAGCACTGCTACTACAGGCCTGTCTTTCTACATTGTGTTTACCTGACAATAATGGCCATCAATAATAAAATGTTTGATTTCAAATAATTATACATTTAATTTATATTTAGTTTAGACAAAGGTTAAGAGGCATGTGCTGAACTGTAAAATACACACACACACACACACACACACACACACACACACACACATTTGTATTGATATATTTGTGAGGACTATGCATTTGTTTCTAAGGACAAAACCCTAATCCCAGCAATAACAACCTTAACCCTATCTAGCTCATACTTTTGACAGTTTTAGTTTTTTGATTGCAGTCACAGATTTTTATAAAAACTGATTTTCCCCTTGTGGGGACCAAGAAAAGGTTCCTACAACATCAAAATAACAGGTTGTTATCAAATTGTGGGAACATTTGGTCCCCAGACTGTAATGTATACCTGGACCACACACACACACACACACACACACACACACACACAATCGATCAATATGGAGTTGGTCCCCCCCTTTGGAACTATAACAGCTGCCACTTTACTGGGCAGGCTTTCCACAAGATATTGGGGTGTGTCTGGGGGGTTTTTGTCATCCAGTGAGGTCAGGCACAGATGTTGGGCATGTAGGCCTGGCTTGCAATCTCCATTCCTAGTTCATCCTAAAGGTGTTTCATGGGGTTCAGGTCAGGGCTCTGTGTGGGCCAGTCAAGTTCTTCCACACCAAACTCACCCGACCATGTCTTTATGGATCTTGCTTTGTGCACTGGGACACAGTCATGCTGGAACAGAAAAGGGCCTTCCTCAAATTGGTCCCACAAAGTTGGATGCATAGAATTGTCCAAAACGTCTTGGTATGCTGAAGCATTAAGAGTTCCCTTCACTGGAACTAAGGGGCCTAGCCCAACCCCTGAAAAACAACCCCATAGCAATATCCCTCCTCCACCAAACATTAAGTTGGCACAATGCAGTCAGGTAGGTAATGTTCTCCTGGCATCTGCCAGACCCAGACTCGTGCATCAGACTGCCAGCCAGAGAAGCGTGATTCATCACTCCACAGAACATGTTTCCACTGCTCCAGTGTCCAGTGGCATCGTGCTTTACACCACTCCATTTGATGCTTGCCATTGTGCTTAGTGATGTGAGGCTTGCATTCTGCTGCTCGGCCATGGAAGCCCATTCCATGAAGCTCCTGGCTCACAGTTTCCATGCTGGGGTTAATGCCAGAGGAAGTTTGTAACTCTGCAGTTACTGAGTCATCAGAGCATTGGCGACTTTTACACATTATGTGCCTCTCGGCGACCCCACTCAGTTACTTTACGTGGTCTGCCACTTCATGGCTGAGTTTCTGTTGTTCCTAAATGCTTCCACATTGCAATAATTCCACTTACAGTTGACCGTGGAATATCTACCTGGAAGAATCTCATCACATTTATTGCAAAGGTGGCATCCTATGACAGCACCACGCTTGAATACACTGACCTCTTCAGAATGACTCATTCTTTCAGAGATGTTTGTAACCCTGACTGCATGGCTAGGTGCTTGATTTTATACACCTGTGGGTATGGTTTGGAATGAAATACCTGAATTCAATGAGTAAGTGGTGTGTCCCAATACTTTTGTCCATATAACATATATTCACAGGATAAGAGTACCACAAGAAACCTTACATTACATTATTACTTGTATTATCCATCCATTTTCTGAACCTGCTTGTCCAATTCAGTGTCACGGGGGGTTCAGAGCCTATCCCAGAAGCTATGGGTTCAAGGCAGGGAACAACCCAGGATGGGATGCAAACCAATCACAGGGCACATTCACACACCATTCACTCACACCCCATTCACTCACATATGCACACCTATGGGCAATCAGGCAACTCCAATTAACCTGAGTATGTGCTTAGACCATGGAGGGAAACCAGAGTACTCAGAGGAAACCCCATGATGACACCGGGAGAACATGCAAACTCCGCATACCAGGAACCATGGCGGAGACTAGAGTCCAGTCATATTTTAGTAGATACAAAATAAACTGCATCGAAATTCTCATCTTGGGGAATTGAGGCCTAACTGATTGAAAGACTGTGGACCTCAGTATCAGTCCTAGCTGATGGTGCCTTGGGCATGAATTACTGCCAGCGCCCCCCCCCAAACCAACTGAGGAAAAGTGAAACTGGCTGGAGAGACTACCTATATCACCTATAAGGTGAATCTGTAACATTAAGGAATACGTTTTGATTTTGTAAAAGTAAAATAGTCCTGATATTTTGATGATTTTTTCCGTCAATATAATTTTAATTATGTGATGTTATATATTATTTCTCTGTTAAAAGGTTAAATTCACGGTTAAATATAATCTGTATGAATGCATTTCTTCGTCCCAGATATTTCAGATGACGCCTTAAGATGCATGACAGTGAATTGATTCATAGTCTTTCTGGGCTACAGTTTTCTTTTCTCCCCCCGTAGACCCCGGCCTCTATTAGTGATGGTCGTTCCTTAACATCTATATGCCGCGCTGCGTTGACTGAGCCGCACCGATTGGCTGCGACATATGACAGCAGCTCGGCCATTACATCAGACCCGTTGTCATTCTTTGTCATGGGCGGGGCTCATAGTCAGTGAAACTACGGGACTGACAGGCAGAAATTCAGCTTGGTGGGGCTGCCGCGGCTGTGTGGGAATGTGCCGGGCGCTGCAAGGAGCAGGACGGGAAATCCTCATCTATTTCCCGGGATCTGCACGCTTCAGCTTTGCATGCTTCGTGCGCGTAACTGCGGGCTTTGGCTGGTGATTGCTTCGCGGTTCCGGGGCTACTACAGATCTTACGGTCATGATTTTCAGTTGACTTCTGGCTGGACTCTGTGATTATGAACTGACAGATAATACGCATCTGGGCACACGGAATCCCAGCACGTTAAAGCCGGCTTCAATAATTTGACGAAGATTTGAACGCCCACATATCTACGTTAAGGGTAAGTTGCTTGCTTGCTTTGGTGCTCAGATAGGTATCTATGTCTTGGTCTCCCTGGAATGTCATCCATGTCTTGTTAGCACTGGAAGCAATATATACATTTCACTGTTGATGTTTTGATCCAGCATTACGACCAAAATTAATGCTTACATATACATTCTGTAACATATTCAAATAATCAAGCTAGGATATTCCTAATGAAACGTAAGGTAGTTGATTGGTTTATTTAGACTACCATCCAGGTTCAATATGTCGATCACATAGTATCGTTTGGGGGAGTTAAAAGCTACTTTGTGACCAGTGTAGCGCTACCGGCCTTAAATAGATCGCACTGTATCTGGAGTGACTCGCGTTCGTGTTCAGCCGCTGCCTATTTAATGTGCAAGTCATCTCACGGCTGGAAGGACACGCTGAAATACCGAGCCAGGAGTCCATAAAATACACCGTAAGTGAATTTCGAATATAAGGAGAAATATAATCGCCATTCGCTAGCCCAGCGGAGACCTGTCATTAAAACTTAGTTATAAAATAACATACGTGATCTTGAAGTATGCACCCTGGGTTCGGTCTGTTATTATACTTAGAGAGCTCTGCCTTAACATAAACTAACAACCAGTATTAGCTGAAAGGCGGTTTTTTATTCTGCGCCCACTCGCAGCTCCCAGACTCGCCCACGAATAACCAACTGGTCCATTACCGTCACCCGGCTGTTTTTGTTTATTGTCTTGTAGCTGTAAGACTTTTTGAGCCCGTTTATTACCTCATGCCTAAATTCCCCCTGTTATAATTGGCTGGAGATTGAGATATTCTGATTGCTCCCGAAGTGTTTCCCTCCTCATTCTGCGTGTCCTCTTCCCGAGTTTAACTTATTCCAGTATCCGTTCTACAGAAAGCTCTTTGAAGTTTACAGTTTAATTGTTGTTCCTTCTCATTTGTTTGTTTTACTGTTAATCATTGGCTTTGTAAATCACACTGGCAGCGTCGCGGTTGCTAGAAAAACCCAGGATGCCTCTTGAATCCACTGAATACATCCTGGTATGATTTTAATTTGTATTAGATGCAGTTGTCATTACAGGGCTGGTGTGTTGAGGCACCGATTTTAAAATATGTATCGTCGCGGTTTTAAATAACATGTTTACATTAGAAAGTAGGCATATATAGGCAGTATATGCATAAAATATTTTTGCCTAATTAGATAGTAAATTTATTTTAATGTGGAAACGGCGCCATGTCTACTAGACTCATTTCTCTTTATAGTGCAGAACGACTCAATTAGGCTAAAGTTGGTTAGTTGATAGAATTGATTTCCAGAGCTTGCGGCATTGTCGTAGGCTGTGTAAAATTTTGTAAATGCATTTTTTTTATCGGACATGGGACATTTTATCGAACAAGTCAACGTAACCATGTGTTGGATGGGCAGCCGGAAGATGAATGGATGGCGAACACTTTTATTCATAGTCGTGCAATAAAATGCACATGATGAATGTGTAGTTAGGTCTAACAGCTTAAACATGGGCCTAGGACTAGGGCAAGTGATTAAAAGGGATTAGTAGGAATTAGTTCAATATATAAAAATTAAAAACGTAACGTAAATTTTTTTTAAGACAAAGGTAAGTGGACTAAGCCGTAGATGTTTTTTATTCTTTTTCTGAACGATCCTGCAAATGTCGCAGTCTTTCACTGTGAGTTAAATGTGAAAAACACCTGTGTAGGCGAACTTTGGGCACGTGGCATTGCGGTTGTAATTTCAAGCCCACGCTGCCACCCACCCCTCCAAAAAGAACAATTAAAAACATAAAACGGGCACGCATGTTGACACCCCAGGCACTAGTTAAATCTCACTGTGTCTTGTGAGCGTGGGCATCGAAAATTGTGCTTTAGCTTGCAGAATCTGCCTGCGGGTACAATACCTTACCCTGGCAACAGCCCCCATAATTGAACCCAGAAATGTTCTACTAGGGAAGGTATCCAGCTTCCATCCCTGCACCCTGCAAGCACTGTAGGACTCACCGGTGACAGAGATGAAGAGTAATGGAGGTCATGAAGGGCCACGTGGCTATCGATTTTCTCCACTTTGATTTTAGTAATCAGTGCAGCTCTGTGAATGTCCAGTGCATACAGTGTGTGGGAATTGCAGTTATTCGTGTTTATGTTGCTCTAAGCTCATCTCTGTCACTGGTTTGCCGCTTCTGTCAATGAAAGCACAGTTAGTAGTTATACAGTAGGACTTTTTAAAAAAAATTCGTCATGAGACCACGCTGAGGTGTCAGTGATGTATTTTTATAGTTTCATGCTCTCATAGGAAGCTGAATTAATGGAAGGTGTACTCTGTGGACAATTAGTCACTCTATTCACTCACCACATATTTTGAGGTCTCTTACACCCATGTGGTATTGCCTCTATATGTACGTACCTTTCATGAACTCAGTTCACTGTTGGGACAAAAGTGCCAGGTATGAGTGTCACTGTTGGCGTTTCCACTGTACTTGTGACTGGGTGATCAGTGGATATCCTGAAAGCCCATCTGAAATGGAAGAGAGCCACGTTTATCCTTTGCAGAACCTGGTGGAGCACCAGATACGGCCAGACGTAACCTAAAGAGCCTTCATCAGTTTGAATGATACTAGAAGACATAAATTCCAGAATGATCTCCTTCGTTTGGATTATACCTCCTCCTCTTTGTACCTATCCTGCGTTTTATTGGTGTTTCAGGATTAGTTTGTACGTGTAGACCTGTATTTTATCACGGCACTATACCATTACATATTCTTTTACCTCCTTACAGCGGTATCTTTGCCTGCTGGAATTTCACACAGGAAAATAAACAGGCATCCATGTTTATCTCCATGCCGCACTGGCAAACCAACTTGTTCTGCAGCTTTTTCAGACAATGCTCCTTTGCATTCATTTACAACGGATGAGTTCAGACCAATCCCACAAGGACTGACAAATTAACAAATGGAAAGACAGGCGAGTCCTCTCATGGGAAGATTACTCAGGACCATATCGCCGTGGATTCAGGGCTTTAGCTCTGCTGTTCTATGACATGCCTGCGTGTTGTTTGTGCCATTTTAACCTTAAAATGTGGTGAAAATTGGGAATTGTGCACATTACTCGCATTCCTTACATTGTAATTCTTGGTTCATTTCACCTATTCTGTGGAAACTTAAAGTTCTATTTAACCCCAGAGCTTTTTTTTATTGCACAACGGCCTCTGTTTATGAACCATGTTGATGTCCCCGTTTGCGCAGGGCTGCCTCCTCAGACATATCTTACTCGTAGATGTGGAAAGGGGTTCGACAATAAAAGGGCTGTGATAATGACCAGGCGCTCATTTGCATTTGACTGTCGACTGGAAAGTGGGGGGGCAGTTTGAAAGGAACAGGAAATGTGAGGTCAATAGCCTTTGGCCGTAAAACTGAAACTTGCAAAAAATATCTCTTCCAAATGTAACTATAAATTTCTGAGACAATGCTACCATCCATACACACCCATGATTCTTTCACTCTGTTTGGGATTCTTGGCTTTTGCCACTCCAGGGTCTGTGGGTGTTCTGAATTGTCCTCCCCCCTACTTTTGGCCAGCGGATATTCAAAGGAAGGGTTGCCTGGCCCTGCTGTGTGTGTTTCCTGTTTGTGGTTTGACTGTGTAAGCCCTATTCTCCTCGCTGCCAGCTTCGCCTCCCTCCGTTACGTCTTAGAGGCGACAGGGAGTGGCTCTGACTTGTTTTCAGCGGGACAGTAAATTAGCTGTGACGCAATGTGCCGGGTGTATTTCACAGCCCGCGCTTGGTGCCCTGGAGGCCGTGGGAGGCATCTGGGAGGTATGTTCTCCTTTTCCCAGACCCTCTGATCAGACTGTGTCTACCTCCTTCCTGCCGGAGCTTAAGGGGAGTTGTGCAG
Organism: Paramormyrops kingsleyae; assembly: GCF_048594095.1. Classification (NCBI taxonomy): domain Eukaryota; kingdom Metazoa; phylum Chordata; class Actinopteri; order Osteoglossiformes; family Mormyridae; genus Paramormyrops; species Paramormyrops kingsleyae. The sequence continues at coordinate 19,695,812 of NC_132801.1, read as the reverse complement.
GAATCTCAAGGATCCTCAGCAGCAGAGCAGGAAGTCTTTAAATGCTCTCCTGTCCTATTATGACTGCTGGGGGGGGGGGGGGCTTTGGGCCAGGATGAGAGCCAGGATGAGGGCCTCTTTTTCAAATGGGACACACTTTAATATTTATTGATTGTTTTTCATCTTGATTGTTTTGATTTTGCTTTAGAGAAGAAAGGTGATAAAGATATGAGTTGAGTTTGGTGGTCTGACATGTAATTCATCCCTTAATCTCAGAAGTTGTCAAGGACGGCCTTTGATGTGTTCAATTGGTTGTCTCTGATGCCTGAAGGAGGGGTAGAGAGGACGTCTCCCATTGCTCTCATCAATCTGTCTATAAATTGATGCAGCATTTTGTTTTTCTGAGCCGAACGTGTATTTTTTTGTCCTGATAGTAAATGGACAGAATCAGTGGTGGTCCGCAGTTGACAGGCACTCTTCAGAATCCCTCGCACGCTGTCTGCTGTTTCGCAGGTTTCACTGTTTCACGTTTAAAAATAAAAAACGAAAACCTTAAAATACTGTCGCCTGATACTTCCTAGCGGTAGATCACAGATCAGAAATAAACCATGCGGACAGCAGGGTCCTCCAAATACGCAGCTCCGCCTTTAAAAGCCTGAACGTTTGGGAGTGGAGGCTCTGACCTGAGCCGTGACATGATGGTGCTGGTGGTGTAATATGGATGGACTGGGCGGTGCTCCTGAGATGGGGATTATAAATAGTGCGATCAAGCACGTAGATGCTATCTTTGGCACAGTGGGCAGACGGACCCTGGGGGCCTCCGACATAATTTGTATATCCCTGTGGCAGGCTGTCCACCCTCCTTCAGATTTTTTTGGCCATAATGAGTATTTTATTCATCATTTTCTCTCACAAGGTACCTCTGAATTTTTTTTTTCAGAAGTTAGGAATGGGTATCAAGAAATATCCAAATCATTGACAAAAAAAAGTGCAACATTCATTGGCTTGCTGTTTGCGGATGATTAAATCTGACTGCTGAATTTGGGCCGGCTGAACTGAAATTAGAAGCACATTGCGCCTGTGAGCTGTACTAGGCTCATACATAGTGTTTACTCACAACGTAAAACCTCCATTTTCATGTGTATAGTATCAGGGCTTAACACTTGTTGCACTGGATCTGGACCCCTTACACAGCAGTTGTGGGCTGGTGTGAGCATAGGATTATCTGGTGACATCCCACTGGATAAGTGTTTGTAGAGTACAGGTTTCTGTGGTCGTTGGAATGTCGGGGTGTGTCAGTTCATCTGCTGGCCTTTCCACTGGGTAGTGGAGATGCAATAACTGCTTTCGGGCTCTATCGCATGGAGATGCATTACTCTGTGGTTGCTGTGTGGCAAGGAGAGACATTGTTGTGGGCTGCTTGCCCATAAAGAAGAACCTGTTTTGACAAGAATGGAGATGCTGGATGAAAAAGTCATTATGTTTAGCTGGGAACATTGTATGTTAAGTTCAATGATGTTATATAGTGTTATAAAATATTTATTACATATACAAAATATACGTTTTTACGTGACAAATCATTGAAACTCAAAATGCTTTTATGGAAAGATTTGAAGAGTGACATTAGGCCTATTTGTTGTCACCAGCTGTGATGTAAGACTAGTCCTCAACAGGCCTTTTTTTCTGGTGATTGCTCTTCACTCTTTTGGACTTGCGGGGTCAAAGCGTGGCTTCTTATCTAGCAGGGTGGAGTGGGAGGTGGAGGTGGTAGCGAAGTCAGATCCAGTTACCTAAACGTCCCTTCCAGATAGTGCTTGTTGTCACAAATGATCAAGATCTTATAGACCATGAGTTTTTCCATTAGGGCTGGACTGAGATTAAGTTCTTAAGAAGTTTCTAAACTTTACTACTGAGGATGTTCTGTCATATGTGCTTGAAATGAACCAGAACTGTTTTTCCTCCTTAAAATTTTAACACATCTAACAGGATTACTTGCTCTTTGTGCTCTTTTGTGCAGCGGAGCATATTTTTTTTCATACTGTTAACAATGCAGCCTTGAACGCCTTTGAAACATGGGAGTGGGGGTTTAGTTGAACAACTCAAATAGGCTTTAATTGGGCCATTTTTCTGACAACATTTTCTTCTTCCATATGAGGCAGTTATATGTAATTTCCATCTTGATTCACTGTACAGTAGCTCAACAGAAGAAGACCTTATTTAATCTGAAGCCCCTGGATGTCAATGAACTCCATTGTGTCTTTTGCGCATTCTCACCATTCTCACACAATGGTGATCAAACATCTGTAAGGAGCAGTGAAGCAAGACACTGTACAGACTGACAAAGAGACTCACTTTTGCCCGATCCTCTTTAAATGGAATTATGCATTTTTTTTGTGTTTTTCATCTAAATGTGAAGAGCTAAGTCTCAAAAAGTCACTCAGATTAACTGTTGGAGTAGTCAGATGATTAATGAATGTAGCTGCAAATTCTATTGGAATATGAGAACCACCGCACTGAAACTCATTGAGCGGAATCCAAAAATGGAACCACTTTTGCAAAGGTTCTTGAATTTTGTATCATTCATTTTAGAAAAACAAATATAGTGATCAGTATTTAAGTAAGTCATTTAATGGGTTGTTATTGTAACTTTGGAAAAGCTGTATGATTTTATCTCTCGCTCTCAGCGGGAAACACAATGGTCCTATGTTTGCCAGAAGTTCCAGCACTCCGATTGCTTTCCCCAAGCACCGCCTGTCAAATAGCAGCCAATCGAGCAGCACCATGCCCCAAGCGGTTTTTGGTTCGAACCCCAACGATTTCCCCAGCAAACAGCCGACATTCAAACCCTTGTATGGGTTGTAGGAGGACCTGGCCATCCCCCTGTTGCACTTGTACCATCTGTTGCACTTGTACCAGTCTTATCATCGTTTTCTTATATACTCAGTGACGAAAAAAGTTAAGCACCCAGATGGAGTGGTGGAAATGAAATGAATCTGCACATGGTGAAAGGTCATGTGACTGTATCTCAATGATTATAATATCAGATCAAACAGAGTTGGCAGTATGGGCACACTGCTGGTCTCATGTCAGTAGGGTGTGGCACCCCCCCGGGCCTGGATACATGCGGTGATACAGTGTGGCAGGGAGTCGTACAGCTGTTGTATCCTCTCCTGCGGCATGTCGGCCCACAGCTGTTGTAACTGGCCCTCGAGATCCTGCAGATTGGCACTGGGTCTGAGTTGACGTCTGAGCTGATCCCACACATGTTTGATTGGGGAAATATCAGGGGTCCTGGCTGGTCACAGGAGAACCTCAGCATGATGCCGGCAGTCCATAGACACACATGCCATGTGTGGATGGGCATTTTCTTGTTTAAATACTGTACCAGGGTGCCATCTCAGGAGGGGTAAGACATGCAGATGCAGGATGTCACTGATGTAGCGCTGTGCCGTCAAGGTCCCCTGAATCACTACCAGAGATGACCTGATGTCATACCCTACAGCTTCTCACGCCATGACACCTGGAGTATCACCGGTGTGTCTCCCCACAACATTGGTAGGATTGGTCTTCTCCCCTGGGCGCACATGACAGTCATCCGTAGTAATGCGGAACCGAGATTCATCGCTGAACGTGGTACAACGCCACTGGTTACGGCAGCACTCCAAACATGGGACAGTGAACCCGCAGTCCGGATGATGCCAGTCATCGAGACACAGTGCGGAATGACACAGGGTGTCGTAGAGAGTCCAATACCTGTGTCCAGATGGCAGGCGCAGATGTCATGGGGTTCTGTAATTCCTGGCGCACAATATGATGATCCTCCCTTGGTGTGGTCTGTCTTGGGCGACCGGAACCTTCACGATGTGTTTAGGCGCCCTCACGTGTCCATTGGTTCCAAAATAAGGCGACTGTGACATCTGCATGCCCCACATGCCGGGCACCTGCATGATACGGCCACCCAGTCTCATGCAGACCCACAATGTGACCCCTATCAAACTCCATCAAGTGCTGGTAATGCTGTCTAATGCACCCAGGAGGCATCCTCTGTGTCTGGTGACTAGATGTGCCAGTGCCTTGCAAATTGAATCATATGTATACCCATTGCTGGTCTGCACTTGTACCAAATTACATCCAAATCCATTACTTCTGGGTGCTTAACTTGTTTTGTCACTGAGTGTGTATTACAGGGAATATTCACTGTCAGAATGTAAGAAGTGTGCATGGTTGTTGTTAATATTCATCCAGCCCTTTGTCTTCTCAATCCAGGGCGGGGTTGTGGATGGGGCCCATGAGCCCAGACAGACCCTGGACTGAATGCCACTTATGGATAATTATTCAAGCTTCATCAAATGATCTCATTTTTCAAAAGGTTTTAAAGACCAATTTTCAATGACTGCAAGGCAAACGCTGCTTATACGTTTCATAAATATAAAGTCATAATAGTTCACCCAATATTTTATATCTGGTGAAAACCTAAAGGCTTGTTACAGTGGCAGACATGTATGGTGTGGAACACTGGGTACTATGGACTTCCTGGAACAAAGTTTTCTGACTTTCTCCTTTCAGTTCTGTATGCCAGCACTTAGTTATTATTTTATTATTGTGAAAAGGTTATTTTTAAGGCATCACTTAGCAAAATGGGGTGACATGATGGCTCAGTGGGGGGGGGCACTCTGATCTCACCTCCTGGGCTGTGGTTTGAGTTTCAACTTTGGCTTTGAGTGTGTGGAGTTTGCAGGTTCTCCCCTCGTTTGTGTGGATTTTTTCCTGGGCATTGTGGTTTCTTGCCACACTCCATGCAATATGCCTTTTAGGTAACACCGAGCTCCTAAAATGTGATTTTGTGGCTTTCTGTGTGGCGCCATCGCAGTGTGCCCAGTGCGTCTGGCTCTGGCCACCACTGAATAAGTATGGGAATTCAGTTATTTGTGAAGAGTTTATGGAGGGTTTGGGGATCATTTGTAGTGTTCTGCGGTGTTACAGGAGTATAATTGAGTTTATGATACAAAATATCTCCTTTTTAGCTCTTACCGTTTTTTCACCTGCATATGCACAGACTGTATCATCTGAATTACTTGCTAGTAACTTACAATACATTACATTGTGACACACATTAGTCACACTGTGTACAGTAGCTCTTGTGGTAATGGAACTCCCGTATCCTTGGCCGTGCCCTTTAGCAATGCAGCATGCTGCTCCTAGCATGGCGTAAGAGCTCTGTCCTTTGTTTCCTGTACTGGATCTTTTCCTTCTCATTCTTTTCTTCTGCCATCCTCCGATTCCCCTTCCTGTCTCTGGCTCTCAGATCAGCACGGCCTGTTGGAAAAACACCAGCATGGGTCTCTCTGCATGCTGGAGGTCCATTCCGTCTTTGAAGTCAGAGATTGTGTGGAGTGACCTATTGCTTATCTAGTCTTGTTTTTCCTTGCTTTTTTTGGTGTTGTTTCTATATTTACCATTGGAGTCTGAAAGTCAGGCATTAAAACGTCTGGTTTTGGCTTTACCCCACATTTCCTTTGGGGGTGCTCAGTACCTGCTTAAATGTATTTGCATGTGATGCATCAGGTCTCCAAGGATAATGCAATCTTACAGACAATTAGCAAGACAAAAATGGACTGGTATCATTTCGGCACCTTGACAGCCAATGCTGCCTGTAGCAAATGAAAAACAAACAATGAGGCCTTCTATGTGTCGTGCCTTGGACTGATATCATGCTGGAAAGTATTTAGGGGCACATCACATGTCCTTTAGGCATGCTCTTAGGGATACCGTCTCAGCTCAATTAGCAGGACAGTGTTTGACCTCCTGGAAACAATGAAGCGTTTGTTGGTGGACAAGGCAGGAAAAAGGGGGATTCCCGGAAGGATATAGGCTCTTGGAATGAGTTCTGCCCATCCAAAATATTTCTCATATCATAAGAAACTAATATAGCAGTCCGGGCTGACAGCCACTGCTTTGTGCGTTTAGGCTGGCAAAGGCGGAAACCACCAATCGGACAGGAGATTTGCAGGCTGAATCTGTAAGATGACCCAAGAATCGGCACAGCTGTTGGAAATTAAAGTCGCGATGATGACCGTATAGTTATGATTATGATGCCTGATGACAATGGTTTGCTTTTATTAGCACTAAAATTGCAGGTGAATTCTAAACAGATTTGTGGGCCCTCACTGGTGCGTCTGCAAGGTCGGGGAATGCTTGCTGTACAGGCAATGGGTGGTTCAGTGGAACATCACTGTGGTGAGATAAGACCATTTCCCACAAGAAACAGCTTTAGACAAGTGAGGAACACCAGACTGGAATGTTCCTGTCCCTCTTTAACACGTTAGGTAACTTTGGTCAAGTGTGACTTCATATCGAGCTTCTCTAGGGAAAATATGTTAAGGTTTAGTCCACAATTCAGCTGTTAGTACCAACAATGTACGTTAATTATCTCATGTTCTACTCATGTAGACATTGAATCAAGGAACCGGTGGGTACCTATTGACTAAATGTGCCTAGAAGGAATCTGAGGCACGTCTTCAGCAGAAGCACTACTACCTACTGCTGGAGCTTGCTGATGTGCTTAATAGCTCAGCTATTTGTAGTGATGCAGTTTTTTTTTGCCCAAACGTAGGATTTGTCTGTTAAGATGAAAAACTGCTCACTATACTGATATCTGTCTGTTTGACAGTACGCATTTGTAGCTTATGGTAATGTACTACTGTAAGTATGCTGTGGGTCCAGATGCATCACGTATTTAGTGAATAATAAATATCATTTTTCACTCTATTGAACAAGACCTTAACAAAAGGGATCTCTCAAACAATTTATGCCTTAATTGGCCTTATATACCATGATTGTCGTAATGTAAGATCAGAAACTCCATGATCTTTTGGAACAATAGAAGCTCACCTTTGTCATAGATATAAGCAGCTATATCCTTCATAACATGGAAACTGTATCCTTTTTGAAAGAAGGTTTAAAGGAATGTTCCCTCATTGTGACAAGTGTTTGGAGCAATCTTGTGCATTCTGGGGCCACGGATGTGGAGAGAGATCTGTAGCAGAAGCCATCTGATATGGCAGTAATGGTGACTCTATAGAGTTCGTGAAGAAAATTTCTCCAAAACTGCTGTCACATACAAAACGTCTTACTGCCCTCTGGCATTTTATAAAAGATGGGCTTAAATTATTGAAAAGTCCTTTGCAGTATTTCAATGTAAACAAAAGTAGACAAATGTTTTGAGATCTCAGACTATGCAGCAAATTATAATACACATGAATTATTTATACCAAAAGAATCTATTTCTGTATTTACCCATATGATCAGTTTTCATTTCCAAACACTTTGGTGGAAGAATTGCAACGTGTGCATGCACAATTCTTGCTTACTAAAGTATGCAAGTTTTCTTCCCTTTCATCCCGTTGCCCTGTCCACCCTGAAGTGAACACTCTGACAGCCAAAAACTGTCACGTCACAGTGACACCAAACTCCCAGCGCCGTTCTCCTGAACGGTCACGCTTCATACCCTTCTCGGTGCTGTCATGTCAGACGCAGTGCCGTTTGTTTACAGATTGTTGTTCTGAGGTATGCAAAAAATGGTTTCTGACAGTAATCCAAATGTAACTGTACTTAATCCTCACAACAGAAAAGAGTGATAATTGCATGTTTAAAACGATGAGCAAACAGAATAAAACACTATGCTGTTCTCAACAATGAATTTAAATGGCATGCATTTTCTAAAATATTTTCTATTTAATAATTTAATTGTAAGTGTATTTAGATAGGTTTGTATTACAGGTGGATTATAATGTAGTATAGGAAGGAAAATATGGCAACATATTATGCTTCAATTGTTATATCTTTTTTTGTTTCGGATTTTACCTTCCGCATTTCTTTAGTATGGCCCAAGGTTAGCTGTACATTATTTTTCCTTTATGAAAATAAGTTTCATTATTACAATATAGAGGAACCAGAGCCGACTCTCCCTTTTCAGGGGCTCTAGGCAAAGTTTTGCATTGGGAGCCCCACTACCTAGAAAAGTGATGATCATTTCACTTCCTTTACAAAGCAGGTAACTTGGGGACCCGACCGCCTATAGCTAGAGTCAGCCCTGAGTGGTACTATGTAATAGAATACTGTGAGGTCCTGCTGTTACTGGTGTTTGGTTTATCAGATTTAGAAGCTAAAAAAATGACTTGTTTTGGATTCCTACTGCGGTGCAGGTACTGGATCACTGCTCATCCATAGCAACATCCACATGTTCACTGCCTGTCAGTGTAAAGAAGCTGATGTTACACAGCTCAGTAATAAGCTTATTTTATTTATCTGTTCTGTAGTGAATATTTGAATCCGCCAAAGCGGATCTGTGTGTGATTACACTCGGCTGCTTTACCGAAGAGCGGCATCCTTGCCATGCAATCAGCACCAATCCCAAGGCGTTAATAGCCACTTCCCAAAGTCTATCTCTGCAGTCATGTTTTTAGATGTCAGAATTAGGATACATATTATGAAAAGGGGTCAGACACACTTCAGTGGAAACATTTATTCTTAAACAGGAATTTCCCCACTATTCTGGCATGCAGCCCTGTCTATTGGTCAAATTCCGATGCCTGTGCATTTACCGTTGGCCTGCCGTCTTGTCATTCTGACAGTCCACTGGCCTGTGACTTATGCTGATCTGTCCATGCTCGCTGATAGGACACTTTTTTGTATTCTTGGGATCCCAACCTCTTTAGCACCCCAGGAGGCCTCATGTCAGCAGTGAGAGCACCTCACGCCACACAGCGCGGCCCCACCTGACCCCGTCCGTGCCCACAGGCGGCCCCACCTGACCCCGTCCGTGCCGACAGGCGGCCCCACCTGACCCCGTCCGTGCCGACAGGCGACCCCACCTGACCCCGTCCGTGCCGACAGGCGACCCCACCTGACCCCGTCCGTGCCCACAGGCGGCCCCACCTGACCCCGTCCGTGCCGACAGGCGGCCCCACCTGACCCCGTCCGTGCCCACAGGCGGCCCCACCTGACCCCGTCCGTGCCCACAGGCTTAATGGCGTGAAACAGCCACGGCATCGGCTGCTGGGAGGTATGCAGAGCATTTCCTCGCATGTGTGAGGAGACCATTGCCAGGCTCTGTGCACATGCAAGCAAGCGGAGGCTCCCTCCTTTTTCAAAAAACTCCTGCATTGCACCCCGTAGTAGAAAGGCACTGTCACAAGGTCAAAACAATGTTTACGAGGAAAACACATTTTTGCAGCTCAAGCAAACGAAACATGTAGATTCGCTTGATTTAAGAACTTATATTGACCACCAACCCCTGATAGAATCCCGTGTCCTTCCTCCGGATCGGTGTCACCTTTCATGGGCCCTTGTGTGAACTCCAGTCTACCTCTTCAACGAGTGCCTCCGACAGAATTCCTTTGTTTTTTTTTTAGTTTTTTTTTCTCCACAGAGAGGTCATTTTGAGAATCATGTGTTTTCTGTCCAGAATGACCGAACCCACAGAAAAGCCTGATCTATCTTCTCGCCAATCCTCCTTCCTCCTAAAGAGGGATGTGTTTTTAGGCAGGCAGGCGCAGTAATTTGAGATCTGAGTCTCTCTGACTGTACGTAAAGCCTGGCATATTGTGTTTTCTGTGAAGTTGAATTAATCACAGTTTAATTGTGTTTTTATCCACCTGTTTGCCTTGTCTTCAGATTTACACTCTATGAGGAACTTCAGTTATCATTTGCAAATATTTATATTGCTGTTCGGAAAGCCTTATGTTGGGAAAAAGGTTTTAAGAGTGGTTTAATTCATCTTTAACAGCTTAGGCTAAAGTGCAGAGCAGGGTGTGCCCTAGTCAGGCCATCACAGGGCAAGCACACACAAAAAAAATACTATGGGCAATTTGTGCACACTAGTCCCAAGTATATTTGGACAATGGGACGAGAACTTGTTGGAAACACACATAAATTCCACGCGCCAGACAAGATTTGAACCCACAGCCCTACAGTCAGTCATCACACACCCCCAGCAGCTTTCCGTTTTATTGGTTTTTGCTCCTCTTTAGACGGTCCTCTTGCAGTGGAGGATATATGCACCAGAGTTAGTGAGCAAATTGCAGTGTGCTCCAGGACGGAGAGACAGCACATCTGCTGCTGACACTAAGGCTACAAGTCGGTCGTGGGGAACAGCTGGCGCCTTGCTTGGGCCAGTGAGAGGCCATTCCCAGGGAAGGAAGGAGGGACTGTGGCCAGAAGGGCCCGGATGTGCTGTTGCTTTCGGGAAGGAAGTGAGCGTAAACGAGATAATCAATCACAGACGTGTGCCGCTGACAAGATGCAGACATCAGTGTCCTGTTGTGTCCATAAGAGTCTGTTTTAAATACCGCTGTATGTGGAAGATGGCAGCCGCACCATGGGCTGGTCCTCATGTCCTGAAAGGCAGTTCACTGGAGTGTTCTTTTATTTATTAAGAATAAATAGCGTGCAAACAATAGCGGGAGGATTCTTAAGGAGACATTCAAGCTTGTAGTTGTATTTTAGCAGAGAAGTGGAGATTTCGTGAAATGCCGGGTGTGTTTCTCACTGAACAGAAAAAAATGTTGGAATAGTCCTCAATGTAACTTTGCATTCCTGAAGAGGGAGGGGAAATAGAAAGGTTGTATCAAGATTGAATGCTTCTATTTTTTCCCCATACACAAAAACAACAGGGCCTCTATATAGTGCCCTTTCAGGTTGCCCTTTCAGGACCACAGAGGGAGGGGGAGCCAAAATAAAATTAGTTCTCAGTAAGAACAATCGCGTTAATCTTAACGATGGTGGAAGGAGGCTGTTTTCCTTTTTTTACATAGAGGGGAAAAAACTGGAAATGAAGCATTAATTAACAGCAGAACAGATGCTGTGTCTCTTCCTGGGAACAAGGGGGTGTGGTGACAGGCAGCCAAAGAGAGAGTAGGGATACTGAGAGTAGCTGGAGTTTCCTGCACCTGGACTTAGGTGTCCAGAAAAACTGCTCCTGTTTCCTGTACAGTTTTGTTCCGTAATGCTTTCAATCGTGTTAAAATTTAAATTACATGTGGTGTTCTGCTATATTAAAAAAAAGACAGAGATAATGACGAACAGTAAGTATAGTAGTTGTAAACTCCTTTTGAAGTATATGCCTCATACCTGCGTGGCAGGTTGACAAAAGGCCTCCCCACCAAGCCAGTTGTGATGCATTCCAGCTGTGAATGCATTATGCAGAAGCACCCTACCTCCGAGGAGCAACCGGCACGGCACGCTTTGCCTGCTCATCCACGTGGTCATGGGTCTCTAAATTCGCCTGGAATCTGTGACTCCATTGTCAGGAAGCTAGGAGATAGGGACTGGCTCGCGTGTTAAGGTTCTCTCGTCTTCGGACTTGGCGCGAGAAAGATCATTTTGCTCTCTTCAGCATGAGGTTTAGTGCCTCTTTTCAGCAGACCTAACATGCAATCTCAAAAATGCATCTGGCAAACACAGAAAACTTGTATCTGCCAAACAATGGTGCCTTTGTTCGCAAAAAACTGTATGAAACATTGTCTTATAGATTACATGGGGGCTGATTCGTAGCAGCTGTCTGGATATTGTACATTTAGCAGCTGATGGAGGTCAGTTGCCGTATTGCAAGAGCGGCACTTCTAAATTTGTTTGGAATTGCCCATGCCTCTCCCCGAGGGTTCGCCTTTGCCCGAAAGTCCAACTAAACATAATCTGATACAATAATGTTTCATGCCTAATGTTTTGGAAAGGATTTAGTCTTCATGGGTGGTGTCCTGGTATTGAGTAGCAAGTGGTTTGTTGACCTTGGCTGAAATACTACGTACGGGGATCAATCACAACAAGAAAAGGACTGCTTAGCCGACAAATTGGTCACGGGAGAGGACTGCAGCCAAACACGGGCGATATGTAATTCTGCCTTGAAGTAGAGTTTTTCAGTAATTCAAGAATGAAAACTCCAGGCTCAAGATTGAGTACAGGCTGAAGCCCCATCCTGCTCTTGGAAGCCATGAGGTTCCCTCATTTCTCCGAAGGACCTCCCTTGGATACCTGGACCATGGGGCATGTGATCCTGGCAGGAGACGCGGCTGAGGGCTGGGATTTCAAAGTCTTCCTGTTCTTGCAGCATCTGGATGGGAGCAACGCAATAGCTGCAATTAATCACAGATGATGCATCCCGAGGTTAAATGAGTTTCACGCTTAGTGCTTCTCTGGAATGTCCCCCCGCCCCCTCATATTTACAAACTTATCGAACACAGTAATGTCATTCTCTCTCATTCCAATCCCAGACAGTGACTACTAACAGGTGAAGTGGAACTAGATCAGAATAGAATGTACCACTTGGGACTCTAAGTACAAGAATCATTGTAAAGCAGGAGTGGGGAACCTGTTCCATGGAGGTCCGGTGTGGGTGCGGGTTTTTGGGATGGCCTCTCAATCAGCCAATAACAGTGGGGGTCCGGGACTGGAACTGAGAAAAACCACTGCTTTATATTAATGGCTGATTGAGAGGCCATCCCAAAAACCCACAACCACACCGGCCCTCCATGGAACAGGTTCCCCACCCCTGATGTAAAGGGTCTTAGTAGCCTAAGCTGTTTCATGAATGTCTCTTCCAAAGTTTGGTGTGTCCTTCTCATCTGTGGCAGATTGGTCAGTGATCTTTTGGGCATACATTTGTACCCAAAGCAAGAGACATCACACCTATTCTAAATTCTACCAAACCCTTTGAGACAAAGCAGCAAATTAGCGATGAAGGGTGTTTGGCGTACAAGTGACTGCAAAGAAGCTGAAAAAATAAAGACCTGTCACGGCTGTAAGATTCTGCTGGGTCTGTGAGATTGTGCCCACCATTCTTACTACCAAAGGCTTGGACTTACAGCCTGTTCCCATTGGACTGCCAAAGTTAAATTTTCATAGCTTTTATAAATGGCTGCATTTAGGGAAACAACACTAAACTATTCAATTAATGGGCATTTGGCAGTAGAGGGGATCTGCTTTAGTCATGCATCTGACAGCAGGTGGTCTGTCAAGGGCTCAATGGGAGGAAAATCATGGAACCGTTTTTGGACCGAAGCGCTGGACAGGCAGATGGTGAGATTTGGTGGTGGTCTGATTGGGAAGAGTTCAATATTCAGTTGGACAGCAGATCACCCACTTCTCCTGTTTTTGGAGTTTGTTATGGAGATTCTTGGATAAATACTGGCAGACTGGTATCTGAAATCACTTAATCTTGTTTTACTGTGCCAGTATCCCTTCCAGTTTTGTGGGTATGAGCTGACTGTAAGGTAGCACAGGGCGCTGGATTCCTTACAGGCATATTTACTATACTGGCATAATTAGAGGCAAAATTACTACACCGGAGTAACGACCACCAGTATAAAGATTCAGCCTCCTGAAGAGGAGGCGGCATCTTAGCAGAACCCTGGATTCTACTGCAAAGACTAAGCTGAGGAAAAATGCAAGCCATTTAAGTTACTTTGGGTAACCGCTTTTGCTGAGAGACCGGTAAATAAATAATGCGACAATTGACCGCTTTGGTAAAACATTTCCATGTAGGTCTGTCTCCCAGATGTCATATGACCATTGAGCTGTATCTGTGAGCTCCTCCTGTTCTTGGCATCGCCTCCCCCCCCCCCCCCCCACCCCCCAACCACACACACACACACACACACACACACACATACACACATCAAGTTGCCCCCAAATGCCAAAACAATCCAGCTATGGGGGTCCTTGACACACACAGGTCTGTGCATGGGGCTTCTGCCTGCTGTTTCCTTCCAGCCTCATGGCATGTGTGGTCCTGATATCGAAGTCCACAGCAATGTGCCTCCTCCCTCCCTCTATATTCCCATACATGTCTTTGGATCTGATCCACAACATCCTGGAGCTGTGAATTTGCCTTTAATGTATACATTACACAGCATGCACGCTTTCTAATTATAGACTCAGGTTACAGCTGAAAAGATGTCAACTGCAGCATATGGAGTGTAAAATGGCATCAGGAATGTGAGCCGTTGCAAGGAGAAGCCGCAGTGCAGCTGCAGCGAGGGGGAAACGTGAAGAGTCACACAGGTTCTTGCCCTTGTGGTCACTTTGAAATATGACTCTGTGGAGTGTGGCGTGTGAAAGCGATGGTGGCGTGGGGTCCTGGGCTGGTCTGCGCTCCTCTTCCGACGGGATCGTGGAGCAGTCGGCCTCGGAATCGACTCCACCCAGTGATGTTTGCATCATTAGCCACCATGCGGAGACATTTCTAAAAGTGCTTCGGTTGACCTCATCATTCCTCCGCCACTCGGTTCCTTTTGCTCAGGCCAGTGTTCCAGCTGTTCCAAGAGCCAGTGGTGGTATTTTCAAGACGTTTCTTTATCACATGTCAATAGAACCTCATTGTGGTAGAAGAGCAAAGGATTGTCGTAGGGGTTCTAACCCTATATCCCCCCAACAAGGATACTTAAATGATATATTATTCCAGGGGTCTCCCACTCCGGTCCTGGAGAGCTAGTATCCAGTAGGTTTTCTATCCTACCTGGTTTCTGATGAGCCACACTAGTCCTCAGGAAAATACCAGGACCAGGTGTGGCTCATCAGAAGCCAGGTTGGTGACCCCTGTATTATTCCGTTATTAGCAAGCAGAGAAAGTTAGTGTTTAACGACATAGCAGAAACAGTAATGGCTCATTGCCCATTGATCTAATATTCTGAATAGAAATAAATAGCTGTAGCCTGTCCTATATTTCACTCCACATTCTGTTCTCCTTTCCAGCAGTGGATTGATTGATTTGGGTGAGATCAGGCCTGGTGTGCTGGCACCACATTGTGGTCCTCACCAGTACTGCAACATTTTTTGTTAAACGCCTAAGGAGGAATTACCTCTCACTTTAACTTTTGCCTGCCATAGACTTTGGATTTAATTAATGAAACTGATTTTAAATTTGTCAAACCATTTTAGAAGTGCGTTTGAAATTTAACAGACAAAATGACGTGGATAAAATGTGTGTGCATGTGTGTTCCTGTTTATGTAGAGGGAAATGTCCGCGTTTTGTTGATTGAAAGTTATACTCTAAAATAAATTTGTCACAAAATTAAATAGCCACTTATGAACTAGCTTTGTTGATATGTTAATGTTGAGCATTTCAATGAGTGACCTGATAATATTTCATGAAAGCATGCATAACAATCTTTTAAA
The DNA here is from genome assembly GCF_048594095.1 of Paramormyrops kingsleyae. Lineage (NCBI taxonomy): Eukaryota > Metazoa > Chordata > Actinopteri > Osteoglossiformes > Mormyridae > Paramormyrops > Paramormyrops kingsleyae. The sequence goes on along the minus strand of NC_132801.1, from coordinate 19,680,662 downwards.
ATGATTAAATTACTACTCTTTAATGGGGGGGGGGCATGTCAGAGTGGATCCCATGGGCCACCGTCTCTGACCCGTGTGATATGCAGTAGTGTCCCACCCCCACCCATTCCCACAACGCCTCTCCCTCTGTATTTGTTGGTCGCCTCCTGGGGCCTTTCTCTGACTCATCCTGTTTCTTTTGTCTCTTTGTGTGTGTGCGCGTGCATGTGTGTGCATGCGTGTCTGTGTGTTTGCGTGTGTTTGTGCGTGTGTGTGTGTGTCTGTGTGTGTGCGCGCGTGTCTGTGTGTTTTTGTGCGTGTCTGTGTGTGTTTGTGCGTCTGTGTGTGTTTGCGCGTCTGTGTGTGTTTGTGCGTCTGTGTGTGTTTGCGCGTGTCTGCGTCTGTGTGTGTGTCTGTGCGTGTTTGTGTTTGCGCGTGTCTGCGTCTGTGCGTGTTTGTGTTTGCGCGTGTCTGCGTCTGTGCGTGTTTGTGTTTGCGCGTGTCTGCGTCTGTGTGTGTGTCTGTGCGTGTCTGCGTCTGTGCGTGTTTGTGTTTGCGCGTGTCTGCGTCTGTGTGTGTTTGTGCGTCTGTGTGTGTTTGCGCGTGTCTGCGTCTGTGTGTGTGTCTGTGCGTGTGGCCCCCCCAGCTGGCAGGCGTGGCCCTGGCAGGACAGCATGGCTGAGCCACGCCCTGAGAGCACCAGCCTGCAGAGAAAGAAGCCGCCATGGCTCAAGTTGGACATCCCCGCGGCCCCCCAGCTGTCCTTCGACGAGCCCCCCACCTTTGCTCAGGTACTACGGCCTCCTGCCCGAACCTCCTCTGCCTCTCTCATCTCTTAGTTTTTCTTTTTACCATGTAATTCAGTCAGATTCAATGAAATGTTGTCAAATCAGAGCACGCTCCTCTACATTCATCTTTCACCTGCTTATCTTGGTCGGGGTCAGTGGCGGCTTGGAACCTGTCCCGGGTAGCACAGGACACTAGGCTGGGGTACTCCCCAGTGGGGGTGCCGGTAAATTGCAGGGCACAACCTGACATAAAGCAGTATACTATGTGCTATTTAGAGACACCAGTTTGCCTAAATGCACGTCTTTGGACAGCAGGCTTCCCCAGGGGAAACTAGTTAGCTACAAAGGGAGAACTTGCAAAAACACCACCTTCAGCACAAAGGTGAGATCTAAACCCCCCAACTCTGAAGGTGTGAGGCAACAGTGCCGCCCATTGAGCTATCATGCCATTGTCTTTCATAAAAATTTTGAAAAGAATGGAAGGGTGTTTTCAGGAAAGTGTAAGCATACGTAATATAAATGTATACATATTTAGAAACATTTTATCATGGGTGGCAGAATGGCTGATTGGGTGTTGAATAAAGCCTCCAAGATTTTGGGTTTGAATCTCACCACTGATGTCCCTCATAAAACATGCAGTTAGGCAAACTCTTATCTCAAAGTTGCTCATAAGGTACCAGTGTAACAAACTTTAGTCAGCTGGCTAGACTGACATTTTCAAATCGAGACAAGTCTGCGCATGCATTTACATGTATGTAACAGTTTTATTACCTTGTAAATAGTCTGCAGGGTTTGCAAACTACCCCAGCGCTTTTGATGTAGCTAATTTTAGGTTTATAATGGAATAGAATAAATTCACCATAAGATTTCTTACATTAATGTGAGAGTCTGAAAGCGTGAGTGTCACGCCAGATGCATCAGAGCTGGCAACCCTGGGGTAGGGTGACCATATTTTCCTTTGCAACAAAGAGGAAAACGGGTTAGGATGTAAAGAGAAGCATCAAAAAATGCAAATATGCACACAGAAAGTATTCTGACAGTAGGAAGCAAATGTCAACGTAAAAAAAAAAAAATCTGGACATTTCTAGGTTATAAAAAAGATGACAAGTCCAGGAAAAAGAGGATGAATGGTCACCCTACCATAGGGTGTTAGGGTGTGTGGCCTGTGATGGCCTGCGTCCTGTCCAGGGTTTCCTGTGCCTATAATAAGCTTCAGAATCCCCACAATCATGTACTGCTTAAAACGTTAGAATATATGTATAGATATTCTGTGTATTTATCATATGTACACTCCTGGGTAAAAAAAAGGCCAAAGCTTATTTAGGGGATGGCCCGTTATTGTTTGTTTGTTTATTTATTCATTTATGTTTTTTTGCCCAGGATCTAGTGTATGCCCAACGTATATTTTATATGACTTTTTATGCATCCTATCTTTTTAGTCAAATTAAACGAGATGCTGTTTATTCAACCAACCACAAAGCATAAGCCATATAATATCATGTTCGTAGCAAAGGACATCTATTTGATGTCTGACCTGTTTTCTACCACACTGAAATACGAGAGCATTTTGCCGTTAGCGGTCTGCATGAGGGGAGCCTCGCTAAAACAGCGCTCTGCCAAAAACCCAGGTGCACCGCGCCGGCCGGGTCGCAGTCTTTAATTTTTCGATATGTTTTGAAACTGTTTAATACTGCGAGGCGCGATGCGGTGTCTAAGCTTACCGGCGGCTTGTTTATGGGAACAAACCCACTAACCGTACATCCTTTTCCTGCCGCGAAGCCGGCGAAGCCGCAGAGCTTCCTGCGCAGCCTGAGCGTGCCGGCGGAGAGCGCGCACGTGAACTCGCCGTACCACGACCCCCGCGAGCTGCGGCGCAACCCCTTGCAGCGCCAGCCGTCCATCACCCAGACCATAAAGAGGTAAACCGCTCGCGCCGTTTCGCGCGCACCAGCACGTTCTCCCGAAGCTTTCTTTTTTATGATGAGCCTCACGGACTCATATCGTAAATGAATACGGAAGAGGCGCATACTTTAGTCTTTTCTTAAGGAAATAACCGTAAGATGCAAGAAGTGTTTTTGGCGCATGTGGCCAGTTCCTGCCCTCTCTCTGGTTTATATCCGAAGTATGAGCCATGCTGGGTTGAGGGGCCAAGCTGCTCGGTTTGTGTGGATGAGTCATATAGGTGTTTGACTGCCTGTCAGTTTTATCTCATGACAAAAACTCCAGCATGACACCAGAACCAACTGACCGGTCTGTACAAGTCTGGCTTGCATGGCATTTTACATTTAACTTATTCTCAGTTGCAGATCTGTGTTTCTGTGTAGTGGTGCAGTACCTTCTTTGGGTTTGCAAAACAGTGTTTGGAAATAATTAGACCAGACCTGGGCAGAAGCTGCCTGGTGAGCTATTTTTACTCATTAAAATGGAGAAAATGATTTTTTCCCCTATAAGTCCCATAAATAATTACGAATACACCTGCTCCTCGCAAACCAAATAATAAAAATGACCCCCTCCACAAAAAAGAACAGGTCATCTTTGGTACCTTTCATGAGACATGAAAAGCAGGACAAGGTGAAGCTGGAATTTGGCCCTCCGCAGAAGATAATTGCCCAGGTCTGAGTTGATGCATGTGCAGCCCACCTGTCTATTACAGTATTGTGGCTGTCAGGGTCTTCAGCTGCTTGCTTGCCTGCTTTCTTACAACTGAACTCAAGTCTATCTTTCCTGTCCTTATCCTCCCTTGTTTTCCTTTTTCCTTCCTTCCCTCTTCCCCCTCCCACAAACTGTGCCCGTCTCCAGCAACAAGAAGGTTCACTTTGAGCGGATTAGCACGTTGCCTGTTAAGGGGCAGCGCACCGTGTGCCGTGTTCCCAGGAGACGTCAGTCCCTGTCCAAAATCGTCCTCAGGTACTGTAGGGGACAGCAGGCTGCACTCTAACCTCACCTCCATCCCAGCACCCCCCGTGAGTCAAGGAGGTGGTAGTGGTGGGAGGGGAAGGGGGGGGTGGGTCTCGAGTACCACAGGTTGTACATCAAAAACTTGCCAAAAAAAATTTGCAGAGCTTCATGAGGAATATCTCAGTAGCTTCTGTGGCGCTGTGTGAATACTCCCCGTGACTGTTACTCATGCTCCTCATCCTTCTATACACAAAAAAACTTCCACACTCCTCTAGGGATGCAGGTTGTTTATTTGCCCTCATGTACCAATCGACCTTCTCTACACGAGTCAGTGTGCTTCGCTCCTGGGCTTGGGTTACACAGGCAAACGCATGTCATTCTTACAGAAAGAGCCAACAGATACACCTTCAACTTCATACTAAGCATAAGACATTCTTTGGGGTGATGTTGCCAGATTTGCATGCGGAGGATGCAGCTTTCTTCATTCTTCTGTTCCTGCTTCTGCAGCACTGACTGATCTTCAGTGTGATCTACCACGCCTGCCGCAGACGGCAAGCGGTCTCTATTCCCGGCACAATGGTGATGATCTCACCATCTAAGACATTCGTTTCTCTTTAAAAAAGCCCTTGGAATCTACCTGTGCTGCGTTCTTGTCATGCATTTTATCCATTGTTTGACGGTGCATCAGCATACAGTAGATGGCTGAGCAACATTTCAGGTCACTGGGCCTCAGAAGGATCATCTGACAGGCATGCGCTTTGGGGTTCGTGGCTGAGAGCTGGTGCCAGTTGGAGCTGCTAGCTGGCTCAGCTTTTGGTGGGCATGGTTTTGGTTCCAGGTGACTCGGTAGCAGGTGTGCTGCTTCGCCGGCAGCTGAGAGAGGTTGGCAGAGACAAGCGGGGGGGGGGGGGGGGGGTGAGATTGAAGAGGAAACCCAACACATACTAGCACCTTGTGAAGATTCCTACGCACCTGCCACTGTGGTGTCTCTCGGCATAGTCGCTGTTGACCTCCCCATCAAACTATTTTGTGCAGGTTGTGAATGGAGCCGTTTCCCTGGGGGGGGGGGGGTCGCCAAGCCAGGGCACGTTCTTAGACACACCCTTAAGCTGGGCTTGGCAGTGTGGAGACTGCCTGTAATTTCTTCCACCCCGCGGAAGCATTTCATCGGTTAGATGAACTGGGTGTGTCCACAGCTGTTTGTCGGGGGGGGGGGGGCAGTGCATCCAGCAGGGTGTGCAGCTGCCGGACCGCGTGACTTTTATTAAGCTCCAGATAATTCAGCTGCTGTCAGGCTGAGTTCATGGGAAAAGAAAAATCTTCCAGTTGTTTGATTTTTGTTTTTTTGTATTGCTTAATTTGACCCGTGAATGAAACGGTACGTTAGAAAGGACACCTATCGGAGTGAAAAAGGAAGAGGTTCCACTGACAGCTGAATGGACACACTGGTGGAAAATTGAAGGATCTTATAATTGGAGATATGGGTCTGTCCCCCGAGTGTGGGAGGGTCACGGCTCATGTGGCATGCCTGAAGAACAAAGAACGTGCCAAGAACGTCCGCCCAAGGGCTCCGGGCTCCCGCGATCCGAACATTGCACTTCACTGTTCAGCACACCAAGTTATATCTTCACAAGGTCTCTCACTAGAGAGCAGCCAGAAGATGCACCTCCCAGTCCCGTCCCCCCCCCCCCCGAGCTCCATGCCCCTCCCCTTCTGCGAAAAGCCGGCATGTTCGTGGGTGCGCTGTTTACCCAGTATTCCCAAACAAGACTTTGAAGGGACGCATCTGTCAGGAGACGTGGTGTGTCGAGCGTGCTGCGGGGAGACACGCTGACTCACGCCGCCGGGGGGGGGATACTTTCCCAGAAGAGTTTGCTTCCCAGATGTGTTACTAAGGCCGTGGATGCAGGAGGTGACATGTGACCTGCAGACGCCCATATCGGAAATTACAGATTTTTCAGAAAAGAAGGATTTGGAGCCGTTTTTGGATGGATATTTACTGAGCAAGAAGCATGGTCTTCCTGGCCTCATGGGATGGTCAGGATAGGTAAGGAGATATGGGGGTCTTAATGGAAGCCGATACTGGGCGACCATCAGCTACTGCGAGTCTCCTGCTGTGTGCTGACGGGAATAGGTTGAGATGGGATCTGCTCAGTTGCTTTTTTTTCTTCTTTATAACTATATTTGCTTTCTTGCTGAGTACGAGGCTACGTTACAGCAGAGACTTAACACAAAGAGCAGCCCTTAGCGTTAGCCAGCGGGCCGTTCTCTTTGCAGAATCGACTAAACGGACCAGTGTGCCACGTGCCAAAGCTTCGCGTGTCTTCGCACCAGGCCGGCCGGCCCCTACTCGCACGTTTAATGCCATCCCTGAAACTTCCAGAAGGCTTCACAGAAAAAAAAAACTATTACTCTGAACACCGGGCTTCGCTTTCAGGAAATGAGTGGTAATTAATTTTTTTGGCAGTGCATCATTAATAACTCGCTTTGACGCACTCTTGCATTAGCGGCCTGCCCATTGTGTTCAGTCACGGCTCCAGGCAGCTCCCATTGTAGCCGCCCTTCGCTGTCACTGACTCCTGTTCCTTCCTTTTGCTACCGGGCTGCTTAGCATAATTTGATTGGCTGCTGCAGCCTGTCCCCTCCGTCAGAACAATTATCATAGCTTATGCTCTGTTATGAGTATATTACATTATTATCACTGAAGCGTGTTAAACACACCAAATTGCGTGAACATAAATAGACGGGCGGCAGCTCGTTAAGCAGCAGCTGTGTAAATGGGTGATAATTGCAGGTTGCTGTGAATAAATGCATCAGCTATGAATTCCTGTGCATATTTTTGTGTGTATGTCTATGTATGCGTACAGTAGGTATGCACCGGTTGGACTCGTTAACGACGGCGGATGTTAGATTACAGCATTGCGCACGAAGTTGTTCGATTACACCCAGTGCTAAATTAGCCCTACGGTAGCACGTGAGATGAGCGTGAGCTTAGCCGCGACTTGCGACGCTCGCGAGCTCGTGCCCCATGCGACGGGACGCGCGAGCCTCTTGCAGCTTCGCCACCCGCAGGAGCTTCCTCCGGTTTCCTGCTCCGTTCATAAGCAAAGCCCGTATGCCTCTGTTAATGCTTTTCCTGCCGTTGAACATGAAGAGGCAGGCCTGCGTTTCATGGCCCCCGTTTCTGCCTTAAAAGGCCTCCTCCGGGTGCCCCCCGCTGTAACCACGCAGCGGCCAGCTCTGTTATTGCTGAGCGCTCGCTTCTCCAAACACTCGTGCGCTCGCTGTGTCGGACACCCTCCCACCCTCCGCTCCCTCTGACTCGCCCAGTGCTGCCTCTCCACTCACACGCACACAGACGCGGGCGAGCTAATGCGAGGAGCTCGTCAAACACGGCAAAAAAAAAAAAAAAAAAAAAACGAGGCCAACAGAACTGCGCGTCTAGGGTCGTCATTTCGATACACGGACCGGGAGGCAGGTAACGGGGCTGATTTCCATCCCCTCATTGCGCGTCTGTGCCGGTGGACGTCAGATCTTGGAGCAGTCGCGGAGGCCCAGGCTGCTGCCTGAACGTGGCGGGCCGCTGGCCGGCTCCAGCATCGACGTGTCGTGCTGGCTCGACACAGGGGCAGCCCCCACACCAGGACTGTGGCTTCTCCCATGTAGCTTTTCAGCCTTCGGTAGCATGGAGGACACAGGGCTGAAGCTTTAGCACACGGTGAGAGGAGCGGTTTCTGTACCCCAGGGCTGAGCGCTTAGGAGGAAGATTCAACTGCCTGAACGGGTGAACGGACGTAAATATGCCACATAATCACCTGCGACTCTAAATGCGCTTACAGATTCTCGTCGGTGGGATTATCTTAACCAGTGGTCTGCTGTGTATTTTGTAAATGAGGCATCTTTATAAACGGACAAGATTTTGATACTTGAAACCAGAAACATAGAGACCAGGATGGGCTTTTGTGAGTCTCACTATCATTGATCGATTTAATCAGTCTTGTCCACTGAGGCTCACCCTGTGGTCTGGTGGAGGTCTGCGTCGCCCGATACTAACTGTGCTCTGTTTGGGTGCGGTGTCCAGAGGCACGGCGGACTGGTTCGGCGTCGGCAAGGACAGCGATGCCACGCAGAGATGGCAGCGGAAGAGTCTTCGGCACTGCAGCCAGCGATACGGCAAGCTGAAGCCCCAGGCCATGCGGGAGATGGACCTGTCCAGCCAGGACAACCTCTCGCTGACCAGCACTGAGACGCCGCCGCCACTCTATGTGCCGGCGTCCCAGCATGGCATGCAGAAGGTAAGCCGGCCCGAGGCTCTCCGGGCTTTCGGCTCTCCTACAGCTTACCAAAGGCCTCGTTAGCTCAATATGCGTCCAAGACAAGCTGCATTTCATTTCATTGACCGAAGTATCTAAGTATCTTTTTGGCTAATGAGATAAACGTTGGGAAATTTTGCAAGCAAGGAATATGCGGATTTCTGTGTGAATTGATAAATAAATGTTTGGTTTGTTGTCATGATGGACGTTAGTAAAGGAGTGCAGGCTGGTCAGAGGGTCATTTGAAGCTCTAGGCCTCTTCTCTGTCCCCCCCCCCCCCCAGATCGTGGATCCCTTGGCCAGGGGCCGTGCCTTCCGCATGGTGGAGGAGGTGGACGGCTACAGCGTGCCCCAGACCCCCGTCACCCCCGGCGCCACCTCGCTCTGCTCCTTCACCAGCTCCCGCTCCGGCTTCAGCCGCCTGCCACGAAGGCGTAAGCGCGAGTCCGTGGCCAAGATGAGCTTCCGGGCGGCCGCCGCTCTGGTCAAGGTCAGCCCCCCCCGGCACTGGCAGCCCGCGCCTCATCTGTTTTTATATAGAGAAATATGTTCATATCCAGATATTTTTCACAAATGAGCCATTCCCTGGAAGACTAGGCATAGTGTCAGTTTTTTGAGCTGTGTGAAGCAAGCCGTGTTTGGGTTCTGTTTGTTTGTGCCTGAGTGGTAATGAGGACATGTGGTTTTCTTCCCCCTGTTTGTTTGTTTTTTTATTTTGCCTCAGGGTCGGTCAATCCGGGAAAGCACTCTCCGTCGGACGCAGAAGCGGAGTTTCACCCCCGCCAGTTTCCTGGAAGAAGACACAGTAGATTTTGCAGATGAGCTGGACACCTCCTTCTTTGCTAGGGTAGGGAAGAGGGAGTTTCACTTCTTCTTTGCTGCTGCCTGTACTGTTTAAACTGACATAAATCCAGTCCTTTTGGCGTACATACCTATGATGCATGTTTATGTATGTGTGTACTGGTATACTGTTACAATGCTGCCCCCTGGAGAAATTACTGAAAAATACCTGCTTGTGTCTCATCATGGATCGATGACGTGATTTGATGAGGCGACGCTGTTCTGATCCACATGTACTCATGCACGCAGGATTGCCTGATGCAGGAGGAGCTCTCCACGTATGCAGATGAGGTGTTCGAGTCACCATCCGAGGCCGCCATCAAAGAGGCCGAGGACAGCCGAGCGACAGATGACAGCGACATGACGGGCAGCGCGCTGGACAAGAGTGAGCTGGAGAGGACCCACCTCATGCTGTGAGTGTGTGTGTGTGTGTGCGTGTGTGTGTGTGTGCGTGTGTGTGCGTGACAGCACATGTCAGTCCCTTACAGTGATATGTTAACACGAACATCGTAATGCTACCCCGTCGCTATGGAGACTTGGCAACAAGAGAGTGTGTTGCAACCAGTGTGCGAAATACGGGGGGGGGGGTCCATGGGGGTCCAACACCCCCGATTAACCCATAAGACCCCCTGAAAGCCTCAAAAGCGCAACAATAGGGAGATGAGGACCCCCTCCGAATATTGACGGGTATTTTGCACACTGATTACAACCAAAAGTTTAGTTTGTTCATTATTAAATGGTTTTCCGCATATCTAATGGGAGCTGTTTAGCCGCACCTTGATTCTGATATTTGGCCAGTTTGTAGCCCCTCCCCCCTCCCCTCAGCTAACAGATTGGTGATGTTGGTAGTATAGAGCAGTATTTCTCAAATCAGTCCTTGGAGACACCAAAACAGCCCACACCTTTGGTGCCTCCCAGCCCCCAACACACCTGTACCAGGTATTCGGTGTCCTTGATTGTTTGGTTCAGGTGTGCTGGGAGGGAGCAAAAATGTGCTCTGTTTGGGGGGGTCTCTGGGGACTGGGTTGAGAAACACTGCAATGGAGGTTAATCTCTGCTTTGTGACCTCAGGGTTGCCTGAACTCTCAAGCGGCATCATTTTATCAAAGATATTTATTCAGATATTTCCATCTCGCTTGTCCCACCCCCCCAGGCCTCTGGAGCGCGGCTGGCGTAAGAGCAAGGAGGGCTCCCAGATACAGCCCAAGGTACGGCTACGGCAGGAGGTGGTGAGCGTCAGTGGGCAGCGGCGGGGCCAGCGCATCGCCGTGCCCGTCAAGAAGCTGTTTGCTCGCGAGAAGCGGCCCTACGGTCTGGGCATGGTGGGCAGACTCACCAACCGCACCTACCGGAAGCGCATTGACAGCTACGTCAAGAGGCAGATCGAGGACATGGACGACCACAGGTAACGCCAACAGGACCTGGACCACCGAGAAACGGCTGCCTTTAGAAGCCAGACCTCTGGGAACGGAATAGGTATCTCTTTGCTGGGCAGTAGCTTAAAGCAAGGTGCCTTGCATGAATAATGCCAGTTAAGTACTGAGTCAGGTTGAACTTTATTTGAAGTTATTCTGAGCAAGCACCTACAAACGGGATGGAACTTTTTTTCTAGCCAACTGGACTAGTTCTGGACATGCAGATTTCTTACTAGCCAGCTAGTGTTATTTATTTATTTTTTTCTCGCCCTTTGACTAAATGACTTGCCTCAGATGAGTGTGCCGGCTTCATTCCCCCCCCCTGGCTTCAAATAGTAACAATACTGTTTAATTTGTGACCTGTCCAGCCCCATGACCACTTTCACACTCGTGGCGTTTATGCACAATTCCCACACAGGCCTTTTTTCACGTACTGGATTACGTTTGTGCACCTGGTGATCACGATCCTGGCAGTGTGTATCTACGGCATCGCCCCCGTAGGCTTCTCGCAGCACGAGACGGTTGATTCTGTGAGTGCCGCTCCGCCACGACGCCTTCATCCGCTCCACAGTTTGTCTGAAAACAGTGGCAGGGACCGTTTTGCCTGTAGGGGTGTTTCTGCAGCATCTGCTTCTGCAAACTTTCCTAATTCCTGTTGTTTGGTGTCATAGGTTTTAAGAAACAAAGGTGTTTATGAAAATGTCAAGTTTGTGCAACAAGAAAATTTCTGGGTGGGCCCAAGTTCGGTAAGCATTAAACAGTATGTACGTTTAAACAGTATTTTAGCTAGTTGTTTGTTTGTTTAATTAGAGGTGCTTAGACTTTTGCAGTTATTTTTCTTACCTTAATTTGAAGGTATGAGCGACCTGATCTGATAACCCTTAACCCAGCCCTACCTGTTATTTGACACACAGTTTGAGTTAATAGCAGGCTAGAGAGAAACACTGTAAAACTTATGGTTTTATTTCAAAGATTTAAAATAAATTTAATATATTTAAACTCTTAGGACGTAAATCTGAATATGCATTGTCCGCCCGGGTCTAGGATTATGAGGCGAGTTTTTGGTACCGTAACTCTGTTTTGAATAGGGTGGGTAGCCCTGGCTTTGGCACAGATATGGCTAATCAAGTTTTGGTGCTTGTCCTGTAGGAGGCGCTGATCCACTTGGGGGCCAAGTTCTCGCCCTGCATGCGGCAGGACCAGCAGGTGTATGACCTCATGCAGGAGAAGAGGAACCGGGAGCGAGACTCGGCCTGCTGTGTGCGCAACGACCGCTCAGGCTGCGTGCAGACGTCTGCGGAGGAGTGCTCTGTGAGTCCTCGTGCGCGGCACAGACGTGCACAGTCACACCCACACAGAGACAGCGTCGTCTTACTATGAACGAATATGTAAATGAACACGAGTGCATATCAACAAACAGTTGTGCTGCATGAGATCAGCTGTGTCCTTCTCTACCTGCCTGTAGACCACCCTGGCGGTTTGGGTTAAATGGCCACAGCACAAAAGCGTCCCCCTCCTCAACGGCAAAGAACGCCAGTACGGCTCCGTTTGCCACCAGGACCCAAGGTGAGACATCGGCTTGTGCCGCAGGATATGGCAGGATGACTCGTGCTTAAAATCCACTATAAAGTACAGTCCCTGTGATTCAGGGGCCCCACGCACAAGATACAGTACGTTGTAGTCAGTGGATTCATGCAGGAGGTCTTCTACACAGCTGCGGTGATTCATTACTTCTACACTTGTTTTCTTATCTCCTCAGGCAATAGGTTGTTTCTCTGCACGCTGTCTGACTGAAACGCAGCACTATTTCAGCAGCGCTGTTCTCTCAAGTCACTCTTTTATCCTCTCTGCAGAATTTGCCTGGAACCTGCTTCAGTGTCCCCTCACGAGTGGCCGGATGACATCACCAAGTGGCCAGTGAGTGCGAGTGGACTTTCCACTGGTGGCAGTTTCTTTTTTTATCTCTCAATGTGTACAATGAGAACCATGTGTTTCTATGCAATGAATTTGTATTCAAATTACAAAAAACTAACTCAAGTTTGAATCTGTAGCAAGCTGAATAAATCAGAATCTTGCTCTGCCCAGATCTGCAGGGACAGCAAAGGAAATCACACCAATCTCCCTCACATAGACTGTGCTATCACCGGCCGGCCCTGCTGCATAGGCACCAAAGGGAGGTGAGTATTGTGGGAGCTATGAGCACGGATGTACCATCCTGCTGGGTTACCGACGTACAGTTCTATTTCGGACAGCTGCTGCGCTACAGTGTCATTTACGCGATGGATGCTGGTGCATGTTTTTTGCATCTTCTGTTGTGCATTGCAACGAGCTGCTGAATATCAAGGCAGCTTCTGAGTTCTGGCTGCCGCCTCATGCTTCGTGTGTACAAACTGAACGCTGAATATGCTCCTTGCCCCACTTGTGCAGGTGTGAAATTACGTCTCGAGAGTACTGTGACTTCATGAAGGGCTACTTCCATGAAGAAGCCACCCTCTGCTCCCAGGTGAGCGGACAGGGGCTGCTGCTCCCGTACCCGCTTCCCCCAACAGGTCTACCTGAACGCTCCTTTTGACGCTGATGTAAAATGCTGAGTCGTCTTATTGTTCCAAGAGCATGTTTTTTCTAGTTTTTACTGAGTCAACACTGCCGTGTTCCTACATTTATAGTAGATTAATTTAGCCGTTATTATGATCATTTTCCCATATAGCCATTTCGTTCCCATCTGGCGGTAAGTGTCAGGATGGGAATGGAATCAGAGGGGTTGGCTAATGGGACATGAGCTGTGTACTTATGTAAACAGGGTAATGTGCAGCTGATTTGCTACAGGGGCAGTGGGGATATCAGGCAATCATTTAGTACGGTTTCACAGTACAACCGCCTGCATCATTCATACGCCATCACCCGCTTCCAGGAATCGGTGCAAGGTCCACTTCAAGTCGCAGGGGCCCAGGCGAGCTGTACTTCAGAACTTAGCTGAGTGGGTCCAGCTGGCTGACAGCTGTTAGAGTTTGCAGTGATTTTACTGTAGGGAAGGAGAGGAAGGAAAACTGTCAGAGGAGTTATCCTGTAACGATGCACTGTGGGCCCCTGACTACATTCCTCTCTGCTTCATGTGTGCCTCGGCCTGAGATCTGTGTTTCCACGGCAACCACCGGTAGTGCAGGAAATTATAACAGATACAAAATTACAGCGATCGCTCTGGGGAAGAATTAAGTGTAATGAAATCCATGCAGTGAGTAGATTACTGGGCAATAGGTAGTGTAGCGGTTAAGGAATTGGTGTAGGTAATTGCCTAGCCCCAATGAAGAAGGTGATACAACATGTAAAAATGCAATGTAAACTACGTTTCTCAAGGTACAGTATTGTTATTTAATAACAGCTGTATTAGCATTAGTACTGACAGTTGTGTGTGTATGTTAAAATGATTTAAAATGATTGCTCTCTCGGCCCAAAGTGACATCCGCTGCGGTTCTTTGCCATTCCGCCTCTTCCAGGTTCACTGCATGGATGACGTGTGCGGACTGCTTCCGTTCCTCAACCCAGAGATCCCAGACCAGTTCTATAGGTTGTGGCTCTCGCTTTTTCTGCACGCTGGGTGAGTTTGGGCATGAGTTGGCAATGTGGGGACACAGCTGCCCTCTACATGGGTTTGGGCATGCAGAAGATGCTTACTCTCAGTCAGAACCTCAGCGTTCGCTGCACCCTTATCAGGCATGAAGATACTGCTCAGCTTAGGCTGTCTTTCTGTTAGGAAATTTCCTATCTTTTTGCAGCATTGCTGGATACAATCGCTTCATGGTCGCATGTAACATTTGCTAGAAATTAATGCCAGAAGATCATAGCTAGTTAACAGAATATGCTACTTCAGCATCTCTTAAATAAGGAATGTGTTTGTATATTTAGTGTAGTGACTGTTTGTGGCCAACAGAGGGAGCCCACTTAAGTGTCTGGCTAGGGTGGTGGTAAACATCAATGTTGGTAATGCTTAAAATGTATAAACTGCATTTGCAAGACAAAAAGTTTACATCAGAGTTTTCCAATCAGGCAATCCGGGACCCACAGCCGGTCCTTGTTTTTGTTCCCTCTCTGCCAGACAGTTCACATTTTTGCCACGAGCTGGGAAGGAACAAAAACGTGGACTGTCTGAGTCCCCGAGGATCGGATTAGGAAACCCTGGTCTACATATTGACCTTACATGTAGGAGTGTTTTATGTTAAATGTGTATCATCAGCTCACCTAATCTGACCTGCTGTGTTCGGTCCCGATCCAGGATCCTGCACTGCCTGGTGTCAGTGTGCTTCCAGATGACCATCCTGAGGGACCTGGAGAAGCTGGCGGGCTGGCTGCGCATCTCCATCATCTACATCCTGAGCGGCATCACCGGCAACCTGGCCAGCGCCATCTTTCTGCCCTACCGAGCTGAGGTTGGATGGGCCAGTAGCTTTTGGGCTGACAATCCATAACTCGCACAAAATACCAGTGTTTACACCCAGGTGCTTTCTGGGTCTGTGCAACTAAATCTGTGTAGTCCGTAGAGTTAGAGGGCAGCAGATGGTATAGTGGATAGAAGCTAGGCTTGTGACCAAAGGCCTGGAAATAAAAAACCTAAACGAAGGTAATTGCCATTGAACACAGCAATATAACTGGCAGCAGAATGAATGTGTCAGTTAGAGCAAGTCACTCTCAATAAAAGCAAAAAGTAACTGCCATTTAGCCACATGCTGCCATTATCTGCTGTCTACTGTCAGATCACTTGTACTGGGATCTCATTCAAAGATACAGCTCTAGTGACAGCTAAACCTTGAAATGAAGAATTGGGTATATTTGGCTTTGGATGATTTAAAAGCAGTGATTTCCGGCCCTTTTCAGTGAGTGACAAGTGTCCCTGTCCTCTGTCCCGGGTCTGTCAGGTTGGTCCAGCAGGCTCACAGTTTGGAATCCTGGCGTGCCTCTTCGTCGAGCTCATCCAGAGCTGGCAGATACTGGCCCGGCCGTGGAGAGCCCTGGCCAAGCTGCTGTGTGTGGTGATCTTCCTCTTTGCTTTTGGCCTGCTGCCCTGGATCGACAACTTCGCCCACATCTCGGGCTTCATCTCGGGTTTCTTCCTCTCCTTCGCGTTCCTGCCCTACATCAGCTTCGGCCGCATAGACATGTACCGCAAGCGCTGCCAGATCATCGCCGCCTTGCTGGTGTTCGTGGGGCTGCTGGCCGGCCTGGCCGTGCTCTTCTATGTCTACCCCATCAAGTGCGAGTGGTGCGAGCTGCTCACCTGCATCCCCTTCACAGACAAGTTCTGCGAGAAGTACGACCTCAACGCTCACCTCCACTGAGCTCATTGGACAACCAGAGGGCTTGACTGATGACCAGACTCCTCCTGCTTTCTGTACTTTCCTCTGCGCCAACCACCTTGGGCAACACATCCCTTATTTTCTCCTATCATGCCCCTCCTCTGCAAACTGAGACAGTGATTATTATTATTATTATTATTATTATTATTTTATTATTATTATTATTTGGTCAGTTTGGTCACTATATTACCACCTCTCCCAGTTATAAGACTCACTTATTTCACACTGACCAGGTTGTTAATGTAATCTGATTGAAGATGTCTAGATTTTGTCCAGAATGTCACACATTTTTTAATGCATTTGAGAAGAAGCAGAGGAAAGTGACCTGCAGAGTCAGACGTAACCTCAGAGTACTTCCTTCATTTAGCATTTATTTTATTTCGTAAGCACTTCACCAACCAGGCCTAGGATTTTAACGTCAAAACGAAATGGGAGTACGAACAAAACAATTTTACAATATGCCTTTGGTGCCTTGTTGATAAATGTACTACTGCCATATTTTTGTTACACTAGATGGAGCACTCAAATTTAACCTTTTATTTGTACGTTACTACAGATGTGGTGATGGAAAACGATACGGTAGTGTTTTAGCTACCACCAACTTACTTGTAACTAAGAATACAGCTAGAAAAAACCTCAAGCTACCCAGTGAAGTATTTGTCTTTTTATTTCTCCAGTTTGTGTGTGTTTGGGCTGTAGGTTAATCTTTGGGGGGTCTCTATCACATTAGACTGTCACACAGTAGATAGGGGACAAATACCTTCCGAGAACTTTGATATATCTAAGCCACCAATGAGTAACAACCAGTAACAACTGCAAGACAGTTATTTGAACAGAAGCTATACAAAACACCATTTATAACATTACATCAAAAAAATCATTCAAAAAACACCAAGGAAATCTAGTAGCAACTATGTCTGTCTGCAGAATACAAGTGCTGAGCATCAAGTCGTGATGGTTTATATAAAATCATTTTAAGTAAAAAGTCAGCTGCATGAGACCCTGGGAAGGGTAGGTGGTAGGATGAGGTTAGGTGTTCCCAGGAAAGATGGTTCTTAAAACATGAGGTACTCAGACATTTTTGGGTAGCTCATTCCACCATTGAGAGAGCAAAATGGGAATCATCTAGTATGGGGCTTGTTTTCACACAGGAATTCCCAGGCAATGTTTGCTGCCTGAATAGGATGAGAGAGATCAAAGGCTCTGATGAGTGACTCAGTGTAAATAGATGCTGTTCCATTAAATGCCAAGGCACATCATGATGATGATGACATCGATAAATCAGTCTGGACAGCTATACATCTGTATTTTGCTAGATACAAAGCTGTAATCTTAAATATCTACGTCAAAGTGCCAAAACCCAAAGGGTTAAGTATTTTTGCAGGTTAGACCAACAAATAACATACTCAGTAGTCTGAGAAGAAATTGGTGCTTCCTCTATCTTTGTGTAATTAGAAAAAAAAATGTAAAATTGTAGCATGTTTAAAGGCCTTGATGTACTGCTTTGAAATTCCAAGCAATTATCTTGAATAACATTCCAGACAAAGGAACAAGTGGTGATCAATAATTATCCTGCTGTTGCTGTGGCAACGTCAAACAAACAGGCATAATACAGCACCAATGAAGAAAGAGCACTGCATGAGCATCGTTCACTCATTTTCACGAGGACGTAGATTGTACAAGAATCTGGCCAGATAAAAATCTCTGAAAGAAAATGGTGGATTTCGTTTGGCACTAAGTATGAATATCCTTGTAAGCTGGGCAGGGCTGGTTTCTATTAGCAGACGGTAGAAATATCCCCACTTCTGTGTGTTTTTTCACCTCAGTATTCAGATATCACAAAAGTCAACCAACTTTTAGTGCATATCAAAGATGAGTTTGAAAAGTGGAAGATGTCAATTCTTAAGTCAGCTTTACATCTGATTTTCCAGACATAAATTGATGGTGGCCTGTATGCACAATGCCTTGTGCTATTAACTTTTCATTTTCTTGCCGAATCTGAGCAATTGTCGCATTTCATTTTCATTAAGAGCCATTTGTTCTTATTGTCATTTTTCAATGGAAGACAGTACATCTGCATGCACAGGGAATAACACCTCCTTTGAAATCCCACTAAGTGCAAAACCTACATATTGTCTATTAGGGATGTAACGATACCAAGAACTCACGGCACAATAATATCGCGATAAAAGGTTCACCATCCGATAATTATCACGATATTTAAAAGAAAAAAACTATTAATAATTAATAATCAACATGTTTATATCAAATTAGTTCTTCCTTTTAACATAAAGTGTTTCTGCTTTTCTTCATTAGTGAAATATCCAACTATGACCTTAAGCCTTTGCCAGAATTTAGCAGTAATTATCCTTTGCAATGAATGACTGAACAATGCATGTAATTATAAAACAAAAACAAAAGGCTGCAATAACAGCTTTAAGTATTTTGGGCTTTAAGTAGCTACCAGCTTTTTACACTGTTGCTCGGATGTTGCCTGTTGACTGCAATTTACAAAAAAAGCCAGAGGTTCACCATGGGATCTAGATCTGCAATGTAGTAGATTCACCTTTTACTTACGGAAGCAGCATTTTTCAGTTTTTTATTTTCTAGAAAACATTTGCTGACATTTGAAAAATTACTGTGAGAGATAGTAAAGCTTGCATTAAAATACTGACAGGAAGAATATGTATATGTATTATTTGTAACTGAAATAATACATAAACATACTGTGTATGCCCCATGTGTTGTGAACTTGTGACACAGTACTTACGTGAAAATTGTGAAAATCGTCTTCTATTTGAGCTACAGTAGCCCTTCTGTTGGGTTGTTCCAGATGTGATAGCCTTCGTACACATCTCGCATCTATGAGTCTTGGCTGCTGAATATGTTGTTGGTGGTTGGTGGTCCTTCCCTCCTTGGACCACTCTCAGCAGGTACTCACCTCGGCTGACCATGAGCACCCCCACAAGCCTTGCTGTGTCCAAGATGCTCTGATGCCGTCATCTGTCAAAGTCACTCAGATCTTCATCTCTGGCCATTTCTTCTGCATTCATGTCAACTACGAGCACCGGATGTTAGCTTACCTTCTCATATATCCCAGAGAGTTAACATTCTTTACTTCACCTGGGGGTGGTCAGTAATGCAAAGTGTAGAAGACACTGCATTTAGGGTGTTGCTTGACCGCTATACCAAGGATGTAAACATGTCCTGCCCTGTTTCAAGGCTGAATGGTATTTTTCAAAGGGTAATGGGAAATCCAGGCCATGGGTGGTTTTTATGACTATAAACCTATTCATTTATTATTTAAATAGTATATTTTTAGGGGATTGCAGACTTTTTTCTTTCTGACCCTGGAAAGTTATGACATTCAATACCCACAATACCCACACACACTAGTTAACTGTGTTATTTATTCCTATTAAAATACTTAGTACTTAATCTCAGCATTGTGTCTTCCAAGCACAACACTGCACTTGGGATTGATGTTCTCCTCCAGGCTTCTTGGATATTTGGAACTATCGAAATAAATATCAAGATGAAAACCCTATCAAAAAAAGGTGTTATGTTAATTGTTATTTAATAGCTTGCTCCTCCATCATATTGGTCTCACTCATGAAGGTGAAGCTGTTCAGAATGCCTCCATTGTCTGAGATTTTGAAACAGTTTGGCCAGTGAACACACATCATTACTGAAACACCAGCATTGTAGATGCAGTTAGTTTGTCATCACAGGAAACGCTGGATGGCTCCTTCAAGTGTGGCAACCTCAGGAGCCTGACCAACACAACACTACCACATCACATGCACACACACTGCTGATAGGTAAACCAGCTTGCTTGAAGATACAAACTCATTCATTGCCAGAAAAGAAAACTTTTACATGAATGTCTGCAAGCTAGAAGCTATGGTTGAAAATTTGTGTCTAAAACACACTTCCACACATCTCTAATCTCTGCAGTTTTGGTTGGAGTACAGGTTTAGTGTGAGGCCTATGACAGAGTAGAGAGGAGTATTTTGAATAGGCTATATAACACATATTGAAAAATCACAATAGACGAAGGTCAAACTAACCCTAACCCTAACCCTAAATTAGAATTAGATACCTGTAATTACAGTGCTGATGTAAACATAGCTACAATCAAGCCTACAATAAGGGTGATGATGCATCACCACAGTCCGCTGGGGAGTTTATGATTGGCCAGGTAGGAGTTGGTGGTTGGGGTCCCTCTCATCATTCTCGCCCCACCTGCAACACACTTCTAAAGGGATGGAGTCTCCTGCATTTGACAGAAGTATTGAGAATGGGCTGCACTGATCCACACAGGCTCAGTCAAATATATTTGGAGTCACCTACAACTGTAGATTGCTTTCATTGTTGATGTAACATACCCATCCATCCATTCATGCATGCATCCATCTTTGAACTGCTTATGCAGTATAGGGTTGTAGGAGATAATGTACGACATGTACCTTATAATTCCAGGAAAGTTTCAGACCCCCAAAACCCAAACTTCAAGAAAACCTGACCTTTGCAGTTAATTTCATAGGACACTGCCTGCCATACCTCCGTTAGCTGATGAGGAGGAGCGGGGAGGAGGCACAGTGGAGCGGGGAGGAGGCACAGTGGAGCGGGGAGGAGGCACGCTGCCGTCAGCCATGATGATATTGTTCCTCTCCCACTTATCACAGGCACTTAGCTGCCGGCTTCAGTTCTCTGCCCCCTTTTATCCCTCAACCAGCTCTGTGGAGGCCAGCCCTGGCTAATTAACCCCCCACTGAGCTCCCAGCTCCATATGCTGGCTGCCTGCCTGTCACAAGCAGGTCCACAATGTCTGCAGTGCTCAGTGTCAAAATAATAAGTTGCAGTTAGACAGACAATCCAAAATCGTGCCATTGTTTCTGTATTAAAACACAAGCAAATCCCTGTTCGCAAAACGACGGGCTGGCTTGTCTGTTTATGAGCACATTACTCTACAGAAGAGGATGCTTGTCTAAATGTTAGTTGCATGGCTTTTGTAAGCTTTCTTATATACATCTTATGCTCCTTTGTGCAGTTAATAATGGTTCTCTTAGTTACCTACACTTAATTACAGACTCATATTTAACACTGACAACTGTATACAAACTGTATTACACTGTAAACACAAAAAAGTTACAGCTGCAACAAAAAATATTCTGAAGGCTTTAAATTTATTATCTGAGGTAATTCATTTATTAAGTGGTCCAATAAACTATAGCATTGCAATGACATTTCAGACACTATTTTCATCACTTACATGCACTTTTTTTGTTCAGAAAACTTCCTGCTAGATTGAATACACTTTTGTTTATACTCAAATGGGGAGACATTATATTTCATATGGTACAAATTTCGTGGTGATATTTAATATAAGTGGTTAATGCACCCCCCCCCCCCCACCCCCAATTGTCAAGGCAAGTCAATTAAAGCTTTATTGTTTTCCTAGCTAAGTACAATACACTGTGACACAAAATAATGTTCCTCCTGGAGTCACAGTATTTCATTTCACTGTGTGTTGTGTGATTGTGTGACATCATTGGCCTTTCTGCATTGCAATTTCCCCCCATCACCATTTCCATGTATCACAGGGGAGTTTGAGAGTTTTCCAAAAGCCGCAGATGACATGCAAAGGCTCGCCGATGACACACAAAAAGTATAGTGACTTATAAAAACATAGCTTATATGTATATTCCTGGTTTGGAGGATGTCAAGTGTGTTTATACCAGGTTCTCACTATACCTCACAGTGATCTTTTTATCTCGCATTCCTCGCATCTTTTTGCTTTGCTTTGCTCGCATGCTTGCTTTACTTACCAAGGGGACGAAAAAATTTTATGTGGTTTTTCCAGATCGTAGGGATCCTGTAACAGACGCAACGTTGAAGAGTTGACTGTACATTATACTAAGAAATTCCTTGTCAGTCCTGCCTATAATTTACAGCTCTAATCAGTAATCTGCACAAGTGCAGACTTACCACTGCCGAAGGTGCAGGCCTCATCACACACCTGGCACTAAGTGCTTTCACCTCACAAGCTTTTCTATAACAGGAAACAGGAAGAGCTTGGGGGGAGAGCAGAGTGTGCCAGCATAATCAGCACTGGCCCCTCCCACGCCCCAGGAGGGCCGTCTTGCATGAGCGCCAAGGAAATGATCAGTTATGATAACAGTGAAGTATGACACTGAACGTGCATTCCAGCCTCTTTAGTATTCCACAGAAAATAGTCCATGTGGCCATGTTGGGGATGTGTGACAACCTGATCTCCAGATTCAAACTGTTGTCATTTTTTAACCTTTGTACAATGGTATTTTAGTTACAAAAATGAAAATCATTAACTTATAATTGTTTTTCATCTAGGACAGTCATGCTAATGCAATGAACCCGCTGATATATTGCTGAGAAATCCGCCAATAAAACCTGCTGGTCAGTACGACTGTTCATCACACCTGTTGTGATAAACGTGCCAAGTGAGACTGGGGATATTGAGTTTGAATGAATTGCTCACCATCTCTGCTTGTTCTCATTAGCATTAGCATCCACATACGCTGCTCCTTTCCTCACCGTCTCTGCTTGTTATTCCATGAGGTTTTTTGGTTCATTTCTGCTCTGCTTGGGCTGTCTTTGTTGCTTTGCCGGAAGAGTTCAAAATGTTAGTCTGTCTTTTCAACATTTTCTATTTTGCTGTAACAACCTGCCGTGTATCCTCATCTATTTCACTGGCCAAAAAGTGATGCGTAGTGCGGTTTTTCCATTTCAAATAAAAAATCAGATAGATAGAAACATACTAATTTAGGCAGATGTATGTTAAACGAATTGTATAATACGGATGATTTTATAAATATACATTTCTTTGGGTCAATTTGCATTTTTTCCAAAATTGAACTCAAATTAATTTTAAGGTTAATTATATTAGGTTTAGCATTGGAGGTGGCAGATTGCACCTTAGTGCTCTGAGCCAGGGGTCCCGGAGCTGAGCTAAAGGACTGCTTACAGGCCAGAAGGGCTGTAAGGGAGGCAAAAGCTCATGCACGGGAGACGTTTAGAGACCATGGAGAGAGACCATCATGTGACCCCACGTGGCTTATCGCTCCAACAGATCAACAGAGGATGCCATCACCACAGCTCTCAACTTTGCCTTGACTCACCTGAACAATAGCAACTCCTATGTTAGGATGCTATTAATAGATTTCAGCTCAGCTTTCAACACTAACCTCATCCAAGCTGATCTACAAGCTCTCCAACCAGGGCATCAACTCTTCCCTCTGTACTTCCTTACCAACACACTGGTCTCTTAGAATCAATTGTCACTCCTCCACCATCAAATTGAAGAATGGAGTAGCACAAGAATGTGTGCACAGCCCTCTCCTTTACTGCCTCTTCACCTATGACTGAAAACCTGTTCATGGCTCAAACTTCATAATCAAGTTTGCAGGCGACACCACAGTGGTGGAAGAGCATGATCTGAGCTCCTTCAGTTTGGGGACGTGAGGGATGCAATCCCCAGAGTGAATGGAGGCCCTGAGGCCGGGATGAATGGTAAGTCTGTTGGGTCATTGCAGGAGTGAAGAAGCTGCCAAGCAGCCCTCAGTTCCCACAGCAGACTAATTGGTGCTCTGCAGTCACACCTGTTCTTGATGAGGGACAGTATTTCACCAGAATATTACTGTGTCGGTTGAAAGATCACCAGAACCTCTCACCCTGCTCCAGCCAGTAGGACAGAGGTTGGCGGGTCTCTCTCCTACTAGGGAATGCCATGATATTGCATCATTGATCCACCTCTGTGCTGCATTCTGGGTACGCACTAGTCTAGGTGGTAAACTGTGGGATGTGGGAAAGACAGCGAAGGTGGACTCATCAGAGAATAATACATGTTTCACATTGTCCACGGCCCAAGATTTCACTGCTGGAACCATTGAAACCAATGTTTGGCATTGGCACGAGTGACCAAATGTGCGGATTTAATTCTGCAGTGAATTGGGCAGCTGTGGATTTATCTTTTTTGGATACAGTCCAGGTTACTACCCAGATATGCCTTTCAGACAGCTTCCTCTTGTGTCCACAGTTACTCCTGTTGGATGTGGTCCATCCTTTGTGATGGTATGGCAACATTACCCTCGATACCATGGCTCTCAATATACAACAAAGATTGTCTGTCCTGGTCATAGATGCATCAGAGAGACAAGAACTCTGATGTTTCCCATTATGTTGTATAGAAGGCAATATTTTATGTAAGGCTGTGCTTTTCCTCTGCTAATTCAACCTTTACACTCTACTGATGGAATGTGCAATCAGTGAAGATTGGCCACCAGGCCATGCATATATAGGCATAAAACACTATTTTGGCTAGTGTTTCAGTTTCATTGTCCAGTAGCTGTAGCTTAAAATGGTCTTAATGTATAAACAACAATTGCACTTGTTCAATACCTTTACTCATTATGTCGATGCCATGATGCCATTTCAAATGTTCAAGTTTGTGGTTCCTCCACTATATGCAAGCTTGGTAAGACAAGTACAGTATTACCAATAACATAGGACTCCTGTTTTGTAGAAAACACAAAATATGTCTTTGAAAGGCTTTTTTTTCTTACAACCCCAAATCAGATGAAGCTGAGATGGTATAGAAAATGCAAATTAAAGAAAAGTTATTTTGAAATTTACTTTGACTTTTATTTCATTGCAGACAGTAAGAACCCAAGTTTTTTCATGTTTTGTCCAGTCAACTGCATTTCATTTGTTAATATACATCAATTCCTTCATTTCAGGCCTACAACACATTACAAAGAAAGTTGGGAATGGGGCAATTTAGGGCTCGTAATGAGGTAAAAAAATAATAATGATGTGATTTCAAACATTTGATGTCAGTAGGTAATTGTAATCATGATTTAGTACAAAAGCAGTATCGGCAAAAGGCGGTGTCTTTGAAGATCGAAGATGGGCAGAGGATCTCCAGTTTGTCAATAAATACAGGAGAAAATTATTCAAATGTTTAAAAATGTTCCTCAAAGAACGATTGTAAGGGACATCACGCTAAGAACACTTAAGTGGTTATAGGATGGCCAGCACCCTCTGCTGGCCAAACAGGGACATGACGGAAGCGGATCGTAAAAAATACTACAGGTATGTGGTTACAATACAACAGGGGTGTCAAACTGCAGTCCTGGGGGGCCGGAGCCCTGTGTAGCTTAGGTCTTTCCCTGTTCCACCACAAATGATTCAGCTCAAGAGTTTTGTGGTAATTAGCACAAGGAGTTGAATCAGGTGTGTTAAATGAGGGGAAACCCAACAATGTGCAGGGCTCTGGCCCTCCAGGACTGGAGTTTGACACCCGTGCAATACAATATCAGTTTGGGAGGTCAGTTGGTAGGCTGAAATCTATCTTCACTATCATCAGATACCCATAGTGTTCCCACCCATCACCAAATCCTCTGTTACACCCTTGAACTCTTCAATTTCAGCATATAGTAAGTACAGTGATAAGAAAATCAGATATAATTATTTATTCCTATTAAGATGCTTTAGCGAAATTATTACTTTAGCATGAAATTCAGACAAAGATATACTTTGAGATTATATTCTGCTGTATAAAAGTTAACTGTGAGTCACCTCTTCATGCAGAAAAACCATGAGTTTTTGCATGTTATGTACATTATGTCTGTTGAGTAACCTGGACCGGCTGTATGGATAAAATGCCACATGCTAACACCACCTAATGAAATCACAGATCCTTTTCTTCAAAAACTACTTCACAGTTGCATTTATTTGGGTGAAATGATAAATCTAAAGACTAATTTCATCAATGTTAATAAGTTCATATTACTGTTCTTAAGTAATATCCTGTATTCTAGAGGCCACCAGGGAGCCAAAAGCTGTCTTGACTAGTAACCCTACCTATTTTTGTACACTGAAAATGAATCTCAGTTATAACTTTTTATTTTTTTTTTCTATTTTTGCTACCCTAAATATCATAAATGAAACATTCAACTTCTGCACCCAGTTATCCTATGTAGAGACATGCGGGTCTGGATGTATCCCAGAGGTTAAGGTTGCAAGGTAAGTAACCAACCCACTGTAGGGCACACATGCACACCATTTACAATCTAGCATTTCCAGTTCACTCCAGCATGCTTTTGGAGTGGGGGGGGAGGGGTGGGCAGGGCAAAATACCCAGAGGCAGGAGTGGATTAACAAATTCGGGGCCCCCAAGGCTACACTTTCCGTACACCCTTGTCTGCCTCCACTCCCCAAAATGATACAACAATTAACCATGAAACTATAAAATATTAAATACAAAATAATTTCTACAAAGTCAAAAGGAATGTAATGCATCTTCACATCAGTCATATGCAGCGATCACGAGTGCAGCAGAGAATAAACACATCTCAATAGCAGTAACCTTAAAACATTACACTCTGATCAAGTGCGTGTTGACTGCATCAACAATGTGCACTCAAGACACATTTATCATAGAAAAAGAATTATAAACTAGACAACCAAAAGGGCCCCCCTGATCACTCTGCAGCATAGGCAAGCCTGTTCAGTAACCCACCCCTGCCCAGAGGAGACCCCCTGAGAATACAGAGAAAGCATGCAAACACCACACATGTAGAGCTGAGGCAGAGACCCAAACCCCAGCGGTGTGAAGCAGAGACCCAAACCCCAGCGGTGTGAGGCAGAGACCCAAACCCCAGCGGTGTGAGGCAGAGACCCAAACCCCAGCGGTGTGAGGCAGAGACCCAAACCCCAGCGGTGTGAGGCAGAGACCCAAACCCCAGCGGTGTGAGGCAGAGACCCAAACCCCAGCGGTGTGAGGCAGAGACCCAAACCCCAGCGGTGTGAGGCAGAGACCCAAACCCCAGCGGTGTGAGGCAGAAGTGCAAACCACTGCACCATCATGCAGTCGCCGACATAAATGAATCAACCAGAGATAATTAAACAGAGGCTCGTGGTTTACAGTGTGTCTGCCAGCGAGCATCACAGTTAGTTTTGTCTGTCACATTATTCCAGAAGACTTCATTTTTGGATGTTCCAAATCTACTCCTATAAACCAACTTTTTCTTATTTGCACTCTTTGGGGTACATTCCTAGTTCAGATTTCCCTTCAAATCAGTAAGAATTTATTTAAATATATTTTGGCAAATGAGATTTACTGCCTTGACGAGTGTTTCTTTAAGCAGCAGAGTGGCGCAGCGGAAGCGTGCTGGGCCCATAACCCAGAGGTCGATGGATCGAAACCATCCTCTGCTAGAATTATTCTCAAATTGCCCTTCGGGGACAAATAAAGTGATTTGATTTGACCTTCTCCAAGATCTTAGCACTCACTCCCCCATCATGAATACTAGAGGAAATCAGGCATAGGCGACTCAGGAGACAAGATGCAGACCAATGCCCCTCAAGGGCTGAGATTAAGTCAAGTCACATAGGCTTATTGTCACTTCAGCCATATACACCGCTCCTCTAGAACCACGATGCAGCACAGAGAACGAAAACAGAAACAACACAAGACTACACAAGTGCAGGCAGGACAAAACTCTGAGGAGCGCATGGACAGCAAAGAGAGAGAGAATGTGCAAGATAAATATCAGCAACAACACAACATTACAAGATAGGACAACATACACTGTAGTTCACAAAAGCAGTAACAGTACCAGTTTGAACGAATACAGTATTATGACAGATGCTGTATTATAGAAGCAGAAGTGTGAGAAAATGCAAGATTGAGGTAGATGGAAATAAATAAATAATTGTGCAAACCTAAGTTTGGATGAGCATGGGGAATTTTATGTAATAATGGATCTGTTACATGGTGACAGTGCATTCGGAGCAGTCGTCCTCCAGCAGTGCCCTGCGCAGGCAGGAGGTGTCAGTCCGCCAGTCCATTCAGAGCTGCCATCCCCGACCATTCGCCTGCAGAAAAGCGCAAACATGCACATCCGGATCCCTTTCTCCTACCATGGACTTTAAGGCCTGTGAAAAAAGACCGTCCCACCCCCATGTTTGGGGCAGTCATCCCCTGTTTGCTATCACCGAGGCCGGCGGTGAGGATACCACAGCCTGCGTGGTGCTGGTCTTCTCTGCTCACTGCTGCCACCTAGCAGAGCTTTCAAGTTTCACAAGCGAATGACTGCAATCCAGATAATAGGGAACTGT
Source organism: Paramormyrops kingsleyae (assembly GCF_048594095.1). Taxonomy (NCBI): domain Eukaryota; kingdom Metazoa; phylum Chordata; class Actinopteri; order Osteoglossiformes; family Mormyridae; genus Paramormyrops; species Paramormyrops kingsleyae. The sequence goes on along the minus strand of NC_132801.1, from coordinate 19,652,919 downwards.
GCTAGCTAGTTAATACAGTTTACACAATCACAGTTTGTGCTCGATATACTGAAGTTACGTATCACACCCATAAACTCTTCTCAGTACACAACAGAGGTCAGGATTAAGCTAAATTACATAGCAAAGCTGAACTTTACTTCTAATTTAGTACAATAAAATGCATAGTGTAGCACAAACAACATCAAACCTTACACTTTGTTAATCTTGTTGTTGGATCTAGTAAAAATTAGTTAGTGGGTAGTGAATGTCCAGTCCCGCTGTTAAAAATGTCCGTGGCACTGACCTGTCAGTCAAAAACTTATTAGCCAATGGGGACGCGTCCCTGAAAAAACCCGCCCACGCGAGAAGTTTGTGTCAGAACTGTAAACAAAAAGTCAGGGAAGTGAGGAAGCTGGCAGCGTAAAGGAGGACCAATATCAAAAGACCAATAATTTGTTTGCAAGTTATAAATTTTACTTTTGAGATGACATTTGCAAGTTATAAATTTGTTTGCAAGTTTTATACTTTTGAGATGACATTTCTTTTGCTTCAGTGAGAAGTTTTGCTTGATAATATTGGTACAAATATGATTCCATCCACCTCCCCTTGGTCAGGAATCGTCAACCTGTCCGTACACGGACAAAATCTGTGGCAAGACTCGTAAAAAAAATTGCATTTCTAAAAAAGCGGTAGTAATAATAATAATAACTTTTTGCTTGCAGAGACGGAAGGGTCCAAAGCGTAGGACTATAGGACAGGTAATAGAGAACCGGCAGCCACGGTAGTAGAAAGTCAGACAGAAAGCAGAAGGTGTAGGCGTAACAGGCAGATGTGCACATCGGGCTGCCTAGCTCAAGTACCCACCGAAGCTGGGTTCGAAACGACGACCTTCTGATTACAGGCACACAGGCTTAGCCCACTGAGCCACCCCCTGCTGTGGGTAAGATGGATGAAATCGGTAGACACCTTCCTACCTGATCTGGTAACTCATTTTAGCTGAATTAGCCTAGGTGGGTCTTAGACATATATAAACAGTGGCCGTAGCGCTCCAGTTTGATCGATCGACACGAAATTTGTAGGGTCTCTCTGGGGTACAGCCCTACATTAGTGAGACATATTTGGTAATGATTGGCTGAAGCATGCCTGAGATATAGCTGTCTGATTGAAATGGGCGAGGCACCAGTACAGTCAGGGTGTGGCTGGCGGCCATACCTTACCGAAAGTTTAAGTTTTTTGTATAAATCTTGAAAAGGACTGTCTCCTGATTTGAATGACACCAGATTTATGTAGGTTGGGCGAAAATCCTAGGAGGTTAACAAAATAACCAATTTTCAGACAACTATAAATCATGCAAAAATTTTGATCACAGTATCTGTCGACATTGGCCTTGGTGCTGCTCCCTGACCCTGGCTTTATAGATTTTCTTTTACAGGGAGGAGGGTTCTAGGGGAGGTAACCCCTCCTCGCTTGAGTTGGGCAGGGCCAGCACACGTCTCTCCAGCTTAGAAATAGGGGGGAGGCTGCAGCGGCGACGCAACCAGTTTACATCTTACTTTTAGGCCCGTTATTCCAGAGCTGCGGAAAGTGCATAAGTATTTAAAATGAATGCGATGATTTGGATACTTTACTTAACAGCACTGTATGTGCGGTGTAATCCCAGCCCTTTGGAGGACGTAACTGTCGATCGCTATTCTGTTCCCAAAACTTGCGCGAGAGAAGTAGAAAATGGAGATCACGTTCGCTATCATTACAACGGCACGTTCGCGGACGGCAAGCAGTTTGATTCGAGGTAAAGTTTAAAATAACACAGTTACACAAACTAAGGGGACTGCTTTTACTTTTGCCAGCGGACAACTTGTGCATGCTTCTTTTGAATTAAAGGATGATTGACACGTAGCTTCAGTACCTTTGCTGAATGCGCCGCCTTTCGCAGTTTTCTGCGCTGAGTTTCTGCGGACGTGTCAAGTCGCTGAACATCACCGGCATGGACGCAGGATGCATTATACTGCTATAACTGTCTTTGCAGCCGCAGCAATGTTCCTAATATGCTTGTATCTTCAGTAGAGATTCAAATGGTTGCCATAAAAATATTAGTTTGTTTCCCATAGGCATATGACTTTAATGCTGAAGATAATATTGTAGCGCCTGTGGAATTAGAATTTCCCGGCGCTGTGTTAAGACTTTAATTTCTGGTACTGTTTGTGTATAATGAGTTTTGTATTTATATCATGCTAGGGGGTTTCAGCTTAGCATGGAAGCCGTTTATTACATTATTGTCGTTATTGTATTTAAAAAATGTCGGGTTATAACCAAGAAGACAGGTTAAGGTAGGAAAATAGTTTGGCCTAGGTTTTTAACTATGTAATCGTTACAGCACTAATTTCAAATTAATTACTGAAGTTCTGCTTTGGAGTGGTACTGTGGTGCTGCAGTTAGCGTTGTTTGCCTCCTGTCTCTGAGACCTGGGTTCTAGTCTCTCCCGCGGTTCCATGTTCTCCTCCTGTCGTCATGGGGTTTTCTCCGGGTTCGCCGGGTTCCCCCCACAGTCCAAAGACATAACGAGGCTACTTGGAGTTACCGATTTGCCCCATTTTGGGTTGCTCCCTGAGGCTCCGGACCCTCGTGCGACCTTGCATAGGACTAAGAGTTCCAGAAAATGTATAGACGGATATTCTGCTTTGTGTTGGATTATCTGTATACCTATATCGAGTACCTTTCTGTAGCCTACAAAGATCTTTATTCACTTTAGGTTGTTAATGGACCTTGACATTTTAATTGATGATAAAAACTTGAACAAAGTCTAATTGTGATATTTAGATATTTTGTTAAATATTCCAGTTAATAAGGTAACTGTCAGATGTATGTGTGGTGAGGGGGGTGTTAAACAGAATTTTTAGTTATTGCAAAAACCCTGGATAAAATCAGTGATACTAAAGATACAGATTAGTTAGCTGTCTGACTTTTTAGTCTGTCAACTGCTTTTTCGGGATCTACAGACGGGATTGCTTTCGTTCTTGTTCTGAAAAGCATTTAAATACCCTTATGGTGTGTTGTAATGTTTGTCATTTATTTACGGAGCTGTTTCATCTGAATCCACTTGCATGGATAGGATGTTGTCTGATATCATAGCCAAGTATTTTTGCATTAAATATGTCTGAATGCAAGACTGATTATTAGTGTAGGTTTCCACATAAATATATGATTTGGTCTTAAATTAAATGTTATTCACCAGGACTTTCTGACTTTGTGTGAATACCAAAAACCAGGTTGGATGGGGAGGATGTGTGCCACCAAATATTTGATATGACTGAATTTAACCCCTCCCTCCATATTTAATTTGATTTCTTTTGCCTTCTTCCCCTCATAAACAAACCTTTGCATTTAAATTTAGTTGTGCTCTCTGAAAATCAAACTTTCAAACACCCTTGACTCAGCACAAAATTGAACTCTGTTGTGTTCCCAGTAACTTACCAAAGCAAGAAATGCATGTTTCTTAACTTATTTGAATAAATTCGGCATATCCTTATGTTTAATAAACGTGTCGGACTTTAAATTGCAAAAAGCACCTCCATGCCACCACAGTCTTTCTTTTTTTTTTTTTTTTACCTTGTTTATCCATAAGTTTCATATCCACAAGATCTCCTCTTTTAAAAAGATGTCGTGGCTGCTGAGCTGTTCCTTTCTTCACCGCCACTTCAGTGCTTATCAATCACTTCCATGATGTACCAACAACAGTAGTATGTTGCATGCTTTAATAAACTTAACGATACAGTGGATTCCTACAGATTACTAACTTTTGGGCGTCTCATGGGCGTTGTCGGGTCCAATCACTTGGGGCTGTAGCCCGGAGCATTGTAAGCCTAGCTCTGAGTATTTTAGCCCCGATGTCATGTATTTTTATTTTGTCTTGTGTCTCAACATTTTGTGGTTGATTGATTTTTTTGGATCTAGTGTAATTTTAAAATGTATAGTAACACGTCATGGTCTGACCATCCCCTGTCACATCCCCTGTCACATGCCATGTCACATGTCAGCTATGACCGGGGCAGTGCTTCCAGTGGCCAGATCGGTCTGGGACGGCTAATCGCTGGCATGGACCGTGGAATCCAGGGCATGTGCATCAACGAGCGCAGAAGGATCACCGTGCCTCCGCACCTGGCGTACGGCAGCCAGGGTGCAGGTACTAGACGTCAAGTGTCTTAGTATTTGTACTGACAAGTCATGTGATATTCAGGAAACTTTGGGGCCTTGCTTATATAGGCTCCCTATGTGATTTTTCAGTTTTGTTTCAATTTTATCGGTATAGCACATTTTCACATTATTACATTGTCTCCCAGCAAAAAAATTAAAAAACTGTGAGCAAGCCAGAGGCAACAGTGGCAAGAGAAACTCCATTATAGAAAGAAACCCTGGGAAGATCCAGACTCATAGGGGGCTGGCAGAGGAAGTCAGATTAACGAAGTCCGGATTTATACGCTCCTGTTTAAGTCCAGGTGTTTGCACAAGGGCATGCAGGATGTCACCGGTAGTAGGAGTATTGCAGGCAGCAGGGTATGCAGGATATCTTGCTCTTTTTGAATTAGTAGTTTGTTCTATAGAATTAGCGAATAACTGATTCCATGGAGCCTTTCATGGCTAGCTAACAAACAGGGAAGCAGCATTTGCATCAGTGACGGCACAAAGTGGCATTGTTTGCTGATGGCAATGCCACTCTTCCCTAGGCAAAGTGGTTCCTCCGGACACAGCTGTTGTGTTTGATGTGCTCCTGCTGGATATCTGGAACGCAAAGGACAAGGTGCAAACGCATGTACTCTACAAACCCAAGCACTGCAACCGCACCGTGCAGAGATCAGACTTCGTGCGCTATCACTACAACGGGACTCTGCTGGATGGCACGCCCTTTGACTCAAGGTGACCTTTGTAATCTTTGAGGCCTGTCTAGTGGAGGGGTGGGCTGGATGGAGATGGAGGTTAAATGGTTGTCTGACTTTTGGGTGCCTACTGCAGCTACAACAGGAAGCAGACTTACAACACCTATGTTGGGAAGACGTGGCTGATCCAAGGCATGGAGGAGGGGCTTCTGGGCATGTGTGTGGGCGAGAAAAGGAACATCATCATTCCTCCGTTCCTGGCTTATGGAGAAACTGGATATGGTAACTAAAGCATCTTCCACAGGCAGGGCCTTTGAAGGCTTCATTGTAGATTTCAAATAAATTAAACATTTATAAAAGTATGTAACTGCTGAAAAATGTTAGAAATACAATAAGTCAGGTAACACGTATACTTGATATCAGAGTTGGGTAATTCAGGTCCAGAGAGTAAAAGTCCAGACTGAGATTTTGTTTCAACCAACCAGTTGAATACTCTATGACTGTGACTCTATGCTCAACTGGTTGGTTGAAACAAAATCTCAGTCTGGACTTTCACCCTCTAGACCTGAATTACCCAACTGTGCTTGATATAGGTGACTGTCATGTCGGATACATGTGTCTGTAATCTACATGCATGATACATTTCTACTTATTCTTACATTTTGCAAGATATTTTTAATCCCACTTGTAGCAGTTGATCAAGAAATTGCCACGTGACTATTTCCCCACTTCAGGCACCGTGATCCCTCCCCAGGCCAGTCTGACATTCGATGTACTGCTGGTGGATCTGCACAACCCCAAGGATGACATCATCGTAGACAGCCAGGTGATCCCAGATCCCTGCACGCGGAAGTCTGTAGCTGGGGACTTCATGCGCTACCACTACAATGGGACTTTCCTGGATGGCACAGTGTTTGACTCAAGGTAATTTGGCGGCGGGGGGGTTTCCACTTGACCTATGACTGTGCCTCACTAAAACCTCAAAGAACACAAGGTGTGGGACAAAAATACATGAAAATCTTTCTACCTATTACTACAGGACATACCAACAATAGGATTGCTTTGATCAACTAAATCCTTTCTGCATTTGCCACAGCTACCTGAGGAACAGTACATACAACACCTACATTGGATTGGGCTATGTGATCCCGGGCATGGAGAAGGCCCTTCTAGGAGTGTGTATAGGAGAGATGAGGCGCGTCACCATTCCTCCACATCTGGCCTATGGGGAGAACGGAGCTGGTCAGTCCATGGCCCTAGTCACACACACTTTAAATAGCTTGCAAAAGTGTTTCATATGATTGGTGTGTTTCCTTCTATACAGAGACCTTTATTGTGCTATATGTCATCATTGGTGAAGTTCGATGAACTTAACACGTACTGTTTAGATATTAGTTGACTGGTTTCCAGTACTAGACGATCTACAGTCTTCCACGACTTGGCACAAATATCACCTGAGACACTGGTACATAATGTCTACTTGGCTGACTTTGTCCCTGTGTCCACCCAAACATCAGGTGAGGACATCCCTAGATACGCAACATTGGTCTTTGACATCCATGTCATTGATTTCCACAACCCCAAGGATACAGTAGAGGTCCAGGTTACTCACAAGCCTGTGGAGTGCAACCTGACCAGTGGCCCCGATGACTTGATCCAGTACCACTACAACTGCTCCCTGCTGGATGGCATGCTTCTCTTCTCTTCGTGAGCACCCCACCCACGCACCGCGTCGGCTACATTAGGTCATGATACCGGCTACATTCCCACTACTGGGCAATACGGTCTCCGAAGAATTTCTTCTCAAATGCCACATAGGAGACATTTCAGGCAAGGCGTACAGAGTCAATGCCCAAACACACATTGAAGTACAGCAGATATGAACAACGTGACTGCCCCACTGACTGTTGATCAGGGAATAGAAACCCCTTCTCTTTGAATGGAATGCCTGCCCTCGAATGTCTGACCCTGATTTCTACCCAGAAGGGACTATGAAAAACCACAGGAAACCCTCCTGGGGGCCAACAAGGTGATTGATGGCCTGGATCAGGGGTTACGGGGGATGTGTGTGGGTGAGAAGAGGGTGGTTATTGTGCCACCCCACCTGGGCCATGGAGAGAAAGGAGGTAAACCATGCAGGCTTCAGCAAACATCTGGCTAGCTTTTATCTGCTCATTGTGGTTATATATTGTGTGGCTTTAAGACTGGGGTAAGACTGTATATCCTAAATATTCAGGAGACATGTATGTCTGACTAACACATACCCTCTTTCTATGGTTGTGAGCTCAAGAAACAGATTTGGGCCTAACAAATCACAGGATGTCACGTGATAATAGGATGTATTTCATCTTCAGTTAGTCACAATTCCAGGTGATCCGCCTCTTTCCTCTGGTGTCTTGGCAGCGGGTATCGTCCCAGGCAGCGCAGTGCTGCACTTTGAGGTGGAACTGCTGGCTCTCCAAAAGGGCGTACCACCGGGCTTCCTGTTTGTGTGGCTCGTGGAAAGCCCAGCAGACCTCTTCCAGGATTTGGATGTGAACAAAGACGACGTGGTGCCTCTGGAAGAGGTTCGTAGCCTCATAAACCCACAGTCTAACCAGTTAGGGTTGCTGCCGTTTGGACGCTGGATCAGGATGGGATTGGGTATCAGAGTGGGTGGGGACTCTGCCCGTTATGGGGTCCATATGCAGTCAAACACCACAAGCCAGGAAATCCTGAGAGCAGCTGATCATGTTGAATCCCTGCAGACAGTGAGGTACTGTGAGGAACACTTTCTGCTGACCAGTGCCATTAACGCCATGGTTATTTTTGAAGGTATGCATTTTGCCCGTGACAATGGGAATCCATCCTGTCTTTCATACTAGTTCTCAGCATTCATTAAGGACCTGGTGGCAGAGGGTAAAGGTCGCCTCCGGCCTGGTCAGGACCCTGACGAGGTCATCAGGGACATGTTCCACAATCAGGACCGCAACCGGGACGGCAAGATCACCTCAGCTGAGCTGAAGCTGAAAGCGCAGGAGGATGCAGAGAGGTCCAGGCATGAGGAACTGTGAGAGGAGAGCGGGGGTGTGCGGATGGAACCTGTGGTCAAGATGGAACTAGGATGGGGTGTGCACCCCCCATCTCAACCATCAGTGACATACAAATTAGTCTGCCTTCACCACATTAATCCAATACCTGGCCTGTTATCAAATTGTCAACTGTCTAAATGCAAAATTGTTAAACACACTTACACCGAAACACACTTGCTTCCTCAGCATTTAAAGTGAAGGTAGTTCTGTGAAAACATTGTGGGCAACCTTTACCGTAGCAGAATCTATGCTTGTTTGAAACGGTTGCAGATTTTGAGGGCCCACTGTTTTGAGTCCAACAACTAGGTCTAAGTCCTGCGGCTTAGCTTCCGTGTTGCCATGTCATGACTTATGTGACATCACTAGCAGCATCGGGTATCAGTTCTGGAGGGTTTCAGGGTGTCCATGGAATTTGATAGAACAAGCAAGTTTGAGAGAGAATTTGAACAATTTTCTCTCAAAACAGTAAAAAAACATAGATGGCCCAAGTGAACTCTGGCAGGCGAGCATCTACAGTGCATTTGCTCAGATAAAGAGCATGCAGTGACTGATGGAAGTAGGCAGCGTGGGCTTGTGTGTTGTATATCTGCAAGGATTACCGACAAAGGTTTGCATTTTTGTACTTGGTCACAGAATAAAGGGCTGTTTTATAGGAACTTTGTATTCCTTTGAAGTCCTTCTGCATACACCAATGCAAGGTAAATGTCATAAAAAAAAAACTAAAACTGCAAAAGCATTGAAAGAAAGCCCAATACCAATAAATAATTAGGTCCAAATTTGCACTCGGACTATGTGATCCCGGGGATTCTTTTAACAGTGTGACTTGTTCATGGTCTGAAGATTGGCTGAAACCCCTTAGTGATTTTCAGTTGTCTGAGATCCACTCCTGGGTGGAAACTGCTTTCCATCCAGTTCTTCTGGAAGCAGCATATTACATTAAAACCAGTTATTTATAATGAATGCTGTAAGTCACATTGGTATAATCATAGTTCCACACTTCCATGCTTAAATACATCCTCAGCAGTTCTTTTTTTTTTTTTTGTAAATTTCCACCCAAATCCAAGTTGCTCAGGTTAACTTCTTTCTTTAAGCTTGGTTTATGGTTTTCTTTCCCCCCCCCCCAAAAGATTGACTTTGGAACTGGGTCAAGAATAGTCAGCCATATATAGTAGTGTTTCCCAATCCAATCCTTGGGCACCCGCAGTCAGTCCACATTTTTGCTACCGGGGGCTGGGAGGGAGCGAAAGCGGCCACTGTCTGGGTCCCTGAAAACCAGATTGGGAAACGCTGATATACGAGTCATGTCATCAGAAATCCGAATCACTCAGTTCATCTTACAGCCACTTTCCAGTAGAGTGTGAAAGTGAGGCTGGAGCTTATTCCAGGACACAGCATGCAGCCGGACACCCCGGATGGGATGTTAGTCCACAGAAGGGAGGTGTGAAGCTGCAGTGATACCCACTGTGCCCCCATGCTACCAAGGCCTGAGTCTAATATGCAATTGGTATGAACACACTCAAGAAGGAGAAACCAAACAATGCACAGTGGTAGCATTACACATTAGGCATTTTGTTTCAGACACTAATAATACAATAGACAATGATAACATCCCACCTGTACATAAGTATATTTTATATAATTTTTTTTTGCATATACTGCACTTTTTAATATAATTATTTTTTAGTCCTTTTATTCCACCATTTATTAACACTAATCGGGAAAATGCACCTTAATGTCATTGTACTGCAGTGCAATTTATATTTCTAATGTTAGATTTTACCCCAAATACCGTGAATTTTTTTTCCATTGAGCAAAAAAAAAATGTACCTTTAACAGCTCACCAATGTCTACAATGTTTTAAAAGACAGCTAAAATAACCTGTTTATACAATGAATTCAATACACATACGCATACATAGACTGCACTCAAAGACCAAGTTCGACCAATGTCATAATTTTCTCCAGTGTGAAACATACTGCTTTAAAGTTGTACCACCAGATGGCACTATTGTGCAACTACCAAGAGTCAAGATGATGATAAGGCGAGAGAAGTTCTACTTTTATTTACAAAACCCGACATAGTCCACAGGACTATGATGAAAATTCAGCTTGATCAGAACCTGCCTCCACAAGTCTGAATATGTTCAACTTGATGTAGGTAAGATTTTGATAAAATCTGAAGCAGTTTGGGATGAATTTAGAGGTCGCTCAAAGTTCTACAATAATTCCCATAATGTGGCTTGCTATATGTGACATCCACTATTAGGTCAATTTTGCTTTGATCAAGACACTGTGGTAATGTGGTTGGAAATTATTACTTACCTAACACTAAACACTGGTTGATGTTCAGAAATATCACATTAAAATAGCTATTCTTTGATTTTCATGACAATAAAATGTTTATCACGTCACGCACTGAGGGACAAAGGACACAGGAGCAGAAGATGGAACAAACAAACAAGGTTTATTTCAACTAAAAGACCTAACAGAAAGAACCAAGATCACAGCAGATCAAAACTGAGAATACAGAACAGAGCTAGCAGGACAGGTCACAGGCAGGATTGACGTTAATGCTAAACGTGGGAAGCACTTTTACACAAAGAATAACAAGGGAGCAAGACGAGAGGGAGCTGGAGATAATCAGTCACGGACAAGAATGAGAGGTAGTGGTGGGCAGATCGATCCAAGTATCAATAATATCGATAATAATGTTGGTGTTGATATTGATCAATACCAATTTAATGAGATCGATACTTTAATTTTAATTTCTCTCCTGAATGTGCTACTGCATGCTCTCAATTGCTGCCCCTAGCTGTCACAGCGCGGAGCAGGCTTTGCTACTCCTTCTCTGTCTTGTGTTCTGATGTACCGTCACATGACTCAGTGGTGCCAGGCAAGCAAACAGGCTCATTTGCACACATTTCTTTGAGCATGTTTTCACTTTATTGTATTTTTATTGTACTTTATTGTATTTTCACTATTTTATTTTTTCTTTTTCAAAGCCGAGCCTTTATTTACTTATAATCTTTGCCAAAATTTTGTCCTGGATTTTAACTAATTAATTAAAAAAAAAAATCACAAAAACACTTAAAGGTAATTAAAATTAATTCAGATTTAGCAATCTGGTGATGCATCCACCTTAATTAATGAAAAGTATCGATATCGGTATCGGTACTGACACTGGCCCTGTATTTACTTGGTATCGAATCGATACCAAGTCTTGTAGTATCGCACACCACTAATGAGAGGTAAGGCAAAAGTGTAACAGGTGTGGCTCGTTAGACCACACTAGGGAGGAAGCAAGAGGATTCTGTACTGTACCTTGCATACTGTACCTTGCATACTGTACCTTGAATAATAAATACCGATACGGTACTGCAAAGAAGGCAGTTAGAATAGTGAAAAACATGTAACTGAAAACAGCTTCAGGGGTCCACTGTTGACAAATAGTCTTTGTAGGTTTAGACGGTTCCAGTTTCCTTTTATAGTTGGGCACGAGCATAATCAGGGCATGGTCAGAGTTGCCAAGGGGAGTATAGGGAAATGGCAGCACCTTTAATGTTGGTGTTAAAGTGCTCCAGAGTTCTGTTCTACGGTGTAGGACAGCTTATTAGTTGGTGCTATTTTTACAGGTCATGTTTCATACGGCGATGATTAAATCCCCCATAATGAAAATCACAGTGCTGGGGAATTTCTTTGCCAGATCGTAGGTAGACAAAAAGTGCCTCTAAATCCATGGATGAGTATATAGAGACTGCGGATGTGTCGGTGCATCCATTGTTGTTTGTAAACATGCTGCCACTGAGTGATTTACCGCACGGAGCATTCCTCTGATCTGCTCTGAATAGCTGGTAACCAGATACCTGAACAGCGTCGTCCGGAATAGATGAATTGAGTTATGTTTCGACAAAGCAAAAAGCTGAAATACATCTTATTAGTTCAGATGAGAAGCGAAAGTTCGTCCAACTTCTTGGAAAGAGAGCAGACATTCGAGAGGCAAATTTCAGGGAGTGCAGCACCGATGCCTTTGCGTCTCCAGTGAACCACAGGACCCGCCCGTCGTCCTCTGTGCCTGATGGAGGAGTGCAGTGTTTGGTCGTTGTCCTTGCTCTCATTCGGTGGAAACTTGCACATTAAATCCACTACTTCACAAATAAAAACTGGAGATAATTTAGGTGGACTTGATTCATTAATGCTCAGTTCAGTGTGAGTAAAAGCAATTCTGTAAAAAGCTGAAACAATCATGATTTGACATTAACAAAGTTAACAAAGACAGGAGCACTAAGAAATCATGGCAGCTCCAGAGTCAGACACCAGAGCCAGAGGTTAGCTGTTGGGTCTCCTTTATCTTTTTTCTCCCGGTTATTTCGCATTAATTATACACACTGCTCCTGCTACATGAGTGTGCTATACACCCATCCTTTCGCCATCCATCCTAATTGCTGATCCAGTACAGGGTTGTGGTCAGCTTGGAATCCCAAGCTAGGGAGAGCAGGGCAAAGAGCAGGGAAGACCCTGGACTGGATGGCAGTCCATTACTGGGCACATGCATGCAATACAGTTTGCTCCTGTTTAGCCATATTGTACACAGCTGCAAAACGGGATCGGCAACCTCAGGTAACCCAGAGTAATGCTTCTCATACCTTATGCTCTGCGATAAGGAGGGAGAGAGAGACGCAGACGCAATGTTTAGGCAACACTGGGCCAGACCTCTTTTGATCTAGTGAAATCCAGGCACTTTTAATTGAAATGGTACTTTACAAATCCTGTCCTTGCTCAAAGTATCCTCCTTGACATGGATTATTTGGTCACCCTATACTACTGATGCCACACTTGAGGTCCAGCAGTGTTTAAGTGGGCAAGATCTGTGGACCTGTTGCAGTGCTGGACTGGGCATAAACGCTGTGACCCCCCCGTTTGTATATTTCTGTATCCTCTTTTGCTCCCTGTCTTTTCAAAGGTGGGTGAAATTATTTATAAAAAATTAGGTCATCTTAGCCCCAGCAATGTGCAACAACCTTTTATTTCTTAATATAAATCATGAACTTTCTATCTGTGTCTCATCCCAGTACATCTGCCTAGTCCCACTAGGTCAACTGACACACTATTAGTAATAGCAGAATGATTATCTTATTGCCATCTATTACAAGCTACTGCCTGACTGGCAAACAGCATAGTTGCAGGATTGCTCCCAACGATGGGAGAGATTCTTGGATCTCACTGGACAGCAATCATCCAATAAGTAAGGCAGTCCTCACTAAGTAAGGTGCTGTCCCACCAAATTTGCTATCTTCATCTAGTGCTCAGAGATTAATAACCATCGAAACAGCATACTGTGATTATTGCACCAGGTAACAAAAGAACTGAAAGTAATAGACCAGCTCTAAAACTGGGAAGCTGGAATGTCTGGACAATGATGACCAGCCTTTCTGAAAACCATCAGCATCGCCAGAAAAACACCAGTCATAAATGACAAGCTCAAGAGAGCGAACATGGATATCGCTGCCCTTCAGCAGTCTGGCAGACTCAGGCACACTGGTGGAGGACTACATTCTCCTGACAAGGCAAGGACTCCGGTGAGCCCAGAGAACACAGAGGAGGCTTCTCAGTGAGGAAGAGCCTGTGAATAATGTGGGCTAACCAGGCAGCAGTGACTCAGAGCAACTCCTTGCCCTCCACCTTACCACTAAGTGCCCCATCTTCCTTGTTACCTTGTTGTATCCTTGTTTCTGTAACTCAAAACACAAAACTGAACAAAAACTAAACACATTTAGGATTGTGAATACCAGAAATGTATTAACTCGTCATTACAATATACACTGTAATAATGCTGGTTTGACAAACTGGTTTGCACTGGCCTACGTTTTGCATCATTTCCTGCACTAAGCTCTTTTGACCAGCAGGTGACTCTAGTGAGCATCCAAAGCCTCGAGAAATGCACCACTTTTCAACACATTTCGCTTTCCTGAATGAGAGTACTAGACGAAAGGCAAAGAGACACCTTCAATCAGACATCAGGAAAACTGAAACTAGGAGACTGAAACTAGAAACTGTAAACTGGATGGAGTTAAATAGCAAAACTGTTGGCATGGGAATTTTTTAAAAGCACATTGTTGCAAGTGCAAGAGGACTTCACACCTGTTTCCAGCAAAAGTAAATCTAGGAAACTGCAACCAAGGAGGTTTACTATGAAAATTACAAATAAGGTCAGGAGGAAAAGGGCTCTGTTTCACAAATGGAAAATAACTAATGATTTCAAAATAAAGCAGGAGTAGCTAAGTCTACAGGTTGAGTTATAAAACTGTTGGCATGGGAATTTTTTAAAAGCACATTGTTGCAAGTGCAAGAGGACTTCACACCTGTTTCCAGCAAAAGTAAATCTAGGAAACTGCAACCAAGGAGGTTTACTATGAAAATTAAAAATAAAGTCAGGAGGAAAAGGGCTCTGTTTCACAAATGGAAAATAACTAATGATTTCAAAATAAAGCAGGAGTAGCTAAGTCTACAGGTTGAGTTATAAAATAACATTAGACTCGCTAAGAGAAATGTAGAAAGGAAGATTGCATTGGAGGCTAAGGATGACATTAAAAGTTTCTTCCAATATTTTAAAACTCCAAAAGCGCTCTAAAAGCTGAAATCACTAATTTGCATGATAGTAAGGGCCTTATAATTGAAAATGAAATTAATATAGTAAATGAGTTTAATGATTATTTTACATGGGTGTTCACAATAGAGAGCACGAGTAACTTACCACCATTTAGTACAAATACAGAGTAATCTATGACCAATGTATGTACAGTATAACAAAGCCTAGCTAAGCTCAAAATAAATAAATTGCAGGGCCCTGATGGCATCTTACCTGTAGTTTTAAAAGAGATGAGGGATATTATTAGCCACCATTTAACTTTAATATTCCAGAAATCCTTATCTGCTGGTGTGGTATCTTCTGATTGTTAATATGATGCCCATATTCAAAAAAGGGGATAGAAGTAATCCAGCGAGCTATAGGCCAATCAGTTTAACTTGCATAACTGGAAAAGTAATGGAAGCTATAATCCAAGTGGAAATGGTAGATTACCTGGATTCAAATAGCATTCTGAGGGATAGCCAACATGGATTTAGGAGAGGTAGATCTTGTTTAACTAATCTACTTGAGTTGTTTGAGGAAGCTACAAGAGAAATTGTTCACAAAAAGGCCTACGATGTGATCTATTTCCAGAAGGCCTTTGATGTTGTCCCCCACAAACAGCTTTTGCATAAGATCAAAGCTGCAGGGATTTTAGGAACTGCAGCAGCTTGGATCGAAAACTGGTTAACAGACAGGAAGCAGCAAGTAGTTATTAGAGGCACAATGTCACAATGGGCCTGTGTTCATAGTGGGGTACTACAGGGTTCAATTTTAGGACCACTATTGTTCCTAATTTACATTAATGATATTGACACCTATATATACAGTAAACTGGTTAAATTTGCAGACGACACCAAGGTGGGTGGTGTAGCAGATACTAAATTAGCAGCACAGAGGCTACAACGGGATCTTGAGTTAATTAGCAACTGGGCTGATACCTGGCAGATGAAATTTAATGTAAGTAAATGCAAGGTAATCCATGCAGGGAGCAGAAATATAAAGTACAGATACTTTATGGGTTCCACTGAAATAAAGGTAGCTGATTATGAGAAAGACCTCAGTGTGTATGTTGATGCTTCCATGTCCCACATCTCTAAGTGTGTGGAGTTTAAGTCAAGGGAGGTGATGCTACGATTATATAATTCCTTGGTAAGACCCCACCTAGAATATTGTGTGCAGGTTTGGTCACCATACCTTAAAAAGGACATTGCTGCCTTGGAAAGGGTGCAACATAGGGCTACAAGAATGATTCCTGGTCTTAGAGAAATGTTTTCTGAGGACAAGTTAGCTGAGCTGAATCTGTTCAGCCTTGAGCAAAGGAGACTAAGGGGGGACATGATCCAGGTATATAAGATTCTAACAGGTCTGGATGCTGTTCAGCTAAATGGCTACTTTAATATTAGTTTAAATACTAGAACTCGTGGCTGTAAGTGGAAATTAGCTGGAGAACATTTTAAACTGAATTTGAGGAAGCACTTCTTTACACAGCGTATAGCTAGAGTATGGAATAGTCTTCCTGTTATTGTAGCGCAAACTAAAACCCTGGGTTCATTTAAATCAGAGCTAGATAAGATTTTAACAAGTCTGAGCTAGTTCTCCCCAAACGAGCTTGATGGGCTGAATGGCCTCCTCCTGTTTGTAAATTTTTTATGTTCATATGTTCTAACTCAGGGGTGGCCAATCTTATCCGCAAAGGGCCGGTGTGTATGCAGGTTTTTGGGATAACCTGTAGATCAGCTGTTCAAACCCAGGTGTGAGGACTCTTCAGCCAACCAGTCCTCTAATTAGGGAGTTTCAGCAATAACCCACATACACTGCGGCCCTTTGCGAATAAGACTGCCCACCCCTGTTCTAACTGATGGACAAATAGATGACAGAACACGAAACTTTTTAATTTTTTTAATTAATTAAGCCTAACAACATATATTGTCAATATTTGAATTTAGAGATCAGTGCTGACACACCACAATGTATCCTCTGCATTTAACCCATATGTGACATAGCAGGGGGCTGCCTGGGGAAGCAGTGCTTGGGGGCAGTACTTTGCTCAGGCTACTTCAGTGGTGCCTTGCTGGTCAGGGATTCAAACCAGCAACCTTTCAATTACAAGGGCATTTCCCTAACCATTAAGCCACCACTGGCCACAAAATTCCACTTGTTTGCCTTATACTTGAGGGACAAGCCTGATCATCTATAACATTCACTAACCTGTCGCTCTTTAAATTCTTCAGATAAGTCGGGATGTGTCGCCAAGTTCAACGTGTTGGCACCCTTCGTCTGCATTGATTTAAAACATCTTATACACACCAGCTTTGCGGTGCCTGTTGGTTTCCCCTCACTGTCAACAACATAAGTAAAATAAAGCCTTATTTCGCTTTGTACATCCGTTTTGTCGGCAAGTTGTAGATGGTTGCATGTCCTTGCAGTTACGGCTCTCCTGTAATGCTGTGACATCCGTGAACGATTCATTCATGGGGAATGAGTCCTTTACAGGAACTATACACTCACATTCACTTCCCTGAAAAGATTAATTCTTTTCATTATACCGCTTGTCCTCAGAAATATGACGTGAATGCTGCTTCTCTTCCTCGATAATGGCCAGTGAGAGCCAGTGATGCATGTAAGGGCGTGCTGTAACCGAGCATTTCATTCCCTGGAAATGGCCGAGTTGGTGAGTGAGAGACTCAGATACCAAATGAGAGAGCCATACCTCGATCGTGACCTAAATACACCATCTGCTGGTGTAGTAGATGCCCGTAAAACATTTCTCAGAGTTGTAGTACTCTCAGAAACCTGACTACACTGCCATCGTGCTGTGCAGTGTCTTTTTGAAAATACTTTCAAGGGGTTTGTGACCATTCTCAACCTTTGATTCTTTGCCATATTATCACTGATAAAACTAACATCCAGAGACTATAGGAATTAGTATCATCTCTGTTTTGGAATACCTGCGTTGACAATTAATAAGCACAGTTGGGGGCAGTGTGTGTCAAGTTTTTGTAACTGTGATCAGAAGGCTGCCGGTTCAAGCCCAGCCTTGCCACACCTGTGGCTCCCTGAGGAAGGTCAGGTGAGCTCAGCCACCATGGGTTGGCTGCCCATTGTGGTCAGCTTGCTCTCACCTGCAGAGATGAAGGTGGGGGAGGAGTATAAAGAATTTTTCCATGGGGATGACCTGAAAGCCACATCCATGGGGATGACCTGAAAGCCACATCCATGGGGATGACCTGAAAGCCACATCCATGGGGATCACCTGAAAGCCACATCCATGGGGATGACCTGAAAGCCACATCCATGGGGATGACCTGAAAGCCACATCCATGGGCATGACCTGAAAGCCACAGGTTTCCCAACTTGGGGGATGACTGCTCCAATACCCTTTGTGCTGGCATCTACAGTGAGTGTTACTGGTTTTTCCACATCAAAGAACTTTCAAAGCTCTTTACATGTTCATTTTCCTAGTGCCACTGTGTGTTACTCTGCAGCAGCTTTCAGAGAGGGGCACGTTAACTTGGCAAGGTAGTGAATCATACCCATGAAATTCATGAGGGCTTTCCTGTCTTCTGGTGGTGGCATTTGCAACACATCTATCACTTTCTCTTCATCTGGCTTCAGCTCTTCTTCAGTGATTATACATCAATGAGCCAAAACATTATGACGACCCCAATGCGAAGCTCATAATGTTGACTATCCTGTAAAAATGAGCGTGTCAAGGTCTGGGTTATATTGGACAGTAAGGTAAAATTTGGTACTCGTAGACAGAGACTTTGCGCACAAGGCAGGGAACAACCCAGTATGGGGTACTAACCCATTGCAGGGCACAGTCACATATCATTCACTGTGTGGCGATTCTCCATTAATTTCCATGGGAATAACCCTAATCTCAACAACGACGAGCTCTCCCACCAGGCTTAACCTTAAGCATAAGTAAGCAAACAAAATACAATATTTTTAGTTTTTTGATGCAGTCACAGAAAAGTTGGTGCCCACAGCTTCAAAATAAGTTCTTATCACATTGTGTGGACCAAATGACCTACAATGTAATATTAATATATGTGTATGTACAGCAACACAGGGTGAACATGCAAACTCCACCCATGGAGCTGTGAACTGTGGTCCACACAGTGCGGGGCAACAATACTAACCACTGCACCACCATGCCACCCCCATGAGGACTCCAAGTAACAAAAATCTATAACCACTTTGATTACATTTGCAGGCTGGAAACAATGCTTTTCAGTCACAAATTTCAAGAAAAGTTAGAACACTTACCATCTTAAATCTGGAGGTAGGTCAAAATGTCTAATTCGATGCGATTAAATACAATAACAAAAGCAAAACTCAGCAATCATACAAATAAAGCACAAAATCAGTTTCTGACCTTTTTTTTTTTTACATTTTTAGTACCAGTAAAAAGAAGGCTGCTATCCCCAAATGGATATAGATGAGCAGTATTCTGATACACACTACTCACCAACAGTACAGTAGGTACACTATCATGAAGGTATCAGTTTGCTTGAAAAAGCCACAATATGGCAATCAGTTCTGAAAACATGCCTAGGGGTTAAAAGTTGATTAGTCCATACAAAACTACATACGAAGTGACTGCATGATGCCTTCTGTGTTCATTATATGGTATGACTGCTTGGGTTTCAGACTGTTACAGTATATAGCTCTATATAGCATGGTGTTATATGTGGTATGTAGCACTTCATGTCAGCATAAATCCGATAAGAATCAGTGACTGTCAGGCATGTATTTTCATTTTAAAAACCACTGACAAGAATAACCACTTCAGTATCTCAACTATTTGAATTCAGTTAAACCTGTGGACTACATATTTTATGGTTCTCATCTTGATGCATTGACATATTTATTAACCGATTTATTATTGCGAGTCATTATATTTAGTTGTCAGACAGTATGTTTATTTATTATTATATCTACTTTGTAAATTATATATTATTTTATACTGGGTTCTACACAATAATAAATGTTATTTCCATAAAATCCCTACGCAGAGACTCGTTTGTAAATCTGCACAATATTGTATTACAATTGCATTTTGCCTGTAATATTTTTATGTTTCCTGATGTGGGATGTTAATGATTAGAACTTAGTTTTCTCCGCAGGGTGGCTGGGCTCTCCCTTAGAGATAGGGTGAGGAGCTCGGTCATTCGGGAGGGACTCAGAGTAGAGCCGCTGCTCCTCCGCATCGAGAGGAGCCAGATGAGGTGGCTCGGGCATCTGCTTAGGATGCCTCCTGGACGCCTCCCTGGTGAGGTGTTCCGGGCATGTCCCACTGGGAGGAGGCCCCGGGGAAGACCCAGGACACGCTGGAGGGACTATGTCTCTCGGCTGGCCTGGGAACGCCTCGGGATCCCCCCAGAGGAGCTGGAGGAAGTGGCCGGGGAGAGGGAAGTCTGGGTTTCCCTGCTGAGACTGCTGCCCCCGTGACCCGACCTCGGATAAGCGGAAGTAAATGGATGGATGGATGGATGGATAACTGAGTAGACTGATCCATGTGATAAGCTGAGCCTTTGTTGATCTCTTTGTTAATTAGGGGTATTTTAGATAGTGAAGGAAACTAATTGATGGAGGTACAGTTCAGGGTAATTCCCTAATCTGTTATTTTTTGTCTTGGTGTTTCCTTAAGACCAGTCATGTAAGCCAGTGTTTCCCAACCTGGTCATCGGGGACCCCAGGACAGTCCGTGTTTGTCCTGTCTGGCAGTGAGCTGGGAGGCAGTAGGAATGTGGACTGTCTGGGGGGGGGGCAAGGAGCGGGTTGGGAAACACTGATAAAAGCTACAATAGAGGGGCTCGGCTGTGGTTAAGCTTCTAGGTTCTGATGCATGATGGGAGTGGCCATGACCCAAATTATGAAAACAGATTCATGACATGGTCCAGAGTGGGTGTATTGACATAATGGCACCCCATCCTAAGACAACACACAAACTGGACAATTACTCATGGAAATAATTTAGTATGGTGTCACTCCTCCTTTATCCTAAAAAAGAAATTAATAATTAAGCACTCCATGATCATTAAGGACAATGATTTTAAAGGAATCGCCAGTCCAGTTTAACCAATATGTGACCAAAACCATCTAGTAAATTCATATTCGGTGATTGTTACGCTTTGTACTGCTATATGCACTCCAGTTATATGATTCGCAGTGAGGCAGGTGTAGCATGGATTGACTCAGCATGGCATTGGTATGGATGAGTAGTTATGGAAAACGGATGGTGAGACAATTTAAGTGCAATCAGTTAAGCAGCAGTTTGCCAGAGTACCAGTGGAGGGCAGCAAAAACAGCTTCATAAATTTGAAAGTCCATGTCACTGTTATTTTGCCATTGTCATTTGTATTAGGTCAAATATGAGAACTATTTGCTTAGTGAACTCTCTCGTAAAAACAGCAAACATCATATGGCTTGTATATATAAGCTAATATTCGGTGCTTATAGTTGACAAGTTGCATGCAGAAGAAATATGCAGGGATAAAGATCTAAAGTGAATACCTATACTGTCAGTGGTCTGAGGAGAGAAAAACTACATGTTCACATAATGCAACTTCTACCACTGACCCAAGATCCAGTTCCATCACTGGCGTACCCATTGTGGGAGCTTTCAACCATGGACAAGGGTTTGCATGGGCACTATGCAACATCTTTCAAACAAAGCAAGAATTTATTAGGATAGCTATTCTTACCAACAGACAAAGTGCAGTACTACGAGATTTAAAGTAGAATAAGTGTTCCTGGAACAGGTGAACCTTGCATGAAGGTATCTGATGACCAGATGTGGTTTGGCAGCTCATTTCACCATTGGGGAACCACACATAAGAAACGTCTTTGATGAGAGGGAAATCCAAGCAGCACTGATTTTCTGCATGAAGAGGGTGAAAGGGGATGTATGTCTTGAGAAGCATCTTAAGGGAGGTGAGTGTCTGTCCATTAATAGCTCTGAAAGTCAGCGTGATGCAAGTCCCTGTATGTAGCCAATGAAGAGAGACAAGGAGGGGTGTAACATGAGAGCATTTGGGCTGATTGAATACCAGACAGGCTGCCATATATTAAATCATTTGCAGTGGCTAGACAAAACAAGCTCGTTAACTTGTCAGTAAAGAGATGTGCTAGTCTAGTCATGTACAAATGATTGGACTAGCTGAGCTGCATTCTCAGACACATAAAATTAAGATTAAGATTGATTTAGTTGATTCTAGGGAGATATTCTGGTGCATGCAGCAGTAAGAGCAGAGCGCAGAAACAAACACACATATAGTGCCAAACAGACAAGGTGCATAGACTACACCTTGTTTGTACGCATAGTACAAACTGTCATGGCACGTGTGCAACCATAATTAGCCGAACTAGCCACGCCTGTTCCTTTTTTATTTAAGCTGGTCTGCTCTATTCCTCAGTGTGAGGTATTGTTTGTTTCATGCAACTAACGGCATTGTTCTTGTGTCGTGCATCTTACCTTGATCTTCTCTCCCTAATTGTACAACCCTAATAAAAATCTGTGTCAGCTTAACTTCCTGAGAAGCCCTACAGGCTGCTACTGTTTGTGTCTGATAAATCTTAATGCCATGCACAATGAACATGTGGCCGTTCAGCGTGGTTGACATGTGTCATTTTCTTTGGCATGCGAATGAACATGTGCGTGTGACTGTGGAATGAAGGATTGCAGCCCACTAGCATAACAAGACAGTCCTCCAGTATCCAAAACCCAACCTGGGTAAGCAGATTCTCAAAGTGGCGTGTGGAGAGTCTCACCAAATCTTATTTATTCTCATTGTCTAATTTATTTAAAGAATGAAGAATTTAAATTTAAAGTAACATAAATGCCTTTTTTTTAAAATAGGGTGGCTTAGTGACCAGCACTTTCCCTCACACGAATCTCCCCTATGGGGTCATAGGTCTGTTTCCCACCCCTAAGTCAATGTGTACTTTGCATATTCTCCCAGTCTCCAATCAGCCTGAAAACATGTGGTTTATCTAGATTGTGCCTTGTCTGTGAGCATGTATTCTGTGACACACTAGCATAACGCCTATGCTGTCTGCTGCTCTATGCTTAAGGCTCACTACTGAAATAACCAGTTTGGTTAATTAGATGGATGTAACTCAAGTCAGATAAGGTCAGGTTAGGGAGCATGCACAGATGCAGTGCGTTGCCACACCCACCACACAGCGAAACTCCTCTGGATCTCAGCCAGCAATCCCCCAGGCAGTGTCAGGGTCAGCCCTTGTTGTCTCACTCTGTGTCCCTTCCCCGTTTGACCAGCAGGTGTTGCTGGTCATCCCATCCTTCATGTTAGTCTTTGTGTTTTCCACCCTGTTCTCTGTTGGCCTCATGGCCCAACATGTTGAGCAGCCAGTTGTCTGTGTTTGAATCCTGCCGCCTCTGTTTTTGTATTTTTGATCCTTAGTGTTTCATTTGAGTTTCTCTAGTTCTTGGTTTTGTAGTTGGTTTTTGTTTTGTTCCTTGTGGCCCTGCTTGTCTTTACCTGTCTGTAATTCCCCAGTGTTGGTTCCTTATTCCTTGGTTAGTTCTTAGTTTCCTTGTTTTTAGTTCCTTTGAGTTAAGTAGTTTCACATGTGCCCCATTTCCCTGGTCTTTGTTAATTAGCCTCACCTGTCCTGTGTTAGTCTCGTTACCCCTTAATATTTTAGTTCCTGCTTCTGTTCAGTTCCCGAGTGGTTCGTTGTTGTTGTTGTTGATTGTATTCAGATGTGATTGTATTCAGATGTGATTGTCTTATGGTTTTGAGGTTAGATCTGTATTATGTTTCCCTGCCCAGTTTATGTTTATTTGTGATTTGTAGTTTTAGTTTATTCACTTTAGTTTTTCACCCCTCGGTGTCCATTTTGGTTTTGTTGTGTTTGTAGTGTTTTCTGTTTATTTAATAAACCCCATTTTTTGTTCCTGGAAGCTGCCAGTGGGTCGTCCACCCTTTTTTGTGCACTATGCCTAGTTCCTGCGCCCGAGCTGCCCAGATCCTTGACAGGCAGATACACGGTTCAGTCCCACCCTCTGGAAATGGGTATCCATCTGCCACAGCCAGGTGTTACGTGGGCGGCCCCTTGGCCTGGTCCAGTCACTTGGGTCCTCAGCAATGAGGATCCTGTGAGCCGGATCACCCTCAGGGAAATGTGCCACATGGCCGTAGTGCCGTAACTGACGCTCCGTCACAATGCAGGTAATGTGCCTTAATCGGGACTCATCTAGCAACTGCTCGTTCAACACAAACTCAAACCAGCGGTACTCAAGGATTCTCCAGTGAGATACAGTACTGAAGGAGTCCAGTCTTCATCTCAGCTCACTGGATAGCGTCCATGTCTCACAGCCATACAGCAAGACAGGGAGCACCAGGACTCTAAAGACTTGGACCTTCTTCCTCTTGCAAAGATATCAGGAGCGCCACACACCCCTTTCCAGTGACCTCATGACCCCCCATGCTTTTCCAATTCCTCTGCTGACTTCATAGGAAGAGTCACCAGTGACATGAATGTCGCCACCAAGGTAGGTAAATCTCTTGACAAGGTTGACATTCTCCCTGCAGACAGACACAGTACTGATGGCTGTGCCTAAGAAGTCACTAAATACCTGGATCTTGGTCTTTATCCAGGACACCCGCAATCCCAGACACTCTCGTTCAGTCTCTCGAGAGCCCCAATCAGAGCCTCCATTGACTCCGCTAAGATCACGGCATCATCAGGAAAGTCAAGATCACTAAATCTTTCTTCACCAAAGGACACCCCACAGCCAATGGACCCCACAAGCCTGCCCAACACCCAGTCCATACAATTATTGAACAGAGTAGGATCAAGAACAAACCCCTGGTGAACCGCAGAATCAACTGGGAAGAACGCAGAGGTTCTCCCTTCACTCTGCGCTCACAGTACCTGTGTACAGGCCAGCCATGACATTCAGTAACTTTGGGGGGGATCCCGTGCAGTCTCAGAATGTCCCACAGGGCAACTTAATCAACTGAGTTGAACGCTTTACAAAAATCGACAGAGAACCCTCAGTGCAAGGATACAGTCGATGGTAGACTTCTTAGGCCTAAAACCAAACTGCTCCGGTCGCTGAGAGGCAAGCAAGTGATCACGGATCCTGTTGAGGATGACCCTAGGAAGAACCTTACCCGGCACTGAGAGCAGTGTTATCCCCCTGTAGTTGCTGCAATCCAGGCGATCACCCTTCTCTTTCCAGATAGGGACTACAAGTCCCGTTTTCCAGTCAGTTGGAATGACACCTGACTCCCAAATGGAAGCAAAGATTGCCTGCAATGCCAGGAGGACAGCCTTACCACCGGCCTGGAGAAGTTCACCCCGGATACCACAGATTACTGTGGCCTTCCCTGACCCAAGCTGATTCACCAACTTTGCAATCTAAGTGAGATTGGGTGGTTCACAGCTGATCGGAGGATCTGCTTCGAGAACTGTGGACTCAGAGATGTCCAACATCCTAGCTGGAGGGTCAGCCTTAAACAACTGCTCAAAGTAGTCAGCCCAGCGGGTCACAACTGCAGTGTCATCCGTAAGGACCGTCCCATCACCCACCCTGACTGCAAGTCTCTGAGGAACGGATTCAGATGTGCTTTGATTCCTCTGTAAGCAGGACATAGGTCACTGGACCACAGCTGGTGTGTCACCTGCTCACAGAATCGTCTAACAAACGTCTCCTTATCTGCCTTCAGAGACCTCACAGCCGACCTCAGTTCCCGGTAGAGACTGGAGTTGCCACCAAGTCATGCGCTGTGACTCCTCTTGATAATATCCAGGATGCCCTGCGGGATGAAACACCTCCTTCTGGAAACACTGACAACACCAACACAGCCCTTAGCAACCTTCAGGGTCTTATCGCAGAAGGTCTTCCACATCACATTAGAGTCAGCAGTCACACCCAAGTCTGCAAACTCATCAGAAACAGCTTGATCTTAGAGTCAGGCTAAGTTCAGCCTCATCGACTACAAAAACAGCAACACCTGTCCAACCAGTGCTCATCCCTCCCTGACGATCTGAACCACTTCTTTGCACGGTTCGACAAAGACACCAACCATCACCACACCAAACTGGACCTGCGGGAGGCCCCACCGAACACCCTGGTGCTCAACCCACATGAGGTGAGAAGGGCCCTACAGTGTTATCCCCCTGTAGTTGCTGCAATCCAGGCGATCACCCTTCTCTTTCCAGATAGGGACTACAAGTCCCGTTTTCCAGTCAGTTGGAATGACACCTGACTCCCAAATGGAAGCAAAGATTGCCTGCAATGCCAGGAGGACAGCCTTACCACCGGCCTGGAGAAGTTCACCCCGGATACCACAGATTACTGTGGCCTTCCCTGACCCAAGCTGATTCACCAACTTTGCAATCTAAGTGAGATTGGGTGGTTCACAGCTGATCGGAGGATCTGCTTCGAGAACTGTGGACTCAGAGATGTCCAACATCCTAGCTGGAGGGTCAGCCTTAAACAACTGCTCAAAGTAGTCAGCCCAGCGGGTCACAACTGCAGTGTCATCCGTAAGGACCGTCCCATCACCCACCCTGACTGCAAGTCTCTGAGGAACGGATTCAGATGTGCTTTGATTCCTCTGTAAGCAGGACATAGGTCACTGGACCACAGCTGGTGTGTCACCTGCTCACAGAATCGTCTATCAAACGTCTCCTTATCTGCCTTCAGAGACCTCACAGCCGACCTCAGTTCCCGGTAGAGACTGGAGTTGCCACCAAGTCATGCGCTGTGACTCCTCTTGATAATATCCAGGATGCCCTGCGGGATGAAACACCTCCTTCTGGGAACACTGACAACACCAACACAGCCCTTAGCAACCTTCAGGGTCTTATCGCAGAAGGTCTTCCACATCACATTAAAGTCAGCAGTCACACCCAAGTCTGCAAACTCATCAGAAACAGCTTGATCTTAGAGTCAGGCTAAGTTCAGCCTCATCGACTACAAAAACAGCAACACCTGTCCAACCAGTGCTCATCCCTCCCTGACGATCTGAACCACTTCTTTGCACGGTTCGACAAAGACACCAACCATCACCACACCACACTGGACCTGCGGGAGGCCCCACCGAACACCCTGGTGCTCAACCCACATGAGGTGAGAAGGGCCCTCAGGCTCATCAACCCCAACAAAGCAGCAGGGCCCGACGGTGTCCCGGGACAAGTCCTGAAACACTGTGCAGGTCAGCTGACTGCATTCTTCACCAGCCTGTTCCACATCTCCCTGGAACAGGCCACCGTCCCCACCATCATCCCCGTCCCTAAACAGGCAGTGGTCAGAAAATTGAACGACTACCATCCAGTGGCCCTGACCCCCATTGTTATGAAGTGCTTTGAGCGGCTGGTCTTAGCACACATCAAGAACAACATCCCTCCCTCCCTGGACCAACATCAGTTTACCTTCAGGTCAAACAGGTCAGCTGAGGATGCCATTACACTGGCCCTCCACACTGCCCTATCACACCTGGAGTAGTGGGACAGCTACCTGCGGATGCTGTTTATTGACTACAGCTCGGCCTTTAACACCATCCCCCCCCCATCAAGCTGGCCATCAAACTGCACAACCTTGTACTGTACACACACCTGTGCAACTGGGTCTTGGATTTTCTCACCAACAGACCATAGACAGTGCGTATGCGTAACCAAACCTCCACCTCCCCATCAAACCCGGTGCAGCTGCAGAGCTGAGAAAATAATGAAGGACCCAACCCACGCTGGACACACACTCTTAACACCTCTACCATCTGGTAGACGGTACAGAACCCTGTACGCACGCAGGACCCGGCTGAGGAACAGCTTCTACCCTAAGGCTATCAAACTTCTGAATTCAAAGCACTCATCCCTAACATTCTGAATATTTGTGTACTTAAACTTGCTGTATAACTCTAATTCTACCTCTGCGAAATTGCTCATGCACTGCACTTTATACAAAATCATAACCATTCATGAGTATGATTATATTGCACTAATTTACCAGCACCTTACTCACTCTGAATGTTTGTGTGTGTGTACATATTTTATTCTTTGGACTTTATTGTAATTTTTTACTGTGTATCTGCTGGTGCACTCCAAACAAAATCTCATTGTACTTGTACAATGACAATAAAGCATCTTTATCTTTATCTTTTCCTAGTAGGTGGAAGCCTACTGGATCTAAGCTGAATCTTCAGAATAGCAACAACAAGTCTGTGCTCAGATTTCACAAACTGGGCAGGAGTCTCCAGCGTCTGCTCACGAGGATGTGATCTATCTCCTTCACCACACCACCAATACTGGAGTGCCAAGTCCAATGATGTGGCTCGGGGCGTTGGAACCAGGATCCAGTGACCTGCAGCCCCTGACCTTTTGGAACATGGAGCCACTTTCACCCCGGTCTCCAGACCCATGGGGACCAACACAATCCTCATAGCCAACCCTGTCAGTGCCAGTGCTTGCATTGAAGTCACGCATTACCAGAGGAGTGTCACCTCGTGGGCACACTTCAACCACCGAGCAAAGTTGCCAGTAAAGTGTCTCCCTCAATGAGACATCACTCACCGTGGTCGGAGCATACACTAAGACGACAGACAAGACAACCAAGGAGTGCCTTAGCCTGAGTCTCATAATCTCATAATACGCTCATTGAAAGGAGTGACATCAGACACCATCGGAAGGAGCCGATACGCTACAGCAACAGCTACTCCCTGAGTATGGAAGCCGTCAGTGCGACCAGACCAAAAGTAGGTACACCCACCTACAGAGATCTGGTCACTCCCCGCTCTGCGCACCTCAGAGAGTGCCGTCACCGAAATGCGGAGTTTATAAAGCTCCCCTCACAGCAGAGGAAGACGGTCATCTTGCTGAAGAGACATCATACCCGGGATGTAATTATTTGTCAATTTTCTGAAATACAGAAGGGGCGTGTTCCCTTTTTTTGCCACAAGTGACATTTTCGGACAAAAAGCATAAGCTTGTCAGAAGACCTTAATGCTTCACTTGGACAGTACGGATGGATAAGCTCACTCAAATTATCTGGTGCTAGCCCATTCAGTGCTTGAAACACAAACAGAAAATTTTTTAAACCAACTCTCAAATTCACTGGCAGCCAGTGCAATGAAGCTAAAACTGGAGTAATATGGCATGACCTCTTGGATTTAGTTAATGAACATGTCGCAGCATTTTGCGGGAGCTGTAGACGAGACAATGAAGTTTGACTGATCCCACAATAAATAATCTAGTTTTGGAACAACATATGCTGCCATCCAGACAATAATCAAGACACAATGGACTAAGAACATGGATTATGATCTCGAAATCTTTACAGAAAAGCACATGATTAATGTTATTTAAGACTCTAAGATAATAAAATGAGGACTTAACCACAGCATTTATTTGGTAACCAAATTTGAGACCAGAGTCGAATATAAGATCCAAGGTTCTTCGCATATGGATTAGCATATTTAAAAAGTGGCCCAAGTTCACCAGCTACAATTTTAACTCCCTCTGGAGCTTCAAAAATTACAATCTCTGTTTTACTCGCATTGAGATTTTTAAAAAAATAACCACAGCTTGATGTCAGACAAACAAACACTTCAATGAACTGAGTCTGCCAGGTCTCGGGGTAGTTTGGGAAGTGTACACACTTGACTGAGAACATATGCCCAAGTATATGACTCAAGACCTGCTTTATAAAAGGAAGCTGGGTTCCTTTCAGTAAATGTTTGCTTATTATTTCACGGCATTATGCCTACCATGAATGAAACTACAAAACATACTTTATCTCTAGTCCGTATATCCAAGGAAATTACTTTAAACACATGCCTGAGTTTTTTATGCAGCCATTCATGTAGCTGTAAAAACTTCCTGCTTCCAGGTAATCAACCCCATGTACACGTGACTGGTGGGTAAGTCCCTCCTCTTTAGAGTGACTGTAACCACAGCAACCACAACAGGTCTGTGTCATATG
Organism: Paramormyrops kingsleyae; assembly: GCF_048594095.1. Taxonomy (NCBI): domain Eukaryota; kingdom Metazoa; phylum Chordata; class Actinopteri; order Osteoglossiformes; family Mormyridae; genus Paramormyrops; species Paramormyrops kingsleyae. The sequence goes on along the minus strand of NC_132801.1, from coordinate 19,623,409 downwards.
GCCAGTGGTTTAGCCATGCAAATGCTGACAAGCTACTCAAGCTAATTACTTCAACACAAAGCACAATAAGAAAAAACTATAGGGATCAATCAGCTACAACGGTTGGACCCCTAATTATTCCAGCTGCCTCAACTTTGATGAGTACAATAACTGTGGTTAGTAGTGACTCCTGGCATCTGACAATGATAGTCCCACCATCAACAGGCTTTGGAGCCTCAGTTTTCTTCATTAATAAACAATTGGGAATGATGTTTATCATCATCATCATCATCATCATCACTGTCATCATTGTTATCACCTTCATGATATCCCCCTTTAAATATATCCAGGAGCTTCCCCTAACTGATCAGCTTATCAACATTATGGAATCACAGCAGTTGTAGCAGATGGACAATCAACAGCCTACAGTCCATAAAAGAAATACAGCTACCCGCACTTAAAGGATAGATTCACTACAACCTATTTTGTAGAATCATTGAATTCCATTATACACAAGATTACAGAGGTTTATATGAATGCCAGCACTTTGCTGATCATGAAAAAGCTGTTGCAATACTTCAAGTGTACGCTTTTGCTTTACATATGTGGTCATGTCTGAAATTCCTAACCCAGGAAATGTTTCCTGGAAGGAAACCAAACTGGTTAAATTATGCTTTTATGTAACATTTTCAAACGTATGTTTCATGAAATCACACTCGACTTTCTCTCTAATTCTTATAAATCCATATAAGTAACTTTGTAATAACTGCATGATTGAATTCTTTTATGTCACCATTTAAAGAAGTTCCTGCTTCAATTTAACAGATACTGTGTACACACAACAGGGTATTTAAGCTAATAGCTCTATTACTTGCATTTATAACTACAACTATGACTGATAGTCCATGAAACAAAAGAGAATGTCCACACCTAGTGACTCTAACATATGTCTCTTCATTGTAAAAACTTGATTCTTGCTTTTTTTTATGTGCCAGGTGGGGAGGGTCATCATCATTATCATCACTGCTATCACTATCATTAAATCCCTATAACTTGACAGACTTATCGATATTGTGAAATCACACCAGCCAATGTGGCCTAGACTTGTAAACAAAATAGTCTGGAGTCTAGCTATAGGATTCACTACAAGCTGATTTTTGATTGTGTTAACATCCATCATATACAACTAGACATAAATTTCAACCATTACAAGCATATTTATTGAACATAACGTTGTGACCCACAAAGACGCCCTGTATCTTGACAGAACAAAAACATCTGGACAAAAAAAGCCAATGTCTTATGAATTATCTGTTCAACGCACCCAATGACCGGACTGGGGAAACAAACTGAAACGCGGACTTATAAATAGAGAGGACTAATGACAACAACCAGAAACAGCAGATTACATGGGGATCCCACACGAGGTTAGCGAGGGGGCGTGGCACACGTAAGGAGTGGACGATCGGGGCAGGACAGGGGTAATGTTGGGATAAGATCTTTATCGTTTTGAAAGCCATTAAGAAAAAAATGCTCTTCTTGTTTTATCCTGCTCAATTTGTGTTTAAATGCTAAAAAGAAAGAAAAACATATTTAGGTGTAATTTTGGTTGGGGGGGGGGGTGGGAACCAATAAATTGGTTTTCCATTATTTCTTATGGGAAAAATTCGATCAGAACTCGAACTTTTTAGTCCGGAACGGATATATATATATTAGGGCTGTCAAAATTAACGGGTTAACGCGGATTCATCCATCATCATTATTAATCTGATTCAAATTTTTAACGCAATTAACCCATCCGCAGCGCAGAATGACTCAAAATCCCTGAAATCTCTATGTCAACCCATTTCGGGCAGTTTTGGTGCATTCCATTTGTCCTCGGAACTGGTATTTCGAGACGTATTCCGGAGTTTTGAAGCTGGAAGTGACGACATGTGCGCTCCCGTTTCTCGGAGATCCGACAAATATCGGAACAGCCCAGAGGCTCCCGAGTTCGGAGTACAGAGTTTTATACGTAATGCACCGCGCGTAATGTGTTATCAACTGATATTGCTAACAATGGCAATTAACTGAGCTAGAATAGGATTTCATTAGTCGGGATTATTTGTCAGATTTACGGTAGTTCGGGCTAATTGTAAGTGAACGAAGATGAAGACCATATAAACTGAGGTACCTTAAATCCGACAAGTTGTCCGGCTAAGCAAAAAAATCTTGCTTTTTGATATGGGTCCATGGTATTGTTGGAGTCACACTCCGCCGGGTCCGTTGATGATAAGAGATTCACAGCACAGACGAGGAGTAGTTGCAAGTCACCAGTTTATTCTCTGACAGATTATAATCAGGGAGCGACCATCTGACATACATTCAGCATGTACAACAAGAAGCTCGAACTATTTATACAGTAGGTGTCGGCTCTGTCTCTTTATAGGCCTTCTGGGGTGTCCCCCCCCCTTCCCGGTACTTTTCCATCTACTTGACTGCAACATATTTTGACATTTGCTCTAGTAAGTCCGTGAGTACATGTTCCCCCCCCCTTTATGTTAAACAAAAGTTAAAATAAGTATCGCTTATATGATGTGTTCCTGTTTTCCAGCTGTCTGGGATGAGGTCACCCTGACCTGCTCGCACACTGTCAGTTCCTGATTTCTCCCAACTGTTTGGGGCGAGATCACCCCGTCCTCCCAGCCCAGTATCAGTTCCTGTGTCTGTTAGCTTAATTATTTTAGAAGCTGCATTATTATAGAATTAACCCCTCAGTATTGCACTTCTGTGGCAGATGGAATGCATCAAACTCGTGTTCAAGATGTTCAATAAACATGTTAAGTGCATATATATTCTCTTTTTTCTTGAGTCTGTTTGCTCATGCAAAATGAAATGTGATTAATATAGATTAAAAATTAATGATATTTAATTGCGATTAATCGAAATTAATCCACAGCAACCCTGTAATCTGATTGTAATTATTCTGCAGAGAACTGTAGCAGGGACCAGAATTTTAATTGACAGCACTAATATATATATATATATATATATATATATATATTAGTGCTGTCAATTAAAATTCTGGTCCCTGCTACAGTTCTCTGCAGAATAATTACAATGCAACAGACTTGGGGATGTCTGCTGCCCCCAGGAGGCTGCTTTCCTCAGGCCGAGATTCTCCTAGGGTCCCCCACACTATTCCACAGCGGACAGAGAGACATGCCCTTTCTCAACAGTTTTTGCCTTCTTTAAAGTAAAGAGAAAGGAAGGAAGGCCATTTTTTTGCCATTGGAGGGACAACAGAGTCACTGTTCTTTAGTATGTCATGTAGGTAGCATGTTAAGGTTCCTATTGCATGTAACAGGTTGTTTTCTAAGGAACACATATGTCAATCACCAAACAGCCAGAAGGAGATTGACTGTTGTGACAGGAAACGTCACGCTGTGCAGTGGATGACAATTGACCTTCATCTCAGGAGTCAGTGGTATTTCTTCCTGTTGTGAAAGGTATTGCCTGAAGGGTACAGCTAAATTAACACTGTAGAAGACATGAAATGACAATGTAACATTGCACAACTGGACAACCTAGAACTGGCCCTATTGAACCTTCCCCATTCAAAGGCTTGTAAATTGAGGAGAGCTGCTACAGTGAGACACTGAAATCAACAAAACTCCAGAATACTGAAATTGCACAATTTTATTAGGTACTATCAATAAATATATAGCTTTGCAGAATAATTTACTGTGGCACAGTGAACTGAATAACAGCAGAGGAGTAAGATGCATATAAAACACAAGAATGCTTTCCAGTATGGAAAATACAAATGATAAAGGAATATTTGAATAAAGATTAGACCATTGTATGACAGCATATGAAGAGAAATGAGCACTACAGAAACCATCTTTGCCGGACATTTATGTTAACACAGTATTTGAAATACTAACTAAACTTATAAATATAAAAAAATTCATGTGATACTACATTTAATCATCTTCTAGAAATCAGCCTAAAATGAATTACTGTGTTTATAAAATAAAAACTTGGACTACAGTATAAAATAGACTATTTCATTAAAAATTAGTATTTCATAAATATAAAGTTATAAACATCATAACTGAAACAGATAATACTTTAGGCCTAAGCTTATTAATGTCCTGTACCTGGAGTTTAGCAAATCTCTCTCTCTCCATGTTCCATTAACTGGCTGGCTACGTAGGTCTGGGCAGCCTTGCGAGTAATAGTTGTACAGCGGGATAAAATCTCCTGGACTCTTGGGCGTGGAGGCACCTTCGGAACTGAGGTGGTGCTGGACGGCTTTCGCCCATCGGCCTGGTCACCATGGCTGTTGGCCGCCTGGGAGCCTGGCCTCTGCTCCTCTTTGTCAGAGCAGCTTGCGCTGACGGAGCTGCCGCAGAGGGAACCACAGTCATCGCTAAAGCTCAGCTCACTGCCCTCGCTGGCCACGCTCGGCCTGCCTTCGCAATCTTTGCCTGTTGCTGGCTCCTCCGTGATTGATCGGATGGGGCTAGCAGACAGAAGTTCCATGGACTGGGACCTTGGTCTGAAGGTGGGCCTGAGGCTGTCCCCCTTGGGTGGAGTAAGACCCGGCGCTGCCTCTTGGAGGTGCAGTTGTGCCAGACATAGGCTGGAGCTGCGCATGTCCTTCTGTAGCGCCTGAAAGCGCAAGTGGGGGTTGCAGTATGGCCGCAGATACATGGACGGCACATAGCCAGCATTTCCTTTGTGCCTGTGGGACAAAATACAAGAGTTAGAGAATAAACTGAAGAGTTGCAGTGGGTCCCAACTGCGATGGACTGAGGGGTGCTTCCCCCCTGCCCCCACCTCCACCACTATTGTTTCTCTGTCCGCCCAATAAAACCTCAAAAAGATTATTCATCACTTTCATCTTATCCGCAAAGGGCCGGTGTGTATGCAGGTTTTTGGGGTAACCAATAGGTCAGTTGTTCAAACCCAGGTGTGAGGACTCTTCAGATAATCAGCCCTCTAATTAGTAATCTAATTAGCGAGTTGTAGCAAAAACCCACACACACACTGACCACCGCTACACTAAACTGTAGAGCAAACATTTCTGCTACTCTCCTTCCTGTATTCTCTTTTGAATGGTATAGTAAAAAACAGTGGAGCAAAAAACGAAAGTTACATTTACAAGAATTCACTGCTGCTTCTGCCTGCCCAGCAACATGCCAAGCGGATAATCCAGCTGGCAAGGAGAACGCTTTCAGTGCTCTGGAGCTCGAATACATGGTTCCCCTCCCCAGGCTTCTCAGCATAAGGAATGCTCCACCTGACGAACCACCAGCCGTCGGCAGACTTCTGAAGCACCTCGACGACAGAGCCGATGTTCACAGACACCTCGTCTTCTTTGGTGGCCCGATAGCATCTTGCCATACAGTACAGCCTGCCTGTGGACCGACAGAGGAACCCGGTTACACAAAGACACAGGAACTTCCGCTGTAACTGCGATTTAATGGATGCTTGTGTGCTTCAGGGAGTTTATGAATAGGGTGCTCTGGAGTGTCCAAAGATACTCTGTACATGTCTTTTTTTTGGTGACCAATGGGTAGGTGGGTTAGGAGCAAACAGACAGTTCATAACTTGAAATGTTCGTAAGTCGTTATTCAACATCATTTTAAGGGTATACACAAGTACAAAGAACTAGTATGCTGGGAGTATGAACACTACGCTGCAGTGCGGCGGGAGTAGCGGCTAGATGTCGTACTAGCTGGAATTGGCGGGCAGAAAAAAGGAAAGGAAATGGGAGCCCAATGAACACAATTTGGACGTACAGTCCTGTTCCTTTGTATGTCTGAAAGTTTGTAAGTTGAAAGTTTGTAAGTAGAGGAGCATCTGTAGTCTCTTTCAGAAAGCCATTATTACCCACATCCTTTTTAACATCACTGGGGGGAGGCGGGGGGGGGGGGCAGTGCATTCTTTTGACATGGAAACCGAACACTCAGTTGCTGGTTACGGTTGCCACTAACCTTCCATAGGGCACTCACTCAGGTCATCTTCTTCATCATCATCCTCGCAGCTCTCTAGATAAGGCGCCGGGAACCAAGCCAGGTGCTTCTCCGTGTTCTCCACAAGCCACCAGCCTGATTGGGACGAGATGGCGTCAATACTAACTGTGGACCTCAGACATTGCCATGTGAAGCTCATAGAAGTATTTCAAATATATCTTTGATAGAGGAAATCTTTTAATATAATTCTAATCATACACATATATGGCTTTTTTTAAATCACTTTCTCTATCTCATCTATTTTAAAGGGAACATTTCCAAGACTTACATAATCTGCTTTTAAAATAAAACATGAATGACATTAAAAACACCATCATAATCTTTTTTTTTTAATTATCCATGATTTATCGTGTTAAAATGAATTTCCAAATTCCAAGTTCCCAGAATTACATATTTCTATTCCATTTTTTCTACAGTTGTGAAAATGTGATAATCCGGTTGTTTTACCCAATGCTTATAACCACCCAGGACAACTGTAAGATGCATACCTCCTTTGTCTTTGATGAGCACATCCACAGTCTCGTTTACAGCTACGCTGAACGGCCTGTTCTTTGTATCTTTGGTTTCGTATGCGGCGACACAACGGTACGTCTCAGATAGGAAGGGCTGGGATATGTTACCAAAACTGAGACGCTTGCTGTCCACATAATCTGTGTCTTGGCTTCCGATGTCTTCCGATGGCATGATTACAATACTGAAAAAGAATACAAGATTAGGACATTACGTTGTGGCTGAACATTTTAAGCCTCGTAAAGATGACTCAAATACACCGTAATTTAAGGTATGTTTGGTTCACATTAAATTCAAAGTGCGTAATGTTTTTTTATAGTTAGCTGCTAAATCACGTACCTATTTTTAGCATAATCCGGTTGTAGATCGTGATTTTGCGGCGTGAAGAACTGTATCATCTCGAAACTCTGAACGATGTTGTGTCCACATGCCAACAGCTCGGTACAGTAATTCTCCATGTACTTCAAGCGGAGCATCGACCTGCTCGGACCCTTTCTTTGAAGGTTATGCGTTATGGTTTTTGCTGGAACAAATTTTGCATTTTTTCACACACTACGGTCTTCGATGGCTTTCTGATGTGTAAGTAAATACATTATATCTTTATATCAATGTATACCTGGAAACCTGGGAAGGACCCGCTCTGATTTACGAAACCGGCTTTCTGTAGCAAGTTTCCGTTTCAAACTCTTCTGTTGGAACAAAATGAAAGTCAGAATTATTAAATTAAAGGACTTTTCAGGTACTGGTCTAATATCTGAAACGTGATTAACTTACGTGCAGTTTCTTGAATTCCTGAAAAGACCTGTAAATAATAATTTCACTCTCATCTGACCAAAGCACCACAGTCAGGAACCTCTGCAAAAGAAAATAAAACATATATATATTTTAAAATGATAATTTCTTTACTGAATTGTTGCAATAATATTTTTAAAGTTGGCGTGATTCTTGTGGTGGTTTATTTATAAAGACAGAATCAATCCGGTTCAGAACTCCTTGAGATGGATTTGGAAAAAATGAAAAAACATATTTTTTCCATAGTTATTGCTCCTTACCTTGTCCGCGTCCTTGTACATCACTCCAGTGAGTCTAACACGTAAAGGAAAACGCTGATCATTCATTTTTGCGACTGTAACCTACAGTACTATAGAGTTCAAAGCAGAATATCAACTCTTGACTCTCAACTTCTCAAGTCCCGTTTTATAACACTGGAATAAGGCGGAGTTGATGAGACGTCATACGTATTTCACAAATACGGAAAATAGGTGCACATAAAAACCAAAAATACCGACGTTATACAATAACAGGTGACGAACGTATACTGAGCTGGCGAACCCTTAATCTAATGTAACATTACAAATAAAACGTTTTGTCTTGAGCTAAGATTTTAAAATGAGGATCACGAGACAAATTTTAAAAGGGCTTAGAATTTAATAATTGCTTTTTTGATAAAGTATAAATAACAACGAACCTTTTCCTATAGCATAGTAAAAGAATAATCATAATTTTAAAATGTTTTCTGCGTGTTAGTCTTAAAATTTCAAAATGTTTGCACATCTTTAGCAATTTTGTATTGCCACACGTAATTTGTGTTGACAGCTAAGTGACACTGAATTAAGAACAAATATTCCTTCATTGCTGTAGTTGTCAGACACCTGAGCAGAGGGATCTCTCAGTCTTAGTAAAACCGTTCCGTTTCAGTAACTCCGACACACACACACACAAAAAAAATCTTGTGAAAGATGTTTACCAAGTGTAAACATGCATTGTCCTCTGTGGACAACTGATTAAATTCCATAAATCATAGAAATCTTCACGGAACTGTCATCTTGATTTAATTACTTAGACTGGCGCAGGTGACTTTTCAAAGTGTGATTGGTGAGAGGCAGCTGGCAGAGAAAGCTGGCACAATGATCTGAGGCTGCTGACAAAACAGGCCCCAGTGCGTGTCACTACCCAAGGTCAAAGCGGTCATTGCCATCTGGAATAGCTATCACACCTGGCCTTGTCAAGGAGCCTTCAGTTCACGGCTGTCCCTTAATCCCCTTATGCCTGATCTCTGCCACAGGTGACTTCACAGACAACCTCGCAGAATCCCTGTTGCTTTCACAGCAGCCGAGTGAAAACCGACAGGTCACCAGAAATGTGTTTTGGCAGGCTTTTGTTACACTGAATGCTGTCATCGATGGATGGCAGAAACAGGGGTCTGATTTGGATGGATGCATTGTGTTGATGTCACTGTGTAATTTCACAGATGGCGTAAAAGCTATAACTGTGCTATTGATGGCACAGCACAGTTCTTAGATGGCACTCAAGCCTTACTGCCCTGTGCTTGGTGGTTCCAATCTCTGTGTGTTTATAAGGAGTTTTCATGGTCTCCTGTGTCTCTGTGGGTTTCCTCTAGTACTCCCATAGTCAAAAACATGCTGTTATGTCAATTAGGGTCTCAAAACATGTGAATTCATGATGAAAGTGTGTGCCTTGTGATAGATTGGCATCTCATCTACCTCTGCCTTTTCACTCTACTTCTGGGAGAGGTTCTAGGTCCACTGTAGTTAAGGAAGATGTATGTATGGATGGATGTTGCAAGGCATTGTGTAGGAACTTCTGGGTCAATGGTTGACATTTCTGATAAAAATCTAAACACAGGGAAGCTAGGAAAAGAAACTGTTTCTTCAAGAAACAAAAAGCCTTTATCACCCTGGGTAAACCAGGAAACTGGCTATATTTAAACATATATTTATATAGACATTTACAGTAACCCAACAACACTGCTTCATGTCAAGGAAATGGTGTGACATTTCCTCTATCATTTAGGTTACGTTCTATGTTTGTGGAGTTTAGATGTTATCTCTGTGTCTTACGAGTTATTTGTCTGATTTTCTAATCTAATGTATAATATTCAACTACATTATTTGTAAAAACCAGACTTATCTACTGTTTACAGGTTATTTAACCAAGATTGTACAACATTCCTTTTAGGCAGGTTACACAAGACTGAGAAGTTTAACTGGATTACAAGTGCATTACGTCAGTATGTCATTTTAGCATTACATCATTTTACTAATAAATCACTCACCGCAGGTCTTGGTCCTCAGCCTAAAGTATTATTGCTGCCTCAGTGATTTGTAGCAATTTCTTTGCTTTTTTAACTTTCCGTTATTTTTTTAATCGTGTTCCAGTTGTGTTCGTCTGAAAGTGGAATTAAGGTTAGTTAGAATTAAAGGTTATAATTGTGCTTTGATTTACTGTGATTCACATGGCTGTCACTGTGTGTGGTAAGAGATCCAATAATTCAACATTATAAAACATAATTAATCTTGCAGCTGTTGTTATATGGTTAATGTGTGAAACACTGCAATGTCCCTTATAGGTTTGTCCAAAATCTTCTCAGAGGAGATTTCAAAATATTTATCATATTGCTCTATTTCCTTGTTATCACTCTTTAAGAAGTATTTATTGATAGTGTTTGTACATTAACACCCCTGTGATTAATGATTGACTAATAACTGGCTCAGGTAATTTCTATTGCTTTGAAGCACGAGTGCTTTAGTGAAATGTAAATAATAAGTTGTAAACACTGCAACCACACCTATTACCAGTTGTTCCAAGGATTTAGACCAGATAACTTTCACACGTGCAAACATGCATGCCCCATTCCATGTTTCAGTTCCTCCCATGCAGCAGGAGAGAAATGCAGAGGATTCTTTCAAAGATGGAGCATATCATGATATGTCTGTTTGGTTAACATGTTTCTGAAAGGCAAAGCAGGTGGGAAATGAAAATATCAACCCAAACAAGTAATACCGGGTCTGATTTTATTTATATTGCAGCTATATATTTCTCAATACACTGATCAGTCATAACACTGAAGCCACTCACAGGTGAAGTGAATAACATTGATTATCCCACTACAATGGAACTTGTCAAGGTAACTGAACAGTCGCTTCTTGAAGTTGACGTGGTAGAAGCAGGAAAAATGAGCAAGCGTACGGATGCAGATGATGCATATCCTTACGAAACATGCAGATTAAACCATAATGACTCAGGCACCTTAAACAGTTTACAAAACTGTCTGAAACATATTAAAATGTGGATGGCAGACAACTTTGGGCAACTAATTGCGAGCAAACCAGAGCTGATCATTTTTGGCCCTCCAAGCAATGTTTTAAACCACACTATTTCCATTGGGCACTTATCTGTGAAGGCACGTTAGGGATTTAGGAGTGATTTTTGACTCAAATAACGCAAATAATTCTGTGGTCAAAAGCAGCTTTTTTCAGTCAAGATCCATTGCCAGAATCCAGAAAACCTTTTAATCCACACCATGCATTTGAGCGAATTATACATGCTTTGATAGCATCTCAACTGGATTACTGTAATTCAGTCTATCTAGATATTAATCAGCTCTCGTCACGTTTACAGCTCGTTCAAAATGCAGCAGCTCAACTTCTTATACCGGTACTAAGAAAAGGGATTATATCACACCAAATCTAGCTTCTGTTCACTATCTGCCTGATCACTATAGAGTACAGTTTGAAGTATCTCTTGATGTTTTTAAGTCTAAACATGGTGTGGCCCCATCTTATTTATCAGATATAATCAAACTTCATACAGCTTCAAGATCCTTGGGATTTAATATGCAGCTTCTTTTGGACGTTTCAAAATCTTGACTAAGTTCTTTCTCAGTTGTTGCCCCAAAACTGTGGAACAATCTGCCTCTCTATGTTAAACAAGCCACATCAGTCTCTGCTTTAAATCTGCTCTTAAGACATACTTTTATAGATGAGATACTGTAACTCTGGGATAGTTGTTTGTTTTATTTTACATTTTACTTTAAGTTTCTATCACGTAATTCCTGTTGCCCTTTAACTCATCTTCTGCACTTGTGCGTATTTATGCATTGTAAAGCACTTTGGTGTATGCTTGTCATTTTGAATTGTTCTTTAAAAATAAAATTTGCTTACTTACTAAGTATCTGAACGACTTTGACATGGGCCAAACTGAAAAGGCTAGACAACTGTGTCAGAGCATCTCCAAAACAATGGGTCTTGCGGGGTTTTCCTTGTATGCAGTGGTCAGTACCTACCAAAAGGTGTCCAAGGAAGGCCAATCGGTGAACTGGGAGTTCAAGGCTAGCTAATGTAGCACAAATTACTGAAACACTTAATGTTGGCTATGAGGAGTGTCAGGACACAAAGTAAATCGCAGATTTGTGTGTAAGGGACAGTGCAGCCGCAGACCTGTCAGACTGCCCATGGTGACCCCTGTCCACCGCCGAAAGCGCCTACAATGACACAGGAGCATTCGACCTAGACCATGGAGCAATGGAAGAAGGTGGCCTGGTCTGATGAGTTATGTGTTCTGTAACGTCATATGGATGGCTGGGTGAAAGTGCATCATTTACCTGGGGAGATGACACCAGGAAGCACTATGGGAAGAAGGCAAACCGGCAGAGCTAGTGTGTGTGTCACATCAAGATTGTGCCGCTCCTCCTGTGCGCCACTCCCCCTCGCTAACCATGTGTGGAATCCCCATGCTACCAGCTGTTTGCTGTTTCTAGTCTTGTCTAATCAAGTCCCTGTAGTGCAGAGTCCATTAACGTCTTAGTGTTATTTTGGTGTGCCCCGTGTATCTTTCCCCGATTAAATCCAGTTTTATCCCATCTCCTCGAGTCCTGCTCTTTTTTCCCCAGTCTGTACTTCCCTGTGGCATGACAGTGTGATGCTCTGGGAATGTTCTTCTGGGGAACCTTGGATCTAGCATTCATATGGATGTTACTTTGACACATTCAGTCAGTTCTGCTACAATGTGACTATGGGTCGGTTTACACTCGACGTTCACAATGCGCCCGCATATGCATCATTGCCACTTTGCGAGAGGCAAAAAGGATCATTGTTGGTGAATTACAAGACAAAGTAAAATCTTGGGGTTACCACTTCTCTAAAACCACCATCAGAAGCTACCTTCATGCTAACAGGTTATTAAGCACAAACGTTAGCACCTGGAGTCTGCAAAACACTACTAGAACTTTGACTCGAACCATGTTCTATGGTCTGATGAAACCAAAATTGAGCTTTTTGGCAATAAACATTCATGGTAGGTTTGATGTAAAAAGAAGGATGGCTATAATGAAATTAACCTCATCCCAAATGTAAAATATGGTGGAGGTTCTGTGATGTTGTGAGGCTGTTTTTCCTCCAAAGGCCATGGAAACCTCGTTAGGGTTCATGGCATTATGGACTCCATGAAATACCAGGACATTTTACATCAAAATTTTGTGCCTCTGCCAGGAAACTAAAACTGGGCCGTCATTGGATCTTCCAGCCGGACAGTGATCCTGTCACTGTCAAAAATCAACACAAAGATGGTTAGCTGACTGCAGAATCAAGCTTCTGCCATGGCTCTCAGTCCCCTGACCTGAACCCCATTTAAAACCTGTGGACTGAGCTGAAGAGGAGAGTACACAAGAGATGGCTTAGGACCCTGGATGATCTGGAGAGATTCTGTAAAGAGGAATGGTCTCAGATGCCCTGCTCTGTATTCTCCAACCTTATAAAATGTTATTGAAGATTCAGTGCTGTTTTACTGGCAAAGGGAGGTTTTTACAAAATATTAAATGTTGTGATTATATGCATTTTAAATAAGAAATAATACATTCATGCATTGTATCAACATCTCCTATGGGTCTTACGAGTCTCACGAAAGTGGCCTAGTAACCACTTTAACCGATCATGTTGAACTCGCATTTTTGACAGTTCTCAAAAAGCAAACGTCAGTGATTAAAAACGTTGCTGTATTTTTATATGATAAGTTGTCAAATATTTTTAGAATCTAATACTTTGACCAGTGCGATGTCTGGATGTACAAAAAGAAAAAAGAATGATTTAAAAGAACGACCCCTTCACAAATTGGACATTACTATAGTTCACTTGGATAAATGTTTTTGCGTGAAGAAAGTTTCTCTCTAAAACCATGCCGCGTTGTAGTTCGCATAATGCTTATCTCTTCGACTGAAAAGTGCACAAATACAATTGTGATTCCACGTTGTATTGGAATGGGTACTAAGGTATAAATCGGTGTTAGAACAGATTTATGGTGCAATATCACGCGTTGTACTAGGACTGACTGTACCTACCTCAACGTTCATTAGGCTTGTCTGCTCCAGTTCCACAGCTCACCTACAGTAGCACAAATTGCTGAAAAAGCTTCAGAACACAAAGTGTCATTTGGGAGATGCTCTGACCCAGTTGCTATTGCTGCAGATCAAGTACACTAGTCCCTCATGGCAATAATATCACCCAATGGCAGTGGCCTCTTTCAACAGGATAACGCTCCCGGCCACACTTCCAGAATTTTTCAGGAATGGTTTGAGGAACACGAAAAAGAGTTCAAGGTGTTGAGTTGGCCTTCAAAGTCCCCAGATCTCAATCTGATTGAGCATTTATGGGATGTGCTGGACAAACAAGTCCGATCCATGGAGACCCTACCTCACAACTTACAGGACTTACAGGACTCTCCTGCTAACATCTTGGCGCCAGATACCACAAGACACCATCAGAGGTCCTGTGGAGTCCATGCCTCGACAGGTCAGAGTTTTTTTGGCAACATGAGGGGGACCTACACAAGCAGGTGGGTTTAATGTTATGGCTGATCTGTGCATTCAGCTGTAACACAAATGAAATGTCAGTGCTTCCCATGCATTTTTAAGATTTTATTCTGTTTTGGCAGTTTTGAGTTAGGGTTTTTCCAACCGAGTCATGAGACACCCAACGTCTTCTATTTTCAGACTGACGGACACACAATGCATAGCTTTAGTTTGTCCCATAGGGAGACAATGGATGCTGTTGTAACTTATTTCTATTCATGGATAAACTAAAGGTCATCCTTGTTCTTTTCTCAGCAATAGTGTCATCACAGACTGGAAGGACTAGCTGAAATCGTGTTGATATGACTATATATCACTTTTGTACACCAGCTACAACAGTCATTTAAAAGTTCTGTGTATATGATTCCTTGAGCAGCCATTTCAGATTCAGCTCCTGGATGGCCTGTCCAGCCTTCAGCTTTCAGCCGCAGTCCCAAGACATGCTGACCAGCTGAATTGGTGATGCCAGTGTCTTTATGGTGTCTGAGATGGACTGGGATGAGATGTGCCTTTTCTTATGCGCTGTGCATCCCATGGAAAGGATGAAGTAAAAATGGGTGGATGGTCTCTGCTTGGGCCCGTATCTTGGTGCTGTGATGGGTTCTACCATAGCAGACAGGGAGAAGATTATTATTCATGTGTCATTTTAGCAAGCATTTTCCCAGTTTGTAGCTCTGTACTGAAGGTGTCCTTAATCAGTTGTTCCATAAAAATGGATTAAAAATGAGTTTTTAGCTGTAATGCTTTAAAGGATAAAAACTAAAGGCTAAGAATGATAACAGTGGAAATTCAGAGTCTCTGTCAGAAAGTGTTGCTTTCCATCTCTGTCTCTCTCTCATATATACAGTATGTATACACAGTGCAAACAGTGCAAATTAAGCCACCATGCTGTCCTCCCTGGACTGTCATGTGTATTACGCAAAGAGAAACACTCCAGTTTAGAAACACTCCAGAACGGTAATGCCCTCTTGTGGATTTAGTATAGATTTAGTATAGTATAGATTTTCTACACAGTAAAAGAAAATTGAAGGAGAATCAAATTTCACGTTCAAAAAACATTTACCATGTTTTTTCTACTTATCCCGTAGTCACCTAATGTGTGCCGCAGAGAAACAAATAAATGATTGGAATCCGTTTCAGATGTGGGTTGTCCCATATTGCATTACTGGGGATGGGCAGCCCAAAGGTGGATCAGTATGAAGAAGACATGCTTTTCACGTGGAACAATACCCCTCTTAATGCAACACATTACATCAAACTAATAATGTATTAACATGGAATGAAATGAATTACGTAAACACTGTATTAAAAAAAGCATCCTTTTTAATGGAAATTTTATTGAAATGCTGATGGAGACACTACATCCTCCCTGACCACACCCTTGGCCATACATCAATTCCACTTGCAATTTCAGTTGTTACTTTAAACAAAATACCTCTCTTAAAATTCCTCCATCAATTGAACACCCTAACGTGTCATATTTCACTGCTCATTAAATTATTTTGTGACCTGCATTGAACATTTCATCCGCTTCTTAAACATGCCAGAAAAAAAAGTAGCGTAGGAAGGACTGATGCATTAATATTTAACATTGTGAGAACAACCTGTAAGATGTGCTTAGCTTACGGAGATATTCTCCTTCCTATCTAAAGGTTTGTTGGGTTTGTTGCTTTAGGAAAGTTTCATTTGTTGTAAATGTTCTGTATGAAAAGGAAAAACAGCTACGTGAACTATGAACCATGCACTGCTTTAAGCAGACTATCCAGATCCAAATTGCCTTGAATGGGATGACGAGCCACAATTTCTTTTCCGTAGCAACTTGTATACACTGTAATCAGCCTGAATTATCACGTGAACTTACCCAGTGACTTACCCTAATTGCAGAATGTTCTAAAGACACATTTGATTTGTCCCAACAATGTCAACCAGCCAATGATGACTATTTATCCCTTTTTTAATAGGCTAAATGTGCTGCTTTTCCGATCTCCTTCCCAGAAAACATCCCCATCGGGAATGGGCTCTCATCATCAACTTACCTTGCAGTGCCACAGGCAGTCAAGAGAAGTAAGAATGAAGCGGCACGTAACCAATCGACCACTGAGGTAGATAAAAGTAGGAACTGTACTCATACTTTCCTGGCTCACCATTAGTTACCTGAGGGCAGCACATGAACCCACAGTGAGAGGGCTAACACTTCAGGACTAGTCAGTGATATCTATTTGGTTTGAGTACTGCATTTTCTTGAATGGCATTATAGCACAACAGCACAGTATACATCATGGTACCGATACCCACTCCAAGTCAAAACTGAAATGTTCTACATTAGGACCGTGCTTTTCTTGCTATTCCATCATTCATGTCAAAAAAATAATTTATAAAATTCATTCACCTTTAAGGCAGAAAGTTAAAGCTTTAAGGACTTTTATACATTTTCTCTCATTAATAGAAAACTACATTTACACATCGGTATCTGTTTAAAACATATGTTCAGAAGCTTAGTGGTTGGTTTGATAATCAAACAATACTTAAATACACAAATGCTCTCTGAAGCGCCATTCGAAATTACCAGGGTACTAGGATCTGCTGCATGCAAAACATAAAACACTCCAATCTTCGTATACTTTCAGCTGACAGACCTTGAACGCAATCGCAGGCGAGCTTTGCTAACCCATCCTAGCTGTGTGTTATAAGAATTCCACCATCACAGTGACATGGGGAAAGGTGCAACTTAGTATTCCACTATGAAGAGAATTAAACCAGCTGAGGGAGCCTCAGAACTTGTACAGAGTAACACAGGATTCCACAGTGAGGCTGTTGGCCTTTACCACACTGGGAACTGAAGAGAAAATACCACAATACTTCAGAGTTAAGTACACATTGTACATGGCTGCCTCTCCATGTAGACGCAACATGCTTCACAGGTGCTGAGAAGATGGCATCATCATGAGGGAAGCAAAGATTATACAATGATCCTCAAGCATGTAGACAAAAACATGTGGTAGGTATAGACAGAATTAATCAAGTTCAATAAATACTGCAATGGCTTTAACGGGACCTTTTGCAAGACTAGCTTCTATACTAGTGTTTATGACAACCAGAAGCATATTAACAGCTCATGTTGTGATTATGTTGCATAGGTAGATAAGTAAAAGAGGAAAGCAGGGAGCCAGGTTGGGGAGGTGAATCTTTTGGGAACAGCATGTGCGCTGTTGACATCATTCGCCTCTTACCACCAAAGGTAAAGTGTTCCAAGAGACTCAAGTCTCTAGGTCACAAACACTTCCAATATTCATGTTGAAAAAGCTTTAAGTCGACATCTTGCTTGATTCAGAAGAACAAAACTGCCAAGAATTTTAAGCAAAACCCATATTACTGTTCAATAGCATCCCAGCAGTTTTTGTAGCTCACTAACATTGGTAGATTCTCTCCCCATTTGCTCAAGTAGTCATGACTGCTTTAAGACAAAGAAGCCAACAAAAGTTCCAAAGTATTATGTTAAAAAACAATAATGAGCTCTACAAAGTCTGACCTTATATGGAACTAGAAAGGTATTAAGTAACTTTCCTATGGAGGGGAGGTTAAACAACCAACTTTAAAAATAAAGATACCATGACGACACTGCAGGTAAACTAAAGACGCTTAAAACAGCTTATCAAAAATCAGCTTTGATAAAGAAGTACTGAGCCACAGATCTGGGAGAACGTACTTTCCGTACGGCCCTTTAGCGGTTCTCTTGCTAATCTGGGCCTGAGCTTTCCGCCTGCGCACCCTTCTGTCCGACGTTTCTCTCTCCAAAGAGGCTGCGGTCCTCCACTGAATCACGTGACAGTCTTCAGCCATCCGCCGTCCTCACTGTTCGCAGGACATTGAGCAGTCCAATTCTGCAAGCAGCACCAGGATTCCAGCGTCACCGGAACTCATATATAGGCATGCTGTGTTCAGGGACATGGGTGAGGTTTAAGGACTGGTACCTGCAGGAGCAAACCAGAAAAACACTGCATCACTCTGGAACCATCCTAACCCCTTTCCACATACTGTCCCTTTACAGACATGTTGAGGACATGCACATAGATTACATGGCACACTGTTTGTCATAAGCTGATTAGTCACTATATATAAGCACAGAAAACCGACACTGGGTTGCAGCATCTCTGGCAAGCCTTTGTGGGTGAAAGCCTGACACAGATTTCATAAATGATCATTACGTTCTTCGGTCAGATTCATCTGAGCTCAGGCAGATTGATGGAAGCCTGCTTGCTTGATTGGAAAGGTAGGAATGTCACAAGTGAACACATGTGAATGCCTGGGGGGCTCAAGGAATTTTCCTGCATTTTCCTCCAGTGTTTGTTAACTCTTGCTACTTTAACTCCACACACAAAAAAACTAGCTCTTTGAAAGTGGACAATAAAGAAGACTGAAAAACAAAGTAAGATTTTTATGGTAAAACCTAAACTAACAGCATATCATAAGATCGCAGTCAGACACTTGCATTTTATAACTAAACCTGTAAGAGATGCTTAATTTACGGAGATATTTATTCTGTGGTCTTGTGTTTTGATGCATTAGACCATGGTCCAGAAACATCTAATGGCAAATTATAAACAGGTAGGGTCCATGAAAAACTGCTCTGAGCAGCTTTACCATTCTGAGCTTCTGTGGTAGTAATAACCCTCTATGGTTGCCGTGGATTTCTGGAAGCAGATGTAGTAGAAGCCAGCGAAAGAAGCACCACTTATGTCCTTGATTGTGTGATCTGGGACAAGAAACTGCTCCTAGAGGGGGTGCAGCAGAATTTCATTGCATACATACATCACATACATTTCACCAGCAAAACAAGAAAAGAAACACTTCCAGATTATAAAGAACAGTGGTCAGTTTGGAAGAATATCTTACCTTCCACCTCATAAAGACAAAATCACTGTTTTTCAGTTCTTCGTAATCAAAGTCGTCAGCGTTAAATGTTTTTGCATACTGATAAAAAGCCTGAAATTTGCCCTGAAATTTCAGGAGATCAGCAAGACAAATTAACATGTTGTAAAGTATTATTTCCAAGTGTAACAGAAATACAGAAACAAAACCTGCCAAGTAATGGAAAGCTACCAGCTTTTCTACTTCCTGCCAAAATTCACAAATCGCACAATGAACTACAGCAAAACTATCCATCAAAATTTTGACATCTGCTAAATGTGTGTTTATTAGTAACACTCATACCCAGTGCTTGCGATCAACATCTTCGTCTGCATCCCATTTCCTTGTTAAAAAGGGGCGCTTTTTACTGATTATCTCCCCAGCAAAGAAGGTAGTGAGAGTTGGATATTCCTGTTCAAAAAACCAACAATTAACATCAGGTCACATAACAACTGCAGATATGAGGATTCAATGTGATGCTTCACTTTTTATAAATTTTACTGCAGCAACAATACATTGTAACACCTGCCCAAGAAATCTTCACTTTAAAATATGCAGAGGTCCTTACTGTTCAAGATCTTTAGGGGCAGCATTCTCATGCAGCTGACTGCAAGAATGATCAAACCAGCACTTTTGAACAAACCACTAAACTAGCCAGTCAAATTGCAACTTAATCATAGCAATGTGGGACTATGCAGTTATACCTTGCCTGTGTGCATGACATCAGATTTGCACAATAGGCCAATTTGAGAAAGTGGTCTTTTGTTTGATGCAATTTCTTATACAATCAATGGGCACCAATGCCTGTTTAGAGCTGCATCATTTCATAGCTCTTTATGAATTTGTCAAATCCTTACAACGGATTGATTACAAGAACCTAAGATGACACAGTACTGCAACATAATAAAGAGATAAAGTAAACAGGAAATCGTTTATGGACGAAGAAGCCATCGGAAAGTCTTCAAGTTCATACTTCTCCGCACAAGCGCAACACTCGCGTATCCACTATGTGTATGCGTACACGGAAACGTTCATAGATCTCCGGTCAAGCCGCGTACTTTGCACATGCGCACAACGTGTTGGATTTAAAAGTGATAAAAATATAATATTATCATCCTGATATTCCCTGCACATGTACCACAGCAGTGAGGTTTGTGCCCGTTTCTCTATGTTTAACAAATTCAGAGAGCCAGCTCACAGGGTTCCCCAGTTCGGTCAGCTTGATGGAATTTTCAATTCGAGTCAAGCCTGCACTCACATACGCGCGTATTTACATGTATGTAACAGTTTTATTAGCTTGTAAATAGTCTTTAGGGTTTGCAAACTACCCCAACGCTCGTCAAAAGCTTCTATGTTGGTATTTAAAGTGGACGCTAGTGAATCGATGATGCGCAGTCACGCAGTGTGCCTAGAGCTGCGCGTACAACGCTGCGCGGACACAAATTTGGAGCGGAGCAGGCGTTCGTCCGCGGAGGCGCACAATGACGTCAAAGGCGTCATCAACGTTCGAGAGGACACGTCCGCTACTACGCATACGGAGAAGTATGAACCAGCCAAAAGTTCATACCAAAAGTGCATATGTTTTATGGGTGGAGGAAACTTTGAGTAAAAACAAATTCCATTGTGCTTCAAATGACAACAAAATTATACATGTGTCTGCTTACCTCTGTCAGTCCCTTAATCTTTAGATACCCACATAAATATGAATCTTCCATTGTAACATGCTGCAAAAAGAAATTATGCAATGGTCTCATTTGTTATATTCACACAAAATCAGCACAATTAATTAGTTTGCAGACTGTAAACCTGAGTTGCTGATATTATTGCTTCACTCATGTAGTAAAATTGGACACATCATGCACCGCTTACGATTACTTTATCCAACCAGAAACACAACAGTATTTGAGGCATTAATCTTGTTGTCAAACTTAATCTAAGAACCACTACTCCATCTGCTGCCCAAAGCATGTATCAAAACACAGTACACACAGTTAACTGGCAGTTACATCCTGGTGTACCAAGTTACTTTTCTAGCAGGCTGTCATTGGAGCATACATCGGAATTACCTCCCAGTGCATAAGGATACATATGAATTTAAACAGAACGTGTTCAAAGTCCAAGAGGACATCAAGGGCTGTGGGCAAGTTCTTACCAGTCCGACAAAAACAGTAATTTAGAAAGTAAGTAGTAGTACTGTCTGCTCAGTAAAATAGGTACTAAATAGCCATTGTGGTTGACAGCCTCAGCTTTCCAAATCTTTGCGTGTCACTGAATGACAGGCAGACTCGATTGGGAAGCATTTTTGAAAAATGACCTAGCTACATGAAGAACAGGCCGGTCAACATTGTGTTCAACTTACCTGCAGAACAACCTCAACGTCATAGGAGTTTCCCTTGCTCTTCTGATGTCCTCGAAACTTCGATCCACTGTATAAAAGCGAAGTGGCGACGCCGGGCTGCTGTGTGTTTATCGGTGGAGGTGGGATAAGCGAGGCCGAGGATACGAAGGCCATAGAGGCGTTACCAGCTCTGCACTCCGCACGGACCGGCATGTTTACTCCTTTGCCGGGGTAACCCCCGACTACGTGAAAAAAATTCCAGAAATAGGAAAAAGGTGGTTAAAAATGATGGAATGAAGAACGCTGACAAGACGGCTCACCTCCTCACAAATCCTCCACGGGACAGGAAAGGATGCGCCACTTGAATATCTGTACATCGACAGTAACTCGGCAAGCAAACTCAAATTAACAATATCCTACCTGATTAGAAGATTGGACCTACCCCTATATAAAACTAAACGGTCATTGGTCTGTGTCCCGAAATGTATGCCGGGAATTGTATGTCTTTTAAAAGTTACGAGTAAATTTCTATGGTAATTAGGTAAAACGAGACCTATGACGTATTGCTAAAGTTCCACATGAAGAAGAAATTGCATTTAAAATATAGTTGCTTGACGTTGTTGTTTTTTTGTTTTTGTTTTTTTAAATCCCAAATATGGAAGAAAGTTGAAATGATATTTGGGTACAAGTTAAAATCATTAAGTAATGTTATTGCCTCCACATTCCAAAATCAATTGCACACGTCAGGTGTAATTTCTAAAAACTATCACTCTGTGTGAGATACGGTTGCAAGGAACAAAAACGTATGAGCAAATGATAACATTTTACCAGATAGTATATATACTATATGCCATGTACAGGACTGGAATGCAGCTATCAAATGGCCTGATATAAAATATAATACTGTAATTTTTAAAACTGCGACAAAGAAAGGGACAAATAAGTCCATTTGAATTATGAGATAATACACAAGTGCTCAGGATCAATACTAAAATACATATTTCGGCGATTGTTAGTCTGCACGGCTGCAGAAATGTATTCAACTCATATGCATACAGACAAGACAGTTCCAAAAGTAACACTGTATCATTTGGGACCATTTTTATGTGTTTGTTTACATATTTATTTTACAGAACAAATTCAATTCCAAATTTTTCACGTTCTTGCAGTGCATTGTGCGATATGATTAGTCAGTTTTAAACGGACTTCTTTTCCCATAATGCACGGAATTGAGACGTTTACAAGGGTCAATGTGTCATTTATGCGCTGAAAAGAACGCGAGATTATAGGTCCCTCAATCCCCAAACCACCAAGCCAGTTTTAATGATAAAAATAATCAGAATGTCATATAATATATAATTTTATGCTTTATTGTTTAATTACATCTTTTATTTTTCATTACCCTTTAAGACGTGTTTCGTAACACAATATTATATATTCAACGATACCGAGTGCATTTAATGCATATTATGTATGGTCGCAGTATACTCAATGCCTTTCTTGTTTTATGTTTCTTTTTTTGCAAGCACTGTATTATTGCATTTGTCGTCACTTCCGTGTCATGCATCGCATCGCAGGAAGCCGGGAGGAGGGTATCATACGTAATTGAGGTCATTGGCAGCGTGGTTTTCTTCGTAATCATTAGTACGGATGTAAACTAAACGTTTCTTATGATTTTATATACAGCTCAGAACTCAATATGGCTAACGTAGTTCATTTATTAAATTTGGTGGATTGAGTACATTTAAATATATTTGGCAAATATTCTAGTTTACCGTCTAGCTGATAATTTTGTTAAAAGTCTTTAACGGTCAATTTGTCAGACTTGGCATTGGCGACTGTATAACTGTAACGATATTGATTGTAATCTGATTTGATTAGGGAACCCTTACTTGGTCACAATGCTAATAAATCTGGTTAGATTTCAGCGTCAAGTAGGCTTTGTGTTTTCTAAGTGTCGGAATCGTGACACATGGCTTCCCTCTGTTAATCACTCGAAAGAATACTCCGCTGCAGCTTTGGGTAGGAATATACAACATTGTTATCCGATTTCAGTTATATACGTTTCGTTAGTCATTTTAGGTACTGGTGAATAGCTTCAGTCTGCTAGGTAGTTCAGTTTGCTTTGCCCTTTTGGTCATCCTTCCTAACCAGATAATCTTTTTCAGAAGTATATAAGTAATTGTTATTGCATATTATTTCGAAGTACCAAAGAATCCTGGTTAGTTAAACAGAATGTGATTTGCTGTTCTCGATGATATAATTGTCGATACATAACATACACATGTGATGCAGTCCCAATCCGGATTTGTCTGTGTATGTTTGACATGATTTTATTTTATTTATTTTTTAATCGGACAGAAAGGAAGAAATTCTACCAAGATGTCAGTATTTCACAGGGAGAAGGTGAGTTGAAATAATGTTTAAATCTGCATGGAGACTATATCCTCTCGTTCGAGGAATGAGTTGCATTACACATAGCTGTGGTTTTGAGAAGATGGTAAGGAATTTTTTTAATGTAGGATATTTATATGTTTTCGGACCTTTTTTGACACATATAGATGGCTTGTATGAGATTAATCTGGACCGCAAGAAACTGAAGACTCCTGCGGGCAAACTGTTCACTGTACCCAATGAAGCTTTAGCCATCGCTGTGGCAACAGAGTGGGACATGCAGAAGGACACACTGAAATTCTACACCATGCATCTGGTGCGTCTGTCTGGAACTGTTGTTTCCTTAAGCAGTGTTGCAGGGTCTTAAGCAGACGTGCAGGGTGTTAACGGAACCCACGTCTGCTTTTCTGCTTCAGACCACTTTGTGCAATACTGCCCTGGATAACCCCACCCAGCGGGACAAGGGACAGATCATCGCAGCTGGCCTTAAGTTTCTGGAGACAGACACCATTTGGTAGGCAAAGACTAAACACATACGCTTCCAAGCTATTCAGAAAAGCATTTTAATTGGTAGGATGTTCATTTGCAAACTAAACAGGTGAGAAAGGGAATGATGTTGGTGCCGTGTCTCCCCTACAAGCTACAGGGTAGAAGAACCTCCAGGACTGGTGGAACTTCAGAAGAACGAGTGGGACCCGGTGTTGGATTGGATTGAGAAGAGGTATGTATCACAGGTGATTACACTGTAATTTTTAGTGTAAGACTTTTCCCCGACTTACAATTTAAGCAACTTACGGCAACTTCCACTGACGACTGAAGTTTTAAAATAAATGAAGTGTGTGAAAAACAAAAATTGGGTTGCCATATGCCCAGCAGTTCTGCATGCTGCACATTAGTCTGGGCAGCCATATGCCCAGCAGTGCTGCATGCTGCACATTAGTCTGGGCAGCCATATGCCCAGCAGTGCTGCATGCTGCACATTAGTCTGGGCAGCCATATGCCCAGCAGTGCTGCATGCCAGTGGTGGAATGTAACAAAGTATTTGTACTTCGTTACTGTACTTAAGTACATTTTTACGTATCTGTATTTTACTTAAGTAAAAATAATAATGCATACTTTTTATTTTACTCCATTACATTTTGCGGCAATTATCTGTACTTTCTACTCCACTACATTTCTACAATTTATGCCGTTAGTCGTTACATTTTATGAACACAATTTTCTCAAAATCTTGCATGAAAAAATAGCCTATTGCGTTCTGCCGTTGTTTGCCATTTCCTACCAATCAGGTGACTTAATTAGTTCCAATGATGGCAGAGCGCGCGTCAATTGGCAGCACGAGCTGGTAGACTGGCTTGATTTCAAGAAGACGAGACATTCAACATGGCGCCACCCCACCACTAGTGTTTGGTTACTGTTGTGTTTCCCTTTTACTGCTCTTAACAGATGTGTTGAATAGTTTTGCAAGTACATAAATGATTTAAAGATATATCATGTCCTGATTGGTTTATCTTAATGGTATATTAGTGGGTAATACCTAGTAGATAACTTGTCATCCACATAATTCTAAGTTAGGGTACACACAGTATTACAGAGTGCACGCACAATAAGCACACAAAACCTTACAATACACATATACTGTATAGTTGCTTGTAATTATTACGAGCAATGACATCGGTAGAGGCGTAAGTCAGTATATCTACTATTCTTTTACAAAATGGCACACCCCAGACGTTGAGACAAACCATTGTGTGAGTACTTTTACTTAAAAAAATACTTTAAAGTAAATTTAAAAGTAAGTACTTAGTACTTTCACTTAAGTAAGATTGTTGATGTAGCACTTCTACTTTTACTTGAGTACATATTTTGCGGGATACTTCTACTTTTACTTAAGTACTAAGCTTCAGTACTTCCTCCACCACTGCTGCATGCTGCACATTAGTCTGGGCAGCCATATGCCCAGCAGTTCTGCATGTTGCACATTAGTCTGGGCCGCCTTATGCCCAGCAGTTCTGCATGTTGCACATTAGTCTGGGCAGCCATATGCCCAGCAGTGCTGCATGCTGCACATTAGTCTGGGCCGCCTTATGCCCAGCAGTTCTGCATGTTGCACATTAGTCTGGGCAGCCATATGCCCAGCAGTGCTGCATGCTGCACATTAGTCTGGGCAGCCATATGCCCAGCAGTTCTGCACGCTGCACATTAGTCTGGGCCGCCTCCTGCCCAGCAGTTCTGCACGCTGCACATTAGTCTGGGCCGCCTCATGCCCAGCAGTTCTGCACGCTGCACATTAGTCTGGGCCGCCTCATGCCCAGCAGTTCTGCACGCTGCACATTAGTCTGGGCAGCCTTATGCCCAGCAGTGCTGCACGCTGCACATTAGTCTGGGCAGCCATATGCCCAGCAGTGCTGCACGCTGCACATTAGTCTGGGCAGCCATATGCCCAGCAGTGCTGCACGCTGCACATTAGTCTGGGCCTCCTTATGCCCAGCAGTGCTGCACGCTGCACATTAGTCTGGGCAGCCATATGCCCAGCAGTGCTGCACGCTGCACATTAGTCTGGGCAGCCATATGCCCAGCAGTGCTGCACGCTGCACATTAGTCTGGGCCTCCTTATGCCCAGCAGTGCTGCACGCTGCACATTAGTCTGGGCAGCCATATGCCCAGCAGTGCTGCACGCTGCACATTAGTCTGGGCAGCCATATGCCCAGCAGTGCTGCACGCTGCACATTAGTCTGGGCAGCCATATGCCCAGCAGTGCTGCACGCTGCACATTAGTCTGGGCCTCCTTATGCCCAGCAGTGCTGCACGCTGCACATTAGTCTGGGCAGCCATATGCCCAGCAGTGCTGCACGCTGCACATTAGTCTGGGCCTCCTTATGCCCAGCAGTGCTGCACGCTGCACATTAGTCTGGGCAGCCATATGCCCAGCAGTGCTGCACGCTGCACATGAGTCTGGGCCGCCTTATGCCCAGCAGTGCTGCACGCTGCACATTAGTCTGGGCAGCCATATGCCCAGCAGTGCTGCACGCTGCACATTAGTCTGGGCAGCCTTATGCCCAGCAGTGCTGCACGCTGCACATTAGTCTGGGCCGCCTTATGCCCAGCAGTGCTGCACGCTGCACATGAGTCTGGGCCGCCTTATGCCCAGCAGTGCTGCACGCTGCACATTAGTCTGGGCAGCCATATGCCCAGCAGTGCTGCACGCTGCACATGAGTCTGGGTCGCCTTATGCCCAGCAGTGCTGCACGCTGCACATTAGTCTGGGCAGCCTTATGCCCAGCAGTGCTGCACGCTGCACATTAGTCTGGGCAGCCATATGCCCAGCAGTGCTGCACGCTGCACATTAGTCTGGGCCGCCTTATGCCCAGCAGTGCTGCACGCTGCACATTAGTCTGGGCAGCCTTATGCCCAGCAGTGCTGCACGCTGCACATTAGTCTGGGCAGCCATATGCCCAGCAGTGCTGCACGCTGCACATTAGTCTGGGCCGCCTTATGCCCAGCAGTGCTGCACGCTGCACATTAGTCTGGGCCGCCTTATGCCCAGCAGTGCTGCATGCTGCACATTAGTCTGGGCAGCCATATGCCCAGCAGTGCTGCATGCTGCACATTAGTCTGGGCAGCCATATGCCCAGCAGTGCTGCATGCTGCACATTAGTCTGGGCCTCCTTATGCCCAGCAGTGCTGCATGCTGCACATTAGTCTGGGCAGCCATATGCCCAGCAGTGCTGCATGCTGCACATTAGTCTGGGCAGCCATATGCCCAGCAGTGCTGCATGCTGCACATTAGTCTGGGCCGCCTTATGCCCAGCAGTGCTGCATGCTGCACATTAGTCTGGGCAGCCATATGCCCAGTAGTGCTGCATGCTGCACATTAGTCTGGGCCGCCTTATGCCCAGCAGTGCTGCATGCTGCACATTAGTCTGGGCAGCCATATGCCCAGCAGTGCTGCATGCTGCACATTAGTCTGGGCAGCCATATGCCCAGCAGTGCTGCATGCTGCACATGAGTCTGGGCTGCCTTATGCCCAGCAGTGCTGCATGCTGCACATTAGTCTGGGTCGCCTTATGCCCAGCAGTTCTGCATGCTGCACATTAGTCTGGGCAGCCATATGCCCAGCAGTGCTGCATGCTGCACATTAGTCTGGGCAGCCATATGCCCAGCAGTGCTGCATGCTGCACATGAGTCTGGGCCGCCTTATGCCCAGCAGTGCTGCATGCTGCACATTAGTCTGGGTCGCCTTATGCCCAGCAGTTCTGCATGCTGCACATTAGTCTGGGTCGCCTTATGCCCAGCAGTTCTGCATGCTGCACATTAGTCTGGGTCGCCTTATGCCCAGCAGTGCTGCATGCTGCACATTAGTCTGGGCCGCCTTATGTCCAGCAGTGCTGCATGCTGCACATTAGTCTGGGCCGCCTTATGCCCAGCAGTGCTGCATGCTGCACATTAGTCTGGGCAGCCATATGCCCAGCAGTGCTGCATGCTGCACATGAGTCTGGGCCGCCTTATGCCCAGCAGTGCTACATGCTGTACATTAGTCGCCATGGGAAAGTGCTGTACTGTATGGCAACAGAACCGTCCAAAACTCACTCCTACTCTCATTGTCACACCTAAAATCAGTGCAGTTATCCTATTCAAACTTGCATTCATTTTTGATGTACAACAAAAACTGTTTTTGGCCAAAACTGTTACAATTTACTGTAGTACAACTATACAAGTAAGTTTTTAAATTAATCCGTCCTCCGTATTAAGGTTTCCAATATCAGAAGAGGTATTGTGCATTCAGCCCCCCCCCCCCCCCCCCCACCACACACACACACACCCACACACACCCACACCTCACTGGTTATATATATATTCTCAAATACGTGGATATATGCTGCATAACAATGGTGATACATTAGAAAAACACCCTGAAATAAAGTTCTTGATGTGCCACTTTGTATAATATTTCCAGGTATAATGTATTAATTGGCTCATCTTCCAACATAATGGGGCCACAAATACCAAAGGAGACCAAAGACACCTTCCATCAGCATCTAAGGTCCTACAACTTTTGGGCCTTGACTGGTAAGAGGACCTGTCATTCACCATTCCTGAACTTTGCAATGTCCCTGCTAGATTTATGACTTCATGATGCTTTACATTTAATAAATTTAGTAGTTGTATAGTAGTGCTGTTATTGTGAAGAGTTGAAGGCGGCATGTTGTTTAAGGTTCTGGCCGCGTGATCATAAGGTCGGAGGTTGTGAGCTCGTGTTGCTTGACCGTTTACATTGATTCTTGATCTGAACTTTCTTGGTTTTGACTGAAGATTAAGATCACACCTGTTTAGGTCTGGATGATAATTCAATATGCTATGAAATGAAAATCTGACTTTATGTCAGCAAGGTTCAATAAAGAGGGGCTTGGTACATAGAGCTGACATACCATGAATCTCAAACACTGTTGTTCTCTCTCTCAAATATAAACCCCACATATGTAAAATGGCTGATTCAAAAAGCCTAGACTGTTATGTAACAGTTTACCATGCCCCCAAACATAACATTCAGCAGCCCACATCAAAGCCCAATGGATCTGCTCAACCTGAAAAATACATTTTCTCTCTCTCTCGAGGGGCATGCATGCCTGGTTTCCACAAGTGCACCTGGCGAGGAAAAAAAAATATATACTGACAGCCATCTATATAAGGTTATTTATTGGCGGTAGGCTGCGATTCTGGGGTACATTTCCCAAAGGCTACAGTTAGCAGCTTATATAGTTAAAACCATTCTGTTTTGAGTTTGGGAAATGTATCCCAGGTTAGCAGGGGAATAGTAAACAAAAGGGGTGTGGGGAATATCAATTCTGTTACAAATTGCGATTCTTCAAGGAGGCATTTTTAATATCGTCAAAATAATCGATTTCTTAACATCCATTTAAACAGAGGTTACAGAAATTGTTGTTCACATTTGGTACTGCTAATGTATCTCTCCAGGTGCACACAGCCTGACATGCCTGAGTTTGGCACAGTGCTATCATCAACGAGTATAGCCGTTAACAGTACGCCTGTGCCAAAGTTTTTCTTGCACCATCTCAGTTTAAAGCCACAACTAACCACAAGTGTGTGAAATATAAATTCTTCCCTGAACAGTAACAGTTTCTAAACAAATTGGACTATTTACACGTTTTTTTTCTTGAAACCCCTCCTTTGGGTTTCACCTCACCCCATATCTTATGCTGTCCTTAGCTGTAGCTTGTCGCTGCACTCATTGCCAGTCACAACACCACAGGATTTCTCAGCACAGGAATTGCTGACAGGTCCAGATATTTAGCCTGCTAGATATCTGACTGTGTATGGTCGCGTCTTTGCTAATAGCAATCAAGCTCCGATTTGCCTCTGATCTGGGCCTTCTGTTGGTGATCGCCAAAAACTTTCGGGAAGCAGATAATCAGGACTAAAACTGTCTGATGTGAACTTAGCATTAGTTATTTTTTTTAAGCCTGATCTGAATTCCCTGGCAAAAGCATGCACTCAAATGATGTCACGTAAAATAAGTTAGCATGTTGGATGTGTTTACAGAAAAATATCTGATTTTGGTACAACCGAACCATTCAGTCTAATCAACTATTCTCTCTGATGTTTGGTGTAATTTATTGGGAAGCCGAAATGTTCCCAAACTACTGATTTAAGTGGAGTGGTAGGCTCCTTGAGCTCTCTAGCATTAGCTGTAACCAACTCAAAGCCACAATTAGCATATTGTTTTCTATGTTGAACATCTATTTGAATTTAGGTCTCACCCGTGTCAAGAAATGTATCGATTTGTTTCATTGTGCGTTCCAAGCTGAAAATGCTATAACCAAAAGGCACATGAGGAACACGTGTACCGTTACAGCCCTTTACTTTACATGTAGACCTGAAATGCTGTTCTGCCAAACCTGTTTGAAAATTTTGATACATTTTGAATCGTCAAACATATATCATTATTGTATCAATTTGGGCAGTCACTGGAGACTCCTACCCCTAGTAATCATGATACTGACATCGTCAAACATATATCGTTATTGTATCGATTTGGACAGTCACTGGAGACTACTACCCCTATTAATCATGATACTGACATTAACAAGGAGGTTCTCTATTGCCTATAGCCTGCTTTTGGTTAGCTAAACAAATATCCAGTCGATATTGGTGTCAAAAAAATTGGAAGCAAAAGTTGAAAATCCAAATTCATTACAAACAACATATCTGTAAGATGCTTATCTTACTGTTTGGTGTTCTTGATAAAAACTGCATGACGAAGATAGTGTACTAAAATAATTTGTTAACGGAGATAAAAAATAATTCCAGTGTTTGTTACAATGTTAAAAATAAAGTTATGACTTGCTAACATCATGCCTAGGCTGAAGGGGAAGTATTAGAGTTATGTGTAAAAAGAGTACACTCCAAAATATCAGTGAAAAGCACTGTATAGTAAAAACATAAACCAGTACATTATCAAGTATTGTGTACTGTACATAATTTTATATGCTATACTTTTACACAACTGGTAGTGTAGGATCTGTTTACACCAGCAGCATCACAAACAGAAGAGTAATGTATTGTGCTACAATTTCGTTACAGTCTTATGGGACCGCTGTGGTACCTGCAGTCCCTTGTTGACCAAAACGTTGTTATGCAGTGCATGACTGTAGATATGTTTGTTCTGTGTAAGCTATTGCAGTGCCTTACTGTAAGCCAGCCAATCGGAACAGAGCTCATCAACATATTAATAAGCCCACCATAAAAGGGAAAATGGCTTGTTTCATTCTAGGGCCAAATAACAGCGTTGTAAATGGGCCTGTTCTGGGCATTTTTTGACCAAATCAAACGTACGTATGTAGACACCCGGGAACACTTTTAATAGGAAAAACTGCATTCTATGGCATCTTTAAGAAATGACCACAATCTTCACAACAGGGCTGGAGTTTATCATCACACAACTGAAGTCATTGGTGTTGTCCTTTGGGCTGGTTGACAGACACTTGACAGTGGAACAGGCTGTCTTGCTATCCCGTCTGGAGGAGGAATACCAGGTATGGGGTCAGCTTCAACTGAAGCTTCTCTAATATGAGTTATTTTCTGCAGTTTTCTTAGCTTAGGTGTCTAAAGAGGCATAAGCATCAGCTGTAAAGGGAATTATGGTTAAACCTTTCATATTTAAAGAATTGAAAACATTTGGGGCAATTAAACTTAGTGATGGCAAGTTTAGCCCGATTTTGTAGTCACTCCTGGAGCTCTACTATTTAAAGAAAGTCTCAAACAGTTTCTCCAGTTTGAGTTGGTCTTGGTAAGAGTCACGCTGCACGAGAAGATGATATTGTACCATGCTCTGGGACTGCTGCAGTAACAGGGTTCTGCTTCCTGCCCTTCCTCCTCTGCATAGATCCAGCGCTGGGGGAACGTGGAGTGGGCCCATGACTACGACATGTACGAGCTGCGGTCGCGCACCGCCGCTGGTGCGCTGTTTGTGCACCTGTCCTCAGAAAGCTCCACCGTCAAGCACAAACTGCTGCAGGACTGACACACTTTGCCGCCTTGTGTGCTCAAGGCCCTGGCTGTGAATATAAAGGCAATTGCACTCAAAACATCTCAGCCTCTGAATGAAAGCTTATTTTGGAGACCTGGCTGGATCACTTAGTATGTTTTCATTTGAGTCATGAAAATTGCGGTTTAAATTTCAATTTGTGAATCAAGGAATTATTGAAATTTTTCTGATTGTATCATTTCCCCTTTGAAACTGATTTGGATATACGGAATGGGAGAACATTTAAAATGTTTTCAGTAAGTAATATATAGCGTTTGTTTTTAAATCGTCCGGTTAATATCACTTAATGAGCAATAATTACACACTTTTATCTGGTTGTTTTACTCCTAGTGACAATTCAAAACTTAAGTGATCAGTCACAATTACTTAATCAGTAACAGTGGAATGTACACATACAAAGCATCTTATTCGTTATAAGGAGTATGACATGTGATCTTACAACTTAGTTGGAAAACATACCGAAATTACTACCTTTTGCTGTCTGCATTTATTAAACAGTTCAGTTCCCTGCACGGCTAGCTAAAAAGTTTTCTGGTCAACAAAGAATAGCATTAGGCTTACTGTACGGGCACATATACTTTACTAGTCAAACAATTTACGCAAATACTCTTGAGCTGATACTGCGGACCAGGAGCGTCGATGTACCTGTCTTCCCCCCCCTCCATTAATGCGTATTTATTTGCTTAAGTCATGAATATTTTGCGATCACCCCAATAAAGACACTGCTCCCTATCCATTCATCTCTAACTACGCCCTTGCTGCGGAACCTGGACTTATGAATTCCTATAATACTTTAGTCCAATTAGAAGTAATTTGTTTGGGAGGTTTCCCTAATATTTAATTTATCATTTTTCTATTTCAAATACGACCGAGTAAAAGTGACATTTTTAGCTACACAGTTATAAAGACTGTCACGTAAAGTTTTCAGCAAACGTTACCAGTAGACATTCCGATATTTATCATTGGTAATCTTTTTCTTTTTTTTTAAATCACAAACGTGATCGGTAATTTTTTTTCAAAGTAACAGCATTGACAATTCGGAACTCGTCCAGAAGGCACTTAATCCATCCCTGCGCTCCAAAGAAGGGGAGGAAAATGACGCGCCAGTACCGCAAAACCACATTCCTGGACCAATCAAGCGGTCCCCGTAGGATTCTTTTAACCCACGACCAACGCGAAATCTGTCCAGTGACGTCACGGCACTACCAACCAATGAGGCGCATAGTGGGCTGGACTGGATGGTACTGTCCGCGAGGGAGCGTTAGTTAGTGCGATTTGTTTGTTGTCATCAAGATGGAGTTTTTATTGGGGAATCCGTATAGTACTCCTGTGGGGCACTGCATAGGTGAGTGCATTTTGCACGATGGTCTGGTAACATTATTCTAGTTTAATATGAAATGTACTGTAGCTGTATTTGCGACTTAGTTTTGCTTTTGACACGCGAGGTAATTCAGCCGCTGTCTCAACTCATTGGGCTAATTCGGTAGCCGTGAGCAACCCAGACGCTTGCGTCCTGGGCGATAGGTAAACACCCAGTTAGCTCGTTGGGCGGTGAAACGCTCAATAACATACGTTGTCCGTTCGGATATGACAAAAGGTAACATTTTCCTTTCGCGTTGCGATCACATGTCGATTCACTGGCACATTTCAATGTCAGTGTTAGCTTGCTAGCGCCGTTGAAGGCTAGGCGACGCCGCATCAGACAGGCATCTCCGTGCGGGGACAAGTTGGCATTTAGCGATTTCTGGTCATGTGTATTTTCACGGCAATGTTTTTGTTGACTGACAGCTTTGATTTTGATCTTATCTCTAATGCGTCATTACTGAAAGGTTTTTTTTCCAATCCACCTCTCGTCACAAGCGAATAGTTAAATAGAAAAAGTGTCCTAGTTGAACTTGGATAGAAGATGGAAAAATATTGTCCTTAGCCGTCCCTCAGAAAAATCAGTGCACACATCAAAGCTGGAAAAAACGACACCCTGTTAATATACAAAGCTGCCAAGTTAGAACATTAGTTTATTTAGTTATAACTTTAGAATACGACTGTATGTATTCCTTTATTGCTCACTTTTATGAGCTTTGATACTGAGATTATTTCTCTGGGAATGGTGATTCAAATTATTAACAATGCATGCAATAGTTGAAAAAAAGCAGTATTACCGGTCTCATTATATTGGTCTGGGTATTTGGTCTGTTTTGTCTTTCTTAACTTTTTTTTTATCTTGTAGTGCCGAACTAGATTTAAGTAATTACTGAAATTCAACTGGTGAGATTCTTTAGTGTTTCACTGTCACTGAAATAATTTATCCGAATGGTCATGGCCTTTCTTTTCATGCATCATTAATGTAGTGGTAGTGATTGCTGTGTCACTGTATTGCTTCTGTGTGCATTAAATTCAGAGCAGACATTACCACATGCATTTTAAAGGATTTGCCCTCCTATCCATTTTGGGGAATATTGTTCGAAATTCTGATTTGTTTTGATAATCCCGATAGTACCGTCATGATACCATAATTTTGCGCTATTTATTACCCAAAACAAAGATGTCAAATTGAATCTATGACAGTGTTTATGGTATTTTTGGCATATTTTTCAGCAAAGTGAGAAAACCTTTAATGCAAACTCAACTAATTTTCTTGTGAAATACCCATATTAAATACTATCTAAACATAATTGTGTTAAATAATATTTATAGGGTGTGCAGAGAGCTGTCCTAACATATTGCACCCTTAGATTAAAAAAAAATTGCCATGGAAATGTAATCATTTGCTATATTATAAAACAAAGTACCAGTGTCAAATAAAACTGATAAAAAATAACAAACTGTCCATTTGTTGTTACATCAGTTGTTTACATCTCAAATTGCTAAATCATTGTAATTTATATTGAAAATAATCGTCATATCCATGGAGAGTGACACTGTAAATGATTTAACTTCATTTTTTGGTGTATTTTTGCTGAGCTCTAATGTTAGTTCAGTACATCATACAAAAAAATCCTGAATGAAGATATTGGACTGTATGTTTTTGAAGTTAAAGCATTGCTGTATTTATGGTAAATTAACGTGTGTAATCACATGATGAGTCAGCGTGGCTCCTGTTTCATTTGACACAACATATGTCTTTCACCTCCTTCACTATGACTGCAGAGCTGACCATGTGCAGTGCCATCTGTATTGCCCTGCTTCGTGTTGTCCCTAACTGCTCAACAAGCTTCTATGTTCATTTAGTGGAGGTGAAATGACTAGACTTTGCTGGGCTGCATCCTCATCAGTAGAAGGGTATGAAACATAAGTGCAAATGCATGTTGGCTTGGTCAGATGATTTGTGTCCTATAGTAACAGAACTGTGTAATAAGGTTGCTCTGTTCAGAAAATTGATTTCAATGTTTTTTTTTTTTTTAAGTCTTAATTAATCATTAAAATTCAAATGAAAATATTTTGCTCATTTTCCGGTTGCAAAAAGCTGAATGTTAACTCCCAGAGAGCATACTGCCTGTGCATAGTTATTGAAATTTATATACCCACCATTTGTTCTATTTTAAAAGTGCACCAAGGCAATGACAGATCACCAGTCCATTGGAGAACATCCACACATGCATGTATGCATGCACGCACGCACGCACACACACACACACACACGCACAGACAGAGAGACAGAGAGAGAGAGAGATGTTTGTATTCGTATCTTTGTAGGGACCTTCCATTCATTCTCATGGACAAAACTCTAATCGCAGCTATGACCACCTTAACTTCTAACCTTAATCATAAGTAACCAAAACAAAATACATGACTTTTATGTCTTATGGTTTACTGCTTGCAGTCACTGATTTTTATTAAATTGAGTTTCCTCTTAAGAGACTGAAAAAATGTCCCCACAAGGTAAAAATAACAGGTTTTTATCTCATTGTGGGGGCATTTGGTCCCCACAACGTAATACATATACAGACACTCGTACACATCTCCTGACATACAGGAAGAACATTTTTTTTTTGCACGCTTAAAGCCAGGAAAAGATGCGTTAACAAACCCATTCTCCTACTGCATGAAAAGAAACAGATCTACAATTACATAGAAACTGACCTTGTTATGAATAGTTTTTTTCAGGATCTTACTGTGTATCCACTGACCCCATAAAATGTTTTCCTCCCATATTACCTGGTAGTACTTTTTGGAAGCGTGATCTTTTTATATTGAAGCATTTCCTGTGCAGCACTGCACTGTGGCATGAAAGACAAGCACTCGGCCTAAAACAGAAAGGGACTTTGGAGCTGAATTGCTTAAATGGGCAGTGTGCATAACGGTGTCTGCCTTTGGCTTGAGAGTTTTGCATTTAAAAAGAACAGTATTTATTAATAACCTAATATAATAAAAAAACAACTGCAATTTATATATTCAGAATAATTTTGTGAGGATTTCCATGTGTGCAAGTTTTGGGCTTAACATTGCAGCTTACTAGGCCTTAATGATGGGGGGCATTTTGAAGTTCTTATTGGAAATCTACAGTCTGTGTTTGTATGCATTTTACATTAAAATATCAAATTGGTATTTTAGTTATAAAAGTTCACTATTTGTAAGTATGATATAGATGAGGTAAAAAGAAAATGTTTGTCAGGAAATAAAATATCTTAATGCTAGTTTTTTTCCCCCCACTGCAAAATGTGGCAAATTATAGCTATTGTAATTTTTTTTGCATGGTTGAGGGATGTCTATTGTGGTAGCTATCTTGGGGCCACCAGCTATTTTCTACATGTGGTATTTTAATCATCGTGAGTTTTTCTCCTAATTATACACACCAGTAGTTTACTGTGATGCATTATACTGTTGACCCAATAGTGAGATGGCAATTTGTAATACTTTCCAATGTAGAATAGTGGCATTGATCTGGAATGCCACCTGCGTACAAATTCATCTTGAATGTATGCTTTCTCTCCCTAATGGTTCCTTATGAATATCCATCGATCAATCTTCTAACCACTTATGCCAGTCTGGGTTATGTGAGGGCTTGGATTCTGTCCCAGGCAGCGTAGGGCATGAGGTTGGGGTACAGCCAGGCCAACACACGCACATTCATGCACTATGGGTAATATGGAGATGTCAGTTAGCCTGTGTCATATGAGGAGAGCATTCAAACTGTACCTCCAGAAGCAGGATTCAAACCCCCAACAGTGGAGCAGTGAGGTAACAGCGCAACCTCCTGAGCTGCCATGTTGCCCCATTATCTGTATGAGGTGTTGACACCTCTAGAGAAGCCATTGGATCGTCTTTTCCTTTTGTAGGCTTAATAGCATCAATTCAGAATGATTTAGTGTATGACTTATTTCAGTCTTATTTTGAATGGAAAATTTGTGCAATCAATGGGAGTGAATTGTCCTCTGGGAATCCATATGTGAAATAAACAACCCAGGTAATAGAGTGCCATTTCCCTTTCATTAGTAACATGCTGCAGTTCCTCCTTACAAGAGATCTGGGGCTACATTTTCACTGTGTTTAATTGGCTGTATGTGTTCCATAGGCGGGAATAGCATTTATGTTACCTAGCCTATCTTGCAAGTTTTGTTTTCTTACATTTTAAATTTTCTGATGACAGCAAGACTGCAAGTCGTAGCTTTTAAGTTTTTTAAGTACTTATATTTTAACTGGAATTGTGTGTTTAATTGCATGTTCTACGTGAAAGGACTTGTCAAGGTGTGAGACTCTTTAACTGTAAAATTGGAGTTGTTATATGGTTTATAAGTAGTAATATATATTTATTCATGAGGGCAGCTGAACACTTGGAGAAATTGCAGGTTGCTCATAAAACAGCACTCTGTCTGCTCCGTTTTTGTCCAAATACCCTGGTCTCCCTTTTACAGAGTAGTCATTTACTGCTTAGCTGTTGCAGAGATGGTAGGGCGGACTCCCGTGTGGCTCTCCATGGGCTGTGTAAGCTAGGTCACTGCACTTGACTTTTCTGGTAAATGTGCTGATATCCTTCCACAATGAGCAGTTTTTAATTAATGCAAGTGTCTAATTTTGCGGTTCAACAAACAAAAAAAATGAATAAAATTAATGCATGTCCACCATAATTGTGTATTGCAAACACAGAGCAGTTGTATGGCTTTAAGCCTAAGCCCTTACAATTTTTTGTTATACCTCAGTCAGAAAATTTGCTTTGCCTTCGTTCGGTAAACATATGTACTTCATATTGATCACTGTTTATTTCGTCCCTGAAAAGATTAATGAGGATGACATATTTATTTTCTACCTAGATCTCTGCAGCTGTGATTAATTTTTTTTTATTTTGCACAGGTTTTTTTTTGAGAATTGTTATGTTCTTGCTTAAAACATACCAAATGAATAAGAATACAGCATTTCTCCTACACACTTCTAGCCTTTTTGTGGCCCTGTCATTTTTAAATACCTCTTAATAGGCAGTTTGACTCATTCTCAGGTGGCTACAGCGGGGTATTGTATGGATGTTATACCCTCCTTGCATATTCTTTTATGTTCTTGTGAACAAATATGACAGCACAGAGAAATTACTCAGAAACCATTTTAGAAACAATTAACATGCCCGTTCCAGGGATTTTGTGGAAAAGGCATTTTATGTAAGTTGTTGAGTATTCTGATGTCTTTAGTAACTGGGTCAAGAATAATCTTCAGTTTGCTTTTCCCAGCATATGCCATGTTCTCATTGAATATGTGTATGTGTGTGTGTGTGTGTGTGTCTATGTGTTTCTGTCTGTGTCGTTTCAGAAAAGGCTACAGATGGCTCCTTGCAGAGTGAAGACTGGACCCTCAATATGGAGATTTGTGATATCATCAATGAAACTGAGGAGGGGTAAGTATCACTGTAGGGTTGCCAGACTGTCACTTAGAGTAACATTTTAGCTCACTGTCCCATGAGGAGTGGCAAGTAACATGGTAGGGTTACCAGACTGTTGCATAAAGTAACATTTCAGCTCTTTGTGCCTTGAGGAAGGGCAAGATATATGGTTGGGTTGCCAGACTGTTGCTTAGAGTATCATTTCAGCTCACTGTGCTAAGAGGAGGGGTGAGTAACGTGGTAGGGTTTCCAGACTGTGACAGAGTATCATTTCAGCTCACTGTGCTAAGAGGAGGGGTGAGTAACGTGGTAGGGTTTCCAGACTGTGACAGAGTATCATTTCAGCTCACTGTGCTAAGAGGAGGGGTGAGTAACGTGGTAGGGTTTCCAGACTGTGACAGAGTATCATTTCAGCTCACTGTGCTAAGAGGAGGGGTGAGTAACGTGGTAGGGTTTCCAGACTGTGACAGAGTATCATTTCAGCTCACTGTGCTAAGAGGAGGGGTGAGTAACGTGGTAGGGTTTCCAGACTGTGACAGAGTATCATTTCAGCTCACTGTGCTAAGAGGAGGGGTGAGTAACGTGGTAGGGTTTCCAGACTGTGACAGAGTATCATTTCAGCTGACTGTTGTATTTGCAGGGCAGTCCCTGCTGAGTACTGTACACTTTTCTTACTAAAATTAATTGTACATCAAAATGTACAGTTATTTACATAATCTATTCATTTTCTTAATTTAAAATGAATATTTCCCATGACTATTCTTTTAGGGAAATACATTTGGGAAATAAATCTGCAGGGTTTTTATCCATTTTTATTTCTCAGTGCTCTGGACTGACTTTGAGATAATATATTTCAATGTTAAGCTTTGTTGTCCCCCTTGTCTTATTTATGGGTAGCCAAACTATTTGGCTGAATAACAGAGTCAAATGCCTCTTTGGATAACAGCACTGCCAAGCGGTGTTGTTCATTTTCATATTACTCAAATGTTAAGGCCTCATTGGGTGGTGGGTCTTCTCTAACTGCTTCTCTTGCTCCCTTATTGGTTTTGTACATATTGCACTAACTTTCATTTCGCAACATGTCGAGTTTTTGTCAATGGTGTAAGAAAAGAGACATTTCTATTCGACTTATTCAACGTGCTGTATTTAACCCTTTCAGTGTGGTACTCGGTAAATAAAAGTAGTTGTGGGCCTTTTATGAGATTGATAGCATATAATCAGACTATCAAATCTATCAAATATATCTTCCTTTTGCACATCCTCCTGCTTATACAGGGCCGGGTTGTAATAAGCCTGCAACTTATCACAGGGAACACCCTAGGCATGATGCCAGTCTACAACATATTAAAAAATCTATTATTATCTATCAAAGTTATCAGTGGCTGCCTGAAACACAACACACTGTCCAACATGCTCTTTTATATCCCAGTATGTTGTGGCTCTTGTTTTCCTGATTTCTTTTCGCTTGAGGAGAACCTGCTCTTCTGGATTGTTTCTCACACACACCTTGACTTGTCATCCATTTAGCGTCTGACCCTCCCATAGTTCTATACATTTGTGGGTGTGGCAAGTGCCTTTAGCCCCCCCCCACCCTTAACTGCTGTTTACTTTGAACTGATACATGGCAAAGTAACTCTTTGCATCTGTTTTTTTTTTCTTCTCAGTCACTAAGCTTCATTCATGGACCTCTGGCCTATAAGGTTGTCCTTGTCATTTCAGTCTGCTTTGACATAATTACTCCGCATATGAGACGCTTGACCTTCTTTACTAGTATGCATTGCCTCAACCTGGATACAGTCATATAGTTTTTTCCCTCCTCTTTTCAGTAATTTAACCTGGATCTGAATACCCCAGACCACTCCACTTCCACCCCCTGCACGCTTCCACAGTTTACTCTGAGCCGTCTCTTTCTTCCTGTAGTCCCAAGGATGCCATACGGGCTCTGAAGAAGAGGCTGAATGGAAACAGGAACTACCGGGAGGTGATGTTCGCTCTGACAGTGAGTGTCCCAGACTGGTGTGAAGGGTTGGGTCGCATACATCTCCATCTCACCATTAAAGCTCTGTGGCTTTGTCTCGGCGAGATTTGTGCCAGGATGACTTGTCAAGACTGGTTTGAATAAGGTGTATATAAGAGGCACACCTCTGAATATTAGCACAAATAATTTCTGAATATCATGGCTCTGTGTTGAGAAAACCCAGCGTGCTTCTGTATCGATTTGAAGTTTGTCTGACTTCAACTTTATTTTCCCTTCCCAGGTCCTGGAAACATGCGTAAAAAACTGCGGCCACCGTTTCCATGCGCTTGTCACAAGTCGGGACTTCGTCGATGGTGTCCTGGTTAAAATAATCTCTCCAAAAAACAACCCTCCCTCTATAGTCCAAGACAAAGTGCTGGCATTGATCCAGGTAAAAAGGAAGCAATAAAATTTGTTTCCTTTGGTGCACAAAATTTATATGGATGGGCTGGCTGTCCATATCAGGGTACAGGCACTCATGCAGTTTACAGATGCCAGTTAGCCTATGTGTATGTCTTTGGGAGGAACCCAGAGTGGCCATGAGTTTCAAATGGGGAGAATGTGCAGATCCCACACACACGGTGGTGGGGTTTCAATCCACATTCCTGGAGGTGTGAGGCACCAGTGCTACTCACTGAGCCGCTTGAAATGCTGTTCAAGTTATAATGATTTTAAAATGACACGGAGAATGGGGGATTTCACGTTGTCAGGAACAGAATTTTTTTTGGCATATACTATGTTTCTGTGTCACTGCCTGGTAAGGTATGAAGGGACTTGGATCTTGCTCCTTGCTGTCTGTAGTGACAAATGCTAGAAGGGTGTGTAACGTGTACTTTTCAGTGCAGTTAAGCACCTTCAAATAAACACCATGTCACCCTTTGAGGTCGCTGTAGACTTACGTCTTCCTAGGAGGACAAGCAGAATGGATGCAGA
The DNA here is from genome assembly GCF_048594095.1 of Paramormyrops kingsleyae. Taxonomy (NCBI): domain Eukaryota; kingdom Metazoa; phylum Chordata; class Actinopteri; order Osteoglossiformes; family Mormyridae; genus Paramormyrops; species Paramormyrops kingsleyae. The sequence goes on along the minus strand of NC_132801.1, from coordinate 19,581,291 downwards.
TTAAAAGCAGGCTGAAAATATCTGAACTGGTTGTCTGCCGCTCGCCATTTTGAGGTCAGGGGGATCCAGTGTACACGGTGGCCAAGTTTACTCTATATCTAGTTACAACGACAAGGTCAGATATCCTGGAACAGCTCAGTGGCCTGTACTACGAAGCAGGGTTACTGGCTTATTGGGGTAACTTGTTGGATTTAAGGTAGTCTGGGCAAAATGTAAGTGAACGAATATGAAGTCCATTTAAACTGTGGTACCTTAAATCCGATAAGCCAGTAACCCCCCTTCGTAGTACAGGCCACAGATGTGCTATTTTCTTACACACTTTAGTGCTTCTATGTGATATTGCAGATCTGTACGCCATAAGACCTGAACTGACCTGTATGATAAAAACAGACGGGTGCCATACTGTCATTTGTATCATCTTACAAATGTGTGCTGTAAGGTTGTGAAAGTGAAACTAACCCTGATGTCCATCATATGAGCTGCATGTACCATTAATAGTTCATTCAAATGGCCTAAAACATAGTAATTATATTAACATTATGGTCTTTCAGAATGGATGCATACTTTGAATACCAAATGGATCGATAGATCCATGTGATAGACAGACAGACAGACTATTGACCCCGGGGGGGATATTTGGTAAAACCACCGCGATGCTTTTTGTATAAAGCTGCTATGCTAGACGATGCACGGTTCTAATTTGAAAATGTGCGATTTCAGCTGCACACAGCAGGCATGTTAATTACTTAAAAACTGGCAGTCAAGTTATTTGTGTAAAGTTCATTTGCGATGTGGCGTAATGCTGCTGTTCTCTCAAAAAAGCACCATAAAAGAGTATTTTTGCCATCATGCCAAGCTAGAAAGAAGTGTGGGTACAAGATGTGTCATGCCTGAATTTCCTATACAAATGATTGGTTGTTCATAAAATAATAATGAAATCTGTTAGGTATGCAGTTTTACTCTTTTAAAGAGATGCTCTGAAAAGCTTAGCTCCGTGGTTCCCCACATTGCAAGCAGCTTTCTCATGCACGCTTCAAACTATAAAAACAAGGCCAAATCCCTGAAATAAACAACAAAGTTCATTATGTAGTGTAGCTGCTTTCGTAGCACTTACCCCTTGGTGGCAATTTAAATAAGGTGTGTCCTCAACAAAATGGAGGTGTTAGTACATCCTGTGTGATTTTCTCAATGCAGGCTTGGGCTGATGCTTTCAGGAGCAGCCCGGAACTCACGGGCGTGGTGCACACTTATGAGGAGTTGAAGAGGAAGGGGGTTGAGTTCCCCAGTGCAGACCTGGAGGCCCTGTCTCCCATCCACACCCCGCAGCGGGTGAGACACTTGTCTGCCTTGGGACTGCAAAGCTCTGTCATTCGGCTGCACTCCCTGTGGTTCACATCTACCCAACAGCAGGACCACAATGTACAGTTTAGACCAGTGTTTCCCAATCTGGTTCTTGGGGATCCACAGACAGTCCATGGTTTTGCTTCCTCCCAGCTCCCAGTAGGGAGCAGAAATGTGGACTGTCTGGCAGGGAGTTTGGAGGGAGCAAAAACGTGGATCGACTGTGGGTCCCTGAGGACCGGATTGGAAAACACTGGTCTAGACCGTATGTGTTTAGGGTTACTGCAAAAATATGCTTTTGGTTTTGAATTCATGTTCCTTGGGGACAAGAATGGCCAGCATGGGGAAAGTACTGCATTTAAGATTATAAGCAAGTATAGGAGGTTTTTTACTGAATAAAAGTCTCCATTCGTATTTGAATGAGTGTTGGATTAAGTGAACCGGGGGAAAAAAGAGTGACTGTTGTGTTTTTATTTTAAAGCTGTGTGGCTTGCAGCAGGTCTCTGATGGGGACCAGTCCACCCACAAGTACAGCACCTCTTCACAGCCCACCACGGCCACAGCCCCTCCCTACTCAGCACCGCAGATGCCAAGTTTAGAGGTTGCTGGACCCATTTGTCCCACCTCGGAACAGGTAGTCTTCTCTGCACACATGTATACCAAGACCCAGATGTGTAGGTTTCATTTACCTGGTGCATCAAGGCTTCAGTATGAGCTGCTTGCTGTACTTCCTGTATCCATAGTCACTGTAGAACAGCTCTTACTCTTCACCCGCTTCCAGGGACGGTCATTGTCAGGTCTTTGCATTCTTCCCTCTCCTACTAATGTTACTGCTAATTGGGGGTTGGCCGCATTTTGTCCGAATGATTGAAAGGTGTCGAGTCGCCCATTTTGATCGCTGGTGATCACACCAAATTTGCATCCCCCCGCCCACCTGCCCGATTGGGCGCCCAGCTCCTCGAGAGAAGTCTCTTTTTATTTTATTTCCCTGCTCGACAAAGTAGATTCCGGGAGTCACAGCTTCTCCCCTCCCTCACACGGGCATTCACATGCCCCCCATGTCTCTGTCTAGATCACCAGGCTGCGCAGTGAGCTGGACATTGTGCGAGGAAATGCCAAGGTGATGTCTGAGATGCTAACAGAGATGGTACCCGGACAGGAGGACCCCTCAGACCACGACCTTCTGCAGGTTAGGTGTCATGTTAAAAAGTATTAGAATACACACTGACCATTGTGTACAAGGCCGTGGATGTACATAAAGTGTCTGAGACCAGTTCCTCTGTCACTTTCTCCAAGTTGTGCCCTTTATTAAAAAAAGAAAAAAATCACTCATGCCAACTTAGTTTGCTTCAGGCTCCTATTTATTGTCAATGTGACATTTTAAGCTTAAAACTATCTCATATGACATGTTTATTTTGTGAACAGGCATCTGGTGTGGACTGCATATTTATGGACTTGGTTATGGCTGTAGTGTGAAGTTGAGTAATGAAACAGCCGTTTGTGTCTCTCTCTATAATGGCAGCCAGCAGAGGGCACTGTTTGCCTATCTAAAAAGTGAAGTGGTTTTACTATATGGTTCACATGGATGCCAGATGCTACAGAAACTGCGAAGATCTTGCTGCACTAGATCGCTGCCTTATTAATTTCACCGTAAATCTGCAGGGTCGCTGCTTCTCCCTCAGTGACTGTTTAGGGAATTCTCTGTGTGCAGGAGCTGAACCGCACCTGCAGAGCCATGCAGCAAAGGATTGTGGAGCTCATTTCGCGCGTCTCCAATGAGGCTGTTACGGAGGAGTTGCTGCATGTTAACGATGACCTCAACAACATCTTCTTGCGATACGAAAGGTGCCAGGTTCCCCACCTGTCCCATCCGACTCCTTTAAACACATGCAGAAATAAGCTACTGGATACACAGAGGTGAAAATTCTGAAAATTCAAACCAAGATTTTGTTTCAACCAGTTAGTTGAGCATAAAGTACTGAACTGGGTGGCTGAAACAAAATCTTGGTCTGGATTTTTACTTTCTGGACCTGAACTACACATCCCTGTATATATGTCAGTATTTTTTAGAATTTAAGAAAAATCTTTTGCATTATGTGATACATAACATTATTTATAAATTTAAGTAGCAGTATTAATTCATTTTACCTTTGTTGTCTAGTGCTAAAAAAAGCCACACTGAACCAAAAGACAGTGTCAGTTGTTTATCGTGAACAAAGGAAATGGGCTTTATGTATATGTGTAATTATTTTTGATTGTGTACAGTTGATAGGTTAATTACTTAGTTGTTTTGTCTGTCAGGTATGAGAGGTACCGGACAGGCAGGACAGCTCAGAATGGCAAAAATGGGGTGAGTCACAACGAAACACCAGTTTGCTTGTAAATTCTTGTGTGTTTGTACGACTGGTTTGTTTATATGGTCTTTCTCTGTCATCGTCTGACATCTACTGGTTACTGGTTGTCCCTTTAAAAATGTTTCGTCGGGTAATATCAGCCATGAGTGTCACTTCAGTTTCATTAGTAATGGGGGTCACTGTGACCCGCTTTGGATGCATGGGGCAATAATCAGCATGTAAAGCCATTTATTTTTCTGTTTTTTTTTTATGGCTAGCTGAGGCAGGCAAGTACAAACATTATTCTTTATGTTGTTGTATTTGGGAATGAGGAGTTGCACCAGGGAATGTCAGTAGCTCTTCAGCACACCCTGATGCCGCATCCAAGCCTGCTGCCATTGCTGCAAACTCGCATGAAACAGACCCCGGGAACCGCAGGCCTCCCACGGACCTACTGATAAAATCGAAGTGTCCTTATGTGGCGACCTCAGACACCCTGACGAGTCTGTAGGACATCCATGGCTGGGGCGTTCTTCCGAATGGCAGAGGAGCTGAGGCTGTGTCCTGATCAGAATACTGGAGCTGTCGTGGCCCCCACCCTGATTACGGGCGTCGCCGCAGCCCTCTCCGCGATGCACAGACGCGCCTCATCACGGCCTGCTTCCGTATGCAGCATGCATTGAATGACCCTCAGCCTTTCCTTAAAGATGCAGTGTCTGTCTGTGTCCCCCCCCCCTCCCCCCCCGCAGAATACGTGGATTTGCAGCTGCTTCGTTTAGCACATATACGTAATACCAAAACAAACCATGACCAAACAATGACTCATTTTTTTTTACTTTCGAATGCCAGAGATGACCGTTAACTTATCTGACAGTTTCTCATGAATCTTAAGGTGACATCAGGTGACCTTTAGAGGCAAATATAATGTAAAAATAAATTCCGTCACCAGTTTAACTACACTGTCCTGATAGGTGTGGCAATGCTTGCTGGTCATGAAAATCTACTGAGTGTGAGTGTGCCAGTTTTCAGATTGAGGACACAGTTTCAGCTCCAGACTTACAGTTCCACTGCATGGTTCGTGTAGTGGTCAGTGCTTGCCCCTCCCACCCCCCACACTACCACCACAAGAACTGCATTTTTGCGCTGCAGCTGAACGTATCGACCGTGCACCTATCACTGCTCCTCAAGAGCCAGGGGGAGTCCTGGGGGTGTCAGCTGTTAGCAAGTCACCCCTGTAATTAAAATGTATTGGCAAAACCCCCCAGGATGCTGGTTCTTATGGATCAGGGTTGGACATGTCTGGATGAGGCCACTTTAGTGCTGGTAAACATGCATCACGTGTTGTTAGTGTTATTACCAATGCGATGCACTACTGTATCGATCCCAAGCCATTCTCCTATATTTTTCCTAAAGTTTTTATTTAAAGCCCAGGTTTGATCAGGATGCCCTCCTGTTAGCAGAACGGCTGAGATTTTACTGCATTCCTTCTGGGTAACATCTTGTTAATGAAAAAGCCAGTATCTCTAACTACAGGCACAGAGAGCAGGACTGGATGATGAGATAAAAAATTCACTGAAATATCTGGGGGGAAAAAAGGCAGTTTATTAGCTGATGTGAAATGCCGTTAATGTGCGCATTTTCAGGGTCCTCGCCCAGTTCGCTTCTCCTTACTGTTACACGTGCCGGTTGGCTGCGTTAAATGTGTGTGACCCATGGGGAATTTGCACTCCTGCCCACCATTACAATTTGACACCACAGTATGTTTAAAAAAAAACATCTTTTTATTATGTGATTCCCAAAAATGAAGGTCTGCCGGTTCCTGTTTTGCCTCCCTACCAGCAGGCCCATCAGCAGCATGTGACCAGTGTCTGCCAGCATTAAAGGAGTCTGCAGAGAACTCGACCCTCCAGTGGTATTATGTTTATGAGGCTGTTTAGCAAGTTAAAAGCAGTCTGACAAGTGCTTTTAAGGACTCTTTACAGTTTCAGGCAGCTAATGAGAAGTAACAGAGCATATTTATGCATTTCTAGCTTAGAAATTTGCATTAACAGCTGTTATGCTACTCCTGTAATGAAGTTTCCTATACAATGCATGTTATTCAGTTCAACTTTTGCACTGCATTCAAACCCCATTTGCCTTTATCCTTCCATCTACCCTCCAACTGCTTACCCAGTACTCGGTTAGGGGGTATTTGCTTTTATAAAAAGCCATTTTATGTCTGAGATTTTTATTTTACCTAGATTTTAAAATCCAATTTAATATGCTATTACTGTTTATTTGTCATTGTAATACCCATCCTATGTAATTAGGCTATTATTATAATAATAATATATTTTTCTCATTAAAGTTGTAATAAAATGCAAATGTCAGTGAATAGAAGTTGCATGTATGTTGTTAAAGAGAGAGCCCATTTCTGCCAGTGATGACGCGTGCTTGATTCCTCCTGTGACTGTCCCTGCCTTTGTGCTCACAGGTCCTCAGCGAGGCTACTGAAGACAACCTGATCGACCTGGGGCCGGGCTCCCCGGCAGTGGTCAGCCCCAGGGTGAGCGCGGTACCCCCTGCCTCGGTGGCGCCCCCTGCCTCGGTGGCGCCCCCTGCCTCTGTGGCGCCCCCTGCCTCGGTGGCGCCCCCTGCCTCTGTGGCGCCCCCTGCCTCTGTGGGGCCCCCTGCCTCTGTGGCGCCCCCTGCCTTGGTGGCACCCCCTGCCTCGGCGTCGCCCTCCCTCTCTACACAGCTTGCTGGACTCGGTAAGGCAGCAGCCTTCCACACTGCCTGTCCATGCATCTTTAGAAGCCATTAGTGCAAGATGGGTGGCAAATTACTGCCACTTGTCTGTGGCTCTCGGATCTAGAGTTACTGTTTTCAAGTTATGCTACCCGTAACTAGCACTCTTCTTTAGATAATTGAGAGTGAGGAACATCTATTAACAAGTGATGAAAGCCTTACAGTGATCTCTGTGCTTAAGCTATTCTGGATCCAGTTAGCATTACTCCCTTTTTTGTGATGTCTCCAGATATGGGAGCAGACAGTGTAAGCGGAACTTTGAGCTCCATTCCAAGTTATAACCCGCAGGATGACTTTGATGTGTTTGCTCAGACAAGGACTGGCACCCTTCCACAGCAACATAAAAAGTAAGAGACTTTTACATCCAGTTTTGCTCCTACTGTAAGAGAAATGATGAATTCTGCCTTTCTGTATGTAACAACAGGTCACGAACAGAATAATGAAACAGCTAGAGATTTATCAATATCAAGGGGTAGAGCCACCTTTTCCTACAGAAAAGTCCTGAATTGCATGTAGTGGAATGTTGGACCTTTCAAAGCTTCCAGTTCTTTAAGGGATAAAGGAAGTGGAAATCTGCATGCTCCTGAACATGTAATGGTGTTTAGATTATTATGACTGAGGAGGTCATAGAAAGCTTGGTAGTTAGGAAAACATCGTTCATTTTTTTAGCAGTGTATCTGGAGACATGACCATCTTGGAATATGGGGACATCAGAAGGGAACTGTCTTGGAAAATGTCCTCATGTTCCTTGGCCATTATGTGATCATGTGGAGCAATCATAAGACTTAATGATGGCGTAGGTTTTGTTGAAACTTGGTTACATAGGAATTCTTTTGAGGTCATATTTGAGGCTGAATTACAGCCTATCAACCATCCAGATGAAATTCAATGCAGTTTGCCCATGTTTAGCAAAATGCCATTTGCACATTCATTTTGCAGTTTTTTGTGACTGAGGCACCTGTAACTCGTCTACTGATCCTTTGGTGTCTTCGGACCTTTGGGGGGTAACCTCAATTTGCCTTGAAAGCTCACAGATCGAAGTCCTGATTGTTGAACAGCTGACGCAATGCATCTAACCGTAATGAATGCATTGCGTCAGGATCAGAATGCGTTGCTTTAAGCCAGCGCTGTAAGCAAGTCGAACGCACCCAATGACCGGACTGGGGAAACAAACTGACACGCGGACTTAATACAGAGGACTAATGACAACAACCAGAAACAGCTGATCACATGGGGATCCCACATGAGGTTAACGAGGGGGCGTTTTGGAAGCCATTAAGAAAAAAATGCTCTTTTTATTTTATCCTGTTCATTTTGTGTTTTAATGCTAAAAAAAAAACAAAACATATTTAGGTGTAATTTTGGGGGGGCGGGAACCAATTAATTGGTTTTCCATTATTTCTTATGGGAAAAATTCGATCAGAACTCGAACTTTTTAGGATTCGATCCGGAGTCCGGAACGGATTAAGTTCGAGAACCGAGGTACCACTGTACTGCAGCCATTTTTCAAATTCAGTACAAAATACCCTGCCTGATGTTGTGATGTCTTTCAGCACCGTTACCAGTTTTTATGCCAGTGGAGAACCAACATCTTGAAATGTTGGTACTTTTGGTACCTTCTTACCAAGTGCCTGGTGCAGTGGAAAAGCACCCTTACTGTTTATTTGCATTCAGCTAATGAGGAATAATAAAAGCATTTTCCATGTGGTGTTTCCATTCTTTTGTCCACCTTCTGTATCTCAGTGGTTTGCCTTTCCTGAAGTGGAGATTCTTATTAACTTAGTATGGCACATACAAGATCAAAAGCACACGTGCCGGACATCTCATTTATCCATTTATTTGTTAGCAGTACAGAAGTTGAAGATACTCAGGTGTCCGCTGGGGACATCAGATCTCAGAGCGCCGAAGGGGTAAGTGCACTCAGAGCTGTAAGTATCTGTGTCTCCCCTTGACCTGCATGGACTTACTATGGCGTGGCGTGAACTTCAGCTCTCGACTCACAGCTACAGCTAACACTACTAAAAAGTGAAGCGTATGCAGAATCTGTAGTGTGGTACTAATGAAATATTGACATTCTTATGATCTGGGTTTGGGTATAACATGGGTGTACTGTTCTTCTGAACTTCTGACTAATTCTTCCAGAAATTGTAATGGTGAACTGTAGAAACTAACTGCGTTTGGGGAATAAAGTTCTCGGAAGTTTCAGAAATGGATTGGGGATTCCACAGCAGTATATGCCTTCTCTGCCGAGCAAAGACCAAGTCTGGAAAGAGACAGACCTTAAAGCACTGATATTGCATCCTTCCGAAACGGTCACACATTATGCCCAAGGTCCATATCCCCTTACAGCTTACTATGTCAGGGTGTGCAGTTAGATCTGAGTGTACAGTAGGGACCTAGAAGTTAAATTACATTAATTTATAAACTCAGCTGAAATTGCCTAGTTGGAAATTTCACAAACCACAGAAGATTTGTAGTTATGTGCTTATATAACCTGAGGGTGGAACAAGTGTTTATGTGTGTTTCTGTAAATGAAATGAAAAGTTTGGAAAGAAAAAGACATTTCTGGAGTTCTGGGGGTATCTTAGTAAACGTCAGCTACTGAAAACATTGGAGTTCATATCTGGCTGGATTAGGGTGTTGTGCAGGTCAGTATGCTATAATCTGTGTCTGGAAGGGTGTAGGTTCGAATCCCAAGCCTGGCAGAGTAGCCATATCACTGTTGGGCCCTTGAGGAAGGCCCTTAACCCTAACTGCCCCCGGAATGCTAGATGCCAGGCTGAACCTGCTCTCTGACCCCAAGCTCTCCTCAACTTGTATGTTGACAAAAGTGTCTACTAAATAAATAAATGTATTGATTAGGAAAGTTCTTATCATGTAATACAATTTAATTTGGATAAATGTTTTCATGAAATGGATTTTCTATCTCGATTCTATCATAACATTTTATCATTTTTTTTTACATGTTCAGTCCAACTTTTTGTTTTCTTTATATAAAAATAGTTATGGATATACATATTTTGGGTTTCTGTTTTTGCTTCATGTGTATATGGCCTTTTGTGTTGTTGATTCAGCGGAGGTTGAAAGGGGGTAACGCAGACATGGAGCCAATAGACAGCTGGCTCATTACCCAAGGAATGGTGAGACGTTCACCAGCGCTGCTGTCCATGTCACCACTCCCCCCCCCCCTCACTGTGCCCCTGCACTGCTAATCCGGCAATATTAAACAGTAAAAGGGAGAGCTGGCAGTGCTGCAGCGATGCCACTTTGGGCGCCCGGCGGCACAGCCAGTGGCCTGACCCTGCAGGTCAGGTGTCATTCTTCACTTGGAATTGGCACTTCTCTGAATTCATCATTTGGCCTATCAGGTTGATGGATTTTTTACCTTCCATCCCAAGAGCATTTTATAAATTCAACTTAAAAAAATACGGAAATTTTAATGCAGTAAATCTGTTGCCCATTGAATACCACATTGATTCTTTTTACATAAAATGCATATTTCACAAAATTTTAAATGATATAAATAATGCTATAGCCTAATCTTTGTCTTTGAAGTTTGTTATTATGCTAACATTAATGTCACATTGGTTTGTAACTCGGTTTTCCAGTGAAAAGCCAATTGGATGAACATCACAGTTGAGTGCTTTGTCGTTAAACTACCACTTTTCCGTTTTCTTGATTCATTAATAATGTGTTGTTGAATCTTTTGCTGAGGAATCTTTAAGGAATAAGTTTGTTCCAGTCGTGGCAATGGCACTTAGTGTCACACTCTCAGCTCAATCCCTTTTACTGTTGGCATCCATTTCATGTCAGCCATCATATTCGTCACTTACCGTATGATCATCTGATAGCGTCAAAATAACAGCCTGTTCCATTGCAGCAGACTGCATTTTTTTAAATAAAAGTCATAAACAATTATGGATGCCGAATTTCACAGAAGCTTGAGTTTATATAAGTATGCAATTTCAATGTTATCTTTTTAATATCAGATAAGTACCAGAATCAACAAGTTTCTTTATATCTGATGATCACTGGAAAACAAACTTTTTTATTTTTTATTTTTTATACTTTTTTGGCTATACATTAGATTACCAACTGGAGTTAAAAGATATTTCTTTCTTTCTTTTTATAAAAGCATGGTTCTACATTTACCTGTAATTTGGCCATTTTTAAGTCAGTTGGTGGCTTTGGGAAGGCTAATTAGGTTTCATCCTAAAGTGTAAATGTAATGTAATGTAAGCTGGACTCAAATGAATGAATGAAGGATGATCAGAAGAAATGGAAAGAACCTGAGTGTCACAGCAAAGGGTCTGAATACTTAGGACCATGTGATATTTCAGTTTTTCTTTTTTAATAAATCTGCAACAATTTCAAAAATTCTTTTTTTTGTCTGTCAATATGAGGTGCTGTGTGTACATTAATGAGGAATTTTTTTTTTTTAATGATTTTAGCAAATGGCTGCAATATAACAAAGAGTGAAAAATTGAAGGGGGTCTGAATACTTTCCGTACCCACTGTATATAGTTTATCATGTTCTGACTTCATAGTCGTTAGTAAAAAATCAAATACTCCACTAGAAAAAACAGGATTTTTTTAAATTTGAGTGTTCATGTGTGTTTTATATTTTTGTGTTTTCTGTAAAAATATAAAAAGTTAAGTCAAAGAATCCTGCTTCAGGGGAAGCCTGAGTTACCCTGAACTGTGATTAGTTGGCTGCTTTAAACACAGTGTGGTCGCTGGATCGCCATTCCAGCTTCTCCACCATGTGTAGCCTGTGCTCTGGCTGCTGCCTTGTTGTCGCTGCTAATTAGGTGAGGGTCAAGGTTGCAGGTGTTTCCTTTTCTTTATTTAATGAACATCATGAACCATCTACATCCCATCGCTGGTACTGCTGGTTTTTGTGAGTACTTTTAGTAAAGCCATAAGCTGTTCTGGAGGTGAGCTTTCGGATGTGGGCTGATGGCGTAAAAGACATTTTAAAAGACATACCTCAGGACTGTCCGACCTATTTAATGTTTCTCAGATTATGGTTCTACACACTCAGACATCCAATTTCATCCAAGTAATAAAAGAGTTTAAAGAAGTTAAAGCAGCAGGGACAAATTCAGGGTCTCTCTCTGGATGAGCATAATTTAAAGACGAATCATTGTCCTAATAAACAGTGTGTCCATAGTAGCATAGATAACCTGCAGTCACTCAGTGATAGTTAGCAGTGGAACTTGACAGAGATCATCCTTTTTTCTGTGAGGAATTGAATATCCTGGAAGATTTACATGCGACACGTTCTTTATCTGGGCGGCGCTTTGGCTCGGTGGGTCGCACTGTTGCCTCATACCTCAAGCGTTTGGGGTCTGAATCCCATCTCTGCTCAGTGTGAGTGGGGTTTGCTTGCTCTCTCTGTGTTGTGTTGGCTTCCTCCCACCAAAGACATGCACTTAGGCTGGATGAGTGTTCTTTTAAAATATGGAGGTCGGTAGATTGATGGATCTTCCATAACGCTGGGTTACATGGGAAGAAGGAAGGTGCTCTAATATATTGTAATGTTGCTTTAGTCATATAAGACAGACCGACCTATATTTGGGGCTTCTGGGCTGTCCAAACAAACATCTGGCTGTAGCTGTGGTTTGGGTTCAAAGGGAACCCATTTTCATATCCAATTCTCACCCCTTTTTTCCTAACTTGAGTGCAGTATTTAAATTCTGTCTTGCCTTTTAGCTCTCCCAGAATGTCTCTTGCTTCCTCTGCCCATTTCCGCTCTCACCGCATGCCATGCATCACCGCTCTGGCTTTCTGCTTCCTCCACTCACAGGCGTGTATGTGATGCCGCTGTCTGTTGTCGTGTGCCGGCGTGGGTGGTATTTTAATACTTTAGCTTTTCTTTGAATAATTGTGATTAAAAAAACAAATCATTGTCCATATTCTTCTGTTAAAATTCCGGTATTTTTGTTTTCTTTTGGGGGAAATTGTCTGGCTTGCCTGGGCCTTGGTTTGTCCGTGGCTTTGCCCCATAGATCCCCGTTGCTCAGTCCTCTGTCATGGATGACATAGAGGAGTGGCTCTGTGCTGATGTGGTGAGACTTCTTTACCTTCATTTTTATGCTTTATTTTACCTCGCATCTTTCTTTTATTTTTATTTCTTCCCCAGCCATTGTAGTTTTTCTTCAGTTATGTTTCACCAGTTATGTTTAATTGGTTTTGCATACATTTTGTTCTGCTGTAAAGCTCTTATGCTGTAGATCTAGTAGCCCTGCTTGTGTAGATGTAAGATTTAGAGCCAAGTAGTGCTTTAAGTTTTAATTGTCCAGCTTTGGCCTTGTACTGTTGACCTTGTTTGCACATTTCTTCATGAAGTGTGTGCTTACATTGCGTGTCACCGATGGACGGTCTGAAAGTGATGAGTTGATGTATTAGATTGTCTTGGGAAGTAACATGCAGCATACCTAGGGAATAATATAAAGTTACTATGTGACTGTATATTAGGAGCTTGTATAAAGCGTACCAAGCACTGCATACTCAGTGGCCATTTTATTAGGTAAACCTGCTTAATATCACATGCAGTCTGCTTCTGGAAACAATAACTTATGTGGCTGGAACTAAATACATAGAACCCACAGACAGGGTTAAGAGGTTCAGTTACTGTGCAGCTAAGCATTAGCATTAGCATGGCTAAGGAGTGTGATCTTAGAGAGTTTTAATTTGCTGTGATTCTTAGCACCAGATATGGAGATATCAGCACCTGAGAAACAGCCATCAAATTGGGATTATCATGCACTACAGTGTCTAGAGTTTAGAGAGAATGGTGCAATAAAAAAACATCTAGTCAGCAGCAGTAAAGGGGGCAAAAACACCTTGTTAACGAGAGCGATCAGAAGTCGTTAAAGCTAGCAGGAAGGTCATAAGTGCAAAAATAATGGCTCAGTACAAAAGTGATTTACAGAAAGACCTCTATAAATGCACGCCTCATCTACACGATTCTGACGGTGAAAGTGGGCCCTGCTCCGCACCAGCTGGGTGTTGCTAATGAAGTGGCTACTGACTGTGTATTGGGAGTAGTATGAATTATAGCACAGGACTGCACATTGGTGGGTAATATTAAACATACCAAGGGGCTGTCTGTCGGGATTCATCTAAAACATACCATGTGGCTGTGTATCAGGGAGTATTATAAAACTTACCAAGGGGCACTATTTAGGGGAGTATTACAGGGAGTTTTATAAAGCACACTACGGGACAGTGTATTGAAGAGTAATTTAAAACATACTTTAGGACTGTATATTGGGGAGTAATTTTATAAATACTATGAGACTGTATATTTGGGGATTCATTTTCTTAACATAAAAAAACCAAGGTGTTTAACAATTTTAAGGTACATACCCTTAAAGATAAATGCCCTTGAAAAATCACCATTTACTAATGTAATATTTACTATTTCAGACAAATGCAGAAATCATGTGCCAGTATTCTGATGTTTTGTTTGTTATTTTAGCTCAGCAGGGCACCAACATCCTGCTTGAGGAAATATGTCCCATTATAAAGCTCAGTAGAATGGAGCTGAATAAAGTGTACAGGACAGTACTTCATTACAGAATAACTATTAGTGTTTTGTGTCAGAAGAGGCCCCTGTCCATCTCACTGAATGCCATGGTAGTCCATGTGGGAAATGTGGACACATCTTGTGCCGTAAATAAGCTCTGTGCTTCCCTCATAGATGTAGCTGCATTGTGTTTGTACCTGTGAAGCTAGTGGCCCAGTGGTCCTCAGTCCCCAGAGAGCTGTCTGGCCTGCATATCAGCCCAGATGTCAGCTGAAAGTTGAGACAGGGAGTTTCACAGTCTTTTTAAAACCTAGATACAAAGTAAGAACATTTTAAATATATGTTTTTGTTTTTTGGTATATAGAAGGGCAATGAAGCAGAAGGAGTCACGAGTGAAGGTATGAATGAACATCGTCATACTTTGTTTTGTTTTTTTTTCCTTGAGTGCTTTTACGAAGGCATAAGTCACATTTTCAAAACGCCGGTTTGAATATACCTCCTGCTTTTCCAGAGTTTGACAAGTTTCTAGAGGAGCGGGCCAAAGCTGCCGAGATGATGCCTAGCTTACCGACGCCTTCCGCTGGAGATCCTGCCCCTCCTGCTCACATGACCGGCGGTGGGCGTAAAAAAACGGGGGTGCACGAAGACACCCTCTTTGCTGTGTAACATACCCAGAGTGAAGCATCAGCCTACCAGCGGACTGGCCTGGCCCAGCTTTGGTGTTCAGTCAACACCGTAGCTCTGCTGCCCCCTACAGCACGACCTCTTCAAATCTTAGCAGGTCACTGCATCCTCACAGGTACTCGAGGGAGTGCTTTTCAGCATATCTTCCAGTTTCCCTTTTTGCCATATTGCAACCCAGCTTTTACAGACCCTTTCCCTTCCATTGCCTGCAAAATCTTAGTGAAATAGGGTTGTAAGTGTTCTATACTCCGGTATTTTTTTTTTTTTAATTACCGGGGAATTTTGCTTTTATGCTGGGTTACTATTTTGTTTAGTTTAATTTTCAGTACTTATGTACCTGGAGTTACAGAAGGGCATAGGGGTACTTACAGAAGGGACTTCACCTGCATCTACAGTCTGTATAGTTTACTTATTTGCGTCTTGATTTCTGTGTTGTAGTCTGAATGCACCCACATGCATTGTGTTTGCATGTGTTGGGAACACTGAAAAGGGAACATAAAAAATAAAAATATATATCATAAATATCTTTTTTGCCTATTGAGAACATTACTGTAAATACCAGTAGATACTCCCTTCAGATAAAAGTCTGTACTTGTATGTCCTGAAGTCTGACTTTTCTAATCAAATATTTTAGATTGTTTACACTCAACCAGGGAAGTTTGCCAGCCCAGAACATAGTTAAGCGATTCTCTCATTTCTTGGTCTGAACTTCTTTGGAAATGTGATGAAAACACTAAAGGGGCAGATGCAGATTTGCATGCTGCAGTTCATCAAGCGATCTATTGCTTAGATATTATTGTCATTGTATTGGTGCATACATTTGTGATGGGTTTCATGACAGATTAAAAATGTTTTAACAGAATTGGAATTGATATCTGGATTCTGTTGCCGTTATAGTCGCATACATAACTGACAATGCATTATTTATTTAAATAATCTTATAGAAGTGTTATTTAACAAGATGAAATTCAAAATGTCTTTCCTGTGGTCCATGTTTATCTTTGCTAAAACACAGCAGTTCAACCTGCCTTATTAAAAAGATGAGTGCTATAATATTGTGTTGTGTTTATTTCATAATTACTATAGGTATTTGGCCAAGTAGGGAATTTCCTGTTTGTAACACAAAACACTTTTTAGTAGTTTCTGTTCCAGACTTCAATGAAAAATGCAGGGTTTAAATAATATTCAGCCTCGAACAAAAATTATGTAAATCCCGATAAAATATTTAGTAACAATTACGGAGTATGGATATTGACCAAGTCATAATAAAAAAACAAAATATTTAACTTGAGTTTTATGGTACAGTACAGTGTCTCAGCAATTACCGTGGCTACATACATGGACAGTGTGAATAGTTTGCAGCAAGTTGGATAATGCTGGTCCAAAAAGTACAAATCCAGACCAATTAAGTATAAAGAATCAAAGTCAAAGAGCAGTCAAGTGGTTGGTTGAAATAAAATCTTGGTCTGTATTTGTACTAGTTTTGACCGGCACTTTCCACCTCTGATTTGCAGTGTGTGTGTATGTTGGGGGGGGGGGTAGGTTTATATTACATTGTGGGGACCAAATGTCTCCCACAATGTGATTAAAAACCTGTCATTTTGACGTTGATCATTTTTTATGTTTGGGTGTGTGTGGGTGATTAGCAGTTCCTGCAGCGTCTGAGTAATCTAATCGCCTGAAGTGCTCTTCTACGGACCAGCCTTGGCCTCTGTGACTCCTAAGGTAGGCTTTGGATTCAGGAAACACTGACTGAATGAACAGTAATGGCTACATCCAGACAGTTTCCTAAGTCACAACACATGGACTGCACTTTTTTTCTTCTCATGCCTGCAGAAGCATTCCTGTTTAGTTTTCTGTTTTTCGGTGTTTGCAAGGTATTAAAAAAATAATTATTGAAAACATGGATTAAATGTCACTTTTCATCTATCCAGATGCTCTTTGTATTATTTGTTGTGTTTTTTTTTAATCAGGGCTAACTCCAACGAGAATCAGTGATTAGCATGTGAGTGATTTGTGGCAGCCATTTGCACTATAACACTATGACCGCACATTAGCTTCTACACAACCACAGGAAGACCATGCAAACACAAAAGGTTAGGGGGGAGTCAACCCCCCCAGTCCTGAAGATGCAAGGCTATCAGGGCCAGCTCTGGCTATAGGTAGAACATGAGATGCCCTAAGGGGGGCTCCTAATGTAAAGCTCTCCCCTGGAGGCTATTGTGCTAGCCACTAAGCCACCCTGCTAATTTCAATTATAAATATCTTATCACTTTACATTTATTTTTTCTCAACCAAACAATCTTTCAAAAGGCAATACATTATCCATCCAAGCAGGACTAAATGACTTAGAATACTGCAGAACATGTGCTGTTATACGGTCCCACTCGGTACGCACCTCATATTGGCACATACACAGACGAGGTCATATTTAAACGCCAAACAGGCGCGATTGATGACTGCCAATAGGGCTAATACACTTATATTAGATACCCTTTATTATTTTAATTAAATCATAGTGCTCAATTAATGTTTTCCGCAAAAGTGCCTTTAGTTAATTTAGTATATCGTTACGCAACCCAAGTATAATTAAAGCACGACATGATTATATTTCTTATATATATAGGCATTAAAGCATGATTATGTAACCGTATAATTGCATTGCCGACGGAATCAAACAAAATAGAACTTACTTTAATACATTTTAACCTGCATTGTCGCCTTGTCTAATTTAACCAGCCAGACTAGATATAAATAGACATAAATAATATGCGAGAATAATCAAACAATTGGCCTATGAAATAAAAACAATTACCTTTTTATCTGCACTTTAGTGACTATACGTGACTGTCATTATGCTACAGCACAATAACATTTTAATTCACAGAAAACTATTTTACGGTTTTTACGGTAGGGAGACTTAGCTAAACCTCCGCCCCTACGCGTAAAAATTCACAAATAGTGAACCTCGCAAAAACATTGTTGATAGGATATTGGTCGGATTTTCTTAGCAAATAATTGGCTAATGGGTCTGTCATTCAGCATCACCGTTCATAGTCCACATGCCATGCAAACCTTTGTACGGTAGTTGTTAGGAGTGTAATTAATATTATAGATACTATAAAAAGTATGGGAAACGGCACCTTTTACTGGGTACCTAAAAAATATGGGTTGGCCTTTTTGCACAAAAATCCAGTTTAAATTGGCCTATAACAATGCGTGGTAGTCAAAATGAATGATTTACCATTTAATAGTATAATGCATTTAACATTCTCCGTCGCAGATTCTTCCCCCGAATCCAAAAATACACTACTGTGGTGCTGAGCGAAATGTTTGCTAGATATGGCAATGAATCCCCCCTATACTTCGTGGTGAAAGTCTTCAGCGTAAATAGGCCACTCGTCGCCGCCCCTTTCTCTCGGTGACGTAATCTCATTGAAGGTACTTTCGGACAGTCAGCAGAAATCTCTTTGTGGCAGTATTATCACAATATATTCTATACTTTTCCAATTACAAACTGGCACTATCTAAAAAAGACATCGATGGAATCAAATTCTGAAATACGTACGATACTGCAACCTCACTGATGTTTTTTATGTTCAATTTGAATATAAATAAATTGAAACGTTTCAAAAGGTTTAAGGTTTTTATATATTGTTTTTAATACATTTTTGTCAAATGCACTGAATAATACTGAGTTTAATATAATAGACTATAAAACAATAAACAAAATAGGTGAAATAGAAACATGTTATTATTATTATTATTATTATTATTATTATTATTATTATTATTATATTAATGATTATAGTTATTGTTATTATTATTATATTTTATTATTAATAAGATTATACGTTTTTTTTTCATGTGACCTGTAATAACCTTATACTGAAAAGGTTGCAGTCACCTGTTTGTAACCCTTGGTCAATCACCTTGCTTTGGCAGTAAGCACCCACGCGATCTTTCTCGCTCCGTCTCTGAGGCTGTCTGCAGAACTGCAAGTTTCCCATTGGCTGTAGGCAGTCACCTCATGTCAAAACATTGCTTTACAAATCCAGCTGGACTGCCATGTGTTTTGTAGTTAAGGAGGCAGACACTACACATCCATAGTGTAGATGCTCTCAGTCTATATGTTTGCCTCCAATTTAAATTAAAGGTTTAAGATCAATGAAGACCGTTTTATTTGGATTGCTATTTAAAAAGTCGTTATTGATAAGCTTTCTGGAAACAAGTTGATTAAAAACTTTCTATGATATACAAGCTACAATACATTAAATATTAATATGGATTGCACTTTGGAAGGTAAATTAAAAATTTAATTAAAAACTTTTTTTTGTGTTTCTTAATATTTTTTACTTCCATTGCATGTGTCCTATATATTGTATGTATTGAAGATTTAAGTAAAGCAAACTTATCTAATTTAATAAATAAAACTGACAATGGTGGGTTGTTTTCAAATTAATCGGACTAATTTATTTCCATCGAGATTCAGCTGTCTATTTATCTTGTACTTTTTCAACATTGTGAAAATGTTTTATAGACATAGAAATGCCTGTTGTTTACACACTGTATCTAACGTTGAGATGCTCTATGGCTAATTTATTTATTTAATTGTGAATGATTAATGTAGCCCGCAATCACGACATATTTTTTACTAAAATGGCAAAACGTACTACATGTAGGGATCATTTCTCTTGTTTGGACCCCCAGCATATAAATATGTGCTTCTGATTCAGTGAAATTCCCTAAGTAGGAGCTGTGCTTTATTGTTAATAGAATGGATTCACATTCAACCGGAATTAAAACAGCCATTCCACATGGTTTCTGGGCATAGCTTGTTGTTAACTGGATTTTCACCACTAAGTGTATTAAAGTGCTGTGCGCCTCCTCCCTGAAAGGTGATCTGTTTCTCAAAATAATTATAAGTAAAATGCAAGAATGACCTTTTTACACATCCATCCTTCTTTTTAATGTACAGTTCTACACGTTTATATGTAGATCTAGATATTTGATATATGTTGTACGAGTTAAGGGGAGCGACCCTGTCATCTTCCAGCCTTAATTTTTAGTTATTTCATAATAATAGTAAAAAATAATAATAGATTACATTTATACAGCACCTTTCACAAACCCAATCATCTAAGCATGGAGGCAGAAGAGAAATGTTCATTAAACACAATTCATGATTAACATAATTCAAAAGTTTTTGAAACTTTTGTTATATTTATTTAAAAAAAATAATGAAAGACTGATGAGTTGTACTGAAGTGCTCAGTAATCACTGAAAATAACCCAAATGAAAAATCTAAAACTAACAACACTGTATGATGTGTATGGTGGTGATTGTCTCCTGTTCCCAGACATGCTGCAGCTCATCAATAACCATGACATGGAGTTCGCCAGTGTTTTTGATCATCCCCAGTTCACTGGAGGTGCCCCTACTCAGGACCTCAGAGCCCTCTCCGAGTCCACTGCTACTTCAGCTCCCACGTCAGCTTCCACTCTCCATCCAGAGGCGACTGCCACCTCACACTTAGATGCCCTGCTGGATATTCCTGCCCCCACTACGCTGTACCAGCCCCCACCCTCTGTGCAGTCTCCTTTTCCCCAAATTTCAACACCCAGTCACCCCAAGCTCCACCAAACCGTGTTATCTGGTCATGCGCAGTGCTGGGAGGGCCAGGCTTCATCGGCATGCGATGCTGCGGAAGATGTAGACTGCCCTGGACAGTCGCCCTTTGTCCCATCTCAGCAGCAGCAGTCACAGCTTGCGGTCAGCCATCACAGTCTGGATGAGTACTCAGGTATACAGCTTCGCTTTGGCATTTGCAGTCATCTGCCACTCGTAGATGCAGGAGTGTAACTTTGGTTCATGGGAGCGGTAGAACAGCCCCAGCCTCAGCTGGCAAAGAGGGAATTTAGCAAATCATCGCTGACTTGCACAACTAAGACTGTGGGCTGCCCTTTGAGATTTACACCAGCTGCAATGCTAGTTGCCAGTGAAAGCTGGCTCTCACTGGAGCACTGGGCCCCTGGTGAAGAGGCTCGGTCTGCATGTCAAAGAGCTGCTGGTTGCATAACACGCAAACGGGCCCTTTATGTGAATTTGAAGTGCCAATTCAGTTAGCTTTAAAAAGTTAACAAAAGATAAAATACATTGTACTTTAAAGAGCCTTGATCAACTGCAGTGATGCTTACTACGAAAACCAAGTTTATCAGTCCATCCAGGTCCACTCCTCTGCGACATGGAATTTATAGTTACATATAGAATGAATACATGACCCAGTACATGTCAAATAGTCTAGCAACCACTTTTTATTGACTAACTGACCAGTTACCTGGTCCTAAAGAATGTTATGTAATTATGGCTGTAATACAGAGTATATTGTATTATGTCAGATGAAATCCAATAAAGTATGGATTTTCTTCTCCGTCAAACTTTACTGTGACCATAGGTAATTGTTCCTTGGTGTCAGTGGCTGTAAAATAAGTGCCCAATAAGGCCAGTGAGTAATTTACACTAGGGATATGTTTTCAGACTCTGTTGTGTTTGGTGGATGCCGGTTAACTCTTTAAAGTAAGAAATGCCAGTCAGAAATTGTGAAAGGCATTTTTGCAGGTGCTCCATGCATTTCGGCCTGAAATATCACTATAAGTGAAAGATGCATGGTGTAGAGTACTGAATAAAGTATGAAAGCTGTAATAATACTGTAATGTTCTAACATTTGACGGCATCGCACGGCTGCCTCGTCTGTCCATCTGTAACAGTTGCAGCCTCACTTTGCTCCTCCACAGCGGTCCACAGTCATCATCCTTCACAGCCCACCTCCAGTCTTACAGCTCCTCAGCAGTCAGCCACACACGCAGCCCAGGCTCAAAGTCCGCCCACCGACTCCCTGCTGGCCACGTCGTCATGTCCCTCCACGCAGATTTTTTCTCCGCACGCTCAGCAAGTTCCTGTGAGTGTGGCTGCATGTGCCGCTTTCATAGTGTTGCTGTGGTGCGTTCGAAAAACGAAACGCGCACACTGTCTGATCGTAAGAGATGGCCCCCTGTTACCCTGTCGCCTTCTTGCACCTCCTGCATTAGCTTCCATTAACTGTTCCGTCTCTGATGCTAATTTCTCTGTCTCGCTCCAGCTGTTCCTCCAGCCCCAGTTCATCAAAACAGACTCATTGTTACTCACCTCCCGTGCTGTGAAGCCTCCTTGTGTTACCTGTGCTCCTGTTCAGACTACATCTCTACAGGTAAGGCATCCAACTTCAAGAAAAAAAAATGATATTACACTGGTACATATATATTTTTCCTCCACAATCTCTAGATCAGGGGTCTCCGACTCCGGTCCTGGAGAGCTACTGTCCAGTAGGTTTTCTATCCTACCCA
Source organism: Paramormyrops kingsleyae (assembly GCF_048594095.1). NCBI lineage: Eukaryota > Metazoa > Chordata > Actinopteri > Osteoglossiformes > Mormyridae > Paramormyrops > Paramormyrops kingsleyae. The sequence continues at coordinate 19,559,230 of NC_132801.1, read as the reverse complement.
GCTTCTGATGAGCCAGACCTGTTGTCAGGTAAATACCAGGAGCAGGTGTGGCTCATCAGAAGCCAAGTGGGACAGAAAGCCTACTGGATAGTAGCTCTCCAGGACTGGAGTTGGAGACCCCTGCTCTAGATGTTTTTAAATATAAAATTAAATGACGGTAAACTTCATTTAGCTGAATTTTAATGTCTGACTGCCCCTTCCTCTTTGGCATGTTTTCAGGCTCTGATAAATGGTGGCGCCATCTTGACCACTGTGCCCATCATGGTGGACGCAGAGAAGCTCCCAATTAGCCGCATATCTTCAGCTGGCAAACCGTCAAACAAGGGAGAGAAGCGTACGGCCCACAATGCCATAGAAAAGCGATACCGCAACTCAATCAATAACAAGATCATTGAGCTTAAAGACTTAGTAGCTGGAACTGAGGCCAAGGTAACCTCACAATCACTCCCCATGTACACAGATGGTAGGTTGTCATCCTGTGTGAGAAATATTAGAACTTATACATCTGTTTATTTGTTTGTCTTCAGCTGAATAAGTCGTCGGTATTGAGAAAGGCGATCGACTACATCCGCTTCCTCCAGCAGTCTAATCAGAAGCTGAAGCAAGAGAATATGGCTCTCAAGATGGCCACCCAGAAAAACAGTAAGCTTTACTTTGAGTACCACAACCATTAAAGCGATTCCTTTCGGTGGCGGGTCTTCGCTGACTGCCTCTCATCTCTTTTCCAGGATCTCTGAAAGATCTGGTGGCCCTGGAGGTCGAGGGCCCGACCTGCGGCGTGACGAGCGAGCTGCTCACGCCGCCGCCCTCTAATGCAGGGTCACCTCTGCACTGCGGCTCCTTCCCCCACTGCAGCAGTGACTCTGAGCCCAGCAGCCCTTTTGGGGGGGTAAACAGGCACTAACGCTAATGCTAACGCTGACTTATTTAGCTGATGAAGACTCTTAGGTCATTCTCAGGTAAACTGCAGTGATGTTGCTGTTTCTGATGTCCTGTGTTTAACATGATGGGCTTCTCCCTCTCCCTCTGTTCTCCTCCCATTCAGCTGGTGCTTAAGCAGCCGAAGGTCTCCCGGCGTGATGTGGCCATGATGGATCGCTCTCGCGTAGCTCTCTGCATCTTCACCTTCCTCTTCCTCTCCCTGAATCCAATGGGGTCCCTGCTGAGCAGGGGGATGGGCGGCACGGGTTCTGCGGGCACCACAGGGCGCACAGGGGCCAGTGGATCAGGCCGCACCATCATGAGTGTGGAGAATGGAGGTACTGAGCTCGCACTAGCTAGTTTTGGGACTTAATGGGGGGGGGGGGGCTGGTGGCAAAGGGCACTGACAGAAGCTAAGTGAGAGCTGGTTCAAGGTTTAAACCAGTGGAAATATCTCGCTGTATAAAAGAATGTTGTTTGACCTCTTTTTGAAGGGTGAGTAATTAAAGAAATAATAACAAAATGTGATTGATTGATTTGATTGATTGATTGATAAATAAATCTATGATGATGCAGCATCAAAATGAAAAGAATGGAAAATGCTGGCATTTGCATGTTATGTACAAGCTATCAATTTTTTTTTTATTTCAAGATTGGTAGTTGTGTTTTTGTGCACTTCTGAAATTTGTCAATGAGAAAAATGTGAAATTATACAATCACTTGCAAACAGATGTCTGTCTTTTATGATGTCATTGTGTGCTGTGGCCACTAGGAGATGTGGAGGCGGCGGCGTGGCTGCACCCCGCGGTCCCTGTCCTCTGCGCTTGGCTTCTCAACGGCCTGCTGGTTGCTGCCGTCCTGGTGTGGCTGCTGGTGTACGGGGAACCGCTGACCAGGCCCCACTCCGGCTCATCCGTCCTGTTCTTGAAGCACTACAAGCAGGCCAATGAGGACCTCGCCAAGGTGGGCAGTGCAGCTAGGGGGTCTTTATGGTCGCTGGTGTGCAACCAGGATATCCAGTATGAGGAACGTAATACAGTGTAATTAGTAAACAAATTAACTTCATTCATACGCTTCAGTGAATCTGACACTGAGTCCCTGAAGAATGTGTGCTACTTTCACTTGTACATTATTTAGATCAAGAGAAGTAAGACAGGCAGATGAAGTCGCATATACTGCTGATTTACTCTGCGGTTTGCACCTGCCGTGAACCGGCTCCTTCCATAAAAATACAGTTATCACAAAAATGTATGATTATTTCCTTTACAACCTGCTTAGCTGGTTGAATGACGTAGACGTTTTAGACGAAGGGTTTTAGCAGATCAGTTCAGCAGTGGATTGTGGTCATTTTTTGAAACATTCACAAATGACAGCCCTCGGGGTATGAAATTTAAGGTTTTTAAGATTTTTTTCTTAGTGAGAAAAGCTATGTTTATATAATAATATTGTGGATACAATTCCGACATTCGATTTATATTCATTTCATCTTGAAATTAATGTAATAATGCATTTAATACAATATATATGCAGTTGTGATCAGAAGTGTACAATGCACTTATCATAAACATGTTTTTCCTAGCAGTTTTGGGCTTCCAATGATTTGTACAACTGTTCATTTTCTTTGGTAGAATGATTATACAGCACACAAGTTAATAAAAAAACACCAATTTGATGCGCAAGTTTTAATTTATTATTGTTTTTATGAGACCAACACAGAGTCAAAATCATACATGCAGGGTCAAACATATACATACAGCACAGTCAGTATCTGTTTAAATGTCCCTTAGCACGTTTCAAGTCAATCAGACACTTTTAGCAGCCATCTAGAAACCTCTGGCGGAATTCTGCTTGGATATTTGACCACTCTTTGTAGAATTGATAGAGTTCAACCAAATTCAAACCTTTACCACATATTTCCCATGGGGTTGGGGTCAGGACTTTGCGAAAGTCTTTCCAAACACTTAACATTTGGATACAGCCATTCGAAAACCAACTTTGAGGTATGTTTACGGTCATTGTCCTGTTGGAACAGCCGATTGAGTCGAAGGTTCAACCTTCTAGCTGATGATTTGAGATTATGTTGAAGAATTCTAAAGTAATCCTCACTCTTTCATTATTCCATTATTCCATCTCCTTTGTGCAGTGCACCAGTTGCACTAGCCGTAACACAGCTGCAGAGCATGAAGCTCCTGCCACCAAGCTTAACAGTTGCTACAGTCTCCTTGAGGTTCGATGCCTCATCTTTTCCCCTCCAAACATACCTCTGGTGATTGTGGACGAACAACTCAATCTGACTTGCTTGACTGTGGAGAGACATTGACATTGATGTTCCAGCAGCTTCCAGTGCATGGCAGACTTGTACCTTGGTGGGTCTTGGGTTGCATCTGACCATCCAGACTAATTCTTTGTATCAAATTTCTGATCTTTTTTATGATGTAGTGTGTTGAATAATTATTCTGCCACAGAACAGCTGTAGAAATCAATGGAAGCCCTGAACTGCTGTGACAAATCTGTATATGATAATTGTATGTAAACTTTTAACCAAAACTGTACATGGTGAAAGGATTACAGAAATTTGCAGATGTCAGTTAAGGTCAGCGGCTGTTCGGTTTTTGGATTGCACGTCTGGTGTTATGACACAGCGTCCTTGTTAGTCCGGCAGAATGTTACGGAACTCAAATTACTAAGCTAATTTTACAGGACATTTGGCACATACCGCGCTCTGGGTATCGACTGCTGGCGTGATCGGTAATAACTCCCACCCATTAGAAAAGCAGGGGTAAATTGAGTCACTTCTGGAGGAATTGCAAAACTTCAGAAGCCTTAGATTTGCGGGGCTGCACTAAGATACCGAATTTATCTTGTTACTCTTATTATTATTGTGTCAGTTTTTCTTTTTTCAAGGGCCAGCTCTGCGTGTACAGTGTTTATTATGTCTCTCTGAAAATCCGTCAGGCAGTGTGTTTATATTGTAACTATATCCTAGTTATGAGTTATATCCTAGTGTATGTCTGGTTCTGGGAGATGCGTCTTTGTGACGTTGTTTCTGCAGGCATATATTATCCTTTCCAGCTCTGTCTTTTCATTTTCTTGGGTTTTATTTCCAATTTTCGCCGTCCGTCCTCCGCAGGGAGACTTCGCCCGGGCCTCACAAAACTTTCAGACTTGTCTGGAGGTTCTGGGGCGTCCCCTGCCTGTGTCTCAGCTGGACCTGCTGTGTGGCGTCCTCTGGGCGGGACTGAGGCTGGGCCTGCAGTGGCTGTGGGTGGGCCGCTGGTTGGCGGGGAAGGCGGGCAGCCTTTGGCCGGACCCCCCCTCACAGAGCGATGGTCGTGCCAGCTGCGCCAACGCTACGCTAGTTTACCACCGGCTGCACCAGCTGCACGTGATGGGTATGGAGGGTCTCTGCTAATCGGCACTGGCAAACACAAGTAGCTACAGTGCAGTGTACAGTGTGCCGCAGTATGTTAGGATGCTGTGGTCAGGAAGTCGCTAGTTCCAATCCCAGGGTCAGCAGAGTGATTTCACCGTTATGTCTGTGAGCAAAGGCCCTTAACTTCCCCCAGTTCTCTGGAGAATGTCTAATCTTGCCCAGAAAAAAAAATCTACATTACTTTGGATAAAAGCATCTGGCAAATAAATAGAATGCAATAAGCAATGAATTTTTACACTGCTTGAAGTTCCCTTTCTTGATTGCTCAGTGTCTAAAACACATAGTATAAAATGAAGCTTTATTAGCTTGTTAGTGTAGCTGAATGTGAATCCCCTCTGTGTAAACAGCCTGTCCCTGCCACACCTTTTGTGTAACTGCTCGTCTGGCCCTCTAGGAAAGCTGGGAGGTGGCAGCCTCTCTGGCCTGCACGCAGCCCTGAGCGCGGTGAACCTGGCCGAGTGCTCGGGGGACAGGCTGACTGTGGCCACGCTGGCCCGGATCCACGTCTGCGCCGCGCTGGGAGTCAAGGCCAGCCTGCCGCGGGGGCTGCGCTTCGCCGCCGTGAGTGCGGGCTCTGTGTGACCCCCCCCCCCCCCCCCCCCCGCCGTGTGCTCGCTCAGCCTGCAGCCAGAGGCTCTTAAAGGCCACTGCTCAGTTAAAGCTCTTGTCCTGACTGCAGGTCACATGGTGTTAGCGTGGCTGGCAGTTAATTAGCATCTAGTGAGGTGACGCGCAATGCAATGTATTTGAATCAACACGGCATTTTATAAATAGCCGCGTCATTATTTAATAAGCACCACCTTTAAAGTTGACAGTAATCTGACGGCTTTGCTGAGGTTTGCTTCCATTTGTGTGGCCTGCTAATGTGCAGTGTCAGAGCTACATATGGCCCACGTACCAAGTACATGTCACGTGACCTGCCCCCCTCCCCCATGCAGTGGGTATTCCTGAGCAGCGCGCGTCGCGTCTGCCTCGCCCCTGGCTCTGGTACCCCCCCAGCCATGCGCTGGCTCACTCACCCCCTGGGTCACCGCTTCTTCATGGATGGGCAATGGACTGTGCACGGCTCTCCAAGGGACAGTGTCTACAGCCAGGCCAGGAGCAGAGGTCCAACAGCTGCATCCTCCTCTCTGACATACCTCTACACAAACTGCTCAGTGATTGTGCACGCAGTGCTACACAGAAAGATAATCAGTTAATCAGCTTCCAGATTTGTAATTTATGCAGTTCAGTGCCAGATCAGTAATAATATATGCCTATTTGCCTTTGCATAGCATATAATTAGGAATGATAAATTATGCAATAATAACTAATAATTACAAACTACTAAGATACAATTAGAAAATCTTAATTATAAATCAATAATATATAATTACGAATTGATAATTGCAAATTAATAACATAAACTTGGTAACAGAGAGAATGTTTGGGAGTGGCTGTACTGGATTTCAGCCCTGAACCCCAGCTTACCCTGTGCTGCTGTGCTCTCTGCAGTGGAGCCCCTGGCCCAGGTGACACAGGCGTTCCGGGAGCACCTTCTGGAGAAGGCCCTGCTGTGTGTGCTCTCCTCACCGAAGGAGAAGACCCTCGTGGAGGGAGAGGGGTGGGACTCCGAGTCACCGCTGTGCTAGCAAACAACGGCAGACCAGCTGCCTATTAATCAGAAGCCGTAAAGATCCTTCACGGCTGCACTGTGCTGATGTCACCCTTCTGAGACCTTGGCTGCTCTCAGTACCCTGACCGTCTCATTTACGAAGCTCTCGTTTACATGTGTACTGTGGGCAGCTGGCAGCGTATTTAGCTCCTTAGGACCAGGGTGTGCTTATGCCCTGGGAATTCAGGGCTAGAGCTGTGTGAGTGGATATCGCTGTCTAAGTTATGCTTGGATACAGGCTAAGCACCTGAAATAGCTAAAACGTTCAAGGTATGATGACACGAGATAATATAACTCACTACTGTGCCATGGCATAGCCCTGACTGTGCACGACTAAAACAACAGAGCTGAAATATATAATAAAGAATGCAAGTATCAAGACAAAAAGGATAACGATGTAACTAAATGTAACTAAAGTGGGAATGAGCATGTGCACTGTTATAATATAAAACCGCCAGAATACTGGATGCTGTATATAATACTGGATACTGTAAATATGCTATATATGTGTATACAACCCTGAAAAAAATGAAGAGACCATGTTACATTTTTGTAAATCTGCATTGTCAGATCCTGGTTTAATCCTGGTTTAATCCTGGTTTTGCTGGCTGAAGGCTACATGCTGGCTGAGTGGCAGGTTGCTTCCAGGCTCAAAGTTTCTAAAACTGCAATACACAAGAAAAAGGTAAAGCAGGAAACACTGGGAACGACCAGAAATAAGCCAGGTTAAAAGCAGAAGTGACTTTCTAATGCCAGAGATGACGGTCAACTTATCCAACAGGGCCTCATGAATCAGAGGATGACATCAAGTGACCTTCAAAAAAAAAAAAGGGAAACATTAAGCAGTATGAGGTGTACTGCTAGGACAATTCATAACAGACTCCTAGAAGCAGGACTGATGACCCATAAAGCAAGAAGCCCTTAATTAATGAGAAGCAGGAAGAGCCATGCTGGAGTTTGCAAAAAAAATATATATTTTACACATGTGCATAGCTATAACTTGAGAAATGAGTGAACCTAAAAATTTAGCTGTGGTCTCTTAAATTTTTCCAGAGCGGTATACTGTATATATTTCCAGTATATACTATACATCAGTACATTATTGTTATTATTATTACTCACAGGGAGTATTATTACTCACAGGGAGTATTGCCAGGCTCTTGAGTACCTCCAGCTGCTCATCAGCTTCTCGGACGCTGAGGCCTCCACGCAGTCTGTGGCCCCGGGGTCCGGCCTGGCAGCAGTCACTGGTTGGTAAAAGACCTCAGAGATCCCCGTGCTCCAGTAGGAGCTCCGTTCAGTCCCCATGGCTGCATTAAGAGGCAAAGCCGGCCCATTTTCACGCGTCCACGTCTGTGCTGATGTCACAGGATGCGACATCCACTCCAAATGGTGGGCCTCTACGATGGTGGTCATGATCAGTTGGCTCCAAGGAGACAAAGATGCTGCGGAGAGACTCTGTGCAGCTGTGGAGGACTTGCCTGTGAGCCTGCGGGCACAAGAGTGAGCAACGCACTGCTCTCACACACTCACACACACACACACACACACACACACAAAGGTTTATAATTATATCTTTATGAGGACCGCTCATTCATTTCTATAGGATAAATTCTAATGCTAACTATGACAACCTTAAGCCCTACCCAGCCCTAACCTTAACCATAAGTAACCAAACAAAATACAAGCCATTTGGCATTTTTATTTTTTTGATTCCATTCACAAATTGTTTATTAAATTTAGGTTATCCTTGTGGGGACTAGCAGATCAGTTGGCTGAGTTTAATAAATTTTTCCCAAGGTGGGGTGGGGCCCCTGATTTTGCTGGTTGGGGCCCCTGATGTTTGTCAGGGCCTTTGGCTGTGGCCTAGAATAGCCTTGGATTAATCTGCATCGGGTTTTGGCGACAGAAGCACACAGATGGAACTCACACCACTCACCTTCCCTTATAAATGCCAGTTACACTCTCGTACGCCTGCTGCTGAATACTGACGCCGATTCTGTCCTGTCAGGAACCCCTTGCCCAGAGCCGCCCACTACACATTCAGGGCGATACAGGCCATCCAGGGTCAAAGGGAGAACTGGCAGCTGAGCCTGGGCTACAGTGAGAGGGCCAGCGGCCTCCTGAAGGACAGCCTGAGCCGGGACCCCCCCAGCTGTGCCGGGGTCATCGACAAGGTGCCCTTCCTTTCACCCTCCTGCCCCGTTTTCGGTTGTAGCACCCTGGACCCCTTGAACGGTGCTGTGGTGCATTGTGGTTGCATTGCATGTGTGTGCGCTGTTATGCAATGCTGCTTCAGTGCAACGCAGAGCCGGGTCACGCCGTGCCATCGTGCCCGGACTGCGACCTCGCTGTGGTTGCATGAAGTTCACCACGGGTCACTGTCCCTGACAGATGTGAATCTTGTCTATTGCTTGTATCACTCTATATAAGCACAGAGCTTAAAAAGCTTCATGTACTCAGAATAAATACATTATAACTGCATTAATATTTTTATATTTTCAGATACAATATTTGAAAGATATTCTATATGAACGAGTCATCTTGCATTCTGCCCCTTTTTACAGATCGTTTTAGTCCTGTTGAACGTTCTGTTGGGTAGACTGGGCGTCTCGCTCCGTTCGGCCGTACGCCACCTTGGCCGCGCGTCCTGCTGCCTTAGGTGTCACATCTGTCCCCAAGGGGAGCAATGCAAAGTCGTGTATCATTCCACGTTCTGGACCAGCCACAATGTGCTGCCCTACTTAACAGCATAAAGTAGTGCGTTGACCCACATGGTTGCTTCAGACCTGTTCTGGGATGATCCGGATTGTGCTAAGTGCAGATAGACCCACGTATGCACGGTTATGTTTGTTGTGTAATTCCTTAAGGCTTTATACTCTGCAGTGCTGACAGCATTCAGGGTAATCACCATCTTTACTCAAACAGGCTGGATCACCTGCCTTCCCTTTATTAATTTTAGCCATGTCTACGGTACACGTATGCTGCCGCAGTGATTAATTATGGTGTATCGCGCTGGTATGAATGCGACATATTTTAGATTACTCTGCAGCGAAGGCTGACTGGCTGCAACACATATGTGCTAAGTGGTGCATTAAAAGTATAAAGTAAACAAACTGAAACTTAATTAAAGTGAGTGCAGGGGAGACAACCTGTGGGAGTATGTCTGGGGTTTACTTTGGAGTACTTCATTTGTTCTGTTACCCAGCAACAGCGACTTTGCTGAGGATTCTCCTGGCAACATTTTGAATGATCCCCAGTTCCTTAACCACGGCACCCCCTGCTGTCCAGCTACTGCAGGTGCTGCTGTGCGACCTCCTCCTGGTCACGCGTTCCACCGTGTGGCACCGTCAGCAAGGTGGTCTCCTCCCGGCCCCTGCTCAGCAGCTTCACGGCTTTCAGCAGGACCTGAGCTCCCTGAGGAAGCTGGTGCAGAGCTTTAGGCCGGGCACGCACAGGGTGAGGGCACCAGATGCGGGGGGGATGTGCACGGCATGAGGCGGCTGAACCGTAAACTGAGCCACGCCTTAAATATTGCATGCGGCCATCAAAGTTTAACCTAATTCCTTGAGTGCACATTACACTGACTGTTTGTACGACGTGGAGGGAATGAAATATGGGGGGGGGGGGCATTTGTGGGCACGTCTGGACGGTAACATAAAGCCATAAAAGCGTGATATTGGTAGGGTGCCCACAACAAAAAAAAGAGGGGGAGGAAGGACACGTCCTCTAGCGGCTTAGTTACGGGCAGCGGCCTGCTGATCCAGCAGCCTGATCTACCTGCAGCTATTCCTGCACGAGGGCACAGCCAGGCTGATGGCGGGATCCAGTCCCGCACGCGGCCAGCAGGTCCTGGGCCTCTGCCTGCGGCGCCGCACCACGTCAGCCAGCACGTCAGGTGACCCGGCGCCTTGCCAGCTCGCGCCCGTTTGTCAGTCTCATACAGAAATCTCCCGAGACCAGGGCGATGCCGACAGGAAGTGTTATATTAGGATGCAACACTGTTTTTCCACACGAAGTGCCATCTTTTGGTGTATCTCGGGGATCCCTTGCGAATGTCTTGTATTTTCAGGTGAACCTTGAGATCTGGTGACAGGACAGCCAGCATGGATTTTCGGGGGTATTCTCATCCTACAAGATCCCATTCCCACAACTGGGCCTGCCTAGAATTTTAATAAATGACCCAAAAACGACATCATGCCAGTTGCTTCATTAGCCACACCTGCGTGGGGGGGTCACTGTCTTTCATATCCCTCATTTGCTGAAATGTTTCCTATGTTTTGGTAGTTACTCAAACTTTATGATGTATAATATTGTATTGTTTATTATAAATACTATTTAATACTGTATTCCTCATTTGAATAACACTGTTTCATTCTGCCTTTCATAATTAATGGTGTATTCATACTATTCCCTAATTAAGTGTTTCTCAAGCCAGTCCTCGGGGACCCCCCCCCCGCCCGCCCCCCAGACAGGCCACATTCTTACTCCCTCCCAGCTCCCAGCACACCTGTACCAGGTCCATACCCAGAAATAAATTTCATGGGGGGGGGTCTGATAAATTTCAAATTTACTAACTGGATGCATGTCCGATCAGTAACAAAGAACATTCGGGCTTCAAACTCGTTATTTTACTACGCCTGCGTGCGTGACCTGTAGCAGGTATTCTGCGTCTTTGATTGCTTGATTGCTTTGGTTCAGTTGTGCTGGGAGAGGACAGAAACGTGGACCGTCTGCCGCTCCCCAGGGACTGGTTTGAGTAACACTGCTATGATTAGTGCAGTATTTACGTTTATCATCCTTTGCATTACTCTCGTCCTGTGGTATCCTTGCTGCTTGGCTCCTCTCGATTCATACTTCATGCCATACTCACGCTTATGAAGCTTTACTCCATTTACGCTGCTGCTCCCTTGCGTCTCTGCTGCGTTCCTCCCTCCCCGTGACTCCGTTGGTGTATCTGCAGAGGAGAGTCGAACGAGGCCAGGCCCCCCGACAGTGGGCCAAGGCCGTGACACTGCTGTGCCACTACCTGCCCTCCTGCTTGCTGTCCCCTGTCACCCCCACGTAGCCCATGCTGAACCTGAACCGTCACACCCAAGCCGACTCCCGGGGGGGTTTCCCAGCCCACCTCTCATTTTATGTAGCTGCCACTAAACACAAATATTTATAATTGTGTAAATGATATAAATTTAAAGAATGGAACAAGAATGCCATTTTAAATGTAATGTACATTGTCCTGAAATGAATTATTAAATGTGATCCTAAGGATAATGGGAATTAAAAAAAACACAACGTGTGACTTAAATGAACTACCATTAAAAAGATCCAATCTTATTTTCTCTTACGACTCATTTGCCATTTTTGATAAACCCATTGCAGTGACAGCATTTTGCCACTGTGTGGTGCATGGAAGCTTGTAGTCAAGAAGAGAGGGGGGGGGGGGGGGGGATTTCACCTTATCCTGTGTTTTTGCTGCAGGGGATAATCTGTGTATCAGCCTGATGCACATTTGAAAATAGTGATTTATGTTTGCAGTCTGGAAACACGTAGAACTGGGGATTTGACTTAAGAGGTTTGGATCACTGTTAGTGAAACCTGTTTAGTCCCACATTCACCTGTCATGGGTGCTATCTCTCTAAAATGAAATGAGTTCATATCGGTTGCTTTTAATTTTATAAAGCTTTCACTTGAAGAGATTTCATTTTTGTGCAAGATAGAGCCTGATGTATTTAATTTCCCTATCTGTACAAAAGGAGTGTTAGCTAGGTGATTTCCAGCAATTAATAAATAAAAATAGAGGCTATATATTCTAAGTGTTTATCTGTGCAATACAGCTGTTTTTCTTGAAAAATTGTTGCAATTATTGGAAGGTTAAGTATTACCAAAATCTCGCACTTCTGTTACTGCTACAATATTAAAACATAATATCAGGAGTTTACGTTACATAGTATTGTGCCCAAAGCACAGCTGTACAAATCTGTATTTTTTCTTGTATAGTATGGATTTTCGCCATGTTAATAACTCAGATTTTACTTAGTGGTGCATAGAAAGTTCCTGCCAATGATTTAACAGGAAATTACAGTAATTTTTTATAGAGGGAATTAAAGAATATTGAGGAAGAACTGGAAATTGTTCATACTGTATAAAGGTGTAATACTCTTGAAAAACAGAAGTACAACTGCTATGTGAAATTGCAAACAACAAATAAATTACGAAATGAAATTTTTATGGTTACTGAGAAAAAATATATTTTATCCAGTTGGCTTCTTTGATATTTTTACGATGTAGATATGAATAGAAATACTGTTTTGTAACATGTAGAAACAAATCTGTTTGCTGGATGAAGTTGTTGTTTTGAGAACAAACCATTAATTTAGGATTACATGGAAATAACTCAGTAAAAAGAGAACATTTGTACATAATTATTGTGTTATCTTTTTTTTTTTACAGAACTCTGGCCATGAATGAATATTGAATATGAAAAAAGGAAATGTTTGCCTGAAATAACAGCGTGCAAACGCATTTCAAACATTCAAAAAGTCACTTTAATTCATTATTTTAATATTTTATAAGCAATGACATTAATTTTATAGAAAATAAATATCTCTAATAAATACTATAAACAAGTATTTAAGTACATCACATTTTAAAAGAAACCAGCATAAAATAATTATATACAACATTAAATAATTGAGATGAAGTACAAATTACTGGTCGCTTATGATGAAAGTTGAGTATTCTTCTGTTTTTACTGAAATTTTGTAATATTTTAAGGTTAACAGGCAAGTTTTTTCCACCTACATAGTAAAATGTGAGGTCTGAGCAAGGAAGAAAAACAACACTGATATTCGACTGAGCAAAAATTGTACGATATTCATTTGAACTTTATGCGGTGCAGAGTAGCTAAGAACTGTGCAAAATTCTGTACTTCATTCCTTGAGCTAAATTATGAGTACAATCTTTGAGACACTGGGAGCAGAGAGATGAATACTTAGGTGAACTGGCTGGAAAAGATCAATACTATGGTCATATAAAACTTGATTGCCATGTGACCATTTATTTTATTACAGATTTCTGAAAGCACATTAAAAATATATATATATAGGAAGAAGTTGTATAAATACATCCATCAATCCACCTTGCTCACAGTTACGACACAACTTGAGTATGAATGTTTTTAGATATTTAAGTATTTAAAATTTGATGTTATTTTTTAACAGTGGGATGCTCGAGCAAGGATTGCTTAGTACAGAAAGAAAACCAAACCATTTGAGAAACATGGATAAAAAGCGGTAGATTTCGACTTGGAAGTATCGGAACATATGATAATGCAAAATGACTTCAGCTGAGTTTTTTTTTTTTCGTTGATATCCTCTGAAGGAAAGTCACCCACGTTCTGTTGAAATTAAATGTGGCGGAGTGCATGAGTGCCGAAAGTTTTCACCCTTAAAGGACGCCAGGAAAGAAGAGGCTAGCAGTGACTTTCATCTGCGGACATTAGTGTGCAGCTGGCTTCAGCCAGGGCTGCTGTTTGTGCCGCTCTGCTGCAGGAGCTGGTATCCCGGCGTTCAGCGCCACCCTGTAATCCATCCCGGCCCGTCTGGGCGTGTGTCCTCTCGATGCCCCGCTCAGGAGATCCTCCTAAATCCCACTGCCATTTCTCAGAGACTCTGGGAAGAGAGCGACCCAGATGTATTTGGGTGAGGAGCTGCTGACGGCGAACACTCAGGCCGACCCCAGCCAGCACGGAGAAGCAGGCCAGTTAACGGCACGCCCTTCAGGGTCTGTGACACGGAAGCGAGGGGGGGGGGTGGGGGCGTGCGGAGCGTTAAAGAGCAGCGCGTGCAGAGCCCATCCTCGCCGTTCCTGCTCGCCGTGCAAATCAATACAGGAGCACTGCGGCTGCTTTAAGTCGACTGCCTCGTGAGCCCGGGTCACTGTGCAAGAGGAGAAATATGAATGATGTTCTGCCCTTTTTCCACCATGCAGCCAAGTCTAAGACTCTACCCTGGGGTTTCATCCACAGCTTTCTCTTTTTCTCCTTCTTGCCCTCACAGACATGAAGGAATCAAGGTTAATTTAAGACCACCAGCCTAAAGTAACACAAGCAGGTCGCACAGCGTTCACTCTCCCCATAAATAAGTAAACTCACAAGAGAGGAAAGACTGCATCCTTCTGGTTCCCTCTGGTTCCCTGCATTATCTCCGCGGAGCCCTAGATGGGGGTACTACCCGTTTTATTAAGGCGGCGGAGTGGCATCGCAGAGAGCAGCCTTCAGATCCCAGAGTTAGTGAATCACTTTGATGTGCGCTCTGCCTGCTCTGAGATCTCATTACGTGGGAGGCAGTAGAGGGAGGCTGTATTGATCAGCAGCCAAGTCCTCCTCGCTGTCAGTCTGTGGAGAATACGACGTGGTGCTTCACACACAGCTGGCTGCTGGTCGCCCTGAAAGCCGAGCCTCTACACTGGTTACACTGGTTCTGAACTTCCGCCCTTTTTGTCTTCCGCGCCTCTACCTGTCCAAGACGGGGCGGATGACCCAAGAAAGCTGATACAGATTACTCCACAGCTATGTGACTTCCTTCTGATGGGTCACTTTTTGGTGGCATTATGATTGGAGGGGAGGAAGGGTTTCTCAAAATATGTCAAACTGGAGCCCTGGGCAGAATGTTGGTGGATTGCCATGGCTAGGGTAAGAGGCACTGGATGAGAGTCAGGTCATCTGTAACTAGGTGTTTACTTAAACAAGTACTGAATGTCTAATTGTTCACAATGCAGTGTTTGTTGGAATAAAGAAACAACAATAATTGCACTTCAGTGTTAAACTACAAAAGCGTGTCAAACTGGAAAAAAAAACTGTAGCGGGTGGGTGAGATTTGTGCATACATGACAAAAGTCATTTACCTGGTGGTTTGTACATCTCAAAGACAAGCTTTCTTCTTCCAGCCAGCAACCTGTAATGATAAGAGGGTTAAATCAGCTGGAGAGAGTAAGGATGGAAGACGGGATCATCAACGCTACTCTACATTCTCCTTGATGTCAAGTCGAGGCTTTGATGATTATTCTGATGATGAGAAGAGAGTTTTATCCAAAGAAACTTAACACATTGTACCATTTTGCACATTATCCCGAATGAGGTTAAGTGTCTTTCGTCTAGTGAGATCCATATGGCAGTCTGCATAGCAAGTGCGGTTCATAATCCTTAATCTGTCAGTAGTGGAGCCTGTGTTCTACATATGCTTCCTCAGTGTTTTAATTAACCAGAGCAAGGGATGACTGCAAGCACTGATAACTTAAATGGGTACGGGCACATACAGAACTCCTACCAATCTCTTTGGCACAGAAATAGTGGAAGTTCTGAGGACAGCCTTCATAGGAGCATCTGATTGACGCACCCATATCTTGGCACACTGAACAGCTCTGCACAAGGAGGAAAACAGGATTAAAAACTGTCAATAAAAAAACGCATAGCCAGGTTATTATAGGAGTGATTTAGAAGCTAAACCAGCTGTGGGATTAAAACTAACCCAAATACATTTCACCTGTTAATATAAAATTCAAAGCCTTGTAGTTTTCAGCCTGCATGGATCACATTGTGTGGAGTTCATTCAGGAAGCCTCCTAATGCCTCCCATCTGAATACTCCTCAGTGTCAGCTACGTACCGGAGGTGTCGTGCAGACCGACTCACCGTCGCAGCTGTGGCACGTGCAGCCTCCTTCACGCCGTAAAGTTTTCCAGACACCAGGAAAACCCCGCCGGTCCAAACAGCACAGGCCTCATGGAGCCAGTGCTCCCTGGACTCTGCTTCCAGTTCGGCTCCCTGCAGCGCAGTTCTGCCGCTTTCATGCAGTCTTAAGGGACGAGTCCCGTCCTCCCCAGCCCTTCTCTCAGAACCCTGAAGCTGCTGCAGCCTTTTGTACCTCTCCAAGAATTTTGGCCGCGCAACGCCCTCAACAGAAGCTCTCTCCGCACCTCTCAGTTGTCCTGCGTTGCCTTCACAACTGCTCCGCCCCGCTAGACTCCTACCGCCCTCCCTCTTTAGAGCTCCTGTGTGCCCCACATTGCAGTTCATTATCACTTTATCCTCTCTGGACAGCTGTCTGTATTTAAAAGACAGGGTCTTCCTTGGTATGCTGTCCTCGGGGTAATACGGCCCACACAAGTCCCCGAGCTCCTTGTAATTTGTCGGTTTTCCACAAAGGCAGCAAGTGAGACTGCGGTCAATCAGGTTTTTGTTCACCAAGGGACCCTGCAGCATGACTGAAGAGTCCGGTATTGCCTTGGAAACTGTAGCTGCGTCCTGGATTTTCTTTCTCCTGGCCTGAAAGAGCAGATGTTCCTCCTCAGGCCCGTTGATGACGGTACATACAGAGGCAAAATGTGCCATTTTGTCAACATGCACATACGGCCTGAATAAAGGCAGGGTCTCGTTTTTGGGGAGTTTGCACAATAAATAGTTTATAGTGTACTCTAGTTGCTCTTCCATCGCTAATAAAGTATCCTGCTTTCTGTGTGTAGCCTTAAATCTGCGGCCATTCTTTGCAACCTTGCCGTGATTAAAGTACTTGTCAGTTGTCCTTTTGGATACTGCTTTATGTGCCACACTGCCTTGCTTATCCAATGCCGTAACTCGTGCCTTCCTCTGGGAGTGAAACCCATGTTTGCCCGGTACAAAGTTGGGAGAAGCCTGAGAGCTTCCCAGCTGTTTCTCCCTGTCCTCTGAGGGTGCTATGGGCAGCGGTTCCTGCTTTGTGGCTGTGCTGCTCACCTGGGAAGCGTGGCTCTTCCTTCTGCTTCTTCTCTGCTTCAGATGCATTTCATGATTGTTCTTGATGGCCCTTTGCTTGGCTATTCTCTGTGTACTGATGAAGGCGGTCTGTGTTTCCAAGGCCAAGTCAGGCTGCTTGCTGCTCTCCTGGGATCCTTCTTCCTTTATAGCATCAGAATCTTTCAGGCATGTTGTGTTTTCCAACACCATGGTGCTCTTTGCAAGTTCGCCATCCTTGTGCACCAACTCTTTGTCCTCTGCTGGCTTTACTTGTTCCAAAACATCCTCTATGATCTTTTTTGGCAAATTCTCAACTATGTTGTCAAAATGAGTGTTTAGGCTATGCTTTTTTGTGCCGAGTGATGTCATTTTCTGAACCATGGCTTCATATTTTAGCCCTCTGCCTTTCCTTGGGGGCAGATACTTTGTTTTGACCGGGTACTGGACAGGCAAAGAAATATCGTTAACATTAACAGGGGAGGGATCTTTCGTAAGAAAACTGTTCAGAGGTAATGTAAAAATCTCGTCTCGCTTTAACCTCTTTTTGGGACTCTTAACCACCGATAGGTTGGTTTTTAAAGGAAGTTTGTCAAACTTGATTCCTTTTATCATCCTCTGTCTTTTCATAGGAACCATAGACTGGCAGTTGGATTTCCTTTTAGTGGCAGACTCACTCTTCTCATTCGGTTTGCTAATCAATGATCTGTAGACATTTTTCCGGTGTACAGAAGCAAGGGTTTGTTTGGGGCTGTCGCAGCACTGTTCTTTCAGCAACGTCGTCTCCTGCTTCTTCATTTCTTTAATTGTTTTAGGTAGAATGCACATGGTCTTCTTCTCCATTCCTTTTTCTTTCACTGGGTTCTCCTGCGCTTGTTTTCTGGATCTCAGTACCATAGATTTTTGGTCTTTAACAACTGACGTTAAACTCAAACCGGTTTCCTGGTTTTCATCTTGGTTCATGATCTCACTCAAACCTTTCCTACTTGTGATTGCAGTTTTGTGGTCTCTCAGCTTTTTCCAGTCAGTTTTAGTTATCAAGCCCTTGGTATGACCTACAGAGTCCTCGCCGTCAAATTGCTGATATGGCTTTGGGCCACGTTTTTTCAAATGGGGGCATGAACTCGATGCAGCCATTGCAGTGAAAGAACGAGTGCACATCCTGGAAGGGAAGTTCTCTGCTGAAATATTGCATGTCTGGGAGAAGAGGTCTTTGTGAACAGCCCGTCTTTGTTCTGCTAAAACTGTTGTTTTAGTGGGTGCCATATTGATTTCCTGAGGAGATTCTGGAACTTCCTTTTCATCCATATTTGAAAGTCTTGTGACTACAGTACTTGCATGAATTAGTATTCGAGATTGGCGTCGCCTTCCTCGCACATGCCGTCTGCTGAATGCTGTAAGATTTGCAGATGGGGCCATTGGCTCTGACTCGGTTGAAGATGTCACTGCACTCACACAGCTCATCTCAGGATCAACCTCTTCATCACCTTTCTTTGGGGAAGGTGGGGTGTCAGCCCAGGAAGGTGCTGAGTGTATTATTGACTTTCCTGGCAGCTGAGGAGAGTCAGGCTCCAGTTCCACAGCATCTCGTCGATCAATGTGGTCCCTTGCTTGGGGGAGGAGTGATGCTTCTTCATTAAACACCGAGAAGCCTGCCTTCACACAATGTGTCAGAGGTGCAATGTCACGTGAGACTGAGCTTCTTTCTGAGTTTGTGAAAGGCATGTCTTGCTCATCTGCATCTTTACTAACTTGAGACTTGTCTCTTTGCTCCTCAGTGGGGCTGCACAGCTCTTCAGGTTGCAACCATGTTTTATTATTGATGCTCTCCTCAGAGTATGGTAAACTCTCCTTTTGCTCTTTAACTACACTGGTTTCACTGGGACGAATAGACTCCTGCTCCTCAAGTGTTTTTTCTTTTGTGAGTATTGAAAAACCTTCTTCCAAAAGCTCACTCATGGTGTTAAAATGCGGAGACTTAGAAGTATTGTCTTTTAAGGCTACAGTCTCGTCTTTCCACGCCAATGGCATGCTTTTCTTATCGGAATGAGAATCAGAGCTCCTATTACTGCTTGCACGTGATACTGCACAGGACTTTGCAGTATTATCCTCCTCTGTAATACACCCTTGTTCCATCTCATAGTCTATTTGTTCTTCAATATCACTGGGATATGTTTTTCCTGTCAATACTTGACTTGTTTTAGGAAACTCAGTGGGATATTCTTCATCCTTTAACCATTCTTCTTGCTTACTTTTAGTGTCTTTATTCTGGTCGTTGCAGGCACTGGCCATAGTATTATTAAGATTCTCATTCACTTTCTGTTCACTTGGCTTTTCCAGCAAGGATGTCTCTTCAAAGTCTTCTTTTAGTGACTCCTTTATTTTATTGATGTCTTCTTGGGAATTTGGCTCTGGATTTAGTGGGCTGTGAACAAGGTTGCTTTGAGATGTCTCCTCTCCAATGGTCCTCAGGATGGTGTCAATATTCTCTCTAACTTGGGTAATCTGAAGGCCTGATGCACTGTCCTCTGATATCTTGGAAATGTTATCAAGTGCAGTCACAGAACAGGAGGATACATCCAGGGTTAGGTTACAATTAGCAATAGCCTGCACTGGTTCTCTGCTTTGGTTGCAGTAGTAGTAGTTTCTTTCCATCTGGACCTCAGAAGAGCATCCATCCTCCTGCAACTCATCGTGGATCGACTGGGGAGTACCGAAGGCTTCAGTGGCAGATTCAGCATTGTGAGTCGCTGTACAGGAAACTTCTTCAAGATTGCGAAGATGATCCTTAAATTCCTCCTCTTGTTTAGGATTGCTTCTTTTGTTGCCTTTTTTATTAATCACAAGAGAGTCAGACAGCAGTAGATGTTGGACATTATTGGAAATATTTTCCACTTGAGATGTCAAGGCATTAAGACTCCACAAGCTTGGATTAGACAATAGCTTCTCAGAGAATCTGTCCTTCAGGGAAGAAGCATAGCTGGTTGTCTTGGGGTTAATATTTGATGTAGAGTGAGATTTCTGTGGCATGAGTAAACCTTGGTCTCGTAAACTGGTGGAGGAAGAGGTGCCTGATGCAATGGGGGGCTGGCTATATTGAAACGAGTCAGAACTAACCATCAAAGGAGATGGTGTGGAGCTGTAAGTTGGAGACCTCCCCACAGATCTAGCAGGTGACTGGCTGGAGTTGGGGCTACAATTCTGGTAGTAATGCTCAGGTGACCTGACAGAGAGGTCAGTGAGACAGTAGCTCTGTTGTGGCTGAGTAAAGTGTTGGTATTTTGAAATGCTTTCCTGGCTGTTAGTCATTCCCTGCAAGGAAGCCTGTTGTTCATATCCAGACCTAGAGGAAGCCTGCTGGTAGACATAGTTACTCTGTGCTCTGTAGCTATTTTGCTTTAGGCTGTTTGTGTTCCCAGTGTTCCTGCTATACTGGGAGTTCGGGGGCACGGCATAGCTTTTATAGCAGTGTGATGTGGCGTTGCATTTCTCCACGTACGATGGTGTGGATGCCGACAGAGACTGAGAGTGCTGAGGAAAGTGCAGCTGGCCGTGAGAGTAGCTCGCCGGGGATGGAGAGGCGTCTTGCGGGAGCTTCTGCTGATGGTGGCTGGAGTACACTGAAGAGCGGGACTGTGCTGCATGAGTACACCGGTTCTGGGAAACGGGCAGCACATTTGGCTGCAAATACTGAGACCCGGTGCTTCTGACACCATCTACTGGTTCCATTTTTGCCAGCATATCCTGGTCATACTGGGACATGTGCGATGTGGCCGGCCACTTCTGCTGAAGATGACTTTCTGCCATGTACACGCCTGAGTATGTGTTACCAAGATGGCCGCCGTAACTGCTCTGCAGCTGCCGGCTTGGAACTTTGCCGCCTTTGTACTGCTTCTCAGCTGGGGCAGGGTTGCTGCTATAGCCTGGATATGCTTGCTGGCTATAACAATCCTTGGCCGTGGAGTCTGCTGCTGTCGCCAACGGTGCTGCTGCGAGTGAGTGCGCTTCATAGCCCTGTCTGGTCTGGCTGCGCTGATGTCTGTAACTCTCAAGGCGTGATAATTCATAGGGTCCCTGCTGGTAGCAGTGCTGGTTACCATGGAAACAGCTCCGTTCTCTGAAAGACTGCATGACTTCGTCTACGACGCTCTAAAAAACAGGGGCAAAACAGAGTGTATGCTTTATGTTAAAGTCCTCCTCTTATGTTCATAATGCTTTCTCATTTATGTCTCTGTTCTCCTTGTAACACAACTGTATATAATGAAAGTTTTTCATTCCTTAAGTGATATATATATTTATATATACTGTCCTATTAACACTGAGACACACTCTTCAGTACATCTGCTAATGTTTAGTTCATAATAATACGTGCATAAATCTTGCCCTTTTAATATTTTAGAATTATTTACATTTTGCATAATCCGTTTTTATTTCACATGACTCTATTCCAGGTTTATATGTTGTCTGGCACATTACGACAGTGTGCTAATGATTACTAAAGGTAACGCTGGGGGAGAAATTTGTGATTGAAATATTAATTCTGTTTTTTTTTTTTTCCTTAAAGGTGTTAACCAGAGTGATGCATGGGAAAATACGTGATTCATAGTGTAGTCGTTGTTGTCACAGCTTATCGTCACCCAAACATCACATGCTATACTGAGGACAAGCTCTCTGGAGTGCCTTATTGGAATTCAAATAATAATAATAAATCAGAAATTTCATAGATGCAGCTGGCTTTGCCTGACTTTTCCTGCGTGAAGTAAATAAAGAAATACTAAGCAAAGATGCTGCTTTGTACCCTGTGATTCATTTGACAAAAACACAACACTTATTTGCCACGATTGAGATCATGACAGCATATTTAAAATCCAAAACACTGAAAATAAATATGGAAAGATATCTTAAATACACATTTAAAATCAGTGGACTTTTTGAAATCTTCAGTTTCATCTGCAGCAATCTGAGTACGTCGTTGCCCCTATATACCCTGACACTGCGTTCAAGCTCCGGTGTAGGGACTGACGTTTGCGGTCAAACATGAACAACCTTTACCCAGAAGGAGCGAATAGGCTGGTCTGCCTTGTACCCCGAACAGCCATTTTTAAACCTTGTCCCCGTGTCAGAGGGTGCAGGCTGAATAATGAAGTGCCGGCGCCTGCGGACACGGAGATGGGGAGGGCTGGGAATCTGATTGTTCCGCTGCGCACCAGATCATTTAACATGCACTGGATGTAACTGGGCAGCCTCGATCCCATCATCTACCTGGCAGAAGCTGACAGCGCTCTTCTCCCCGGCAGGTTTTCACCGGATTGCGCCGCCGAGCTTCTCTTCTGCGTGTTTACATTTCGGCTTCCCCGCCTTTACCTGCGTACTCTTCAGCTGGATGGGTGGGAGACTAATTTTCTCGCCTTTGAATGCCCCCGCCATTGATTTCCTCCTATATATGTGTTCTCATTAGCAGCGAGTAATCATGAACGTGCTTCACACTGTTATATGTATCTCTCCCTTAATAATATAAGGTGGTAAACCGAGCAAACAATTTAAATGAAATCTGTATAGACCGTGTCTGTTAACGATAACTTATGTATACCACGAGTCCAGATCGCGCTAATAATATTACGAGAACTATAGCGGCTTGGTTTGCACTCCCAAAGTGAGCCAGAGGGAGAGAAGACGAGATGGCTCAGTCTGTCTGACCTGAAAGGTCTGAACTGGGGCATGACATTTCAATCTCTGTGTGATGCAGACCTACAGGCAGGAATTGAAGGATACTGGACCAGAGAGCCAGCAGAACAACTCCCCCACTTTTAAAGGTATACGCTAGAATTTGTATGACGTCATAGAACCAGAAACGCCAGTGAGACGGCCACTGGGAATCCGATAAATAATATTTTCTGTTTGTTTACTTAAATAGTTCAATTATACTGTTCAAGCATGCTGTTGGCACTATTCGTGTTTATATTCCAGCTCCATTTTGTACACTATACATGTATTTATGAAATATATTTGGATTTGTGAGTTTTGTGCATTTACCCAGTTAACATATGGATTTTATGGATTATGAGTCAGTGGATTAGTTATTCCTACGAGGTGTGCGGATTGAATAGCCAGCCCAGCCAAGGGCAAAATTATTTATAGAAGCCAAAATGTGTTATGTGATAAAGCTTGTGTTGAGTGTGAATAACATCCATACAGAAAGGGTAGTATCTTCTCCCATCTTTGACTGCCCATCAAGACGAAGTAAATAAAAGAAAATCCAATTTTGTAAAGCTAAGTGCATATGGGTTAAAGGTCACGCTTTGCAATGATGAGTTGCAGTTTTATATGTGATTTGTACTGAATTTTTAATAATTTTATTAAGAGTGTAAAATAATGTGTGTAAAGTTAGTCATATACACTTATAATCATTTCACTCCTTTATTTGAAAATTTCCACAGTAACCTACACATGCCAAATATTGTCAGCTTATTAAGCGGTATTTGTGAAGTAATGGATTGAAATTGAATGGCTTGTTAAACAGCAAAATAACACCCCCCCCCCCCCCATTTTGTCTATTTGGTTGCAAGTATGGAGCAAAGGTGTGGACTGTCTGGCAGGGAGCTATCAAACTTTCTGCCTATGATGCATACATACCTGTACCTACCATGAGGACACCAAGGTCAAGTCCTCAATATTTTTTCTGCAAGTCCAATAACCTCGATCCATTATACAGCACACCTAGGAAGGGCTAAGACTTTTAACCTCGGTATTCTAAAAATCCTGACTATGGCCCTGAAAGCAC
This sequence comes from Paramormyrops kingsleyae, assembly GCF_048594095.1. Classification (NCBI taxonomy): domain Eukaryota; kingdom Metazoa; phylum Chordata; class Actinopteri; order Osteoglossiformes; family Mormyridae; genus Paramormyrops; species Paramormyrops kingsleyae. The sequence continues at coordinate 19,535,675 of NC_132801.1, read as the reverse complement.
AATCATAAGGTGCCACACATAACATGGGACACTAACATCATATTTCATTAATCAAAAATGTGGAGAAATGTTCAAAACTGTATGCTAATTATACACACATTATTAAACTGTTTGGTTGCTTGCCACAAAAACTGGACTACTTAATGATGTCTGAAAACCAGCTGTTGGCTGACTTGACACAAAACAAAATATGCATAATATGAAACATGTCATCAATGTTTTATATTCCACCTCAAGAAACATAAAATAGAGTATGTCCAACTCAGTTTCTTTGAGTAAAATACTGCAGCATTTGATTAAGAGGGAAATCACTTCTAGCATGGCTGTATAGTAAAAATATGTCACATAAACATATAAAATGTCACTAACAAAATGAAATTATCAGATAACCGAAATATGCACCCGTGACTTCAATGAATCTAACAAGAATCATGATAATTGAGCATTTAACTATGGATTTGAAAGATTATATCAATAAGATGTATGGCAAGAAGACTTCTGGCATTTTTACTTTTTGGATTGCATTCACAGATTTTTATAAAATTGAGGTTATCCAAATGGGGACCTGAAAAATGTCCCCGAAAGAAAGGAAGTCTCAGGTTTTACTACACTTTGGAGACATAGTGGTCCCCCAATGTAATCTATGTAAACACACACACACACACACACACACACACACACACACACATTTTAGGGGTGTTGTGAATCTTCTCTTCATTGTCTACAGAAACCCTCGGAGTTTCATTTGCAAAGAACATGTCACGCATTGTCATTCCTTTTGGTGGACTCACATTAAAATGAAGGGGAATGTATTTATGCTTTGAGAGAAGAATAGTACAATCTATTTTTAAAGCCATATAACTCAGGTTTTTGGGGAAAAAAATACAGCATTGGTTGACATGAATATATTTTGGTGCAATAGGAAGACCAACAAAAACATGGATATGTGGTTATGAACAGGGGAGTTTCTAGCTATTGAAAAGATCAGGGGCTACATCAGGTTTACCTGGGGCTTGATTTTTTGAAGGAAGATTGGCGTGGGGGCTAAAATACTCGGGGCTAAGCTTAAATTACTTGGGGCTATAGCCTCAACTAATCAGACCTAATGGCAGCCATGGTTATAAAACATGTTGCATTTCATGTAAACATCTAAAGTGCTTAGATTTATGAAGCAGGTGTTTTAGAGGTCCTATATGAAGAGATGCTCTTTTGAAGTCATTCACCTCTTTACACAACTATGCCATCTTTCATGGGCAATTTGTCTTGCAAAACGCTGTAATGGAGGACAATATTGATGTTCCGGCAAGGATTCGTACTCATGGGTCATTTTATGTCTTGGGTGAGCATCACGGATAGGGCTGAGGGTCTCCTGTCTTACGTTACCGCGGCACAAATTTATTCCGCCCTCAGTGCTGGATCCCGCTGCTGAAGTACCTGTATTTGCTGTGTTTCATCTGGAGGTGAATCGACACACTCGGCTTCGTAAGGATGTCCCCTGTCAGGCCATTAGTGATGGGGTCATTGCTTGCGATGCATTAAGTCTTACGGTGCGCGCAAGGGCTAGGTTGTTTACATCTTGCTGGGGGTTTTGTTCTTTCTCTCCCTGAATTCTCTTTATCTAGGTAATGCCACGCAGTCACTGTCTCTTGTCTCCTCTCTCTCCCTTTTTTTTATAATTGCTCTCTCTCACCTTCATGTTCACTCCTTTTTTCCTCTTGGCAGAGACCTCTCCTCTCAACGCTGCCGCAGCTGAACCGCAGTGTACGACAGTCTGTGTCATTTCTGTTGCTCCAGACCTCAGGTACATTGTAACGCTCGTAATTTATGCTTTGCAAGTTGACGTGGCCCACTTTTCAGTAATACTTTTACCAAGTTGCATCCACAGTGACTATCTCGCATCCAACTTTGAAGCGGTGTTTTCAGCTTTGCCTTGTTGGGCTAAGATAACAGTTGCAATGTGCTGATGAAGATAAAGCCAGAGATGGCAGTGTTGCCACATTTCTGTAACAAAGAAGCATGGTGTGATAACTTCCCACTTTTGGAAGAGAGGAACTCACTAATAAGCCTTATCATAGAGCAATAAACTCATAATGGCCATAGAGCATAGGGTGTCTTTGAGGGTGCCTGTTGACTACGGCTTACTGCCTGCCGTAAAGATGGTATTTCTGTTACCGTAACGTTTTAACAGATAGACATTTTTCTGCAAGGCATTGCTGTTGTGTGTCATTAGAAAGGCTCCAAGCAGGAAATCTCCTTTCCCATAGCTTGTCAATGATATGTCATAGTAAACCTGGACAGCAAGTTTAAAATGGCCACCACTGTAAACCAGGGTTCCCCAGTTCCGGTCCAGGAGGGCTAGTCTGTGACACAATTTGCAGATTTCCCTGCTCAAACACACATTATTGTCAGACTGTCCCTTCAGGGGATCCTTGCTGTAAACCTTTATAAGATTCAACTCACAATATAATGCAATATATATGCTGTAAATGTTTGTCCCAGTATGTTATAGACTAAGAATCTTATATGAAAATGTGGGGTAGCTTTTTAAAATAAAAAATAACCATTTTGTTTATGTTTGACAAAGCATTTTTTTTTTTATTACACTAAGTTCAGTCATTTGTCTTCCGACTTTGTCCTGAGCAAGTTCTTATGTAGCAGACACCTGTACCTAATAGCAATAATGTACCTTGATAAACACATATAATAACAAGCAGCATATACAGTAAAGTTTTGAGAGATTGGCATGATTCTTCTACATGCAGGAGGTGGGGTGATCAGGCTGTTACCAGGGAAACCAAAAGTTCTTTACTGTTCCTGTTTTTCTTTAATGGGTGCTCTCCGATATTGTGGAGACTGACTGGTGATTCAGTAATATGTGGTTGGAAGGATGAAAATAAATAAAAAGATGGTATAAAGTAGAACCTGCATGTGTGATTACCTAAATTTTGATCCTGCTCCAACTCCCTCAAATATTAGCCACTTCCTGTGTAAATGGCAAACCATTATTCTTCAAGACTGAGACCTACATTACTGCAATTTCTCAATTAAATGAATCTGGTTTCTTCATTAAACGTTAATCTCCAATATAAGGCAAATAATCTGCATATGTCATTAACGGGAGCCATATCGAAACCCATCAAGGAAAGGTCAAGAAATCTGTGGAGCACATACTGACAAAAAAGCGTGTTTTCATATAAAAAAGGCAGTTCTGCCTTCGGGGGGGGGGGGCTTGTAGCTGTAGTTTCCTTTGTATCATAGACCTGTGTGAAATCCAGCTGCCAAGGCAACCAAATAACTCCGAGCCAACAATCACAATGCATCCTCAAAATCCACCCATTACTTATGACGTAATTTGCGCAGCGTTTCTTCTTTCTCCAGCATTAAGACTGTGTGTTGGGAGGAAAGTATCTCAGGACTACTGGAGCTTCAGCAACCTGCATGAAAGATAACTGGTCTAAGCCAATGCAAACACAGGAAGCAGTTAAGTCATGTTGCGCTGCATGCTTTGAAGTAATTAAATAATTATTTGAATAAAACCGAATGTCACATTTTTACGTAGAATTGAGTTGCTGTAATGCATCTTTAGCAGTAACTAAATCAAAGTCACTAGCCAGAACTCATATAATTAAGGTTTATGAAATGAAAACAAACCAAGCCTAAATATGCACTCAGTGGCCACTTTATTAGGAACACCTTGCTAGTACCAGGTAGAACCCACTGTTGGCCCCAGAACCTCTTCAGGGGTCAACTAGTTCATTCAGAGTAGCCTTCCTGTGCACCACTGTTTTTGTGAGCTGCTGTTTTTGCACTTGCAGCCTTCCTGCTAGTTTTAATGATCCTTTCTGTGCTCCTCTGACCTCTCTCATTAACAAGGTGTTTACTTTTCCCACAGAATGGCTGCTGACTGGATGTTTTTTTTTTAAGTTATTGCACTATTCCCTGTAAAGTCTAGACACTGTAGTGTGTGAAAATCCCAGGAAAGTGGCTGTTTCTGAGATGCTGGAGAATCCATATCTGGCAATGATGATCCAAAATCCACCAAACACTCACAAAATCAGAATAATTCGATCATGTATCTATCATTCTTATGCTCAGCTAAACAGTGACTGAACCTCCTGGCCCCGTCTGTGTTCTGTATGCATTTAGTTTCAGTCGTATGATTCACTGTTTGTGAAGTTTTCTTTTTGCTTGTTTCCTTTTAATCAGGTTTCAAATGTATGCATTTATAAGTCATGATGAAAATCAAGAACTAGAATTCATTGATTCTGTTAAAGTAGGTGGAACTTTTTATGTTTGATATTACAGAAGGGTATTGGGATAGGCCGGGGTCTTCCTAAGAACATGGGAGTGATTTATTCATAGTCAAATGACCCTCTTACACAATGGAAATAATGGCATACCAAACTTTTGTTCTTCAGACTTCCCTTTTATCGTAAAAATAGTCTTTGTCTGCAAATACATAGCAAAATTGTGTAGGTCTTACATAAAAGTGGAAAAAAACAGATGATGCTGGATTGGGCGAGAAGCATATTTTCTGTCAGAACTGCAGAGTAAGTAGCTTCTGACCTGAAACTATCATCCGATTCCCCCAATCCTCTTGACTCCCAAACCACCCAAGTACATCACTGCTGAATGCCCCACCTCAATGCACCCAAGGTGGACCTTTAACTCCAGCACCAGCAGTGGGGGTGGCTGGGTTGATGTCCAGAGTGACTGTTGCTGTATCTCACTTTTATTTGCGGGCACCCAGAAATACTGGCCTGGCCAGCTTATGTTCACCTTCTTGCTCTTAAGGATATTTTTCAATAGGCAGCTGTTCAAGGTTATGTCATTTATTGTTAAAATTCTTTATAATTGTAAAGTATGCAGTTGCTTTATTAGAGGATGGTATAATGTGAAAGCACTTACAGTTTTCCTCATTGTACTGAAGCAGTTCAGGCAAAGTACCATGCTTACAGGTAGTACAGGGGGGCCCTTCGGGGACTCAAAGCAGGTCATGAGTCCAAACATCAGGTCGAGTCACGTAAAAAAAAAAATGTATGATTTATTGTTAAATCACCCGAAACTCATTCCCACTTAAGGTTTTCTCTAAAAACCCCAGTTTGTTTAGGTGTTAAATTTTTGTGCTATATTTTAAAGAATGCAGCCCTTATAGGTAAATGATTTAAAGGTCCTTTTACTGAAGTTTTATGAATTGGAATGAGGACTGCAGAAACAACCCCAGTCTGCAGCTTTTTGGCATTGAGCTGAGCATGGCATTTGCTGGGGTAAATAGCCGGCTGAAGCTAAACCAGAAAGCACATGCACTGCAGTCACGGGCCAGTCTCTCTTCCATAGCGCCTGAAATCTGCCAGCATCCGAGTCGGCCCTGGGCAAGATTCAGAGCCCCTTGTTAAAGCGGGATGCGGAATCATGCCGTCGGAATGTCGAATCCCCTAAGCGGAAGCACACCGACCGCGGTGCGGGGGAAAGAAAAGCAGAGGAGTTCAACTTCAGGGCCTCTGGGGCCAGACGACTGCTCGTTATCTCCCGGTGAGCTGCGGAGAGCTTGGCATGGCGACAGGGGGCAAAAGCAGAGACGCTCGTCCCTGAAGCAATGCTGATTGTCCGGCCCCTGTGTCAGGTATGCTTCGGCCAGCCTCGAGACCGCCCCCCCCCCCCCCCCGATTCTCCCCCTCATGGACTGTTTCACATGCTCCCTGATGTGCATATGCATGCATCTTATTGGAGATGACCTGCCACCTCCCCCAGCTATCGGCGCCCCCCCCAGGCTCGCCACGGGATGCAGTGACCGTGGTCGGCTCGTGGTGGGAGGGGCCAGTCAATCTCGAGCAGCTGGTCCTACCGCCACGGCTGTTGCGCGTGCGTATGTCCTGCCCCCGTCGCAGTCTCGCAGTCCAAACGCACTGATATGTTCTGTGATGCCCCCCCCACACACACACTTGCAGAGGGTGCCACGATACATCGTGGAAGGACACCTCACCACCCCCGCTTCAGCATACACGCACCCTCTCACACGCACACGCGGGCATCGCTCCATTTTACAGTTTGCCAGGATGCGTCGGCAAATATGCGGCACCAACCTGCGGCGCACAAACCATTTTATTAGCTGCCATGAATAAGAAAAAACAGCTTTTTTTCTTAAGCAGCCATCTTGTTTATTCTGCTTGCCCTTCCAGCCTGGCCTGGTGACTGCATCGCATCAGGGCCGCTGCTTCTGACTGCCAGAGTGCCCGGCTCCTCCCCCCATCCTTGGCAGTCCGTGTGGGAGGGGGGAGCACGCCATCCATCGCGTCGCATTCAGAGTGCCGCCGCCGGGAGCCGCATGCCGCGCATGCGCCAGCCAGCTATCGATTGCCTCTCACCTGCAGCCGGCGTTCATTAGGGTCTGCATCGCAGGCCAGTCGTTTCTCATCTGCATCGCCAAGCCCAACGCAATTAGCCTCTCCGGCCCATGCATAGCGGACAGGGGGAATGGGCGGGGGGGGGGGGGAATTCGCAGCTGAAGGGAGCTCGGAGCAGGCCCTGAGAATAACTAATAGACCCCCCATCGAGAGACACTCAACATCACCCCAACTTGCAATTTGTATGCATATTAGAGCAGGTTCCCGAGCCGAGTTATTTATCGCTCGCTACACGGATGCGACGGGATCTGAGGCAGGAGTGGTAAACAGAGCTGGAGTGGGGGGTGTCAGAGACGGGTCAGCGGGGACACCGTGGCACGGGGAACTGCATCATCCTCACATGATTTTATTTATTTTTTTTAGCATCCGACGGAGGAAAGACATTATTAACACCCTGATCGGAAGGGTTTCCTTTCTTTGTTTTTGGAAGGGCGCGCGCGTTAATGGTCCGCGGTGGTTGCCAGGCAGTTTGAGGCGTAGCGGGGGACGGCGATAAAGGGGGCTTATTATGAATGCGGCACGGAGAGCCGGTGAAATAGGCCAACAATATGGAAGGAGACTGCAGAGAACACGCCTGCTAGATCCTGGGGGACAGCTGCGCGTGAAATGGGTGTTATTTTTAGAGGGGCGATCGCCGCTCCTAACCTCTCAGGTGTTCCCAAATAATGTCTGCCCAATTATTCATTGTTCAATTGAGCGGCAGGCATCCGCTGAATGCGTCCGTCTCTGGCTTCATCGCCGGGGGTTTATTAGGGCAGATGCGGCTTTATCTAGGCTGACATTTCAAACCGCCTCCCTCGTAGGCTGCGGCAGAGATGACTCCGACACCGGATCAATAACGGCTCCAACAGGGATCACACATCTGTTTCGGCGTGCAGACAGAGTGGCTCGAGCGTGCACGCTGGCCAGAGATAAACAAGTGTGCTCGCATCTCCAGGGAGGTAACCATGGTTACCAGAGCTCATTTAGGCAGCCTGTCCTAGAGGCAATACAATAACAGGTTTTCAAGGCCAAAGATGTCACTTATTTTGAAAGGGAAAGTCATCCTTTATTGATACCAAGGTGTGCCCATCTGCGCAGATGTTGAAGTCTTAGCAAGGGTGCCTTTATTTTTGGAAAAATCCCACTCAGAAACATTTGTGCTTTGTGAATACCGTAAAAGCGTATCAGTGATTTTCATGTTCAATTAATTTCGTTTGAAGTGACTCTCGTCATTTGGTTTTCGAAGTCTGCATGAATGTGTCGCGTATGAGCGGCGGGGAAGAAAGCGGACAGGATGGCCAGAAACAAGCCGCTCATCTGCCGGCATCCAGGAGCAGCCCGGAGTGGACGGACTGGCGTGGGAGGCAGTAAGAGAGGTTCACCTTGGCCAGGATATTATGCATGCTTTAAGACAAGCACAATTTACTCTAATTAGGTATTCCAGGCAGGCTGCGTTCATTGACCTACAGTCCATCCTCATGCCATTGATTGGCCTAACTTTGACTTTTCTCCGGGGGTAGGAGAGCACTGCTGCCGGTGATGGTGGTAGGAGGGGTTCGCTTAATGATCTGTGGCATTTATCAGTACGAGTCATTTTCTGGCCTACTGTATTACGGCGTAATTCAGTCTCAAGCCACTGGAGCATTTTAGATGTATTGCGTTTACAGTCTCTCTCTCTCACGCACACTCTCTCTGGAAGACATGCCGCCCTCACCGTTCAGGCCGGCATCGCTGCTCTGAAAATTAAACCAGAAGCGATTCTATCGACTTCTTTCTTGGTGTGATGTTGATGCAGTCTGGTTAGCGTCACACCTGCGTGGTCCATCTGCCTGCGACAAGTTCAGCTGAGATCTTCAGTCTGGCAGGACTCCATTCAATATTAAAAATTAAATTTGAAATGATCCATCTGAGGACTGGGGAAATTAACAAGTGTTTTGTCTCCTGTTTTTCGGGAGGGAATTACTTTGTAATGCTTTATAAGCATTTGCGGTCGTAGTTCATATGACAGTTATAACAAAAACAATTTTGATGCAGGTGGTATGTGGTGTCACTGTGTCTCACACCTCCTGGTTGATGGTTTGAACCTCACTTCCACTGTGTGTGTGTGTAACTCACATGTTCTCTCTCAGTTGTGTGGGTTTCCTCCCACAGTCCAGAGATGTGCAGTTTGGCTAAGTGGTGTCTCTGAATTGCTTTTTGTTGTATGTATGACCCAACCAGAATGAGTGGTTAGAGGACAGATGGATGCATGGATGTTGAGAAATCTGAATACTGTATTTTCCCTCTTTGTGCTGCAGCACTTTTTATCAAAGATTCAGTGGTATATTTTTATTTGTATTGTTAGGGCAGTTGATTAAAATGATATTTTTGTAGATGACTTCTGTCGTCTCTCACCAAGTGCATTGGACTCTCCAGTTTGTGTTTCTTGATCTTGGTTTTCATATCACCGCTACATGTCGCATTTTCTGACCATGTGCAACCTTCCCCGTTCATTACAGGGCCGTGACGGCAATTTTCCAGAATCCTGCGGATGCAATAAAAAGGGAAGGGGCTGCGTTGCACTGCCGCAGTGTGTGTAAACCGGCGTCAAGGTGATCCTGCAGGCTTACCCTGCGTGAGGCGAAGGACCATAAACGCTAACATATGCTCACGCGCACACCGGCACATCGGGGCTGGGCTATGAGGGGTGGGGGGTGGGACAGTGCTCCGTAACCTCGTTGCTTTTTTATGCCACCCCACGTGGGAGGCAGCCTTCACTGACCTCATTATGATGCCCCTTTGCTGAGTGTGGGATCATCATCGTGAAATGGCAATAATGCGATTTAATAAACGTGCTGTAGTGCGGGAGGACAGGCTAGAGGATTGGAGATGGTGAGAGCTGCATTATATCATAATAAAAGGACATAAAATTATGTCATAATGGCATTTTAGTGATTTATCGAAGCCTGTTTTTGTCTTTCGTCCTTATATACTTGTCCATTTTGCTTCAGGGGATAGAAAGTGTTTCTTAAAATAAAAGTATGAGGATAATTTCCAGATATGCTGTGGTACATTTCTGGAACAGATATCCATAACAGTGATATCAATATCCACAGATTAGCAAAAGACATCTTTAAAACTCTCATTTGTCTCAGTATCAAATGTTTTAATTTATATTCGTTGCACTGTGTCCAGTGTCACTGTCCATTGATGAATGCAGCCATTTTTCTTCCACTCCTGAGTGTTGTTGACACCCTTGTGAGATGCCTACAGCCAGGATGGATACCTCCCAGCAAATAATATTGTGGTTAAAGACATAGACCCTGGAGACAGCTATTGTACTTTTAAAAAGGTACTTAACCTGATTTGCTTCTGTACATGTCTAACTGTGTTAAGAGTAAGCTATTCCTATTGCTTGTAATACAAGTTTCTGCAAAGCAACTGTAATAGTGATGACAATCAAACAGAGCTGACGATGCTGATTTCTGTCAGGGAAGATATAATAAACCATATATTTGTTCCATATAAATGGAAATTGCTGCATGAGATGAAGGGAGGATTGACAGGAAATCCCATCTAACCTGAGCAGGGACTGCTGTAGTGTGGAAAAACAGGCCGGAAGCAGGCCAGTGAACAGCGAGCTTCTGACGTGCCGGGAAAAAGGAGCAGCGCCCCTCAAGCGGAATCAGAATGACGGGTGACAGGAGGCCAGGGAGGTACCCGGGGGGACCTGGTGTGGGTGGGTGTGGGGCACTTTGTCCTGTCTCTACGAATCAGTGATGAGAAAACGACCCGGGGGGGAGCAGGAGCCTGCAAGGCACAGCTGGCTGTTAAAGGCGGAGGACAGAGTGCGAGGCAGACAGTGGCTTTTCCTGCACGGACGGACTTCAATGTGTGTGGAGCATCTGGCCGAAACCGGTGCTGCCCAGCCGGGTGAATCGGAGCGCTGCATGGGATCCCATTTAACGTGTTAATTGCAGTCTTCGGTGCAGGCGAGAGAGCTCTGACTCCACTCTGCCGCACCTCCGAGCGAAAAGAAGGGGGTGGGGGGGCTAACACAGCCGGCGCTTTGACAGTTAACCGCTGCGGGTGACACGTGCGTGCGAGCGGCATGAATAATTGTGAGGTGAGGTAGGGAGAGAAAGGGGGGAGGACATGGGGGAAGCGAATGCGACGGGCTGCCAGTGCGCTGCGATGAGTGGGACGGAACGCAGAGAGCGGTGGGCGGGGGGCAGCACCGCCCGCTGTTTTTCCGCTTCAGTCAGTACCGCGCTTACGTCACGCTAACTCGCTAACCCCGCGGTTCACGTCCCCTCAGCCCTGGCCACCGTCTCCTTCCATTAAAGGCAGAAGGCAGCGGGCAGTCGCAGCCTGGCTTCTTTTTAATGGCTCAGAAGCTGCGGGACGGCTGCGGATTGCGCCCTGGGCACAGATACGCGCACCAGCCCTCGCTCGTATATATCCCCCCCTCGCTTTTAGCATCGCATTATTTATTTACACCTCAGTTATAGGTGCCGATGGAGCAGCGCGTTTTCATGTGGGGGAGGTGGGGGGCTCTAAACGTTAAACCGGGTAGTTTATCGCTGCCTTTGTCCTTGCCGAGCCTCGGAATGAATTTGCAGCGGTTCCTTTCCGCCGGTATAAACAATGCTGACATTTCTACTGAAACCTGAACGCTTTGTTTATGTCAGTGCTTTACCGTCCATTTCTACACATCTCCAGACTCGACATTTTTTTCAGTAGTGCTGTACATTAATATTTGATTCCTGAGAGTTGTTCCTGAGAGGTGTGGATGTGTTGATTTTTTAAAAAGTTTCCATGCCAACAGAGCTTCACAGAGCATGTAATTGCCACACACGCTACCCGAGACCACCGGGCTTTTTAAAGCGCTGTCAGTCACGGTTTGCTCTGGCAGCGGCGACAGACTGCGCAGCGTTTCTCCCGTAAATTCATCTCCTTTCCCGTCCGTCCACCTCCCCGCTTCTCCACATCAGCCCCCAGCCTCGCGCTCTTTTTCCTTTTTCTGTCCCGCGAGACAAATCTCTGGTTCCTCTAATGAGCTCGTGCGCGCGCGCGTGCGCGCGCTACAGGATGTCCTGCATTGTAACGGGTGCGATTTTGCGTGGAGCTGCGTGCTACGCTGGTTATCATGAATAACGTGCCGCTTTCGGAACAGTTTCCCGTGATTCCGTTTTCGTCGCTAATGAAATCGAATAGTATCCGGGATTAACACTGTGCAGAAGGGAATATCAATAATATTAATCACCATATCACACTTGGAAGTTTTGCCCCAGAACCATTTGCAGCATCTCATATGGATCAGTGAGGCTGCTGCCCAGCACACACGTGCAGATACGGTTATCCGGTTCTCTATCACCATATGTGGTTCTCAGCATGTGTCAACAGAATCCTCAAACAATGCCCTCCGGTTATTAATGAACACAAGGAAACTGGTCCCAGTCCTTACAATATTCCAGTTACTCAAACACCTCTTTTCTCCCCAAGTTCTGCCCTTTCTTCATTCACTGGGTCCGATGTCTTTGTTCTCCCTGGGTCTCCTTCCTCCTGCACTGCGTGTACTTTCTCTGTAGTGTACTCAATAAGCTCTAGAAAGTTCTAGAAATCTCCTTGCTCAGTAAGCCTGCTGCTAACACCCCCATCTTGAAGACGTGAGGCTGCATTGTAGACGCAGCTTTAGTGCACGTCAGCCTGCACCGGCCTTTGTGAGCTGCTCTACACTCTTATCCCCGCATTATAGAAACACTGCACATTTTATATTAAAGATCATCCTCAGTTTTTTTCTTTCCCTTTCTTTAATCGCCTCGCCTGTCCTGCTAATTTGATTCAGTTACACACCGGCAGGCTTGCTCAGAAAGAAGAGTTTGACTTCCATTGTTTAAGAATCCTCTTGGAAATATGAGCTGTCCAGAGCTATTACTGATTGTCAACAGCATCTGCTGAGCAAACAGGCATGTTTGGCTAATGCAGACAGACTGGAGAATCCATGCTTACTGGTGCACTAACTACTTCCAGCACCACGATGGATGCGGTTTCCTCCTGCTGCCTCCTCGTCACGCCCCTCTCTTGCCTTTGACATCATTCCGCCTTCCCTCATCTGTACATGTGATGCAAACACTCCCTTGGTGAGAATCCCAATTCCCTTCACAAGGTCATCTACTACGGTTTGTGCTGGCAAGATGCCTTTGACCGATTTGAGCGGAATGCTAACCAAATACACGGGTGGCTTGCAATTACCTGCATGCTTCATGTATAACAAAGGCCTTTTTTTGCTAGACATATTTTATTCTGGGGCTCTTTTACCTCAAGATCCATTTTCTGTAAATGTCACGCCTTAACACTGCCCCCTTAATACCCAAATACCACAAAGGCAGGTTGTGTGCTTCTCTAGTACAAACTCTGGCCCCTCGATAGTCCATCTAGCACACATCAGGTGACACTGCATTGTGCATGACAACTAGTACTTCTCTAAGCAACTGGCAGTCATGTGACCTACCTACCCTGGCTGAATCTCTCCCCTTTGAACAGACATCCATCCATCTTCAAATGTTAATCCAAGATGGTGGGGAGCCTGAAGCTTATTCAGGAAGAACAAAGAGGCAGGGTGTACCTTGGATGGGATGCCAGACAACTTTATGGGCACACAGTCAATGAGAACATGGCTTGTTTGTAAATACCTAGATGGACACACAGAACGACTGATCAAGCTCTACCAGTGAAGAACTTTCTAAATTGTATTGCATAGGTGCAAAAAAAAAAAAAACTATATGGATGAAATACATTACTTATAACTAGTAACCTGACAAATCCATGTAGCTACAGTGTATTTCAGAGCAAAGATTATTGAAGACTTTGCTCCAGAGTCATTGGTTCGGTTCAAAAAAAGCAAACCTAAAACAAAGAGAAATGAGGAGAGTTTGCTGATTGTTTTCTACTAGGCTGCTGCATGGCAGACAGATCTCGCGCAGAACGGATCACAAAATCCCAGTGGTTTCAATGGATTTGAGAATGACAACATTTTGAGCGGAACGTCAAGGGGGCGGGGCTAAAGGACACCCGACATTGGGTCTAGCATTGCCTATGATACCAATTATGTCCTGCTGCTGCCTAACTTCCAGCTCACGCTTGGAGGATGACATAATTCAAACATGACCTGCTCTGGCAGTCGCTCAAAGCGAAATATCTGAAACAGGAAATGTCATATGATGGAGGGACATACGAGAGGTCAGTAAACCACTCGTTCTTAAGCTCGAGATATAAGAACAAAGAATCAGAAGCTGAAAAGCATCTCACTCTTCAGCCCATGACTAAGCAGTGCAGAGACACAGCAGCTAGGTGAGAAAAATATTCCCTCTGAGCCGCCATCTGAGAGGCAGAGGTCACACTTTCATGACTAACTCTGAATCGCAATGTGTGCTCCTGAGCCGAAAGGCGAGGATCTTTGCTTGCCGTCTCCAGCTAAGTGCTCCTCTGCTTCTTACACCAATAGCGATGGGCTAATGAATTAGCACCTGTCTACAGTGCTCTGTAGTACATTAGCTGCATGCGCGTGTCTCTGTAACGCCATTATGTGGAGTAATTAAAGTGATTTCCACTTTAGTCTCCATTTTGCACAATTTGCATCCTTGTCAAAAAGAGCATGCTCCAATGAGATGATATCTCATCAAATTCTCAAAGAATGTCAAAGGATTTTTTTAAGCACATTGATTATGTCGTTTTGGGGAAGGCTTCTCACGTTCTAAAGTGCAATGGGAAGTCACAATCGACCACGCTGATTTATGTCAGGAACAGACCTTGGTTGAGAAGATCCCTGTCATTCCTGTAGGTTTGTTGCTGTTTGACGGGTACAGCCTTTGGTTCTGTTGTGTTCCAGGTGCCATTTATTGAAGCGAGTATTTCTCTTCAGGTTTCAAAGAGCTCTCACAATGCCTGCTTTTCAGGAACAGCTCTGTGATCCTGATGGAGAAAGAAGGCACCCAACACCCAGGATGGGATTATCATGCGTCGTCAGTCGCTGCCTGGCGCAAAACTGCAGGAACCACCAAAGTAACTAATCAGAAACCTGTGACTGACACTCAACCTGGGATTCAGAACTGAATCTCTCCTGCTCTTCATTCCAGTATCGCATTCTTTTAATGAAAAACTCTAATCTCTGTATCTCTCAGTTTCAGTGACGTGACCTGAGTTTGACACAGCTACATTTCTCAGATGGCTTGACTTATGAACATTTCCGTTAGAATGCTAATCTCAGAGGTGTGGTTAATGTACTTTTAAATGAACGTTCAATTTAAATTAATGTTTGTCAGAACTAATGTAATTGTTAATAGACAATATGCTGTAATTAAATTTTTATTACGAGCGCTGATTGAGCCGTGGTTTTAATTGTGGTATTAAGCTGTTATTTTAGACCCTAATAAAAAAATTTGTAATTTTCACATTCTGGGATGCACATATAATGTGCTCCTGGTCTTTTCCCATTGGGCCATCTGCACAGAGTAGGACAGCAGGGGAATGCTCTCTGTTCACCTCTGACTTCAGCCCTCTTTATTTCAATGAACTGCCTGCTAGACGTCAAGCCTTGTGCCGTGCATTGACTAGCTTAGCTTCCTAAATGTGGAGCTAGCTGTCGCTATGATTATCGACAACACTGCTGTTTACCGCCCTTCAGGGGTCCGCTCGCATAATTGCCTCGCAGCTCTACACTACCCAGCCGCTGCTTACAGTCAAAGGACCTGCTTCGATGTGTTTAAGTCAGCAAACCTTCAAAAATGTGACAAACATTAGCACCGTAATGGGGGTACTTCCAATGTACTTTCTGTCATTTGCACTGGATGACGACATCATGGCTCAAAATACGACGCTAAATTCATTTTATCGAACGTGAGGAGCCCCCGCCACGCACTTTCATCCCCGGCCATGCTGGTGCCGTGCAGGCTGAGAGCGGCACGTCTGCGGACGAGCTGCATGCGGCATCGACAAGAACAGGAAGTGACACAATGAGAAAAAGTTGCCTGAAATAACACCGCAGTCTCCTTCCTGACGGCATATTAAAGGGATGGATGTGTCCCGTCATGACTCACAGCTGTCACACGGGTGATATCATAATTTAACCGCAGTGCTGGGCCAGGAAGGGGATCATGGTTGTCGCTGCTTGGTTTAGTGACGGTCACCTAAATGGACAGCAGTGTAGTACCGCTAAGTATGAGCACTGTACAGTGCAATCGTACCGGGTTCATCTACGGGCATCGTTCAGAATATCTGTTAAAATAGGCTAAGGACCCACACGTCGCCTTTATATCTCTCTGTTGCAGGCATCTTTAAATCTCCTAAATGTTCTGGGGAAGAAACATCTGCAGCAAAGCCTGCCCCCGCTCCCCTGTGCCAAGCGTGTGTGTCTATCAATAGGAGCCCCAGGTCCTATTTTTGCTTTGGGGCCCATTGCTTCAAAACAGACCCCTTTAATAACCTTTCCCAGGACTCCTAGCTGAGGACTTGTCCAAAGTCTCCTAATGGGGTGTGTGTGTGTGGATTAAGTTTATATTACATTGTGGGGACCAAATGTCTTTTTTTTTTTTTGTTTGGTTACTTATGGGTAAGGTTAGGACTGGGTAGGGGGTAAGGTAGTCATGTTGGGATTAGAGTTTTGCCCATAGAAATGAATAGAGAGTCCCCACAAATATATAATTACAAACCTGCGTGTGTGTGTGTGGAAGGGGTGGAGCGACTGCTGCATGTTTAATGGCTCAGACAAGCTTTCCGATCGCCTGACAAACTTGGTACCAGGGGATTTTTTCTGTTCAATTAAGACTGACCAGGTCCGCTGAGTATTATCAGCAGGTTTGAGGCCACAGGAGATAAATAAATGGTTATTAAGTCCTTGCCCCCAGGCTCCCCAGCTTCTCTCAAACGCTTTTTGACGTTTTTTTTTCGCTCCGTCGCCAGCTCTCTATTTCAACGCCCTGCCGTTTGGCAAAACCGGCACATCGGTAGATTCACTTCGTCTCACCAGCATCTCCCGTCAGAGACCTGTCTATCCGTCTAAGAGCAGAGTGTGCGTCCAGCACGTCCTAATTAATGTCTCTCGGCTGAAGCTGAAGCCGGCCTTGACTGTAATTTCAGGCAAAAGTAATAAAGGGCTCCCCCCGGGAGCTGGGGATGAACTTCTGTGTGTCGTACTGGTGTCGTACTGGTGTCAGTACTGGTGTAAGTACTGGTGCCTGATCCTGCACAATGAGCATTCAAGGCAGGAGGCTACGTCGGCCGCTGGCTGTGCGTGTTGTTTGTTTTGTTTCTATTTATTTATTTATTTGTTTCGCGTTAACGGGAGCAGCAGAATACAAAGGTAGCATTCATTCCCATTTAGTGATGATGTCAAATTAAAGTAGTAGGTTTTGTTTCATTAGCGTGGATTAAAAGTCTTTTCAGGCACGGGGCACCACGAAACACCTGCCCCCTTCCTCCTGACCCTCCCCACCACAGATTCCAGAAAACTACAAGTATGCAATGTTTTGAAATGTTTTTATATCTGCCAGGTATTTTTCGACCACCACAGTCTCCGTTCTGAGCGAGCGCTGAAGCCACGAAGATTAAAAGCTTCTTAGACCCTTGTCAAAAGTCCATGTTCACTGTTTCTACAAGCAGATCCAAATTCCTTCTATCCCATCTTAATTTAATTTCAAGATTATTAAGCTAAGGTCTGACACATACAACTGCAGAAACATACCCTTAGGTACAGCTTTTGAGTGCCATTCAGTTTTGAGTCTGTATTTCACTATGCTGTAGAGAATTTTTTCTTAAATTTAACGATAAAAGGCCTTTTTTATGTCTGGGCCACTATGTTAGGGACACAGGAGCATTTGTCTGTTAAAACACGCCTGTGTGAAAATGTGCAGCACGGTGCAAACATCACTTCTAGACGTCAGGAGCAGCGTTACACAGGCTGCCTGTCCCCACAACGCACTACATCACTCCCAGCATCTGAATCATCCCCGTCAGAGTCCACCGCTGGCGCGGGGCTAGCAGCCAGAGACACCCGCACTCAAGGCAAACATGGAGAGAATCCCTGCTCTGTACAGACCCCCGGACATCAACCCCGCTACGAGTCATACGCATTCCTCACATGCCTCCGTCGGCGGCGGACGCGGAACATGGAAACGGGCGTACCTGTGTTGCCGGTCAGTCTCTGTCTTCCGCACAGCCGAGCAGGACCGGAGCCTCCCGCGAGGTGAAAATGCCAGCGGTACTCCCAGCCTCCTCGTTCTCTCTAGCTCGCCGTTCTCTCTCCATTTGCTGCCATGTTCAGTGTAGGGTGTAGGGGGGGCCGTGTGGGGTGTGGGGGGGTTGGGGGGGACGGGGAGCTCAGGGGGATACAGAAGCAATTAGGAGCCAGCCCTACAGCTTCCAGACGGAATGTATAATGGAATTAGCTGAGGGGGCTGCTTCTGCTGGCGTGCCTAGAAGGGTATGGGAGCGGGCGTGAACCACCGTGTGTGTGTGTGTGTGTGTGTGTGTCTGAGACAGAGAGAGAGAGAGACAGAGAGGGTGTGAATGCGGGATCCTCCTGGGGGGTCAGGGAAGAAAGGAGGGTCAAAATATGGGGGGGCTGGATAGGCACCTGCCCCAGAGGTTTCTAATGCGTGATAGCAAAATGACGAATCCGGCTTCTAATATTTCTGACGAGTTCCCTGCATGAGTGGGTGGCAAAAAAAAAGTCAGAGAGAGAGAGAGAGAGAGAGAGGGAAAGAGAGGAAGAAGAAAGGGAAAGTGAACAGCTTGCTCTTCAAGACGGTGTGAGGGACTGAATGTGAGCCTTGGTATGATTGTGCCATGAATGGAAATAAGAGCACCCCCCCCCCCCACCCCCTCCAGCACTAAAGCCACTCGCTTGCAGTCAACGCCCCCCCACGGTCGCTCAACACCATAGACGCTGACGACTGTGCGGTGGCCCACGCTAATTTGGATGCAGCATATGGAGCGCGAATCCCCTTGCCTGTGTGCTGTCCCCCCCGCCCCCCCAGGCAGAGCGCGGTCCCACAGCATGTGCAGCTTGTGCGGTGATTGACGAAATGTCAGGCTGCAGTGGCGTCTGCGTCACAGACACGCGGTAAGCGATCCTCACCCTGGATGAAGCCGGAGACTCGCCGAATTAATCCCCCTCGTCATTCTCCATCATTTTGTCTTATTCTTGTCCAGAGAACCATACAGGAGCCAAACGCTTAGCAATACTCCAAAAGAAAGCAATTTTCCTAATACTTCACAAACTGGAAATGCATTTCAATCATATAACAATACATAAATACTTGTATCTCATCACCTAGCCTGCAGGAAATGTCCTCTTTAAGGTCTCACGTAGAGAGTAAAATGCAGATGTAAGGCGTAAGCAGACCCTGGCGCACACCGAATCTGCTACAATATCTAAGAGCAGAATTTGCGAGACGTCGTCTCCATCACAGGGTGATGTGTCTGTTTACAATCACCATGCAAATTTGAGCTGCTCATAATGGAATTAAAAAGCTATTTTAACATCGGCAAAATATTTTTATTCTTTTTATTCAACTACTAATAGTGCGAGAAAGTCACAATGGGGATGAATTTTATTTGCATCTACATGCAACCTTAGCAAAATAGCACGTCATTTAAAGGTGATTGCATCTTTACTCTGAATCATAAAAAGTGAGTTATTTTACAGCTGGGTGTAAGTGAATTCTGTTTTTTCTATGATATATTGATATTGAAGTGCTATATATTTATAAACTGGAGGCATTGTATACGTCACAAGTGGCTCTGTGGAAAGGTGGCCAAGCTTAGAAAAGCAATACATAAATGCAATACATAAAGTGTAGGCCTTGGCAATCCTCAAGGAAGCCATAAATTGTCATTAAGTATCACTGTGGTTTGTGTCCTTCATGTCATTAAGGATCACTGTGTCCTTCAGCTCCATTTTAATCACGTTGATTACAGGTTTTCCTCCATTATCCGAAACCCGCATCTGATTAAGCTGAAATAACAGCCTGTCGGCTTGTCAGAAGACTTGTTATCAGCTAAGCATGTGTGTGTGTGCTTGTGAATATGCTAGTCAGGCAACCATAAGTCATTTTTTGTCATTGGGAGAGTACTTTCCCAGAACTTAGGAAAAAAATTAAAATTTAAAAGAGATGACTTCCACTTTTTACTGGTTGCAAAGAAAGAGAGCAGTCTTTGAAGTACATTTACTTACAGTTTAAATTTACGCATAATGTTATTCATGCTAAAGCTCAAGATGTCTGATTCCACACTGAAAATTTCTTATCTGACATTTTTTCCTGCATTTTTAAAAAAAAAAATTTAGATTCAGATTTTCACACTAACTGATTAAGACTGAGAGTTAACATTAACTATAGCAGGGTTATTAAAATCACGGTCTTTGAGGTCCGAGCACTGCTGGTTTTTCAGCCTTCCTTTACCTGTCAGTCAGGTGTGAAGCCTCTGACCAATCAGAATCAGTAACTATTAAACTAACTACCTGGGAGAACTGAAAACAAGGCCTGGATTTGGAATCGAGGTCCAGATTTCAAGAACCCTGAACTATAGCGTTTGTTCCCCAGTGTGATGCTGCAACCTGGGTATGTTACAGCAGCTCTGGAAACCTCACAGCCTGACCCAAACTGGACTGAACTGCAGCGTGTGAGCAATGGAAGGGAAATCTAATTAACGGCAGATACTGAATTGGTGGAAGATGGATACCTTCTGAAGCTTGCTATATTTAATTCTCTGGCTGGGTACTTGAGTAACTGTGATGTGTAAAATCCACTCTGTCCGGTCGGAGCACTTCCACATAAATTGTCTCTCGAGCGACTGAAGCTACTCGAAGCTCTCGGAACAGTTTATCTGCCAAATCCAATTGTGCAGCAGGTGGCATTGTGTCCAGAATGTAAACAGGTTCAAAACAAGCCCTGTTGCCTCTTTGCTGCGCTCCCCGATTCACCCAGCTTCCAGAGGGGGTGTTTGCCATGGAAACGGCAGACCAACTTTTCAGAGAGGAGCGCACAAGGGCAATCGGGCATGGGAAGGAAGAGGATAAACAAGGCCGAGCCCATTTTGAGCAACAGCTCCCCCTTTTAAAATATTCTGTCGGTGTTTCACAGGCACGTCATTGTTGATGATGTAGATTTTTCTTGTGTTACAATGTGATTGAATTTGATCTTTTTAAGTTCTCATAGGATTCCATCAATTTGTAGGGTTGAGCACAATTTCACTTCATACCAGCCAGGATGTTCTAGCTATTTTTAAAACACCGATCCTGGTGCAATGGAATGTGTACAGTCCCCTAAAAGGAGAGCTACAAGAGGCTTGAATGCTTCGAACCAATGCAACATGCTATGATTCAAATATTTTCCCTTCATACTGACTTGTCAGCCATGCTATTTAAAGACCACTGTACATTTAATAACCTGCTGCTATTGTCATTGTGTAAGTTAAAATTGACAGAAAATTATACATTTGAACTGGTTTTTACAACATTAATTTTTAGTATAGTTGTCATTAAATGTGCTTTGAGGTATGACTTACTACTTGGTTTGTAGAAAAAAATGCAATAAAAAAGATTAGTATAATTGTTTAAAATAATTTCAGTTACATTAAAGAGATGGAGTTTACATGCTTTTTCTGTTACACAACTACTCCAGTATCTTGCTACAGTCCAATGACGTCTAGTGTAGCTATTGGGTGCCTCTAAATTGCCTGTGTGATTGTGCGTTTGAGTATGCAAAGGTGTGCTTCCTACAGTATACTGGCGTCCTGTTCAGGCTGTAAGATGGATGGATGACATTAAAGAAAAAAAGAAGTATGAATATAAATAGCTGGTCTACAGGTGCAAACTTCATATTCAATATGTGACTGCCATCTGGTGGTGAGAGATGTAAACACAACTGAAAACACTGCAGGTTTAAGAAAAGCTGAGAATGAAAACATCCATTCGCCTTACAAGTTTTCCACTATAGGATCACAAGGAGCCTGGGCCTGGTCTGAGGGACACTACAAATGGGGACATTCTGGAACCTATATTTTGCCAAAAGTTTGCCAGTTCAGGTGTAACAGGTTGCTGTTGAATCCATAAATATATGCATTTTCCCTCAGTTGTGTTCCTGAAAATGCCAGTTTAAATCAGCCAAATCAGTCAAGTCAGTTTGGATCAAAGAATCAAGACTACACTATGGTAGTTGTAATCCTTTGATCCAGATTGTATTTAGTGTATGTATTGTTAGTATATAATTGTGTGTGTGTTGTGTATGTGTGTGTGTTGTGTGTGTGTGTGTGTGTGAGAGAGAGAGAGAGAGAGAGAGAGAGACAATAGTGCTATTTTTTTTTCTGTTGCATGACAGTTCGTGTTACATTTTGACTGGGTGATATGTCTGCTTCCAGTAATATTTTTAAATGTTCAGTGTTTCCGTGTCAACAATTGCAGGTTATTTTAAGCTTTTGTTTATCTAATCCTGACTGACTGCGGTGACGCAAGGCAGCTCCCGACGATCAAAGGCCTTTGGCATGTTCTGTTCCGCAAAGTGCACCAGCCACGAGAAACAAACTCGCATGCCACTGAGGAGAAATTGAGCAAGCTCAATTAATGCTCAACTAGCATGTAGCAGTATGGCCTTTTTGACGAGAGGGAGCACATGGTCTCTGAACAACCGAAATATTTAAAGTCAGTTTAACATTAAAAAAGGCATTTGAGTGACTTATGGGGTGAAATACAAATATTAACAAGTGATGCCTGTTACAATAGCTGATATCCATCTAGTTTCTAGCTGCTTATCCAGCACAAGGTCACAATGAAACTAACTCAGGAAACACATGGTAAATTACAGATGGCCAATTCACCAAACTACAGGTGCTTGGACTGTGAGAGGAAAAACACCCAGTACAGGGAAAACATACAACCTCCACATGCATAGAACAGGGGAGCAAGATTCAAACCCCCAAATATAGAGGCAAGAGTGCCCCTGAGTCCCCCAGAGAATATACAGCATCCCACATCCCCTTCATAAAAAGTCTTCATTTGGATTATCTGCTGATTTTTTTTTACCGTGTGTGTCTGTCGTGCATGCAAACTGTTGTACTGTATTCATAAAGAGGATTATGTCTGCAATGCATGCTGGGAATTGAAGTCACAGTACACAGGGCTTGAGAGAGTTTTGATTTGTTTCTTTTTAAAATTCACTTCAATTAAAGCTAAATTTGCAGTTTCACTCATTTCTCAATTTATCGTTATGAACGATATAAAATATAAATTTTTTGCACAATCCAGCCTGGCTTTTCCCTGCTTCTCATTGATGAAGGGCTTCTGTCTTGCTTTATGGGTCTTCAGTCCTACTTCTAGAATCTGTTATGAACTGTCCTGGCAGTGCACTTCACACCACTTAATGTTTCCCATTCTTTTTGAAGGTCACTTGATGTCATCCTCCGATTTATGAGACACTGCCGGATAAGTTGACAGTCATCGCTGGCATTAGAAAGTTGCTTCTGCCCTCTACCTGACTGGTTTCTGGTTGTTCTCTGTGTCTCCTGCTTCACCTTGTTCTTGTGTACCGCTTCCTTAGTAACTCTGAGCCTGGAAGCAGCCTGCCTCACAGAGGCCAGCAGAACCAGGATTAAACCATAATTCAATTGTGTAAAATTCATCTATCAGCTATAACCGCAAGTTAATTATCATAATAATAGACTTCCTCACATTTTAAATATTTCAGAGTAGTTATTGTCAACAATTATTTCCCTGAGATAAAAATTCTACCCCTCTTTCAGAAATATATGTGCTTACCCCATCATCTGGCCATTGAGCTGTGAGTAGCTGCCATACTGACATGAATGATGGTTCTTTGGGATCTACACCTTCATGCTCTACACTTAAGGCCCTTTCCCCTCACTTCCAGGCAACAAGGCAACAACGACAGCAGACCCACCAAAGGCCATGGCTTCTTTGAGGCTTTGAAGGATACATTGTAAACGCAACATCACCGTGCTTCTTTGCCCTCAGTTATTTCCATCAGCGGACCTATCAAGCTGCCTGGATACACACACACAGACACACATGTAGGGTAAACATATCCTTATGGGGACCGCTCATTCATTTCAATGGGAAAAACGCTAACTATGACAACCTTAACCCCTACCCTGCCCTAACCATAACCATAAGTAACCTAACAAAATACAAGAGTTTTTGCATTTTTAGTTTTTTCATAGCAGTCACTGATTTTTTTAGTTTTCCCTTATGGGGACCAGGAAACCGGATATTTATCACGTTATGGGGACATTATGACCCCATAAAGATAGGTCACACACACACACATAGAGGCACATTCCTCTCTGGAGGTGATTCCAGTCAAATGTAACACTTGCCCCACACAGGCCGACGGAGAACACACTGCCCCCCCCCCCCCCCCCATAAACAACGCACAATTACACCAGGGTACAGGCTGCGAAAAAACAACAGCAGTTACCAAAAATATGGTGCCGGCAAGCAATTACACATCGAAATCAAATAAAAAATAAATATTTTAAATTCAATGACCTATTTTGTTTATGATATAGCGTCTATTAAATTTGCACATCAGTGAGTTTCCTCATTTCAACCTGAATTTTGCCTTGAGCTTCCATCTCTCTTTTTTTTCTACAAGTCTATACATTATACCGGAAAGAACTCAGGATTATAGCCAATATAGACCGAGAACAGATTCTGTGTGTGTGTGCATGTGGCAAATAACTGGACATCCATTTCTGGATGACATGCATCAAATAAGTCAGAGGAGGAAGTGTTATGCAGTTTATTAAATGATCTGTAAATGTTATATTTGAAAAAAAAAGGACCTTTTCGTAAGCGTTTCTCAGTTTTTCCAGGACTCAGCCTTGCAGCATTCCATGCCAAGTTAATTTACCTAAATATATTCTCAGCACAACACCAACAACTTTGTTAATGGAAGCTTGCTGATCCATAACAGTTCCAGTGGTAGATGTTTGCTGGGGGCAGCACAGCATTAATGTTAATATCAATGATCGATCAGGGGATTTGCAAGAAAGCAAGAGGTGTTTAATTATAATTGCACAAGGAGTGATGGTGTAATGGCAGCGGGATTTGAATAAGGTCACATCTCCGGCTCACCTTGCAAGTGTTGTGTTATATTAAATGCCACTCATGTTAAGTGCACTGAAACCTTCTTGATGTAGTCACAGCATAATATAAAGGTTAAATTGAAAAATGTCCCTTCACCAGCAGAAAACACCTGTGATGATTGATATCCCTTGTAAGGGAAATAAATGTTAACAGAGCCGGTTCATAACTTGTACCTCTATGAATAAAATGTATTTATTACATGAAAATGTGGATTTTTCTGATTATATTTTGAATGTTGCAGTTTCACTGAAATTTAAAAGGTCAAGTGGCTGGGTAAGCAGAGTCTGTTAGGCAATGGCTGAGGCTGCTCTTCCAGTTTGTTAATTATCATAGACCAACAAGGAAAAAGAGCAGTTAAAAGAAGCATGATATTATTACAACAGATGATAACAAACTGTAACAACCCTGCATAGCAGGATAGCGGGCCAACCTGAGAGTACACACACATACATGCACACACACACACACACGCACACACACACACACAGGTTTATAATTATATCTTTGTGGGGACTCTCCATTCATTTTTATGGGGGAAACCCTAATAACATGATGACCTTAACTCCTAACCCAACCCTAACTGTAACCATAAGTAAGCAAACAATATTAGACTTTTGACATTTTTACTTTTTTGATTGAATTCACAGATCTTTGTGGGGACCTGAAAACAGGTTTTTATTACATTGTGGGGGACATTTGGTCTCCACAATGTAATATAAACCTAATCCACACACACACACACTCACACAGAGGAATGTTGGTATTCATATATTTGTGGGGACTGTCCATTCATTTCTATGGGAAAAACCCTAATCCCAACTATGGCATCCTTAACCTCTACCCATCCCTAACCTTAACCATAAGTAACCAAAAAAAATTACAAAATACAAGTTTTTGATTGCAGTTACAGTTTTTTTACAAATTGTTTTTCCCCTTGTGGGGATGGAAAAAAATGGTCAAAATTGCAGCTTTTTTTATCACATCATAGAGACATTTGGTAATGTGTACATGACCCACACACGCATACACACTCTCAATGGGCAGTTTGCAGATGCAAATTCACCTAACCGCATGCCTTTGGACTGTGTAAGGAAACTGGAGTACCAAGTAGAAACCTTGCATGCATGGAGGACATGCAAACTCCCCACACAGAATACGGCTTATGTATGGCGTTAAGATTTGTATGTTTTTTTATATATTCTATCACATTTACAAGGGCAATTTCATTGCAATGAAAAAAGAAAAATTTAAACAAATAATTAGTTATAGCATTTTCTTTTAACACTTCACATATTATTATACTTTTTTTAATATTCAAATACATCACACCACATTTTGGATTTAATGCTAATATAATACTTCATAATACTCAGCAGTATGACAAAAAATTGCTGTTTCCAGCTCCCCAAATGCCATGCAGCGCTCAGCTAACCCTGAGCCTTCCATGCTAACAGAGCTTTGCTTCCATGTGTATTTTTCCTCCTCCTATCATTGAACCTTCACCTCAAGTTTATGACTTGTGCACCCAGTCATGCCTCAGTTTCTCCCGCTGGTGCTGTGTTCCTGTGGTGTTCCAAGCAGAGCTTCCAGCTTCAGCTACGTTGCTGGATTCTTCTACTCTTGAAGTTTACAAAGGTATCCATGTCCATAAATTCACCCATTAAACACAGTGTCACCCGAACCTGTGTGGTATGGTTCCGTGTGAGTGTAAAGATATTGTTCCTGTCTGTAACCATGCCATCTACACCTTCACTGGGTATGAACTGTACATGCAGGGTGTGATTGCACCATGGATGTTTTTATTTTTCTCATTTGTGGCATATGTCTGTTTAGGCTTTAATACACAGCACTGTATTCCTGCCTGTAAGCAGTAAACAAGACAATTACACAGGCATATCGGACAGCATGTCTTCTTGACTTGAGTTTGTGGGATGAGCCTGAAGTTCCCGGTCTTCCATACTTGTGCTTGCAAGGTAACGCAGCTTTGTCGTCAAATAAAACTTTCTTTTTCGTGTGAAGCAGCTTCTGATGGTTGAAACTATTCATCTCTCCAGGGTTCACAGAGTCAGCAGCAAGCGAATGGCTTTACGAGACACAACTGATTGATCTGAATTGAAGTACATGTACAGAGGATAGAAGCTATGGAGGCGATGATGGCAAACATGCCTGCTGTAGTGTAACTATTAGCATTGTCTTGCATGAGAATGCAAATGTCATTCATGCCGCCGAGGGAATCGCCATTCAGGAAACATATTGTTTGGGGGGGGGGGGGTAAGTAGTAAGTAGACTCATAAGTCTACTTACTGCCATTAACTGTCTATTGTTAGATGGTCACATTGTCCAAAATTGAAGATTGAGGTGCTGGGGCTCCAGAAGGTGAACGGGGGGCCCCGTGGCCCCACATGGCGGGGGGCGGAAGCCAGGCAGGGGGTCCGGAGTGGACAGGATGTAGTCGATGCTGAACTTGATTTCGGATTCGGGTTTTCCCAGAGGAGGGGGGTTGAGCCGGGGTTGTCTGTTGCTGGGGTCCATGGGACAAAAAGGACTGGAGTCCAGCTGCCTCAGGGCGCCGTCCTGGGGGCCGTCCAGGGGCAGGAAGGGTTCGGCCGGCTCCCGAAAGCCCACCTTGATGTTGCGTCTGCGGCGACGTCGGCGGAAGTTACCGTTCTCAAAAAGGTCCAGCATAGACTCACAGCCTGTAGCAAATGTCCAGTAATTTCCTTTCCCTTTATCATTGCCCTCGGTCCTGGGAACCTGCAACACAAGTTACATGGATGTGTTGTTTAGCTTTTAATGGACTTTGTTACTAATGTATGTCACCTGGATGACACTACTGAAAACTGTGACCCTAAATGGTAAATCTCAAAATTTTTAGCATGCTTAAAACTGGGGAAACGTTATTTAGCAATGAGCTGAAGAGAGAAAAAAAAAAGTTTGTGGGCATTCACAATGGGTTTCTCAAATTATAGATCTGTCCAGATATGTGGAAAAAATACATTTTTTTCCAGAATGAACCATAAGAGAAATTTTATTAAAGTTCTCTCTCTTTTCTGTGGTTTATGCATTTTCATGAATATATTTTTCAAAAATATATTTTTAATGATCTGGAATCTTTTCAGATTTGACATTATTTCCATGCCTAACGTGGAAGCGATTTCTGCATACAATTTAACTACCTCTGTAATGGATGAAAGTTCTCACAACAATAACAACAACAATAATTATTAGAATAAATGATCATGATAAATAACCACCATACAAAAATATATATTACAAGATGTCCTACGTGTACATTGCAATATTTTCTATGTATATTACATGGGATCTGAGTAAGGTAAAGTCATGCTGTAAAAAATAAAATAAAAAAAAATCAGTAAAATCACCCGTTGGCTTACATTGATCAATAGTTTTAACGGATACAGAAAATGCGTGGCACTTTACGTTCCTAATTCCCGGCATATAAAATTAACGGCAATTACTTTACCTTTATGAAGCAGCTGTTGAGAGAGAGGTTGTGTCGTATTGAGTTCTGCCAAGCTCTCTGGTTGGAGCGATAGTAGGGAAATCTCTTCATGATGAACTCGTATATCCCGGACAGGGTGACTCTGTTATCCGGACTCTGCTGAATGGCCATTGCTATAAGTGCAATATAACTAAAAAAGAGATCGAAGAATTCAGTATAAGACAAATATTCCAATTATGCAGCTGCAGGTAATATAGCATATTCTAGACCCAAAGTCACAACTCTGGTTCGTTTTAATTTTGGAAAAAAACACATTAATTAAATACTTTATTTTATGTGAAAACTCAGTAATGCTAATAGTCTATCTCTATCTGTCTGTCTATCGCTTACACCTCTATATTCGATAAACGAGTCTGATCTTTGCAATTTAACAAACAGCGAGTCCAGTTTAAAGAGCGACAGTTAAAGTTACCAGAGACGATCTACGCCAGCTGTTCATCTTAAGTCAGCAATACAGGGGTAAACAATAATGATTAACAGCAATTCGAATAATTAGAAATGGAAGAGATAACGGTATATATGACAAAAAGTTATAAATGTAGGCTATCGAAGACATTGCGAAAATATACCCTCTAAACCTGAGTAAGTTCGTAAGTTTATTACACAAGAAGAACAAGAACAACAAAAATAACAACGAACAAACAACAACATCATCATCAACAACAACAACAACAACAACAACAATAATAATAATAATAATAATAATACCTGTAGGCTGGTCGGCACATTTTTTTCTCTTCATCAGTACTACAGGTAGGATAGCCGTCACCATCGTAATTGAAACAATTGTACGGATATTGCGAATTATCAAACATTGTTTAATATGTACCTTGCAGAGTGACAATGTTACAGCTGTCACATATGCTGAGGATAAACGCGCAGCTGACTCGCTCATCCAAGCCGTGCGGCGCCCGCGGTTGCCGGCCAGATGTGAGTAGTTGTTCGCCACTGTGGCTCCGCAAACGAAGTCTAACTCCACTAACAGCAAGCGGCCGGTGTCCCAGAACAGCCCGTTCCGATGGACGGCGTGCAGGTCCCCTGGCGCCTAAGTGCAGATAACAGACGGAATTGCTCGGCTCCCACTTGCTTGCATGAACCTCTGAACCCGGGGCGTCATCAATTTGTAGCTAAACGGTCTCACTCGCTCCCACTCTGGGTGGTCCTGAACACGGGGAACCGGGCGCTGTTTATTTATTTATTTTCTATTTCTTTTTATAGTCACATACATCAAACAGACAAAAGCAGTCCTCTCACACACACAAAAAAACACTTCATGCGGGATTTCATTTTTATTTTCGTCTAAATAATCCTTATGAACAAAAGTAGAAATTTCATTTTTTTGTGTTGTTTACTGAAAATACAGAAGTTGCGGCCAACAATGCGAGGTCTGTAGATCTTATCTATAATACTGTATAATGGGCGTAAATTGTCTTTCCGTGACTAAAGGGAGAAGATGTGTGTTCAAAGGGTCCCTAAACAGGGGCATTTTAGTGACTACTGTCAGGCAGGCGGAGACTGAGAGAAACAGCTCTGGGCGTCGTGTCTGCCTGTGTGGGCTTGGGAGACGGGGAAGTCCTGTCTTCCCGTGTATCGGAGCCACTACATCAGGTTAAAAACGCCTCACCGTTTTTTTTTTCTTTGACGCTGGAATTGGAAAAGTCAAGGCCCTCTGATTCAACTTAATAGAGATTTGTATCAAAAATAGAGTAGTAGAAGTATACAGATCAAGGATGTATAGATTGGACAAAAAAAAATTCTTTGGCAAAGATTTAAAATGCTGATTTCATTAAGTGATGATGAAATCACAATGCAGTCATAGGTATGTTCGAACATTTAAATGTCTCAATACTTAAAATATAAATTTTGCCATCAGCGAACAAAAAAAAAAAGGCCAGCTAGCATAAGCCACAATCATTTGGTAAGTCTGGCTTGAACATTACAAGAATGCTGTAGGAGCAAAGCATGTAGTAACAGATAGGTAAACAGCCTATTTTGGGCCTTCGCAGTTTTTTTACATGCTGGTTTTTGAAAGCTGTTATCCTTTTGAAGTGTACCTAATCGTGGCTTTTCAAGGATGAATGTTTTCAGCAATGGTAGCATTATGTAATTAAGTCCAGTTTTACTGTTCAAAAAGAGGACTCTAAAAGCTTTCGTAGGAAGTGATTCAGATGTTTCATTTTTGTGTGTTGAAACACTAACAACATGGTGGCTCATTCCTTCAGGGTTATGCGTGTGTGTGTTTGTGTGGTTATGTATAAATTACATCATGGTGACATTTGGTCCCCACAATGTAATAAAAAACTGTTATTTTGATGTTGTGGGGACCATTTTTTCAGTCCCCACAAGAGGAACCTCAATTTTATCTGCAATCAAAAAACTAAAAATGCCAAAAATCTTGTACTTTGTTTGGCTACATATGGCTAAGGTTAGGGCTGGGTAGGGGTTAAGGTCGTCATGTTGGGATTAGAGTTTTCCTCATAGAAATTAATGGAGAGTCCCCACAAAGCTATAATTACAAACCTGTGTGTTTGTGTGTGTGTATGTGTGTGGTGTGTGTGTGTATGTCTGTGGTGTGTGTGTGTGGTGTGTGTGTGTATGTCTGTGGTGTGTGTTTGTGTTTATGTGTGTGTTTGTGTGTGTGTGTGTGTATGTGTGTGTGTAGGGTGTTCCTGTGCTTTCCAGAATAGGTTTCAGGTTCTCTGTGCCACTGTACAGGATAAACAATTACAATGCATTGCGGGTTTTATAATAAGCTTGATACATTGAAGTGATTAGTAACAATAAACTATATGCTAATTACCATCCTGTCGAGGGTGAACCCCAGCCTTCTGACCTGTATTGTCTGAGATGAGCTTCAGTCTAGCAGTACATACACGCAGAATGTATTTAGAAATTAACAAGGAATTGAATAATTGAGCACCATTATTCATCTGCTACTTGAGGAGTGGCTCAGTGGGTGGCGCTGTTGCCTCATAGCTCTACGGCTGAAGGTTTAAATGCTGCCTCCGCATTCTGTGTGTGCGTGTGTGATGTTTGCATGTTGTACTTTAAGTATTGTGGCTTCCTGCTGCAATCCAGAGACATGCAGTCAGGTTAATGGGAATCTCTAAATTGCCCGTTGTGTAAGATTGCATATTTATGTGTTTTGTGATGGACTGCCAGTCTGTCCACGGTGTGCTGCTTGGCATGAGCTCCAGATCTGCAAATCTGACCTCCATAAGCATTGGAAGATGGATTGATATAATACGTTATAAATATAAAGTAAACATGTTATTTGAGTTGTGCCAATAATGCTATGTCATAAATGTAAATGTATCTTATAGTCTATTTGCCTACAGTTTGATTAAATTAAGGTGTAGCTGTAAGTGGTGTAAAATATAGTACTGTTAAAAGGAACTAAAAGCAACTGACGAAGATGATGATGAAGGACTTCCTATAGAAAATGTTTTACAAAACATTTGTCCATGCCCTTTTTTCCCATAGGAAATAATTAAGGTAATTTGCGTCTGGTAGCACTAATAATTGCAAGTGTGTTTGAAAAAAATAAGTGTTCATAGGTTCATAGTATTACTCCATTTATGATCTTCTCTTGAAATATTTTATTTACATAAATCCAGGTATTTGAAATGTAACTTGTCTGCTTTGTAATGGTGCTGTTTTGCGAGCAGCAGACAAAATGGTGAGACAGAATATCAGGTCTTGGGGAGAGCGGCCTCCCGACAAGCAGCCAATCAGATAACAGTCCCACAGGAGACTTCATGCATTCCCATGACAACACTTCCGCGGTGGACTGTCTGGGGCAGCTGATTGCAGCACTGTGTTTTGCGGTCTCTATCCCCTTAGATGTTTGTCTGAACTTCGCTTCCTTCATTCATAAAAGGGATATTTAAGCCTATTTGTTAGACGGCTGAAAAGAGTATGTGAAGGTTATCAAAACAAAAGTAATGATCAGTATAATTACATCGACTGCCCAATGCCGCCTTGGTAAAATAGAGCCCCATTTTAGAAAATGTATAAAATTGCCAAACTTCTTTCTGAAAATACATTTTAATTTTGTGATGCTTTATTAACGTAAATGTCAATGCCATTTTGTCATAAAAACGATTCCCACCCAGATTTAAAATCAAGCAAAAAAAGAAAAAGTTATAGCCTACTACGATACACGATACAAATATTTGAAAACTGTTTACCATGTTCACAGGGAAGATTACACTGGTTCGCAATTGTTTATTTTCTTCTTGCAAATCAAAGTAGGTCATTGTCAGATTTTTTTGTACTGGATTCTAGCATCTATAATCGGAATTTCCCTATCATGCAAGGACTTTGAGTGATACACAATTAAACTTGATGCTACTGTATATGTATAGTTGCAGTGTATGTGCAGGGTGGAAGTGACTCTTCTAAAATGTAGACGTGTATGGTTTTCTGCTGTGCTTGGCCTCAGGAACATTCACGCTAAGGGGGCAGCGGAAGTCAGCCGGCATACTTGATCACCAGCTGCCACCACGTTTGGAAGTCAGAGAGAGCAGAACCCTGCGTCAACATACAGTACGTACCGATGTGTTACGGCTTGCGAACTCCGGCAGAACAGACTTGCAGTGCATTGTGCCCTTCTGTAAAGTGGTAAAAATGTTCAAAATAGAAATAAAATAATTTTTTTCCTTAAATTAAGCATTAATATACCCATACATTGATAATAAGGAATTATATACTATCAATATAGCCACTCTAAAACTATAGGTGATCGCAAAATGTTGAGTGCATTTCTGAAATCAACACAAAAAGTAGACAAAGGACACCCTTCAGTTTTTCTGTGACAAAGTCCTTGTCGACCAGTGTTATTAATGACATTTGTATCTCTAAGCAGTCATATACAGGATCTATGAATATAATAACATGGACTGTTTGTGGGTTGTTTAAGTAGGCTAAACTAGAGCAGACTCTCTGTATAAACATAATTCTGAAAAATATTACATAAAAAAAAATCCAGACATTGATATTTAGCTTTCCCATCATACCAGTAAATGATACGCACCAGGTATTCGGTTATCGTTTTGGGAGGTGTTGTAATTAATGGTGGGCAGTGCAACCTGAAGCTCATCCTCTGGATGTATTTTAATGTTGCATCAGGTTGCTGAAAGGTTTGGCTCAGTGGGCCGCTTTTCAGCTCCATATCTCCTGTGTTGCGGGTTTTAATCCTGGCCCAAAATCAAAGGTCTTTAGAGGAAATAATAATAAAAAAAAGCTTTTAAGTGAATTGGTATCTCTAAAATGTCCATAGTGTGCCCTGTCACAGTAATGCTGTGACATATCATAAAAACAATTCTTATAAAATTCTTTAGATATTATTATCATGTATGCATAAGTTCATTAATTCTTCATTAAAAGTTCTTTATAACGCCTGAGTGTAATGCGGAATTTCAGTAAATCAGGGGGGTAACTAGATGCTAAATAAAGATGTTTTTCTTTGTTTGCACTGCCACCTAGTGGAACAAATGGGTATCACATCAATATTCATTCGTCTTAGATGTCACCTAACGACATCCATGTAGGAAAGAATGGTACATTAATTAATCAGAGAAAATATATGTGGGAAAAATATGTGTTTCACTCGAGGAGTGATTTTCTGATAAACAGCTAAGAGAGGATATGAACCCCATGCTCCACTGAATGAAATAAAAATTAAAAATGAATTAAAAATTAAGAAAGAAAGAAGAAACTGGGTGCAATCGCTTAACAGCGCCAACTAATCCTGCAAGTTTGTATAAGCCTCATATTTCATTCCATCCTTTATAGTCGTCTGCAGATTAGATTGTTTTCTAAACGTCAGCAGAGACGTCATAAATTCTTCATATAAATTTTCATTGCCCACCATTCGGGGTCTAAGAAAAAACAACACACTTTGTTTTTGTTTTTGTTTTATTGCACATTTTGCAAACAAACTCCACACAAACAATGCATGAAAGTAAAAGAAGCGTATCGCCACAAAGTCATAGCTTTTTAGGCTGGCAAATTACTTATACTTATTTACATGTGAGAACAGAAGGGAAAAAAGTAGTGCCGTGTTCATCACCATCAGGACACGATGGACACACACCTCAGCTCCAGTTCTCCTTGAATCCAGGTGGAAAGTAAGTCTTTTTTTAAATAGTGAAACCAAATATTCAAGTATTCCTATCATTGCACAGGCACTGGATTAAATCCAATTCATTCAACTGTACTTACACAGCCACTCTAGCATTGCACTCTGCTGACAGTGACTGATGCCCACACCCTGGCTGTACTGTCAGTATACGATAGACATCAGCACACCATGTTGAAGTACCCACAATGATGACACAAAATCGAAAACTATTCTTCTTGTTTATTTAAGCGTCATTTAATTTTCTAACTTAGACTTCAGAAAATAAAACAGCAAAACAAAAAATAAAGGTAAACCATTATTAGTCTATGGAGGCTATGCATTTCTTTATAAATCGTCTCCTCTTAACCAAGGAAGATATGTCTTGGTATATGAGTTGTGATACAGCGAAAACCCCTCACGTTTCTAGCACTACTGGGACGCTGCTTTTCTTAGGAACAGTCGGTCAACCTACCATACAAGTTATGGTTTTAAAATATTGTCTTTTCACTACATTGCCACTGTGATCATTGTGTATATTTCTTCAGACGAACACAACCTCACACAAGGACAAAAGGAAGTAACACTTAAGTCTTTATACATTAGGCACTGTGTACAAAAGGATTTTCTCCTAATGGATAATTATGCTAGCATTAAAATGTATGTTCAAGATGCAATTAATAATGCAGCATTTCATCTATTTACAGTAATAAATGCTTACTGCACAGTCTGAAGTCAGGACATGTATTTTGACAGCAGCCACAATGAGAGTTACTGTTCAATTTTGTAAAGACATGATTCTTCACCCAGTGCAGAGGCCTTTTGCCACCCTGCTAACCCGCGGTCAGTGTGTGCAAATTGGTTTCAATTGTGCATTTTGCTGTGCTCCGATATCGACCAGAAGTTTTTCGAATGGAAAAGAAAACATTATACATAAATAGAGCCTGTTCTCCCTTGCCATTTTAAATTGGATTTAAATTCCTATGCTCCTGCTGAATTTTCAGTGAGATGGAATATTTACAATACACTTCATGCTATTGCACAATTCAAGGAGGTCGTCCTTGAGCCACCAGAAAGCCCATGGGGAGGCTTGATGCAATAGTGTACGATATCTGAAAGCCATAATCATTCTGTTCTATTCCCATGGCTTCTACAGACTTAGAGGCCTGGGATCTCTGGAGTTTTGGTCATGAGTCAAAAAGTGCTTCATACAAAAAGCTTATAGGACAGACATGACATGTTGTTTGGAATACATACAATGATACAGAGCGATACAGAATATCAGGCAACAATGTCAGAGACCCAAGTTTTGCAACTGAAGCTAAAAGAGTATTTCAGTAACAGATTATTATATTACCTCATAATTTAATTTTATCATGGTACCCCAATTTACACACACACACAAACACACGCACACAAAAAAAACACAAGATTAGTGCAGAATCAGACCACATCACAGAACTTGACTTGTTCTCCAGTTCTCCTGGAATGTATAGAAATAAACAAACCAGAGTGCTGATAAATAAGGAAATACATTTCAATTTTATCACAAGTCTGGTTGGAGAATCAAAGTTCCACTTTAAAATGCACAGGAAAAGTTTTATGATTCCTAAAGACAACTTGTAATATCGGAATTGATTTAATCAAGGAAACAGAAGCTTTTGCCCTTTGGCAAGACCATTTCAGACTAACTATCTTCCACAAAGGCTTGACAGTTTAAGGAAAGGACTTAGCGATCTGGTGAAAATATTAGACGAGCTAATTAATGAGCTAATTATAAAAAACTTAAGTCTGTTTTCAATTTCAATTGTCTAAACTTGGACTCTTATGGCATATTATATAGACCAGGGGTGGACAATGTTATCCACAAAGGGCTGGTGTGTACGCAGGTTTTTGGGATAACCTTTAGGTCAGCTGTTCAAACCCAGGTGTGAGGACTCCCCAGCCAATCAGTCCTCTAATTAGTGACCTAATTAGGGAGTTGCAGCAAAAACCCGCACACACACTGGCCCTTTCTGGATAAGATTGCCCACCCCTGATATAGACTTTATAGTGTTCACTATAAACATTCATAAACTATGACTCATTAATATGCATGTTATTATACTGGTAGCAAAATATGAAATTGGCTCAGTCATTTATATTATGGCCACTTGTGCTTTTGAAGTAGCGTCATCTAATACAAACAGATGTATGGATGCACTTGTGTAGACATGAGAAGGAAAACCCAGTACCTAGGAAATCAATAACTTAATTAGAACATAATTCTGAGTTTGGCAGCTTTTTGCAAAGTGAAAGGACGCAGCACTTTGATATATGTGAACAGTCCCAGCACGAAGAGTACCTAACATAAGGTCTACAGAACGCCTCTGAAGTACAAAGCATGTGATTATAACCCAAAGTTTAACGAGTGTGGCTGAACAGTGTTTATTAAATGTCAAACACAAAGTTGGCCCATGTCCGCTGTTTATAGGTAGAATTAATATTAGGATTTACGTCCCTTAGTTGTAAAACAACAGCATTTGTCATGTCTGCACCGCTCCATGTTTAGGCAATAATGTAAACATGAAAAACTGAATGAATGACCATAAACAAACAACAAAAAAATATAATTTGATTTTTAAACCCAAATATATAAAAAAGGAACTCCATAAATATGACCTCTAGCTATGGCTGTGCAGAGGTTCCTAAGAACATGCACGCATGCTGCCTTTTCAGCAGATCTGACCGAAGCGAGCGGCTGGGCACCAGCTCCCCGGATAGCCACACCCCCACAGGCTTGTGCGTCGCACGGTGGAGACGAGGAGCTAAGCCTGCCCTTCTGTATGTATCCAAATTCCAATCCAATACACTTCAACCGAACCAGTCTTATTCCCTTTTGCGCACTTAATCGGATGTTCACAACAAATAAAAAATAAGTAACTCAATAAATAATTTAAGGCCAATTGAGGCTGGCAGGACAAAATAAACACACATTGGAGCAAACCGGCACTCCAATCAGTGCCTCGGATTAAAAAGAAAAATTTTTAAAAATTATACAAGGGACAACAATGGTTCTTGTTGACGCGCTGTCAGATATGAGCAATAAAACCATTTTATTTAACAAGACCATGTCTATCACCTCCCTTATGCATGTACTTGCACACAAGCTTGTATCAGCTTATATACACACACTTATATACAAACACACATACAAGAGAAATGAAGGAATAAACGAGTCTTGGAATTCACTGAATTCAAAAAGTTGCGTAAATAGGGGCGTCTCTTGCAAGACTTTGGAGGGCTGGGGGGTGGGATCTGGGAGTGCAGGGGGAAAGCTCCCTCCGGCCCTGGCCTACTACCTGTCCCGGGGGGCCGTGTGGGTGCTCCCCCCCTCCAGGTCGTCCTCCACCACGGCCGTGTAGCCCTCCTTCTCGATGCAGTCGGACAGCACCTTGAGCACCAGGCGCAGCCGGCGGTCCATGGCCTCTAGGTGGGGCTGGATGAGCACGGGCGTGAGCCGGTCCCTCAGCAGGGACTCAGCCATCAGGGTGCTCAGCTTGAACTCCTCCCTGGCCAGCAGCTGGAGGCGAAGGTGGGTCGATTTCTTCACTCTGCAGGGAGACGGGGGGGGCGGCACGTGGGGAGCTGTCATCATCTTTCGCTCTGCTTCCCCTGCCCTTTGTCTTCTACATTACTGCAGAAGTGTTTGTTCTTTTATAATTTAAGATAAGATTATCATGCCATACTTTCCTTAGCTGCACTTAACACGATCAAGTGTATGAAGCGTCTGTTTTAAACTATTTACAATTATTTTACAAGTATGAATGCATGTCATGCATGTATATGAATAGATTTTAGAAAACAAATTTACATAAGGAAACAGCAGCATTATACATAAAATACTTTTACAGATATTGCTCTGAACAGCAAGATATGGGACCTATGAATATTAAGGAAGTGAAACTTTCTGCTCTGTCTGAGCTGTCATGGTCCTGAACACAGATGATGTGATGCTAATTGATAACCTAAAAACATAGCTAATCATTTATGTCTGCAGCTATAAGATGTTTTATCTTATCAATATTAAAACAAGAGGGACATTTAGTGATAATGACAATATATTGTGCATAGTATCCACCATAAAATATGCATCGTATATTGTTATATCAAGTTACATGACACATTTTAATAAGTAGCTGCTGGTGTTGGCCCAGACTATTTGAATTACTGCATTCACAACAACGAGAAAATGTATTAGAGATAGTGAAAGTAATCTAACAGCTTTTTCCTCAACATTATGCAATTATGTTTGCTTCGTAAATAAAACCGGAATGTACAAAATT
Organism: Paramormyrops kingsleyae; assembly: GCF_048594095.1. NCBI lineage: Eukaryota > Metazoa > Chordata > Actinopteri > Osteoglossiformes > Mormyridae > Paramormyrops > Paramormyrops kingsleyae. The sequence continues at coordinate 19,497,181 of NC_132801.1, read as the reverse complement.
GTCAAGGAAATTGGTAGAGGTGAAATACACTCAAATCACATCAAACAGGCTTTTATTGTCAATTCCCTATATGTTCATAACATACAAAGGAATCGAAATGCTGGTCCTCTCTCATCTTTGTAATAACAAAAGATATAGATGTATAAAAAAGAAAAAAAAAGTATAAAGTATAAACATATAAGACATTGACACTGTTATTTCAACATTCCAATGAAAAATAAATCCGCTGACTCACCTGCAGCATTGGCTTAAAGGCACAAGAATAGAGGCTTCGTCATGGGAGTATTTCCCAAACCTGGAAAAAAAAGATGTAATAGACATATTCAACCTTTTTGGCTCAGCACTGGAGCACTGTAATATTTATAGAATGGATCGATATGATGTTGTGGAAAATTTAGGCAGGTAGCTTGAAGGCTTTTGACGCAGTCTTAAACAAAAGGCTTCTTGAGGATGCAGCCTGCGATGTTATACTTGTGCTTAAGCATAAGCGTAAATAGATGAACATGTTAGTCAGATGCTATAAAACTGGTCTTGCTGACTAACTAAACTGAAAACAAGCACACACAGATTCAGATACACTGATACACAGCTACAATTACCAGCATTGTGATATTCTGAGAAATCACCATTCAAGAAAATCAATAATCCTGTTTGTAAACACCTTACTTACACAACAAACAAACACAAGAATATGTTTTTGTTTATGATAACATAAAGCATGGAACCTTTTAACCCCTTAATTTGCAACACAGTGTTGTTTCATAATGCTCTATAATCGTAACAGAAAATTTACAATACGAAAAAAAAAATCTATTTACACATATGAGATCTTGCTGTGTTGCCTCACACACACTTCTACTAGCTAGTTTAAATATTTCTCATCCCCAAAATGATTTCCTGCTCATGTGACCTTAGTAATGACCTAGTGCCTCCTTACCCTCTCCCATTATCCAAGTGGATGATAAACGTGTCATTCCCAAACTTCTCAAACGTCTCATAGTGATGCCGATCCATATTACCTGTGTGACACAAGCACAATTAATCCTGTAAGAGGCAGGTGCTTAAATGATGTAACATCTCAAACGACATCCAATCTATCCATCTAGGAAGTCGCTGGATTTCGTGTTACAGATTTCAAGCGTTCTTTCAGCTGTTTTTTTTTTCAATACACAGAGACAATATCTTTTATAAGACCTGACAGAAAGATGAATACACAAAAGAATTCTAATCCAGGGTAATATGCCTATGCGTGATAATGGCACACTGATAATATCTAGAGGAGGTATATGAGGATTTTATGAAACATCTCACCCATGAGAAAGTCAAAGATGGTCATGTCCATGATGTCCAGGAGGCGCGTGCCGCTATCATAGGGCGGGGTCTGCTTGACCTCCTCGCAGTAATCTGGGTCAACCTCCCATCTGTTGGGAGAAAACATCTGACGGTTTTCACAGGAAGTCCACTGCTCTTCTTATTCCCTGTCTGGGATTTCAGTGTGCGAAATGCATTTACAAACCAAATTCTGCTGCCTTCATCTTTTATTAATGATCCGTCAGTAACCGCTGCATCTAATTCAGAGCAGATAACATGGGGCTTGTGTCAGTGTGCCTTTCTGTTCCTGCATGTGTGTATGTATGTCCCCATTCTACAGCACTGAATGCTGGCTTGGCAGCAAATGACCAGGTGCCACTCTCATGATTCATACTCAAAAATAATAGCAACACGCCGTTTCCCTGACAACGATGCTGCCGGTTCAGCCTTCGGATGTAACATCTTTCTGATTAGCTGCTTTCCTGAAGAGCGCGGTGCAGATATCTGTCCGCGCAGAGCGTGAGCTGGCCTGCGGGTGGAGAATTTTTACCTTCCGCGCAGCTGGGGAGAGGATTGCTGCACGACTGTGAACTACAGGACCTATGAGATCTCACGCGGTCCCGGGGAAGAGTGAAAAATGGCATCATGCAGGACTCAAGAACATCACAAATAAGAATTCAAGATTTGGAGTGAGCACTGAAATCAGAAAAAGACTGTTTTCTCAGTTACCTGTACCTTGAGATTGTTTGATTATCGTTCTGAAAGTATACAGGAGGCTACGGCTTTGCACATATTTCAAAGGGGAGGGAATTCTCCTGGCTTGATGCTTTTATGGATGTGCATTACTCTCTATAATGTATAATTAGAATGTTTCAGTACTTTATAGCTACCAAATATTTCTGCAACACATATATCTCTGTAATGCATTTGTTTGCTACGAAAGCTTTTCTTTCCGAGACCAATCCTTTTATCCATCCAACCATCTTCTGCACTGTTTTTTTTCCTTTCAAGTCGATTCAATTCATTCTTGTACAACACTTCCTGATACAGTTATCCTGAAGCGCATAACAGAGAGTCAACCAACTGTGTCACTCACTGGCATGCAACACTTTGGGGTAACAATAGTGTAAATGAACAGTGAATAAAAGACAGATGACAACAGGGGAGAGGAGACAAAGGTCTACAGTTTGAAAGTTGAGGAAAAGAAGGGTCAACTGCGGTCACATCATCCTGAGTATAACATCACACGAATATTAACCATTCATCCATTCATCCATCCATCCGGGGCTGGACTGACCATCTTGGTCCCCCAGTGGCCAATGGATATGTGGGTCTGGCAAATTTTTCATGGGGGACCTCCTTGTTTGGCAAAATTTACTGTGGGGGACCCAAAATCAAAGGCAGAGTTTTAATCCCAGTCCTGCAATCCATCAGCAACTTATCCTGATTAGGGCCATGTTGAAGTGTCACTATATTACTATATATGATTTATACTGTTGCTGTGTAACAGATCAGAGATTTGAATGCTGCTGTAAACAGCTGTATTGTAGAGCACTGCTCACTCTGAGACAAACAGCATACGAAGAGGGCTACTTTAGAATGAGAACCCTCACTGGCTGCGCTACACTGCACAATGGGAACCAAGGGCTACCTTATGAATAATTTTCCAATTAGTTCAGAGCATTTTGATTTACCCCAGAGACAAAGTACTAGGTATTAGTAGAGCAATGGCGTTAGAATTATATCTTTGCTGAATGTGTGGTTCAGCTCTTGGGTGCATTACAGTAACCTATGGTAGCCAACCATACGATCAAAAACCTTGATACACAAAATCACAAAATCCAGTGAACACCATGAAAGATAATTGAAAGATACATCATGGTGGCTCGACCGTGTCCAAACACACCACAAAAACAGGACAACTGTGGGTTTATAATCTATTGCCAAGCAATGTAAATACAACACTGCATCCGCTTCCTTAATTTAATGCTTTCACTAGGCCATCTAATGACATTGCACTTAATTATTCTTATTGCGTCGCTTCTCACGCTGTTCTGCGCCAGTGAATCTATTACTTCATTTTTAAATTTCAATTTCAGGGAGTGTGAGGAATCATATTATCCCAAGTCCCTAATTTCCTGGAGCAATTAAAAAACAGACGATGAAAGAGGCACTTTATGGCTCTTTTGGAAGCAATGAGCTCCTAAATCACTCTGTATGGGGGAAGTTCTGTATTGTCAGTCATTTGTAGCTTTATTTATTTCATTATACCCAATCCTATGTGTTCTGATTGTGACAAAATAAATTTTATAAAACGTAATAAAAATAAATAAGTTACAATTGTATCCCTAGAGACAATGCATAGGGTTCAATGACATTCACCTGTAATATGATTCTGAAATTGTCATTTTTCTTTAAAAATATTGTTCTGTTATTTAAAAGTAAAGATGTAGAGACACAGACATGCCCAGTTCTGGTTCTGGGGGGCTGTAGACCATGCTGATCAGGCCCAGTAATATGGGGAAGGGCAGGGTGGGTCTGGCCCAACTGATCATAAGACTGGAGCACCCTGTCATAACCGTGCCCCCTCCCCGGCCCACCCACATTGCAAAGCTGAGGCACGGCTCGGCACTGATGTTCCGACGCCACGTTTTTAAAGCAAGGAAAGTGGGGAGCATAAAAGCGACCACAATGCATTCAGAAGGGCCAACCTCATCATTAGTCAATGATATGTTTTAAATTGGTGAGTGACGAGGAGAGACCAATCAGCTTTCAGCTGGGGCCAGTGGCCCCACCCATGTATATGCCCCTATAGTAGAGTTATGTGAGTACAAGGAGGAAATTCACTGCATAAAATAAAACTAAAAGTGGGAGTGTTCAGTGAAGATGCCCCTGCAGTTACAGAACCAGCTCTTACTCTGCTTTCTTTCGCTTATGGTAGGATCGCCGCCAGGGGTTCCTCCAGGTCTTGCGCTTTGCCAGGGCCAGGTCGGGCAAGAAGGCAGCCAGGGAGCCCTCGATCTGATCGGGCTTCCCGCACAGAGCGTGCTCCGTGGAGCAGTAGTAAGAGCACTCGCCATAGAAACAGATGTTGTTGGCTAAGGAAGATGAGAAAAGGGGGAAAAAATGCATCGCAGCCTCCGTGACGAGCTTAAACATGCCCCTAACAGTAAAGCTATCAACGGCTTCGGGATCAAGGCGCCATGCTGGGGTTTCAAAGCATCATCTCGGCCTCATTGCTGCAGAAGTAGACAGGTGTTTGAGAAGAATGACCTTTAAAGTGTCTCCTTGCCTTTGTGCGGCATATAAATTAAGTCACTATTCATGTCAGACCTATTAGAGAATATCTGACGCGGCACAAACGCCCTCTTGTCTTTGTGAACTTTGTAATGAATGGAGCTGACATCTGAACTGGAATCCCCTGTCAGTGTGGAGTCCTGTTTAACATATGGCACACAAATGCACTGCACAGCCACCCGCAGTGGCCCGCGACTCTGCCATAGTTTTTATAATCCCCCGGCGCCCCCCAGGACAGCCCCGTGATGTCTGCAGAGTTTGGGGGTGGGGGGGGGGGGGGGAGCAATGGCGTCCGCACCTGGCGATATGAAGAAGGTTTTCCACAGCTTCTTGTCCCGGGTCACGTCTCTGATCTCTTTCGTCATGTTGACCAGCCGCCCGGCCACTGGAGGGACTCGACGGAAGTCCAGGATCCTGCCGAAGTGGACAGCGTGTCATCAACTAAGGTGACTCTATTGAGGAAACAGCATCTGGCTACTGCCCACATCTGACGCATCTTGCTAACCAAGCCTCCACAGTCCCCAGACCCAGAGTTGCATGATAATCTCTGGTTGACCACCGAGAGGCGCTGGATTAAACTTCCCTGGATCACTCGCATCTCCTGCTTGGTGTGGCAGCCCATCACGCACTAACACCAGTTACCAGTCACTGGATTGGTAACTGCTGGGGTCCACCTCACGACCTTGATGAACGTGGACAGTGAAGGTCTTTTAAATGCAAACACATGCAAATTAGTTCATATGTTTATTAGATTAAGGGAATTTAATTAAAATCAAATGTGACACCTCAATCTAATTAGACTATTCCCTTGCTTCCCCTGCCACTGGGGGGAGACAAACTCAGGGCGTGCAGCCGTCTGTATGTGAGACAGTGATAAACTGTGGCTCTGTACAGGTTTTCAGGATATTGCTGCCTCATTTAGTGGATAAAATGTCATTGTAATTGAACCATTGGTCAGCTATGAGGATAAAGACAGTATGGAAGAAGTGAGAGGCTCAGTGAAAGGGCGGCCCTAAATATATCTTTTAGCTTGATAATGTAGAACTGTTCAAAATTATTTTCACAAATGTAGCTTACTTGTATTGTTATTAGGTTAATGTATGCATAAATTCAGAATATTTCAGGCCTTAAAATTGGCCCAAGCAGTTGAACGAGCCACAAGGAAAGCGATGGTGAAAATAATGTAATTTCTAACAATGACCAAAAGGGGGAGCTATGACCCAGGCAATTATGTCTAAAACCAAACCAACAGTTTAATGTAATGCTGATATTATTTTAAAGGCTATTATGGAAATAATTCTACGCTGAAATCCCATACAATAATTCTTATTCTAAAAAGGATGGGTAAACAAAACGCATCAATCCTATATAAATAACTAAACAGAAATAAATGAACATCTTGTAAAATGAAGCATGGAAGTGAACCACAAAAAAGTTACTGCTGCAGCAGAAGCAGAGTGCAGGTGCCTCTCTGACATCCACTTTCACTTTCCTGTGTGTGCAGCCACATGAATATTTCATCCGTTTATGACATGAAGCTGAGCTCAGGCCCCAGGGAGAATAAAGGGCCCGCAGCCAGCTGAGATGCAGGGCTGCGACGGCCACGGCCACGGCGATGGCCACGGCGAGCCGAGCCGACCTGCCACCTGAGAGCTTCACGCTCTGCCTCACGCCTCCGTCAAGGACTCATCCAAAAAGACCCTAAATGAACAAGATCTAATGAACAGGCCTGAGCCCCAGAAATTCAAGCCCACAGACACCCCCGTCTCCTCAGTTACGGGCTACCGTGCTCCCGTGCTGAACTGCCCGCTATTCACGTTACAGAATTTTAAAGGGCGGCGGCCCAGTATATCTGCTCTTATAAGCAGGAGACTCACGCTGCACAGGAAGCAGGCCGTGCTGCTGTGACTCCCCTTGTTAGAGATAACAGTCTCTGCGAGTGCACCTCTCCTCAGCTCGATGAAATGATGAATGCCTTCGGTTCGGTGTTGCTAAAAAGGCCGGATTGCTGAGACTTCACCAGAACTCGGCCTTAATTTGTAACAGAAGCAAAGCCTGTTCATTTTGGTGAACCTCTGGGCCGTATATTTAGAACAGCGCAGGCTTTGCATACCTTTGGTCCTCTCTCGCCCTGCCCGCAGGCATGCCAATGTACCGACTGGATATTTCACTGGACCAGATGGGCTAAAGTCTGTGGCAGACATTACATTCCTGTATGTCGATACTGGGCCCAAGGGACACATTCTCCACATTTCAGGTGACTAGAGTTGGGATAATGCCAGTTTAGGGGCAGCACGCGCTCCTGAGCACGGTCACGGTCGGAAACGAGGGCCTCTCCGAGACAACCTCCCTGAATCTGCTACACGTCTCACTTGGTCTGTTTTAAGCCATAAAAAACAAGGCAAGTTCAAGGTTTTTTGGGTGCGGATTTATGTGTTTACCAATATGTAACATCAGCTGCTGGAAATCAACATTGTACATTGGCTGTAATTGCACTTAATTACATTCCATTATAATATCCAATTTCGTGCGCATTTCGGTGGAGGGTTTAATCACCAGCATCCTTAAATAATCAGGGGTTACAGTCTGGAGGTGTGCACGGATTGCCACTGTTGTGTCAGCTGCCAGAGGGGGGGGGTGCTGCCTCTCATCTCTGCGCATTTGCATCGTTTAAAGCCGGCACACAGGTCTCCCGGGTGTCCAGGCCGGGCCTGACATTTAGAGATGCAGGTGTGACATTTACCTGTCCAGATGAAAGGCCGCGATCTCAGCGTTGTGCCTCTCGAAGTCGGAGAAGTAGAAGAAGTCGGGCGGGGTCTCCTGCTCCCGGGTCTGCCTGAGAGGGAAAGGACACAAGACAGCGTGAGCCCCTTTGATGAGCAGCGTCACTGGAAAGCCAAGCAAGACCAGGCGAAGGCAGATTAGCAAAACAAAAACTGTCAGCAGATGAAGGCTCAGAGACCTCAGTCGGGGTGAGGAAGAGCACTGTTTAAATTAGGATTATGCACACTGGGTCCAAACACACACAGCTTATATAAGGAGGCCTGGAAAACAACAGAAATAATGTGAATATCATCGCGACAGCTTGTTATGTAACGGTTTGAGGCAGCAGATGGGCACACTGGGGTATTTGTTTTTAAATTAGGTATAGCGTGCTAAAAAAATTTCATGAAAACTTCGACGATGTTTCATGGAGATTAAATATTATACATAAAGAGGTGCAGAGGACTGACTTCATTAATGGGGGGCAAGAAATATCTGTGCATCCTTTTGCATATTCCACGGTTAAAGCTGATTCTTTCCATGTGATTCATGATTTTCTTTGGGAATTAAGTGTCAGCAGACAGCAGTGGTGAGGAACTGGTCCAACAGTGATCAACCAGCCAAATCTTTTTGCAATATAAATTATTACAAATACAGAAAGGTGCATTAAAGTATCTTCAACACACCAAATAATAAACTTTTGATCCAGTGTCAATTCTCACAACACCATCTGTAGTCCACCTCCTACAATATAAATAATAAGCATGGCCCTGCTGTAAGAAATTAAGTGTTCGTAAAATACTTATAAAATACTTAACAAAACTGCCTTGTGGTCACTGAGGACTTTCAGGAACTTTCATTACTACCAAGCCAAATATGTCCAACCCTTGGCTCGGTGTGGTTTTGTCACCAGACTACCATCCAGCATTATTTTAGCTGTTTATCGCGTTATCTATGGGAGACGGAGGAGCCGAGACGGGCTTGGAATGGAAACAGATCGTAATCTTGGCAGGGCGGTTCCCTTCAACCTATTCTTCAGCTGGCTGTAATCGTCGCCCCGCCGCTGCAGTGGATCTGACATATGCAGCGATCATTAAAAGCTCAGCGTGGAGGCCAGCGAGCAGCCACTTCATTCAGCAGCTCGCCCCCCCCCCCCAAGCCTGAAGGCTGCACATGGCGTTTCCTCCCCCAGCCTCCCTTCAGAGACGGCTATAATTAAAAGTCTTTTTTTTTTTTTGTCTGTATGGGAAGGCCGACTTCGCCATTATCCGGTCATTGATAAAATCTACCGATTTCGGTAAATGGATTTGCAGGGAAATGATCCAAATTCAGCAGTAAATTAACTCACGATAAAAACCACACCGAAGTCTCATACAGCGTGTCTGAGTTGGGTGTCTCACTGGGTGATGTTTTGGACAAGTCGCTGCAAGTCAGTGTGATTTGGTATGCAGCACGTCACAATACATATCTGTAAGATACTAACTGTGACCATAACGGTTCAGAAGCCATGATTCCCAGCTAACATGATATCCTGTCAGGGCTGGAGCATATGGAAGCGAGCACCCTTTTATGTTTGCATTCATACAGTATCTTTGTGGGGACTCCATTCATTTCTAAGGCAAAAACCCGAATCCCAACTATAACAACTTTAGCCCCTATACATAACCATAAGTAACCAAACAAAATAGAAGACTCTTGGCGTTTTTAGTTTTTTGATTGCAGTCACAATTTTTTTTAATTTTTTTTAATAAAATTGAGTTTCCTCTTGTGGTGACTGAAAAAATGTAATACATACAAGGATCACACACACACAAAATAAACATGTAAACAATCACTACTGATTATATTTTTCAGTGATCTATGTGTCCAGCCCAGTAGGGGGCAGTACAAACAGGTCTGGTCCTGAAAACCTATCCAAGACTGAATTGGCAACATTCACCTGAAAAATAATACGCGCGACATGGCCGACAACTAGGGCAATTCTGGAAAGTCCCCCAACTGAAACGGACAACAGCTGCGTTTATATGCAGGTTGGGATGTGGGGGGGTGGCTGTCAGCCTCCGGTGGCAGTGCTCCAAAGGCCATTAGCTCCCTAACCACTTACTCCCGGCAGCAAAAACCCTCACGTCTCTGAGCCCATTATCCTCCCCAAGCCCACGCTCGAACCCGCACTGGAGCTATAGCAGGAAGTGTCCTCCCCATCTCTGCTGGCGAGAGCTCCCCCCACAGCAGCTGTGGCCCCCGGGCCTCGTCTCGCTCATGCTGTGTACTGGGTTTGACTTTTTGACATGTAGAAGGGAGCCGCAAAGACTCGCTGATGAAAAGATGTTAGGCCCTTGAAGATGGCGATTACTCTGATATACACCTGATTTAATGACAATATAGCTGTCGGGACCTCAATATTACTCATCCGGGCTTTGAGGTCGAGGAGGGTCCCGTCACCGACTGTCAGCTGGCTGGAGGTATGATAATAACCCACCAGGAATCTGGCCACTTATTAACACGCAACACGAACGTCATTATAGCTATCGAGTTCAGAATTATATCGTTAGCCTGCAGAGGCTTGACAACCATCGCATGGGTTTGTTTTTCGTCAGTTAGGCTAGTAAAATAATGATCGTTATTAACACACACATATTGTAACTAAATAAAAATACGTCCGTCCATTTTCGATAACCGCTTGTCCTATGCAGGGTCACAGGGGGTTCCGGAGTCCATCCCGAAAGGTATGGGCGCAAGGAAGGGAATAACCTTCCAGTCTAAATGAAAATACCCCAATTTCATTCTGAGTAACAAAGTCAATGGCAGGCAGTTAGCAGAGGGCTTGAAGGTGGCCGTGGAGCAGTGGTTGGATGAGCTCGATACTCGACAGGCACTTCAGGCTCTTGGGGGTCTGACGAGGCAGTAGCGATACCAGTGTGCTCATGATGACTTTCCCAAACGAGGCCCCAACCTTTCTTTAAAAATACAAAGTGCTTAACTGGCTGTTTGCTTGGACACGCAGGCAGAGTAAACACATCCTCTGATTTACTAACTAAAGGGCTTGTTGGTGCTCTTTGTAGGTTACTAAACTAGAGCTATACAAATACACTGAGTGGGTTGCAGACAGACTTGAAGCCACATTTTAATATGACCAGATCTAAAAGGCTTAAAATAGAGAAAGTTGACCTAAAAAGTCCAGTCCTGTTACAGCATTTGTCATAGACATAGGCCAGTCACGGACAAGGTTTTATTTTTTGACAACAATCTTGGATGTGCCTTTTCTGTTAATTCTCCCTACCACAAGGAGGCGCTGTTTAGCCATGGCCAAAAGCAGATTTTACCAGGAAAAAAAAAATAACAAAACAGGGTAGTTTTCAAGATTAGCACAGCGGCCGCAGCTCTAACAGTAACGCAGCCCTAGAATTCAGTCTCTAAGTGAGCATAAAACATGAAACGGCACATGGGCTGGCCTCATTTTCACACTCCGTCTTTTCACAGAGCACTGCTTTGTCCTCGGGCTTTCATCACAAAAGGCTGCTTGGCGCTGCTTTTTTGTTTTCTTACGAGCAAGCAGACGTGTACCGGGAATCGAGCTGTTGCGGGTCATTTTAAGATCCTCTTTAACAATGGAGGAGCTCGCCGTCTCAGAAAGACAGAAAAGAAAAGGCAGGCAGGGACAACACAGGGTGTGACATGCTAGATCACCTAGTGTCCCCAGCAGCCAGTGCAGATGACAATTATTTAGCAGTCGGTCTTAAAGACGGAGCCACTGCTGCTGCTTGGCAAAAAAAAAAAAACGGGGCTGGAAATAGTTGGCGGACTTTGACTCCAACTCTGTGCCGGAGTTCTTGTTTATGTGAGGATGATGCTTAATGGTGCAACAAAAATACCATTGCAGGATTCCACTGTTTCTCTGCTTGCAGTTGCTGCGAGACATAGACACACACACACACACACACACATATGCATATCTTTGTGGGGACCGTCCATTCATTTCTACGGGAAGGACCCTAATCCCAGCTATGACAACGCTAACCGCTAACCAGCCGTAACCTTAAACATAAGTAACCAAAATAATACACGACTTTTGGCATTTTAGCTTTTTGATTGCAGTCACAGATTTTTTTATAAATTTAGTTCCCCCTTGTCAAACTTTTGGTCCCCACAATGTAATGTATACGTAACCCACACACACATATGCAGGCACACACACACACACACACGCACGCACACACCCATAAGCCTGAAGGGATGAGCCACCATTCTGTCAGTGTTTCAAAACACATAAATGAAACATTTGAATCACTCCCATGAAAGCTTCTAGAGTTCTCCCTCCCTGCCCCCCTCCACACACACACACACACACACACACACACACACACGCACACAGTATGCCCAGGTGCTAGTACACCTGCAAAGCTGTTCTGTTTCTATAATATCCACATGACCCCCCTCCCCCACAGTATTGGGAGGAGCTCCTAGACTAGCTGTCAGCTCCAGAAAATGAAGGGAGACGCCAAAGGTACTGCTAGCTCACAGACACAAGGGGGAGCTCTAGCCACTGGCTACACTTTTTTTTTCTTCTAGAGACAAAACACATTCCTCATCTGTTCCCTGCTAGGCGGGCTTTTTTCAAAAGATACTTGCTTATCAACATCTTCCCAAAATCATAACATTTGTGAAGTGGAACAGGGAAAAAAAAATAAGATAAACCATGCAGTCAATGCTTAGAGGCAGCTGTAGCTACACAGAGCTGCTGGTCTAGAACGTCGATACCTCTCCAGGAATAATTATCTGTTATTCACAGGCCGATGGCTCTTCAAGATGAATTTATCGATCCTTATAAGTTTCTCAAATGGAATTAGGTTTAAATTTAAAGAACAAGTATTAGCTAAAAAAAAAAAAATCCACGTGAAGCATTCTCCTCCACACCCAAAATTTTCAACACAGAGCTCAACAGAGCTTGCAGGAACTTGAAATGAAATGGAACGACTTGATTCATGTGATGACAGCCAGGCAGTTTTCAGTCCTGTAAAACCACCAATGAGGAGATCTTCTGCATATCCCCAGAACATGCTGGCAACATTTACTCATCAGTGGCGGCTGCATTACTACATAGATGTCAGTGGTAGAGCATGTCTTGTCATCTGACAGCATGGTGTGGCATGTTTTTAAATGCAGGGCCGTTCTGGAAGCCCTTTTGCACTGAGATGCAAACTGGAGACAGGGGTCCAGATAAGCTGTCAGACGGGCCTCGATATCGGCATGCGACCCTCCCTTCCACTCCCACAGACCCTGTAATCGCATCCTATAAATATTCCAGCCTGATAAACACAAGAAGGGGCGAACATGGAGGAATCCATCCCTGCACATACAATCGCTGGCAGATTTAAACTCCATTCCATCCGACGCATCGATCTGATCTTGTGCTCCAGGAATCATGCAACGATCTTGCAGGAGGAGACCTTAAGAGCGATGTGACAGCGCTGATCTTTGTCAATACATTCCACACTCGTTTATCCTTCTGTGAGTAAAAACCAGGTCTTACAAGATGAGTAGATAGGTCAGATATAAGTCTCCTCATCCTGGCATTTTATGCCTCATTTGCAAAAATCTATGTAAAGGACAATACTGAGAAACACGTCTGCATGTCTTGTAGGACCTTAAAGGGTTTACGTAAGCCTGTGCGAGGAATGTTAAATATCGCTTTTATAACAAGAACTCCAAGCTTCTCTTACAGGACAAACCTTTTCAGTATGAGTATCCTAATGAAACAAATATATACAGTATATGAACTATACAATCAATCAATCAATCAATACATCCATCCATGCATGATGCATCCATCTATCTTGACAAGGATAATTCAGTACCCTGTCATTTTAACACTTTACTGTATATTATCTCTTCATAAAAAGGTTTGTTAGTTTTAACCCATATACTTGCAACAAATCACAGTAAACATTAAAAAAAAAATCCTGTCAAATCCAATAATTTCCCAGCACATTTATCTGCAGTATTATCAAATTTGGTCTAAACCACACCAACAATAAATTTTGCTCCATCAGACTTAATTGAAATGTCCTCGACTATCATTCCTCCGACAGAAATGCTATTAAGAATTCGAAACACTGGAAGCTGCAGCTCAGTATATGAAACATATTAGCATGCCAGGCAAAGAAGGACAGACAGCACAGGCACGTTCAAGTCAAAGACTGCGAGACCTTGGAAAACTTTGTAGCTGCTCTCTATTGAAGAGGATGATACGAGTAATGAGAACAAGGTAAAATGACCTAGCTGAATATTAATATACCCAATTAACTTATGCTCTTGTCAAACAGGTGACACACATGAATCACCTTCTGAAATGCAGTAGATCCATGTCTAGCACAGAAACTGGAGTGGGCTTCGACATTCTACACACCCATGGAGATGATCAAATGTTAGAGCCCAACTTTGATGAGTCAGGAATAGGATTTCACTTAAAAGACACGTATGTGAAGAATGCCTTCCTTCTGGGCTTTACATCCTACAAGCAACAAGCCTACAAGCATCCTTACATGTGCCATCCAAGTACAAGCTAAGCTTCCATACGTAAACATTCCAAATGTTCATGAGGACATTTACACCACAAACATTTTTTAATTACGTTTGAAAAACGGACAGAAATAGAATGTAAAATGCATCGTTATTCCTGTGTAACAGGACAGTAATCACATCAGCATAATTCAAATAGACAAAATTATCACAGTAATTATACTGCAGAGTAAAGACAAATGAAGCCATTGTCAGCTGTTAATTGGAAGTGACCTCAGGTCGGGTGATGTTCACTGAAGATTGATTATTTTCCTCCCACAACTCATAGACACCTTCAATTCTGTCTGAGACTGACACTGTCTTTAATGGATTCTTTAACTTTAACTCCAAAGAATTCCCAAAATCACAAGCCGATTTTTCTGGATGTTACTTCAGAACTACGATTGTCACTTTTAGATCTACATGTCTATATTTTACAGACAATGAAAAATCATATTGCCTCCTTTAGTCTATGACTGACAGTCTTCCATTGCATTGCAGTCAATGTCCGTCAGTGGTATTCAAAACTAGCTTTACCTAAGGATGAGCTTGTTTATATCGTCACACTTTAGGTTCTTTGGTCTTAAGGAACAAAAAAAAACTTTTGGATATAAAAGACCTATGTGTCACATCGGGACCTGGACCACGCCCCACAGCGGACCAAACCGGAAGGGAACCGCCCCTTTTAGTTAAATGGACGGTCCTGGACCAGCAGACTTTGCGAAGTATTGTTGCCATTGTTTAGATGTGCCTTGCTGAGTGTTTGATCGTCTATTGTCTCTCTCTCCTGCCCCGCGTGTCCTGCCTGCCCTGTCCTCCTCGCCTGCCCCGCCTGCCCGTCCCGGACCTCCTGTCATCCTGCCTCCTGCCTGTTCCTGCCTCCTGTCCTGCCCTGCCCCGTGTCCGGTGTGATCGTGTAGGACTGATCCCCTTGGCTTACGACCCTTCTGCTCCGTCCCCGACTACGTCTCCAGTGCTGCCCTTTGGATTTGGTGTTTATCGGTGTCCGAATAAACCGGGTGTTTCCCGCATTCTGGGTCCCGACTCTGGTGTCCTGCCTGATCGTGACACTATGAGCAAAGCATTACACAGAGCAACACTGACTGAACTTTTAATCTTTTGGCACTTTCTAAAAAAGTAACAAGGTTTTTGACATCGCCATACAGCTTCATGGTGACCTTTCCAATCCATGGAATATAGCATGTCCATGATGCAAAATCTATTATGTGAGGATGAAACTTCCGAAAGATAACAACAATTGTATGAATTGAGGAGCAAAACTTTAAGTTGCTACTTCTCCAAAATATGTCAGTAAATCATGAAAATTAAAGCCTCCCCCATTTCCGTTTTTATAGGCATTCTGAATGCTTGTACTTCAGTGAATAAACGCATGATTACTTCTCTCAAGCCAAATCATTGTAGCGAGTACGCAATCGCACCACGCTCTGTGTCATCGGTTTCCCATCCTTCATTTACATAAACATTTCAAAGTTATGATGAGACAAGCAAACATATGACGGCCTCACGACAAAATTTAAAAAAGACCTGCCTGTCTAATCTTATGCTCCTTAGAATAATACGAATCCTCCAATCTGATTTCACCAAACGCATAGCTACTTCAGCCCAGTTATTCCCCTTGTTAACACTGCTCTTGAGGTTATGGCTGCTTATCTTGAGCAGAGGTCTAAGCATAGCTTCAACCCAGCTCTCGCCAAAGTAAATGGATTTTGTAGATGCCATTAATAGCACTCTCACAAGCTCCTTCTCTCCCGATTAATCATCAGAGTGTGTGGCAAGACAATATACAATAACAGATGTTTGTTTAAAACAAACTACAGAACAGCGATGCAGTTCTTTTGGAAACAGTACTTTAACAGTGAGCCAGCTAATTATTATTTTATAATGCTGGGGAATAGGAATTGCTTTCCAGCTAAACATAACATATTAACATAAGTACCATGTTCTAACCCCAAATCAAGCATCTCCATCCGGCAACCAGGCCTGTCTGTTACTACAAAGTGTGGATAAAATGAAAATGAAGTCTTCTCCGTGTTATTTCCCAGGATAAATGGTTGTTACGTGTGCATTGCGGGAAGTGAGTGCTGATGTCATGTGGGGTTTGACATCATCCTGAAGTCCACGAATGTTGAGGAGAAGAAGGAGCTGGGAGAGCAGAGGGGTGAAAGCTGGCCGAAATCCCCCGTGTGTCCCCACAACGTGATGAATACCCATTTTTTTTTTATCTTACGGGAAAACTCTATTTTATAAAAATCCATGACTGCAATGAAAAAACTAAAAATGCAAAAACTCGTGTATTTTATTTGGTTACTTATGGTTATGGTTAGGGCTGGGTAGGGGTTAAGGTTGTCATAGTTAGCATTAGCATTTTTCCCATAGAAATGAATGAGCGGTCCCCATAAAGATATGATTGCATGACTCTGTGTGTGTGTGTGTGTGTGTGTGTTCACATAAAATTTTATTGATGTAGAGAGCATATTTGCAGCATGTAACTCAGTAACAAAGTCTTTTAAGATATAATTAGAAAGCAAACTGAGAACCCGTAATGGGTCGTTGAACCAAACAGGAACCAAATGTCGGGCCTGGTACATCATACCATTCTTTCAAGCATCCTTGAGGATCTTAATGTCTATCAAGGCCAGCATATCATTCACTTGGCTACTCTTATACTCTATCTTAATGGAATAACCTGTAGTTCTTGTGGAAAAAAAATAAATAACTAAAGCATACGATTTGTGCCTTTTGAGTTATATCCTCAGCCTTGCAATAAAAGCAGACCCATAGTGCAGAGCCACATGGCCAGACTATTACAGGAACCCAGATAATGATGACACACTCTGAATGTCAGGCAGCCAGGGGCAGTCCATTCCTTCTTATTACAAAGATGCTGCACGCAGCTTAATGGACAGATCCAAAGCAATAGTCTACAAAGCAGAAGAGGTTGAATTAATCTTCTTTTGAGAAGCCGGGGCCCATTGCATACAGTCCTGATTCCCCAT
Source organism: Paramormyrops kingsleyae (assembly GCF_048594095.1). Taxonomy (NCBI): domain Eukaryota; kingdom Metazoa; phylum Chordata; class Actinopteri; order Osteoglossiformes; family Mormyridae; genus Paramormyrops; species Paramormyrops kingsleyae. Next base: position 19,480,235 of record NC_132801.1, on the reverse strand, counting down.
GTGCCTGCAGGCTTGAGTGTAGATAAGGGAGGCGGAGCCACAGCTAAGCGCCACATTTGGCATCAAAAACTAAGGACAGCCGACATCACCTCTCTGATGTCATGCTTTCAGCGGTACGAGAGCTCGGCAAAACGCAACACACTGATCACCGCATTTAAGACCAACAGCTTTCACGTGCTCGGCCTGGACAAACCCTGGGGGTCTGTCTCCACGAAGCGCACTCAGAACGCAAGTGAAAACGTGGGATAAGCAAGAAAAAAAAACGAGCTCCCCAAAGACCGTGTAGGGATTTGGAAAACTGAGGACTTCGCTGCTCTGTAACTTCATCTTTCTGACATCTGTTGAAGAGGAAATGCTCCCAAAGCCTATTTGCAAGATGTACGTTTTTTAAACTAATGACTTAAAAGATTTCAAGATGAATCTAACTTATCCCTATCATTTACAGGACATGGGGTTTTTATTTTTACAGTGCAGAACCACAACATTCTGGTCTTTCCCTTGTGGCTGTCATGCATCTGTAGTCTTTAATACTCAATGGTGATTTGAACGGTTAAATAAAATGCAAAACCATAACCTTCTATCCTGTAATGTGTGAGATGAACATATATAATAAGCCTCATTAAATACTCCGAAATCAGATTTTTTGACTCTGATGGAGAACAAAGCATATTAGAAAGACTTAGAAATCTTCCTTCTGGAGGTGCTAGCAATGAAAGAAGGCAATTAGTCACAGAGCCTATCCAAGCTAACAGGCAGTATATGACAGACAGTGTAGAATAACAGTTACTGATGTCGTGATCAACACAGGTGACATCTGCAGCTATTTTTTTGTGGTCATTTGTGGTCGTCCTGTATTCCTGAGGAATTCCCACTCAGATCACAATTTTTGAGCGACAACACATTTTGCATGCATGTATCTCTTAAAAATACAGGAACCAGCAATGAGTCATAAACACACACACAGAAATGGGAAATGGGAACCTGTCTGAATTACGTATATGCCTTCCTGTTTCAATCCATTTCTCCAGTAGATCCACAGTGAGTATTAGACAATAATCAGAAACACTGCACACAACCACAGATCATATCTGCACGTCCATCAGTCCCTTAAGTACTGTTTAAAGAAAGCCTTCTGGCAAAAAACACCATGAAATATTAGGCTGTTATGTCCTTCCACACAGTTATAGCAGCATTATCTTAAATGTTGCTCTTTGCCTGCTGTATAAACTCCAGTTTGATTCACATTTTCCAGACGTGCTCCTCAGGATCCGCTAGCATCAAGCAGCTGTGTGTGTATGAGTCACAAGGCTCGATCTACAGGCCCCTGGAACTGGTGTCCAGGTTAATGTGGTGGCAACAAACTGGCCAGTTGTGCCAGACGGAGCAACCTCTGAAGGAGCCTCTCTGGAACAGGAAACTACTTAATCATCCGATGTTGTTTGAATAAAGGGCTGAAACATCATGACAGCACAGAAAAACTTAGCTGTCGTTGATATTTAAATTATATTTATTCTAAAATTTCCCGATTATGTAAGAGATAAGTTATGACAGAAAAAAAAATAAAAGCTTAAAGAAGCCCATTTCAATTATTGTCAGTCAATGTCTATGGATAATATAATTAACTTCCCAATCAGTTCAATAGTGGTGCTGTTTGTAAGGGGATTTTCACACATAAAACTCATTCTCTTTATTATTCCCTCAGTACTAGATAATAACGCCTGTTTGTACCACCTTACGAAAATGGAAGGTTCATTACTTGTGGTAATATTTCACTGTGACACTAACTATATATAATGAAAAAGAGATGTATCCGGCACTTAGAAATGTGGAGTAATAGAATCGCAGACTGTGGAGGCAATAATGTCGATAGTTTCATGTCAATTCAATTCAATTCAATTTTAATTGTATAGCACATTTTCACAACATTACATAGTCTAAAAGAGCTTTACATTATCCCCGCCCAAAGCCCCCAGTGAGCAAGCGAGAGGCAACAGTGACAAAGAAAAACTCCCTAGAAGGAAGAAACCTTAGACAACAACATGAAAACGGTGAGTCAACCTCCGACTCATGGTGAGTCCTGATGGTGCAATTTGTGGTGAGACCAACACACCAAACTCATGACCATTACAGATAACAGAAAACAGGCAACTTCAAAAACCAGAGCTGAAACACAAATGGTAGCTAGATATGTCGCAAAATAACTTAACTTAAACACATCATGCTGCCAAAAATGATTCTTTTAACATTAGCATTAGCTTTGACGCACAAAACCGTAGCCACCCTCTCTGAATCGACTATCTTCGTTTAGAAAATCTGTCTTGTTTTGCAATTCCTATTTTTTTGCCAACTCTAGCACGGTTAAATTTTCAAAGAGATTGCATTCTTTTGGCAAAGTCTTTATATATTTATGACACTATAGAGAAAAACATTTTTTAAGGGCAAGAACACTCTGGTATGTTGACGAGCAAGACCTTTTTGGTTTCGGCTGCTGTACTCTTGCAGTATTAATAAAGAGCACGTAGATGAATCAGCTGCCTTTCAGCCTATTTGTTTCTGACAGTGAGACGGACCGTTTTTTCAAAAGTGATGTCAGATCAATACACTTTATATGAAGGTTCTTTGAAGGGAGACCTGACCAAAAAAGGTCGAACGAGACATGGAAGCCTGTCTTTCTAAGTGCTGCTATCCTTCCAGGTTTAGATCGCTTAACTCACTGCCAACGACAGCGCTTATCATTAAAATATCATCTGGTGGCAGGTTTTATGTATCTGTTTCTTGCGATGTACCCTTTAATGTACATTCTGAGCATAGACACAAAGTCAGAGTGAAGGGACGTGTGCCAAGGCCTTAGCAGAAAGTTCTACTGAATGGCAGTCAAAAACTGATCGATTTTTGCGGTAGATAACATAAGGATTGGGATCTGATACACTTTTTATAGCACGAAAAAAACACATAATATTTTCTGTCATATTTCTCAGTGTGCAATAATCAGCAATATCTATGTAAAGTAGGTATATGATGAAGAGAGTTTTAGTCTGTAGAAACATTACTACAGTTTCCTCACAATTAAGCTGTGTTACAGAACACTAATTATGTGGGGAATTTATGACACATTCTTAATAGCAGATCAGAAGAAGAGGAATTCATACCTGCACTTTCCTGCCTCTGCTTCATCTTGCCCACTAAGGACCTTTCCTGGACTTGTAATGTTAGATGCTCTGCTTTTTAAAAAAAAAAAATCTATGCATTTCCCAGTAACAGGCACAGACCCTGTCCCCAAACCTCCAATGCTTACGGCTCAGCTAGGCACCACAGCAGACAATAGGCAACAGCAGTGCACGACTCCCAAACAGAGACTCTTCTGTTTGCACTCGTATGAGCCAAAAGAAACGAAGGAGGGAAATATCTGGGGAATCAGATTTCTTATGCCCGGCTCAGTAGCACCTGACCTCCTCATGGAATACCTGCCAAGGTTTTGGCCAAGGAAAGAACAAGGATGAAGTGAGTTGATTTCCATTGTAAAAGGGATGATTATTCACCCCCCCCCCCCCCCCCCCCCCCCGGCAATTACACGTTTCTCGAATTGTTTTAGCAGAACACTACACAGGTTAAACTATATGCATCAAATGTTTGTGTCTGTGTATGATGTATATATCAATATCCTCAAGCATGTATAATCTATATACCAATATCATCAAGTAAGATTTCATAGGATTACCCAGAAATCCTAAGTTGCACCCATTGTTCTGTTACTACAGTAGTTAACGTACTGCAGTCCCCTCATTCACACTCGGAGGTTTCAGAGGCCGGAATGCTGGGATTTTTCTTGTACAGTAATGACCTGGTCATCATTATATAATAATGTTCAATACCAAATTGGGAACAACGTAAAATATGAAAAGAAATATTCTGAGTGCTTTTTTCTGGACTTTACAGCAGATCCCCCTAGGAGTCATACAATCGATAACTTTACAAAGAAAAACTCCAGGGATAAAGTGATCATGTTTTTCACTATTAAACAAAAAAAAATAATGACAAGATATTGTTACTTCTTCCATTCCGAGTAATGTTACTTTAGGCTGAGCATTACTCTGATACACTTTTTATGATACAAAATAATCTCCGGTGTTAATTTGGTTAGCATAGGTGTGTGTAATTAAAGTTCGTCTCGCAAACCAGGACGGAAAGTAATTGCAGCAACAATACAGGCAATTATGTGGCAGCAGTCTGTCGACACCTCTGTGCTGCTCCACAGGCAAGATTCAACGTGTGCATGTTAAGCCACTTATTTGCGCCATCCACACAAATCAAACCGCAAACATGGTGTGTCTCACACTTAGGCATGAGAGCCCCCAGGTTAACGTGAATATTACGGGGCTGCGAACGTAAAAAACTGTGTTAACGGCGGCTCCCTGTTAAACACGCGACCAGAGGGATTAAATACAGAATATTTCCTATATGTTTTTCATTTCCGTCTTTTAATTTTGTCTTGAAAGCTACAGTATGGTGAAATTAATAGGCGCTGCAGTTTACGGAAATTGTGTGCGGAGAGACAGCTGGATACCTCCTTACACAACTCACAGCTTCATTAATGAGTAACAGACTGGACAAAGGAACATAATTAAAGATTACGTTTTATTTAGCCAACGTTTTTATTGAAAGTGATATAGCTTTTTTTTTTTTGAGAAAACAGGGTTGCCCAATCCATGGCACAGCTGGGACTTAGGAGCCTTTGCTCAAAGGCCCAACTCTGAAATCACTCTGACAGCCCAGAGATTGGAACTGACAAACTTTTAATCACAGATACAGCGTCCTGATCCACTGAGCCACACATTTATACCAAATAAAGTCTTTAAAAAGTGTGTGGACTTTGAAGAATTTCACAAGCTAGCGTGTATGTAAATAATTTGTCTTATTTATAAAGGTTGCTTCAATCAGTGAAATTTTAGCAACCATTGATTATATGGACCCCACCCATTTAGAAACACCCCATTCTCCCAGGAAAAAAATATATTCAGAATAACATCAGTACTGCACCACTATCTCCTCTGCTAGACTGCTCCATAAGTATCGTCACATTCTTGCGTAGTGAGGCTACTGCATACACAGATCCGTCAAATACTCCCCCAGCTATGTCTTTGCTCAAGGTTATCCGGAATCATTATTAGGCAAACTGTAAATGATGACTACATGTATAATTAAACACCAATGGCGGAAGAGACCCAGCAATGAAAGCAAAATAGACTCACGATACAAACCCAATTAAGATGTCCCGAAAGCACGACCACAGAAGATGAAGTCAAATACTGTGAAGCGATCCAGAAGGCAGCATTCAGTATATGCCGTGGAAACTACGCTGGGGCTGACCTTGTTAAACATTTATAAAAACCGTCTGAGACACTTTATTGGAGAAGGACAAAAAAACAAAAAAACAACACTTTGTAGGAATACAGGGAAAACAAACAGGGCCCTTGCCAATAACGGGAAGGGATCACTTTTTCCAGCTCTGTGGAAAAAAGGCTTTTAGCTGAAAACCAATAAAACAGATAATAAAGACAAAAGTTGAAAAGGGAAAAATGCACTTTTGTCAGGTGACTTGAGAGATGATGACACACGAAGTCATTTTGTTCAGAATCAAAAATTAAGAGCCAGAATGAAAAAAGTAAGGAGCGTAAAATATCAAACCCAACTTTGCTGAATGAAAAAAATAACATACGCTACAGTATATATAAAACGTAATATTACCTACCAATTATTACTATGTAGAAAACACTAAATAAGGCTGTAAATACAGTGGAGACTCCCACACACCCAAGCTGTAAATACAGTGGAGACTCCCACACACCCAAGCTGTAAATACAGTGGAGACTCCCACACACCCAAGCTGGCCTTCTCCTAAGACCTCCAGTCCTCCGAGAAGAGCATGGCTACATTTTCCTGAACTCCCTCACATCTCTCCTGGAGTGCGTACGGCCGAAGACGCACCACGGTGCACTTCCAAGTGCAAAACATCCAAGCAAAAACACACGCACACACACACACACACTCACACACACACACACACTCACACACACGCACACACACACAGACTTACACGCACACACACACACACACACACACACACACACACACACAGACTTACACGCACACGCACACACACTCACACACATGCACACACTCACACACACGCGCACACACACACAGACTTACACGCACACACACTCACACAGACTTACACGCACACACACACACACTCACACACACAGACTTACACGCACACACACACACTCACACACACGCACACACACACTAACACACACGCACACACACACACTCACACGCACACACACACAGACTTACACGCACACACACTCACACACATGCACACACTCACACACACGCACACACACACTCACACGCACACACAGACTTACACGCACACACACACACACTCACACAGACATACACGCACACACACACACACTCACACACACACAGACTTACACGCACACACACTCACACACACGCACACACACACACACTAACACGCACACACTCACACACACTACTCTAACACATTAAAATGCAACAATGCTGCTACATCTTCAGTTACTGCACACAAAAAATGCACCACACGGGACATTCATTCCCTTTTCCGCAAAGAACAAACATTTCCTTTATAACAGCTGAATCTTTCCACCATATACAGCAGCTTCTGACTATGATTTATTTGCCTCCTGCTTCCTCGATTTGCTGAAGTCGCATTATTTATTTGCCGTTACTCGTGTAAAGATACTAGAGTAAATATAAATATATTATATATGTATATGACTACATATATTATTATAGACATGCTACAGTGTACACTTCGTATTACATAATTCAATAAATGTATAACTTACAGAACTTGATGCCATTCTGACATGATAAACACACATGGTGAAGTGTGAAAGGAGCAAGCATTTGGTGAGGGCCTCTTTTGTGGAGGCTGGCTTCCGCACATGGGTCGTCAGAAGTGGGGGAGTTTCTGTAAATAACAACGCGGAAGCCCTCCTGTTTTCATACTTCAAAGTGCGTAATGACCATCCCACACGGACTGTGCCCGGCACCTAGTGTGGGTGGCATGTTCCTGCAGGAAGGCTGAAGGAGCGAAGGATGACCCGCGGCCCGGAATGACCCAAAGCCTTGGGCTCACGTTCCTGGTCTGAGCTCTAGGGGGAGCTGTTGCTGAGGCCCAGCAGTGTGAAACTACAAAGGAGGTGTAAGTTAAGTCCCCTCGAGGAAGGACAACCCTGAGCCAGGGACAGCTCTGCAGCTGCAAGCCCTCAGTGTGTCGGCAAATAAAGATGGAGGAAGCTTAAATAAAGCAGAAAAGAAACCAGAAATACTTTCCTAAAATGGCCATCAAATAAAACTTTTGCTGTCATTTTCTCTCATTTAATAACATCCATCCATCCATCCATCCTCTATGCCTACTTGTCCTATTCAGGGTCACGGGGTCCGGAGCCTATCCGGGTAGCTACAGGCGCAAGGCAGGGAATAACACAGGATGGGGCCCCAACACATCTCAATATCTCAATAATAAAAGCAACAATACAAAAATATGACAAGCTATTTAGATGCGATGGTGCTAAACAAGTCTTACTTTTAACCTTGCCTTCAGCAGCTTCTTTTAAGGTTTCCCACTACTAAAAAGCAAATGACATTCTTATCCTGGCAGTGTTTACAAAGGCAGAGTCTGCTGTTGAAGGAGACCTGCTCACAGAATAGCGTGGCTGGTGTAGAATGGCCTGACAAATCAATGCTAGATGCACACAGACAAGCTATGGTGAGTGGCCTCGTTTCATGGCAGCGAATGAGCATGCTTGCCCATGCCAGGGGACTTGCTCCTGATAGGACCTGACACGGTGAGAAAGAGGAATTGACTTTTGCAGAAATCCCACCGCAGGCGACTGCAGCAATAGCTGTTAAGGAGGAGGCTGGAGTGCTCGCAGCGTCCGTGTCTTTGTTCCGGAATGAAGGAGATGGAACCTGTTTTCGCGTTCAATAAAATCTCCTGGCCTTCATCAGCATTGATAAAGGCAGCACAAGCAGCCAGCATGACGGTATATTCTGCATAAACATACAAACGCTAACACACATGTATGCATATATATACTTTTTTATAAGAAATAAATGGTTGCAGGCATACCCAATACACTCTGACGTCTACACCGAGCCCTTATTAATACGAGGCTACCACAACACTTCAGTGGATTTTATTACATCTGAAACTGTCTAATAAAGATGTACATACTCTTTATGCGCAATACACCCTCATATTCATTGCACTGTTAGTCTCTTTAACTAGGCTGTAACTATACCATAGACACAAGTGGTAAAGCAGCTTCATATCACAATATAAGAATATTGCAGTAAACACTGGGAGCCTCTGAATAACATCTGCTACAAAACTTAACTGTTATAGTGTGTATTATATATTTTTAGAGCCCTGTCTGGGGTTTTTCTTGGTCCTTGGCTGCCTGGATGACTGGTGTGTATCTGTTATACAAACATGCTTCCGTAATTGACCATATATTCAAAACACATAAAACGTATAGATCATAGAATGAAAAAGAATATTACGGGGTACCAAGTTCTGGAATACTGGTAGAGAAGATGGGAATGGAAAGCTACTATTTAAATACATGCATCCATATGTGTACGTACTTCAAAGCTTGGTTAATATCCCAAGGTGGGGTGATTTGACACACTAAGAATGCTTGCTGTTTTTCTGTAACTGTAGACCCAAAATAAATTAGGCATAACTGCTCTTTCTGAGCATGAAGCACAAATAATTATGAAACAACGTTCTGAAATCTGGCTAAGTGAATATTAAATGCATTACATTTTAATGAGCTGTGGATATATAACACATGCGCCTGACTTCGCCACACTCTTCTGCTTCGTACCGCTTCATGTAGGTGTGTAAGGGCAATCCTGCCTGTGAATGAAGCAGATCCAAATGCTGCTCCAGTCACCCAAAAAGAGCAGCTACTGTATGAAGTATCACTCCTGACTAGAGGCTGAATGAAAATGAACCGATCTTATATCCTTCATAATTTGTAGAATATAAAATAAATTTGAAAATATGTAATAACTAGTAATTACCATTAATTAGCAGGCTAGCAGTAAGTAGCAGGCAACCAGTTGTGACCATGCAAGTTTCATTGTAGGCCTATAGAATCTATATCCTTTTACAAACACCATTGAAATATTGAAACTATTGAAATAACTGTGCGAAAATCAGTTAAAATATGTAGTGAGTATTGTATAAAAGAAATAAGACATTAGTATATCATAAATATGTCCAGTTCTATGACATTAATGACAAAATCAGCCTAGTATGCATGCAAAATACATACAGATGTCCTCCAGATCTTTCTTCTGCAAAGGAATATATACAGCTTGCCTGACACAAATCATTCATAAATCTATTGGACATGCTGTTCTGTATTATTTTCACCTTTTCTGCAGTTTTTCCTTTTCCATTGGCTTGGCCTAATCCCATGAGAAAGGCGGGTCTCCTTTCATGTCACTGTTGCTCCACCAATGCATGCCCGGCTCTGCTGGCAGTCAAGCGTGTAAATGTCCGGGATTCCCGTACAGCTAATGCTGTACCCACAGAGTGGGGATAACACTGGTCAACACAGCGCACCAAAGGTCAGTATGAAGGAGAGCGAGAGGGGAAGAAAACCGTATAGCTATAGAATCCTTGCACTTCAACATGACTCCAAGTTGTCCCCAAAACAGGTAAAAACTAGGGTCAGGTGTGTAGTCTCTGCTAGCATTTAGGGACAATGCGACTACACCAACCACGAATCAGATGTCACATCAAAGAGCCTCAGTGTTCAGTCTCAAATTTCATCACTAAATGAACAGACAGTAATACCACCTGGATAGACTGCAAATAAGAATGAATAAGTACAATGCTGTAGAGTATATTCATAATTTACTGAAAACCCATTCATACTTTAAACACGCATCCAGTATAGAAGCATCACTTGGAACCTATCCCAGGAAACACAGGATGAAAAGCAGAGGATACCTTGGACAGGATTTTAGCCCACTCAGGGGCGTAGATTTTTGAGTACGAACAATAGGGACACGTCCCTACCAATACTGTAAGAGTACCGTGTGTGTTTAGGGGGCAGTGGGTTCAGGGCTGATCTGAAACCAAACCTACGGCCTTGAGTCCACTGTAGGACAACTTTGCAGACAATAAAGCTATCCCTAAACCAAAAAAACCACCAAATAAAAACACACCAGAGCTAGAGACCCCAATCCACAAATGTGTGATTTCACAGATCGACTTTTTAGGGTCCAGCTTAAATAGTCTGGGGATTGAGGGCAAGGGTTAATAACACGTCCCAAGTAAAAACCATGATTGCATCAACAATGTATCTTGTCAAGTTTTACAAAAAAAACACTTTCCTGCAAACTCCCAGTAACTAATCATATGTTGACCCATTAATTCAAGCACAAGTGTAGACACAATTGCTTTATTTAGCAGGCCAAAGCAACATGCAATTGAGGGTTTAGGGCCATGCTCAAGGGCCCAGTGCTGAAATCACTCTAAGTCCCTGATCCCATAACCCAAACACAGTCACGATAAAATACCACTCACAAAATGCCAAACTGAATATGCTAATGAACTCGTCAAATGATATATCAATATGAACATGGTTTACTTGTGGCGCCTTTCTTTCTGAAAAATCTATCCCTGACAATTGCCTCCAGTCTGAGCTGATGGGACTCCTTCACGATGCCTATGCAGGCAAGGCAACTATCAGGCAGCACTACCGTACACACTAGACACAATCTCACTTCTATATTAAGCAGAAATGCAGAATGCTCATCGCACTGGGAGACCACTTAATGAACAGAAGTTAAGACTGGTAAACAGTGCAAAGTTATCGCCCGTTGGGGTTACAGTTAATGAACAAAAAACAATGATCCACCTTTTCTACTGTGTGAGTGCAGTATACTGGATTTGTGCCTCTGGGGCCAGGCTGCGGCCCCCCAGGTTAGCGAACATAAACACCCCCCCCCCCCAAGTTCCATTAGCACTTATCTACTGCAGGGTCCTGGTGTGGCATGAATATTTTCAACAGAAATGCAATTCTTCTTTGGTGCCTTAACACAGACTGCCACGGACTGACAGCCATCCTGATGTGCAGCCTTTTGCTTTCCAAACATACATAATAGATGTGAGCAGGCCATAATGCACATCTGTTTCCAGCCCTCACTGTTCCTGCAGACCTGCCCGGCTGCTACCTTTGATCCTGTATCTCTGCTGAAATCGCAACATCTTTTCCTTTTTTTCCCCGCACTAATGGTGGTACGAGCATGTTTTCAGAGACAAAGCATAAAAAGCATCAGGCACATAACTAGGTAAAAAAAAAAAAAAACCCTTTTTTGCCACTTTGCTGGACAGATTGTGGGGAGCAGCAGCAGGATCAGAGCAGTTTGCGTGATACACACAGGACGGGCGGTTCGGCCAGCGGCCGCAGGAGCGGTGTGTGTGTGGAGATCTGTCAGCCTTAGCCCGCATGCTGCTGTTTGTTCAGCTTGTTATTTGGAAGAAGGAGAAAAGGATGTCAAGAGACCAGCAAGACTAAACGCCTCACTTTATTCAGCTACGATATCACGGGAGATATTCTGGAGAAGCAAAAGTAGCTAGATCATTTAGCGAAATAAACGTGCAGTGATGCTTAATAGAATTTTTTTTTTAGAAATACGTTTGCTTATCTTGCTGGGATCTTTTCCAAGTGCATTATAATATAAATTTTGGTTTTATCCGGAAATACTTGCTTAGAAATATGGAATCTTCTATGGCAATAAATACTTGAGAAGCGGGAAATTTTTAGATGCACGTCTAGAGCATCTACTGGAATGATCACGCTTGGCCTGGCCCAGGGACCTGCAGTAGGTCTGGTGCCCCCCCTGTGCTGCCCAAACCGGCACGTTACCAGACCAGGCAGGTTGTGTCTGCAGCTCCCCCACCCCGCCAGCACTGGGCCAGACCCGCCATCCACTCCCTTCGCGGCACCCCGAGCCGCGGCCATCTGGTGGCGGCGCCGCCGCTTAATTCTCAAATTTGACACCATAATTCCAGTGTCTCGTAACTCCCTCCATAAGAGGCCGTGACTCTCCGCCTGACACGCAGGAAAAAGCCCCCCTTCCCCACCCCGGACGCTCTCCCTGTCACGCCATCACGAGGACAGCCGCGCTGCACGCGCCGAGACATCTCTGAGCCGAGCCTGTGCCGATCTCACGCAAGACAGCTGTGGGATCAATACGGCGTTACATTTCTGAATCCCAGAACTTAAGCAGTCAGCAGGGAGTCTATTGAAACAGCAGGTGCTGAAGTCATTACATGGTGCAGCGCATTCTAGCTTTTGTCGCGGCAAAACACTGGCGGGGGCAGCATTTCTGTACAGTTATAGAGGAGCAGGTGGAGGGGAATAATACATTTATGAGGAATCCAACTCTGCACTTTGAACAAGAGTTTAGGGCTAATTTTCTGCAAAAAAATAAATAAAAATCACGGCACTGTGTGATTTCTTAATATCCCATGGGAGATGTACCTTAGTGGGTCACACATTTTTTCTCTATAAATTAGGATATTCTGAAATTGCCATCTCAATGCAGCTGAATAAGCTTTAAAATGCAGCTTACAATTTGACAAGTGAAAATCAATTCCTCATTATAATCTAATGGAGACCGTGTAAGCTGCATCATACTTGTATAATTAAGAATGCAGTACTTCATTTCTTATGAGGAAACAATATTTTCTTACAAATCTATTGATTTGCTTTGATTGAACCTAAACGCCTAAAACCCAAAAATTAAAATCTTAATAGCAATAACCACACTATTAAAATTAAAACTGATCTATTAATACTGGTTAGCCTCTCAAATATCTGGAAGCATTCATTCTAAGGTTAACATGCATAATCCTGAAGCTGAAACTTCACTTAACGAGGCATGATCAATCTGCTACTAAACATTTACAAGATCTCCTATTTTATTTAAAGATATAATTTTTGAACGCAGTTCAATTATTATTACCTACTTGTATAAGTAAACATAATGAAATGTTAAGTGTTAAATAAGAATAAAACACCTGGTTTCAACTAGGTGCCCTCAAATTGCTGACTACAAATACATAGGTACCTATAATTAAAGTGAGTACACCAATCACAGAGGCACCCGTGCCATTACGAAGGGAACTACTCACTTCATGGGCTTGAACAGGGCCTGGCCATAATTCTGGAAAGTCATGATGAGCTTCAGCTGGGTGCCTCCAGACTTCATGGCTGTTAGGGGACAAATACAAGCACACATGTGAACTTTGTTTGCAATGCATAGTGTCAAAACAACAACATTCAATCTACAATTAAAAAGAAGCTACGTCATACTTCATTTCAATTGCCCTTACTTTGTCGTCTTAATTCATCCTCTATCATCTTCATAATACAGTTTTCATGGCTGATTCATCATTATAAGACTATTGATTTGCAAGCTGACTCATGCCTTCCCACTATGGCAAAACCGCTGTGTTATCCAGATATCCTTCGGGATTGTTGCATTGCGCCATACAATCCTTTTTTTTTTTTTTTTTTTTAAATGCACAACGTGTTACAGATTTAGAAAGGAGGTACCGTGTAACAACAGCGGACGCACAAAGCTAGGCTTGTCATCGCAAATGAGTCAGCGGCCCAACAACAAACGCGCGGTGATGCAATTAACAGAAATGTGGCAACACAATCCCCATTGCTTAAAGTCAACGGAACGTCACACTGATTAGCTATTAAACTTATGAATATGACATGAGATTATGTTAGCATGAAAAGCAGATGAGTGCATGGCACGGCTCAAGGACCTTAAGCTCTAAGCACTTTTCTACACACAATTAAGCTCTATGCAAAAATAAAAGCATAAATAAAATTAAAGACTACAAAGTTACATACATTTAATGTACTGATGCAATGTCATAATAATAATATTAGGCTTTCCTTTACATGTGGACTGGGATTTCAATATGGAGAAAAGCTTATTAAAGGTTAGCCACTGTACTATTAACTTTGCTAATAAGTACCACTAAAACATAAAAACAAGCTGCACAGAATTTGCCCATAGGTAACCTAAACACACATTAATGCATTTGAGACCAAAGGTCAGCGCTCCTGCTCGTGCAGTCCAAGTTTACTTTATCTCTGTCATGCTGATGTAGACCTTTGGACCTTCTGTTCTACCTTCATTTTCAGCTTGTATGGGGGGGGGGACCTGAAAATTCACACACTGGGTTTGTTGACACAGAACAACTGTGATCCTTTTCTTTGTGGTACTGTGTTCATCGCAAATGTAATTCTCTTTTAACTTCTGCCTATTTAAACTTAAAACTAGTTCAGTGTTTATAACCCTGGGAGTACGGGGCATAACTGGGTAAACTGGGGAAGTAACGTCAGCGCAGAAAAAAAGGAAGCCAAACTATCTGGCTACAGTTAACTTCCAGATACATAAATTGACTGCATCCTCCTGAGACCCCACCCATTCATTTATGTCCATTGTAGTGGACATATTATTTTTGCATCTATCTTTTCACTGATGTAAGGAAACATATTTATTCCTGTTGTACACTAAAGAAGACATGCTGTGAAATTAAAAATAAAAATACATTTGAAAAAATCTAAAGTGTAAGATGTCTTATTCCCTCCAAAGACAAATAACCTAAAATTGAAGGACACTTTTTCCCTTGGGTCTCAGGAGGTTAAAGAGAGCATGTAAAGCACCTTATGACTGTTTGAACACAGAGAGAGGAGCAGGTCAAGCACCGCGAGGGCAATGCAACACAACAAAATATTGTTTTATTAACAACCAGGTAGGATACAAGGAAAGACCACCGCAAAATCAGGAATAGCATCATGGGCGTAATTTACGTGGAGGGTGGGGGGGTTGTAGTCCCCCCCAATAAATCAAAACCCGCTAATACAACCCCCCAAATAACCATGTTTCCCTCGTAATGGGAGGAGACCTCAACCCCCCCCAATGTTCCAGCCAAAGTTACGCCCTTGAATAGCATACAGCTTCTTTTGTTCCCTTTTAAACCTGCTTACAATGTTATACAACAATAAGATACAAGAAACTTATGCTCTGCTGGGTCTGTCCCATTCTGGAAAAAACAAGTGACTCTGCTTTTGAATCTCCCTTAACTTACTGTAATTTGTACTCAATAACAAACAACCTTCTACTGCCAGCAACCAATGTCCCCCCTTTCATGGAACTTCGCTTCCTGCAAACTACAGCATGGCTGACATTATTACCAGCCCAAATTATGAGAAGTATATCCCCACAGCCAGGAGCTGAGTGTCGAGTGGGAGGGGCAATGTTGGGTTTGTTATCATCTGTTACCATAACCTCCGTTATAAACCCCTCTTACCCCTCGTGATAACCCCCTCCTACATTGCCCCTTCCACTTGACACCTGGCTACTGGCTGCAGTGATATATACTTGCAAAAAAGCCAAAGCCAGAAGATACCAGTAATACACAGTCCCAGACAAAACCCATGAACATTTAGCCATCTAACAGAAAATCAACAACACAAATTACAGTACATATAGCCATCGTAACTCACAATAAAAAAGCAAATAGATGTTGGAATAGACCCCAAGCTCAATGTAGCCCTGTACGAAGTTATGGAAAATAGAAGGATGGATGGATGGATGAATGGATGCTTTTTCTGTCTTCTCAGCTACAACTAATACCTCAGCTATGCGCCGGGGACCTCTGCATGTATAGCTAATGACAGCATAAGGCTAATTGTGATCCCACATTCTAACAGCATGATCTACAATGTCCTCGTCTCTGCACGATAAACCTCAACCTGCTAGTGTTTCACGTCATAGGGAGTGAAAAGAGTTAAAGGTACCACCCATGCATTTTCACATAACAGTATGTTATACAACCCTATTAATTACTCTAATGCATCACATACGTGAAACACAGTTTGAACGGAAAAGCATGCATCAGCAGGAATGAGTCGCTGTTCCAAACATAGCTCATCACACAGTGAGCAGATGGGTGAAACCGACCTATCCGATTCATGTGTAGTCCAGATGCCTGACACCTTTCAGAAAAAAAATCACACAAAAAGGCCCTTATTCAAGCTATTGACACACATTGCAGCCACATGAGCACGGGTCCCTGTACACTGAGGTGTGGCTCAGTGCCCTAAGGTCTTTATTGTGTTGTACATACTTTACACTCAACATGACACCACCGTATAACGGTGACGCCAAACAAGCCGTGTAGTGAGGCCTTCAAAGTTTGTTTCACTTGGGCCGCCCTCATTCATGCTATCTAGGCTTATTCCGCTGATGTTAATGGAAAGGTGTCAGAGTTTAAACAACTCTAAGCACAAGCCGACAAGCTGACAGCAGTCTAGCGAATCTTCCCGCCTCTCAACCACGGCATTGAAAGTGAATGCGTCGGCATGCAAAACGGCAAACGGGCGGTATTGGAAGTGACCGTCGACGAGACACAGTGCATGAACTCAATTGCTGAAATAAATATCAACAGGGAGAGCACAAAGCTATACAGAAGCTTGACATTGAGGGCACCTCTAACTCTGATTCACTCAGAGCAACTGGTTGAGCCAGTGTTTCTAGAGGACCGCAGAAAACAGATATTTAAAAAGCATCGCAAAGGAAAATAGTAAGCAACAAACTGATTACAGTTTTCAAAAAATTAAAGGGATTAAGCACCTTATAAAGATTACATTGTTACAATAATTTAATGTTCAGAAGTCAAATCCCATATCCAATATTCTATCTGCTATACAAAAGGTATATTATCATGATAGGGACCTACAACTCAGTTAATGTAAAATGATTAAATTTTAGACATAATTATGCATAGCATCCTATTGCAATACAAATATCAAACGTTTTTTTTATAATATAAACATTTCAGATCTCCCATTCAGCGTGGAACAACCCTTCACAAGTTCATATATTATACAACTCATAAAATGAGCAGTAATTAAATTTAATGATGTCATAGAGGTTATTATCAGGGTGCAGGGTGCTGGACATATACTCTATACAATAGATTTCTTTCGATTAAACCTTACTGGTTTTAAGAGTGACATCTGATGATGTTAGTGATTGACTTTTGAACTACTACTGTCCAACTGCACTGACCATTGAGTTCATATCTGAGGGTTCATATTTACACTGGCTGACAAGGGGTTTGTGTTCATGGTGTGAGGCCCTGTGCAGCAGGACTGTTGGGGGCCTGCTTATTTTTATCTCTGGGGTAATACAAAACAACATGCTCCCCGCTCCCCCCCCTAGGGTGGAATGTGTGAAAGTAAAAGTGGAAAAGTGGTGATGTCACGCGTCAGAGTCGGCTTTGCAACACTTACTTCCTACACCTACATGCGCAAATCCGGAAACACTGACTGCTTGAAATTGCTTTTATATAAAGAGATTATTTCCAAAAAACTAACAGAAACCAAAAGGATCACTAATATTTGGGGTCATGCATATCTTTTTTCAGTAACATTCAAATATCGATGAAAATACAGGCCACACGGAGTCTAAATTGAACACATAAATGAGTGAAATGGTTCCATTTTTGCACCTAATGCTTGAACACGTTATGTGTTCCAAATGATCATACTGTACATGCACCCGAACATGAAATATTAAATAAAAAATGAACTAAAATTGATAGATAAACAGTGAAGAGCAGGAGCCAGTTAAATATTGCAGTGTGCTTTTGACTGAATGAGAATGTGATACAGCACATCTGACAATGGCCATCATTAAAGAGATAAGTGCAAGTCTTGGCAGGGCTGTTGGGTCAAGATCCAGCCTCTGATATTCTTAGGCTGCGCAGCACACCTCAGTTGAAAGAGCATACTGACTTTTCTTGACAAAATAGTTAAGCCTCATATATGAGCCAAATTAGCTAAAAAAATTAGTTAAAAAATCAGCTGTCATAAACTGTATGTTACAAACATAAAGAAGGGCAGTGGAACTGTCCTCTCTCCTTCACATAAGCAATTTCAGCAAGTAAGAAATTAGCATGTAAACTTCTGCAACAAATGCAATCTATATATGTGTAAATACCGACACAAAGTATTAGAACAGTTCTATTGCTCGTCAGTACAGTTTCATTACTCAGGACATTCATATGTTTTACTGTGATGTAATCCATCCAGTTCACTAGTTTTATCTGAAAGTCCTCCATATAATCCATGCAGAATAAATCATCTGTACTTATAAAGCCATATGTTAAATACTTACAAATAACAAGCACTGAAAGATAATGGAAGCAGATTTCTGGAAAGGGTTTTGTTTGTTGCAGAAAATGACAAAACCACAATTTAATATCTTTCAAACAAAGCACGATGCAGGATTTACTGATCTAGTCTGAACAGTTAGTGCATTTCATCATAGAAGCGTCACAAGGACAATGACATTCTGGTTACAGGCCTCTTTTTTCCCTCTTACTCATCCAAAGGTCCTTGTCATCTTATCAGACCCTAGAAACTACTGGTCAACAATAACAATAGGGGGTGTGCATAGCTCAGCAGGTTAAAATGCTATGTTTATGATCAGAAGGTCACTGGTTCAAATCCCAGGATTAGAAGACTGCAGTGGCTCCCCCTCAATTGCTGCAGGGACTGTCTGATGCCATTTGCTTGAATCAAAGTACCATATTAGCCCAAATGTAAGACAACCTCCCACTTTTCGGCAACTATTTTTAGAAAACATTTTTTTGGAATACCAAATCTTACTTTTATAAAGAAAACTAATTTGACAAGAATGTATAATAAATAAACCATAGATCAGATTACAATAAATGTATTAAACAGCAAATATTCCAAAAAATGTATTATTTGGCCGGGGGGAGGTAATGAGTATTACGAACCCTTGGGGGCGCAGAATGTTGTCGATGCAGCAGACCCACATGAAGGGGGTAAAAAAAATGTGTTGTGGAGAAAGGTTGAGCCTTATTAATTAATGATATGACAGCTCTTTAAAAATGAATGCTAGTATCTTTATTAACAGCCACTATCAGTTTAATACTAGCAGTGCCACAGCCAGGGAAGCCAACAATTTACACGACACTCAGGAATACAGGCTAAACACACGCATCTGGCGTGACACTCACACTGTATGACTCTTACACTTACACAGGAAATCTACATTACCGTAAGTCAAAACACTCATTACAAACGATTGCATTTGGTGCCATCTATTACCTTTTTCGACTAGACCCCAAATATAAGACAACACCACTGTTTCAGATGTATTATGAGGAAAAAACAAACAAACTGTCATATACTGGGGTGAATGCGGTGCACTGATTTGGATAAAAGCATCAGGATCTGAGATTTTATAAACATTGCATCATAGACACAGAATCGGAGATTTTACTAAGTGATTCATTTTGGGTATATTTTTGGCAAAGCTGCAGGACACAGCAGAAGACTGATGATGAGAACTTAGCAAGCAGCCCTCTGTTCCTGTCTGTATCCTGGGCTTTTTGGAGAAACTGTGAAGGCACCAAAGATGCAATTAGATAAACTGGTTTCCTGGAAAATAAGTTTGAGGTTTCAGCTACAAAAGGTATTGATGTATATGTATTCTTTTATCTACAGCTGATATATTTATAAAGAGAAAATAAATGACAGAAAATTATTATATATATTCTGGTGAATTACGATATATATATATACACACACACACACACACACACACACACACACACACACACACTAGTAGAAAATAGGATGCTACAATGTTAATCTTGTGCTTCAATCCTCAACATGATGGAGATGCAGGGCACATGCACTGAACAGAAGCAACCCTTTGTCCTCAATTTATGAACAGTCTTCAGCAAAGACCCATTGTTTGAGGGACCTAAAGGGGACATCTGACCATTGACCTAGAACAGCCCAGGTCAGTGACCTTGAAAGAAAGCGAGTTAATGGTCTATTCTCTCATTCCTTACATCAGCAATGCATACATTCCTGCAGATCTCTATGCGCAGTCATTACTAACCTCTCTGTTGTTACTAGACTTCTTCTAAATTGGATGGCATCACAAACTAGGCATAATTTTACTCAAGTGAGTGAATAACCCTGCAGGTACATGTCCATTTTTATTGTTCTGTATTTGTTTTTTTTTTGTTTTGTTTTTTTTTTGATAATTCACTCACCGTCCTTGCTTTCTCTTTTGTATGTTTCACATTTTGTTTCTAATTAACCACTGTGAATGCAGGTCTTCAAAGAATTGCAAAAAACTCATCTAACACATTCTTAAAAAAACAAACAAACAAATAAAGCCATTTGTGGCCCATTTTCTTAGAATTAATTACATTCACCATAAAATTGATAATAATTAATAGCTACCATGGTACATCGCTTTAGCTGTTTTTAATGTCGTGACTTATGCAAAGCTGGTGCATTTTTGTTTTGCAACAGTTGCATAATACACAGGATGCTATGCAACTCTGGTGACACACATTTTTCAAGTGACATACAATACATATATTTATAGCTTATGAAATTATTTTGTTTGTAGGTCTGTCTCACAATTAATCAAATTATTTGTTAAATTATGATTCAGCCCATGGTTTCTGTGATGAAGACAGAAGGAAATGATAATTTAGCAGGTGCACTTCACCAACCTTTCAATTTACACACACACACACACACACACACACACACACATAGAGAGTCATGTAATTATATCTTTTTGGAGGCTGCTCATTCATATCTATGGGAAAAATGCTAATGCTAACTATGACAACCTTAACCCCTACCCAGCCCTAACCATAACCATAAGTAACCAAATAAAATACACGAGTTTTTGCATTTTTAGTTTTTTCACTGCAGTCATGGAATTTTATAAAATAGAGTTTTCCTCCTGGTCCCCATAAGGTAAAAAAAACAGGTATTCATCACATTGTGGGGACGTGGTAAGGTATACCTGGACCACACACACACACATACAGTGCACATACATACACATACATATCCATCCCAAGGAAGAATATCCAAAAGTTACCTGAATCGCTTAAAGTCTAAAAAATAAACAAGAACAGATCTGTAAGGAATTTCCTACATTTATGTTGCACCAAGGTGAATTCATGAATTCATGATTCAGCTGGAAATGATGCATCAACGAAACCGCCTACATTCCTGTCTCCCCCTATCTTCAGGAGGCCAATTATTGTGCTTGGAATCTAAAAGCAATCTCTCTTTATCTTGTTCTTTTTTAATAAAGACATTAAAACAAATGTGCTTTGAGTTCTGGTGTACAGAGTGGCAGTCAGTTGCTGATATGTAATACACACAGCAATTCAGCCCTTTATTCAGAAGACCAGATGTCCACTGTGTCATGTTTGTGTCACGTATTCAATGCGGTGACAATTCAGACCTTAAAACAGCTGTTGTACATAGCATCACCCCAGAATACTGTACGAGTGTATGAATTTTCTCTCAGCATGTGCAGCTAATTGACAGAAAACATGCAGAATAAATGAGCTCCAGAACAAATCTGAAGACGATATGCATAAAATGACAGGCTGAAAGCTAATATTGATCTGCAGCCATTCAGAAAATCCTCGTGGGTCGAACCAATTGTCATTTTGCTGTCTGGGAAGCCTGTGTAACAAGCGAAATGATAAAAGATCATTGTGACACTACAAGCCGTTTCATCCTCATTTGTTTTATTGCCTGTTCCTCTCCCACAGATATGTTGTGAAATGCGATGTCTTGAAATCGGCATGCAAAACTGAAACCTCACAGAATGTGAATGTGATTGTTTATTTACAGTACACGGGATTTGCACATGAGTAAACAGTAGCTAAACTGTTACATGTAAAAAGCCTAACAAATTGAAGAAAAAGGGAAGAAAAGCCAGAGTACAGCACAGAAAACTTACCGACACTGGTGATTCTTTGAGTGACCAGATCATTCAGCAGAGCATCCATGACTGGGCTATGTCTAGCATACAGTTCATACCGATTAATTCCAATGTGGAATCTCAGCCAGTTTGGATAAGTGTCTACAGAGGATTCCCCAGTGGGGCTAAATTCTTCTTTGTGCCCTTCATTCTGCCTGAAAGAAACAAACCAGCGAAAAGAAATGAAACACAGGCAGAGCAAAGGCAAGAATATGTAAACTAACATTAATTAAAATTTGAGTTCTATCTCGAGGAACTCAATTTCAGCAGCTCTGGGATACGTCATTCTCATAGCCTCAAAGCCCACATGGAGATACGGAACTTGTAATCTGTAAGTCTGAAAATATAACATTTGGTCTTCAGACAAGGATACTGTTTTTGATTAAAAAAAAAAAAAAAAACGTTGTAAGATTATGAAAGACTGAGCAAAGCACTCAAATCAGAAAACATACAAACTGCAGAAACAAAAGTGCAATGACAGGCTGTTCAAAAGAACATTACACAGATGTTCACAGCGTTATCCTTCATCTTCGTCATCGTGCTGACATATCTGTCGAAGGATTTAACGCTTATACGTTACTTTCAACGTCTAAACAAGACTATCAGACAGAAAACTATTTACTGATGTACTGATGTTATAAGTGTTTTGTTTTTCATAAGTAGTTTGTTTTCTACTATAGTGATTAATAACGGCAAATAATATTTCAGCTAGTGCATCTTTTGAGTAAAGTCCCTTCTTCTACAAAAAGGACTGTATATATCACGAGTGATTAAATTCGTCCGAACAGTTATGGTTGCTCCACTGCATGTACCTTGATCATATACTTAAAATGTCCAAGTTGCTGTTTTGCTATTATTTAACAGATACATCAATTCAAAAAAGAGGTGATACAATGTAACCGCTACAAAAGACACATGATCCATTCTTACCATTCTTGGTCCTCCGCAGCTTTCGGGTTGAATCTGATGTCTGTATTGACGTTAAACAACGTGTCTTCGTCTGTCAGTGGCGGCAGGGGGATCTTGTACAAAGGTTGCTCAAAGAGGGACGACAGTCTAGAGGAGCCCTGGACAGGTTCACTCTCGGCTCCCGTGTTCTGGATGAAGTGCTTCTTGCTCTCTTCGTTTCGTGCGTATTGCTCCAGTCTTTTAAAAGTCTCAGTTTTATCCCCGGGCCCCGTGATCTTTTCTAAGGAATGCGAGGTAAGATTGGAACTGGGCTCGTTACTGAAATCTTGCAGTATCCTTAAAGTATGTTTATTAGGCCAGCCCGATTCGGCTCCCGGTCTAAGCCGCTGCTTACCCCAACTCTGCGGTTCTTCGCTCGGTCTGTGGGAGCATGAGCAGGCGCTGTTGCCGGCGCTGGGTCCGGCTGCTCGTCTCTCCAACTTTGGTAACAAGTCAATCATGATGTGCATGGTGCACGCTATCAGGAACACCATGAGGATCAACACTCGGAATTTGCGAAACAGGATCATCTTCATAGTTACCACTCTCAGCAAATGAAAGTACCGATTAACCCGAATCGAGGTGAAAATAAGAAAGCTCAATACATCACAAGCCCTATCTAATTAGCTGCGATTTTATCAAAATTCGAGTTAAAACGTTCGCTGTCTTCATTTGCAAGGCTGGATAAAGGTACCAGCGTTCGACTCCAGAATAATCCGTCACATAATTTAGAAATCCATGTAAAGCGAGAGGCTGTGTTATTATTTTTGCTTTGGAAAAAAATATATGTTGTCAGGTATGATACAAGGCTATATCAATGCAACGCCGGGGAAGATTCACCACGAACTCCTGACCTAAATAACTTAATGCTTATATTTTTGCTCAACGCCGAATTAAATGCACAGGATAACTGGCACTGAGGATGAATTATATATATTTTAGAAAAAATATCCATAAAATGTATTCTCTTGGTCTTGATAGCTGCGCTCCATCTTCAAAACCTGTATACTGCAGTGCTGAAGAGACCTTCTCATTTCGCCTGAACACTCCAAAGGCATTTGTCCAAGCCGCAGTTGAGAAGAAAGCATATGTTAAGAAAACGGCTTATTCTTCATATAGGTCAGATGGATGTACAAGGCGACGCGAAGACGCCGCCGTCCTGTCGAAAGTCCACGGAAATATTGTACAAAACATACCAAAATCAGAAATCACTGAGCTACACGGAGAAGCGATGAGAGCTAAATCTGAACGCGTTGGCTGCTTTAATAGCAGAAAAAAGATCCACCCATCCCAACCACGAAACCAAAACGCATAAGGAATATATAACAAACTATACACGTATAAAGCTCTAAAATAATAAAATACAGAGACGTTTCAGCAGGTGCAGATATTTTCTTTTGCTTTTGCCCAGAAGCTGCACCACCCGACACCGCTGGCGAACTAGTGCTTTTGCTGTTTAAAGCTGGGTGGGTGTGTTAAATATTATGATGGACCCTTCTAAATCCAGCCTTTACTGAACGTCACAGGGTCGAGATTGGCTGGATCCGCATACAGGCTGCGATAGTAACATAAAAAAAGGCTGTAACAGTCTGGGACTGTACGCCTCATCCGTCCTGCAGTTCCGGTTACTGCGACAAGGGGGCGTATTATAATAAATATAGTGGGGGGAAAAGACAAAATGTATATGTGTAACAGTAACAATATTGCAGCAGCGGTTGGGTTGATTTTTTAAAATTCGCTTTTATATTATATTGAAAAATATTTCTTTCCGTCCGAACCTCCCACATATTCATTTTTTGATATGGCCCAAAAGAAAATACAAAAGTAAAATGGTCGCCACATGTTTGAGAGATTCGTGCTCCGCTGCAGCGGCGTCATCCGAAGCAGGGGGCATAGCCTTTGCTTATTAAGTACATCTGTAAACTGGAGAGGCAGCAGGTATGGTATTTAATCACAAAATATGATTCGATATATAATAAGTTTGAGGAAGTCAAACACATGAGTATTAAACTTACTTTATGTGTATGAAGCATACTATTCAGTTTTCAGTCCTCAAAATAGCAGACATTCTCGACTTGAGTCAGGAAATTTTCACTGACGTTTCTTAAATATGATACTCATGCTATTCATTTTACATATTACAAAAATACTTATAAAGTTCAATATTTATTTAAAATCTTAATGCAATTCAATATACTGACTATAAAAATATTGTATACGACAGTATAAAGGGCAGGGCAGTTTCTTTGGAAATAAAAATCTTATAAACATTTATTTCAGACTGCGAAAATGTTAACGGTATATTCTAAAAAGTCAAATCTAACCGTAGGGAAATGTGATTATTTTAACCATGGTTTAAATATATATAAGAACAGACTGGTGTTTGTATACTGCTTAGATTGCCTGGTTATTTGCTCTGTAATGTCAGTTATTCAGCACGAAAGCTATGGGATTTTTACTTTTTGAAATGATAGGCTGCTGATTACAGGAACTAGCAATAAGACCAACGAAGACCGCGCCTAGTTGGTATAAATAATAATTATATAAAAAAAAACAACTATTCTATAGCAAAACTTTACTGTTGAGTAGTAAACTAATAACAAGATGAAAAAAAAGCTTATTTAAAATAATAATCATTTAGTTTTTAGGAGTAATGAGGTCTGTGCTCTCAAGTAGCAGGTTGCATTACATCAGAACCCAGGGTTTGGACTGAGTGGTCACATGACTGTCCTTCATACAGCTGAATTTCAAAGTGTCTATAGGCCGTGGTCTGTACAGGCCAACCAGTGGGAGGCTGGCTGTCTTACTAAAGGACAGCAGAAACAGGATACACAACGATTGGATCAGATTTTATTGTCTTGGCTTGTCGCGTCTCTGACATGAGTTGTGTCACAGAGCACATAACTGTGTACCCAACTCTGGCACAAGAGAATGGCATGTGGATAGCAGTTCAGAGAATTAATATTTAGTGCAATTCAGAGTGACTGGGGAAAAGAAACATGGTTCACGTTGCTGAAAGAATGTTGCTATAGACAGCATAATAATGGAAGCTCATCGAATAGAAACAAAAACCTTGTAGCTAATGATAAAAAGTTTTAAGATCTCAATCTGATCTGTCTTCTTCGAAATTATTAGATCCAGTAATATATATATATGCAACAAATAACCTCCTCTGTTATTTACGCAACTGAGTTTGATTTGTACTCTATTAATTGGGCATTCATTTGCATCACTGTTGCCAATGCAAGTAATGATAAAGGCTAATTACTCACCTAAAGTAATGTCCAATGATCCCCCAAAAGAAAAGTGCGAAAGAAAATTAAGTAAGAAAACTTAATTTTTGTGCATTATCTATTATTCTCTGTACTAATGCAAGTGCAACAAAATACACAACCACACATACACACACAAATGCATGAAAAGGTAAATTTCAGTCAGATGTCAAACTAGACAAGGCGGCTCATTAAAATGTAATTTTTAAATCTGTTTTTAATTGCTCAACAGTAGGGGCTCTATAGTTTGAAGGATTGAGATCTCGTCAATCCAGAGCAAGAAGTAGGGTGAGCAAACAAGGAAATGTCTCACAAAATGTCTTTGTATGCCTTCAATACTTCTTTGAACTGTTAAGCATACACACGTCAGAAAACATTAAAAATGCAGTGCGCTCAGAATTCCCTCATTTTGTCTGTACAAATCATCAGCTAAAGAGAGATTCAGTAATGAATTTTGCATGTAAGGTTGTTCTGTTACATTATTATTTTGAAATCCTCATTAAAATAAAAGCATAACTCTGCACACTGTACTGTTGTAAAGTGATGATGCTGAGTTGAGTAAACATCCCATTTGAATGCTGCTGATCGTCTAAAAAGAACTTATTAAAATATTACTGCAGATTATTTGAATTGGTCATCCTTACAGGGTAATTGAGATGACATCTAGAGGTCTTCCTACATAAATTATCCAGTGTATATAGTTATCTGGATGATCGTTCTCAATTTGCATCCAATTCAGAGTCATTTGTATGATTTTCTGAACAGTATGAATGAGCTCGGGGCTATATTCATTTTCGATCACTGACCTCACACACAGGTGTGAAGTATTTATGGTAAATTTGGAGGTTGAAGAATATTTATAGTGGTTAATGGAAAATTACAGGTCTGTATATGGACGACCAATTAATCTGAAAAAACATAAGGAGTTACAAGCCAAAAGGAACAGCAGTAATGAATGGCTCATGTGCGCATGTGATGGACCTTATAGCCTTGGGATTATGTTGCTTGCATAAGGGTTGTAGAGAGTGACATATCTTTTAGAGGTCGGGGCAAACCGGTATCTCTAAATACTCCAGTTTTATGTACTGGTTTCTCCAGACCGATGTGGATGTTTACCGCCTCCTGAAATAGTTTCAGTTTTTCAAGTATAGATACAAACAGGCCATTTACTGAGATTTCACGTTAATTGCAGCTGATTGATGTTTTAATGGGAGGTTTTTAAATATGGGCCTCGTCAAACAACAGCAGAGCTATTTTCTGAATGTATGTTTGGGAACTTGTATCTTTAGCAAATCAAGTGACGGGAGTTGTGTTATAGTAAATTGTTCCATTGTTGCCGCTGCAAAAAGACACAGCTCGTGCTTCTTGAAGCAGGCATCTCGTCGGATAGATACGTCAGCATGGGCATTGACTAGCGGAGCTGCTGGAAGGCTAATTAAGAGGTGCGGTTTCGGTGGGAGCAGAAATACTTCGGTGTTTGGTGACACTGATATAGATTTCACCGGGACAATACGCTGCTTGTGTGTGACCTTGCTTATCTCTCATCTGCAGTGGACCATTACAGTTGGATTTTCTATATGTCACTGCGTCCGTGAGCGAGCGCTAACTTCAGCAGTGGTTGAATCTTGTAGCGGATTTATACTGACCTCTGGACCTGAGCATGGTGGTAACCTCCTATGTGGTAACCAACTCGGAAATAGATGAATACAGGGCACCCACTAGTCAGCTGCTGTCATTTTTAAATATTTACCATATATTTTGCATACTTTAAACTGATTAATCAGATATTATATATGGTAATGGTTTCCATTTAAACTGATATTAAATAGTGTGATATACTGAAAAGGCCACTGCTTGTTCTCATATTAATCATCAATTCGGTTTAATCAGGGCATTAAAAATGACACTGGTAATCTGACTAGGAAGACTCAGAGCTGTAAAATACAGACTCAGCATCAAATCTTTACATTAACGCTGCTATTCAAATGTCTAGTGAGAAAATGCCTGAATTTTGGAATTAGAGTAAAGCAGACTGGTATTGTGCCTTTTATTTATTGGTATTAGAGAATTATAAATAGTGCATGAAGAATGTTAAAGGCTCGGCCTGAAGGAGCTCATTTCTGTTTTGCTTCCTTGTAGATGACCAAAGCGCGGACCTCTGACACACTGATCCAAGCTGGGCCATATGTCCAATATGTTTACCTGGAATGGCATTCAAAGCAAATTATTGAGTTGGTCAATTAAAAAAGTTACTTTGATGGTGAGTTTTCTGTTGAAATATGACAAAATGTGTCTTGCTGCTTTTTTGGGGGGTGGGTAAGGTGTACATTGCACTATAGGAACTGGACACTGTTACATTAAATGAAAGAAGGTGTCTCAGAAAATAGAAGCTGAATGTCAATGTCAAAACAGAGTTCTCCAATCTCTCCACTATGAAAAAACTATTTTATTTCCGATTGTGCAATTAGGTTAAAAGCATTTCACTTGTATAGTATCATTTATGAGTGACCTCTGTACAAATCTGGGGTGATATAAGCTGGATTAAATTGAACAACCATGCTGTAAAACTCATTTCCACCACTATACGCAACTACATCTGATATAATTGTGAGGTAAATGGGTACTTCTGATAGCATCGCCCTCTGTTGGTCCCAGCAGGCCTTGCTCCAAGGTTAGTTTTGCAGTGTTGTGTGAGAACACAGGTTTTGATCTTATGGCCTGCGTGTAATTGCCACCTGAATTGGCACAAACAAGTAGGGACCTCTATGATGGCAGGTCAGCTTTCAGACAATAAAAACATCTTCTGAGGGTTTCATTGGCCAGTTATTTGTTCACTGTTATGTCCAGTAAAAATGTGTTGTGGCATTTTAATGGAAACTTCTGCTTTATCTGTGTTATACACATACACTACATTTATAAGAGTATAGCTGCTTATCTTTTTGTTATCTGTTGCTAATCGTAAATGTATTTTGAAGTGGGCAATATAGATTCCTCATGACTTGATTACTTTATGAAATTGCATTAATGTGCCACATTCTACTTTTTTTTTTTTTTTTTTTTTTTACAGAGATTGATAAGAGAATTCTTGTTTACCGAAGTGGAACAGTTAATTGAATAATGCAAATGAATCCATTTTATTAAAATTAGTAAGCAAACATTTAAGGTTGATTGTAAAATTAATTGTTACTCCACCACAGGACCTCTGATTATTTGTCTCCTATACATTTTTATCTTAATCATATAAAGCATATATACAAGAAATAGAATCACTTTTATATAAACTACAGTTTAGTTAAATTAGTCATTAAAATCGCATAACAATACAAATTGTGGATTTTTTGTAGTATTTATCAAAAAATGATGGATGTATAATTGCTCATGTGTAAACAGGATGAAAACGGTTAGAGGATGGATTAGCTTCGCTGGTTTGCGGTCCGGTGTGAGGGACCCTGGCGCTGAAACTGTTTAACTAAGACGAGGCTCCGAGTCCTGGAACCAAAGCAAACCTAAACAGACTCTCATCGCACGCTGTTCCTCCCAGCTGTAGGGTGATCAGTTAAAGTCACGGTGTCACACGTTCAGGGATCCGGGGTTGTATTTTATGCCTCGGAGCTTCTGGTTTGTTACACAAACTTAAAAAGCCCTTTTGTGTGGCTCACCTCAGTACACTATTCATTAAAATGTATAAATGTATGAACATTCAGGAGGTGAGACGTGGACTCCGGATGGGATTTGGTGGCTTTTGGGTGGATCCTCCACTTTATTATCCAACCAAAAGTACCTTTACAGTGCTAATGATACCCGTCTAACAAAGATGCCCATTCAGACTCCTGATAAATTTCAGGGCTGAATCACCGGGGAGGAGGAGCCTTTGTCTGGCTTTTGTCTGCCTGGAGTGACATCTATGCTTCATTTAACTTCATATTACTGTAGTTTGGGTCATTCTCGCCGTCCAGTAACCACTTCCCCCTAACCAGCAGTACCAAGGGATCCTGATATCTATGCAATTTCCACAGCCACACATGTAATTGATTTACAGTAAGACAGTTTCCTGAAGTTGTATTTTGAAGGATAAAATTGCAAATGACCCTGGACACTACGATTATGATGCCTTGCAGTTATCTGATGAATGAGCGTGAAACCTGCGTACCTTGTTTCAAAGCCTAATTTGGAAGGCGGTGAATAACAGTGGTTAGCCTGCAGTAACATGTATAAATAAAAGTGGTTTTTTTGGTTCTTCCGGCCAGTGACATTGGGCTCAGTGGTGTCTGTAATAAGCTACCACTGTAGCTTCGAGTCAGAGGCTGCTTCCTGTTTTCCCCTTTTGTTTATTTTTAGCTCAGCTTGGGCAGTTACACCTACAAATATACCTTCTATATTTTCCGTTGGCTGCAGTTGAAAGGCGGGTGGCGGCCTGAGCGACAATCACTCACTCATAAAATTATATCCTGTTTTTTAACATTTTGACATTTGGACCCTCCTCGTACAGTAGTTCTATGATTGCCCAAGAGTAGATAAGGTTTTAATGTAAGGTTAGTGGGAGAAGCATGTATAGAGTGTATTTCTGTGTATGTTTATGTGTGTGTAGAGTATATATGTTTTCCTGTGGCCTTCATTTGTGGATTCCAGGGAACGCCAATGTATTATTTTAGTAACAGAGTTCTTACAGTACTGTGAGAATGGGGTCCGCCTTTGGCTGCGTGTTTGTGTAGTTTTGACAGAGGATTTCATTAGATGTCCAATCAAATCTGCACAGTACAAAAACAAAAAAATCTGCAAGAGCATACGAAATTCAGTTATAGTACATATCTCATTGATTTAGTAAAAACACCCTATGTAACTCCCGGTACACAAGGTGTAAATTAGCAGTTTCCCACAGAAACTCAATAAGTGGTTACACCACTTTTAATAACAACACACACAACAACTTCCATCAAACACCTTGGTGCCTTATTGATGATTCTCTCACCCACAAACCACAGCATTTTCACCCCCATCCTTGACTGTTAGTACTGTGGCATGCAGCGTGAGGTCTTCACAAACTCCGGTTTACCTCTGCCACTTCTGGTTCATGTGTCCCCGGAACTATTTTCCTAAACTGGCTCCAATTTGTTAAACTGTCACAGATCCCAGTATTCTGTAATGCCCTTTTTAAGGGTAAATTCATAAGCGCTGACCTCACGTGAGGTCTGAGAAGCTGGTAAATGTCCACATGTTGTTCTGTTCTGATGCCCTGAATGACTTTACACCTCTTAGGCATGGACAATGAAATGAGAATTATCCACATAAATTAATTATTTTGCTTATACTGTACAGTGTTTTGCTGGGAAGGGAAAGGGTTTCCAAAAAAAGCTATAATTTCACAATTGAAGAGTTTTTACTTTAAGGGCGGGTGTAGGGCTGAGCGGGTTTGGGGGCTGTGCCTGTGATCAGGAGGTTGTTGTTTTGAATCCCAGGGTTGGCAGAGTGCTTTCATTGTTGGGTTTCGGAGCAAAACCCCAGACCTCCGATTTCCCCACTTACCGGCTGATCCTGCCTTCTCAATTGTACATCACTTTGGATTAAGTTTAAAAATGGGATTTAAACAGTTTCTCCTAATGAATTCATTACGAGCACTTCTGGCTTGGATGGTTAAGACAACAAGCAAAATGCTGCAATTCAACATATTAAAAATATATTCAAAGTCAAAGGAAAATCGTAATAACAAAGATAGTGAATTTAAATCTTCCATGTCAAAAAGAAGCAGTATATTATTATTAGGGACACTCAATGTCCAGAAGCCTGTTGTTTTTTTTTTTAAATATCGAA
Source organism: Paramormyrops kingsleyae (assembly GCF_048594095.1). Classification (NCBI taxonomy): domain Eukaryota; kingdom Metazoa; phylum Chordata; class Actinopteri; order Osteoglossiformes; family Mormyridae; genus Paramormyrops; species Paramormyrops kingsleyae. Next base: position 19,448,178 of record NC_132801.1, on the reverse strand, counting down.
CGACTGAAACACATTTATACAAATTTTGCCAATCTTATTTTATGTACACTTTTTAAATAATGATGTACACATATAATTAACGAATCATTAATTGGGGGTCAAATGAAAATGGTGTATATACAGTATGGCTTCCTTTATGTATGCACAGATGACTGTTAAATGCCAAAACCAGTTTGTTTCTTTAATATTTAATCTTCTTTTAGCCATGGTGCTAAAACCAGTTTGTATAATTTTTCATCTTCGTTTAGCCTTGGTGCTACTTGGTTTTGTAACACAACCTCTTTGTTTTTGTTTGTATCGTGCCTGGACATTCGGCTTCTTGAAGGTATGCCTGCCACTTTCTGCCAGTCGGATAGCCCTCCTCTGTCTCGTCTGCAGAGGAAAGACGCCACAAACAATTATGCTTAAGACATTAATCCACTAAGGAGACTGATGACTGGTATATTGCAGAACCTAAACGGCAACACATATTGCATTATACCTATACTGTAAAAGCAGACTTCAGCAGATTACTAGGAGTTATGAGATAAAACAATAGTGAAATACCCAGAGCTTCCAGGATGTAGAATCCTGACATGTCTGTATGAACTGTAATTGTTCTTTTGTCTGCTACACCTGGCTGTTGAGGTTTTGTCTGTGTTTGTAGCATTAGCACGTACAGGCTAATGCTGCATTAAAGTTGTCTTTTTTTGTTCAGTTTACAGTCTTGGATTAATTATCCTTTTTTTGCCTAATATGCGTCTACCACTTATCATACTGTACATATTACATGTAATGTGCATGGAGACTGCATGCAACCAGTGTGCATGAAGTCACATAAAAAATTTTGGAAATTTGCTTTTTTTAGTCAGTTATTTATCATTGCACTTTATTTTTCCTATGTAGAGTTAGTGATTTGCTGTTTTTTATTCAAGATCACTATTATGCTGCAGGTAGCTCATGCAGCTACTGAACAGGTGTTTTCAGATAAGCAGGGATGTGTTTAGTCGGTACTCGAGAGGCCTTGGACAGAAGCGGCAGGAGCTTAATGGTTTTGTGCAAAAGCGAGTCCCTGTCTGACGCATTTATTTTGGCTTTGATATCTTTGACATGGCATACCTTTTCAAAGTCCTCACGCTAACTTGAAATTGAGTAATACTGTTTGGATGCCCTTTCAGAAAATCAATTCAGACTTGGAGGCTGACTCAAAGAAACCACATTCCTCTTATCTACACGGCAATCTTTCCCGGAGTCACCTTGCTCTCTGAATGTATCTCTGTAATGTGGTGCTCCCTTTATGGTGGTCATGCACTCCCAGTATGTACAAACTGACCTTATAATCTGTACTGGCACTTTCTGCCAGGACAGTGATGCCTGAGTGATGTCTATTTTGTGTCCAGAGGCAGGTTGTTCTTGTAGCCCAATCTAAAAAGCATTTCCCGTTTTTCTTTTCTCAAAGCAGCTAGAAGGGCTACCCTTGTTGGGATGCCAGTCTATTACGGGGCACTTACGTAATCACACATTCTGGGCAATTTGTCGATTCTGTTTCTACCAGCTGCAAGTTTTTTAAGTGCAGTAGGCAACCTGCACAAACGTGCAGAGAGTATCGGACGAAAATTAAACCCACAACCGTGGAAGTGTGAGGCCGACTGTGCCATTTGCTCTCGAAATACGTAGTATTTCTATTTGATAGGTATTAATAAGAGGGTTCGGATTGTCATCAATGGCAGCGCCGTCCTTTATACTGGCATCACTGGTTGGCAGGGTGTTCTCCGTCAGTCTTCACAGGATGCACAGGATGAGAGAGGATCCTCTTCCTTGTGAGGTCCTTCAGTTCCTGAAGACCAGCTGCTGTTTGTTCATTTCTTTCATTGCTGCCGCTCGCTGTTGAGAACTGGCATCACTCGCCAGGGCCCTTATCAGAGAAGATGGGCAGACAGAGTAGCGTCCCCCCACGACCTCAGTGACATTGCTCGAGCATGTGCTGCTGAATAAACAGGAGATTACAGGCTCTCTCTAGCACAAGTGCATCAGACTTTACACAAGGCTTGTGAAATCGGAGAAATTTTAGGGATAAGACAGTGATCTAGTGCAGAGATCTGTGGTATACCCTAGATGAGATACACTACATAATGTATTCATTACAATTATGATATAAATGCTACAATAAAGCCATTAGATCTAAATTAACTGTAAAAGAATGTACCATTATATCACAATTTAATCCAGATTACATGTAAATGTATTTTAATGTATTACTGGGAGTCACTCAGGAACCTTGTTATTTTGTGCAGTTTTTCATTGACTGTTGTATATAGATGTGTAGATCTGGTGACTGAGGAGGTGAGAGGAGGCATTACGCTTCATCCTGGCCTCACGAAACTGCTTTTGTTTAGCAGTGTGTATGGGATGGATGGGATTATGTGAACTTCATGAGGGAATATTGTTTGCACCTTGAGGGCACCTGGTCCCTGTAAATGGGCTCATATTCCTTATCCATTATACAACCATGCAAAGTAACCTAATGACTCCCACAAGATAGCTGCCCATAAGTACCAGAAGACACTGTGGGCTGAATGGCATCCTTTGGCTTTCTCCATGTCAAAGAACTTGCCATCTATTCCAGCTTTGTGAAGCTCGCAACATGCAGCTCTTGTAGAGACTGGGTGAGAAAAGTACAGATTCTGATCTATGGTCATTTGTAAGGCTGTACTTTTGTGGTGGTTCTTCTCTGTTTCCCATTAATGATGGGCTTCTTCCTTGCTTTATGGGTCTTCATCCTGCTTCTAGGAGCCTATAATGAACTGTCCTAGCAGTGTGCTTCACACCAGCGCTTAATGTTTCCCATTATTTTTGAAGGTCACTTGATGTCATCCTCCGATTCATGAGGACCTGTTGGATAAATTGACAGTCATCTCTGGCATTAGAAAGTTGCTTCTGCCCTTTACCTGGCTGGTTTCTGGTCTTTCCCAGTGTCTCCTGCTTCACCTTGTTCTTATGTACTGCTGCCTTAGAAATGTTGAGCCTAGAAGCCACCTGCTGCTCAGCTTAGCTGTCTGCCAGCAGAAGCAGGATTAAACCAGGATCTAAAAATACAGATTAATATATATATATATATATATGGTGTGGTCTCTTCATTTTTCCCATGGCTGTATATCCTGTACATATGTATGTACTATAGGGATTTTTTTTTAAATCAACAGTGTCATTGTAACATCTAAAGTGACCTCTATATCAACATTAATGGCAGACTACTGTGTAATATTTACAACAGTAGCAATATCTCTTGATTTGGTTAAGGGCCAACAACCTTGCTACCTTATCAAAAGCATGCTGCTGGTTTAGACCCTCCCGCATAACTCAACATACTCACTGAACTGTGCTCACATGTACAACATTTTTATGTCCCTATTAATGGGGGAAAAAGACATGGAAAGAGAAATAATTGGTGCAGTATTTTTCAAAACTTCTGGAATAATTCCAGTTTGTCATTTGTTCAAGTAGTATAATGTATTATGTGTGACAGACAAGAAGTCAATATTTATGTACTGTTTTGTCTTTTTTTTAAACTGAACAACCTTTTTGAAGCATTAGCTGGTCATTTTAAAGTGATGCTGAAGGCTATAATTATATCTACAATCTGTTTATCATTTCTTTATGTGAATTAGGATGATGAGATGATTTAACTTCCCAAATGTCAAGCAGCCAAGAATATAGCTGTAATCATGTACTCTCCGTGTGACAAAATCCCATCAGTACATTCCTCAGTGTCTACTTATGTACTTATGTCTTTATTACAAAAAAAAGACAAAGAGTTAAATAACACTTTCCCATGCTATATGAACAGGAGACACTAAACTCGATATGACAGAATCCAATTCTAAGTTTTCTTGTATTTCGCCCTGAATGTCCTGTTTCTGGTGATGTAATTTCACCCCATAATTAGATAATGTTTTTTTTTTCTTTTCAGTGACACATGTTTATGCCTAAACATTGCAATGATTATATTGGGAGTATTGGGAGATACTCCTGCCTGGGATACTCTGGGATACTCTGGGGACACTGATTGGTCTCTATGGTGCTGTTTTAATAATTCATTGTATTCCTCATTGTATCATTTATAATATACCTCAAAGGCCATCTATCACATACAGTAGGAAATTGAGTATGATAGGATCACTGAGTTCTGGTCTAGGCAGTAGGGTAATAGGTTTTAGGCAGTAGTGGAGGAGCCAGGGGGGGGGGGGCACAGGGCCAATCACAGCAGGAGGCCCACTGTGAAATTTACCAAAGGGGACCCTCACGGCAAATTTCACCAGATGCCCCTTTTGATAACAGGCACACATAACATTTTACCAAGAACACCCCCCTCTAGGAGAGCAGTGCAGGTGCTAAATACTGATTAGTCTGTACTGTTCTGGTAATGGTATTTTATTAAGTTATTGCAGGAAGGTTATGATATAAGATAAAAGGATATTTATGTAAATTCTTTCCATGTCTTATTAAGCAGTAATGTGTATAACATACATATAGCGTGTTTCATTTATTCAGATACCTGCATGCATTACACTTATTTCTTAGCTATGCTGCTTTATTTCCTGTTGAAACTTGAATATTGTTGTTTAAATCAACCCTCTTTCTGTGGTGCCCGAATGTACGACGTTAAGACGTGTTCATTGGTTAGATTCCCAGGCTTTTTTCAAAGAGCCGCTTCCCGTTACAGAGAATACAGCTGCCTACAGTGCTGAGCTTCTTATTATGAGAAATTAGCAGATGCCTCTATTCAGTCACCCTAAAAATGATGGAAACCCTAAATGTTCTTGAAGATTAAAATGAAAAAAGAGAAATTATAGCCTTATAATAGGCTGTGTAGAGCACAGTAGCTCTCCAAGCAAACTTAATCAGCAGGACCTAAAACAGCTTGCAGTATTACAGTCTGCTGCCTCTCTAGCTCCAGGCTGAGGGAGGTATGACCCAAAAAAAAACCCCAACAACAAAAAGGAAATAATCCAGAAATGACCCCTGATGATGGCAAAGGAGCTTCTTGCAGCCTGGTTGGGCTTGTTATAATATTTCAGCGTTCAATTTTACCTCTCTCTATATATATATTTTTTGTAAAAACACTGAAACAATCAAAATGTGTATGACCTCTGTCCAAACAAACCTGTGGGTGTCTTCATAGAGAGGAACATCCTTTAGAGCTTCCAGCCGTGTCTGTCACATCTCATTTTTCCTGTACTGGAAGGGACTCACCTCTGGAGTCTGATGACGTAGCAAGATGTGCTGAAGAAAGAAATAGGAGCAACAAAATAAAAAATATCACCTGTGTGCCTCATAGTTCAAGTGCAAATGCCTGTCTTTCCACTGTAGAACAAGCTTCCATTTACACTCATCTATCCAAAAAACTTCCTCAAATTCCCCTTTAGCAATTTGGTTATACATCTACAGTATGCATAAATTCATCCACATATCATCTGTGGATCAGTGAATCCACTGTGAGCTTCCACTCGTCAGGATGTCTGAAGGGTCTCATCTCTTGTCCAGGTTCAGTGGGAACCATCAAAATACTATTCAAAGAAATCTAAGAAAGGCTGTTCAGCTTTTAAGTCAGGGCCCCTCTTAACACCTCAAGTTTCTGCTATTTTTAGTGCGTGAAAATCTTCAGTAAAGGTTTATGTTTGCTGCTGCTCTGAATGACTGAATGTGCATTACACAATATTCCTGTCCAGATTCTTGTAATTCTGTAAACTCCCACCAGTATCCTTTGCTTTCAGATATGACCTCTGAATGTCCTATTCTGGCTTGTGCTACATACTACAGTTTTTGGTTGTTGGTCCTTATTCAAAACTCAGCCACCAAAATGATTCTCTCCTGTGTCCTTGTGAGAGGACAGCAACCATTTACTGAGACAGTAGCTTTAATATGTCAGAAATCTTTCCATGGATTCTCAGCAGTTCAAAGCTGGACTGAGCCACTCGAGGACATTCACTTTCTTGTGTATTAGCATGACCGAGTGCATGTGATGCTACTCTCTGTGTGTGGCAACATGTGCCTCTCCGGATTAGGACGCTGTACCTATGGTTGGAAGATCGCTGGTACATATCCTGTAAGTATCACCACTGCGCCCTTCAACAAGTGACTTAACCCCAACTGTGTGTGTCTCATAGGAGAGTCAGATGGACTGAAAATCCATTGTACATAATTGCAAAAAAGGTCTTCTATTCTTTGACTAGTCAGACAGGTTAGCGATGTCCCAAATGAAAACATTCATGATTTGTGAAGCCAAAGGGTTCACTCTTGCTGCATAGAGCTAACAAAGCTTTTGGTTTCTACATACACATTGGCACACTTAGCTTGCTGGAAGATTCTAGAAGAAAAAAAAAAACACAGATGTTTGTATTCTACACCTTTTCTAACTCTAAATGAAAGGAGGACTACTTAAAACGTTACTTATAGATCCATTTTAAGTATATCAGTCCCATTATAGCTGTCCTCATGTTACAGTATCATTATTATTATTACTACTATTACTTTATTATGTCGTTTAATTAATGCTGTTACCAACATACCAGGAAACAGCTCGATTGAGGCGTACAGATATGCAAGATCAGAATCCAAAATTTTTGATTGCTTGTCAAAAAATGTTTTTCTTTTAGTCTTTCACTGTCGACAAAGTCATTTCTTTGACTTCAGGTTGAAACCGTATATAATTTGCTTTTCCTTAAGCTAAAGCCGCAGTGCACAGAATGCACCTCTGGTTTTAGGGTCACGCCTCTGCTGGCCTCGTCTTTGTCTCCTTCTTAGGTGTTAGAAAGAATAGCGTGATTGTGACTTAGTCAGTTCTCCGCTTCTCACCCCAGGGTTAAGACATTTGTTAGAGAACAGTATGAAATTCAATACGCGCAATGCTTTCTCTCAATTGTAATTAAGCGGAGAATATAATTCCGTCGTTTTATTCATCTGAAATAGTGGTATTCTGATGCTGCTGTAAACTCAATACTTTTTGAAAAGCTTCCCTCCAAGCTGTAAAGTTGACAAAGAGTATTGTGGAACATTTCCTAAGGAAGGAGAAGTGACTGTCAAAAGCTATACACCTGGTGTAAGAGACAAAAAGCTGTCTGTGTTTCTCAGGACCTTTGCTTTTCCTAGTTGCCTCTTTAATCAGCTTTTGCCTTTATCAGCTGTGTCAGGACCGCCTCCAAGTTAGACACCGCGTTGGAATAAGGCTTCTTAAGTGTGCTGTCAGCATTCGGCACGGAGCTCAGTCATTCTCCGTCTCCGTGCGCAGCAGCAAACTTAAGAAGCATCCCTGAGGCAGTTTCCAGCTTCCTACTCTATCAGTGACCCCTGTTTTTAAAAGTCTTTCACATCAGGTGTTTTTTTTTTCTCTTCTTTTTTACTTCAAAGTATCATGTTGCATTTCTGCCATTAAGACTGAAGTGCTTTCATGTTTGTTTCAATCTGCTGATGAAAGGTAGGACTCACCCTTCTTCCCCCCACACAAATTGTTTTTTCCAAACATAAAAAATAAAAACTTGTAAGCAGTGACTTGCGCAAAACAGTGATTTTTGAGGTAAATGAGCACAGCCTTCTACAGTGCATTGACTAGAGGTGGTAGAGGCAGGGTGACAGCTGACTCAGAGGCTTGCCGACAGTTTGCCAACTGACTTACACTGAGTAAATAAGGGAGGGACATGCTGCAGTTTGTCATATTTCAGTTTATGGTACAGCTCATTATATTATACAAATATATAAATACAATGTCCCTATAGTGACAGTGTACCTGTACTAACTAAGCTGGTTAGTGACTATTTTAAGTGCGTTTTATTTGTTCATTTATTTGACTGCTCATAAAATACCTTTATTAATGATTCATATATGCATGTATATTATTCTCCTTTAAATGTAGAATACCTGATACATTATGTATCCACACTTTACACACCAGAAATCCACATCTAATAAAGTGCAATGCCAACCGATGGCAACGAGCCTGGCAAACACTAATAGTGAATTCCAAATGTGGGGGTTTGCTTGTACGGCGTGATATTTTGCAGTTTTAAACAGTTTATAGCTCACAGAAATTAATATTATTTTACAGGAGTCTCCAGGAGGTCGGGTGTGACTGTAATGAAAGGCTAATCTCCAGAAGGTAGATGCTGACTGATGAGCAGCTCAGAGTTCAATTTGCTGATGAACTGATGAAACATTCTGACTTTGTCCACCTACTTTCCTGGCTGGTACAAAAAGGTTTCTACCTGTGTAATCCTTAAATTAATTGCAGAAAAAACATTTTCCTAATTATAGTATACTTCTTGACTGTATTTTTGACGCTACCCCTACCTTCCATACACAGTACTTTATATTCATGAGAAGGCATTATGAAAGTCAAGCAAACACCATGCGGCAATCCATCAACCATAAGAAAACAAGCGATAAAGAGACTGCAAAGTCCTGATATATCAGTCTGTATCCCAGACAGTGAACTTTGTTTTTATTATCTTAAAAATTAAACAAGGAAAGCTGGTGCTAAAAATGACAGCAGACGCATATAACAGCAAAATATTTGTACTTTAGAAAATCAAACTGTTCTCCAGATGTAGTGGAATGTTACCATAAAATATCAGGTTAATAATGAATATATTGTCATGCCCCTAAAATTATCTTGATTTAAATTAATCAGAAAGGTCAGTGAAAATAAGCTGATTCATATTTGTGACATGATCTCATTCTTTTACCATGATGTCTCTTTATTTGTGTGAGAGATTAAAAAATGTCTACATTTCTTAGGAACCTTAAATTCATAAAATGTATTACAAGCGGGATCCTCAGATTGGCCCAGTAAATTGCTGTAAAATAAATTTCTGTATGAACAATTTGACAATTTATGGAAATACTGTACAGCTAGTAGTAGACAGCTGCATGCATAGATGAGAATTAGCACTCCATCTGATGTATGTAGAGTAAAGTACTACGCCAGTTGCAGCTCGGTGTGGCCCAGCTCAGCTCTTCTCAGGTGTATTGACACGGCTCTGTGGTTAATGCAGCGCTGTTAGGGCGCTTCCATCTGGTGTTTAATGCCAAAGTGAGAAGGACATTAATCTTGAGCCTCTAGATCTGTCCGACCTGCAGAACAGAAATGCTGAACCACCCTCTGTGCATGTTGTGCAAAAATATACAGGGTCCAATTCTCATTTAGAGGATTAATAAAAGTGGTATTTCTAGACTGCAGAGTAAAGCTGGATAAGCGTTTATGGAAGATGAATGAATGACAAATAAAGCAGATGTGATACAAGCTGAAGGATAACAATAATGTGATAATATCATCAAATGGGTGTTTATTGAATTAAAACCACAAGGATTAGTCAGTCATATGCAGCATTGTCAAAATATCAATTTAAATATTAATATATGTAAATTATTTGCATGCTGGTATATGACAAGTTGATGTATGAAAATAGTATGTTAATTGTAGTTGCTGAAGCCCATTGCTGGAAGCACAGAAGCTTCCAGGTCAAATCAATGCAAAGCCAGTCTATAATTTTTTAACTATCGACACATTCTGGCCTCAGTGTAGATAAAATGATAAAAACGATTAAGTCAGTCTAAGGTAGCAGCATACTTATAGAATAATAGCCTTTTAATGAATAGTCAAGATGGACCTAGGAAAGACAAAAGTTTGCCTAGCTAATCTGTTAGCATTTCTTTGAGCATTAAAGAAGGAGCCTTTATTGTAGGATTTATTCAGCTTAGGTTTTGTACAAAAAGACAGCCCTAAAATTAAATAGGATCCAACAATTTTAAGCAGGTGGATTCAGAATTAGCAGACTTGATGTAATTTGCATTTTTAAAAGGTCCTGTTTCTGATTGAGTCAGTGAAATCAGAGGAATACCACAGAGCTCTGTATTTGGGCCATTCCTCAGCTAAATAACAATATGGATAATTAACTTACAAAGTAGGAATGGAAACCCCTACCTAATAACAATAACATAATAATAATAATAACAATGACATAATAATAATAATAATAATAATGATCTCTTCAAGTGCATTTACATAAACACTACCTGCATTCACATGCACCGGTTGCCCAGTCTTAGACTAAACCCAAGGGCGTAAATTATGGGAGGGATGGGGGGTTTATAGCCCCCCCCCAATAAATCAAAACCAGCTAATATTATCCCCCCCCCCCAATAATCATGTTTCCCCCGTATTGGGTGGAGAACTCAACCCCCCCAACGTTCCAGCCAAAGTTACGCCCTTGACTAAACCTTTGGTCTCATCACATTATGGGCCTAAAAAAATAAAAAGACTGAAACATTCATAATTTTTAAGTCAATTTTTTTTCCAAATAGAAAATAATACTTACAAATTCTGGTCTAGTTGGTCCTTTGTAGACTTCAAAGCAAAAACTTCCCGCTCATAACAAAGCAACTTCTTCCCTGTCAGATCTATATATTCCTTTGTACATCTCTGCATAATTGTATGACTTGTGTCCACCAGATGCCATTAAAACAGTGAAATTGTGTGCATCCTCTCACAGCCTGTTTGCTCTTGTTAGTATTTTTATCATAACTGCCCCCCTCAGCACCTCCAGCTCCCTTAATCTTGACTAGGGTGTACCTGCATACACTGATGATTAATGAAATTCACTATACTATTCATTGTAAGTCGGCTGAAAGGTTTTTTTTGTTGTTGTTTGCTTTTGAATTATGACTGTAAAATTCTGCATTTACTCATTGTTCTTGGCATAGGCCATGTTTGCTGCAAGATTTAAAGGCTGTTTCTGTTTTATAGAAACTATTTTGTATTTTTTCCACATTATTTCAGTTTATTGTGGGTGCACTGTTCTGTGTACATATGCAATACAGCTCAGCTCCCTGGCAACCAGTTGCTGAGTTGCCTATGCACTTAACTTCAATGTGATTTGATAAAAGTACATGACAACTTTATTATAAGCTTTAAAGGAACACAGCTAACACAAAGTTTCATGCTACTTCTCCTTTCTAGATACTCTACCTCTCCTGATACAGACAAAGGCTGTAGCTATAAAAGAGATGAAAGCCTCCCTTTTATCGCCAAACAACAGGTCAACTTTTAAGCCCGCGCTGCTGCTACTGGCCAGGCAGGGGTGCGTCCTGCACAGAGTCGTCAATCCCGGCTCACTTTGCCCGTATCTATGCATATCGGGCTGGGGGGACCAGCTTGTGCCCACATTCAGTGGCTGCGGTTGCACTCTGACTGATGAGGCAGCTATTGAGCTGCAGTATCTGACTGACTGTGGTGAGAGCTGTTCTTCAGGAGCCTTTTTCCACCATCTGGCATTTAATATTCTGGTCTGTGCACTGCCAGGCAAGGCTACAGCTGGGGCATATGGTGATCTGACTATGTGAGGTTCCACTTTGACTGTACAAACTCTCTTGCGCCACTAAGGGACTCGCAAATAAGGTGACATCCTGGGGGATGCTCCATACTGCGCGCCTGAAGACTGCGGCAAACTGGCAGACAGGCACCTGTGTCAACACAGTCCAGTGGGTTATTGCTATACCAGAGTTCTGAATAGAATGAATCCAGCTAAAACTATCCCTGGAGGCAAACTATCTCTGGAGGGTATCTTAAGCTGCATATGTCCAACGAGGTGCTGGATCATGCAAAGGGACTGGAAAGTGAGCTTTTGCCTAACAGGGTTTTGTGTAACAGGGTTTAATCTTAGAAGAACATTGCTGTGTTGCGCCCCTTTAGATTATCGAGTTGATAACAGAGGACTAGGGATCTATACTGTTGGAGAGTTAGCTGAGATGGTTGTACTTTAATTTCAATTGTCAAACATGGCACATCCAGGAATCTGAGGCACACTGCTGACTGTTGTTAGCACAGTTTGTTGCAGAGAATTTGACACACTTGCAACCCAAGGGAGCCTGAAATATCTCCTAGTAGCATCAGAGTGAAAACCTCTTCAACCAAATATAGGACAAGGAAAGCAGAAAGGCTTTCATTGCTTCAGAGAGTAAAAAAAAGGGGAAAAAAAACAGTTTAACTGCTGAGTTAATAGGTACATGCACACATCGGATAGCTCATCCTGGATGTGTGGTAGATTCATAATTGCAAGAAGATGTTAAGGCACAGGGTATGGACTGATGAAAGGTCAGTAGAACTGGAGGGAGAACTACAGCCTGCTATCTGGCATGACGCTTTCATTGTTTTGTCACCTGATAAAACAACGTCAGCCATCTGGGAAAAGTAGCTTTCTTCGTTATGATGCTTTTCATGTGGAATAAATTATATCGCATATTTGAACATATTCATTTCACTTTAGAGAGGGGGATACATTTAAAATGATGGCCAGATGGATCTTTAATCTGCGAGTGTAAATTTTGATTCTAATCTGACGAGAGCATGTCTTAACTCTCGGCTAATTGGAACCAATCGCCATTGTGTAACAGATATCGCAGCAGATACATTGTGCTGGACGAGCATAATGGATTGCTGGAACAGTATGTGTATTTACAGCTTTTAATTTTTAAATCATGTGATATATCTGAGTTATCTTTTTATTTTTGTATTTTTTTTATTACTGTTCTTGTCATATGATGTCAGATTGTTTCCTGCTGTATTTCACCAAATGGCTGTGGCACTTATTTAAGTAGCTGGCAGTGAGTCGTCTTTTTAAGCATCTTTCTGTTTTGTTTATGTACTGCATCAGGTTTGAAATTGAAGTAGTTGACACATACTGGCTGTTTCTGTTAAAGTGTACTTTAACCAGTTGAATGTAAGTGGGCGGGTTTGTTTTCCTAATGATTCAGGGCTTCTGAATGTAACGATTTGTCTTTCTCTGGCGTTCCGAGCAGACTTTTCTCTTCTGTGTTATGAATATGAGGAAAAATATACATGCAAAATGATTGTTTTTTTGTGGATTACATGCAATAAAGTTGCAAAATTTAAAAACATTTTATATAGTTTTGTGTTCTTTGATTTGTGGCTACCTATTAGGGGAAAATGGTTACAAATCATCAGAGCTACAAATGACTTAATAATTTTAATATACCTAACAAGTGAAGGTAATATCAATTGCTCTATACTGTACATACAAACAAATGCTGTATTTCATTGTAAGTTTTTTTTTTTAAAATTCCCAATTTCATGACTCAATGCCGCTGCTACATACAAGCGCATCACATGTAAAATAAAACAGTAAAATAAAATCAGTAAAATAAAACATATACTGCACATTTATTGAAATAAATCAGGTTACAGCTTTGCTGTGAGAGACTCACTGAATATTTTGAATTTAGCTTCAACTTCTGGGATTCTGTGCAACATCAGGACCTAAACTGTCGCAGTATTTACAACCGGGAAGGAATATTATTGATGTCTATTAACCCCTACCCAGCCCTAACCATAATCATAAGTAACCAAACTATATGCAAGAGTTTTTGCATTTTTAGTTTTTTATTGCAGTCACAGATTCTTATAAAATAGAGTTTTCCCATATGGGGACCAGTTTCCTGGTGCCCATAAGGTAAAAAAAATGGGTATTCATCATGTTGTGGGGACATTTGGTCCCCATAAGGTAAAGTATACCTGAACTACACACACACACACACACACACAATTATCACTTCTATCTCCAGTTCAAAAAAACTGATTATATGAAATGGTGTCTCTAAATTGCCCGTGTGTGTGTGTGTGTGTGTGTGTGTGTGTGTGTGTACCCTATAATTGCCTGGCATCCTGTCCGCGGTATCCCCCCACCTCATATCCTGCGTTTCCTGGGACTGGCTTCAGACTCACCAAGACCCTATGCTGGATACGCAGATATGGAAGTTGGATTTATATGCGATGGAACATTGCACAAATACAATCTTTTGAAATGAATTATGCTCCATCACATTCTCAATTTTTGAATGTAATGAAATTTTAAAATGCAATCTCTTGTTCTCTGACAAGTCTGTTTGAGAATGAACACTCTAGGCTTGGGCGTACCTCCCCCGGGACCCCCTTAAATGGGTGAAGACCTCAACCCTCCAATGCTCAACCCAAAATTATGCCCTTGACTCTACCTACATAAAACTATGCAATTTGTCTGTTCAGGCAGTTTTGGAGGTGGTGCACAGTTTAGGTCATAATTACCCGGCAAAATACCTGTCTGACATGTTTCTAGGTGCAAAATTAACAGAAACACCAAAACTCTTAGAACTTAATTATATTAAGTTCTCAGAAGAACAGAATAGCTGTTAAATTCAATTTAAAATTAAATTTGTGCTTTTGTGGGTCAGTATTTTTGTGCCCTATCTGAGTGAGGCTTTTTCTGCTCCAAGTAAAGTCAGTTTGTGCACATTATTTTTACTCCCATCATCAGCACAAACCTTTCACATGACTCAGATATAAAGTATATTAGGCACTTGAAGGTGAAAGAACACTTAAATAGGTGGCATCCATTCTACTCTTTAAGAAAATATGGTGGGGCCCTTTTATAGGGTCCATATAACAGCGGCGAAAAAGTCAGACTAAAGGGTTTGTTATATACAACTGAATACAGCTACAGCTCGATTTAAGTTACATGTAACTCACTGGTTAAAACACTTTGGCGTTTTATCAGCGGATCTGGTTTTTAAAACTGTTGAAATAAAATTGGACTATATATTCTTTGTTTTTAGGACCCTTTTAATATTGGTAAGCAGATAAAAAGGTGAAAGGATGTGAGTCTTGATAAACGAAATACAAATGATTGGTATTGCAGGTGTAAAACTTCATGTGGAATCAAACATTGTTGTCTTTCATATTGTTCCTCATCCAAAATACTTGGTTAGGGTTCCTTTTGTGCTACATTTTTGCTAGCCACCAACGAACACCCATAACCAGTACCCCAAACCATTCAAAAGCCGAAGCTTCTGTACGAATTTAGGATTCATTTCCCAAAATGTAGTGCAGTCTCAAATTCACTGAGTTCCTGCGAAGTCCACTGAGCTTATGATTGCTGAAATACTTTTGGGAAATGCACTGCTTTTCTAGCAGAAACACCCAATATATCTTACTATTTATTACTTATTTTATTAGGCTGATCTTTCCTCGTTGCTCACAGGGGGCAGTGATGTAGACTAAGCACAATAAAAGGACTGTATGGAAACATGCATGTTCCTTTATTCTTTACTTTGGAAACAATTTGTTTTGGGCTTCACTCAATATCACTCGATGAACTCGACAGAGAAGCAATACTGTATGAATGGTAGTATAAATAGTTCCTTATGAAAATGTATGAAAATAGTAATTATCATAATTGTGAAACACTTCACACTAAACACTCCTGTTCCCTTGCTTCTTGGTGCACTCTACTTCTCTGCGTGTTGACACACTTTGTGGGCGGAAGCCGTGTCCAGGAATGCGGACAGGTGGGTGTGAGTGGAAGGCTCTGGTCATTGTGGATTTCCCCTTTTTGGTCTGAGAGAGAAATGTAGAAACCTCATAATTTTTCTTGGAGTAAAGCCATGAGAGGGAAGAAAATGCTCTGGTTTGTTGAAAAATTCCAGGCTTCTCTTTTTAATTTATTTTTCTCTCAAAGAAAATAAAGTACAAGCTGTAAAGTCTAGGTTTATGCTATCTAGTTTCTAATTAAAACTATACCATAAGCTTTTCTTGTTACGGTGACACCGAAAACTACGAAGAGTTTATAATAAAGTTATATGAAGAGTTTTATGTTAAAATTTTTATTACTTTTTTGTGCCGTCTGTGTTTCAGTAATGTCGGGACCTGAACCGTGTCTGTTCCTAAGGGTATCACATAAAAGGATATGCTACTTTTACTAATCATCCTGAGGGGAAGACACTTTCTGATCAGCTCAATAAAAAGCAAGGTATAACCTGAAACTTCTATCCATATAAATGGTGGATATGGGATACAGACTTAAGATAGAGATAGACATTGTACTCCTTGGAGATGTCATTACACCTGAATACAGCTGCATAAAAGGGTTGTATCTGAGATCAAGCAGAAATTGGGGCCAAGTGGTTATAACACATAGTGGGTAATTAATAATATTCCTTTAGAGTCTAAATAAAGGATGTGATGAGTTTCCCAGTTCCCTCTCTGCATTGTCAGGCAACAGACCTCAGGTTCTTAAATAACAGTTTTCTGGCCCAAAGACCCTAAGAGTACGATGGACAATGCTCTGTTATCCTCCTGCACAACGACTGCTCTTGCACATCAGTTTTGGATTAAGGAAGCTGCGGTCGCACAATGACTCTCTGTCCACCTAACTTCAAAGCAGAGACAGCCAGGGCACCTGCTTACGTTTACGATGCCTTTTGATAAGGCTGTCCCTTGAGCTGCACTCATGGAACGCTCAACCCTGCAACCATCCCAGACATCGAGCTTTGTCAACAGATAGAGCTTCGATGTCCTGACCACTATCCTTAATCAGTAGTTTGGGAAGAATGTCCTGACCATTGTGCTGAGGGAGTGCCACCACAACTGCCATAATACGACCAAAGAAAAACTTGGCCCTTGTTTTTGACTATGGGCACTGGCTGGCTGCCTGCCTGCCTCTTCTAAGGCTATTTAAGGACTATGAGGCTAAATAAAACTGACCTGATCATGGAAACACATGGAGAAAATATAGGAAGATATGAGACAGAAATATAGCTACAGAATGTCATAGACAACGGGAAATCAAATGTCAATAAGAACATAGAAATAAGGGTAAGACCACAAACCGTGTGACATCAGAGTTTTACTGAAAGCAACATCAGCTTCTTTCTTAGACAGTGATTCAAAAAATCAGACTGACTCACAGCTGTTTTTTCAAAAGGTTCATTTTTTTTAAACAGCTCAGAGCCATTGTTTGTAAGCAGACAGAAGAGGAGTGATTAAATTGTTTCAAGATGTCCTTGAACTCATATACATTATTTCATACAATATTAGTTTATTTTTATTTCCTAGGTTACAGATTAATTCCAAGCTAATTCAAATTTCACTCATTTATTCCCACAGGACATCTAACAGAAACAAATACCTTTTGCTGAGAAGAAAATCATGTATGATACTTAATTGGCTATTTTCCTGTCCCCATCCACAACGCCACCTGCTGCTGAGGTCAGTGCAGGAGTTCATCCTCCTTCCCTCTCTCTGCTTACCTACCATTCCTTCATACTGTGTCACACTGCAGAATGCCAATGAGCTCTCGCACCATACAATGACAACTGAGCATTTTCTTTCTCCAGTGCAAATATTCTCCTTCTAATTTTCTTGAATTGTGGGGGTTTCATAGATCTCATGAAATGGATAGGGCCTTCAAGGGGCATTACCAAAAGTCTGAAGTAACATTTTACAAACATAAACTTCTTATGACCCAAGTAAATTGTTCTGATTCAGTTGTATGGTAGCTGGCTGTGACCAAGTAAATCCTACATTACCGGAATTATGTAGTCTCTGTCCAGCTGTTACCTTCATATAAATTGAGATACCTTTCAATTCCATTTTCTTATGGACATTATAAAAAAAGTGCACCTACATGGAATGTGACAACTACAGTTGTGTTCTGCCAAGTGTGCTGAATAATGTTATTGATTAACAGAAAAGATAAGGTCGGTTTAGTACACAAAAGAACAGTAGAGGGCCCAGTGCAGAGCCCTAGGGAACTCCTGAGTAGTTGAGGAACAGCATCCATAAAAGATGAAGCAGCTTCAGAAAGAGGGTGGGCAGTTGGGGGGGGGGGGGAGGGTTGGGGTCGGGGAAAACAGAATAGCTTCTCTGTTGAATGTGCCTTTTCAAAATCATAAGAATAGTTTTTTTTCTTATTTAAAATGGGCTAAGATATGTTGCTCAAATTGACTTGAAATCTTGCTGAAATTGATAAGTGATTTTTGCAGGGGATGTGAAGGAAGCAAGGTAATCAATGCAGCCGCTTTTCTTATGGTGCCCAATGATCTCTGCCCGTGTGGCTCAAGAGCCGACTGGAAATTTGAGAACATGGCGAATATTAAGTCAGGACCGAAAAAGAGGAAAGGGGGGGGGGGGGGGGGTAAGTGACCGATTTATGGGACAAAAGAAAATAAGGCACCTAAGAGTAGGTGAAAATTGAGAAAATGATGTGGGGTGAATAGTGGGTAGTTAGTGAGTTCAGACAGAGGATCGGATGCCCAAAAATGGAAAACATCAGTGATGTCACTCTTATAGAAGATTACAGAACATTTACCATAGGATAACGAATTTCACATTGCCAGAAAGATGTAGAAAATGCAAATAAGTGGGACTGACTTGGGAATGGTCCTGCTACTGTGTTGCATATAGTCAGTCTTTGGAAGCTGATGTATATACTGGCTTGTACTGTAGGTGAGAGAGAAGATGATATAAAGCCTGATGGTAGGAAGGACGTGGAAGCGGCAGCCCTCAGCTCTGATGGGATCTCCTCCTGTACTCTAAATACAGGAAGAATATAACTGGCCACTCTTTTCAATGACATCTTTGTCCCTATCCAGTGTCCCACTGTGCATCAAGAAACCTATGATTTCTTTCTTGCTGAAAACATCCAAAGTTTTGTGTCTAAATCACTACTGGACAATGTAGCTAACCTTGGTGTCCGTAAACGGCACGGAGAGAATGGTCCTGGGATACATCAACAGCATTTTTCTGGACAAGAGGGACACCTTTGCTGGGATGTTATTCAATGACTGCAGCTCAGCCTTTGTCACCATTGTGTCTGGCAAGCTGGTTGGAAAACTGCTTTTGGGTCGCGGAGTTCATAACAGGCAGACCTCAGGGGGTGAAGATCAGCAATGAAACTGCAGCCTTTTAGATCTTCGCCATGGGGACTCCCTGGGGACACCACCTGAGCCCAAGTCTCTATCCTCCCTCTACCCCTGACTGCATGGCCAAATTCATAAGCACCTGCATAATCAAGTTTACTGATGATACCACAGCGATTGGTCGCATCTGCATGCAGGAGTGAAGTGGTGGAGATGTTGGAGTCATGCCATAGAATGACCTTACCCTGACCTTACCCTGAACAACAATAAAACAAAGGAGATTGTATTGGACTTCAGGAGGCACAGCAGAAATCAAACACCTGGAACTGCCACTGATGGCTCTCCAGTGGAAACTGTCACCAACTTCAGTTCCCATTGGTCTCCAGATCATTCCTTACAAATGACTGTCAGTGCCTTCATGGTATGGCATGGTACGACATGGAATAGTATGATATGGCATGGTATGGTATTGCATGGTATGGTATGGCATGGTATGGTATGGCATGGCATAGTACGATATGGTATAGCATGGTATGGTATGGCATAGTATGGTATGGTATGGTGTGCAATGCTATGGTATGGTATGGTATGGTATTGCATGGTATGGTATGGTATGGCATGGCATAGCATGGCATAGTACGATATAGTATAGCATGGTATGGTATGACATGGTACGGTATGGTATGGTGTGGAATGCTATGGTATGGTATGGAATGGTATGGCATGGTATGGAATGGTATGGTGTGGAATGCTATGGTATGGCATGGTATGGAATGGTATGGAATGGTATGGTGTGGAATGCTATGGTATGGTATGATATGGCATGGTATGGAATAGTATGGTGTGGAATGCTATGGTATGGTATGGTATGGAATGGTATGGTGTGGAATGCTATGGTATGGAATGGTATGGTATGGTGTGGAATGCTATGGTATGGTATGGTATAGTATGGAATGCTATGGTATGGTATGGTATGGAATGGTATGGTGTGGAATGCTATGGTATGGTATGGTATAGTATGGTATGGTATGGTATGGTATGGTGGGAGGGAGCCACAGCTGCGGCCCAGAGGGTCATACGAAAGGTTGTGAGGTCAGTCTAGAAGATCGTTGTCGAATTACTATCCATTGACTGGATACATATCAACTGGTGCCACAGCAAAGCATTAAGTATATTACAGGATCCCAACCAGACCACAAGCTGTTCTTATCTCTGGAGCCTCGTAGAAAGAGTTGTAGCATCACAACACTGACTACCAGATTCAAGATCACTTTCTTCCTCTAAGCTATTTGCATCATTGAAAACTAAAACTGGACTACTGCAATATTACTTCCACCTGCACTTTATGTGAATTGTAATGTGTGTTACTTGTTTTCAGTGAATTATTGCACATCTGTTGTGCATTGTCTATTCATTATGTATACTACAAGTTAGTCTTTGTACTGGGTGTGGCTGTATGTATTCCAACACCCTTGTTGCACATGGCCAATAACTTATGTTTTGAATCTTGACAGTTAACATAAATGTAGGAGGAATCTGACAAGAGAAGTTGAGCTCAAGAGACAGTTTTCCTGAATGGTTTAGGGCCATCCAAGCCCACATAAAACAAGGTTTATGCTGATTAATACAAATTAATTTTCATCCCATGCTGATATATTTCTCTACTGCTGGGAGTGGATAGTCTCCCCAGATGACAACGTCCACATTCAAAGGGCTGCTTTTCATACCCAGAGGTTTGAGGAAAGTTGGAGCCTTTCATTTTTAAACTTATGCTAGTTTGGTCTCAAACCACAAAATTACGAAAACACTGCAATGTTCATTAGTTCATTAGTTAATTGATATAAAAATGAATGAAGTAGACTGGCCATGAAGGAGTAATGTTGTGGTGATAAGCTTTTCAGTAAGGGAAAAATTCAGCAGAAGCTTATAATGAAGTATGGAAAAATAAATTAAATGATAAAAACTGTCCTTCATATTCTGTGCAAACAAGCATTAACTAATTAAAAAATGCCGATCACATACAATATAGGTTTTTGAAAGGATGAATGATATTCATAGGAGCCCAAAACATGCATACTTGTCTATCCATGCATCCATGAAGTCATCTGTCCATCCATCCGTCCGTCCATCCATGCATCCATCCATCTTCCATAATAGGGTCCATATAAGAAAAGTCTTGGTGAGCCTGTCCAGGGACACATGAGGCACAGTGCAAAGAAACACCCTAGACAGGTTGCCAGTGAAATGAAGGCAGGTTTAATGGATGCTCATTCATTTACTAATGCTGTCTGGTTAGCTAAATGCATTTGAAAAAGTGGGTTAACAAGTAGTCTGCTCTCTTGCCAAATATGACTTAAGATAAATATCCTTCTCAAACACATCTTAAGTACACACAGCATTTATATGTTGTCTTAATTAATAATGGTCTACAATTGCACAACCTCATAAAATTCACAGTCTTATTTTTGATATACAGTAAAATCCCGTTATAGTGGACTCACTTATAACAGAATATTGTCTATAACGGACAAACAATTTGGTCACTTTTAGCTGTAGTTTTGTTCGACTATAACGGTCATGCAGGCCCCGCCTACAAGGTGCGTGGCGTGCCGGTGATATACAGCGTAGATACGTACGTAGTCGGGATTATTAATAGTCACACATCTAGTCAGGTAAAGTTGGTTTACTACATGTACAATATAATAATCCATACCACAAGTGTGTCTGCTGGGGTGTGGCATGAGTAAATGGTGTCCTGTAGTTGTGTTCTGGGCATACAGCAACTCTGGATATAACGAACTTTGGATATAACGGACTGTTTTGCCAGGTCCCTTGAAGTCCGTTATAAATGGATTTTACTGTAATCAGTTTATGAAATGTATGATTTATATAATGCTAAACCAATGAGAGAGAAATATCGCCTAATACATAGAAAAATATTTTAAAATATGTAAGCATGATGTTCTACAAAAACTTTTACATATTCTTCAGCAAGAAGAAGGTAGGTTCTGTTCATCTTTATTGTGCTTCTGTTCTATTAACTTGTTCCATTAAGTCTACATGCTGTCTGTTAGGCACTGAATAATACACTGGAGTATAAATGCTATCCTGGACCCCTATGGAGTCTGGGCATGGCTACTTCCTATGAACCTTTCCTTTAAATGATAGCCTTGCCTTACAGCTAAACTTTCTGGAATGAATCACAGCTTGATTACTATAATGCTGCTCTGCCCGCTCTAAAGCAGCTCTTAAAAAAATCTTTTCTTTTTTTTTAAATTGTCATCAGTGTCTTGAAAAAAAAATCCATAGGACATTCTGACATTTCTTATTTTTAAAACTAATTGGCCTTGAATGCTAATGAGAGCTGAAAACATAGAAAAAGCTTTTCTATACTCAGCCTTTGGTATAATTTGTTCCACCTAAAAGGGAAAAAATGTGTAAGTGTTTTATGATTGACTTTACAACTTTTCATTATATGACCTACATTAAAACCACAAGCCGTGAGGCAATTAACAAAAATAATTGGTTATGACCTGCGTCTTATAAATGTATTACAGGACTGCAGCATAATAAAGAGGTGGTGGCTTTGTCCAGTTATCTGTGGACTCAGTGAGACATTCCTTCTGAAAACCTGCATCTCTGAGATCAGCACTCATGATAGGCTCAAGATGTCAGACCTCCGTGCTAGGCTGCAGAATTAACCAGCACTCAAGTTTACCAGCACTGATCTTTCTAGGTGTCATGAGAAAAGTTCTATTTACTTCCATGAGTGACAAATGCCACCTCAAACATGTTCACAGACTTTCCACCCCATGTTCCCTGAGTCAACTGGAAAGAGTTGACCATTGGGATTTGAGGCTGTTGACTGAGTGGGCAGGTCCATGAGAAGTAGTACAACTAAAGAAAGAAGCGGAAAAGTACAGTATAGGAACTGGGAATGAGGTCTGGGACTTAATGACAGAAACAAAACAAGGACAGAGAGAGTGAACTCCAGCAAACTATCACCATGCTTGTGAGACTTTGGCAAACAGAGACCTCTAACCCAGAAAATAGACCCGCCTATCCAAGATTGCAAAGCTGGAATAGCGTACTACAGTAGCTAACCAAGACATCAGTAACAGAACTACAAATCTGGAAAATAAATGGCAACAAGCATGTGATGCAGAACCAGAGGCATATGGATAAAACAGCCTCATAAACAGGATTCAAGTGAACTGAGCAAAGTGCTGAGATTTCCTCTCAAAGAGTGACACTGAGTCCCTGAGCAAGGTTCTGCACAGAAAATGGAGCACCAACTTCCACTTCAGGATCCGGTCACATGGATCTCAATCTCATGATCAACATAATCACCATTCCTATAATCCAGACATCTGTGTAGTCTGACCTGGAACAAGTTAGTCTGTTTCAGCAGCAAGAAAAACAGAGAATCGACCAGACGCTCTAAGGAAATATAGATCTTCTAATTTGAAAATGTTTGGACACACATTTGGCATACCGGATTACTCCTGCCTTTTAATATGTGTTGTTGCTTTTTAAAATGCATTTAAGTTTCACACCTATGGTTCACACACAATTCATTTAAATTAAATAAAAGTGTCTGCAAAAATGTTTATTTAATATCACTTTTTTCTTTTAAGGATGGAAATAAAAATGATGATGCTAAAAGATTTTATATTATTTTATCTCATATAACAATTTCAATGTATTAGAACTGATATAAGTTTGGGCTACAGCATATACAGTAGGCCTATTAATTATTATTATGAAATTATTTTTCTGTCAGTTGCTGCTCTAAAAACATGGTACCTATGAATCTTAGGTTTTAATTTACAGGTTAATTTACACTGCTGAATTCTCACGGTTCAGACACGTTTGGTCCTATTGGTCTATGATCTAGTGATATTTAAGCAGAATCACATAAAATAAGTTGTTTTGGCTGCAGCGATGGAAGTCACGCATTTATCATATGCCCAGATTGGCAATATAAATTCAGCCTTCTTAAGACACGTGAAGCCTTTGATTATTCTGCTGCGGAAGAACAGAATACTCTGCCAGGAAAATAAGATGCACGCGCCCGCGCGCACACACACACGCACATAGTCGCAGGCTGGCAGCACAGACCACAGCGCCTCTCCATAAATTACTCAGGCGAGCGGAGGGTAGCGCTGCTCCCCCCTGCTGGCTCGCGCTTCCTCAGCGCGCCCGTATTCACAGGGCTTCCCGAGTCTGCAGCGGTGCACAAGCGCGCGCGCGGCACCACCTCGCTGCCCGAGCGCCGCTGCCCGCTTCCTGTGATGAGTCACGGCAAGTGGAACAAATTTAATACGGATGAATGCGTCTGATTTTTAGTTTCGATGTATTAAGTATCAGAATAAGGAAAATAAATCAAATAGCAAATAAATTTAATGTATATTAAAGAAACACAAAACGGTACGGTGAAATATATTTACGATAATATGTCACCACTATGGTGCTTTTCTCAAATGCTTAGTCACTGCCCTGAAACATTCTTAATTCTTTTGGTCCCCTGCTTTGCCAAAGAATACTTTAACATCGCATACTTTTGTACAAATACGGATTCAATTTAAAATGCCAATACAATTAGCATTCAATTACTCACTGTTGTTACTGATTTTCTACTTGCCATGAGCTGTGCCCAGAAACTGGTTTTGTGATTGATTGTACACAGGAAGTAATTAAAGGTTGTTTTTACAATTCTTTAACTATTTCTGATTTTGATAATATTTAGCCAATCACAATTTATCAATTCACTTACTATATATTTTCCAACACAAATCTTCAAATAATGTGCCTTTAATAAAATCCCTAATTTTCCATTCATAACTAATTAAATATAATCCATAGATAGACATATAGGCAGATTACTTTCCTGAATATTAAATGCACCTCCCGGCCCCAGCCCTTTGATCTTAAATCCCAGCCTGAAAACTATTGAGTCTTTAGTTAATTTCTAACTCTGGTCTGGGATTTCAGTGATGGGAATTCTGGGAATGGTATAATCACTCAAACCAAAAAATGTCAGTATTCCCAAAATTAAAAATCATATGTCCCACTGAGGGACCCTGTTTTAAAGCTATGGTTTATGTAATACTATTGAAATTATTTATTTTACATGGAGTTATGATGCATTTTTTAGTAAGACATGGCTTTTTCTCAGTAAACTGTCCTGTCTGGTTAGAGATGTAGTTCTGCAGATACGTTCAGATAAGGGAGACATGATGGCTTAGCGTGTGGCCTTAACTCTCCTCTGCCTCTAGGGTTGGTGGTTTGAATCCTGCCTCTGTTCTATACCTGGGGAGTTTACATGTTCTACCTCTATTGCCTAGGTTTCCTCCTATAAGTCCAAAGACGTGCAATTATACTAGTTGGTGTCCCTAAATTGACTATGGTAGATTTTATGTCCCGTATGATGCACTGCTCTCCCATATAACAGGAGTTGGCAATCTTACCCGCAAAGGGCCGCTGTGTGTGCAGGTGTTTGGGGTGACCTTTAGGTCAGCTGTTCAAACCCAGGTGTGAGGACTCTTCAGCCAATCAGTCTTCTAATTAGTAATCTAATTAAGGAGTTTCAGTGAAAAGCCACATACACAGCGGCCCATTCTGGATACTCTCTACAGTTGTTCAGGAGAAGACTCTTATAACAAGGGACATCACAGTGGCTTTTCTGTAAATTGTATTAATGATAAAAAATAATGTCAATTTTAGTTCTACTAATAATTTTGATGATGTCACAGTCAAGTACAACACAGTGAGGCTTAGAATAAACTAGGCCTAAAAATGGAGTTGAAAGAAACATAACAGCTAGATACAGTAGTTTAATAATCACAAAAACTTGAGCATAAATAGACAATTAACAAACTGCACGTCTTCCAATCTGTATGGACTCATTCTGCATTGCGCATGAGCATTGTGCAGTTGGGTCATTTGAGTTCCATTTTCCACTACGATATTTATTTCTTATCCTAGTCTTTTGTGGGTTTTTTTCCAACTCATACTTCCATATCGTAATATTGATAGCTGTTATGCAGGCACATGAAGCAGTTTTATTTGTTAATAATAAATGTACTTCATACCCCCACCCTGAGAAAGAATCTACATAGCATCTTTCTTCTTTATCATTGCAATAATGTTTCTTAACACGCACACAATGCTTCTTGACACGTTCCTCCAAAACACCCCAAAATGGCTCCGTAATATTGAGATGTGGTGACTGTGCAGGCCATGGGAGATGTTCAACTTCAATTTCATGTTCATCAAATCATGCTTTCACCAGTCTTGCTGTGTGTATTGCTGCATTATTATCCTGATACATGGCACCATGTTCAGGATACAATGCTTGAACCATTGGGTGAACATGGCCCTCCAGAATGGTTCAGTGACATGCCCATCTGTTGTATAACAAGTAGTGGACCTAGGCCCTAGGGGTTCCCCACCCTTGACCTAAGGAATGCCATGATATTGCAGCCCGAACCATCACTGATCCACCCCTACACTGCACTCTGGGTATGCAACAGTGTGGGTGGTACGTCTCTTTCGGGCTTCTCCACACCATAACTCTCCTGGATATGGGAAAGACAACGAAGGTCGACTCATCAGAGAACAATACATCTTTGTCTACAGCCCAAGAGTTATGCTGCTGGCACCATTGAAGCTGATGTTTGACATCGGCACAAATGACCAAAGGTTTGGCTATAGCAGTCTGACCATGAATACTGACCCTGTGGAGCTTCCAATGACCCGTTTTGGTGGAAACAGAAGAGTCGAGGTGCATTTAATACTGCAGTGAGGTGAAGTTTTTTGGATACAATCCAGGTTAGTACCCAGACATCCATTCAGACAGCTCTCTCTTCTGTCCACAGTTACTCCTGTTGGATGTGGTCCGTCCTTCATGGTTTGCTGACATTACCCAGGATACCGTGGCTCTCAATTCACCACAAAGACTTGCTGTCCTGGTCACAGATGTGCCAGAGAAACACACACCAACAATTTGTCCTCTTTTGAACTCTGATATGTCTCCCATCATGTTGTGTAAATTGCAATATTATATGTACAACTGTACTGTTGCTCTACTAATTCAACCTTCACACTTTTCTCTAACTAATGGGATGTGCCATCAGTGAAGACTGGCCACCAGGCCGCACATACTGTATATAGGCGTGAAACCTCAAACACTATTGACCTATTTCAGTTTCATTCTCAAACCCCTGTACATGTATAGAGATGATGGCCCAGTGGCTATCACTGTAGCTGTGCACCTTCATAATAGTTAGAATTAGGTTGTAGCTTGGTTCCTACCCCTGTGTTTGCACAGATTGCCTCCTATAGTATCCCTGATGATATGTGTCCAGAGACGGACTGATATCCCATCCAGGGCATCCCTTGCCGTGTGCCTGAGACATGCTCCAAGCAGACTGTGACCTCATACTGGATAATTAGATATAGAAAATGGATGGATACATGTATAGAGAAATTGTTGAAATAGCATGTGATTACCACACAATCTCTCTAGATGACAGGACCTGTCAGTTGGGTATGAAAAATGTACTTTTAATTACTGGATTGGCTTCATATTTTATGGCCAACAATAATGTGGACTATATTAATATGCTGCATTATTTCCTTTGCAGTCTGTTGTCTTAATATTTTACAGTTATTTCATATATATTCATATATATATACTGCAAAAAAATAAATAATATATATATATATATATATATATATACAGTATATGTACTGCAAAAGATGAAAATCTAAAGAAGTATAATTTTCTTCTATTTAGACAAAATTGTAATTTCATTAATAAACTAAACTCATCTTGCTCGCATTTAGGCATATTGTCTTATTTTAGGAAATCTGACTGAGTACAATTTTCTTACTGCACTGGCAGATAATTTTTGGCCAGTTTTAGGCCATTTTATCTCAAAACAGAAGCAGTCAATCTTAAATCTGAAAGGCCATTTTTTGCAGTGTATCAGTTAACCTTTGCACGAAGTACCCTAGAAATTGCAGTTTCCCCAGTGTTGCAGAGCTGGAATCACTGTCCTGTTCCTTTTTTTGTAGACAGCAGGTCATAGGATGCCACGTTGTGAAGCACCAGGAGAAGTACAGTACCTTTCTGATCACAAGACTCAAGGTTCAGGTAGGAGAGACAGCCATCCTGAAGCGCTCTCTCATCTGCTGCATGCAACTTCTGATGGCGGAGGCATCATCAAAGCTTCTGTGGCTTTGCATCCAGCTGACAGTTAAATGTGAAGCATAGAAGCCTGTTACTGCAGGTCCTCGTTCAGAAAGTTCTAGTACAACACGCAGAAAAGTTTCACATTTCGCACTGTTCTCTGTCCATCGCAATGACATAAACTTTACTTTTACTAAGCCTAATAATATTTTCTCTGAGTATTAAGGGACCCTGGGTTAAATTATACCAATATGATGTAACATAAGAAGGAAGAAAGACTAAATAGTTGTCTCCTGTCCATTCTGTTCTCCCTCTGTCTCTTCTTCTTATCTGCCTATAATCTGCTGGTTATAAGAAACCGAATGGCTGTATAACTCATTTAAAAAAAAAAAAAGTGGTATAAAATCAAGAGATGTAGCCACATCATAATAAGATAATATGTTTAAAGATATGGAAGAGCCATGTCTTGCCAGTGTGGATTTTGTTGCCATTGTGTGTCACCTAGAGGACTGCAGTGCTTTTTCTCTGAGTTCATACTGACAGCCACATCCAGTGCCAGGTAACTGATGTGACGACCAGCAGGATGGACTGGACGTGCTTTAGTATATTTTGTCTAAATATTGTAAAGACTTTAAAGGTTTATTATCATCCCAAGAGGCAGTAGTTTAAACATAAGTGCCTTTAAAGTGACTGCAAAATTATGATAACGTGATTAGTTAATTTTCCTAGCATATTCTATCCACAATCTATCTACAGTCCTGTTTGACTTTCATTTGGCAACAAGCCAAAATTCATATATATGATATTGTGCTACATAATTTATATAATCCATCCATCTTCTATACAGCTTATCTATAGTGTCGTGGTGAGTCAGATCCGAGGAAACACAGAGAACAGCCTGGATGGGACACCAGTCCATCACAGAGTATAGGTGACTGACATGGATGAGAGTATCGTAATGCGGCATGTGAAAAACTGTAACGTGGAAAATCTTCACAAATCAATAGAACACTTGTTTTTTTGAACCAGCAATCAGGAGTTTCTTGGTGTGACTGAGACTTAGAGGAGAAAAGGTGACCACTAACATGTAATAGCAAATTGTTTAACATGAAATATAAATTGTACTGCTATCCTTATTGCTGGAGGGTGCACACAGGCTACACAATTATTAATCCGCAGTCTAAATGTCATTTTTATATTGTCAGGTTTTTGATCCTCAACAGATAGTTTCAGAGAAAAATATTATGCAAATCTCATGAGTCAAGTACTTCTCTCATATTTTCTCAAGCATATAGAGGAATTATTTTGAAAACATTACATCAGGGCTTTCCTTCCTTCAACCACCTTATAATTTTACAGAGCTGGTTAAAGCAGTACAGGGTTACGGCAGGGTAGGAAGCGCAGGATATGGGCAAAGGCTGCCCTGCATCGGATGGGAGGATATGCATTTTACACAGTTTAAAAATAGAGGAAACAAATGCTGAGAGAAAGTTCACACAGCATGGAGACGCAAACATCTCATGCACAGATCCAAGATTAGGAGTGATATTGTCTGAACTTTTAACATCACTATCAGTATTTTAACAGGAGTTAATTTTGTGCTGCAGGACGATCGTCTTGGTAAAAAGACATAGTGGAGACGCAGTCTATCTCTCTGTAATGGTTGACTGTTGTCCACTTCCCCATTTTTCAATCTTTTGGCTTTCTATATAACCTTTTTGTTTGGTCTCTAATGAGCTAAGCCAACCCAAATAAAGCGTTAAAGCTGTCGCTTAGTCATTTACCTACTAAACCTGAAAAATATCTGTTTTAAATCATATTATTTAATTGTTTTCCCTGCAATGATCTGGGACCTTGCTTCAATAAAATGCTAGTTTGTCTGCTTTGCTGTATAAACATTGCAGAAATAGCTATCTAGCCTAATACATTTTTTTAGGCCAGCATTTCTGCAAAAGTATCAATATGGCATTACAGACTGACAGATTCGATAAGATTACAGGTATGCTATGCACAATATTTACCTAATAACCTAATGTATAGTTATCATAAAAGGGAAGCAATTAGCTGATTCAACACCTGGATAATACCAGGTACAGTATGTGAGTACAATGGTCAGTCCATGAACCAGACATCAATTTGGATTAATGTATTTTTAATGGTTTAAATATTATTCTAAACCCAATTTTTCTTTGGGTCACTGTAGATACACTTTCAAATGTTTTCATTGAACAAGCACTGTTATTTAACCCAGTCATATGCATTACTCACGTGAGCTTGATGCTTAAAACACCATTAATATAGTATTAGTATGTATAATGTAGTATTTTCTAATGCTTAGAAGATAGGGATAAGCTTTAGGATTCAGAACCATACATTATAATCTGTCGTTTAATCATTCCATGCTCTGTAACCTTTCTCTTTTAAACAGAATCAAATTTTTCTTTTTTCTGCCAGGGGTATTGTGCATACACATACAAATCATGGTTACAATTCCAATAACCTTTTACCAACTGAGAAATTTTAAGCAGTTTTCCTTAAGCCAGTACTGTGGTAAATCCTAAAATTGGACTTTCCTCTGCCCACCTACTGGTGAATTTTGTCGAAAGATGTTTTCTCAGTCATCGTCTGGTAAAAACCGGCATGCCTACTGAGATACGGCGATATGTGTGCTTCTACACAAGTGGGAGAAGGTGAATACGCGGTGTGTGCTTCATTTGGGCCAGTGGGTGCAACCAAGACAAGCTCAAGCAAATCAATCACACCCAGCTATGCCCACGATAAAATATCTCTGTCCTTTGTTAGTGCAGGAGGCTGGAGCGGGAACCGCGGGGAGTAGAGCTTCCACAAGCCAAGGTAAAGAAAGTCAAAGCGAGGCAGGAAACAAAGTAACAAAGTACAGAACAAGTCAGGTCAAGTGGGCTTCATTGTCACCATCCATGTGTCGGTATACAGTGACACCAGATAACGCTCCCCCAGGGCCACTCTGCGTGTGTGGAGTTTGTATGCTTTGCTTGTGTTGCGTGGGTTTCCACTGAGTACTCCGGTTTCCCGCCTCCGTCTAAAAATAAGCAGTTGGTGAACTGGCGTGAGTATATGTGCCCTGTGATGGATTAGCATCCCATTCCAGATGTTCTCCTACCCAGCGTGTCTTGGGATAAGCTTTGGGATCATTATAGCCCTTGTCAAATGGCTGGAAGTTGGACTTTCTCAGTCCAAGCTTTGTATAAAAGCATAGTACGACTGAAGAATTAAAATGTTTTAGATGTAATATAAATATTGTAGTCTACTGACATAAAATGTATAATTACATATTGTAATGTTTCTTAGGTTGATAATTTCCTATTAGTATTGTAATAGTATTATTTGTGATGATAGTTTCATATTTGGATTAAGATGATTAAATTACATACTGCAATTAACTGCTATTAAATTTGCATATTCATATGCATTTCCATGCATAAGGATGGTTAATTGTTTTACTTTAGAAGCAATGAAGGCAGTGCTATGGTTCGGCTATTGTAGTCACTGAATAATCACTATAATAAGTTTATAACCATTTTTAATTCAACAGTTATGTAACCTTAAAACATATGCAGTTTCCCATGTTTAATGCTTGGAAATCAATACCCTCAGCAACACAGCTGTTGTTGGTGTATATTGGTTTGTTGGAGTGGGGCTGTTTTTTCCAGGTTTATTTGAAAATGCTGCTTCTTATCTTAGCACGTCTGTGGTCGCTAGACAGAGACTCAGACAACCTTTGCCCCTTTAATTTTCTTTCTCAAAAAATGCATAAAAAAAAAAAAAAAACGGGAGTCACACTTGAATACTGAACCATAGCAGCTATTAACGTTGCCTTAATAAAAGTTGAATAAAACTACAGATGCTAACATTTATCATTTTTGTTCACCTTTCCCACAAACATCCATGGACACATATTTTGCATTCATAGAACACAAAGCCTGATTCAGGATTAATTAAGGAA
The DNA here is from genome assembly GCF_048594095.1 of Paramormyrops kingsleyae. NCBI lineage: Eukaryota > Metazoa > Chordata > Actinopteri > Osteoglossiformes > Mormyridae > Paramormyrops > Paramormyrops kingsleyae. The sequence continues at coordinate 19,416,280 of NC_132801.1, read as the reverse complement.
TCAGTCTGACTGATTTCATTTATTGTTCTCTTGTGCATAGTCGTGCCTCTATAGAGAGATTACAGATTTAATTAATTATACATAAGCAAGGTCTTTCTTGCATGGAAGATATAGAAAACATGTTGAAAAGAACAGTGCCTCTTCTTATTATGCTTTAATAAATCCTTTTTGTTTTCACTATCATATGTAAACTTGAAGAAAATTGAGCTTGCTTATGCGTTGAAGTACAACGTTGCGGAAATGGTGAAATTCAGTGATCATAAACCAGAGAGACACTACCGTCAGGCAGTGGGGAACAAGGCCATATGTTTTCCTGGGCTCTGGACTGGAGGGAGCCCAGAGTCTACTGATCTAATGAGGAGATCCCACCCTAAAGTCAAAATATAAAGAGGAGTCCCAAGGTGACATTTTGTGAGGGGGCCCAGGATTCCTTGCTACACCGGTACTGGGAATAATGGCTTGATGGTAGCACAGCAGAGGTGCTGGCAGAGACAGCGGCAGTTCGAGACAAGCCGAGACGCAGCCCAGAACCTGATGCTGCACTCATTGTCGAAGTCCTTAGCCTGAAATGAATGGGTGAAAATATCTGCCTGTATAAACCAATGTAAGTCTAATGCTTTGCATAATACTGTCAGATGACTCCTGGGTCGTCATCTATTTAATTACATTAATACTAAAATAATAATAATGAAAAAATATTGGATCCACGATTTCCCTTTCCCCGGGTCACCAGGCCCCCCCCCCCCCCCCCCCCCAGAGCCAGCTTGGGGTAGGGCTCGATGGCGAGCGCCTGGTTGTCAGGCCTGCACCCATAGGGCCTGGTCGGGCACAGCCCGAACAAGGCACGTGGGTCTCCCCTCCAGGCTCACCACCTGTAGGAGGGGCCATAGGGGTCGGGTGCAGTGTGAGTAGGGCAGTAGCCGAAGGCGGGGACCTTGGCGGTCCGATCCTCGGCTGCAGAAGCTAGCTCTAGGGACATGAAATGTCACCTCTCTGGTGGGGGAGACTGAGCTGGTGCGCGAGGCTGTGAGGTTCTGACTAGATGCATGGCTTGGGCTCTGGAACCAGTCTCCTCGAAGGGGGTTGGACCCTCTTCCACTCTGGAGTTGCTCACGGGGAGAGGCGCCGAGCTGGGGTGGGTATACTTATTGCCCCCCGGCTGGGCGCCTGTAATTGGGGTTTACTGCGGTGGACGAGAGGGTAGCCTCCCTTTGCCTTCGGATGGAGGAACGGGTCCTGACTGTTGTTTGTGCTTATGCGCCAAATGGCAATTCAGAATACCCACCCTTTTTGGAGTCCTTGGAAGGGGCGCTCCTCCCGGGGACTCTCTTGTTCTGCTGGGGGACTTCAATGCTCATGTGGGCAATGACAGTGAGACCTGGAGGGGCGTGATTGGGAGGAACGGCCCCCTGATCTGAACCTGAGTGGTGTTTTGCTGTTGGACTTCTGTGCTCGTCACGGATTGTCCATAATGAACATCATGTTCAAGCACAAGGGTGTTCATATGTGCACTTGGCACCAGGACACCCTAGGCCGCAGTTCGATGATCGACTTTGTGGTCGTGCCAGCAGACTTGCGGCCACATGTGTTGACACTCGGGTGAGGAGAGGGGCGGAGCTGTCAACCGATCACCACCTGGTGGTGGGTTGGCTCCGCTGGTGGGGGAGGAAGCTGGTCAGACCTGGCAGACCCAAGCATATAGTGCAGGTCTGCTGGAAACGTCTGGCGGAATCCCCTGTCAGAGGGAGTCTATCTGTCTACCTCTGGCAGAACTTCACCCATGTTCCGGGGGAGGCAGGGGACATTGAGTCCGAATGGGCCATGTTCCGCGCCTCCATTGTGGAGGCGGCTGACCAGAGCTGTGGCTGTAAGGTGGTTGGTACTTGTCGCGGCGGCAATCCCCAAACCCACTGGTGGATACCGGCGCTGAGGGATGCCGTCAAGCTGAAGAAGGAGTCCTATCGGGCCTTTTTAGCCTGTGGGACTCCGGAAGCAGCTGATGAGTACCGGAGGGCCAAGCGGAACATGGCTTTGGTGGTCGCTGAGGCAAAAACTCGGGTATGGGAGGAGTTTGGCGAGGCCATGGAGAACGACTTCCAGATGGCTTTGAGGAGATTCTGGTCCACCATCTGGCATCTCAGGGCGGGAACGCGGTGCAACATCAACACTGTTTATGGTGGGGATGGTGCACTGCTCGGGACGTTGTGGGTTGGTGGAAGGAATACTTCGAAGACCTCCTCAATCCCACCAACACGCCTTCCAATGAGGAAGCAGAGTCTGGGGACTTGGGGGTGGACTCGCCTATCTCTGGGGCAGAGGTCGCTGAGGTGGTTAAAAAGCTCCTTGGTTAGCCAGGCCCCGGGGGCCACCCTGGTAAGGTCTATTCGGGGGTGCTGGAGAGGAGAGTCCATCAGGAGGAGCAGTGTGGTTTTCGCCCTGGCCATGGAACAGTGGACCAGCTCTATACTCTCAGCAGGGTCCTGGAGGGTCCGTGGGAGTTTGCCCAACCAGTCTACATGTGCTTTGTTGACTTGGAGAAGGCATTCGACCACATCCCTCGGGGAGTCCTATGGGGAGTCCTATGGGGAGTGCTTCGGGAATATGGGGTGCCGGGCTGCCTTATAAGGGCTGTTCGGTCCCTGTACAACCGGTGTCAGAGCTTGGTCCACATTGCCGGCAGTAAGTCGGACTCATTACCGGTGAGGGTTGGACTCTGCCAGGGCTGCCCTTTATCACCGATTCTGTTCATAACCTTTATGGACAGAATTTCTAGGTGCAGCCGGAGTGTTGAGGGTGTCTGGTTTGGTGACCTCAGGATTAGGTCTCTGCTTTTTGTAGATGATGTGGTTCTGTTGGCCTCATCAGACCATGATCTTCGGCTCTCACTGGAGCAGTTCGCAGCCGAGTGTGAAGCGGCTGGAATGAAAATCAGCACCTCCAAATCTGAGACTATAGTCCTCAGCCGGAAAAGGGTGGAATGCTCTCTCCGGGTCGGGGAGGAAGTCCTTCCCCAAGTGGAGGAGTTTAAGTATCTCTTGTTCACGAGTGAGGGAAGGATGGAGCGGGAGATCGACAGGCGGATCGGTGCGGCTTCAACAGTGATGCGGGCGTTGCATCGGTCTGTCATGGTGAAGAAGGAGCTGAGCCAAAAGGCAAAGCTCTCGATTTACCAGTCAATCTACATTCCTACCCTCACCTACGGACACGAGCTGTGGGTAGAGACCGAAAGAATGAGATCGCGAGTGCAAGTAGCCGAAATGAGTTTTCTCCGCAGGGTGGCTGGGCTCTCCCTTAGCGATAGGGTGAGGAGCTCGGTCATTCGGGAGAGACTCGGAGTAGAGCCGCTGCTCCTCCGCATTGAGAGGAGCCAGATGAGGTGGCTCGGGCATCTGCTGAGGATGCCACCTGGACGCCTCCCTGGTGAGGTGTTCCGGGCATGTCCCACTGGGAGGAGGCCCCAAGGAAGACCCAGGACACGTTGGAGGGACTATGTCTCTCGGCTGGCCTGGGAACGCCTCGGGATTCCCCCAGAGGAGCTGGATGAAGTGGCCGGGGAGAGGGAAGTCTGGGTTTCTCTGCTGAAACTGCTGCCCCCGCGACCCGACCTCGGATAAGCGGGAGAAAATGGATGGATGGATGGATGGATGGATGGATAGGTGGATGGATAATAATTAAATAATTACATTACGTTTATTTAATTGCATTATTCAAATACAAAATATAAGTATGCTACGGCAGGTAGAGATGTGTATTTAAAATTCAGTAACAATACACACATCTCAAATATACTTGAAGGCAGGGAAACCATGAGGACATTTAACTAACCATATCACAGAGGGCATTTTTTGTCTGCACTGTGAACTCCACCGATGATTATAAAAAGAACTTCTGTTTCTGAATTATATAGTTTGGAAAGGAAGTCCAGTTTCAGCTAGAATGACAAGCTTCACAATTCATAACAATGTTGAAATGCAGTCAAATATTGAATCATAGATCAATGGCCAATCACTTTCACAGAGACTTAAACACAGGTCTGAGTAACCCAAACAGTACAATATCAACCAGGAACAGCACAGCGGATGATACAGATCAAAGAGGAATGCTGTTGGTATACCATTTTAACTTTACTTTCTCCTCACCCTAATTTGAACAAACTTGTTCTTTCGTGTGGCCTTTTCTAATTGGGTCAAGCACAGCCAAGTTTTATCTGGCCTACTTATTTCCTGCCAAGATAGTTGCATCTCCCTTCTGGCAGATGTCTGTGCATGCTGTATATACAACCTCTTCAAATCATTTTCAGCCTCAGACTGCTATTCTAATTACACTTATAAATTATCCATCTACTGCACTGGCCTGCTGTATTAAGCATTCTTTCAGCTGAGGTCCTCAGAAACGCAAGTACAGTAGGATACAGTACCCTACCTTGCAATGGTGAGGTTTTTGTACCCATAATAATGCACATTTATCAAAATGAGGTTCAACGCAGACAAGCCCGGCTGGAGATGAACAGTAGCACTAGTTCAGCACTTCTCACCAGTTCCAGTCCTACCTGATTCTGGATGTGAAAGGATTGGATATTTTACACACCATTGGATATACTGTATATTACTCAATGTAAAGCAATAGTTTTAGGTATCTTCTCTAATATTTTTACCTCCTCTGCTATCTTAAACAGTTGCTCTCTATATAAAAACTCTAAAATATCCCATTAGTGCTTTGCTATTTATTCCCACAGGTACTACTTTAGGTTCACCAGTTGGGCTGATCCAGGCTAAGCTGGGGGAATTACATCTCCCAGCTGGTTTGGGAAACCCTGGGATGCCCCAGAAGGAGCTAGAAAGAGAAGTGTGGGCTGACCTGCTTAGTGTGCTTCTACTGTGACCCTCACCAGGAGAACTGGTCTGAACATGCACAGCTGTTCACAGTTCAGTGCATTCATAAACATTCAGGGTTAAAATGACTCAAAGTCAAGTGTATGTGTGTCCATGTCAATATACTTGGTTGGCTGTGGTTGATTGTTGTTTCTGGTGTTGTTTCTGGTGGACTCCTGGTGCTCTGTTTACTTTGCTGTGGTATCAGAAGGTGAGCATGGAATTAGACCACTATGGTTTGCGATGAAACAGAGGAAATTTTTATTTTTTCCCACCTTTTTGTCTAGAAGTGTTTAGAGGGTGTCAAAATTTTTGGAAATTTAATTTTTGCGGTGTGAAAATTGTCTTTGGGGAATGAATGGTGCTTTTTCCACCATGACGGTAAAATGTGGAGATGGGAACAAGTCATTGACTATTAAGTTGCAAGCCAAGTCAACAAACCAAAGTATCAGTATAATCCTTTTTTCAATTTAATGCCACAACAAAGTTATATAGTATATACCCCATCTAGGTTGCCATCGCTTATGTCACAGTGCAGAGTCAGTCAGTGTGCAGTGGCCCTGAAACCAGAGGGGTTAAGGGTCTTGCTCATGGGCCATGTGACTGTTCTGCCAAAGCTGGGGCTCAAACCAGCAATTGTCTGATCAGAGGCCTGGAGGCTTAGCCTGCTGAGCCACTCATCGCCCCCTGATTTGGCTCTCTTTCAAAGAAAACTGATGATCATTTCACTTGCCCGCAATGCAGGTAATTTGGGGGCCCTAGGCTATTGTCTATTCTGCCTATAGCTAGAGCTGACAATGTATATAATATATATCTTTTTATTTCATAACTCTGCCTGGGCCCCCTTGTGCTGATTGGGCCCAAGGCAGCTGCCTAATTTGCCTCTGCATGTATCCAGCCCTAAATGCTATTGCTATTTTAAATTTCTCTGATTAATTATAACCTTTAAATTGAACACAAAATTCACTTAAAACAAGTATTCAATAATAAACAATGATAAGGAAATCAAGCCATTAGTTAGTACCCTGAACATTTCCCTGTACATTATTCTGACCTTCGATGATATTAAACGAGGCAGGGAATGCAGGATTAGAGAAAAAAAGACATTTTGGTCAAATGGAATTAGTTTTGCAGGTAGTTCATTGAAAATTCCAAAATACCAATTGTGTGGGAAATGGTGAATGAGCACAGTAAATGCACAGGCATTCTCTGAAAAAGTGAACAATGGATGTAACCGTATACCCACTGGGATAAACTGAAGCAAAACAGAAATGGAACTAGTATTTGACAGTCCAGTGTAGGCACGGTGCATCCTGTTTCCTGGTAACTTCACATAATGGGATGCTGTCAATAATCTGCTATGCGGGAAAAAAGCGTATTGTTTTGGATTTGACAAGAAAAACCAAACATTTATTTTTACAATGAAAGTTTCACTGTACTACCAGTGTTTAGTGTCTGTGTGCATGTACCAGCTGATACTTGTAAATGAACAACAAAAATTGTATGTTTTTTTATTAGATATTTGTCATCGCTAGTTGAAATGGAAAATAAAGTATTACACACTAGAGAAAAAAGTAATATTCCCTGAAGATTATGGCCCTGACTAGTGCCCAGTTTGGACGTGATGTTCCGATATATATATATATATATATATATATAGCTCATAAAAAGGTATATATATATATATATATATATATATATATATATATATATATATAGCTCATCATAAAAAGGTAAATGTCAGAGAATTCATGCAAATGCATTTCCAATTTAAAAGTTTCTGAAATTGTAGCCCTCAAGGCTCGCAGCACCAAATCCATTTATGACGCAACCATGACATTTTTTTATTTGTATATTCTTATGAACTTTTGTCAGAATGACTTTTGTGTTCATTCAGAATCTTATTTTTTCTTTTCATGCGCCTTAGATATGTGCATATTACCGACATAAAAAATGATCCGGCGGCTCCCCATTCCATTCATTCTACTACATGTGGTAACTTCATCGTAACCATTTTTAGTTATGGACTGCTTATCCAGTGCAGGGTTACAATGCGCCCCGAGCCTTTTTTTTGGAAACGCAGGGCACTGTTGATATATAAAAACAGATTTTCTCATAAAAAAAGTCCTTATACAAAATCTGTATTTATTTCTGCCTTCTGCTAGACCTAAATCCCAAACTCCCATATCACAGATGAATGTCCTGACAGCAACACCACAAGTGCAAGGCTCCTGATTCTTGCAGTGTTAAATGGTTTACAGAAAATCCATAAAAGTGACATTTTGTAAGTTTTATTTACTCTTAAAGTAATTTACAGGTTAGGGATCAATGTACAACGTTCCCATAAATTAAAAAATAATGTAGTGAAGCGTATTATTCACACATGTATAACTTGCTTCCAGTTCCTCTGTAGAAGTTCTACCTGCTAGGGAAATACCAGGTGCAATCAGGGTTGTCATTATTTAAGGCACCTGTTAGCACAGTGCTGGTGATCAGTCCCTATGATTGTGCTCAATCCTGCACTCTCTTGCACTCATTCTGAAATTGTTGTTGGTGTGATTGGATTTTTGATGATGCCAATGACAATATTGTGGATTATATTTGATGACTGTCATGGAGACAAGAACCTCACAGGAAGGGTCCTGGTGCTGGGTTTGATTCCAAAAGGCAAAACATCATCCAAGTTCAAAGTTAAAAGCCATGTGCAGTAAGATCAGGTGCAAATAGAGTACGGGGAGAGAATCCAAGGTCAAAAATGAGAAACAAGCTAAGAAGTCAAACACCAGTGAAACCAAAAGTCAACCCACATTCGGTGTAAGCAAGGGATAAGACACAGGTGCATGTAATCTGGGACCAGAACAGTTCATCAGTATTCAGGTGTGGTGAATGGCTGGCGATTCCAAGCAGGAAAATCTGCAGTCTGAGAAGGTGTGACAGTGACATAAGTGACATAAGTGTGTAAGCTTAAGCCATAAAATATCACCAGCATCCAAACATTTTCCATAACTGCTTATCCAATTACTGCTTATCCGTGGTCACAGCATAGCTGCTTATGCTGGGCCCCGGAGCAAGCGGATCTCGGGAAGCCCTGGAACACGAGACAGTTACACACGCAGGATGGGACGTCATTCCATCATGGGTCACATTCACACACTCAGCCATACATTACAAAACAAATTATAGGCACCAGTTCACCTAGACTTATATCTTCATTCGGGGAGAGAGAGAGCATCGGATCCAGAGAAAATGCACACAAACAGAGATGTTAGCCCTCAGCTCTGATGGTGGCAGGCCACAGGATTAGCCGTAGTGTCACCGCAGGTCATCAGCACTCTGTCCATTATGCCTCATGCAGAGTAAGGGCACACTGACTCACCTTGGTCCTTTTAAACCTATTTAGTTCCTTCCATTTAATCGTTGCCCCATATAATCAGCCGTATGCTGTTAAAGTTATGACTTCACAATGAACGCTAACAGCTTATAACAGGGACCTCTGGTATGTGCTGCCATTTATACACACTATAATTAATTTCATTTTCATGTGCATAATGCTCAGGTGTATTAAAATCAAGCAAGGCTTACATGTGGTAATAATGGAATCATATTTTTTTTCCTTGCAGTTTTAGCAGCATTTCAGTGGTTATCTGTGAAATTATCAAGCTTAAATGGGATTCTGCCTGATTTTACTTCCTCATTGTTTTTTTTTCATCCATAGGAACAGAGACATGTTACTCTGTTACAAGAAAACCTTTCTTAAAACCATATATACCAGACCTACTATCCATTTTTATCTGTCCTGCTCCTAGTGGTGTTTAAGGTGTTTGGTCGTCTTCATAACCTCAGTCCATCTGTGGACTGTCATGAATGCTGTCAGTTAAACCTGTAGCTATTTTGTTTTGCAGCTCTTGCCCCCAAGCTCACCTTACCCCGTCTTTCACTGCTTTCTTTTCATGATGTGTCACCTGATCAATGAGCACTCAGCAGCCTAACTGCCAGTAGCACCTTCCCACCATGGGTATGTGCTGAACGGGAAGTCCTCACATCCTCAGAGACCATCCTGTCAGAGACACCACACTGACCTCCCAGTGCAAAGCGAAGTACGTGTACCATCAATTTTTATGTTGAACTATTTTTGTGAAGTTTCACATTACAGCTTGTTATGGGGTCAGCGAAGAATCTTCCAGTTTTCACGAACTGGCTCTGTTTATTTTCTTTTTAAAATCCTGCTAGGAAATGTGTTCCGTGACAAGCTGTGTGACAAGCCACTTGTAAAAATGTTCTATAATAAAAATTGATTGATTAATCCTGACGGTGAGGCCATTCATCAAGAATAATGAGTAATTATTCAACCAAAACCCACTAGCCTTTCTCTGCAGGTACCTGTAAAGAGAATCTTTTAAAGGTCAGATAATTTGTCCATCGTTTGCGAGAGGGTAACTACACAGCTAACATCCCTTTAGCTTATCATCAATCTTCTGTACCTAGGAGGCCTGCAAAGTTGGCTGTTATTCTTTAAATGTTGGATTGGTTGCCAGAATTGTATTATCTGACAGGCACTCTTTAAAGAAGAAGACCCGTCCGTTCGATATATTTCATTATCCAGCTTCAGCTTTAACAGACCTGGAAGTGAAGTTTACTGTCTGTAAGACACCAAGCAAGGAGGCAGGAAGGAAACATCTGCCTGCTGTCTCCCTCCCACCTGCTCCTGCTGTGCTCCTTCAACACAACTCTGTCTCCTGATGAAACTTGAGGAGGGCGTGGATGTTTCGGGGAGGGGCAAACTCCGGGGACAGGCCCGTGTTCTGAGCAATGATTAATTATTCAGGGTTATAAAAAGGTTACTGTGTGTTAATTGAGAGTGACTGGAATCAATGGTCCAGCTTTTATAGCTTTCCCTTCCTGTGTGTTTAAGTCAGAAGGTAGGAAGGTCTGTTGCGTTTTCTCTCTGTTACGTTCCTCGGGTACCATCTTGGTTCTGTCTCCCATGACTGCGTCCCGTGGATCTGTTCATCACTCGAAGAACCCGAGGTGTTACACTCGCTTATTAGTGAGTCTGGCTCTGGCTGAGGTGCTTTTCCACAAAGCTTCCACACCTGCAAGGATAAAAGGCGGCAGAAGCCAGAGCCAAGATGGTGCAGTGAATCTCGCTGTGCCACAGTGCACACAGCTGTCAGCAGAGGCCAGTGGAAGAAGCCTCATCAGCTGTAATGAGCCTCTAGTTTCCATTATGCATTGTAAGGCCGCACTCTGGGGGTCTAATAAACGGTACCATGTGCCTTATAAACCAACCTTCTGATCACACTACACTTTGATGTCTCTGATGTCACACAACATTCACTGGAGGACCGGAGCTGATGTCTTCTTTTTGTATGTTAACATCTATTGTTATTACAAATGTGGCTGGTTGAAGGGCAAAGCTCCGTCATGTGAGTAGGTATAAGGTATAAGGTGAACATAACAGCAACTAAAAATAACCAAGCAAAAATAAAAGAGAACAATGCCAAAAGGTTGTGGTAGCATCAGAGGAACCTAAAATCATCACAAAGACTATACCCATATACTATACAGAGACCACCGCTTCCATGGAACTGCCCTGACCACGTGTCTGACCCTTCATCAAGTCCTAACAAGCGAATTAGTTCAGTCTGTGCTGGGTTTCTTCAACAGAAGCAGATGCAGGCACAAGGCTGGTGATTGATTGCTATGGAAATGCAAAAACCTAAGCTGAGGCTTGCAGCATTTCTGTGCCTCTCACCAGCTCCGTGTCTGAAATACAGTCGGCTTGAATGCCCTTTTGTTTTCCCCTGATTTGGGATATCGAATCCATTTCAATCGACTCAGGTCATTTTACGCATTGTAGGGCAGGAGAGTAAGCGCTGATTAGAAGCCTGGCATAAGCTTGGATAACAAGCAGGTCCCTTCCAAGTGTGCAGGAGGCAGTGATCCAGTGGGTATTAACAGAGGACTGCTAAATAAAATCCAGCTGAGTTACGCAGGCAGTCAGTGACAGAAGCCAAGCTGAACCTGCAGTGACAGGCATATTGAACAGAATTCTGTGCAAACTTCGAAGTGTGAACTATTTCAGCTGAAGTGTTATATTTTCAAAAACAAAATTAACCTAAATAATTAATATACAGTGTGACTGGATATTATGTACTTTTCTATACATCTGTGTAACATATATACAGGAATTTATGCAGTAAAAATAACATAACATTATTGTTACTATAAAAATGTATTATCCCCATGTAAGAAATTATGCTTAATTGTACAATGACTAAATAATTCTTACATCATAAAAACAGAATCACATTGCGAGTTTCTGGGGTTCTGGTCTTCCCTTTAAAATAGCTCCATTATTGCATGAAATTGCCAGAAATACAGTGTATGAAACATGAGTCACTGTCATAAACCAGCAAGATGCATTTCATTCATTCATTTCAGTTCTCAATTTCAGTTTTATGATCAAGGCTCCTTAAAACCAAACAGTGATGAACATCATGTTCTAGTCCTTTATCTTTGTGAATTTCCTGTTAGTATGTGAAAGTTTCTCTTGTTAAATATTTCTTAATATCTCTCAGTGAAACAATTACCAGAACTGAATACATTATTTCTTTTTGTTGTGCTTATTTTGTTGCACCATGCACTTAAAAACTCACCCTGAAACACTATACAATGTTGTACTTATATATTAATTATAAAATGGCATGTTACTGTGGAGTTTCAAGTGGATGGACTGCATAAACACAGCTCCTGTTTACCAACAATTCTGCACTTCAGTCAAGTGTAACCTGCTTATGTTCAGCATGGGGCAACACACACGCAACAGCAGGTAGAAAGAGTTATAAGTAAAGGCGCAATTTAAACATATAACATGAGAAAATATACATGACTCCTTTACTCAATTTTAATTGCAAATAGATGTGAAATCTATTTATAAGTTTAAGATATGATTTCTGAAGAGGTGGTATTCGCTGGGATGGATAAAGAAGGTAGCTTATTATTCAAGTGTTCATTTGTAGGCGTATCATCCAAAATGGATGTTCCCTGCATCATTGCATTGCAGGGCATGAGGACAGAGAGGTCACCTATTTTGGTAAAGTATAGATGCTAGGAGTTTGTAATGGGTGTGAGCAGGGATGGAAAATGTGGAGATTTATGGTTGTGAGAATAAACAACAGAAGAAGAGACTACAAAAGGAACAGTAAGTCGGAGAGGTTAGGCAGCACTGGGAAATGGTAAACATTCATGTACTGTAGGCATCTCGAGGACTTAGAGAGAGTCTTCTTCATGTTGCGGATTGTCTCCTCAGGGACAGACACTTGTTATTAACTAATAGTTTCAAGCAATGCAGTGGCTGTCTACTCAGACCCCACACCCCCCAACCCCCCGCCCACAGTACATAATAAAAGGATGATGTTCCTAGTTTTAATATAATTTCAGGTTTGGTCTCCTTCATTCCTTTCTGATTATACTGTAATTATTAAGGAATAATAATTTGAATTAAATTTGTACAGTATATACGTGCATACAAATACATACATATATTACGCACAGATGGCGTACAAATCCTGATAGGTTTCTGGTGAAATTCAATATTTTCCCAACCTGTTAATTTGCAAATGAGGCTGTCAATAGTTTTAACACCTAGAGTTAATTTTATCACTCCTTGCCGCGTCGTCTTTGAATGCCGGCATGTAGATATGCTGATTATTTTATATGCCCCTGCAGCTATTTCGAAATCACCATCAGTGTTCATTTGCATTTTCTCCAGGTTGGAAAGAGCTGTAAGCAAACAATATGGGCTGTTTAATTAACATGTTAGAAGCATCTTCATTTGCAGGCTATTTGGGGGAAATTAAACAATAATGGAGGCACTCATGTCCCCGTGTTACAATCATGGCATAAAATCATAACTGATCAAATAAACTGCCATCTGTCACCTTCATGTAAATTAGGCAGTTCTTTTGTTTTTGTAGTTAGAAATATGTCTCTGGGAAGTTGGGCACATGTTATCGTAAAATTCTGAAATTCGTCCTAGCAAGATATAGTGTCCAAAGGGAGACACAAATAACCGATTTGGTGTCGCTTAAACAGCTGGGCTTCCTAAAATGTTTTCTATACACAGAATATCTCCAGAACTATATTAGAGTACACTGCATAATACAACATATAATAGATTATGGTCGACCCCCTCGACCCCATATAGGACAAGTTGGTATAGAAAATCGATGGATGTAATATATGCATATATATATATACAGTATATATATTAATCTTCATAACTGTCTCAAATTAAAAATTTAGATCATGTTACTTTTTATTACAGAACTGCAGGATGCATTCAAATGTTTTATACTGCAGAATCACATGGCATTTAAATTATGGAAGATAAAATTATCTGCTTCTTTTAGCTATCTTATAATAATCACAAAAATAACAACAACAATAATAATAATAGTAATAATATAAGCCCATGTTCTGTCTAAGAAGAACGAAGGACTCTAGCAAGAAACTGATAATTTGCATAAATTTTTTACAATGAGAATAATTTTACCTTATCTAAGTTTCACAATGAGAACTTGTGTTATCTGTAAGTGTTTGAAATGAGCTTTGTGATTCACTGGTAACAAACACTTTGGAGTAGATGTCAGTAATTGCATAATGGTAAGCTTTATTATTCTCATGTTTGTGCATTGTTTATTACTGGAAAGTGGCTTCCAATTTTCTGATATTCAATCTGTTATGCATATGGGAATGTATTGGAGCAATTTAGGCAATGTATCTGCACAGAAGTGATAATTAGGGAAATTAGTGTGTTTGTCCCTTGCTTAGAGCATCAGATCTTTAGCGGGGTACAGCTGTTGTACCCTTTAGCAGGGCACTTATCTGCATGGGCTTCGGGAAGAATCCAGTTTGATCCAGTTGTCTTTATGTGTATTAGCCAGATCATTCTGGCTTAAGGCATTCACTGAGTAAACAGAAGAATAAATAAATGATGAAGCGTAACACTAATTCAGCCATTCAACCTTACATTTCATTCAACATGCTTTAATTCTGTCTAAGCTTTTTAATGGGATATAGAATAAAATGAGCTTAAAGATTAAAGAGCAAAATATATTACATAAGAGAACAACGTAATATACCAGAGGAAACCATGCTGGGGATCTAATCCCTAGTGTAGGATTGTACACATCTAAAATATCTGAGGCATAATGGAATAAAAAACATAATTCTTTATAAATAACATTGTTTTATTTAGAAAATGAATGGCAGTAATATTCTAGTTTCTTCTAACTCTTTTGAAAGGAAGACTAAGACAAGAAAGAATGAACAGTATTTCATAGAGAACAATTATAGATTATTTTCAAAGGGGCAGAAGCATAAAGCAGCCAAATAATATACACAGTAGAGGTTTTTATTATGATTTTCATGAGTTATAGCAGGCCGCATGGGTGGGAGAGCCAGTCCAATGTCAATATACAATTATAATAAATTACTGCAAAAAAGGTGATGGGCGATCTAAAGCTGAAACCAAAGCAGGCAGAGACCTGTCTTCCTCTGTGTTCAGCTGGCTCTCTTTAATCATTCCTGTCATCCTCGGTGTCAGGAATTACCTGTGCTTCATTAACCATGAGCGGCCCACGTAGGACTGGATGCGTCAGTCCGGCGCGTTGTAGAAACCGTCTTAAATCTGCGGCTCAGATACTCATGGACAGCTGACGTATAGAGAGAACAGGAAAAGTCAAAATCCTTAGTTTCATGTCCTTATTTTAGTGAAAACTCACCAAAGAAGAGTATGACACTAAGGACAGGATACATCACACTATATGTGTTTGTGTATGTATGTATGTATGTGTGTATGCAAAAATAATTATGTATATGCATATAGTGTGATATATAGTGTCCTGTTCATTCCTTTAAGTGTTTACAGTAAATTTTCTGAATTATAGTAGTTTGTTTAAAGCAACTGACCAACATATCCATGGAATTTATTGGTGGATTATTATTTTACGGTTCAGAAATATCAGTCAAGTTCCCAGAACTGATAATAAAAATCATCTGATTATTGTTATAATGGGGAAATGGACTTCAGCACAGATTTCCACCAGTGGTGTATGATAAAGCAGGGGAACTTGCTTTTCAGTCTGTAGCAGATGCCACATGTCTCATCCAGAATACAAGTCTGACATTTGGCTAAACCTTTAGAGATATTCTTCTTGTCCTCCTCAGCCTTGAATCCTAGTGAACAGAGCAGAAGCTGTAAAGGCATGATGTAAGAAGACAAAAATGATGTAAGAAGACAAAAATGATGTAAGAAACTCAAGCCAGAACAAAACAAGGCAAAAAATGCAAACAGTGGTTCTACAGAGAACCAAAGTGCAGGTCTATTCACATTTTTAAAAACAATCTCTAAAGGTATTTGTTATACAATAAAAAAACACACCCTGATCTATTGACCTCTACAGTATGGGTGAAGATCCTAAGAGTAAAATGGGTTGATAGGTGTTAGGAAATGGGCTGATGGCACTTCAGTCCTGCTGGAGAAACTGCAAAGGCTTGGGACAGACTACACTTTTAGATGCTGCTTAAAGTTCTCAGTAGCTTTTCGGTGTTGAACTGACTTCATCAGGAAGATAATTCATCTCCTGACAATAGCAGCACACCCCCTGTTCCGGATCAGGTGTCATCCAACTGAGCAGTAGATGCTCATCATCTCAGGCCTGAAAGCTGAATTGTACCAAATTGGAGAAGTAACTGTTTTTGCCACTGACTTTTTTTTACTGAGTCTGATTAGCTGTTCAGCATTCATTTCAGGACTCTGGAGCCTGACGACTACCTTTGCTGCAAAATCAGCCTTGTCTGATTGACTCATTTGCTTTAAACTTGTCAAGGATACATTTTAGAGATGTATGAATCTGCAACAAGGAAGGTTTCTGATAAAAAAGTTTGCCTGCTAGCATAGTGCGTGAATTTCTCTTCAGGTGTGCATAGCATGATTGCTGTTCAAATATATGGCGCACAACTGACTGCCATTTGTCAAAAATAGCACCACACAAAGGTTATTTTAAGGCTTAAATTGGAAGCGCACTGCCTAATGTTAATAATGAATATTAAAAGAGGAAACGAAAACACGTTGTGCCATTGGTCTTTTAAAACAAGACCCAGTCTGTGAAATTGAGAAGGGACACCAAATCTCTATAATATATAATATATAATCTTTATAATAACAATAATAATAATAAAAACAAAAATGCTGAGCATTTTTTTTTCCCATCGCCCATCTCTAGAATGACCGACCAAATCTGTTATTACTGCATTTCCATATGCAATTATTGACCCATAAACAAGACAAAGATTTGCATTTTAGCACTGATTAAAGCCTGGTTGTTTGTGTTGGTGAGACAGGCTTTAGAACCTGGCCTTCCCTGTCTTAATTATCCATGTGGACATCAAGGGGGAGAGCTTGTTATACATTTTTATCGATACAGCAACTGATTATTCAACATTGCTATTATCTATTATATGACTGCTGTTGTTTTATATTGGATTCAAGGCTTGCTTTCAGAAACTTTTTTAAAATGTTGGATTTGTTCATTATGGACAGGCAAGCAAAAACAACCTTTGCTATGAGCATATGTGAGGCCGCTGTGATTTTCTGATAAAGGCAGAATAGTAATTGACTGCTGCTTATTATTTGCTTGCAAAACGCATTGCATACTGTTCAGTTGTACAATACCATATTTCCTGTAATATTTTTTGATAACACAGGAAGTGGCATTATTTTTTTCATTGACTGTACAAACACCATGGTTGCTTTTGTGTTTTGTGTGCATTTGAGAAATACAGAAATGGATGAGTTTTTTTTTTTTGACTTAGCAAGTCTTCAGTTAGATAACTGATAAAAGCCACATTTATCTTTTAGTTGTTTTGTAATTGAGATGGATCTTCACAAAGAGGATTTTAATGCAATTACTGAAGTGTCATTGACTGTGTTCAACTGATGCTGTATCATGATAGAAAGTGCCTAATGGTCTATCGATTTTTAATTTGTGGTATATTAATGCACTCTTACGAAACAAGGACAGTTGTTTAGAGTGCTGTATAATTGTCACTGGAAATGGGCAGAGAGCGATATATATTATCCAAATGGCACTTGTTAGTAATTGATTATGGTAACTATAAGACACATTGTGTGTGTGTGTGTCTAAAATCCCAAAAAAATCTTTAATTATTTTCCAAGTGCTTTCTGCTTACTGGTATTTTTTGACAATATTTAATTCAAGAAGATTTACTTACTTAAAACCAAGCCAACATAGATTAAATCTCTGCAATATTTCTTTGAATTTATGGAAAGAAAACCTTAATCATGTGAAAAGCACTTGCCATTACGATAGAAGCTGGGAATCTGCACAATGCATTGACCTATTTTACAGTGAACTTACAGTGAATTCTCCCTCATTTGGTTGCAATATATTATAAATTTATAAGTGTACTGAAACATTTTTTGTGAGATTATGTGTATCAGATGGCTCATGTTTAAAAAGAAATGCTAATGCTTCATATAAAAATGGTCAAAGAATATTTCCCTGAGGTCTCTGTTTAGTTTTTATCTAACAAACTACTGCATCATGGTAAGCATATTCAGGCTCTGGTTTCTATGACCTAAATAGAACACTCCAGAAACACAAAAAGCCAAATTTATGCTAGTGGGATGTAAAATGTAAAATTCCAAAAGGGGTTCCCATACATGAAATTGCGAGCTGGGACTTCCAGTATAAGATTGATGTAAGTGATTCTCATTTTAATTGAATAATGTTTTCTCAAAGTAACCAGACTGATCCAGACTGAATTTTTTGATAAGAATATTTGTGATGAGGAAAGGAAAGCTTCATTCGGTATGTGCCATATAACAGGCATCACTTTGGGAGGAGGCTGCAGATCGGGGGCTTTTCTTCAGCAATGCCAGCCAATTTAAAACCCTATTGGGTGAAGGTGTCGGGCTCAGTCCCTGGGGGGGGATGTGCATATCCCAGATTTGGGTGCATGGCTCTCCGTTAATCTAATTAAGCTCTATTATTTTGACATTTTTGACATTTTGAATAAAGATTTCATTGCGTATTCAGGAAATAGCTGTTTCGATGTTGTACTTGAGGGAAAACAAATCAGCCATCATTTACTCTGCAATATTTTATATACTGTATATATATATATACACACACACACACACACACACACATATGTAGACACATGTATATATACTGT
This sequence comes from Paramormyrops kingsleyae, assembly GCF_048594095.1. NCBI lineage: Eukaryota > Metazoa > Chordata > Actinopteri > Osteoglossiformes > Mormyridae > Paramormyrops > Paramormyrops kingsleyae. Next base: position 19,398,143 of record NC_132801.1, on the reverse strand, counting down.
ATATATATATATAGACAGGCAGACACACACACACACACATATGTAGACACATGTATGTATATACAGACAGGCAGACACACACACATATATACGGTATATATATACACACACACACATATGTAGACACATGTATATATATATAGACAGGCAGACACACACACACACACCCATATGTAGACACATGTATACTGTATATATACAGACAGGCAGACACACACACATATATACGGTATATATATACACACACACACATACAGTATGTAGACACATGTATATATATACAGACAGACATAGAAACACACACACACACACATATATATATATATATATAAATAAGGATCATGTCATTTGATATATACAGTATATAAATAAGGATCATGTCACTTCCCATTTGATGGTGTTTCTCGGTTATAATTCCGTATCTGTACTGCATGAGAAGTGGCTGCTCTACTGGAGCTTACAGCAGAGCATGTGGGGATTCGGCACATGGTGGATTACGCTTTGGCTGGTGCTCTATGCTCTTCTAAATAAGGGACCTTTCTCATAAAATTATCAAGTGTTATTTTCTTCTTAAATGATACATACATGCAAACATTCATACATACATGCACAAGTATACACCTACATACATAGATGACTACATACATAGCATGCTGGTATCCACTAAAACATGAATGCTAAGTGAGCTGGTGTCTCTGAAGTGTGACTAGTTTTGGCCTGTGATGGAAGGCATTGCATCTGGGGTTTACTCTGCCAGTCCCAGTGTTTTCTGGGACAGGCTTCAGGCTCACTGAGACCACCCATTGGATATATGGTTATGGGAAAATGAATGAAAATGAATGAATTACAAAATTGCCATTGGCAATCTCAGTCAGTATAAATTCCCACCAGCTCCCAGCTGTCTTCAGATGACAGAAGTGAAATAAGGTGAGAAAATCACTTTTTTTTTTCCAAGTCTGCAGCGCAACCCACGCAAGGGAATCTGAGCCGGTTCACTTTTCCTGATGCTTCTTGCTGCACACAATGTTGAGATTACATCCATGTACACCTCGCTTTGACTGCTGTATCGTGCAGAGGGTTACACATACCTTGAACCCAGTGGCAAATCCGAAACACCATAAACAGAACACACAAACAGATTCATTTATATCACTTGGTCGCTCTTTCATGGAATGACCTGAGTTTATTAATTGAACCAGCTATTTGTTTTTCTTGTTATAATTAACAAATTGACTAAATCATGCACAGCTGAATGGACAGCAAACTGATGGATTCGTTGCTACTCCAGGTATTGAAGACTCTTTCAAACATTAGAGTGTTTATCTTAATTAACAAATGAATCATGAACTGTCACAGATAGAAAAATGTTCTCTTTCTTTCACATGATGCTGGCTCATAACTTAGAGGAGCACATTAACCAAACACAGGGTATAGAAGAGAATAACCAACTACACTCTTTCCAAAATTAATGGAGAAGGAACAATAAGACCGCCTCTAATACGATTTACAAGAATTTTAAACAGATAAATAAAACAACTTCCCTTGAATAGTCCAAAGAAAAGTAAAATGAAAGACTCTTTGAACTGCCTTGCTAAAACTGGTAATCTTTTGACAAGTCAGAATCCCCCTTTGCCATACTAACAGGAATCTGGGGGTGGCGCAAGCAGTGGGCTTTGAGGATGTATGCCCCCAAATGTCACTGTCACAATCGCCATTACAGTACCATGCTATAATGTGTGACAGTTTCTGGGCTAAACCCAGGAGATTCTATCACCCTAATAACAAAATGTAACTTATGATATAACTATCTTAGCTAAGTTTGAAGGCCCACTGAATAGCTTTAGGATGGGTAATTCCTCATGAAGGTGAGTGTGTTTGAGCTTTATGTGCTTTTTTCACTTTCAGAAGAATAGCGTATCAATGGATGTGGGGAGACTTTATGGCCTTGGGAGATTTTATTCTAGCATATCCACCCAGTTGTTTTTGTTTTATTCATTTTCCCCTCAATAGATTTTTAAATTTTTAATGACTAGTTGCTGTTACATCCATGACTGAAACATTTTTTATATGTTTTGCAGTTTTATTTGGCACTTGTGCATGTATAGACACTATTTTGAAGAAGCACTGCTTGATTGCCATCTTTGAAGTTACACGGGAAGAGGGCTGTTTTGGCTTTTGGGTCTGCAGTACTGCACATGGACTACATCGCATGTTTCCTGGCGGTGATTATAAACATGACAGTCATTGATGTATTGGGGTATATAAATGAACAGGCGGTGAATGTTCTGTACTGTTGATGGTACTGTGTAAAAATGCATAAAGTCTGTTAAATGGAATTGTTTCATTGCACTTAGATGATACCTGTCATAACATTTTAATTAATAATGTTTCATGCCAGGTTTACCACTCTATGGACTAACATGAATTATTTAATCGTTTAACATTTCATTATTTATTTACTATTTAAGAATAAGCTTTAGTTAGTGTTTTAACTATGTATGACATCTTGAATAGACATCTTTATACAAGTGAGTTCAGATATCAGATAAGAAGTTTTTTCTACACTTTTCTGATACATTTAAATGATGTTGCCATAATAAACACATATCTGTACATATACACATAAATTTAGAGCATATACTTGAGACAATAATGTACAGGTATTCCCTGGACTTAATGCAAGTGTAAGTGCACACAGAATCACATGTTACTAAGCTTTATTTATTTATTTTTTTTGGTCTTGTGGTTGTCTGTGCTTGTCAGCTGAAGGGTAGCCAAGGTGCTTATTAGGTTCCAAAGCACAAGTGCAACAGGTATATTTTTCTGGCACATCCTTGTCTAATAACATTGCAGCCTACTCACTCAGATACGTTAAGTGCAGAGCCAAGGCAATTACAGAGGTTACACAAGTGGGTCTTAATTATCACTATTTAATCTGGCGCCTTGCATCTGAATGGCATTTTCCTTTCTTCTTCTGCTCCTCCTTGCTTTTTGGAGTGGAATGATCAAACAGCACGGCTACGCAAGTAGATTTGTGATGCACCACCCATGTCTGCACTTCAAAGCAGATCTTCGCTTGCTATAAGGCTTCTCCATATGGCCGCCGCATCTGCAGACAAGCCGCTACAGGATTCCATGTTTCCACACGCACTGTCCAAATCATGCAAGCTATCCAAATTTCGTAGACCTGCACATATTCTACGTTTGTTTGAATTACAATACTACAAAACCAACAATGTGATCGCACTTGGTTACGTTTTACAGAACTGGAAAGGAGCTGATGCACCAAAAAAAATATTGTGGTCAATATTCTGTATGCTAATCTTAATGGGGCACTGCTTGAACATAATTGTATACTTAAGAATAGATATATAATACATAATCATCTCTATCAACTGGTGAACTGTAAGCTATCTGTGTTCCTCCAGCAAGAGTGGTAATTCAAGTCCAGTCGAACTTTATTGTTATTTTAAAATATGCAGGTATAGAATTGAAATAAAGTAGAATTTATCCAAGATTAAAAACAGCTTTATACATAAGACGGCGTACGACATTAGACACACAAGACAATAGTAAATAAAGAAATACGATGAGTAATATAGTTCTGAATAATAATTATTAATGTAGTGACTGCTGAATGACTTTTATGCACTCTGGAACATTTTAGGCTAGTAATTAATCATTTTTATATTATTAAACAGTTTATATTTTGTTGCATGATGTATGATTAAAACATTCATGTGCACGATGTTCTTATTCGACCATAAAGCGAAGGTCGGAAACATTGTGTGGACAAAAACTTAGTACAGCATTGATTTAAAATGCAAACGTGGATGATCTTGCAAAGGACAACTGTCTTGCAGTTTGCGCAAGTGGGATTTTTGTTTCAAATAATTTGCAAAAACAAACCTTTAAAATTGTGATTTTACTGTTTGGGCTCCGGCTTCCGCAGTCAGCAGTGACCATCGCTCATCAACAGCCAGGCTCTGAAAAGCAGCGTTCTGCAAAACATCTGTGCTCTCCATGGACTGATTGTGTCTTCACTCATGGCTGTAGTATTACTGCATTGCAGCGAAATACATGTACTAATTAATGCCTGTCAGAATTAATTCTGCTCCCTGTCAAGAGGCTGAGTGCTGGGCCTAGGTACGGATTCAGACGATAATCAGGGAAAATTAAGGAGACTTAATGGATGCTGCGTTTAATTTTGTTGAGCGGTGTTCTATATCCTTTTTCCATCTGTAGCAACCTACTGCCAACCCTTTTTTTAATTTTAATTACTAGAACATTAAAAAAGCTCATTAAAAATTCAGAAGCCATTTGAATTAATTATGGAAAATATCATGATATGTTGACTCCAATATTGCAACCCTTACCTAATCATTTCCTGATCCAAATAAAACAGAACATGTTGGTAATGTTTGTTGGCACGGTCGTCACGAGACAAAAGGTCCTTAGGCTGTTACCCATCATGAAACTTCCATCTTCTGTTAATGGGTAACGTCCTGCTCCCCCTACAATGATAATTAATTTTCTATATCAGATCTCCTTAAGTTAAATTGTGTGCATGTGTATTTAAAATATACATTTAATCTGTGGCCTAACAAAACATGATCCTACATGCCCCTTAAAGTTAGGTAACAGTAAATTGAAAAAAAAAAACTACAAAGGTAAATCTACCAATACCTCAGCACCATCTCTAGGTCACATGGTCCAGGACACTGCTTTCAATGCTTTCTTATTCCATTAAATTTTATCTTGCACTATTGCATTTGTAAAAATATCTATAGTATTCATGAAGTGATGAGATAAAGCCAAATCATCTTGATATCTCCGTTTGGTTAATGCTCTTTCTGCAAGTATCTGTCCTTGTGTAAATCTCAGAAACAGAGGTGAAAAGGTTTGTCTTCAGGGAAACCCTATATCTTCTCGGAGAAGTGGATAGGAAATAATATTTTAAGTGCAGCAGTTTTGCTTTCTGGGGTGCAGTTATCATTGCGCAAAATGAAAAACTAAACATTTTAGAGTAGCTTTTCTTCCACACTCCCGCGTAAATCTTGTTTTCTAAGAAGGAATCTATAATTGTAAGTTCTCGCTGGGTTTGTGTATCTGTGCCATCGACATGGCAAACTTCCATAAAGAATGATGATGGTCCTATAAAAACCTGCGTGCAAGTAACAGAATATAGAATGACAACCAGACAATGACAAACAAACAAGTAATTTACTTCTATCTTTAACCATTAAGATAACTAGAAAACTATCATCAATGATAACAGCAACAAATTACATGAAATTCATAAAAATTCTTTAGATCTTAGTCAGGTAAAAACTGTTTATTTATCAATACTCACATATGATCTTAACTGCCAACAAATCACCCGTCAGTGTCTGGCATATATCATGCTTACTAAAAATCTCCATCTTTCGACCCCCATTGACCCTGATCAGTGGGGGAGGAATAGGACACACCCTTGGTGGAAAACCAGTCCATCACAGGGCACACACATGCAGTCAAATTATATTGGCAATTTAACCAATTAACTGTGTGTCTTTGGACTGTGGGGAAAAATCAGTGTACCTAAAGGAATATCTACCATCCAGGAGAACATGCAAGATCCTCATAAAGAGAGCAGAGGTGGGATTCAAACAAACAACCTTGAACTTGTAAGGCAACAGTACTACCCATTGAATTACCATGCTGCCCCACAAGAAAGGAATTAGTTTTTAAAATTGAAACAAAAATTGTTCTCAGACACTAAATGAATGACAGGCTATGCACTGGACTTTTGGCTTACATTAAGCTATAAAACAAAACTCTACTGTATGTGAAACAGCATGCAGTTCTAGCTAGCTGTAGTCTGAGAAGGTGGCATAATGCAAAAACAAATGCAAATAGAGATTTTTTTAATATTCACTTTATGTTTTATTTATTGTGTATTCTTTTGCAACATTTATCAATATTAAAAATAATAATAAATCCTTATAGTTTGAGGAGTTCTGTTATGTCAAAATCCAGTTTATAGCAATATTGTATGTAGATTTTCATAGATATTTTTTGATAACTTTAAAATATATATTAAAATCTATGTGGTATAGCTTCCATTTATTAAGCTTTGAAAATACCCTCCATGAATGGGAAAGCATTTGTCTCAATAGTAACTGGTACTTAAATTATTCAGTTGACAATAGAATAAACTTATTAGTGTCAGCTAACACTCTTTTAAGTGGATTAGTAAACATGTTTATCTTAATTAAAGCAATGACCTCTGTTGCTTCCTTTAGGATTGATATTTAGAAATCATGTTTAGGAATTGATACCTAAAAAAATAAAACATAAAAACACCACAAGCTAAACATATAAGAGCACTCAGAGATAAAAGGTAAATGTTGACAAAGAACGGTATTGACAATGATTTTATTATTTCACTCTGAAATAAAACAAAGACCATCATTTTGTTAGTCATTTCTTACTTGAGATTATATTGACAATTGTCACTCAAAATTACCATTTTTTGACAGTTTATCATTTAAATCGGACATGTTTGGTGGGAAATTTAAAGCAGACTTAAAAATAGGTTTCACTGCAGTTAGTATGTTCCTGGTATTAATATAAATTTCAGCTTGAGGCTTGTTCGTGGACTTCAAGAGTAAAGACAAAGTCTCTACGTTGCTGAAAGAATGAGAAGAATATAAATGGTATTTTATGTGCTAATGTGAAGTCAGCATGCCTGTACATAGATAAACTCAAAGTATGTATATGGGACAGACTTTGCTGCCGGGACAAGGGTATGGGGACTATCGAAATATTGTATCACTTCATCATAACGAGATGAAACAATTGCTATTTTTATGCTTGCATCCCTGTGCCGATGGGATCCGCGTTGGACCGGGTGAAGTGTGACATCAGCCGGATTTACTGCTTTACATGAGCAGGATGGAGAGTGATGAATTAGCCACCGAGACAAACATTTGTCATTGGGCACGTGGAGCCTTATCACGCGGAAACAAAGCATATTGCTTAGAGTATTCACCAGTAGACAGCGGGTGATTAAAAAGGACACAAAACTAAAAAGTCCACATTCACAGCTTGACTGAGTTTTCTTAATGTTACTGAATAGTTTGATTTTAGCAGGTGGAACTTTGTTAATTGCTTAGAAAGCTGAATTCATTCATTCATCCATTCGCCCATCCATCTATCCATCCATTTTCCAACCACTTATTCAGTACACACACACACTACGGTCACTTTATAAACACCACGTCACTTACTGTAACTGCCTGCATACATATATTTCTAAAATACTTGTATTTCTCAAGTGTGTTACGCATATCCAGTAGTCTAATTTGCAAGCAGTTCTTAACTCCTCAAGTGCTTGAAGTTTGTCTACGGTTTCACTTGAGTCAGATCGACTTTTCTCAGTACTCTCCTTTTGTGTACTGAGTATCACAGAATGCTCCATGTGTGTCACCTGATTTGAGCTGGGATCTCTTGTTTATCATTTAAATTTGGAAAAGGCCTGGCTTCCAGGCTCTCATACCTGGTCTTGTCCTTGAACATTTTTCACAGCAGTCTGGCAGAGCAATGTTCTGTGTAATCTGAGTGAATTGTACCAATGACAAATTTGTTTGAGACAGTCAGCCATAACGATCCAGCAAGTAACTTCAGTGAGCCGTGACCATGTACTTGGTGGAAGCGGCTTCTGCAGTCACACTGCCATTTAGCTAAATGGGCAGAGCAGTTATGTTTCTCACAGATCATGTACCCCGCATTGCTTGGAAGAGTCTGCACGATTTTAATGCGCAGTGCGGGAGGAATGGCGGGGGTGAGAATAAGATGGGGACTTGGTGTTCAGTGTCAGCACTTGGCTTCTGCCACACTTTGCATTTGCTGCATTGGTAAGTGCCTCACCCAGCCATTATTATTCCTTGGCAAGCTTCACCACCACAGGGTTGGGGCCATTCCGGAATGCATTCGTCAATTCCAATCCTAATCAGCAAATGGAACTACAGTTGGAATTTAAATCTCCCTGTAATTTGAATTCAATTCCATTTCCGTTCCCCATATTGTATTTTTTTTTTCCAATCCCAGCTCCAGTTCCTGATTTGGATTGGCATTGATGAATGCATTCTGGAATGGCCCCAACCCTGCACCCCCCCCAGTGCACAATTGAAATTCGGTGGTGGTGGAGGGCCCTGTGATGAAGTTTGAGTGGGGGGTTCCCTCTCAGAAGGGGGTGCCCCTAGTTGGCCGCCAACGTAACTGGTCCTGTTTAGACCTCTTGCATATGCAGTCAACAGGGCCAAAAATTGCACTTACCTGTTTCAGTAAAGGCTTTAATGGACATGCAGGCTCATTTACGCTATATTGGCAGATTTGTCAATCAGCAAAGAGAAAGTTAATCTGCTGCTGTCTGGGGTATGTCTGCTGTGTGCCTCAGAGCAATTTGACTGTGTGCCTGTTTGATTTTATAAATTCCAAAGAGACTTCTACATTATTCTACTGCAATTTCCACTAGAAAAACATTTAATAAGTGATCCACTTCGCCTTAGATTACATAAAGCACAACATTCATAAAGAAATCGTTTTTGATACATTGACAGTAGATCTGATTGAATAGATGAAATAGAAATTTTAATATTGGCCTGCTCATAGTTAAGGAGTCAGACTTGTGGTCTAAAATACAGAATATAATTTTCCCTTAACTAATAAAAAACATACAGTTTCACATGGAACATGGTTACTTGAGAAAAAAGCCCAACCTTGTGTTTCCATCTACTCTCCTTCTCACCACTAATTCTGGTCAGGGTGGAATGAGAGCAGGGGGGCTGGACCCTATCACAGCACCTGGCTGGGTGGAATGTCAGCCTACTACCAGGCATGTACACACTATCATACTCTATGGGTAATTAGGAACTCAATTAGCCTAACCGCATGTCTCTGGACTATGGGATAAAACCCACATGGCACAGGAAGAGATGTAAACTCTACACACACAAACTGGAGGTGGGGATTTAAACCCCCAACTGCGTGAGGCAGCAGAGGCAACAGGGCTGCCCGTTGAGCCGCCATGCCGCCCGAAGCCTTTCCTCAGACAGGAAAAATTAAACTAGGACAACAGCGTATGAAAATAGCACAATCTGGCAACTGATTGTAGAAGCTAAAAAAAGAATTTCATTACTCACAAGAAGCGGGGGGATTTCAGTGATGATAAAATTGAACAAGATTTGACTGTAGATTCTTTGCGTTATTTGGATATGATTTTTCTTTCTTTGGAAGCCTAACTGCGTGTCTTTCAGCTGCAGGATTTTTGTCCTATACATGCTGCTCCATGGGTTACTTAAAAAAAATTTGTCAGCCATAATCAAAACAAGTTACAAGATGAGAATTTAATTCCATATGTTATAAGATTTAAATCTTGCAACATATCAATTATGAAATAAACTATTTTGTTTTAAGTATGTGTGAGACTCAAAGAATTCAGTAAAAATAGTTTTATTGTCATAAATTTGAAAAGAAGGAACACCTCAAACATCAAAAATCTTGGCTCTGGGAGGAAAAAGACTGAAGCCAGAAGCAAATGTAGCTTCTTAGTTATATACTGATCCTGGGACTACTGCACCTGATTATATCCCAGCTGATACAGATGAAACTGATTCTTTTTCATCTCTGACAAATTTGTTGAAAGTGTACAAAACAAATAGTACATTAGTGCAAAAAAATAAAAAAACTATTATGGTGAACACCAGATATGCACAAGACACAGGTAACCTCTAGGGGCCAAAACCTGACCATGAATCACTTGCTTGTCATCACGGCATGTAGAAGCAGTGGATGGTGTTTGCATCACAGGAGGCTTTTCCTGGGAAGACACATAAGAGGCTTTGCTGCAGAGAGAGCTTGTTCCCACGTAACTATTTCCTTGTCATGGATTGCCCTTTTGTAAGAAAATAATTCAATGTAATCTCAAGGCACTATTAAAACTAAAGGATTTGAAAGGATTTGAGGGATTCAGTTAGAAATCTCCTGTATTGTTCTCCTGACATGTGCTGTGAGGATGATGTAGCTCCAAGCTGTGGTTTACAAGGGAAAACACTAACGGCATCTAATTTTGCCATTAGCCTCATTAGCATGTAGGGTCATCTGTTAGAAAACTGTATAGGTCTGAAGGACATGAGTGTTAAGTTAATCAACTGAGTGATCAAGAATCTCTGCTGGAAAGACAATTTCCACAGTCAGTTGAGGGGGTGCCTCAGAAGACATTTTGATCCATAGGGTTATTACATTTGACGGGAAAGGATAAAATACAGTTTAAGAGACATCTGAGTTTAATAACACACTCAGTTTATCAAGGTGCACCATTAAAAAACTTTTTATTTATGGGTAGGTGTTCTGAGAAACACCACAATTTTATAATGTTACCTGCCTAACAATTTTAAAGACTTTTTTCTTTATTGTTGCGGCTGAAAGAAGAGCAGAACAAAGATGTCTGGAGGAAAAGCCTGAGCAAGAACAGAAAGAAACCCGTCTCCTTATAATTTGCTTTTTGATGAACAACACCTTTTTTTCCAGTTGACACAAGTCTACTGCCCAACAGCGTGAACAAAAGTTTCCAGAATATACCAGAACTTGCCAATTCTGGCAAAAAAATCAGTAGGTAGAGAATGTGCTGTATACTGAAAGCCATAGCTGTCAAGTCTCCCGTTTTGGCCGGGAAACTACCGTATTTTACCCCTCTTTCCCGTATTAGTATTTTCCAGTAAATCTCCCGTATTATAATATCATTAAAAAAAAATTCCTCTCCCTCTCCAAACTGAACTGTCAGTAGAACCGCCACCTGCAGTAGTCTGCAGGTCATTTACAACATTAACCAGGTCATAAATGCGGAGGTAAAAATGGCAATGCTGTGTGTCAAAAACAACGTTACTTTCACCTTCTGTGACGACTTCAACAAGGATACAAAGTCTGCAACAAATCTGTATAATAAGTCATTAGTGAATGCCAGAGAGCCACATGAGTGAACATGAGATATTAAAAGAAAATTTGTAATGAAAATAAAATGTAAATGACAAGTGGTGATTTTAGATTTCTTGTACACCCGTCTTAAAATGTAAGGGATACTGGAGCTTGGTTGGGGGGGTGGGATGGCTCGCGGTGGGTGCCGGAAAATTTCCCTTATTTTTAAATCCAAAACTTGACAGGTATGCTGAAAGCAAGTTCATCACAAAGAAATGTAACATTTCTCTGGCACTGATCTCAGTGATGACTATGCACTACATCTGGTGTTCTCTACTTAAAACGTGAGCCTTAAATGCACCAGGCTATCCCATGGTTAATGCAATTCATCTGTGGGTACTGTAGATATCACGCAGATGAGTAAGGGGACAATCCCAGGGATGCGTGTTACTTCAACAGCCACATGACCAGGTATTTATTCAACCTCCTCTTGTTCCTTTTTGTCCCCAATCTTACTGGATTGTTTTCCTCCCAAAACCCAAACACTCAAGTCCCTGGCTTTATATACATAGTTTTGTTTACTGTCAGTCCTTCGCCACTCTTTCATTGCTCTCCCAATCACCTGCTCTGCCCTGAAAATGAGAGAGAACTGTATAATAAAGTAAAGGTAGTGCTCCCCTACTCCCTTTGCTAAATGGTTTGGTCCTTGAGCTAAAGTGGCTTTCCTAGTTTTAGGCAAAATTTCTTTATTAAATTACATTACAAGGCATGCTGTTCTTTTCACGATTTTATTTTAATTTTCAAAAGTTAGGAATGCTAGGTTTTACAGTAGGTGGCATATTTTGAGTGCAGGAGAGGAGAGTACTGAGGCCTTAAATGAACGTGTGGGAGTATAAAAAGCTAACTGAAGTATTTGTGACTGATGGTTAGCTATTGCTTTTATGACAGACAAACATTGCCTACTCAAACTAGCTCCTCAGCTCTTCCCAAGTCAATCACAATGAACAGATGTTAACCACATGTGTGCACCATATTGTAAAATGGACAGCAGACAGTAAAATGCAAGATGATCCCGTGTCGAATGGTCACTTACAGTAGAAAATCCTCCAGGAATGAAGAAATAAAGAACAAAACTGGAAGCAACAGATTCTGTTCATGGTACAGCATAAAAGTCATAAGCTTCAAATAATACCACTTGCCAACAAATCTGCTAGGATTCATTTTTGTTTCAAATGGCTGAAGAAGTACTTCCATTGTGTTGCTTGAACCACAACATTTCTTGCAAAACCTAGTTTAAACTCCATTGCTCAGACATGTAGATTGTATGATTACATACAAACCTAAAAGAAAAAGGTACATTGCAATTTTCAGCCAACCCAACTGTACTACTGGTTGACTAATCAGTTAATTAGATGCAAATAGCTGCTGATTTGATCTTAATCAATTTGTCATGTATTTCAACATTGCATTTCTGTTTGACAGATTTGTAGGTATATGCATCTTAAATGGAAATACTTTCCTTCAAATGAGCTTATTTCTGCTTCTTAAATTTAAAAGCTATGGTAAATGTGTCAACCTTCAATAAAAAATTCTTAATAATTACAAAAGAGCCAGAAACAAAAGCATGAATTATAAACTGTTATAAGCTTCCACATATTTGTTTAAAGGACACAAGTCTATCAAAGATTTAAACATCTAACGCTTGAAGGGCTTTAAAGAGCAAGTCGGTGGTATACTGTATATAGGTTTAATAACAATCAAGAAACAATAATTGGAGGTTGGTTGGAAGGAAAAGCAATATGTACATGGAATCCCATAATGACCCAAGCACTTTACGTTTCAGACTTTTCATCATGTGAGTTTACATATTTCAGCGCACATCACTATGTGACATTAGTTTCTTTATGCAAAATGCACTCTGTGTATTTTTTCTGTCATCAGGACCTGGTTGGTTTATGAATACCAAACAGAGAGGGGTGCATGAATATTAACTAAACTTGCAGCTCAGGTTGAATTTTACTGAACATGTGCTGTGCATACCAAGCATGACTCATGGTCTTTATCAATGAAATTAAGTAGGGTTCTGTTACTTCCTCTTGCACAAATAATCAACCATAAGAATAAATAAGAATAAATCTAATACGAAATGTTATTTTCTGCGTATAATATATAACTGAAAACTGGAAAAACGTAGGCTTGTCTGATGAATCTTGATTTCTGTTGAGGTGCACAGATGGTAGGGTCAGAATTTGCTGTCAACAGTATGAATTCCTGAACCCAATCTGCCTTGTGCCAACAGTCCAGGCTGGGGATGGTAGTGTAATGGTGTGGGGAATGATTTCTTGGCAAGGCTTGGGCCTGCTGATTCCAATTGATCGTCGCTTGAATTCCACAGCCTATCTGAGTATTGTTGCAGACTATACTGTATGCATCCCTTCACGGACTTGATTTGCCAATCTTTTTTAATGGCTACTTCCAACATGGTAACACACCGCATCGCAAAGCAAAAGTCATCTCGAACTGGTTTAGAGAACATGACAGTGACTTCAGTTTTCAGTGGCCTTCCCACTTACCAATAGAATATCCTTAGGATGGGGCAGAATAGGAGATTGACAGTGTGAATGTGCAGCTGAAGAATCTGGAGAAACTCTGTGATGTAATCATGTCGGCATGGAATAGAGTCTCAAAGGAATGTTTCCAACATCTTGTGGATTGCCAAGCACAACTGAGGCAGTTTTGAGAGCAAAGGGAGCTCCTATCCAGTATTAGTCTAGTTTTCTTAATAAACTGCTCAGTTTGTGTATACCCAGTGAATTATGTCTGTCTTACATTAATTACCACATCCATCCTGTGTCGCTGCCTCTCTTGCCCAGATCATGGCAGGAACTCTGGCCCATCAGCCTAATGGCTGGGCACAATTTGCTTCATTGGTGTCCAGTGTAAACGATGTACAGGCTGCTGGTTTGTTTCTAGCTAAGGATGGACTGTGTGTGTGAGAGTGCTTATTCTCCTGGTGTTTGCGGAAGTATCTTACAGGTTTCTTATTCATGAAATAAGATGAATATGTGCCTGTAAATTGTCTATAATATATGATTGCATGCACCCTCAAGTGGATTGGCATGCAGCCCATTGCTCTGTGCTGACTGGGATAGGGTCCAAGCCTGTACTAAATAATGGGTCATGAAAAATGAATGGACGGATGGATGATGGACAGGTGGATGGATAAATGCCGATTCATGTGAAATGTAACATCTAGTATATTAGCCAAATGGAAAAAAAAATGTTAACAAAATGAATACAGCCCAAAATCGATAGGATTTAAATTAATGTGCAGGAGCTGCTTCCAAAATTTCACAAATCTGGAACAAATACTAGGTACTAAGTTTATATGCCTGTAAATTGTTTTTAATGAACTGTGGTTTCAAAAGCCTTACTCAAAAATTCATAACATATCAAGTATCTCCTGAATCTGAAACGTACAAAGAAAGTAGCTCTCCTTTTTAATCTGTATTTCTCTTCTGTGTTAGGGGTCTTTTTGAGAGAATGTCCATAATACACATCATAAAATGTAAGAAAATGCACATAATGTTGTTGTAATGTAGTGTTGTAGTCAAGACCTCCTAAACCGAGACCAAGACATTGCCGAGACCGGAGGGTATCAAGACCAAGACACTGCCGAGACTTGAGGGTACCAAGACCAAGACCAAGTCCAAGACCAAGACACACTAAGGCGAGACCAAGACCAAGACTGGTCGAGACCAAGACTAAGACCTAAAACAGACTAGGGCTAGAATCGACATCACATTACCCAGATCAACTGTAGAGAAAAAAGGCATTGTTGTAAAGTGTCATTACCCAGATTTGTCATAGTTAAGAGACCTGATGGAAAATAATATTCTCAGCAATCCTCTCCTATAACCATTTTATCAGACCTCGTCAAGGGAAAGAGATGGGATGTACCAGAAAGATGTTCATATTAAGTCTCTTATACCAGGGACAGAGGCCTCGGGTAAGCTATGAATACAGCTGATTCCAAATGATCCTTTGCTTTGAATTGAAGAGAATGAGCCTCCAGATTGACTTGCACCTCCAAGACCGTGCTTTCTAATCAATGTAAAATACCTAATTTATTTGAATTATAACTATGCTATAGACTTTGCGGACATTTTCGGACATTTCTTTGCCGATGTATGATACGATGTGTATGATGTGTGTGGACTGTGAAGCACTGGCAGTGTCCGTGGAGAAAATGTATAAAATGTAACGTTTTTGAAATGGATGCATCTGACTGGTTGCATTTGAATTGAGGCGCGTAATAAATAATGATACTGTTCTGTGAGGATGTGCAGTTTTCTCTATTTTTCCCCATCCCATCGAGACCGCTATGTCCGAGACCAAGACAAGACCGAGACCAAATAGAGTCGAGACCAAGACAAGACCGAGACCAAATAGAGTCGAGACCAAGACAAGACCGAGACCACAAAAAATTGGTCTCGAGACCGGTTTCGAGACCAAGACCGGTCTCGAGAACTACAGCACTATTGTAATGGCATCTCAGAATAAATGAAAAAGACCACTCTAAATGCCCCAGCTGGTGGATTATTATGATTTTTGGAATACTACCATTATATTAAATTTAATAAATATAAATATTGTATATATGTCATCACTTGTGATACTTTGCACACTAAGTAGTTGGAAGATAATGCGATCATACCATTGTCTTACCATAGCACAATAGTTGAATAATATTGCAGATATTTTGCCAGAGCGAATGCAGTGGCAAGAATCCTAGCCTTGGTCTCTCCTGATGAAGGCAATGACCCCAACTGCAGCACCTGTAAGAATAAACCTCTTATGAGGCTCCTAGGAATGCTAAACTGCCCCCTACTGGGCAAAGCCATTATGTGTCTCCCGCCGTTGGCTTTAGATCAGATTCAGTTGCCGTAGTAACACATTTCAGCAAGTGCAGTAACTAGGGTTGCATACAGGGAAACCAATTTGAATGACTACAGGACCAACCCTAAATAAACTTTAGGCTCCTGTAAGTCCTGTAGGTTCTCATCCTGCTTCTGGCACCAACACAATGAAGCCAGTTGGCCATGCAGCTGGAATCGCCACCTCCAGCATGAGCTTTGCCATGGAATTCCTCCCAATTACATTAATACAATATCTTAAATCCAAATATGAATCCTTTCTGTAACAGTGGACTTGAATGCTGCTCTGCTCTTTGTTGCCCCCAAATAATTCCAGCCAGTGGCTTAGACAACTGATTATGAATCCAGCCATGTCTTGGGTAGATAATTAACCACAGCCACCATGTTAACTCAGTGTTATGCATCAGTGTGGCGTGATTCCTCCAGGACCAATTTAATGTGGCTGGATTCTGCAGTTGGTCTTCATTATCTGGCTGACAAAGAGGATGGACAAGCATTCGGAGAATCCTGCTACTGTGTTTTAAAGATTAGCCCAGTAATGTCCCCCTTAAATGGAATAAATGAAGATCTCATTTGAGCTTCCATTGCAATAAGTAGTTTGAAAGCATTGAAGGATGTATCTGAATCAGCAGGGTATTATTCTTAGAAAGTTGTATAATCTCTGTTGATAATGTAACTGCACATTATTTTGTGACTGATAGGAACCTAATCATGAATGTAATAGATCAGCATTACATCAGACAAGGGTAATTAAACTTACTTTCATGTCAGAATAATTGGATTTTATGTTTGGGCCCTCGAAACGAAGACCCTGATTTGACCTAACAATCACAAGAGACAAAAATCTCTTAATTACAAATTGCTTAATTACAAATCCCATACAAGACCAGAATAGACTTCAGAATAGAAGTGTTATGGGGAAATTGGTTTAAACACTATATGCATTGTCTTATGTCACATTCATATAAGTGTATTTGGGGGATTTTTGTTTTTGGTTTAATGGCATGTAATACAACCTTTCACTCAAAGTGCAGGGTACATGATCCTATTGTTCTTCAATTTAAGGTGGTCACACACACAGATTGACTGTCATGTACCCAGGAAAATAGTTGCTTTTATCTAACAGAATGGCAGGTTTACAGCTATAGTGGAGTAAGTCAAATTTACCTACACTGTACATCATCATTATTTTGCCCAGGCCAAGTATCAACACCTATCCAGTGTACTTCTGCTTGCCATCTTTCACTCATTTAATGTGTTAAAATCACATTCCTATATAAGAGTGAATAAGAGATGAATAAGAGAATAAGAGATGGACCCAAATCAGAGATGCTTCCCCTAGTCGTTTACAGTGTATAATCTGTTTCCATTAAGCTATCATGTCGAGCTCAGGTATCCTATCTGGGAACTGAATGAACAATGCACCTGTTAGCTGCAGCCCACATGAAAAAGAATTTTATTATATGCGGTGTTTTTTTTTTATACATTACAAACCATTTAAAAACATTCAAAAGTAGTGATTACATAACATTAATAAAAGTAAGATTAATTCTCCTCAAGTTAATTTACACATACCATCATCCATACAGTATGGAAATAAAAAAATAAACCCTTTGAAGTAAAAGGGCATTTGGGTGATTCTCTTTGAACTCGGTCCATACAGAGAACAAAGTGAGAAGGACAATAACAGCCTGATATCACGGTTGCACAGGTGACAGCCTGTCATAATTAAAAGTGATGTCTGTGGCTTGAAGAGCCGCCACACAGAAGTTATCTCCTCCTGACGCTGGGAACAGGGATGGCTGCTCTGTGGCATTTCTCAAAGATCGCTTGCCATCCAGCAGCAGAATATTTCTGTGTGTGAAATATATAAGAAATGCTGGGGAATTCATGGAGATAAGGCCAATCATATGGCCAAGAGTGGGTGGCAGTGTGTTTGGTCTGGTTCCACCACTAAATACCTCTCGTATTCTCATAATCTCGACTGGCCTCTTAAAAAAATAAATTAGGTTAGTGTCTGCATCTGTGACAGTGATGCTGTTGCTCTCCGGTCGTGAAAATTACACTTAACTATTTTGCATATCTTCTGTGTTTTTGTTTATGATGGTAACAGTAATAATTTTTTTTGTGATCAAATTTTTATTAAATGAAACTGAAGGAAAAAAATGAAGAAGCATTAAACAATTTACAACTGCGATCAAAATTTGAACAGGCCACATGTGTTTTGCCAATATACGAGCCATATAGAGATACGTTATATTTTCAGGACTGGAAAAACTGTAGATATAATGTCTGTTGCATCCTGCAAATGTTAAATTATGTTACTGCTACTGTAAATGTGGTGAACAAACGTCTAATATCAAGGTATATGGTTGCTTTTGTACAGATGCATTAATCGTATTTCATGAACAGCTTAATCTTGGTTGCTATGCTATTTTATGAATGAAGACGCTCAAATGCGATGGGCACAAAAGACAAAAGAAGTGATACATGTGTGAAACTGACGACTTTTAAATGATGAATCACAACGGATCAGGAAATGGAACCGAGACAAAAAATAATTCAAACCATTACTACTTGTCGCCATCTGCCATGCCCAAAATCCATTGCTGACTAAATCCCTGCATAGAATTTTATACACACACAGTGAAAGCTAAAAACCAGCACCATTAGTGACATTAAATGCTGAAAAGCATTTAAAAGCTAGAATAAAGTTTGATTCTGGCTCGAAATGCACCCTTCAGCTAATAAAACATCCTGCATAATCAGAAAGTGAGCAGAGTACCTCCCTGCACTGATAGAAATGAACGTCTTTATCGCACTAAGCACTTTTAAATGGAGATTGGGATTGTATTGATGTTGGAGTTATTAAGGTTATACTGTATTAATAATGAGTCTGGAAAAGAGAGGAGGACAGGAAAAGAAATGAAAGCTCCAAAGTTTTATCAAGGGACTAAAAAAACCTTCGCAATTCAAAGTCCAACCAAATGTCTACGGGCCCTAGAGCTGAAGCGGAACCAGCAACAGCTGATTTATTTTGTCTAGGAATCATAACAAACCCACATCCTGTGACTGGAGATGGTGATCCCGGCTTTGAATTGCTTTTAAGTGGCAGAAGTCTTTTCAGTCAAGTGGGACACATATTAATTTCCAATCTACTGAAAGGTATCTTGGGTACAGAGTTAAAATGGGAATGCACTGCTGCCAAGGGTTTCCATTTGAGCCTAACTGTCAGAAATCTTGGCCCGGGAAAAGGGTGTCTGACTGTACACATCATTAGTTCTGCTGTTAAAAGTGGAGTTTGAATTAAGAGCAATCTGGAGAGGAGTCCCCTCTATTTTGCTGTGACCGTTGTTGGCTTAGGCACCAAACTGGTGACAGCAGAGAAAATGCTAACCAGTCTAACCAATCCCGAGCTTCTTCGATATCTTACACATCCTAATGTGTGTCTCCAGCACACGGATTCTGTCCTATAACAGCTCAATTGTCCACACACCTTTTGCCATTCTCTCTATTACGTTACCAAGATCGGTGTAATAATATACAGGTAGTACTTATCAAATGATGTATACAAGAGGGGCAAGTTCTAGAAGTTTCTGTTGTTTTCCTCTACAGAAAAATGGGAGTATAAAAAGCTGAATGCAAGCAAAAAGATGAATTTGTGAACAAAGGGGGACAAGATTGCACTGGGCCTGTAGGTTCAGATACATGTCACCTGGCCTAACAGTAAAGTTTCAGTCCAGAGTCACTTTTAATCCTGCGCAGTGTATAAGAACTGATGTAAAGCAAGAGACAGTTATACATTATAGTCACAATCTCTGAAGACAATTCTATGCATTATGGCAGATAAATCGCAGACACTTTGTCATTAAAGAGCAACTCTGTTATACTAAGAACTGATCGAATACCTAAAGTATTACCTTAAAAGTATTACCTAACAATTACCAAAAGTATTACCTTAAGTTATCTACACCCCAGTCATATTCACTAAAAAAATGCTTCTCCTTTCCGTTTAAGCGAGTGTGATTACAAAGATGACTTGGTATCATAGCTGTTTGCAAAGTACTCACTGTACCATCATTACTTCAGAAAGGTGAGGAACAGCAGTCTCTTGGGGAAAGAATTTTAAAATATATCAAAATGCATAAGTGTAAAAAAGTAACACCGTGTAATTTGGTAATCTGAGAAACACCTCTCTGTGGACACAACTGTAACTACAGTGTGTTAGATATTTAATTTCAGTCTGGAACGATATTTACCTTTTTAATGGGAGAACATACTGTATATTTTGAATCAAAATATCAGACCTTGGACTGCGCTGTGTGGCTTTTTCCATGGCTAATTTCTATATGTCTCACACATAGGCTTCACTCTGCTGATTAAAAGCAGCCATCATCATTAGCGTGAGTCGGCTGTATTTTGTTCTAAACGTCTTTGAATTAACAGTACCCAGATTTTCCTCTTTCTCATCAAATATTGTTTTTTTTTTTATAGAGATACAGTTTCCTGGGCTTTATTAGCTCTATCCCCAATAATTCTAGCCCTATGTTACCTTGGACATGCAGACGTCTCCCTGTGTTATAGTATATGATGGGGTGAGATCAGTCAGCAGGCTGCAGATGTGCATGGACACTCCTTCACATCTCTATCCCCACTGCTCAGACTGCAAGGACCACTGTCACGCACCTGCATCACTGGAAATGTGGTGACAATCTTAAACTCTCGCCACCTCTCGTGCTTATTTGTGACAATGGGAACTGGCCACAGAGAGGCTCGTCAGGCGTGAGAGTAAATCTGCAATAAGCACGCCTGACCAGCAGCATCAGCAACAAAATCCCCTCATTGCGAAAGGACTATCGAATCCTTTAACTAATAGTAGGAAAGCACAAAAAGACCCAGCCTAAAATGATAATCCCATCGATAACTATTTCTGAATATTCTGTGGATATTTGGGTCATTTAGAGCTATCTATATAAGAAAACACCTTGGAGTATAAAATCCAGTTTTAAATGAACCAAAAAGGACAATACTACAAATAATAACATAAATACTAGAACATTACATAGGCCAAAATGAGTTAATAAGACAAGACTTAATCACAAGATGTGCTATTCTCTGATATAACAAAAGAATTATCTGGGACTAGGTTATCATCTTTGAGGTTACCTTGATCAAAGACAGATGAAGTTACTCCCAAATGGATTCCAGCGCTGGCCTCAAAGAAAGAAATTAATCACGAAGGTTTGACAGGAACAGGTGACACATCCTCGACACTGCCCTTTACCCGCATTCTGGTGAGAAGCACTCTGTGTCTGACTTATCACGCAACACAATAAAGGCTCCAGGGTCCCTTGGTATTTGTGTGATGACAGTGCTCAGTGACAGGTGAGTGTTTCTGACTTTGTAGGGGGGGGAGGGTCATAAAAAGCAAGTGCAATATTAATATGTGACTTTTAAACTGACTGTTTGGTTGTTGCATATATGTCTCCAACATGTTAACAGGGCACTCTGCCTTGGGTAGACATATGGATAAACCTTAGATCAAACTCCTCAAAAAAGTAATATTTACACGATGCAAAAACTCAAAATGCAAAAACTTCCATGACTGGTTGTTTTTCAAAACCATCCTAAGTCCAGCATAAAGAAACAGTGCAGATACCTTGATTTTCACTTGTGATTCTGTGAGCTCTAGTACTGCTGTTTCTGGCGTTCCATCAGAGAATGCCAGAGAGGATGAAAAGGACATTTTGGGCCACACACTTTCCAGTACCGCCTCTTACAGATATTCGCAGAGTGAGTGGAGAGCCACGGCCAGTTCTGCCTTGCAGCTGCAATGCAATTACATCTTTCCTAAACAACTGGAGTATAGAGCTGACCTCCTGTTCCAGCGCCCAGGCTTTTCGGCATCAATCGCTAATCCCCTTGTTAGGCACTCGGTGACAGATCCGTTTAAAGTGCTTGATGACTTCCGGCAGGCTGCTTCTGTAGTAGCTTGACTTTCACTCACAAATGTAAAATGTAATTTGTAGGCAATAGCGTCTCACAAGGTAGGTCTCTGGTGAGTGAAATATTGCCCCAATTTGTTGCGTTTCTACTTTCCCTTCTTTATTGAAAAAAGTGACAAGGCTAGTTAAATGACGTTTGACTTGAAAGCCCGCAACGGCGAATTCTCTATTTTTCCATTGAACGAATTCATCCTCCCACGTTGTCAGTGTCTGATTGTCAAAAACAAGATCCTGTCAGGAGTGGAGATGCAAGAAAAACCCTTATGTGTTTTAAAATGTTATTTATTTACCATCTATGCGCTTTAGTTAGTAAACATTGCAACACAACGTTTCATTTTAGTAATAGTTATGTTAGCTGACATTGGTTCGCTTCAAGGATTCAAGGGTTTTATCTGTCACATGCAAGGTATGCAGACCATAACATAAATACATCTCTAGGCTAACGTTTATTTCTCATTATCCCAAGCCGAGGGTTTCCATGGTATTCTTCAATCACCTGGACAGCAACAGTTTTTTTTTTGTTTTAATCTTAACACTTTTTATAAAGGAGAAACGGCTGGATCAAGTTTTAGAAATAAAAAAAAAAAAACTGTGGAAGTAATTAATTAGAAAGTGAAGCCTGTCAGCAACCGTAATTAAAGTGTTCCTGATTTGGACAAAGCCCCAATTAATCCACTTCATTGATCACAATAGGAAACAAACACGATTGACACACATTCACTTGGTCTTCATTTATATGTAAAAGAGATTTTTTTTTATACATTACTATTGTAGAGCGTTTGTCTTCAGCTGAGCCACAAAAGCAACCAAGTCCAAACATATTACTTGACACGTAAGTGATATTTGGGTGTTTAACGTATAAAGATCTGCATTTGATGGAAAAATAATTAAGATATTTAGTTTAACACTGAAGTATAGTTTCAGTTTAACTTTGACAGTAACATGGGAGTAACATGCCTTCTCCAAGGGTAGTGTCCTTGCTTCCTTCTGTCAAGACTGGAAACGTAGTTGGAAGATGATATCATTCTGAACTAGTGCCACTGGTTCAGGTATAGCCCTAGTTTTCACACATCAATCATATTACTGTCCCATTCCCTCATTACCAAAGCATTGCCTACATAATAAAAAGCAGTGCATAAAAATTCTACAAAACTCGAAATTTGATGATACCAAATAGTCTTCCAGTAATACAGGGACTAAAAAAACAGGTGCACCGCTAAACTGGAACATCGATCCATCGGTACATCAAGCAATCCGTCTCCCAGCTGCTTATATCTGCCAGGGTTTGGGGACTAAACATGTATGTCATGGTCAGGTCTCTGAATGTTTCATCTGAGGCGTAACTACTGCAATATGAAGAATGACTGGGGAAATGAAAGGGAAAGCAGCATCCTTGCTCTCTGTAATTTCCATTCACCTTTAAAAATGCATGTCAGCACCATGAATACAATTGTTAAACTTCAATAAATTTCTATTTTTCCTAAGGCAAGGTTATAAACAGTCTTGTTCTAAACATTATGAAATTTCCCGACATTTATTTGCATTACCCTACAGATGACCTGCGGCATTCTTTAATGTTTTAAAGATGATAAAAGGACAGGCTACTATACACAAGGCACAAGCACATCCAGGACAGTGTGTAAATAACAGGCTAATTGCTGCTGTCAAGTCTTATAAGTAACTTTTTAAATCTGTATTGAATATAACAGTTTTAAAGAGATTAGCTATGACAGGGAGGATGCAAGTGTCAGTCTTCCAGTCTGCCTTCCTTCAGAAACTCTGGAATGTTCAAATGAATCTGGCTAAATCCAATTAAAGAAGCCAGAAATACAACTGCATTTTCAATAATACAGTTCTTTACTTACTTCAGCAAAGCCAGCAAAGATTTACAGTACTTCTGATGCTAATCCTGCAGTTTATATTCATTTAAACATTACATTTCACATATCTGAGCCCACAAACTGGTTTGAAAGGCACTTTCCCCAATAGAAAGGCATCAAGTTTGACTTAGCAAAATCTGTATTTACTGTTCCTTATATTGTAACAGGAGGGCATTTTTGCTTTAGTTTGATGAAAATCAACATTAAAACTAAAAAGATTTGTTCTTTATCTAAAATAAGCTATTGTAAATACACTACTATGTAAGGTATATAAATAAACAAAATAAAACAAATGTGTCACATTTTCAGTGAATTCTGGCCATTGCATTTTTTATTAACGCTATACAAACTAAATGAAATTATAAACCTGCAGGTGATGGGACCTATTTCAGCCAGATGTGGTTCATTTAGCACCATTAAAAGGTCCATTGTACGAAAACCTATCCTTAGGGCTTTGGCTTTTTCCGGTATTTTGTTTTAGCACTTTATAAAATCTTTCTATGACTTCACTGGACATTGAAATAAGTTCAAAGTTTTTAATTATTACATATTGAATATGAAGTAGCATATTCTAGTTTGTATTTATGTCAGTTTTTTGTGTATGCAAGTAATACATATTTCCGCTATAAAAAAAAAAACGTAAAACAAAATAAATAAATAAATAAATAAAAAATAACATGCATTTATGTCCTAGTTCTGCAGTAAATCCTGACTTTGTCATTCATGATTCTGGCACTTCAGTACCTATTTGCAATTCCGTGGATGTTTGCTTTTTTCATTCGTAACATTTTGGTCCTTTAATATCCCTGGCTGTAATTTACTGTTGTTCATATCAGACCATTATTAGCTGTCTTGGGTTGATATAAATATGCACAGGACAGAGCATGTAAGACTGACTTAGGACAAATACGATGCCTGGGGAAAAGGAACTCCTGCTGCTCCTGCAATATGGGATCAGAATTTTCTGCTGACCTGTGTTGTAGCCTACAGTCTACTGAAGGGATACAACAACAAAAAAACAATCTGTAGGTCTTATCAACACACACCTAACTGACGGAGGTGGACTACCTGTGGCTTTCCAGATACGTTTTTATTTTTTAGATCTGGTGACAAAGAAGAATGCAGATCACAATGGATAGATATACAGACAGAGAGACAGGCAGACAGATAGATAGATAGATAGATAGATAGTCACAGATGAAAAATGTCATCCACATTCATATTTTATTTAAACCCTTCTACAGATCCTTCGAGGTTTTGCTTTGAATGAATGCATACCACAATGGGGTCGGGGAAGAGGTCATGCACCTCTGCCCACTATTGGTCTTTGCAGGTAATTTCCCTCACTCTGAGTTCAGTGCCAATATTGCCTTAGACACTGTTGCTCATGAAAGTACTACAGTAGCTGAGCTTGCCTCGTCATTAAAAAACCTGCCAAATGGGACTCAAAAATCATCCCTCCTTCAAACCATCAAGGTCTTCTCTTTGCAGCTCCGTTAGCTGTAATTAGAAAAAGGCCTACCCGCTATTATGCATAGTACTGAACATGCTGGGGAGGCATTTAATTAATGCTCAGGAAGCATCTCTGTGGGAGCCCTAGCTGTCTATTACTCACCGCAGTACTGCCTTTTTGAATTAACTTAATAAATTCTTTGAACGATTGATGTAGATTTGTTGAAGTACACCTTTGGCAAGCTTGTTTTATTCTGCTTTGTAAATGCATCCCTTTCCCATAACTGCTTATCCAGTGCACCATTATTGTTAGCCTAGAGCCTTTCCCAGGATGGCTGAGTCAGGGTGGAGACTGGACAGGGTGTCAGTCCTACAAAAGCCACATGACTTAGACATACAATTCATAGATATCATTTCATGGTAACAGTATGCTTTTGGATTGTGACTGGAAGCCAAGTCAAGTTCAGAACAATGCCATACCACCCCTTGGCTTTGCCTTTTAATGTCTTTTAATTAAATTGTTGGACTTTTTATGCACTGCAGTGACCGGGGGTGTTGCTAGGATCTTACAACATCCAGAGCTTAGCCTACAGACCTAATCTGTGCGAGGGTTCTCAAATTAAGACCATGGTTGCTAAAACATCTTAGCTAAACAAGTCATCCGGGGCTCTTTCGGATTTACAAGCCCCGAATGTCCTGGGCTTGTGACGCACTTGGTGACCTATGGTAATCTCTTACGTTCTTGTAATCGTAGTTTGCTTATGATCTTATATTGTAATTTAGGCAAGTGTAGGAGAACAGACATAATATTGGTCAGCAGTGATCTCATGCTTGTAGCTCCTTCTAACAAGATGTACACAATAGTCTCAGCGGAGAGACTAAAATCAGCAACTGGTGTTTCCTTTAAGGTGATGAAAGAGCTAGGCACCTGAGGAATATTAGAGCACAGGTTCTCAAGGAAAGTTCTGGATGGAGAATTATTGGTACCACTTTACAATAAGGCTCCCTTTTGCCACTTATAAATGGAAGTAACTCATTAATAAGAATAATATCATAAACTGCTACAAGTTGTTCATAAAAGTCTATTCATGATTTACAAAGTGTTTCAGCCTAATTAATAATGTGATTATAAACCATTTATAAACCCTTTATAAGTGTAGTCTTATTGTAAAGTGGTACAGAAATGTTTGCTAAATGATGAAATTTATAAATGGACATCACAACAGATATATTTATGTGTGAAGTTGCATTCAGATTTAAATAATTCAAGTCTGGTCTTGCCCACCAGTTTGAGGGGGAAGGGCAACCTTGCATGGATGGCTGGATGAATGTCGTACTTATTCTCTCTTGTGTGATTAGGGGCTGGTCAACTAGCTCATCTTAAAGGACACCACACTAATAATTGAAAAAGAAGATCCACGTGTCTTCTGTGTTTGCTGCGTCCATATACTCCCAGATAAAAAGAAGTTATCTTTTATTTATATAAATGATGCACTTTGTGATTTAATAATGTTTACCCAAATCCCACTCAGTTTTTCTTTCTAGACTCAGAATAGGCATCCACCAGAGACACTAACAAAATCAAACTACCATATTTCTTTCTCTGTGTGCGTTTTGATTTATACACTTATTTCATTTAAAGATTTTATCCCTGAATCACTCCAGGTGGGTCAGGTCACATGACAAACAAATCAATTCTTATTTGGAAGTTGCTGGATTTGAAAATTTATTGAATATCCTTGAAAGGCCACACAAACTAATACAAATGCTGCTATGTTTCATACTGCAGTGGACTGATATTGATCTCAAACATACAACCACACTGGGCTTTTAGTTTGATATATCATGTACAGTAACCTGTCTGTCTACAGCATATATGTTGCTTACAAAGAAAAACAGAGAAAAGAGATTTATGCATGTGCCTCACTGGAAATTTAGATGGGGTATGTGAAAACCAAAGAAATCTTATGTACCCATACTTGAATAAATGGCTAAAAGACTAAAATACTCATAGAATAACATAAACTCAATGTTTATGGGTATGTTTGGCTAGTCCAGCACCCCACTTTTACCTCCAGAACACCTTCAATGTAGATAAGTTCATAGAAGCCTCAGAGGAATGCAAACCGCTGTTGCACTGAGCTGCTATTTTTGCACTTGTGGACTTCCTGTTAGCTTTAGCGGCTCTGGCGTTTCTCCTCTGACCTCTCGCATTAACAAAATGTTTTCAGCCACAGAACTGCTGCAGTGACTGGGCTTCCTGATCCTGTCTGTGTGCTGTGTGCCTTCAGCTACAGCCACATGATTCGCTGTTTGGAGGAGCGGACTGTTTACATTAACAAGCAGGTGTACATAGTGAACTGACCACCAACACACACCAAGTAGGACTCACTGACCTCTGTCCTACTATGGTTAGCTGCTGTAGTGTCCTCACAACAATACCTCTATCATTTTATAAAAATGAAAATCTTTTGCCAAATGTTTGTAGATTTTGTAGATGTTTTTTCCAGATGGGTGTCACTGGTAACTTTCCAAATGTTTGTAGATTTTGTAGATTTTTTTTTCAGATAGGTGTCACTGGTAACTTTTAATTTTAAATTATTTTTTACTTAGAGTAACAAGTAACTTAAAACAAAAAGTTACCAATGTGACTTCATATACACTATATGGATAAAAATATTGGGACACACCTCTTAATAATTGAATTCAGGTGTTTCATTTAGACCCATTGCTACAGGTGCATAAAATGAATGAATTCATTCATTCATTTTAATTTCGGTCACATACATACAAACACACACACACACACACATACATACATACATAAACATACATACATATTGACCAAAAAAGGTGTAGGTTGAAGCTTCAGCTTATTATACCTACCCTTTTTACATAACATTTTCTAACCCTTTCACCAAATCAAGCACCTAGCCATGCAGTCAGGTTTACAAACATCTCTGAAAGAATGAGTCATTCTGAAGAGGTCAGTGTATTCAAGCGTGGTGCTGTCATAGGATGCCACCTTTGCAATAAGTCAGTGCATGAAATGTCTTCCCTGCTGGATATTCCACGCGAATTGTAAAGGGTATTACTGCAAAGTGGACTCATTTAGGAACAACAGAAACTCAGCCATGAAGTGGTAAACCACGTAAAGTAACTGAGCGGGGTCGCCGAGTGCTGAGGCACCTACTGCATAAAAGTTGTCAGGGCTCTGTTGACTCAATAACTGCAGTTCCAAACTTCCTCTGGTACTAACTCCAGCAGAAACACTGTGTGCCGGGAGCTTCATGGAATGGGCTTCCATGTCCGAGCAGCTGCATGCAAGCCTCACATCAACAAGCGCAATGCCAAGCGTCATTTGGAGTGGTGTAAAGCATGCTGCCATTGGACTGGAGCAGTAGAAACATGTTCTGTGGAGTGATGAATCACACTTCTCTGGCTGGCAGTCTGATGGACGAGTCTGGGTTTGGCGGAGGCCCGGAGAACGTTACCTGCCTGACTGCATTGTGCCAACTGTAAAATTGGAGGAGGGATAGTGGTGTGGGGGTGTTTTTCAGGGGATGGGCTAGGCTCCTTAGTTCCAGTAAAGAGAACTCCGAGACATTTTGGAGAATTCTATGCTTCCAACTTTTTCGGAACCGTTTGGAGAAGGCCATTTTCTGTTCCAGCATGACTATGCACCAGTGTACAAAGCAAGGTCCATAAAGACATGGTTGGGTGAGTTTGGTGTGGAAGAACTTGACTCACACAGAGCCCTGACCTCAATCCCTTTCGGATGAACTAGAATGGAATTTGCAAGCCAGGCCTTCATGTCCTTATACATACCATACAATTTCCAAAGGTATGTTGAACTTATTATCCTTGCATAACAGTCTCCTGAAGAGGACAGGGGGCCATTGGTAATAACTGTGACTGTTCATTGAGCAAAAGGGCATGATTCCAAATGAATGTTAAAATTAAACATGCATATTTTCTCTTGTAGAAATATAAACGCTTGCAAATAGTGACTAATATGTGCAGGGAAGAGAAAATGAATCCATATACAGGCCATGACAGTCAGTTCCTACATCTGTGGAGCTAAAATCTGAAAAGCTTCCCCACATAATTAAGCAAACACTTGCTCACTCTCTGTAGTTAAATTAAATTCAAATTAGAACTTAGAACATCTAGATAAAATTAGAACACATTTGCAATCAATACTATCAAATCAAACAGAATAAAATAAAATCACATCAGTATTGTTATATGTGTGGCCTGGTTTTCTTGCATCCATCCAGAAACGAGTGACCCTTAAGACTTCCTTCAAACCAATAGTGGAAAGTCTGCATATACTGTACAGAGCTCCCATTGCATCTGGAACCCAGACTTTTTAGACTTGGCTATGTAATTTATTTGCTTGGTTTTGTCTTTCAGTCCTGTTCTCCTGGTCAGCGTGTCTTTGCTCACATTCTCTCATTCTGCCAACCATCTGCACTTGAGGTCTTCTCCAGTACACCTTATTCTGGAACCATCCATCCGGCCAGCAGCCCCGGCTCCCTTTCCTGCCTGATTCCCGCATATACTTTCCAATAGCCTCAAAGACTGCTGGGCAGTGTGGGTGGCACGAGCCATCTGGCATGCTTTGCATTTTGACCAGTAAGAGTTTACTGAACTCCAGTCATAATTAATGTGGCCTGCTGAATGTTATTTCAGATTCATGCTCTGAGATGAGTTATATGCACTTGGAGCTAATGTCTACACACACACACACACACACACACACACGTAGGGTAAACATATCCTTATGGGGACCGCTCATTCATTTCAATGGGAAAAATGCTAACGCTAACTATGACAACCTTAACCCCTACCCTGCCCTAACCATAACCATAAGTAACCAAACAAAATGCAAGAGTTTTTGCATTTTTAGTTTTTTCATAGCAGTCACCGATTTTTATAAAATAGAGTTTTCCCTTATGGGGACCAGGAAACCCCATGTGTCCCCATAAGGATAGGTAAACCCGCTCACACACACACACACACACACACACACATATATATATACTAAGTCGTTGAATTCAGTGTTCTAATCGCTTCCATAGCCACAGATGTATAAAATCAAGCACCTAGGCATGCAGACCGCTTCTACAAACATTTTAGAAAGAATGGGTCACTCTCAGGAGCTCAGTGAATTCAAGTGTGGTACCATGATAGGATGCCACCTGTGCAATAAGTCCATTGTGAAATTTCCTCACTACTAAATATTCCACAGTCAACTGTTAGTGGTATTATGACAAATTGTAAGCAATTGAGAACAACAGCAACTCAGCCACAAAGTGGTAGGCCAACGCATGCTGAGGCACACAGTCTGCAGAAGTCGCCTAACTGTCTGCAGAGTCAACAGCTACAGACCTCCAAACTTCATGTGGCCTTCAGATTAGCTCAAGAACAGTGTGTAGTGAACTTCCATGACCGAGCAGCTGCACCCAAGCCTTACATCACCAAATGCAATTCAAAGCAACGGATGCAGTGGTGTAAAGCATACCTCCACTGGACTCTAGAGCAGTGGAGATGTATTCTCTGGAGTGACGAATCATACTTCTCTTTCTGGCTATCCAATGGACGAGTCTGGGTTTGGCGGTTGCCAGGAGAACAGTACTTGCCTGACTGCATTGTGCCAAGTGTAATGTTTGGCGGAGGGGGGATTATGGTGTGGGGTTGTTTTTCAGGGGTTGGGCTGGACCCCTTAGTTCCAGTGAAAGAATCTCTTAATGCTGCAGCATTCAAAGCCATTTTGGACAATTTCATGCTTCTAACTTTGTGGGAACAGTTTGGGGATGACCCCTTCCTGATTCAACATGACTGCGCACCAGTGCACAAAGCAAGGTCCATAAGAACATGGATGAGCAAGTCTGGTGTGGAGGAACTTGACTGGCCTGCACAGAGCCCTGACCATAACCCGATCGGACACCTTTGGGATGAATTAGAGCAGAGACTGTGAGCCAGGCCTCCTTATCCAACATCAGTGCCTGACCTCACAAATGCTCTCCTGGAAGAATGTTCAAAAATTCCCATAAACACACTCCTGAACCTTGTGGACAGCCTTACCAGAAGAGTTGAAGCTGTTATAGCTGCAAAGGGTGGGTCGACTATATTAAAACCTATGTAGTAAGAATGGGATGTCATTAAAGTTCATTTGTCCCAATACTCTTGGCAATATATATGTACCTATATATGTGTGAAGAATATTAACGCAAATAGTTAAATGGACAGAAACTGTTAATTGAAATTGTTAATTGTATTATGAGCCATGCAAAAGGACATTTGTATATTCATTAAAATTACAGTTAAAGGCTTTGGAGAAATTGTCACATGGTAAGACTGAGTACCATTTACATATACATATTTCTTTATTACCGAAAATAAAAGAAACAGGACTAATTGATCATTAGAAGTAGTTCAGTCAATTACCCCTTATTGAATTTCAGAATGGGTTTAATGCTTTAATAGATTTAACAGAATCACCACATTTGGATTCTTTCTCCACATCCGCATTCACTTACAGTAAGTCCTGCTGTACCCACAATGAACAAATTGGAACAGATGTTCATTTGTTGCAATCCTGAAACTCACAGAAGATCAAAAAACAGTTTATAACGATTGGTAAAGTGATCAACACATAAGTCTGATATAAAGTATATATATATATATATATATATATATACACACAAACAGTATATGTGTGTGTGCGTGTGTGTGTATACCATTCCATTTTAGAATTTGCCACTTCGGTTGGATAGAAATCATTGTGCATTTAAGAAACAGATGCTATATTTTCCATCAGATAAACACATGGTATATAATTGCATTTATAAGCCCTTCATGCCCATCATGACTGACCAGAAAACGCTCAATCTATGGCACCTTCTGGAAACACAGAATGCTTCCCCATTATTTTATCATACCTAACATACAGTATTTCAAGTTAAGCTCGGCTTGCAAGAAGGAGCCTAAATGTGTAGCAGACAGACTGAAATTTCCCTAATTAACACTGAGTGGCCTATTTCAGCCTGAGAGCTTGCAGCTGAGACTTATCAGGAGACTCTCCTGCTGCTTAAGTTACTCCTGTAAATCCTGCAAAAGGGCTGTTTGAAGAAGTGACCCAAGTCCAGACCAATTTACTTAGATCACGGGATCCTCAGCTAGTTTTCCTCGAGAGCCGAATTCCATCAGCAGCACAAAGCCAAGGTCCATGGCATCCAAGGGGTCGAGGGGGGAGCATGATAAAATTCACCAGCTGTGGGGGGGGTCCCTCAATGATGAAATTCACCGACTGGGGAAGAACTTTCTCAGTAATAACTGGTTTCGAAAAGGATATATATGTTTGGTAATTATAGGGTATTTGGCCATTCTCTCAAGATGTAGCAATATCTAACAATATTAGATTCATATTCATTTTGTATGATTGATTACAGTAGTACATGGGAGCCAAATGTTACGCTATAAAAGTATAGAACAGCCTGAGAAAAGTAACCAATTGACATTGACCTTTCAGTTGGGTATGAACATCCTTGTAAAGCTTTTCTGCTTCAGTGAAATAAAACTTACCGGATCTGCTTTATTTAATAATAATGAAAAGAAACCATTTTTACACTTAGGCTAAAACCATGTCACACTGTCAGTCAGCTCAAATGCACCATAATCAGCCTTCTGGCATATCAAATACACCTGCATTAAATTCTTACATTACTGGCTTCCTGATAAACCTGACAGTGATATGAACAAAATACTCAGCTCAACATTCAGTAAACAATTATTAACTGCCTTTTACATAAAGACATGCTTGACTGTATTGCAAAGGAGATATAGGTAATTTTTTAAATAATCTCAAAATTAGAATAATACATTGACTCAGTGTTTAAACTAAGGTCCTGGTCTAGAATAACATCAATACAGTATAAACTAAAACTGACCTTCTAATGTTTTATGGTAAAATGTCTTCATCTGAAAATTAGAATTTATTAATCTGACAAATAAATAAGCAGTTCAGGCCACATTATAGACATGCACAAAGCACCTTAGCATGAGATAATATTTATAAAAATGATACAATGGTGTTCAGAAAGTTTAGCCTGCACAAGAAAAGTCTTTTACCAGCTTTTGTTCATGAAGTAGCTTCATACATCATTTAAGGCCCAGGAGTGAAAGCTCAGTCCTTGCACTATGTGCTATACACTGCATTCTGTAAATCATCACACTCACTAGAGTTCTGTGTTAAAGGACATTCGGCTCTCCCTGTGCAACCTTGCAGCCGCAAACTCAAAAATCAAGGCCGGGTCCGTGGTAGAACTTACCAGGAAAGAGCCATTAATCTATGATGTTACACAGAAGATGGTCATACATTAAAAGCTTTTGAAGGGTTTTGAAGGTTATTTTCTATGAATAACAACAAAACATTTTAATAGAAGAACTTCCTTTTTTAAAACAAAGATTTATTTCGCATTTAATTACAGGTCGCTTTACTAATTAGGCAAGGTGTTAACAACTTGCATTTTGCAAACATGAAAATAATTTTTTGAAAGAAAGACTAGTTGAATCACAGTTGATTCTTTACTCCTTTTACACATATGTCAAATTATCATTGTCATGCAATACAGTACTTAACACTCCCACAAGAAAATGATGAAGGAAACCCTTAAGGAAAGTTCATGATCAGTTGTGTTTTTATGAACTCATAAATGATTAGGATCTTGCAGTAAATTCTGCTTTTGATGCCTCTTTGAAATGTAACTTGACATTTCCCTTACTGCTTCCTTTCTGGCTCTCTTTGATATGTACTCAGCAGAGCTGTCATCCACAGACAAATATATTCTGCATTCACTGTTCAGGTTCAAGATGGCCTGCAGACTTGCCAGAGTCAAGGAGGCAGAGCGATGGGCTATTCAGCCAAGCAACTGTGCCTCGGCAGTCGTGACTCCCTGGCCTGCTAAGTTTCTGAGAGATTTCTCCCCTTTTCAATTTTCACATTGCTTGGATTCATATAAACTTGGAATCATCTTGGAACTGAATATATTAAAAAATAATAACAAGCCGCATTCTTTATACTGTAGCTGTAATTCAGGCTTGGAACCAACACGGTATCGACTGAGCAAATGACGTAACTGACCAGAAGTCCAAGTAACTTTATTATAAAATGTTTCATAGTTTAAATGTACTTTTTGTGGTTGTGGAAGGAATGGATTAAAAAATATAGCAATACAGCATATCAGAAGCATTTCAGTTGGGTTTGCACTTACACTGCATTGCAACGTATGTGATATGATAATATCCAGTCAGAAAAGGGGCAGAGTAGGAAGGTAATAAAATATTAATCACTTCAAGGCACCACAAAATCATTTTGTCTGATGGAGCTTCTCTGAGAATTTCGACCCAGAAAATGGAATTTAGATGATGCTGTCATTAATTAAAATTATTAATATTATTATTGCTGAAGTTATTATTATTAGTAGTAGTAGTAGCAATACAGTTTTTCCATGAATAATTTAAGCATTGGTATATTTTATATGGTATCTCCCTCCAGTTTAACCTTGCATATTTTTGAGTATACTGTGAAAGTATTGCGACAAATTTTCAGCCTTTTCAAATCTGTAATGCTTTTCTTTTTATTATATATATATATATATATATTATAAATATATTAATTGCAATAGTATCTGTACATTGTTGGCAGTGATATAGAGACTGCAGGATATAAAAAGCCAGTGGAATGTTTAAATTGCTGTTTGTCAAAGGGTGAATCTTATTAATTGGAGGTATATAAGCCAAATTAAAGTGATCAGCAAATCTGTATGAATAATGGGATAGCTAAAGCGATTTGGCAAAGAACTATTGTCATCATCAGTGTAGAGTATGAACAAACAAAAACAAAACAAAGGGAGAAAAACATGACACTGCCTACTGCTTTGGGAAAACAAAATCAAGCACCATCGTACATTTAACAAAATGAACAACAACAGGACCCACAACAGAATCAGAAACTATGCAGAAAGTATTAAGGATTTTTTATAAAGGCCCATATCCACTCGTTTAAGTGCATTCTTTTCTCAGCTATGCCAGCAGAATTTGCAGCACAACATAATCTATAGATAACTTATATGCTGAGCAAAGCATGCTATTAATCATCTGGGATTTGTGCAGACTCAGAATCTGTCAGCCATTGATTGATGAACAAGTTATAAGCATGTGGGTATCAGTCCGATCTGTCACTTGGGCCCCTCCCCTCACGAGGAACTGGAAAATATCTCAGAATAGTAGACTTTATTTACTGTAGGAAAGTAGATTAAGACTTACACATGTTCTGCTCCTATACATTACAGTACAGTGTAAGGGAATCTGAAATAAAAAATACATTTTGCAAAAATGAAATATTGCTGCATTAGAAAATGTGGTTTTCGTAGAATAAAATCTAACTCTTCAAACATGCTAATACAAACAAACAGTTGAATATACAAAATCGATAAATATGTACCCAAATATATATTGGTAGAATAGGCTAAAAGTTATATACACTTTTCTCTTTCAATTATCAATATAAAGCATACTTCACTCACTTGTACATATAAAAGATCAGTAGATGCAGTAGAAAGTAGATGTATTATATAAATATTTATGTTGTGTTAGATTAAATGACAGGACTGTGTTTTGTGATTGCATTGAATTTCTTTGAACTGAAATGAATACAAGCATTTTTCCTGTCAGTTCAATTCAAATTACATTTCAACTTTCTGTGGGGTGTGACCAGTTCAATGCAGTAGGCATGTGGGTGAGTGGTGACTGGTTTGCAGATGTGTTGCTTTGGATAGGAAGCACTCAGTGTGAGATCATAGACTGAAATAGAATCAGGGGAACAGCAAACTGAACCTACCTGTAGGAGGCTAAGCTAAACAGTAAACAAGGAGAACAATCTAGCATTAAAAACCAGAACCAATACAAATCACTAAGCCAAATAAAAGAGGCCCAAGATGCCAAGACAGAGGAGATCACCAGAACCCAAGCCAAGACTATGCAAGAAAGCAGTGACTGGAGTGAGAGAAAATATAATGTAATGTCTGGCAGACTGAGGTACCGCAGTAGAAGGGTATTGCTGCAGGGGCGAGAAACAGAGACTCGCTTTAAGGGGGAAATGCCACCTTTTTATTAAACCCTTAAAAGGACTAACATAAGCATTGGACAACCACTGAACACACACAACAGGGAAATACAGGGAGGTCTGATGTCGTACGGCAAGGTAAACACTGTGGGTAATTTATACAATGGCTAAAGACACACGAGAATAGGACAAGATTCATGCAAGACGCAAGCACGGGCACACATGACATTCGAGAACACAACAAGCATTAGAGAAATTTTCCCAGCATGCTCCACATACAATATCAATAGATCGCGTGATTAACTGCAGGTGTGAATGACTACTTAGTGAAACCACATTTGGGAGCTGGACATAGCAACAGAGGACAACCACGCCTATGGCAGGTAATACATGGTGTGGAGTGCATACCAAGTATGACAAATACGACAGTTTCAAGGTGGGGCAGGGGGTTAATATTCTACTGTTATGGATAAACCTCTCCCTGTAGTTACTGATGTAGGCCTAATTAAAATTAAATTAATTTACAATCAATTAAAATAAAATGTTCTTGCAAACTATTCAATAAGATTTTATGAACATATTCTTAGTTTATCTTATTCAATGAACATTCTGTGAACAGTAGCATACATTATATTAGCATAATGCTTAATGACTTTTAAGACAACAGCAGCACTGTCCAGGGACTGTCTCTTTCCTCTCTACACCACTGTCTACTAGACCATCGTCATGGTCTGATAGCTGCTTCAGCAGATATGTGATCGATGGCTGGAATATTCTTTACAGTCCCTTGCATGATGGTTGTGTTTCTAACTAGATATCTGGTTGTCTTACCACTTTCATTAATTCATTACCTTTGTCTTGTTCTGTCCATGTTCCTCTTCAGTCTGTGTTGATCTTGTCCCACCTGCAGCACAATCACCAGATTTTCTTACCCAATAGTTGAATAGTGTATAAACCTTGCATCCTTAATTTTTCCTGTTCCTCTGCTACCCTTTTCCTACCACCATTACTGTCAAGATTTATTCACAGAATTCGGTTTGCAGTGTGTCTCTGCCTAGGGTAATAGTGCATCAAGGGTAATTAAAAATGATAATTCCTACTGGTTACACTGCTGCCCAGCTCAAGGTTTCTGTCCTTGATACTGTCCTAAGTCCCCTCATCGAACCTTCTACCAGGGCCCGAAATCCCAATGCCCCCATTTACTGTTCTTGCCATTGCTGCCAGGTTTCAATATTTGATCTCCGGATATTTTCAACCCAAGCCCTGCACCATTTCTGTCATGGTTTCCCTGCAGTCTGCCTACCTTCTTTTTCAATTTCTAGCTTTTATGCAGTAGAGGGACTGACCAAAACATGTCAGGAAAATATCAGATATAATAAATATATTTCCAAATATGTTTCAGTGTGTATCTGTCTATGTTAAAATAGAAGGACATTCTCAGTGTTCTCAAAACTATACTGTAACATGTATGTTTTAGATTCCATTGTATAAAGGTCAGCTAATTACAGATAAATAATCTGATAATAACAGAACTGTGCTAACAGTACTTAGGTGGGGCGTAGTGCTCTATTACTATAGTTTTTCTAGAAATGATAAACATAAAACAATATCACATATTGGTGGTCAAGAAAAATCATTTGTCATTAATGTCCGTGATGGTGGCCTTCCAAGTTTAATTATCCCTGGGGATTCATTTCCTGTTACACTCTTATTAAGGGATTCTTTTTTATCTTACTTGATTTTGGAGTTTTGGGATTAACAAAAGTGGACTGTGGACTATAAATTGATTTTGCGCCATAACAGCAGATTATACAATATTTCTGATTATGACATAACAAATTTGTTTTACCAAATCTGAAAATGTGATAAACAGGCAGATTGACAAAGTATCAAATTGTACATAAACCTCAGAATTTATCAGATAGCTGTTTATTTTGCATTGAGAGAAAAGTGATTCAAGCTTAATGCCATCCATCCCTCATCCGGTCACTTACACAGCAGGATCGCTCAGATTCTAACCATTATAAAAATAAAATAACAAAACTAAAATAAACAGCTTCCTCAGATTTTTTTTATGCTGTCCACTCTCCTTGACTCCCTTATGGCCAGGATCACGTCAAACCATTTGCTCACATTTATGATTTGTTTAATAAAATTAAGCAGAAAATCTTCATTATTCTCTGAGTTGCATGTATATTTTTACCTTTTACAAAAGTGCAGTTCTGGTACTTCTGGTGAACTCGTTTTTTTTTAGTTTTGTAGTTGAGAAATCTTAAGAGCAGTTTAAAAACTATGATTTAAATGATTCAATGCATTCAATGTAAATTGATTTATTTAATACTTTGTTAAGCAGCTATCGAGGTGAGCTGTAACACTTCTCTTAATACTTTATGACACATACATCCATTTATCACTTTCTATATTCACTTATTCAATATAGGGTTAGGACATTTTGGAAAGACTCACTCAAAAAGAGGGAGCACTCCACACTTTTGGAGTGAAAGCTGGAATAGACCTCGCCATTTTCGAAGTGTGGAGCCACCCTTTGATGAAAATATCTGAGGGACACTCTTAGCATCTCAACAAGAAATGCTGCCAGTCGTCAGTAAATGTTTTTTTTACTCCTTCGGTAAAGTAACTCTACTTACAAATTATATTACTTACTTATCAATGCAGATAGTTAGCGATATTCTATAATTTGCAAATATGTTTAATGGCTCTAACAATTGGGGTTACATCATTTTGGGAAGGTTACTTTTCTCTGTTAAACATCTAGATCGTGGAAAATTAAATCAGGTTAGAAAATGGCTGCAGACTTTTTAAAAAAGAACCTGAAGCTAAGTCTGAAATGTGTCCTGAATCATCAGCCATTTTTACAGAGAGTCACTCTGTCAGGTGCATGACGCACGACTGGCTAGAAGTTTAAGTGTTAATGCTTTTGGCTATATAATAATTTTATATCATTATTATAGGCCTGCTTATGAACTTGCAAGTCAGTGTAGCTACAAGCAGCCACCATCCTGGGGTGAGAATGAAATTGCATGAGCTTAACTGAAGAAGCACCCTCACACTTTCATTAAGAAGTGCTGAATTAGCCAGCTTATCAAAGGCCAGCAGTTTCAACAAAACCTATTTGTGAAGGTTTTTTGACGGCCTTGGCAGGGTTATTAAAAATGTAATTTAATTGGAAATTATATTTGGAATGGGGCTGAAACCAGGTGTGGGTCCTATCCAGACACCTGACAGATAGCAGCAACATTTATAACGTTCCACGTTTTGTTTGCTTGCTCCATAAAGTCTTATATTGAATATAATTTAGTTTTATTATCACTGTTCTTTAATGCTAAATTTTATTCAGTGGAGTGTTACAATTCACCAAGAGGTAGGTAAGGAGCGCATGCTGATTACAGCGTATTGCCACACCCACCATACAACAAACCACCTCAGGGATGAGAGCCTGAGAGCAGCCATGCAGTAGGTGATACCTCAGCACCTGACTAGTCCAAATTCTCCAGTGTGAGTTTTTTTCTGGTGGCTGGAGTGCCAATCCTGCCACCAGCCCCCAAATATCCCTCTAAGGACCTCAATGTAAGGCTGGATGTAGATTAACGTCATACCCAGGACAAAGCAACTGCAGGGTTACTGGGACTGAACCCTAGCCTCAGAGCCACCACTCACCTAGAGCTTGCGGTAAATGATAACATTTCATTGCATGAATTTAAAACACAGTCTGACTTTTCTGGACATCTTTGCATACAAACAAATGAATCAGCAACAATTGTGCTTTTGCTTAACAATGAGAATTAAGAATCTAAGAGAATTAAGAATCTAATGAAAACACTTACAATTATTTAAATCATTCTTTTGTCTCTACTAGCCCAGATATAGTTCTATTTTTCCATACTAATTTCCTTGGCCATAGATATAAAAGAAACATTTAATTGCATCAAAAGTTTTCTTGCTGTGTGCTTTAATATTGTTTTGGTGGATTATAGGATTTGTGGAATTTATGGAATTAACATGGTCGTCTAACAGCTTCTGGGCTCCAGTCTTACCGTCACTCTGTGCAGAGTTTGCATGTTCTCCTCATGCCATGTCCAAAGGCACAATGGCTTGTAGCATGTGAGTGTCTGTGTATGTGCCCTGCAATGGACTGGCATGCCACTTAGGGTGCCCCGCAGTCGTTTGCATTATCCTGCCTGGCATAGGCTCCAGGAACCCTGTGACCTTGTTCAAGAAAACTGATTGGAAGATAGATGTTAGAATTTCAGGATCAAAACAGCAGGCTGGGTGCTATTTAACCATTTACCTGCATCTGTTGTTAGTGTTCTATCTTGTATTTAATGTATGAATCCATTACAGTTTCATTACAGTTGTAGTTAATGGTTGTGTCACAGTCTATTAACTGTGTTCATCTTCACTGTTATATATCATGAGGCACTGTCATAGAAAGCAAAGAGAAATTACTCTGACTCCCAGCATTGACATTGCAGTATATATATGATTTTCCTTACTTTGCATAAGTATATTTAGAATGCAGCTCATAGGGGAAGCAGTTACCATGCCATCTGTATTACAAAAAACGCTTATATAGATGCTTCATATATTTTCTCACCGTTTGGTGGGTGACCCTTTAGTCCTGTCAGATAAATGATCATCTGTAAGAGCATTTACATAAGTAATAGAATTTTAAACCAAGAAGTCTCAACTGGAATAAATACTGACACCTAAACAACAGGCATATAAGATACCAGTTTGTCATTAATGGAACTCTTATGACATTGCAGTTTTTTCTGCAATAATGTATTCAAATCTATCTAATCAATATGACCTAATCTGCAATAATGTATCCAAATCAATTTGACCTAATTAATGAACAGTGAAAGGCAGCATGGGAGGTATAATGCAGAAGGTATGAAGCATTTAAAATGCAGCCACATTCATTTTCTAAAAGGCAAAAATCAAATGGCAGCCCCCAGCTGACTAGTAAGACGTCATTTCAAAAGATCAAATGTGTAACATGATTGCAGTTGGGGGAAGGAAGTGATCTAGCAAACGTCCCGCTTTGCTTAGAGGACAAGTGTGATAGGACGAGATATTTGTGCACAATTACACTTTTATCATAGTTCTGCTCAGGAATCCTGTCTCCTCTTATCTATAATACACTGAAAATTACATTGTCACTTAACTATTAATGAAGACAAGTGTGGAGGTTCTTATTCAGCTTGCTCAAATTAATACCCACTGTCTGTCAGCCTTCATTGCTAGCTATTTGAACTTATATCCTGAACTGATAAGCATCTTGACCAGCTTCAGGCTGTTTAAGTAATCAAGCTGTCTCATGTTGTCTTTGCACGATGTTTGAGTTAATGGCTGGTTCCTAGAGCCTTGCCATATGCCACACTTTTGTTTTGTACTGATATAGCGCAATCCTTGGATAATGAGATGGAAGATTTCAGAAAAATATGACATGAGGAAAATCTGCAGAGCTCTCACAGGAGAAAAGCACTCTCCCCAAATGTTTAACTTTGAAATCAAAGTTTTGTAATTACTAATTCAATTACTGAAATGGATTGACCAGTCTTTGCATGACATTGCAAGGACTATCAGCAATTCTTGCAAAAAAGCCATATTTTACTTTTGTAACAATTAGTGTTCATTAGTGTGAATGGCTAAAAGCTTAATCAATACAGTCTACATCATTACATAAAAGAAAAGCAGGAGTTTGTGGCTATATAGTGGAGGCATCTTACATTCTGACCAAATATTGGCCGGTGTTGTGGTCAGACTCTCATTAGCTAGTGACATAATTGATGTGAGAGCAGTAGGTGGTGGGGATTTTGCATTGAGTCCTGCTATTTAACATTACCACTTCTCAGCTCAAATCCATCATTGAGGTATACTATTCTGCCAGCAGTGTTTAGTGAATTTTATGGGTGTCTTCTTGTACAAACAAATGAATCAGCAATTACATGATGTGGTGTGGGGCTATCAAAGTTCCCATAATGGACTGATATGTGAAACGTATTTGGACCAAATTCCTGTTGGTAATGGTGTTCTCAGTCCCTATAAATCCTTAACCATAGTAAGAGCGTATTCCTAATATAGGTGGAGAAAGTACCATTTGAATAGCCATACTTATTATTAATATAAAAAGAGATACACGGCATATCTTTCTTACTGTATATAGTCATCAGAGCTTCAGTTGTGTTGAAGTCAGCGTCTGCTTCTC
This sequence comes from Paramormyrops kingsleyae, assembly GCF_048594095.1. NCBI lineage: Eukaryota > Metazoa > Chordata > Actinopteri > Osteoglossiformes > Mormyridae > Paramormyrops > Paramormyrops kingsleyae. Next base: position 19,355,550 of record NC_132801.1, on the reverse strand, counting down.
AAAACCAGTGGTGGGCACAGCTAAACAAAAAGTTAGCTTAACTGCTAATCCACCAACTGCAAAGTTTAATTTGTTAACGTTAAACTGATGAACTGCTAAAAAAATTCAGTGGAAGCTAACGATAATGGCATGGTTTTTGGCTCTGAAATTTTACAATGTTGCAGCTTAGACACAGAGCTTTCCAAAGGTTTACACAACAATGAAATTAAACATTACAGTCAACAGTCAACATACAGTTTATTTAATGTAAACTTGTAGACTCATTAAACTGTGCTTTCGGTCGTGCACGTGGAGAAGTGACGTAAATTTTGTCATCAGGGGTTCTGGTGCACACGGCTGCAGGTGTATACCAGAGGTGTTTATCAATATGCATACTTGACTGTACTTGTGTACCATTGAATACCATTTCAAAGATACCTTCAAATTTGGTCTACAAATGCGTTCGCATTTTGCCAAGTCACCAAAGATCCACCTGATGGATCCTTCGCAGCTCAGCATATCCCAACATTCACTGGGCAAAGGCAAAACGGGTGTGTCCCGGCAAAGCAATAGGAGAGACTCAATTGTAAGGGTGGAAACAGCCGGTGACCAAAGAGGAAATTATCCAAAGACCAGATCATCCCATTTAATGACCCCTTTTGGTCGACCTGTGAAGAACGCAGGACCGATCACAGTTGTTACGGTTTGCGTAGGTGCAGGTTAGGTTATGGCATAGGATACAGTGTAGCATAGGTGGACATGATGTACCTATGGCGTTTATTCAGCACAGAAGTATAAATCAGCCTTTAAGACTGTCATGCTGTAAACCATCTGAACTGCAGAGGTACGCTATGCTGCTTAACTGCTGCTGCATTGATCAATCATGTCTTGTGCTTACGTGTAATCAGCTAACAGAATGTCAGATAGAAGACACTGTCTGGCTCACAACAGACACAAATAAATATGCATGATTTTGGGGTTTACAAATGTTTTTGACTGTTAAATTTTGTTCACTCTACCTGCGAAAATAAATGTTGGTAGATTTAGTTAGCAGAACTAAATTTTGAAAAAGCTGACTGGTCTTAGCTTCGCTAATTAGTGGTCAGCGGATTAGCAGAACTCTGCTCACTACTGCTCACAACCCACTTGTTTTCATGCTACGGACATCCAGGATGGGGAGAAGTGCTCTCACTTCCATCCCAATCTGAATGCCATTGTTAAACTGTACTCTAAAATCACACTTTGCCACTACCTCTGACACTCAAGACACCAATATTTATTTATTTGCCACATAAGCACCTTGTTTCTCCTTTTTTATCTATTACTTAACTACAGTGTACATTGTGGTCATATTGTGTTTCTTATGTGTTATTTGACTGAAGGGACATTTTCATTCAAACATACCTTGGGCATTTATTTCAATAGACAAGAATAAATAATTTTGACAAATTTTAACCACACCTTCCTGCCCCAACCCCAAAACAGATACAACAATCTCAATATTGAAAATCCTGTCCCCTAGCATAGGGAAGTAATTACTTTCTTTAGTTCACAGTCTGGTATAATTATATTGCACCCACATATAAAGTAATCTCTGCTGAAGATTGTCATACAGTGGAACAATCAAAAAGGAGGAGAGTGATATTGGGTAATGATAGGCATTCCTAGTCAATCACCCTCTTTGCAGTAATGACTTTAATTGCCACAGTCAGTTACATCACATCCCTAAAGTAACTATTCGCCGAGCTTCATAATAATTTTCAGTCTTCTATGTACGTACACAGGATCTGTCAATTGTCATACAATAAGGTCCTCGAAGACATCAAGGTGTAAATAAGAAGCATACTTTCATTTTCATAATGATGTCACGCACTTCCAGATGGCAGGTGAACCTAAAAAAAACAGCTGGCAGTTTATGGAAGCAGTTTGCAAAAGTGTGAAACACATAATGCTTGAGAGGAATTATGTTCTATATATGTGCAAAAAATATTGTTTAGCAAGACCCTGTATGGATATGGGCTTAGTTTTATTATTACTATTTTTCATACCCTTAGATGTGCATTGTACATATTTTCTCAGAATGATTCATTCTAACCCCCCATAAGGTAAATGTCAATAAATACAACAATATTCTGGGTGATCATGCTAATCTTGCTCAAGGGAGTTTTACCTACACAACATGAGGGCAGAAACAAAAATGATTGGTTCAGAGTGATAACAATCAGATTGTAAAAGAGGTGGGTCTAAGCAACTAGACGAAGTGGGACCAACCAATCAGATGTCTTGGTCCTCCATAATTTAGTCGTTTGGACCCACCTCCTCTACAGTCTCATTAGTTATCTCCCTTTTTTGTCAACACTTGTGAGTAAGTAAAACTCCCATGAGCATTAATCTTTTTGGGGGCATTATGTGGTTCAGCTGGTTAGGCTGCTGTGCCTGTGAATGTAAGGTCGCTGTTTCAAATCCCAGGCTCAGCTAAGTGATTCTATCCAAGGTCCCGGGCTCCCAATGGCTTTCTCAAAATGTAAGCAGCTTTTGACAAAAGTTTCTGCTAAATAAATTAAATGCAATTCTTATACTATTCTTAATCAAGGTTCAGAATCACGAATTAGACACATACTGTATTTACTAATTTACCTATGTTCAGTTTTTGCATAAAACTTTTCAAAACTCATAAAATCATAATATTTATATGTGTATGTTGCTGTAACTTTAAAATCGTCGGCTAAATGAAACATGACATGTCAAAGAGTGAAACCTCATTTATGTTCTTTTATATTTAGTGGTATTTGGTAAATTAGTGTTAATTAGTTATTCTGGGTGGTTTGCTATTATTAGCAGGCTTTAATGTAGACAATGAACAAAGCTAATGGTGTCATTATGTTTTAATTACTATAATCAGTTTCATAAAACAGTTTTCACAATTCGGAAACTGACATTACAAAAAAGTCAAAATTTATTTATAATGTGGCAAACAGTTTATATACTGCATAAAAAATGTATAGCTTCTTCAAACTATCTTGGTGAATACTCTTTGCTTTTATTGATAACAATGTCTTTTTTTTCTGATACTGGCAGGCACATAATTATCTTAACACCCACGAGTTACTGTACATAAATATAGAAACATTAATGAATGTTTAATTGAATTGAATTGAATTTAGCCTTCGATGTTGGTCAACATGCATAATATTATTATTTGATTCAACAATGACAGACAGACCAGAATATATTAGTGCGCATACTGTGTATGTGAAGATAACACCATTTATACTTGGAAGTGAAGCAATTGCTAACATTCCTGTAGCTCCAAAAGTAGGTATTGTGCTGGTAATGCAATGTGAGTCCCTAGCAGCACACGTAAATTGTGACCCTTAGCTCTTCTATACGTTTCTTTGGATGAAAGCATTAAATAAATGTACAAATGCAAGTAGAATTTGACTGACTGCTGGTCATTTTGTTGTACTTCCTTGGGTCTTTCCTTCCTGAGTCAGCCATATACAGTAACACATTTGTGCATAAGGGATCTATTGGTCACCCATGCCAATTATATAGAACCTTTAAAGCTTAAATTGTGCACCAGTTTTGTGGGAGTAGTTTTCAGCACATTAGCAGCCAATCGTACCACACCTACCATCATATGATTATTTTCTTAGTTCAGAGATAGCAAACAGCAGGCTCACACTTTGCAAAGTTACCAGTAGGCCTTCTTCTTGTTGTGGTCTTATTACTCAAGAAGGCTAGTCATGCATGGTAAATACTATTCCTCTGATGTTTCACCACCGAAACTGAGGTAAAAAAAATGCTCAAATGCTTGAATGTAAGCAATTAGTAAGTAATGTGTTAATCTGTTTGGTACAAATTTTAAAAACATCATTAAATATTGTGGCCTTTTTCAGGGGTGATACCTTCCTACTTAAAGCTGTTTATCTGGGTCAGATTCACCTGGAGCCAATCCCAGGCAGCACAGGGTATAAGGCAGTGCCGCACCATGGAAGGGGAACCAGCCCAGGACACACGCAGGACGCAAATTAGAGACACCGATGACCGTCCCTGCATGTCTCTTGGACTGCAGGTGGAGACTGGAGATCCCGGAGGAAAGCCATATGACCCAGGGAGACCATCCAAACTCAACACATACAGGCGGAATTCACTGGTGTCGGGCAACACAGTATATAACATGCTAATAGGAAATATATTACGGGTATATTGTTTGACTTTTCTACTTTAATTAAGAAACTTAAAAAGTTTTTGTTTCCATTATTAAACTACAAATTAAATAGTACTTTATTAATACTATATTGACCTGCTTGACTTTAATTATATTAAAGTGTTACGTCTGCCCAGTGGGCAGGAAGGCAGCAAAGCCGTGAAGTCAGGAATTATTGACACGGACAGGGCAGACAGCGACAAACATCAATGACCGATCTGGGGAAAACTAACTCAGACGCGGACTAAATACACAAGACAAGCAGAAAATAACAGGCAACAGGTGATCACAATCGGGGTAGCACGCGTAGGTAATGAGGGGGCGTGGCACACACGAGGATCGTACGAGCCGGGCGTGACATAAAGTTTGCTGTTTTGAAAGATGAATAAACTTGTACCATTGAATTTGTGATTTTGCTTCTTTGTAAAATTCTTGCTTGATTACTTTTGATTAATGAGTTAACTAGTGAGAAAATTACTGCGCTGGACCATACAGAGGCTCCAGCCCATGCATCTCTGACCAGGTTAAGCAATTAGAGGATGGATGGATGGATGGATGGATGAATGGAAGGACCAACCACAGTGCAACTATCAGTTGATGCCAAAGTGCATTAAGCATTAAAAATCATCTGCTCAGACAATATTCAAATTTATGTAAATATTTTTGTTTGTTATTTTATTACTGTATATTGTAATGCGCTATCATAAATTTGTTTTCCTTATTTTTTATTTTGGAATTTTCAACATTTTTATAATTCATGTTCATATAATTTCCCCATATTGAGATAAACAGTATTTGAACAAAATAATTCTGACATTTTCTTTGCATAGTCGGATTTGAAACCTGTCTTAGTATAGTCAGTAAGCATGAGGACATGGATGGGTGACATGGATTGTTAAATGGCCAGTTTATTCCTGCGGCCCTTAGATGTACTCTTGGCCAGCAGACGCTGCCTACTTAAGCCCACGGCTGCCCAGTGCCCGGGTGAGCAAGTGCTCATTGACATTCACTGGGCTGCTTCTCCGATTTAGCAGCAGGCCGCCACAGGAAGAATGTGGGAAACAGCTGAAGTGTAACATTTCCCTGCTAATGCCTGGGGCCTTGGGATGCCCTGGAGACCAGCCATGGTCATGTTTAAACACCTAAAAGAGAACCACAAGCGGACCCAACAAAGTCCACTAGGACCGTCTATTTTAATTGGCAGGAAAACACTGACTGACTGACTTTTAGGTGCATATGGATTTGTCTAAACTCCAGGCAGACAGATCTAAGTCTCGCCAGTTTCCAAACTAGACTGTTTTTTAGAGAAATTAATTTGACAGATACCACTGACTGATCATCTGTGGAAACGGCTTATGAAAGTGTTTCCGACTGCTGTGTCTTGCGAGTTACATTTGTACATTTCTCCAATATTACCTGGTGATTTTGTAGCAATCTGCCAGGACAATATTTTAAACTTTACTTCACCAGATAAGGTCAGCTGACAACCAGCCACATATTATTACTGTTTTGCTTAGCTGACTTTTTTTTAAATACACATGGTTTTATATATGTACTTAAGCCTTGACATTATACTGCAGAAGTTCAAGTTAAACTTAAGGTTACAGCAGGGAAGGTCATTTGCAATAACAATCACAGTAACAAATACTTGTGTGCCCACAGTTATCTATTAACAGCACAGAGAGTTGTTTGTTTATCTTAGGACTATAAAAGGAAACCTACCTGGGCACAGACACCATGCCAACTCAGGGCAACGTGATATGGGGACAGAACCAAACCCATAACCATGGAGCTCTGTGACTTCAATACCATCCACCACTGCAGCGTCCCACACTGCTGCTTCCAAAGAAGGTGGCACTGCTGCAGTGCCCTGGCGGCCTGACACCTCACGCCTCTCCAGCATAGTCTCATTCCCTTCACTCTTACCAGGAACCTCTGCTTTATTTCTGAGTTGTTCTGAATCAAATCTCTGCAAAACAAAGATACTGAACTGACCTGCTACAGACTAAAAATTCTACAGACTAAACAATTAATAATCAATAGTTAGATGGACAGATGGACGGATGGAGACAGACAGACAGACAGACAGACAGACAGACAGATAGACAGATAGATAGATAGATAGATAGATAGATAGATAGATAGATAGATAGATAGATAGATAGTTCATATTGAATCTTAAGAAATTACTGCTTGAGTCAGTACATCTCTTAGCTAGTCCTCAGGATATGAACAGTTAATCTGTTCTTACTTGCCCTAGTCTGAAATAAAGACAACCATTCAGACTAATCACAGAAATAAATAAAAAAAATCACAGGAAATAATACATATACTAGTTTCTCACCTACAGTATGTCAAAGAGAATGTCAGTCATAAAAACAGTAGAAACCTGTTTTGCTCTGTACTATTTGACACAATAAGTTAATCAGGCAGACAGGCTTCAATTGCTCGTTTTTTAAGAAAATAATGTGATGGGTGGGTTTAAGTCAATCAGCATTCAGAATCAAACAATTTTACAATCAGGTGTATGCAATGTGAAAACACCATACAGTCTTTTTTCAGAATTCCCCTAGAGTTTTTTTTATGCAGGTGTGGAATTTTGCTTATCAGTGGGTCCACAAAAATGTGAAAAGGGCGACTAAAATTCACTTAGTTGGGAACCTTTGTGACACATGAGAGAAACCTTAAAATGTGGCATACTGTATATACATATTTATAATCACTGATGTTGTGTCCACACTGAATATAAGATGTATCAATCAACAAATTCCACCTGCCTAACACAGTGACGTCCAGGAACAGGCTGGCTGGTGCAGACTTGGACAGACAGCAAAATGGGACAGTGAAGATTACCACCCAAAACTGCAGCTTCCAAGAGGGAGAACCAGCCATGAAAAGAAAGACACCTCTAGTGGTGTCTGGAGAGAGATATGGGCGGGGTGGGGGTGAAGACACACACCAGACAGACAGTTACATAGGCGATGACCCAAGACAGTAGACTGTATGACTGTGAGGGTAGAATGTGTAAGTGGCAAAACCACGTGGTCCAGAGATCCAAGAGGACAAGGTGCTTGAGGGAAGAGCAGGTGGCCCAGCACTCCAGGCAACCAACAGGGAACAGGCGCCACGGCTGATGGAAATGGAAAAATCAAGACTGCCAAGGAAGTTCAATGCCTTGATCTGCCAGTATTGCATCCTGCTGTAAGTCCTTTTTGGCCTTTACTGGTTTATCATTTCCCTCTTACTACTGGCTTTAAAAGGAAGATCAGATACTTCCTTCATGGGTGGCTGGGACTGCTATGAAGTCTGGACAGCGCAGTTTTGTACAGACAGAATAATGAGCTATGGCTTCCCTTCAGCATGCTGACTGAGGCATTCACGATAACCTGTGCTGCAATTCAGAAAACTCACCTGACATCAAAGTCTTCATGGCTAGAATAGAACTGAGGACTGGGAGAAGGTGGAGGGCGCGGGATACGGTGTCTAGGGTAAGTTGTATGGTTTGCTGGTGGGATCAGTGGTATCTGGAGATGGCTTTCTACAACAAAGCACAAGATATGAAAAGGCACCAACTGGTCCAGGAAGCATTATGAACAACTGGTTGGAAACAAGTAAGGAACTAAAGGATTTCTTAGTCAGAGCTCTGGGAGGCTAAGCTACTCCACATTAAGTTCCTGATCCAGTCTGTCTATGGTGATGTGCCCAGCAGAGCCAACCTGTTTCACCAGGGCAAAGCCAAGATGCCCATTATACCAAGGAAGTGTATCCCTGGCTGCTACCACTAGTGTCACACCCAGGTGCTGAAAGTGATAGCAGATGCCATCAGCAAGGGGATCAAGTACTGCCATCCAAGAAGGATTATATCTGATTGCTACCCAGCTAAGAAGGCCTTTGCTCTTGTCTGGGCAGGGAAAAGCCACAGCTGCAGTCCAAAGCAATGTTTGGGTTCCTTCCTGCATGGGACTGGTAGCTGAAGGTTGGTACTTAGTGGGCAGGTGCTGAAGGCAGGGCCAGTGTTTGTCTGAGGCAGTCTCTCTACAGTATAAGCTCCATAGCATCACAGGTTTGGTCAGCAGGAAAGCCATCAGTACAAAGGCTGCAGAGAGGGCCTGATGATCATTGTGGATCAGGAGCAGCGATCTGTGGACCACACAGCCAACCAAGATACAAGCTGGGGTCTAATCATCCCTGGCTGAGTCACTTGAGTGATGATTGCTGAAAGACCAGGACCAGAAACAGTCTATGAGCAAAGGTACTCTAAGTGCATTGCAAGATGTATGAATGAACTCTGTCAGAAAAAAATACAAGACTGTAGTTATGTAATATTAATTCCTTTCACTTTGCTGTTCTCATCCATTTGTAGATGCGTGTGAAAAACTGAGAGCCCTGCAGTTCGTTGTCAGTTAGAATATTCTGAGATGTAAACAAATGAAAAAAGCTAAAAGCACTTTCGCATAAATAAATAAATGTGCATTCTGTTTCATTCTATCTTCTCTGTAAGTTCAAAATATAGCCTTTAATCCATAATTTGACTTTTGTTCAATTCATGTTATCGCAGAATGAAAGACTGCACTCTTTTGCTTAAGTAATATTACACAGAATATGTTCAATAAAATGAAAAATACAAAAAGCTTCAACTTCAGTAATTACGCAGGCAGGTTAGCTATATATTAGCATCCCATCCAGAATGTGCTCCATCCTTGTGTCCTTTTCTCCTAATACCTTAGAAAATTGTCCTCTGTGGTGAACGTACGTGTATTGCACTTTACCCATAAACCATTTTTACCAATGTTTAAATTCCAGTTGTGAATTTAAGAGGACATTGTGGGCTTTCCGATGATGTCACCTATGTTGGCGTGTGCTAGCCTGCTAGGTAACTGCACGTCCCAAACATCAACATTTATTGGAAGCAAAAAGCAAGCTAGAAGTTTGTTTGAATAAAGCCTTTTTAGTATGGTGTTAATGTTTTTTTCTGTTTCAATAAACATTTCATTACCACTATGATAACTCTTATTTTTAAAAATCAATTTAATGAGAATCATCAGTTTATTTTGTTAACTGTAGTGGACATTGTGATACTACCCACAGATTTTTGTATTCTAATGAAATATTGTGTAAGAAACAGAGCACCGAGGAAGCAGGGAATATTGTGGTAACAAATCACTTAGGATGATTCCGTTTAACTTATGAGGAAAATGCAGGGAAAGGGGCCAAGGCAAGAGAAGAAATATCTGAAATGAAGATGCAGGCACTTCATCTGAGGATGATGCCATGGTTATAGACAGGGGAGCCGCCAGAAATCTTGGGCCCCATGAAAGATTACAATTTTGCCCCCCCCCCCCCCCCCCCCTTTTTGCGAAAAGGTAAAGCCCCTAACAGGGCCCCATGTCAGTGCTGGGCCCCTAGAATTGTTCTAACCTTTCCCCCCCTGGCGGCGCCCCTGGTTATAGATGAAGATGCAGCAGGGTTTTATCCACTGTGAAATGTGACACGTCATAATGACAAACCTTGTTAAAAATATTACAAATGTACTACATTTCTAAAAAGAGTACAAACAGAATAATGGATAAGGATAGGCATGTAGTAAAGTTGATGAGATTCATTGTTCAGTTTTATCTTCTCTATATATGCAACATGAAAAAGAACAACAGCAGTTTTATCGTATAAGATGTTTTTTTGCCTTACCTAAATATTTTCTTATTCACAAAAGATTCAATTCTGTTCTTCGGGTACCTCCCGATATTGATGATGACCCTGCACTGTTTACCAACTGAAGTCCAATTCTGTATTTTCAGCAGTACATTGATGAGAACTTTTTGAGGTCGTGTCAGGATTCATGCATCAGCATGAGGTCCTTCAGGAAATTCTCTGAATACCACTCCCAAAGAGACCTTCTTTCTTGCGGTGTACCAAGTCTGCTTGGAATATCCAAGGCCTGAAATGTAATTGTCCAAAAAAAGAGTGCCCATTATACTAGAGTCAATGGTAAGAGATTTTTACACTGTGAACCAAGCTGAAAGTAATTAATGATTTAGATGATGATGAGGAAAGAAAGACTGACTTTTGATTTTGAAGTGTACCAGGAAAAGAATATATTCAAAAGACCTGAAACTGGGTATTGGTGCATCAGCAGTTCCTCGCTTGGCACAAACTGCTGCGAGAGGGAAGCGGCTCATTTTTACTTCACATAAGTCAGGCTCCTTGATATGTTGCTGGAAAAGGAGCTTCCAAAAACAGGAATAATGAAAACATGACTGCCAAAAGAATGCAAGTTTATTGGAGACAAAGTTTTGCCTCAAAATCGAAGAGGTTCATCTGAGATGGTGGCAAGAGGCTCCCCTGAACTGGCTGTTACAGATTGGTGTGACAACAAACCTGTAATTATGAAATCAAGCCTCAAGATTATGTCTATCTATCTATCTATCTATCTATCTATCTATCTATCTATCTATCTATCTATCTATCTCATATTGAGGGTGAATTGAGGATTCATAAGTAACGGACCTGTTGGGTTCCTGCTGTTCCTGTAATTATTAAAGGCTTCATCGTCCTTCTGCCTCACCTTGACTGGGATGTTCTCTTGCTAAAGCAATGCATGTAACATATTGTGGTGGTCAGTAAATGTGTTTATGGCCTTACATTGCAAAGACAAGGTTTCACAATTGACAGCATTTATCTTTAGCAGTGGAACCAATTTTGTATTCCCCGGCTGTGTGTAATTCTTCCAGTAGAACCAAAAGATGTCATTTCTTCGGCTGTCACAGTCAGGTGTAAGTCCATGCCTAAAAAGCCTGCCGTTACATTCTCCATCATTGTCATCTGTTTGCTGTGCATATTGCCCTTTTCACCCAACTTCTTGTAAATCAGCCTCAGATAACATTGTTCATTCATTGGTGTTGGAGGGTGACCATGGCTACGATGATGGAACACGCCAGAGACAGTGTGCTACCTGTGAGACAGTTCGGTGAGGCCAGCTGAGAACATCAGCTCATTTATCTACAGGACAGCTCATCGATTTCGTGGTCTGACCATTTCCATAACTGGTTCCAGGGAATCATCTTAATATACAAGCATTAAATAATACCATGATTACCAAAATATAAATTGATGTATATAAAAATTAATAGGTCTATTTACTGGATATCATGACGCTTTGTATATTCACATAGTTGTAAAAATGTCTGGAAATAAAGCCTAAAAATCTCTTTCACCGCATCATCATAAACCCTCATCTTCTGAACTGAACCTTCATCCAGCTATTAGTTGTGAAATGCAATATGACACAATTTGGGGCACAATAATGAAAACTCACCACTCTGACAGATGCAGGAACACATTGCCAGGCGATGGTGCTGATCACAATGAATAACAATATATATTTTAAAGCAATTGCTATATTCCGCAGTGTAATAAGGACACATGGAAAAGGATGTTTTCAATATATGGAAGTTTCATGTTTACAATCATAATAATAATTCTGACTGTCAAATTAGAATATTTAATTTTCATTAATATTATTTGTTTATATTATCATTATCAATTTTTCTAATTTGCTTGCAGTCCACATACTATGTCAAAAGGCTTCTAATCATATATATATATGTGTATGTCTGTCTCATATATATTTATGTGTGTTTGTGTGTGAGTGTGTGTGTGTCTCATAAATATGTGTGTGTCTCATGTGTGTGTATATTCATATATATGTATATGCACATGCATGTACTTTTTGTATAACTTTAAAATGTTTATTTTTAAATATTAATTTCTTATTATTTTCTTATTACTTTTATTTTGATGTATGATACATATGGGACTCCAGGAAGGACCAAAAACAGAGGAATGACAAACCTAACTACAGACTGGGTGAGTCAAGTGTGTCATTCTGAAGAATCAGTCCACTGGAGAAGATACTTGATCAGCATTAGTTGGATTGCTATTTTTTTCCTGCTCAAGTGTCCGGTAAAAAAACATGTTTATCAGAATAAAAACAAAACTTTTAAGGTTGTCAGTATAAGTAGCAAGTTACTGAATCCATGTATGTTTTGGAAATTTTTAATAACTGCATCCTATGCACCCAAAGTATTTCACATTGATCAATAACAGGAGATTGTGGCCAAGATCACAAATGTGTATTGAAATATAGTTAATGCTGTTGTGACAAAGATAAGGTTAATAACGAAATAATTGTTTGTTTTAATACACATTAAATGCTATGACTCCACCTCACAGACTAGTTCCATCAGATAAAGACAGGCAGTGATTAATAAAGACATATTATAACAATGTTTATCGACAACAAGTCCCCCCACCATTGAAAATTAGCTTATCATAAGCATATTTATAATGTGACTAATTGCAGAAAAAGTGCACTTTTGATTTCTCTCAGAATGAAATCTTTGAATGGTTGATTAGGTTGTATACATGCTGCATTACATTATTTTCTGTAGCTTATTATAGTTATGAGTCTTATTATGAATTGCCATACTGCAGATTTTAGCCTATTATTTTCCATGCAACATATTACTTGTCAAAAAGAATCAGAGGTAGCGACTCGAGTCAATGGCTTGAGACTGGACACGGACTCAAGTCACAAATTTGACTTGTGACTTGGCTCGACAAAACTGACAGAAAAGACTTGGACTGTTAATGGATAGATTGTTTCATAACATAATAATAATTTTATAATTTCAGTGTATATTAATTCCCTGCTGACTGCATTTTCAGTTAGCTGAATGCAAGGTCTCCTGAGATAGTTTGTTGGAAAGATGCATCATTCCCTGCATAAACATGGACGTAAAAACTGTGTGAGGAAAACTGTGAGTGGACACTCTCTTTTTAACCTATCTCTGCCTATAAAGAATGTATCCTACCTTTTAATTACTAAAGGTAAAAAAAAAACTGACATAGGTAATGACTCAAGTTACATGACTTACAACTCGCCTTGGACTCAAATTTGATGACTTGTGACTTGACAGTAAAAACAATGAAAAGACTTGGACTTGACTCTAATGACTCAAGACTTGACTCTTGACTCGCCAAGGAATGACTTGTTTCCATCCCTGCCAAGAACTAAAACAAATTCCACGCAGCTTTTCATTGATTTGTGGATGGATATTTGTAAATAGGGATCTTTACCAACCATAACAACTTCAAAATAGTAACTACAGGTCATCGTCGACTGATGCAGCTTTTGACTGATCGGCAATGCGACCATTTCAAGACGGCACAAGTGGACACAATTGCACTGCATCTGGCAGCGTGAGTGTTGCCCAGCGTGTTTGACAGTTTCCCCCTCAACTGTTGGCAGCAATGAACTAAGAAAATGTTGGTTCAAAAGGTTGAAAACACCAAGCAATATGACTTAAAGATGATATAATATTATTATTATACAGTATATTATACATATGATCATTTTTGCATGCAAAATAAAGGACCACCTTACAACCAAATCAACTTACAACTGGTCAATCGGAACCGATCAGAGTCATAAGTCAATGACGACCTGTAATTACCTTCTGAACATCCTGCAAAAGTGCATTCACAATACATGGAAATCTTACATGGTCGTTATGATTACTGTACTGAATTAATACTCAGCACACACTATACAGTAGGAACAAATAACCATTTTCATTTCATTTGCACTACCTATTCACTGTACATGGTCTCCTAATTTTTTTTATTGTGATTGTACTTGCATCCTTTCTGTTCCCTGTTGCAGTATCTGCTGAGAGTACGTTTAAAGTTCTTTATTTTACTATTGGTCTCATACGGCAGTCTAATATTAGAACATTTACTGCAGGTAATCAATTTCACCTAGTTTCGTTGACCCTGATTTCCATAAATTGTTTCATAACACAATAATTTAAATGATTTTTTAATGGTCAAACCAGTTTCCACTGGTGAAGGAGCCCATTCCCTAAAGGGATTTACATTCTTTCAACCTTTATATCCTTTCACCTAATACTACTGTAAATTAACAGTGGATTTACAGACTACATTCTGCAATCCTGTGACCCAGAGCCAATATATTTTATGTGCTTGGTTTTATTATTTTAGAATTATTTTTACAATAATTTCCATTCTATTATCAAACTAACTGCAAATCAACCTTAACCTCACTTTATCACCCTAGACCAGTGTTTCTTACCCATTTTTGCAAAAATGTGGACTGTCTGGGAGTCCCCAAGAACTGGGTTGGGAAACTCTACCCTAGATAAATCCACAACCCTGGTCAGGATGTGTTGCCATGTCATTGGCTGTTGATCACACACAATGACAATTTAAATTATTATCTTATGACCCTGACAGATTACTCTCTTCAAGAGCGGCAGGTGATAGAAATTGTACTTTTGGTTTGGCGGCTTGATGCATGGTGATGCATTCAAGGTTGAAAGTGTTCCTCATAATTCATGCCTCTTGAACGAACATCTACATCAATCACTTAAATCAAATGCGTTCAGACATTAGTTTGTGAAGTGTGCGCAAAGTGGCCATTATGCTGTCTCTTGGAAATCTGGAATCAGGCACCTTCTACCTTCTGCCAACAGACATATATGAAATATTTACTTACCTTAGCCCGCTAAAATCAATGCAACTCAGCCCTGAACTTTATTCATGGTAGTATCAATTATTAATCATCACTGCAAAGTTTCCTGCATGAAATGGGTTGAATAACAGTTCAAAGAGAACATACTATTTAGTGAAACATCAGTGAACGTAGAAACATACAGTTTAAAGCCCATTGAAATGACTGTTTTCTTTTACCTTGACTTGATTATCCTTAAATCATTTTGTAAAACTTAGGCTGTCAATGTCATTGCCAAACATTGGCCAAACATGTTTTTGTTCTTAGTGTTTTGTTCAGTGGACCTGAAAATACAGTATAGTAATTCAGTTATCAATTCTACATAAAGTTTTATGGTGTGCAGGCTATATGAAGAAAACGTGTAAATAATACTATTCCCTATATTCTTTTTAAAAAGAAATTCCTGAATGTTCAAAGAAATATGATTTGAGGAAGTGTTTTTTTTGTTGAGACCTCAGTGGTTTAATGACATTTCATGATAGAGCTTTATTTACAGTATATCTTTTAGACCCCCTAATATGACTCCAAACTTTGCTGTATAATGTATATGCTATTCTGAGAAGAGGTCATTCTTTTTCACGTGTGATACTGTGATATACCTAATCATCTTCACACATCATGCAAATTTCAGAGTGTGGCTTTTAATAAAATACCTCTAAAGTATGATTTTTTAATGTCATTTTCTCTGTAGTCCTTTGTTTTTTCTTAATAAAGAATAATATAGGTATCTTTCTAAAAATGTAATTGGTCCTAAGGCAGTGTATAAACAGTCTAATTTTTATAAGAAATATCTTAGATTTATTACCTCATTAGCAAAATCCTGGTAAAGCCACTGTGTCAATTAGTATGTTATCCAAAGTATTCTTCTCTACATGTCAGTGTAATTCAAGGCAATTCAGCTGGTGACTCCAGGCAATGTACTTTGTCATTAATTAGCAATGGGCAGTGTAGCTTGAATTATTTGTGTATAAATGTGTTTCAGTGCAAATGATTGCACTACAAATTGAGGCGTCTTTCAGTTAAGATTTTTCAGTCATGCATGTTTCTCTTCAATGAAAAGTGGTTTGAAGTTATGCACTATCAACACAAATACTTTGTTGTAAGTGCTGCTGTAAGAGAATTTTATTGAGATATCTATTTTATCTACAGCAATCAATTTCAAATCAACTGGTTTATTCTACGACTCAAACTAGCTCTTGCACTCTAATGGTATTGATCCATGCGATATTAGAGGCCTTAACTTTATAACTCTAGTGTCTGTGTGTGTCTGTGTGTGTCTGTGTGTGTGTGGTCCAGGTATACATTACATTGTGGAGACACTTTAGCGTCTTCGTGTGTGTATGTTATTTTGATGCTATGGGGACCATTTTTTTCAGTCCCCACAAAGGTAAATTCAATTTTACAAAACTCTGTGTGTGCAACCAGAAAATGAAAAATGCCAAAATACTTGCACTTTCTTTGGTTACTTACTGTATGGTTAAGGTTAGGGCTGGGTAGTGGTTAAGGCGGTCATTGTTTTGATTAGGGTTTTGCCCATAGAAATGAATGGACGGTCCCCACAAAGATCCAAGTACAGGTCTGTGTGTGTCTGTGTGTTTTGGGGGGATTTCACATGGGATTTCTTCCATCTATCTTTAAAGCACTTATCCCAGGTTAGTTGCATGCTTCAGTAGACTACAGTATTAAGTAAAACAATTTTTTATCTGCATAAACAAACAGAGCTGTATATAAACATAACCTTTACACTGACAAAAAGCAGCTATCCCTCAAACCCCTCTACCCACACGATATTTCTCTCAAATTCCATCACCTTATGGAACAAACCTTGGTAACACTTTACATAAGGTCATATTTTAAGCAATTTATAAACACATTCATAACAAATAATAATGCATTCCTAAATCACTCAATTATATATAATTATATATACTTGCGTTATAATGGTCGGTATAAGCATTAAGGATGCTTTATACTGCATTATAAAGGTATCCATAGTGCATTATAGATGAGAGCTTCATAAGGCAGTCATAATGCATAATAAACATGGCTATAACATGGCTATGCCTTTTTATAAATATTTATAGCTATGTTTATAATCCTTTATGGATCCATTATAATGCATTATGAATGAGTTCATAAATTCCTAAAAACATGGCCTTAAGTGTCACCCAACACTTTTGTAAATATGTTTCTTAAACAAACTTGAATAATTTATAAAATAAAAATATGATAACATGTCAGACAAATACAACTTCAAACTTGAGAAACAGAAAATATAAAAATTATTCCTATCTATTTTAAGTATAATGCATTGTAAATAGCATTATTCAGTTAGCAGCCTTAAATTAGTAATACGATTCAAAGGATTTTGTCTGGCAGTAATGTATATTAAACTTCTATATCAGTGGTTTTCTGCCTTTCTTTGACTTTCTTTTTCCTGTGGACTAGCTGAAGGAATGGCAATTCGGACATAACATGGGTTTGGAAAGAATGGATAGGGAACAATGTTCTGGTAGATATTAGAAAATAAAACAGGTTTCAGGTTTAAAAAGGACTACAGTGATATTCATTGTCTCCAAGGTGAGACAAAAACACAGTGTATAATACTGATGAAAAAGTATAGGTGGAGTGAATGAATGTGCCTGTTGCTCCACTCTGACCTACTATAATCACACATCCACCCATACATACATACATCCATACATCCTTGGCCTCTCCTTGGGTCCTCCTACCTTACAGATTACATTGTATTATAGGCGTAACTAAATGCAAAAACAGAAGTTTTTCAGTAGTTTTCTTCAGGTTACACAAACATTTAGGTCACTTTCCAGAGCATTTATGTCTCTATAAATAGGCATATTTCCCTGCATAATTAGGAGATATGGTTCAGAATATTAGGTATATAAATTTATGTCAGATTTTATTGCTTGGTAGAAACTGTACAAATCTGCATGTCATCTATTTGGTTATGATTTACATTAGCTGCACCTTCATAATTCATTCATAATGCATTTATAGAACACTCATAGTCAGCATCTCCTACTGTTTTTCCGGGTTGGGTTGTAGGGGCAGCAGTCTCAGCAGGGAAACCCAGACTTCCCTCTCCCCGGCCACATCATCCAGCTCCTCTGGGGGAATCCCAAGGCGTTCCCAGACCAGCCGAGAGACATAGTCCCTCCAGCGTGTCCTGGGTCTTCCCCGGGGCCTCCTCCCAGTGGGACATGTCCGGAACACCTCACCAGGGAGGCGTCCAGGAGGCACCCTGACCAGATGCCCGCGCCACCTCATCTGGCTCCTCTCAATGCGGAGGAGCAGCGGCTCTACTCTGAGTCCCTCCCGAATGACCGAGCTCCTCACCCTATCTCTAAGGGAGAGCCCAGCCACCCTGCGGAGAAAACTCATTTCGGCCGCTTGCACTCATGATCTCGTTCTTTCAGTCACTACCCACAGCTCGTGACCATAGGTGAGGGTAGGAACGTAGATCGACTGGTAAATCGAGAGCTTTGCCTTTTGGCTCAGTTCCTTCTTCACCATGACAGACCGATGCAGCGTCCGCTATCTATACCTTAACATCCTAAAATACCTCAGCTTTAATATACATTAATAACAAACATTATCAGATTAAATGATTATAATGCTTGTTATTATCATATAATGTTTGTTTTTAGTGTATATTAAGGCTGTTAAGGTATGTTAGGATATTAAGGTATACTTACATGCTTCTTACGAATGCTCTATAAATGCATTATGTAGGGGCACTGAATGTTCTATGAATGCATTATAAAGGCATTATGAAGGTGCAGTTAATGTAAAGTGTTACCATATATTTTTCCCTTAAAATGGTAGTGCATAGGTTACCAAGTACTGTAGAAATATTTTCAAATGAAATTAGCAAGGGGGCGGCATGGTGGTGCAGTGGTTAGCGCTGTTGCCTCACACCTCTGGGACCCGGGTTCCGGGTCTATGCCTGGGTTTGCATGTTCTCCCCGTGTCGTCGTGGGGTTTCCTCCGGTTTCCCCCCACAGTCCAAGGACATCCTGAGGCTAAGTGGAGTGACTAAATTACCCATAGCTGGATTGTGCTTATAGCGTCTGGGATAGGCTCCGGACCCCCCATGGCCCAAAAAGGATAAGCGGTTTGGAAGATGGATGGATGGATGGATGAAATTAGTATTTTGGTACTTGCACCATCTTACCATGTTATCATGCTACACTGGTCTCACTTGAATAAAAATGTATGATATGGTGACAATCAATGAAATTGTATATGCAACATGCAAACTAGCAAAATTTTAAAAACTATTAACATTGAAAATTTGATTTGTTTTTTGAATTGATTTCTTTTAGCATTTTCATGTTTGCTTTACAGTTGCTGGCAAGGAAGTTTAATTACTTTAATATCAATTTAATTAGGGGAGCATATGCCTAGATTTAAATCACTGGTGTTTGACAGTATGTCTTTTGAAGTTAATAGTTAATGAATGCAGGAAAAGACTGAGGTTAAATTTCCGTCCTTTTAATCTCACCATGTGATCATCCACCCTGGCTGAGCTATAAACCAATATAAACAGATGGTGACACCACAGTGCATCTGGACTCAGGACAGCATGCTCTAGATCAAGAATTCCCAGTACATCATACATTAAAAATCTGTAGATACTGTAGTAGCAATACACCTTGAGTTGGATTTTTTTTTATAAAAATCAGAAATCTTTAATAACTTTCTACCCCAAGTATTTTAAGTGATGCTACAATATGAGGCAGGTTTATATATTGGAAATTAAGGAACATTTAAGTATTATTATGGAATTTTGTTAATTGTTGACTAACTGCACTATATATTTCAGGTGGCCACATGAAAGTATTTACTCAGAAAGCAGAACAAAGCACGGTACTCCGACCGCTTAAGAATGCCAACCTGTGGAGCAACGAATACAGATTAGAACATAGGAGTTGAAATAAATAGCAACAACAACCAAAAGCACACAGGTACAGCATTGAACTGCCGCTTAGAGCAGGACGGCCATTTCATCCCCTGCGCTTCCACATTCCAATCCCAGATAACGGGACAATAATGCGAACAGTGACACGGCTCCTCCCTGGGCAGCCTTCCACGGACAAGATAAACGCCCATAGCACCTCCAGTCAGCCTGCCACCTGCCCCCCTAGCCTCCAGAATCCCAGCTGCCACGGCAGGGACGAGTGGTCTGTTCCCAGCAGGAAGGCATGGCCATACAGGTACACCGAAAATGTCAAACCGCCATTACACTTCCAGCATGTTTCCGCCTGCTGGGTATTAATTATGCGAAGGCGTGGGTGTTGCCAAAATTAGACGCCACCTTTTCTCTGTATTAGGTCAGACAGGAAATCCCACACCCCTGCTTGGTTATACATATAAATACATTCTGAATTAAAACCACAACATTAAGGAGTCATTTTTATTCCATGATGCTTTGGTTTGAAATGAATGGCATTAAATGTAAATAATCAATGCTATTATACATAATCATCTATATCATATAGAATCCCACCAAATTCCTTATTTGCATGCTATGCATGTTAGTCCTGTGTACTACACGCAGTGTTTGCATTATATCTGTATCAAATCTGAACAAAAGAGATCATTTTTTGTCTTGCATTAGTACTGGAAATTATGTGTGTTTATCAGTTTTGTTTGCTAATTTTGCCCTATCCAATTCTAGGATTGGACCCAGCCCCCGGTGAGATGCACAAAGTCATAGTAATCAATTACTGCTGCATTTCCCCTAGGTCCTAGTGCTCAAGCGCTTGCTCGTATTAGACGCGATGTTATGTTTTGATGGATTTAAGGCATGAGTGGAGCATGATGTTTGCACTTGGGAGGGCAACAAAAAAATACACATCTTGCTTATTCTAAGTGTTAACTCACATATCTGATGCACACATAACATATTATTTTGACTGTCTATAGTGTTTCAACAAACAGCTTATGCAAAGGTGCCATGACAGAATACAATTATAATCTCACAACACATCAATTTACTGAGCCTTGATGACAAACAACTGCATCCAAACAATGAACCAAAACAACAGCTGCTAAATCTGTGCATAATAACTTCTGTCAGCTACCCAGGTACAACACTTAACACTAATGGTGTGACGTTTGTGAATGATTCGTTCTCGCCGAATAAGTCAGTTACAGGGACTTTATACACTAATATTTGCTTCCCTGCTCAGATCTGTTCTTTTCCTTCTTCCACTTGTCTTCAGAAATGTGACTTGAAAGCTGCTTCCCTCCTTGACTATGACCAGTGACAGCCAGTGATGCATTTAAGGGTGAGCTCTAAGTGAACATATGATTGGCTGGAAACTAAAACTGAAACTGAAACTGAATGTATACGCCCCTAAAGAACAAACAAGAATTGTGAATGAGTTACTCCCTCTCTTGATGACTTGAGTAAGTGAGTGGGTGAAGGAGAGACTCTGATTGGCTCTCTCTTGGTCATTACTGAACGAGAGACCCAAAGGAGTGACCAGGTTGGTGAGTGAGTGGGTGAATGAGAGAGTCTCTCAGTCACTCCTACAGATCTTCTGGTCTCTCATTCTCGTTCTGTACAGGATACTGAAGGAGCGAACAACATGATAAGTGAGTGGATCAACGAGAGAGTCTCTCAGTCACTCCTATAGATCTTCTGGTCTCTCGTTCTCGTTCTGTACAGGATACTGAAGGAGCGAACAACATGATAAGTGAGTGGATCAACGAGAGAGTCTCTCAGTCACTCCTATAGATCTTCTGGTCTCTCGTTCTCGTTCTGTACAGGATACTGAAGGAGCGAACAACATGATAAGTGAGTGGATCAACGAGAGAGTCTCTCAGTCACTCCTATAGATCTTCTGGTCTCTCGTTCTCGTTCTGTACAGGATACTGAAGGAGCGAACAACATGATAAGTGAGTGGATCAACGAGAGAGTCTCTCAGTCACTCCTATAGATCTTCTGGTCTCTCGTTCTCATTCTGTACAGGATACTGAAGGAGCGAACAACATGATAAGTGAGTGGATCAACGAGAGAGTCTCTCAGTCACTCCTATAGATCTTCTGGTCTCTCGTTCTCGTTCTGTACAGGATACTGAAGGAGTGAACAACATGATAAGTGAGTGGATCAACAAGAGAGTTTTTCGGTCACTCTTTTAGGTCTGTTATTCTCATTCTGAACAAGAGACTTGAAAGAGTGAATGAGTTGGTTATACCATCTACTGCCTGTGCAGTGACCTCCCGTATGCTGCAGTTGGATTTTAGAAATGCAACATTTTCCTAATTTAAAACAATTTTAACCAAGTTTCATTAGCATTTGGTCACATTAACTGACAATGTGATAAACAGTTTGGTTTGTGTTTTTAACAAGAGTAGCTAAAGTACAATGTTGCCAAAAGTTAGACTATAATTCAAAATTATTTTTCTCACATGACTTACTGGGGGTATTTAGCTTAGCGCTATTTAGTTTTTGACATATGGAAACACAAGCGTTTCAGATCTATTTTATGCAAACAGACAATGCCACTGAATGAGTTGGTGACCTTTCTGTTCTGCATAGTTGATGTAACAGTCCTAATTTCAGTAACAATCATATTGTTTGTTCCATTGTCATAAAGACAGTATGTATATGTGTAGGTCAGGTGGCCTGGTCATGTGATGAAACACTATAACCCTCCTTTGGTGGCTTGGCGTGTCCAAATTATTGACCGTAATCCAGATCACAGTTTCTCTAATGAAAAATCTGTATCAATAATAGCATTATTAACTGAGAATATAGTGTTAATAGCAAAGATGTAACATGCTTCTTTGCTTGACTGTTGACATCAATGACTGCACTTTATGTATAATTCCAATAATCCTATAATACTGACAGATCACACAGGCTAATACACTGTAAATGCTACTCATTTTTTGTTTTATATTGAATAACTCTCATATAATGGTAGAATAGATTTCCACCAGGGCCTTAAATGAACTCATCAATAAATGCTTGATTAGAGTTTGTTTAGCATCCTTAGAGAAATGCTAAATACAGTGAAGCGATATCGCACCAACATAATTTGTCTTGTAGGAGTAACATGTTTAGCGTTCCACAATATAACTTCCACATGTGATCTTGGCAAAATGAAAAATGTAACAACACATATTCATACTATCATTCTACAGCTTTGCCTGTCTTCTGAAAGGCTCATACAATTAATCTCTCTTTTTATTATTCGTACTGTACCACCTGCAAAAGGTTTTTCTTCACGTTCACTGCCAAAGAACAAGGTGTCTTCTTTTGGATAATGTGTGGTTTGTGATGCTCCAGCACATCTGCTTGTGGGCATTATGATTAATCACAGGGCTAAAAATAATTTAGCTGTTCTAAATGCATGCATTTGTTATACTGAAGAGAAAAGATGCCAAAGAAATGCAATTACACTCACTTGGTAATAATAATAATAATGGGCATGTTAAGGGTGTCACTGTGATTTTCATGACTCTGTTCATTTACTTCATTTTTTTTGCATTTTATATGGCTTCCATGTACTACAGTAGTCCCTTGATAGAGTTTGTGTTTATCTTTCACACTGGAAAGCAAAACAACCAGTGAAGGA
This sequence comes from Paramormyrops kingsleyae, assembly GCF_048594095.1. Classification (NCBI taxonomy): domain Eukaryota; kingdom Metazoa; phylum Chordata; class Actinopteri; order Osteoglossiformes; family Mormyridae; genus Paramormyrops; species Paramormyrops kingsleyae. The sequence goes on along the minus strand of NC_132801.1, from coordinate 19,332,161 downwards.
TGCAGTTTTAGTGGGGCTTTGGCTTTAGTTCTCATTCATCTTAATTAAAACTAGAACCCCCTATTAAAGGCTTTGTCTCCCTTTCAGCGCCACTCAGGGAGCCGCCTAGGGTGCCAACTTCAGGGGGGGTGCCAACATGTCAGTTCACTTTGCCTCGGACTGGGGGCACTCGCGGTGATGCTTGCCTAGGGCACCACATCGGCTAGCACTGGCACTCCCCCCTTTTCTTAATTACTTTTCAAGTCATGTTCCTGGGTGCCAATATGATTTTGGGGTTTGGAAAACAGTTATGCATAAATATACAATATATATATATATATATATATATATATATATATATATATATACAAACCATTTCAGATCCAATTATATCCCTTTTCATAGTCACTCTATATTTGTTTCCATATTTTCAGACAGTTATGGAAACAAAAGACCTATTATGGTTCTTGAAACACATATATAATAATTATTAACTGTTCTAAGTAATATGGAATACAATAGGCCCTATCTTCCATCCAGTGCAAAGTGGCACTAGGTGCACCGTATGTGTATTTGCTAGCATGAGACTTTTACAGTTGGCACATGCCCACGTTGTTTAAATAGCAAATGTACTTGTGCCCATCTGAGCGACCATGTGCACTGGACTGAAAATGAGGTGGAGTCAGTGCATTGTTGGCACATGGCATTGAAGCAGAGGAAAGCGATTGTGCTATTAACCAACAGAAACCCGTTCTAGGGCCCTATTTTAATGATCAAAAACACATGACCTACAGTGTAGGGCTGGTCCCTCAAGACTGCAGACCCCTACTTTAGTGGAATCCTGCTGTTACTGTAGATGGTCTGCTTGCGTGCTTTCACTTCACGCAATAGCAGATCTGTTTCCTCTCTAGAGAAGCATTTTCAATTCAATTCTTTTTTTTTTTAGTATCTGACAAATCCGCTGTTATCAATCTGCCAAGGTGCAAGCACACTTGGCTCTTAAAAGGAGTGCAAGACGATTCTCTGATTCATTTATCACATGTTACACCCCTTAACACATCCATGACTAAAAATACATGGGCTAAATACAATCGTTTTGGACCATTCGCCTGGTGTTGCAACTGATTTTCTGCCATTAGACTAGCAAAAGTGGGTTGGTCACGAACTAAATGAACTTACAGCAAGTCTTTCAGACCTTCCGCATCAGATACAGATCAAATGAAAGACAATTTAACATTTTTTACAATTGCTTGTCAAATTTACAATAATCAATTTTTGTTTTTGTAATTATAATTAATAAAGCAAATTTTCTGTCATTTTTGTGGCAATTTTAGATGGAATTTAACATTTCTTTTGATCTGATATTCCGCATCATATACTGAAATTCATAATACCAGAGGACACATTGTGAAGATTGTGAAGAAGAAATCCCCTTTATACGTATTTAATGATTGTAATTTATTAGCATTCAATTTGTGGAGTAAAGGAAAAATTTCCTACACAGGAACTGCCTTTTAAGATGTGAGGTGGCTGCACAGAATGGTTGTATGAAACTTAAAATGTGTGATGTTTTTTAAAGTAGAACGGGAGATAATTATCATTTGAAAGTCGCACTACGCTTCTGGCAGTAGAGTCGCTCTTCTCAGTAAAGGTCACATGACAGTCACCAGACAGTGGCTCTTTATCCTCCTTCCCCCTTCATCCTTAAGTAACACACATAAATACCAATTATTAGGTAACTGGAGAGTGATTCTTTATAAATTTGTATAATTTTCTTTTTTTAATTTTCATCAGTTTCTGACCAGCACCTTTTATAAGTATGTCCCATCAAACAGTACTTGAATTTTGTGGCCAGAGGGCAAATCCGCAAATTTCACTTATGCTTAACAGTAACATTATCAAAGGTGGAGAGTCGATCAGGCGATATATTAAGGGTCTGTTTAGGTTTATGCTGGAAACCAAAAATAATGAGTGAGGGAAGAAGGATACAGAGCATAAAATTATTTGTTTGACAAGCATATACTGAGCATCATACCAAAACTTGCACACAAAACTTCATACCTAAACATCCTATTGACATGATAATTCACAGTGATGCACAAAGAATTTATTCTTTTCTGATTCCACCTCTCTGAGGCACCGGAGCGAGAGCATGGGCATGACACCGTCCATTTGCAGTAAGTTCATTGTCTGGAAGCACAAAACGTAAGCTAAAGTAAACCTTACATCGCTATACACACACCTCCACTGCAGGAAATGTAACGTGACCAGTCTGCCTGAAAACTCTGCCCCATGAAAATAATGCAGCTTCAGCTTTATTTCTCAAAAATGGAAAATTACGTTGAGACCTCAGAAAGGTAAATTATTATTACTTTTTTAATATCTTGGTTAATCTACCACATAGGGAGAAAAGAAACCTGCTTTGGTAATGCAAATTCCATGACATTCAATAATTCTTTTCTTAGTACATTTACCCTTGATTATACTGTCGGGTAGAGGAGAAAAAGTCTGTCAGAAGAGATCCAGGGTGTCTGTCCTCTGTCTCCCACCTATAGACCATGAAATCACTTCTACCACTTGGAATATAAGGGCTAGTTTTTGACCGTTTCAATACAAATACTTCTCACTCATGCCTCTGATCTCATAGCATTGCAGTTTCATTAAGAAAAATAATTATTTTCTGGAAAAAAACCAAAAAAGGTCTCAGTGCAATCACTGCACTCTGATGCATTAGAGGATATTCCATTAGGGAGGAAATGGCTTGACCTTTATGTGCCAAGGAGCCACTTAAATCTGTTCTGGTTACCCAGGCATTCCAGCCAAGTCCACAATTTGTGCTAATTATGCTAGTTTGAGCTTTATCTCTACGCGGCTGCTGGCCCTGGCAAAAAACATACTAAATGTGTATTAGATAATGTGTTTGTAGATTAAACGCGACATTATTCATGTCTTTTTTTCTTAAGTCTGTTAATTGCATGATTTCCTAGACTTATAATTAAAGTATTTGAAGTTGTTTCAATTTCATTTGTATTGTACATTTTTTGGAGAGATCATATATAATAAAGAGTGGAAGTGGCTCTTACGTTTATGCATTCAATACAAGTTTTTTTTATATTTTTATTTTAATTTAAAAGTAATCGGACAACAAGAAATATGTGCTGCCGGGCATCTTATATCAAGGTCATGGAGAGACATACTGTTTTCTTTCCTAGATATTTTAACAAAAATTGTCATGTTATCAAAAAGGTTTCAGGAGATTTCAGCAGAAGTTAAAATTATACAATTAAACGGAGTATAATTTCTGAAATAGTTTTTTGGACCATGAGAACAACATACTAGTCGAATTGTGATCCTAGTCGAGCAATAAGTGCAGTGCAATATAATATTAAGGTCCTAGTGTAGCTGAGGATAACTCCTTTATGGAATCATAGAAACCTTCAAATAAACCAAACACGATTTCAGAATGATACCAAAAATTTATGCAGAGCATAGGATGGATATTATTTTGGGTAAAAATACATATATTTATATAACTAGTTGCTAATACATTTACATATAGCATAAAATATCTGGAGGTTATCAACAAAATAAATATCAGTATGAGTACTGGAATACTGACATATTCACAGAGAAGTTCCAGAGAATGTTTACGAAATTATTACAGTTACTGATTACAGTTAAACATCCATGACAAAGTGCTGTAACTGACATTCTGCACTGTACCCATAGGTTTGCTGCCACACGGCAGAGTCCATTTGGGGTGAAAAAAAGCAGGGATTGACTTTTCTCAGAGCAATCTTAAAGACATCAAACACATTGCTGAAAGGCTCTGATAGGTTTCGTGCCACTTTCTTATATCAGGAGATAGCAGCTATAGACTCCGGAGTGCAGTGCAAGAAAGAGCAGTGACATTGCTTCACACCGTGACACAGTGTGACTGACATGGAGGGACGCCGAGATACGCACCGATGCTAAAGATGCCCTACAAGGTGCTCATTTATGTCCCAGCATCATTTTTCACATGCTTGTATGCTTAAAATAACTTTTTGCAAAACATGGTTGTTGATTGACCGTACTATTACAATGCAGTTTTGTCTCCCCTTAAGCTATTTTGTTCACTTAAGCTATACAAATAGTTTTTTTATGTTAAATTTAAACTTTAGCACAGTATATGAATGCCATTGTTTTACCTATTTTAAATCAGAAGGAAATTATTAGAATATAGCATTTGCACAGTATCTGTCCTCTAATATCAATGATGAAGCCATCATTCTATGCATGTATTTCCGTACCATAACATGCACTTGACTGATACATTCTTTAATTTGGGTTGCTGTGCTTCCTACCAGGGTGACATGGTGGTGCAGTGCTGCTGCCTCACACCTCTGGGACCTGGGTTCGAGTCTCCGCCTGGGTTACATGTGTGTGGGGTTTGCATGTTCTCCCATGTCATGTTGGGGTTTCCCCCCACAGTCCAAGGACATGCTGAGGCCAGTTGGAGTTACTAAATTGCCCATAGGTGTGTATGAATGTGCCCTGCGATGGGCTGGCATCCCATCTAGGGTTGTGCCCGTAGCTATCCTCCTGCAACCCAGAAGGATAAATGGTTTGGAAAATGGATGGATGTTTCCTACCATGTGTTAGGATTAAATTATGATATTTGATAAGTGTAGCATGGTAACTTTTGTGGGCAGCATGGTAGCCCAGCCCCAAGGTTGTGGATTCATATCCTACCCCGTGTTTGTGTGATACTTATCCTTCTCCCATCCATCCATCCATTCACTTCCGCTTATCCGAGGTCGGGTCGCGGGGGCAGCAGTCTCAGCAGGGAAAGCCAGACCTCCCTCTCCCCGGCCACTTCCTACAGCTCCTCTGGGGGGATCCCGAGGCGTTCCCAGGCCAGCCGAGAGACACAGTCTATCCTTCTCCCCATTGAGTGAATTTCTTCCTACAGCCCAAAATCAAGCAGTATCTACATTATTTGTCTTGAAACAGACTGGCATCCTGTCTGGATTGTTTCCTTGCCTTCTTCTCTATGCAGCCTTTGATGATATGGATGGATGAGCTGAATATCAATGCAAACACTGAAAACATAATATCGAAAGGCAGAGGCACAATTTAGATCACCATTGAATCACCACACATCACAACCACTGTCACTGCCACAAGTGTGCTGACCAATCTGCGCTGCGTACTTACTGGTAGGTAGGAGGTACATATTGTACTTAATGGGACAGTGAGACAGACAATGCTGACAGTGCATTTTACAATGATCCAACAGTTTGTTGTGACAGCGTCAATCGATTTGCTCTTAGAAATTTGCTGTGCTCTATTGATCTTCAAATATATACATATATATAGACTGGTATTCTGTGTGTGTGTCTGCATACACACATTCCCCAGTCAAAAGTACCAGTCAAAAGCTTGAACACGCCAAACCACCTCTAAAGGAGAGTGGTAGTGTCGCATTACATCACTCAGCCATGTCGCATTACATCACTCAGCCATGTCGCATTACATCACCCGGCCACCTGATCTAAATGCGGTAGTTTGGAGTAATTGTAATCCGCTACAGTTACTGAGAAAAAATATGAAATTGAATTATAGTTACTAATCAAAATGTTGGTGATTATAAAAGGGTTACATCCGAAAAATTTGTTTTTGGTAAAAGGCTTATACAGGTATGTAGAAAATGACATTTGTTTTGTTGCTTTACATCTTTTCAGTGAGCAGAAATGCCTTCTTTTGGCATATTACAGACAGTGAGGGTTTGCAAAGCCACTGGGACTTTTAAAACATTTGTTAGAAAAGTAATGAAAAAGTAATCAGATATAAAAAATTACATTACTTTGATGAAGTAATCAAAACAGTTACATTACTTATTACATTTTCACCCTACACTACTTGGCCCACCAATTCACCCTTTTATATTTTACAGCTGCAGGATCCACTGAAGTCTGAGAGCTGCAATCCAGTGGCAGAACACTGCTGTTGCACAGTTCAAAGCAGCTGCCCACATCTGGCACAGGCAGAACGCAACTGCGATATACTCCTCACCACTAAAGCCACACAGTTCTTATTTGTCCTGGATGAGGAATCATGACAATTTAAGAGATCTTGTTCTTCATTTGCACTTGAAATCCAAATGACTTCATACAGTACAGTGTGGTACTACAGATCTACCAACACAGTGTGTGCTAGAAAGGCTATTCATTGAAAAACACACACACACACACACACACACATAATTGTCATTTTTAATTTATGGGCCACGGAAAGGGCTTTGGTGCTCTTTGAAAAATTAACCTGTCTTATCTGTCTTGGTGTTTATATGCCCCTTTACTCTTACTTAAGGCAAAGTTTACTGGCTTAAATTAAATCCAGGATGCATATGAAAGTTTGAAGATGGCTCATTTATTCCACCTTAAAGGAAAAAAGCAGCTTGTGAAGAACACAGGGGTCTTAAATGGACCTTAAAAACAGAGAGTAATTGGAGGAGAGAAGGAAAGAGTTGTCCTCTTAAACAGATAAAGTCGCAGCCATTTGAAAATCTTTCTCATACTTTTCAGTCCAGGATTAGAAACCAATTTATTTCAATCATTCGGATAAATTGCCAGTTCTTTACCCCCATGAAACAAACACCATTTCCATTTTGAATGTATGCACTTGTGACCTGCCCTAATATCTGCTTTCAATTACAAACAGCAGTGAAAACTCCCAAGAACTACTTTGGAAAAGAAATCTGTGGTCGAAATAAATATTACAATCTAACAATGTTGTGTTTTTATTGACTACATTAACAAGTGAAACATTTATATAGTTTATTGTGTTTCTGACCTTGTTGGTGTTGTTTCTAATTTCCATAACGCCTGAATGCCTGAGAAAAGGGAGCAGAAACCTTGAGTGCTACAAATCAAAACATACACACATGCCGTTAATCGTAACAAAGCCTTATAACCACAGGTGCAGAATTATAAATCCGTGTGCACTGTAGGCGATACAGCTACTTACAAGGAACTTTAAAATTGCATTAATATTGAAAAATTGGCCCCATTCCATACTCTCGCTCTCTCGCGCATGCTCTCAACCTCTCAATACACACATATATAAATCTATGCATATTGTGTTGCATGGCAACCACTTAGGATGGATGGAATGAAAGCCATTTGTGACACTGACGGGGGGAGCATGATGGTTTGATAAGTTTCCATCTTTGCATTAAGGGATACATGCAACATGAAAATTATTATTAAAAAAGGGAACTGGAAAGCCTTACGTTTTTAGGTTATAATAATAGTTTAAAAACAGGATGCTATATTTTATACATGCATTATTGTTAACGTCATGTCTTTCATATTCATACTTAATAATTATTATAGTAGTTTTTTAGTTTTTAAGTATTTTATATATATGAAATGTAACATATGAGGCGTAATTAAGGTCAAATCTTAAATCTTTAGCATAATGTGTAATCTGTTGGTGCCCATTTTGCCCACGCAGCTGCCATCTGAGGTCATTTTAACCTCAGTCTGATTTTAACAGATACATAGGAAAGCCTCATACACAATTTCCCTTTTCCTTTGACAGGCCGGTGAATCAATGTGTCCTAAGCTATTTGAATTTAAAGGAAGTATACTACTATTATGGCAGTAATAATTCCATTTCAGAGTCACAGGAAGGTAGGTTATTTTAATGCCAGCAGGACAATATGCAATTAAGATGAAAATTCATGATTGCAGGGATGGTGGGTGAACTATGTAACTGTAAATGTATAGCATTCCTATTAGTCATTTCATTTATCTTCACACTTGACTGCCAAATGTTATATTCCTACTTAATAACATGCTCTAAAAAACTTGGTGACCTGATGTCCAAATAACCAGAATTACATTATAAATATATTTAGTTCATAATCAAGCCCAGTCTTCCATAATCAGTCATTTTCCATAAAAAAAACTTTTAATATATAACAACTACAAAATTATAAACCGATATTGATGCTTTCACTGCATGCTTTGATCAATACATCCATATAAGTGAGAGATCAGGCAGAACTAAGGTAGCTAATTATTATACTTTAAATGTTAAGTGTTTTTTTTTTTGTTTCTTTGTTTTAAATCCCGGTCTGTTTATTATTAACAGATAAAGTCTCACACAATTCTTTACTCTTTCTTCCTCCACAGCTTTTCCTTATGTTGTATAAAGACTCTCCCCTAGAGAAGCAATAAAAAAACATTAATTGTTACAAGTTGGAACACCGGTGAACCAAAGTCTCAGGTGGAAGCAAATAGAGGCTGGAATTTGAAAGGAGGGGTTTGGGAAGGTGAGCAGATTTTTGACCTTCTACTCCCCATGAAGTGTCCTGTTCTATTTCCTGCTGACATTGACGCATGCTGTGAGGCCCTGACACCTGCTTGGCATGATGCAGAGAGTCTGTCTCATGGCAATTTCCTTGTCACACTCTCTGCTCCTCAGAACACTGATGCACCCAGTTACGGCAGAGTGGACAATGTCACAAAGCTTTAAAGATTCATCACCCTGCAAAAAAAAAAAAATCCCTCTGTGATTAACAGCATTTTCCAAAGGATCAAAAATAGCAGCCAATAAATTTGCAGATACGATAGCAATCACAATAAAATACACAAAAGCTGTGTTAATATTCCTTTTTCATGAAAACTTTTTGCTTGGTGGTCGGCTGTTTTTCAAGGCCCGTCGATCAGCAGATGGACATGACACAACAGGGGGACAAGTGTGCTGATGTCATAACTCTTTTCCTTTGAGGATGGAGTTTTATTTGGGAATGCCCTGTTTAGGCCAACTGGTTGGCTAGAGTAGGAAGACAATAGGGCAAAAATAACAAATAGCAACTGTTCCTACTACAGATACCTAAAATTGCTATTTTGATGACTGGGATTAAAAACAACAATGACCACTGTCATTTACATAATGGGAACTCTGGGCCATGGTTACTGGTGAAAAGGGCCAATACAAGCAAACATCAGGAACAATGAACAGGTGGAACAAATTAATACAAACAGCTCTGGTTACACAATTCTCCCTACCGGCAAAGAACCCCCCCCCCCCCCCCACCCATTTTTCATTTGCATGAAAAATATAGATTGTTATGCTGTAGGTGGCAACTATGCGATGAATTAATTACTCAACAGGACGGAGAACAGTTGTTGCTATGTTTCCATTCCATCATGGATGTCATATTACAAATACATCCATCCATCTTCCAACTGCATATCTATTTCAGGGTCACAGAGAACCTGAGATACAAGGCAGCAGAGGGCATGAGTTTTCACACACACACACACACACACACACACACACACACATGCACATGTACTGTAGGGTAAACATACCCTTATGGGGACCACTCATTCACTTCAATGGGAAAAATGCTAACGCTAACTATGACAACCTTAACCCCTACCCTGCCCTAACCATAACCATAAGTAACCAAACAAAATACAGGAGTTTTTGCATTTTTAGTTTTTTCATAGCAGTCAACGATTTTTATAAAATAGAGTTTTCCCTTATGGGGACCAGGAAACCGGTCCCCATAAGGGAAAAAAAAACGGATATTTATCACGTTATGGGGACATTGTGTCCCCATAAGGATAGGTAAACCTGCTCGCACACACACACACACACACAAACAATCTTTATAGAGACTTTCCATTCGTTTCTATGGGAAAAACCCTAATCCCAACATGACGACCCTAACCCCAACCCATCCCTAACCGTAAACATAAGTAACCAAAGTAAATACAAGACTTCTGGCATTTTTAGTTCACACATCTTTGTGGGGACCTGAAAAATGGTCCCCACAATGTCAAAGTAATAGGTTTTTATTACACTGTGGGGGACATTTGGTCCCTACAATGTAATTTAAACATAATACATACACGCACACACAGGAGACAGGAGACAACAGGGGTAAAGTGTAGTGATGTTGCAGCTGTTTTCCTGGGGATGTACATTTATTTGATTTCTTTTCTAAATTACCTTGTTTTTATTCAACTATTTATTCAACTTTATTCAAATGGTTAGGGTGTGCCAGATAAATGAGGCTTTTCCTTATACGGCCAACAAATGCCTTCCATCTTGTAGGTGCAGCTGAGCGGTTAAGGCACTGGGCTATAGAGCCACTGGGGTCTCCCCCCAAGGCTTCGAATCCTGCTGACTGTGACATACTCCCTGACGGAGCTTAGACAGAGCATCAGACTTTTCAGTGTCCCTGTTCAGGTGAACTTCTGTTGGGGTGGCGTGCGGCTCTGTAGATTAAGACTCTGAGCTTGATGGGGATTGGAAGGTCACTTTGAATTCCATACCAGGCAGACTGATCATATCGCTGTTGGGCCATCGAGCAGGTCCCTTAACCCCAAAGCCTGCTCCATACCTCCAGACATGATGGACTGAGGCGTACACTGGGCTCTAACCCCAAGGTTAGCACTCACCTACACTCTCAGATAAAAGGGTAAAAATGTGTACCTTTGCTTGCCATTGGGCCTGTACCCTTGCAATTGCACCTTTTCAGGTACAGAAATGGACTCTGAGGAACATCCCAAAGTTACAAACAGCATTAATGTATCATTTCTGTACCTTAAAAGGTACAATTACCTACGGCTAAGGGTACAATTGGCAGACCATTGAAGGTACAGCCTCAGTGACAAGCAAAGGTACAAATTTTTACCCTTTTTTCTGAGTGCATGAATGTCTCATAGGGGAGTAAGATGGTGTGAAAACTTAAGATGATGAGTGACAGACAATACAAAAGCAACAAAAAACGCATATCTCAATGTTAGCAATTTGCTCAGATGTTAGTTTTACCAAAGTACTGTTTTTTCTTATTATTTTCTAATTTCAATGACATATGGAAATATTGAGAGTACTGGGGCAAAATGTACTGCTAGATGGAGAAGGAGATGAATGCTCAGTGTAGGAGCTGTGATCACTGTCCATTTTCTTTGGTTCTTTTATTCGTACTTCATATTATCTGTCTTTTGCACAAAGTACTTTTCTGATCAGATTGGGAAATGCGGGTTGTTCTCGATAAACGCGAAGATTAAAACAATCTTGTGTGTAATCTTTTTCTCGCACTGCTCGTCAGCATATCTGTGACATGATCGGTAATTACTGCATGCTGCGCACAATTCGCCGTACGAATCTCAATGGGGCCAGCCGTGAGAGTGCAGATTAGACTTATCCACACTGCACCTCCTAACAATCAGATAAGTGTCTACAATGCTAGCGAGATCAATAAACTCACAAAGACACAATTTACACACATTTACACTGGTGTTGATGCAAGACCTTTGTTCAGACTTTAATTCTGGGTTAATACAAAATGGTTCTTCTCATAATGCACTATATGACAATTAAGCTCAAAAGTGGAATCTTACCTGTCATAATGTTACAAAGACATCTATTTGACTTCAGTGCGTTATTCCCATACCAGTATGCATCTCCACATGTTTGTAACGGCTAAAATCCTCTATACCTGTATGCCACTGCCACTGCCACGTCCTGCCCGCTACGGCCACCTGACTCTCCTGTCTCCTCCCCAGCGTGACCCTAACAAGCCACACCTGTTATTTGTTTGTCTTCTCGTTCCTAACCCTGTTGTCAATCACTCCCAGCTGGCTCTCATTAGCTCCTTTGTTTGTTCTATATTTACGTGCTTCCCAGTCCTGTGTTCCCCGGTCTAGTCATTAACGTCAGTCCTTCTGTTGCCTGTGCGCATCCCAGAGTAAGTCTTCTTTTTAGATCACTTGGGGTCCAGTTTGTTTCCCTGTTCCTGTTTTGCCAATAAAGCCCCTTTTTGCCCTAGAGTCCTTTGTCCCTTGTATTGTGACAGTCACAGTGAAAAACAAAACTTATTGGTTAGTAAAAAGCAGTATTATAGCCCCTTATACACAATATCCAGAATTCCAGCTATGAATTTCCATCCCCCACCAAACATTTTGTTATTGGTTTGTTTCACTATCTCTCTGCATTATACTGTACAGCAGGACTTCTGCTGGACTCAGAGAACCACCTGGACTGAGTGAAATCACTGTAATCACCATATCAGCCATCAAAAGAAGGAGGTGCCTCTTTTTGTCAATCAGTTCACACAAAAAAATAACTACAGAACAAAAAAAAAATGCATATAAGTAAAACAGTTTACTTTTATTTATAATTTTTTATTTTTAATGGATTAACTTCTTAAATTTACCAGGGTATTCAGAGAATACTCTGATGCCCCTGACCGACCGCCACTGCTAGAAAAGATTCATTATTGCTAAGCTCAAAGTTCTAAGTTCAGGAAAGTGAATGGAAAAAAAAGACGGTATTGCTCAAAACATACAACAAGAGGAAGTTGGAATTCCATTGGACTCCATTTGTCCATTGGACTCCTGTTGGATATTCATTTCTTTGTTCAATTTTATTTTCACTACCAAATAAGATGTAGTATCACTGTGGTGCTGCTTTTGGCTCATTTAGAATAAACATATAATGTTTTTGGTTCCATCTTATCTGTGAAACATATGTAATACAACATACAACATTTAACCCAAAAGACATATTTCTAGATAAATGAACACTTAGGAATTTAAAAAAAATAAATATGGTGCAGATCAAATAGGATGATAACTAAGAATCACCTACTGAAGGACACATAGATACTACATTTGAATTTCAGAATATGTGCTACATGTCTGTTCATTCTAATAAAATAAAACCATACAAGATCTTACTCTATAATGCTATATGTGTATGCATGAGTGCCCTGTAATGGATTAACGATCCATCTGTGGCAAACCCTGTGACTTTCATGACTGGTTATGAATCACTACAAACCTAATTTACCTAATTTAGGATCTTTCAGCTAGGCAGCACAAAAATTCTAAGAACTGTCATACTGTGTATTGTATCCAGAGCAACTTATAACTGGGTAATTTCCATAAGAGAAAAGTTCATGTGTTTTAGTGAGGAATAGCAGGGCCTATTCTGGACTTTCGACCTTCAAGTCATTACCCCCATATTCTCTTTATTGCGATCAACCACATCCAAGGAGCTGGATAGATTATAGAATATGAAGAATTGTACACATGGATTTAAAAATATAATCCACCTGTAGCGTGTTCTGCTCCACCGTCCCACCCAATCAGAAGCCCCGTAATCCGTCTGATGTGCAGAACGATTCCGTGAGCAGCCAGCAGTTCAGGCTGAAGCGCTTTGTCCCCCTCTAACATATTCAAGTGAACATCGTGGGACTTGGTGAATGCAGCAGCCAAGGGAGCGTGACAAAGCAACTGTCACAACACGCAAAGTGGCAGAGAGCAAAGAGGCTTTTCTATTTTTCAGCCTCCCCCAAAAGTGATAAATCATTCCACAGTCATGGGAGTGGGGGTTGTAATTTTTATATTTAGGCATTTGTATTAAATCTTTTGGGGGCAAGCCACACTCCATTAAAGAACTGAATAGTTCATCCCCAGCCAACAGATTGAGTACAGTACTGTACCAGTCTTTACATAGTAAAATCTTTTGGTGACTATATGTCTGTTTCTGTACACAATATCTTGTATCATATACAATATAATGTGAAAGGTAGTGTAGCAGTTCTTTTACATGCTACTGATGTACATTGACTAGCACACACTATACAGGCCAGGGGGGAAAAGAAGTATTTCAACAGATGTGAGGCTAGAACAGGGGGTTTTAATGTTTTATGTATTCTTGACATTTATAGTTTCATTTCCGCTGATAATGGACACTTTACTGTGTGTTTGGTTTTACTGCAAAAAAAAAGAAAAAAATCAATGATTTCAGATTGTTCTTCCTTTTTTATGCCGACGTATTTTTTCGTTTCCTAAAGGCCTCAGTGGTTCATATAAAGATTAAGCTGATAAATTCTTAAAATATTTGATTTCTTCTTATTTCGCAGGTACATCTAGAGTTCTTGATGGAAGCCAAAAACATCAAACAAAAAGACTTTGGATTTGTTAGTGTCTCATATATTAATTTCTTGTGTTACTGATATTTTCCAAGACTAATGTCTTCTCTTTTTATGAAGAAAACTCACCCAAGAACACTTTTCTGGAGGTTTTTTGGAAATGGTTCAGGTGGTGAAATCAGAAGCACATTAGCAATGGGTTGAACATTAATGTAAATGTCATAAAAAACAAATATCTGCAACCAGCATATTAATGAAAGAGAATATAGGATAAGGCAAATTTGTAACCAGAATGGGGTCATTTCCTGCATCAGATCATTCCCCTAGATTTATGCACAATAGGAAGGTCAGTCTGCAGAAGTCTTCTCTAGCATAATGAGGAACAGAGAACAGCACGTTCTGGCCAATTTGCATAGTCATCCACAGGAGAGATGGCCGCGGAACAGCTTGGCTGAGCATTCCCGGAAGAGTGCTTCTAGGTGGTACAAACAACAGCAGCAATACGATCAGGGTATCGAGTTCCTCTCTTTCACAGATGATGACTCTTCATTCATCTTACAAGTAAAAGGCACAAGCAAAGATATTAATAAAACCACTCCAATACAACACAATACTTTTTCCTTTCAAATATACTGTAAATAGATGTTACATGAGCTAATAATAGTTCTTACTTCTTACTTTTGTATATTTCATTTCACATGCATCCACCCTTAGTGCACATGCTACCAGCAAACAGAAAGAATATTGTTTCCTTTGGTGATGATTTTATTATTCATATGTTTCTTGTTTTATTTTTTCTGTATCAAAGTAATTCTTTATCACTGTATGTGGGACTTTGGTTTGATTTAAGTAGTACCGTGTTTCATTAATTCAAGTTGAACAGGTACTTATAGTTATGTTCTTAATAATATGATGTATAAATATCTGAATGTATTTCATATAAATAATAAATAAAATGATTATTGTGAGTCAATGATAACATACAGTATATGAAAGGGGCAAGTAATTAGCAATTTAAAAATATTTAGTAACAACCTTAAAACATATTGGACCAAGAAGGGCCATAAATTATATTGCACATCTCTCATTGAGTCTACAACCAAAGTTGCAGTGACCGCATTTACTTTGGTTCTCAGTGACATCTGTGTGACTTTGACTCAAGTCCCAATGACTGAACAGTAGATGATTCATGTTCTACTGATACACCTGTCACAGATAACTATAATCCCAATGACTCCAGAAGGGTGTGCTGATACCTGCAGAGATCTAATTTCACCTTATTTTTTACCACAGTGATTGTGATTATCAACCACTAGAACTAGAATCTTAGGAGTATCCAATGATTGAAAGTGAATGAATCAAAAATTAGCTGGTTTAAAGATAAATCATATGTTAAAACTTAAACCCATACTGAACAGCTTTAATAATAGCTGAAGGGTACCACTGTCATCTTCAGTTATCCCCATCTAATGAGCAAGATACCCTTCTACTTCACCTCAAAGGCTTAAGTGTAAATATTGGCAGCAGAAGTCAGTTACTGAACAATGCAGCAGTGTGGAGCACAATGGTACCCACCACCAGCACATTCTCTGTTCTCCATGTTTCACTGAGATTTGTGAGATTTTACCAGAATGTCTGCCACTGACCTATGCGCTTCCACCGAACTTTAATCAAGGATTCTGTTTTTAAAAAAAACACAACAAAGAATTCATATATCCACATTTCTTACAATATTTCTTTCTTATTTTAATGAAAACGTATTCATAGCAACATAGGAGGAAAACAAAGTCTTTGATTTTCATTTCTATCGTGGAAATTTCATAATGATTAAATAATGAAAGTTACATAATAGCTTATTAAATAAATACTTTCAAAGCAATCATGAAAACCTGAGCTGAAATCTTGCTGAGGTGAAACAGTGTTTTTTTTTTTATTTGGACATTAGGATTAGGGAATTTACTTTCTGACTGAGAATAACAGTTTATAATTAAAACAGAAAGCATAACTCAAAATACCTTACAGATCTAATGAAGAACTGTAAAATAAATGGTGGTGAACCTATTAAATTGTTCTGAAGGAATATAAATATGCAATTTATGTACGTATATAGCAGTTCACTTATTCAAGTTAATCAGGGAAAACTTAAAATGCTATTATATGTCAAATGCCACATCATCCATGTTACATGTCTCTAGTTACTGACCACTGGGGTGATAACGCAATGCTTACTGGGAATATTCATGAGCAGATTAAGAAATCAATAATACCAAACAGTATTCAAACAATATTCACACATGCTGGTCCTATCAGCTTGTGTGGTCTGTTTCTATATATTTTACTAGAATTTAAAGCAATAACTGTTATAGGAATGGGAGAAATTATACGTTACACAGTAATCTTCACTAACAGGATAAAATATGTCCTTTATTGTTCTCATAATAATTTTCAGTTTTTCTAATTAAACACATAACACATGAAACATAACTATTCATAAACTGTTGAAGAACTGGCAACAAAACATTCAATTAAAATGAAACCTTGAACCTGGCAGATAAAGTAGAGTATTACCTTGGAGTTGCTTTATTCTGACTGTAAATGTCAATTATTGTAAGGAAATAGGAAGGGATAAAGAAACACCTAGACATACAGATAACGTGGAAGTGTTTGGTGTTCCATCTGTAACAGTAAGGACATCCCATTTGTTGAGCCTAATGCACTTTGCTAAGATTTGGCTACAAAAGACCAGTGGGTAAGTACATGAAATGATTTCCACTGGTATGAGTACAGGTTACACTGGGATGTAAACTTTCGCACATCCTATCTTGCTTGCCTTTTTTGAGACTTTTTTTGACTATTTTGAGGCACACACACACAAACACGCACAGACACACACACGTTTGAGAGCAAAGCTTTGGAACTGAGCACAGGATTGGGTATTTAACCAGCCGCCCTATCAGAAGGACTTTGTGACAGGACTCAAAAGCAAATGTGGAACCTATCAGATCATAAAGTTAGACAAACATATGTCAAAGTCAGGATGCACTAAACTACGGCGGAACACTGACTACTTAAGTCAACAAAAATTTCAAGTCTGTACACAACCAAAACCAGGACATCAGGACAAGGTTATTGACAGATTTTGACACACATGAAATAAATATCCCCAAATAAATATACTTTTCATTGCCAGCTTACAACTTTTGCACAGTATTATAAACATAACATTTCATTGTTGAAATGTTGGAACATCGTAACATTTCAGACTGTGACATAGAATCAGTAGCGGCAATGAAGGCAGATCTAGTTAAAACTGCAGTCATACAGTATATAAAGCTGGATGTTCTATGAGAGAAATTCAGCTGGAAACAGTACTTGAGA
Organism: Paramormyrops kingsleyae; assembly: GCF_048594095.1. Lineage (NCBI taxonomy): Eukaryota > Metazoa > Chordata > Actinopteri > Osteoglossiformes > Mormyridae > Paramormyrops > Paramormyrops kingsleyae. The sequence goes on along the minus strand of NC_132801.1, from coordinate 19,314,856 downwards.
TGAACCCCTGCAGGGACTGAGGCTACAAGGGCATGGCCTTTAACCACGATGTGTGCTGCCTTTCTGCTTTATGGCATCTTACAGTAATCTCTCTTCAGATCATTCAAGTAAAGTGAAACGTCAACAAATCTCTGCAGAGATCTATTTTTGGATGTAACAGGCTTCTGCTGTTTACAAAATATGCTTTTGCAGAAAAGAAAAAAAAAACTGTTTTGATGACTATAAAGTCTATTCTCTGAGCTGCTGTGATGGTGCAGAAAGGCACTTTTCTGGTGCCCTCAGAAAACACTCGCGATGCAGAAAGTCAAAGGCACTCTGCTGCTTACGAATGCTTGTTTGCCAACACCCATTACATTTGAAATAAAACAAAAAATCTGAAATTTTATATTTAATTTCAACCTGTTAAAATGATAACAGTTTGATGTTTTTAGCGTTTTTCCATCTTGTCAATAAAATCCAAGAAAACAAACTGGCAAAAGTAACTGGTAGATGCTTCATTAACTGGAATCGGTATAAAAGTAAATTCTCTCTTCCCTCCATTAGGTCAGAAAAAAAATCAGATTTACTTCAGTATAAATTTACAATTATTTATTCCATTAGCTAGTGGTTCTTCTCCAAGTGCAATGGCTCGCAAAATTAGAATGCTTATCTGAATGTTCCAGCCACTCCACTTTATTTTCCAATAAAATGTGTAAATTACATGAGATGTGCTCCCCTGCAGGGTTACATACAGTAAGGGCATTTGCTACATTAATCATTAGACTATTTCTATTGCTATTCTCCTGATGTACAGGTATGTACATAGCAACACTGGAAGCCTGAGTTAGGTTAGTGGATTAGAAACATGTAGAAAGACTCTTTGTAGCTTTAATGTTTTTATTGCCTGTTTCTTACCTCGGTCATGCTGAAGTACTCATGAATGTGAACAATTCTATAAATGGCAATGCAAGTTTTTTTTTTAATAATATATGAGTACAAAGTAACGGAAACCCAAAAGAATGTTTTGTTGCTGAAATATTTCTCTGAACATTTTACAGTAATCCACGTTTGTCTTTTTTTCCAAAGATTTCCCAGGAGTTAGAGGAGTCATAGAAAGGTCTTCTTAAGACTGGAATGAATCTACCATCATCAGTCTATGTCGCTTGGTGGTTCAGGCTTCAGACTCTGAATATAGTTTCTCTGATTCAGTTTTATACTCATTTTTATCAGCATTTCAGTGTAACAGAATTTCACATTAAATGTAAACAAATAAAGCATATATGAAGAATTTACTGCATATAACTAATGCACGTCATGATCAGTCCCTACCTTGTCCTATTCTGCCTGTTCTTCCTCTGTTTGGCCAGCAGGTGTCGCTGGCCATCCCGTTCTTCCCTCAGTGTTCTTAGTTCCCATTGTTTTCTCTTACTCCCTGGGCTGCTGGATGGCTGAGCGTGAGGCTGAGAACCGTGCTTCCCTTCTAGGTTGCTGGACATTTTGAGTTTATTAAGCTCCCTTGTTATTTTGTTTTTGGTTATCCCTGCTCATATTTGGTTTTGTAGTTAAGTCTAGTTTAACCTTTGTTCCCAGTATCCCCTAGGGTTTGAATCCTTAATGCTTTGTGATTGTTAATTATGCTCACCTGTTCCTTATAACTCCCAGTTTCTACTGTTCGGTTAATCTGCATGGCCCACATCTGTCTCTCATCTTGACCTTGTCATCCTTGTATATACATATGTGTTTGCCCTTGCCTTGATCCTCTGTCGGTCATTGAATGTGTGCTTGTTCCCTGTGATTTACCTGGATTTACAGGCAGAGTAGGAGTCACTTCTTGTACTTTTCTCAGCCTTTTCTGGTGTTTGGTCTGGTCTTTTTGACCTCTTGTTTTGCCTTTCTTACTGTCGGTTTAGAATTCTCGTGGTTCCTCTTTGTTTCCTGTCCTGCCAAGTTCAGTGTCAATAAATCTTCCCCCTCATTTGCTATGAGGTAGCACTCTTGATTGTCAGTCCTTGCCTCACACCCTCACATCAAAATGCATATGATATTGTAGCACTGGCGATATTTCTCTGCCTGCTGAAGAGCCATGTATATAGCCCCTGTGTATGTCTTGTTGTATATAGCTATATGTATTTGTAGTGTAAACACCTGTGCTACCGACTATCCCGTGTACCTTTACCTGTGTTGTGTATGTATAATCCTGACCTGCTATAAAATGACCTGCCGTATGTGAGCCTTCCCATCTAGTGCACACCCACCTCCCCGTTTTCTTGCCATGTTGGTCACTGTATTGTTGTTGCTTGTGTGCGGTCCTGTTATGGGTTGTCAGTAAAGAGCAGCTTCTTGCAAATCCGTCTCTGCTTGTCTCCTTCGCCGCTGCTGCGAAGCCTCGGTCTGCCCAGCACTACAACATTATAGCTTCAACGGATGCATGATACAGGAAGCCTCTACAGATACAGTGTCACCTGTACAGATGTCAACATTTATTGCATGTTTATTGCATGCATGTTTGATGATTGTCCATGAAAAAGGAAACAATGGACTGAGTTTTATGAAAAGGATGAAAGTTACTGTACACATTATTAGTCAAAAATAGCAACCATTATTGCCTCTGTTTACCATACTGTATTCACATAACATTAGGTTGTTTTATTCATCTAACTTTATTCATTTAGCAAAAAAAAATCAGCCATGTTATTTTATTCATTCAGCCAAACAGGTCATTGGCAGCTTTTAACGATCTTTCCCATTTATAAAAATCTTTTATACATTTTCCTAGAAGAGTGCTTTGAAGGTTTAGTTTATTCTCCACTCAGTGACTCACTGTTTTTTACATTACTACTTGTAGTGTACTCTGCTCATTTATTTAAAAACTACATCCATTAAGCTACATTATTAAAGTATTTAACAAAAGGGAATATTGGTGTACAATGAATAATGCACTCATCATTGAAATAAACCAACTATTTAAGTGCCCAATTAAGAGTTTGTGAGCAGAAAAACCAGATAGCACACCAAAGCAACTCCAGTACTCCAGAACATCTCAGAGAAGGTCATACACCTACGCAGGATTCGTGAAAAACATATGAACTAGACACGCTCCCATTAAAGTATGCCTAAACCTGAGGACGTGAATAGTTGATTCGTTGTTCCATGACTGAGATGAATCCACATGGTTTCTGTATGAGCTGCCTCGATGTCACCAAAATGTTCCTATATACTTCTGCAATATATTAGAATGAATACTTTGGATTAACTGTATGGGGATACTGTCAACATTTCTTGAATGTAGGTTGAAAGTTACATATTCCTTGAGTTATTTATTCTACATATTCATGTACTGTATACTGTAGCTTTTTCTGTGTGAGGTGCTTTCCTTTTAATGTGTTTTTGTGGAGGGTGTTTTATAACAATATTCAATAAGTAAATATGTAATTTAAATGATTATTAAAATAATCATTGAAATTATTATTTAAAATACAATTTAAACGATACCAGCAACCACTATCTGTCAAAGTCAAACTCATCAAACTCAGTGGCCGGGCTCTAAACAAACCATAACATCTGATTGGTTACATTGCAAACTAAATCTAAGCTTGCCTTTTTGATTGAATTGTTATTTAAATCTGCATTTTGTCTGTTCCGTCCAGGGGCTTTATACATCCTAACTTCCAAAAATCCTAAATATACTCTCCTAACTGTAGAGTAACAGTTAAGTTGACCTAAAATTCACTGGCCACTATATAATGTTAGCTATAGCTAATCTTATTTAATCTGTATGGCTGCTCTTTTATTGCTTTTACACAACCAAGGAAATGTATGGAGCTCCTCTCATGACATAATGATATAAAAATGATACATATCGTGGCCACGTTATAATATATCATGGGAATGAATTACAGTAGTCCCCCGTATCCACGATTTCAGTCATCCGCGATTTACCTTGGTCAGGAAAAAAATGTTAAATGTGTAACAGTACGTTTTTTCATCGTTCCCTCGACCTTTGATGGGTATAAAAAGCATGATTTACTTTGCTCCGTTATCCCATGATGCATGATATTTTTCCATTGCTCTATCGTCTCTTAAGAATTAGGCTAAAACGTCATAATCCCTTTCATTTGAGAAAGAACAGTACTGTACAATAATGTATAATGTACTTTAATATTACTATATTTAATGTTGGTAATGTCTTACTGTGTTTAATTGTCAATTAGACTACACTAAAATCATGCTATATATCAAGTCCAAGGATTGTTTCCACTATCCACGGTAGATCTTTGAGTGTATCACCTGCTCATATGGGGGGACGACTCTAGTAAAACGCAGCCTTAGCATAGGAACGATAACTTAATTACAGTAAGAACTGTTCATCTGTAAGGGCTTTTTCCTAAATCAGGTTCTAACCCTAGTTACTATTGTTACCAAACAGTTAGGAGATATCGGAGCTATAAGTTAATAAGTTTCTGTAAAGCGGCCCAAGGATGGAACAGACAAAATGCGGTTATAAATGAGAATTCAATCGATTAGGTGAGACAGATCTGTTGTGACTTCTTCTGCATTGTAACCAAACAGATGTTAGGTTTTGTTTAGAGCTCATCCACTGCGTCTGATGAATGACTTTGACAGGTAATTTTAATGGTTGCTGATACAATTTAAATGGTCATTTAAACAGTACTTTAAATAACAATATAAATTATTATTTTTTTAAAATGCATGGCTCGCGTATCTCCTCCCTAACGTGGCCCTGATGAGCTTGGTGCATGTTAGTCCTTGTATTTAAGTACCTGTTTGTCCCGTCAGCCCCAGTCCAGTAAGTGACGTCGAACCTTCCTGGTGCCTGTGCCCTTCCTGGTTGCCAGTCCTCCCATTTGTGATCCATCATGGTCTCTGATCACTTGCTTCAATAAACCCCCTTTTGTTGTGCCACAGCATCTGTCCTTGAGTCCTTCATTCCTCTAGTCACAACAATATTTATAAATGATCATTTAAATTACTATTTCAATTGCAATTTAAATAATCATGTAAATAACATACTCATGTATTGAATGTTTTCCAGAAATTTTTAAGGCAGTGCGCACTGTTTTTGAAACACGAAGGGAAAAAAAAAAGCCAAAGTGTTTAAACAATTATAAAGACCATTTTAACCAATATATTGGGGGTATGTGGTCTACTTCAGCTGACTCTGTGTCGTAAAAGGAGAGAGTGGAAAATGGGGCAATAAGAGCATGATCAAACTATGTCTGATAGCTGGCCTCAGAAAAATGAGATCTGCAGTTGATGACTTTCACTGAGACGGAATAGGACTGCTGAGTTTGCTCCCTTCAGAGGGGATTAGGAACTAAATTGTGTCTGTCATGTGGATGGAGATAATATTAGTTTTGACATTACATTAGCCTTCTGAAGAAAATAGAAGCAATAATACATTCCATTTTAAAGGCTTGGATGAAAAAAAAAGGCAATTTGATGTTCATCTTGCGTTTTTATCTGTACACTTCTGTTATAGATAGAGTTATATATTCAAATCTGTTATAGATTTGAATTTGCTGCATGCAGAATTATGATGTCATTGCAGTGTTTGCCATGTAGAAACATTCCAAAAACAGTTTTTCTAACACCTGCGCAGCTACTTAAAATAGCTTAAAATAGTCCCAATTCAATAAGCCATAAAAAACACTTGTAATAGATTAAAATCAAATTTGCTTTTCTTGACTGAGTACTCAATGTGCTTAAAATTTGTGTGCAAAACTGATATACAAATGACTATTGTAAAAAGATACATATATAAGTGTTTCTAATCAACGTCCTGTACCATTTAGAAGTTAGAATAGCTCACCAATTAAACATTTGATTTTATACCGAAAATCTGTATCATGAGAGTATTTTATTACAGGTCATGCCAGTGTGTTCGGGGTTATATAAAAAATTAGTACATATAAAAGACAGCCGTAATTGATTAAATGTTTATTCACTGGAACAGGATTCGCATTAAAACTTGCGATGGCAGAAAATTCTAAATAAGGCATTAATAAATAAGTAAGCCTGGATATTGCTTCAAGCATTTATATTTTACCAGTATTATTCCACAGTCTGCAGGCTACTAAACAGACAACATAAATTCAAGTGAAAACAACAAGGCCTGGAATCCAAAGGACTAAGACTAATCGTGTATGAGGAATGCTACTTACTCTGTGGTACTTCTGAGCTGTTGACTACAGCTAATAGCTCATGGAAACTGGATATCTACGTGTCTTCACTAAGATCAGCATATGGCTTTTTATGATTTTTTATATGGTTTATGTATTCATTCTTTTATCATTTTGCTTAAATTACACAGCTGTAAAATGCAACACAGAATCTGAACTACAAAACCAAGATGGTCTCATGCCATATAATCAACTCATTTCAGCTTCCTGTGAAAAAGTGACAAATAAAGATAAATAGCTTGTGTAAAGAATTCTGTTTCAATCAAATAATTTTTAGAACAGTACAATTTAGTTATACCACATATATTTTATAACATAATTGCACATTGTGCAATAAAAGATCTATTATGAAGTAATAGTGGTACATTTAAAGTATTTGGGGGGGGGGGGGGGCAATCTAGGTAGTCCTTGTTAACACATCCAGGTCACCTTCAAGTTCTCACAGCCTTATGAAGTAGTTAATTAGAAGTTAGCTGTTTTCAGCCTACCAAGGCAATGTCCTGCAATACAGAGGATTTGCTAAGACTTTAGAGAGCCCTAAATGCCCCTTTGAGTCACCTGAAGTGAGTGGAATTTATGTTCTCAATTACCTCAGCTAAGGAAGTAAGTGAATTGCAGGTATTCCCAATTTACTGGATGATTTTTATGTTTTTTTTCCTCCTTTGTCGATGTTGTCTTCCAACTGTGCTTTTTCGCCTTAACATGATGCTTCTGCTTTCTGTTAACCAGACTACTGGCCAGTATCCATTTCGTCTCCCACCTTGCTTGGGAACAGTGGGTACCTGTCCTAGTCTCTCCATTTAGAGCTGTGAGAATACATATGGAAAGTACAAAAAAAAACTCACAGTCGTGCCAAACAGCCATTTACAGTATTTCTTATAAACCTGGACTCTTTATCTGATCATTTTCTAAATGAAGAATATGTTACTAGATAGGGAATAGTAAAGACAATTACACAAGCATATGTTGGGGAAAGACGCTCTGCATGTTTGTTATTGCGTGCACACTCACTTACTGTAGGAGGCCCGCCAGCACCGCAGGGGGCTTTGGGGAGAGCATTGATATACAGCTGCAGATTACTCAGCCCTTCCTGCATTTTGCAGATTCCACCAATGCAGCTGGCTCCACCTCTTTTGGAAATATAGCATAACGAAATATAATAGTGCTCTGCAACAGCCCTCTGATTCTGCGATTAGCATAATATTAGTGTTTATTTAACTCGAGAGAGCTGAAAGCAAATAAAATAGAATAGGTATACTGTACCATAGGTGAAGCAATTATTATTTATCTTGTAAAAAGTAGGGGAATGCAATTTAACTCAATATACAGCTGCCAGTATTACTTGCATTCATCCTAACACATTTCAGTATATAGTCTTCATTGAATTTGAATTCTGCAAATGGTTTGTCAGGTCTCACGGTCCAGCCTTCACAACAGATTTACAATTTAGTAGATTTCACAGCATTCCCAGCTGTGGGAAAAAAAATAGATTTTTAAAATTATTTATTCTCTCATTACTGTGTGCCATGTTAAAGTAGATTGTTGATATTTAAAATTATTTCTTTGCTATTTATAATTATTTTGTTGCTTTATGTTTGTACTTTCTGGCAAAAATGAGCCCAGTGTTTATTCTTCGCTTCTGAGATAGAGTTGAGGTCCAAAGTTTTATATTTAGATTTTAAAAATTAGTTAAGCTGCTTACGTAATTGTCACAAATATCATGTGAAAGAGTATATTGATCAGTGATGGATTCACCAAATATTTCTGTTCAAATAACAAAATCCAAGGACAGCTGTGAAAGAAAATTCTCTTTCCTCCTAAATTAATTTAATTCTCATTTCATTCTCATAATTTTCATTCTCTACTCATCAAAGCAATGTTTGCCCAAAACCAAGTCAGGGTTCTTTGGCGGGAGGAATGTTGAGCAACGCCGTTTTATTGTATTTCATTACTCGCTGTTATTATAAAACATTCTTTATGTATGGCTGTGTAGCATGGATGGATTGATCATATATGAAAATTTAAGAGGACAACAATATATTTTTATACATAACATTGAGTTGAAAAGTACGGAAATTGTACTTGAAATAGTGTTATCTTGTAAATGTGTTATCTTGCAATACTTTTCCATTCCCTCGCAATAGTTTTGTATTACTAATACCGTACCTGTACTGTGTCCCTTTAAAGTTCAAAACATAGAATAAATGGACTAACTGAACCTAAATGATCCAATCAAGTCTGCTTTAAGCATTAAACTATGGGGCACAATGCACACCATGTAACTTTCATATAGATCTATGTGTTTATATACGTATTTACTAATAATTTAATTATAAAATAGGCTTTGTGTTAATGATTTTGTCCAACCGTAGGCTAATAAGTGTTCAAAGCATGTTTTTAAGATAGGCTTGGCTAGGCTATGATGTTCCTCAAACAGTTATTACATCCCTGTATATGCAGGGAATGATGCATCTTTCCAAAATAAAATCTCAGGAGACCTTGCATTCAGCTAATTGATAATGCAGTCAGCAGGGAATTAATATACACTGAAATTATAAAACTAGCATTATGGTCACGAGAGGGGGACTATAACCTCAAGTCTTTTCATGTAATAGGGTCCAAGTCGGGTCAAAATCTCGAGTCATTTACCCTCAAGTCCAAGTGGAGTCCAAGTCTTTCCATCAGTTTTGCCCAGTCGAGTCATACGTCAGTAAATTTGTGACTTGAATCCCCGCCTCTGATAAATACATATAAAAAACACGCAATACTAAAGTTACACGGTGTACATTACCTCCCGTAGTTTAATCCTTGATGCACACTTTACAGTGTGTCTGTATTATTTAGGTTTATCCTTGCCGTCGCGTTGCAGCCAACAGCAAAGGGGGCAAGTATAGTGAGATCAAGGGAACGCAAAACTATTGCAAGGGATCGCTAAAGTATTGCAAGGGATCGCTAAAGTATTGAGTTAAAATGCAAAAGTATTGCGAGGGAACGCAAAATTATAAAAAAAAAATATTTTCCCACTCTGATCTCTTAGGTGCTCCGTAAAAAAGTAATAAACTGGTGATATTTAAAAATGTAAAAATAAAATTATTGCCATACCCATAAGTGTCCATGAAAAAATGGCAAATTCTATGCTTTAGTGTTCCTATTTCACTTTATATAGCTATGATAGTCCAGGATAAGATTATAAACGTAATTATGAAAGCATAACTATGAATTTCCTTTTTCATAGCACTGATATGAATATCAACTGACAGGACATTAACTACACAGCCAGTGTAATCTGTTTGATGAAAATATATTAAAACAAATTCCAGGCATGAATAATAAAATAAATGATGAAAATAATTTATATTTGCTTATAAAATTATTCAAGGTATCACAGTTCATATATTAAGCTCAACACTAACCAAGCTTTGGCGCTGTTCTTGGCTGTGTGTTTGGTTTGCATGTTCCCTTAGCCTTCATCCTGGTACACTGGTCTGTGTTTGGTTTGCATGTTCCCTTAGCCTTCATCCTGGTACACTGGTCTGTGTTTGGTTTGCATGTTCCCTTAGCCTTCATCCTGGTACACTGGTCTGTGTTTGGTTTGCATGGTCCCTTAGCCTTCATCCTGGTACACTGGTCTGTGTTTGGTTTGCATGTTCCCTTAGCCTTCATCCTGGTACACTGGTCTCCTCCCATGAGTCTAAACACATGTGGTTTAGGTAAATTATTGTCTTTACACTCACTGCCTTTTGTGAGATCTCTGATAGACCATCATGCTGTCCAGGGTGTTTGTGTGCTTTCTGCGTTTAACTCCAAACTTGTCTCAACCCTGCAGTGGGGTAGTGATTATTGGGAGAATTGGTGGCCTTCTGGATGTGGACCACAGTGCAAGTGATTACGGCTTGTTTTTCAGTTAAAAGCATTCATTATTAAAATGCACATTTGATGTTTCTTTCTTCACTTTTCTTCTCTTTTGCAAGGAAAACTATTATGTTAACCTGGCATTTTTAAAAATGCACATTTTTATTTAAAGACAAAAAGTCAGTTATTTATACAGAATCGTTGTACTGTTGATTCTTTTGAGAATTTGTAGAAAGAACAAAAATTGTATAAAAAATGCAGATTGTTTTCCTGTAAGAGAAATTGTACATACATAATTGAAAAGTTTTTTTTCTTGTACTATTTTTGTTTAAATAGCCTAAGACAAAATAATTATGAAAGGAAGTCTGTTCATCTCAGTGGCTCATGGCCAAAAACATTGCTACTCTCCTCTGTCTTCTTGTTAATGATTAAGAACATTGTACATATTTGAGTGTGCATACATTATTCATATACATATTCATATTTGTTTTGCATATATATTTAAGGCCTATATTTTAAAAAATGTTAATTTTAAATAATGCCATTTTTTCAGTATTATCCTCCTTGTCATCCTTCAGTAGGGAAGGTTGCCTATTGTTCTGCCGTCTTGACATGACAAAGAGCCAATTCGTAAAGTGCATGGCGGCTGTGACTCTGCCTGCTGCCATTTTTCATGTACCTGTAAAATATTTAAGGGGAATATTATGGTATCCAGGCATTAATCAAGGTTAAATACATTTACAGGCTGACACCAAGGCTACGTTGCCAACAGAGGACAACATTTGATCTAGTATACCTCTTAAGAAGACATTTGACCTTTAGCTAGATTGATAATTCAGATAAATCTCCAGAACATTAATCTGACTAAAACTGGATTGTAAGCACTAATTTGCATGCAGAAAACACATACTAGTGTGGTACTGAGGACTCTTTTGCTTTAGGGGAAATGCCTTTGTTTTGGAGTTGAATTTCAGTAACAGTGTATGGTTTTGTACTTTATATTGTTATATTATTTTGAAGTTGCTTCATGGTATTTATTATTATATTTGACATTTTTTGTTTCTTTTATCCTGCTCTTTTGAACTGCCTACCTTATACAAAGCTTTTACCAAAACACGGAACATAAATGGAAACTAAATTAAACAAGCTAAACCTAGTAATTTTCTAAACTAAAACTATTTATGCGCTCTTAAAATAAAACTGTGCTTAAATAACAGATGAAAATACATAAACAAAATTAATAAAAACAAGCCTTTTCCAACACTGTACTGAAAAAAGCAGTTGGCAGATGAATGGACAGACATATTTAAAATATCATTTTCAGTTAAGCTTTATGTTGCAAAGTGAATTAATGTTGCTAATATTGTTAGTATTGATTTTGAACAAATGTTGCATAGATGTAACTATGGTTGGTCTTCCCAAAAACTAAAGGAAAAACCTTGCGCAAGCCAGGCATTTAGCAGCCCTGTTTATGAGCCCTACCTAATTTGATTTAGTGCAAGTCATGTACTCAACTCAACCATTTTCAGCGTCATTGCATTCATCATCTTTTGACGATGAAGAGCTTAAGATCTACCTCTGCTAAAACCAGTCAGTGGAAATGTGATGCTTGACTTTCCCCAGTGCATAATTACAACCTCGTTGAGATACAGCCCCAGCTGCTGTTTATAATGTTGTCTATTCTGCACACTTGTGATTACTAAAATAAACCTGCGCCATAGCTTTAACTCCAGGAAAACCGAGAAGGCATGGTGTCAGATGCTTATGGTCAAGGAAGTTCAGCTGCAGTCATGCAGAATTATATAATTTACATTACAATTTACAAACCATGAATTATTGAATGATTAGCAGGGACATTGGTTTTACCCCTTCTGCATCTAACAATGTACAAGCATAAATATATGGAATTATTTCTTAAGGTTATTAATGTTTTTTTTTTGCCAACAAGCATTACCTGTTTCCATTTTCATAAACTGAAGTTGTGCCTGGAAATTACCAACTTTTCAATGGCTGAGCTAAAGTCCCATTTGTTGTGGATAAATAAATAACGCTTAAATATTTATATGTACAATGAATACATTTTCCACAGCTTATTCATATCGACTGCCAAATTGCCTATTTTGCATATATTAAATTAGCCTTATCAGCATGATGTAGATTGTTTTTTCTTTAGCATGTAAAGTCCATAAAGCACAGCACCAGTTATGTAGAATAAAATCCATTAAAGGAATATAAATATAAATGTATACATATAGAGATACTAGTAAAATAGACATAAATGTTCATGGAGTAGAAGCACATCATTTGTTGTGGTATGTGATGGTTGAGGGGATTCCGGAATCTGAGGTTTGCATACTTTGAACAGTTTCATGCATATTTGTCTGGCACTTCATGCTATAGTAAACATGAATGTGTAGTCTGATGCTGTCAGTGACTTAATGATGTTCAGAAGACCTGAGCTGATCTATCAGCAGCCTTGTTTGTTAGGAAGCCTTTTTCACATGGGTGTGCAGACTTTAATAGGCACAAGACATTCATAATGAACATTGCTAATCACAGTTCAGCACAGTGTTGCACTGTTATTCACATCCTTTTTAGAGAGCCATTGTCAGTGGAAAATGAATGAGGGGGGGACACAATTTAAATGCACAGAGGGGGTTGTGACGTATCCCTTTAACCTGCACCCCGTATTTGAAAATATCACAAGCAACAGGACCTTCACAAAATAAAATGCTTGAAACACACAAACATGCCCAAATATGTTCTGGTTTAAACCCTGATAGTCACGAGATGCTAACCAAGCACACTCTGATTCCTAAAAGTTTTACTTTTAGAACTTACGCTCACAAGACGTGGGATTCCCTTAGCATTACAAGCATTTCTGGAGATTCCACCCCAGGTCAAGCACATTATTTTGAAAGCTCTGACCCATTGGAAGAATCGAAGGAAATCTTGTCTCAATTAGTTCAGCAACTGTAGTGTTCGGTCACCATTTCCCACGATATGTCCAGTTTACCTAGTCTCGAAAACTGAAAATGAATGTGTAAAAAGTGCCTTAATGTGTTTTATAGTAGTTTTCCTGCTTAATTCCATTCCTGGCCTTGTGTCCTAAGTTTTAAAAGTCATTCCCAGTACCCCCTACTGAGTGGCCATCTACCCCAGTGACCAGCGGCATGAAGCTGTTATGTGGCATAGCTTTAACATAAGCTGGGGCTTGAACTTGTCTTTTTCTGGACTATTTATTTCTTCCTGTTTCATGGAACTGCAGTTATTGGGTGGCCAAGGGGTTCATCAAAGGTGAGGCTTGGTAGTCCCCATGTAACGAGGTGGCTGGATGGAAACTCTTGTCATCTAGCGAAAACCAAACGGATGATCCTGTATACGGGCATATTTTGATAAGTAGGCTGAGAGCGACACATTGAACGCTGTGAATGGTGTGTACTTGCAGTGTACGTGCTGAAACCTACAGGGGGAAACTGGTGACACAGACACCATATTTACAAGAATTTTTCTGTTTTTGACCATTTAAACTTGGGGCCAGACCTACCTTTTTACACAGTACATACTAGAAACATTTCAAATAATAGTTTTTTTTTTCACTTTTTAAAAACATGCTCATTAATGTGTACGGTAAATTTTTACAATGTTTCCTTTGCAAAAAGAAGCTGCTGAGTTTAACTATTCGTGAAGCTAGAATACAGTAAATGGAAAATGATTAGCATTTAATTGCTTATCTTCCTTACACACACAGATGTTTTTAATCCAAAGACCATTCAGACTGTTAGCCGAAGCACCTTGGAAGCATATCATCTTGTGCTGACTATGCATGTAATTTTTTTAAATATGTGCAAAGCGAAATACTGCAAAACAAACACTGATATTAAAATATACCCCACAATTCGGTTCATGGTACATTCGTGAAAAGTTTGTGCATGTGGGTGTCTGTCAGCAACATTGTTTGTTGCAGACCATTACCCATTTATGGAACATATCTCAAAAAGAAACTGTATAGAAAGAACATTCCTTTAACACTCTGAAAGACATCTAAGTGCAAGGACTTTTATGGTGGATTTTTAAGCCATGTGCCTTTCTTCTCCTCAGTGGTCAGCCAAATGTCCTCTTCTTATTGAATGTATTACTTATGATAAGAGCCAACATAACTCAAAGTCTGGAAGCAGCCAAAGCAGTGTGAAGCTTGAGGTTAAAGGAGGTTCAATTTCTATCTACTTTCTATCTACTTTCTCAGTATTAGAAACAGCACCCTAACTAACTAACTTGAAGTTTTAGTCATAGTTTTTTTTAATTCAATTGAAATATGATTGGCTTACAAATTTATATGATCTTCACTTATACTTTCCCATTCCTCTTGAATGCAAGATATTCATATTGGAGTGCAAATACATTTTTTATGTTTTGTTCATACATATTTTATAAATGTTTTAGTTTTTCATTATGTACTTATATTTGTATGAATTTGCTGAATCTGCAGCATGGATTGTTTGTGGAGATGCTGCCAAAAGGAAGAACAGCATTTTTTTTTTCTTTTTCCCACAGACCTGAGAAAATAATTACATCATAAATAATGTAACAATGAACAAAATATTATACTTAGTCCTATGTTAGGAACAGAAAGCTCTCTTATGTTAAATGGGTCGGTGCTGACCCGTGTCTTAAATCAGCCGTAAAATACCCTCAAAACAATTATTTATCATCCAATTTGTTTCTTACATCTTAGTTACCTTGTTAGGCTTCCTTATCCATAAAAAGATTGGTTTTAATATTTTTGGTGTGGCTTTCTGGACCTTTCATTTGACAGCATTCCTCTCGTTTTCAAAAAAAAAATTATGGTAAAATAAACCTCAAGAGAATTATATAAATAAACTGAATTGGTCTTATCTTGCCTTACTTGTACGGGCATGCCTTGCCTAGTGAAAAAAAAATTGATGTGGTGCTTTTATGCATTGTAAACTTACAAACGGGTCAGTGCCGACCCTAACACGATAGCAAGGTTAAACAGCATTGTTTTAGCAGATCGGGATGCATAAATATTGTAAATGCATATTAATAGTGATACTTAACTAGATTACCTTTCATTTTACATACTGTATATGCATGTGTGTTTTTCCAGATACTGTGGTTTTTTTTCATTATGAGACAAATGTTAAGCATAATCTTTGCTTGAATGCAACAATAATTATTAATCTAAATATTTCATGTCGCTATTGCATTTTGAAATCTACAGCATGTAAAACAGGCCATTTAAGCATATCCATTATGATTTTAAAAAAAATCTATATCCAGCATTTTTCAGATGAATTAGCTTTACATACATTTGAAACCAGGAACAAACTGCTGATGGCTATACATTTTCGGTCAGCTACTGCTTTACTAAGCCGTTGTTTAGATATTGATTTAATAAAATGTGCTGGAAATACATTCTGAAATAGTTCAGATTTCTGGGAAGGCTCAGCCCAAGAACCTGCATTACACAGAGAGAGGATGCTTGACATTCTTTTGAGCAATAATTTCATTATCACCCAGAAAACTGCTACAGTATAATTGCACAAGCTACATCTCTAAAGTTCCCCTAAACAGACCTTCTTCTAATCAGCGTTGGATAAAGGCCAGCACATTCAAACTCCTGCTCTTCTGTCAGAGATTATGATCATTGTCTTCTCGTTAAGCTAAGTGAATAGTGTTTTATTGAATTCATTTTCCACATATAGAACTCAACCATTTGCTGTCACGATGTGGATATACCTGGCTAAACAAGGCCAACTTAGCCAACAAGATCAGCAGATTTCCTGTACGCCTCTACGATGGCGTTTAACTGGCAGAAGGCTCTGATCGTTTTAGGTGACAATCTTTGCCAATGTAGTTTTGTGTTGTATGTAGACATGCTGCTTATTATTTTGCAATAAGCAGAATAAATCAACTCATAACAGAATATGTGATTTAGTGACCCAGTCTCAGGCTCAGTGGAAACACTGTTTCATACTGTACCTCCATGACTGGGGGCTAGACTCCCAACCACGGCTCAGCTCTGTACGTGTGTCATACCCTTGTACTCCTCATCTTTGCAGAAGTCTAGTCTGGTTTTCAGCCGCAGGGTAAAAACATGCATTTTAGTGAATGGGTGTTTAAAGTACCCACAGTGTGAGTGTACAATACCGGCATCCCAGTCACTCTTTCACCTGTCTTGTGTCCTCTGCTTTCTGGGATAGACTCCCAGATATTGTCTGTACATATGGTCTATTTTTAATAACTGCTTATTAATATTGCAGGAGTCTGAAACCTAGCAAACGCATTAAAGGGAATGCATACACATTCAAATGCACGTACAGTTCCAGAATCACACACCATGGGAGACTCACATGCTCAAATAAACATGCTTTTGCATTGTAGGAGAAACTACACAAGCAATTACACAGAAGTTTGCTGATCAAATAAGAACTAGGAATCGTGGTGGGGGTGGCATGGTGGTGCAGTGGTTGGCACTGTTGCCCCACACCTCTGGGACCAGGGTTCAGCCCAGGGGTGTGAATGGTGTCCCGCAGTGGGTTGGCACCCCATCCCGGGTTGTTGTTCCCTGCCTCACACCCATAGGCTCCAGACCCTCCTACAACCATGAATGGGGCAAGCAGTTACAGAAAATGGATGGATGGATGGAATCATAATGATTATACAATGACACAGATCAGCTTCATATATTGCAGCTGATCTGTGTGTGTGCTTAAAGTCACTGGCAGTGAATGGACACAGTGCAATTATTAATAAATACATATAAAAACACATAATATTAAAGTTATGTGGTGTACATTGTCCTCCATAGTTTGATGCTTAAAACACACTTTACAGGAAATGTCTGTAACTATTGTGAGGGAACGCAATATTTTCCTATCCAGACCTCTTAGGGCTCCGTAATGGTTTGAACTGGGCAAAAATCCGCAAATAAATAGAAGTCACAAATGTAATGATCCACAAACAGGAAGTGATCCACATACGTGTAAAACACATTTCACATGTACAAAAGTATTTTTGTGGATATTATTTTACACAACACAAATTTAAAGATAGGCCTACATATTTGTGGATAGTTAAATATTTGTGGATCATGGCACATATTTGTGGATTGTCCTCAGAGGATTACAAATAATAAAGTCCAAAAAAAACCTCCCAAACAAGCACTATACCCTATGCGGTGATGTGTAACATTGCAAACCGTCATCCAAGTACTACTTCTACCAAATGACGAAAAAATGTTGCCATAAACAATGTATTTTGTGACACCACAAAATAAATGATAGAGCATAATATGAAACGATAGATGTTTTTGTTTCCTCATCCGATGTATATCGTCATATTGCACAGCCCTATGCAAAATATGTTTAAAATTCTGACCCTGATGATGATATCAGATTCATTCAGAGACAAGGACCAAAATTATCTGCTATTATTGAAAATAAGTGAGGTCCCTGCTATGGTTTCAAGAATGATCTGAATGTATGACGGTGTCTCTATCTGCAACAAACAAACTGGTTGTCCTTCAAGAGGATAATAAACTAAGAAGATCTGTGATGAAATTGAAACAATTGACCTTTGGAATTTTCATCACATTATATTATAAAATGCATTGTATCTTGTCCTGATATCTATAATCATATTGTAACTTGAGGACTTACTTCCGCTAACAGGACCGTAGGTTTGCCTTGAACTGAGCTTTTATTCAAAGCATGCAGTCTATCCTCATTAACATCAACCCTCAATATGTCCATTTAGATTTTATTGCCTAACTGTGTGGCTTTTGTGACTGCTCGTTTAACATTTTTCTTGCCACACCCTTTCTCTGTGGGCTTATAGTTAGTCCAGAAGGAGGTAATGACTGATCTTTAGCTGTCCACCTGGACAGAATAGCCAAAAATCAAGGACTCCTTCCCCCTGCTCACCTACATTTCACGTCTGCCAAGAAGCTGACTTTGGTCATTTCATCACTTCACCTGGAAGCATGATGACTGCACCTGCTTTAGTGTTCAATTTTACTTTATTCTCCCTCAGTTATTAAATTAAAAGGTGGCTTTATACGTATTTTTAGATTGCTTTAAACTTCCCTGCCATGCTGGAGCACCAAATGTATGAGGTTCAGTATAATTTTGCCTGTGTCTAAAGCTGCATCCATTTTTACTGAATGTACTTGAGTAAAGGTGAAATACATTTTAAGCAATCTTCACATATTAAAGTCAGCATAAATGTTTCATGAAGGCATAAGGAGAATGCACTTACCCGAGCTCAGCACTTCAAGCAAGATAAAAACCGAGAGAAAATCATTTGTGTGAATGTAGGAAATGCATTGTGTATCGAACAATGCAAAATGTGGGACTAATTAAAACCATACAATTAGAATATAGAGTAAATACCTTCTGTTGGGTGTTTAAGAGTGTGTTTACTTTTATCGGGTTTCATCTTAGAAATGGGAAGCAGACTAAGAAATAACGGAGGATGTAGAACGGGGTGGCCAATCTTATCTGCAAAGGGCCAATGTGCGTACAGGTGTCTGGGGTAACCTTTAGGTCAGCTGTTCAAACCCAGGTGTGAGGACTTTTCAGCCAATCAGTCCTCTAACTAGCAATCTAATTAGGGAGATTCAGCAATAACCCGCATACACAGCGGCCTTTTGTGGATAAGACTGGCCACCCCTGATGTAGAATGTAACTAGAGAGGCATGCACTTTTTATTTGATTTGCCTTTCTGAAGCCAAGTAATACTTTAGTTACTGTTCATTGGAGTATTAATTTAGGAAGTCATTGACTGGGGATAGCTGAATCCTCTGGTTGCAAAGCTGAGATGAAAGAGAGTACTAATACTTTCTGGAGTGATTTAAAAGGAACTGGGACAGTGTTTTATAAGGGCCTGTTATTTTTGTGTGTTCATTTTTTTTGCTATTACAATATAGTGCATGGTCTTGTACACAGCATTTAATCTTCACTGGTATTTGTTTCACTCATTGTTGCCAAAACAAACCCTGAACATTAAGCATTAAAACTGTTGTGGATTAATGAGAATTAATGCAGATTTTTAGAAAAAAAGAAAAACATTTTTCCTTTGGGACAAAAATGGTTTCCTCTGAAACTGAACTTCAAAAGTTCTGTCTCATGTTTTTGATCAATGTACAATGTAATATTGTGTTTATCTTAAAAAAATAATGATCCAGGCCCTTGAAGGTACAAAAAGCAATATTTCCTTTTATTTGTTTATCAAAGCAGCATTTCAAAAAAAAACAAACCGGAGGCATTGCCTTCAGTCTCACAATCAATGAAATCAAAACATAAAATGCAGCATTCATACTTCATGTCTTGTAAAATAATTTTTGAAATCCTTTGACTGGGGACAAATGAATTCATTGGTTGCAGGGCCATTAAGTGCTTGCTGAGCTGAGCTGAATGACAGGGGTAATGGAGTGGTTGGAAAGGAAGGAAGTAGGCCAGTTAGCTATAAATGCACTGTGTGTGTGTGTGTGTGTGTGTGTATGTGTGGATTAGGTTTGTATTACATTATGGGGTATGTGAATGCGATCAAAAAACTAAAAATGCCAAAAGTCTCGGATTCTGTTTGGTTACTTATCGTTCAGGTTAGGGCTGGGTAGGGGTTAAGGTCATCACGTTCGGATTAGAGTTCTCCCCATAGAAATGAATGAAGAGTCCCCACAAAGACATAATTATAAACCTGTGTGTGTGTGTGCATGTGTGTGTGTTGGTATGCATAGATCATATTTGGGGACCAAAATGTCCCCAAAGTGTGGTTAAACCTGAAACTTCCTTACTTTTGGGGACATTTTTCAGGTCCCCATTTGGATAACCTCAATTTTATAAAAATCTGTGACTGCATTTTGTTTGGTTACTTATGGTTAAGGTTAGGGCTGGGTAGGCCTTAGGAGAGAGCTGTAGAGTGTTGTTTTGTAACACAGTTGTCTTATAGCTCTTGGGTTGAGGGTTTGACTCTTATTGTGTGCCTATGGAGTTTGCATATTCTCCCTTTCTTGTATGTCTGTAGTTAACTGGAGTGTCTATTTGTAATGAGAATTATTTGTCATGTATACTTATGCGAAATATACATGCAAGACAATTGTGGTCATTTTTCTCTTTCTTCAGGCTCCAGAATAAAGAAAAATGAGGATGTTCAACAACAACTGAACCTACAGTACACTACTAGTCAAAGGTTTTTGCACACAGTAGGCAAATAAAACAAGTTTCCTTTATAACAGGGAAAAAGTATGTAACGGTATGTTGGACATCCTATTAACTTGTTGTGTGGTGATTGCATAGTCAAATTCCTTTAACTTTAAATGCACTATTTAACTATTTCATCCCATGAAACAGCAGTATTTAATGTACATTGTAGAAAGAATGCCTTGAATTTTCTCTGCTATTATAGCTGAGAGGAGGTTACTTTGATGAATCAAAGATAACATTTTCTTGCTACTCAAATGATGAGTAAATTTATTTTTTAGCAAAGAATATAGAGTGTATTTTTTAATAAATGGTGAGTGAGTAACATGCAAATGTAGAAAATTTCTGCATGCAAAAACTTTTGACAGGTAGCGTATAGGCCTACATACAGAAATATTATTTCATACACTCCTTAATGTTACCCAGAACAACACACACTGCATTTGCCATTGATAACTGTTGTCTTCATTTCTCAGGTGTTGTTGTATTAACACAAAGACTTGTTAAGTAACATTCCCCAGAACCATGCAGCAGCCCGCAGGTAAGAACACACACTTGTGCGGTGAAAGTTACCAGGAGTGAGCTGAATGGCCTAAAAAAGGTCCAGGCCTTGCAATAAAACCATATAATCTGACACCTATTTTACATTTTTACATGGCTATAAATCAACGATACCAGAAATCTGCAGAGCAGATAAACGTATTGGATAGGGGGAACTGGAAAAAAAATATTTTAAGAGGCAATAAAAATCATTACATGTGGGAAATTAATACAAAAATTTCTATCGTTAAAATATGATTGGGCTACAAAAAGTACGTAACTTTTTAAAAGTAGTGTTATGTTTATTATGTGGAAAAGGGATAGATTTATTACACACAAAGATAATTTATATCAAATATATATATATATATACAAACATACACCACGTGTGTGTTCAATGTTATTAGGTTCATTATAACGCAAAAGACATCTAATAATGTAAAGAAAAATTGCATGTAATTTATATCCTAATAGCCATGGGAGTAATCATTTCCCTTTTGTACCCTTGCATAAGGCCCTTAACCCCAACCTTACTCTTCCCTTTGTGCCTGTGTCTCTCACAGAGGGCAAATAAAATAAAGCATAAAATAAGATGAATTTAAATGTGGTTCAATTTAATCCCTAGTCATAATAAATACATTTCTTGCTTAGAACATAAGAACACAAGAAATTTACAAACGAGAGGGGGCCATTCGGCCCATCAAGCTCATTTGGGGAGAACTCAACTAATGGCTCAGAGTTGTTAAAATCTTATCTAGCTCTGATTTAAAAGGAACCCAGGGTTTTAGCTTGCACTACATTAGCAGGAAGACTATTCCATACTCTAACAACACGTTGTGTAAAGAAGTGTTTTCTCAATTTCAGTTTAATTATTATGTTCTCCCGCTTATTTCCACCTATGGCCACGAGTTCTAGTATCTAAACTAATATTAAAGTAGCCATTTTGGCTGAACAGCATCGAGACATGTTAGAATCTTATATACCTGGATCATGTCCCCTCTTAATCTCCTTTGCGTGAGGCTGAACAGATTCAGCTCAGCTAACCTCTCTTCATAAGACATTCTTCATAAGACCAGGAATCATTCTTGTTCCAAGGCAGCAATGTCCTTTTTAAGGTATGGTGACCAAACCTGCACACAATATTCTAGGTGGGGTCTTACCAAGGAATTGTATAATCTTAGCATCACTTCCCTTGACTTAAACTCCACACACCTAGAGATGTAACCCAACATTTTATTGGCCTTTTTTATTGCTTCCCCACACTGGTGAGAGTGGGACATGGAAGCATCAACATACACACCGAGGTCCTTCTCATAATCAGCTACCTTTATTTCAGTAGAACCCATAAAATATCTGTACTTTATATTTCTACTCCCTGCATGTACTGATTCAAGACTCAAAGAAAATATTTTGCCTCATATTCAAAATGCATATTCATAGATACAAATTAAATTTTATTTAAGGTAAACACCGTTTAATAGGTCTTTTTTCTCTTTTGTTATTGAGAGCTGTTTTATGGATGACAATTTATGCAGCGTGATTATCTCATCAGACACGCATGCATGCATGTCCCATGAGGAAGTGCCGCGTCTTATGAGATTCCGGCATGTACATCTCTCTCTGTATTCAGCAGTGTTGTGTAGTTCAAGTTGTGCTTTTCATGATATTTACATTTCCTTGCTGGGACCAGGGGTGGTTTCACTTCTCTGGCGGCCCTGGCCAGACATGGGTAGGGGTCTCCTAAGTGGGCCATTTGATATTTTTTCAAATATAATTAATATATTTTGATACATTTATTTTTATAAATCGAAAGATGGATGAGAGGAAATTAAAAATGAAGGAAACATCATCAATCTGCTAATAAAATGGCAGGGTGCAAGCAGTAAACATCTGGTAGTGGGGATAGGATTGTTGTCGGGACAATTCAGCGAGCAGGATTGTGGGGGGGGGGGGGTGCATCCAAGGGTGTAACTTTGGGTTGAACATTGCTGGGGTTGAGGTCTCTACCCATTTATCGGGGGGCATTTCACACCCAAGGGAGTATCACCCTCTTTTGCCATTGCTCAGGTTGAGGCCTAAACTTGTCGGATTTTAGATCTAAATGTAAGTGAACAAAGACAAAGTCCATTTAAACTAAGGTACCGTAAATCCGACAAGATGTCAGACTATGTAAGAAATCCAGCTTTGTGATACAGCCCCCTATTCTCCACCTAGTTCAGGGTTCCCCGTTTCTAAATTGACTTTATCTCCGTTCACTTAGATTTAGCCTGGACTGTCTTAAATCTGACAAGTTACCGACCAATCACGTCTTCTGTTCATTTGTGTTTTTACATAGTCAGCCAACAGCACGCCAGATAGACTGCTGCAGACACACTTACAACAGACAGAAACAAATATGTATGATTTTAGGGTTTACAAACAGTTTTGACCATTATTTATTCACTTTACCCACAGAAAATGTAAGCAGATTTACAATTAGTGGAACTAAATTTAGCATAAGCTAATTGGTCCGCTAACAATTTACAAAGTTAGCAGAAATGCTAATCTGCTAACTAAAAAGTTAGCTTTGCTGTTTAGATGATTAGCGGAACCCTGCCCAGCACTGTAAATTAGAGACACGTTGCTATAATTTAAATCAGCATATTATCTTATACCTATAAATGGAACTTCTGGAAATTCTGTCTTCATGCAGCCCCTGGTATATGCCCCCCCCCCCCCCCCCAGATGGCTGTCTACCCTTGCCTTATGGTAGGTCTACCCCTGGCTGGGGCACATCACCCTTTAAAATCAAACATTATCAAGGATTAGATGCTGGTTGCAAAAATGGTCAGACTTATGCAAATGATGGAGAAGGAAAATTAATGAGCTTATTTCAGTCTTGTGGATATTAATGAGTTTTTTTTTCTCCTCTTAAACAGTCACTCAGCGCTCTCTACAGATACAGACTACATTTGTTTTCTTCCTGAGCCCTCGCTCAGACACCTTCAGCACAACATAGAGTTTAAAAAAGGTCTTTGCACCATCTGATCTGACCTCTGCTCCTGTCACCAAAGTACAAACAGATGAGGTAAACTGGAAGAAAAAAAAAACAGACTATAAAATGTAATTAAATAATTTGACGATTGAACAAAAGTTTAAATCTCGGTAATCTGCATAACTACTTGAAAAGAAGGCAGAATAAGACTGATTTACTTTGTAAATATATTATTTCTCCCCCAATGAGCATTTAGATCTACTGCTCATGGCACAAACAACACAATCAACAATCAACAACAATAGATGGGCTTAATATTGCACAGAACAGAACAACTGTGGTTCTTAAATCATTCTCTTTTTTAATTAGAATTGCAGAGAGATGTTGCCGGAGAGAAGGATTTAACTCCCTTCTGTAAGTTCCCATCCAAATACTTCCTCAGTTCCTGCTCCAAGCACCAAACCAGGAGTATCTTATCCTCTTGAAATCCATCACTCATCCATCCCTATCAGCATACAATAAATGTATGAATGACAAGAGACTTTATTACATAATATGACATTTTAATGCTGAAATTTTCACTTCAGTAATGAATATGACCTATCAGTGATCAATAAAGTAACCTATTTCAAGCTGTAAACTCAAGGCCAAAAGTAGGGGTGAGGAATGCGATAAAGGCTTACAAATCGAGGGTGCATGCAGAATAAAAAAGCGATCTAGCAGAGGTAGTTTATGAGCTGAGAAGCACTGCAGACAGTATCTGTAACTCACTATGGGCCGGCAGGACATTGTGATTTACTGACAAGGATTACTCAGAGTCGCATACGGAATGGAAAGTCTGACACCCTCAGAATGCTTCCACGGAACTTCCAGCATAATTTGTCTGCAGGGACCAAAAGGAGGCACAACTCCTGAGGTTGTTTTCCCATCTAGAAGTTGTTGTGCTTAGGCACCCATTGAGACAACCCTGAAATGAACCTCGACATGTAACCACAACCTAAACAAACAACTTTTTTTGCAGCTACAGTCTTTAATTTCGCATGCTACTTCCCCTGGTGTGGTGAAAATGGCTAAGTTTAACAAAATATAATCTTCTCAAGCTGCAGACAAAATACGCCTGAAAACACAGAGTTCAAAAGCGCGTACTCGGGATGGGAACTTAGTTATGAGGTCGAACACTAACACTTGTATCTATCAATTTAAGTGTGGATTACTACCCTATAATATGAAGTTTATGCGACAATTCATATTTACATTCCAACAATGTAACAATTCTGGAATACCACACTAAGAAATGCTATGTACTGTATATATTTTTCTGTCAGTTTCATGCAAATACAGTACGAAAAAGAAAAAAAAGTGTATGTTTTCATTCAGGCAGAAATATACGCTCTTATATGTGATGTTGCCAGACATGGCCAAAGTTATTTGAAGTGCAGACAGCAGTCAAAGGCATATTTGCCTGGGACCCACATTCCACTCAGACTGCATTCAGTTGTGTAGATGGGTCGCGATGGCCATCTGGACATAAGGGACCAGCTGTGGGCCGGTGAACTGTTGGGGGGCGGGGGGGGCAGGGGGGGTTGGGGGCGGGTGGTCAGCAGCAGTAACTTCCTCCATGTCTTCTGGTGGCAGGTGATAATCTCAGCCCACAGCACTGACCTTGAGAGTCCCAACAGCAGAAAAGCAGCACTTTGACACTTACTGCATGCATATATTCCTACACAGAAAAGGAGGGAAGAGCACATGCCGGTTTTAGAACGTCTCCACCAATCCGGTGCACTAGCAGAGCATGATTATGAAAGCAGGGCACACCAGCATTTTTCAGCTGCACAGCAGGCTGCTGTCATGTTGGAAACCAAAATGGGTAAAGACAGCACTGAACAGCACTGGCATTTAATAAACCATCTATCCATTCATCCATCTGCCAGCCACTCTTCCCAAGCTGGATCGCACTGTGTCTGGAGCCTATCCCAGGCAGCACAGGGCAGAAGGCTGGGGTACAGCCTGGATGGGACCCCAGTATTTAATAATCCATTGTTCTAAAAAGGTCACACTAATACACCAAAGTGATATGATCAACTATATCAAATATTTACTCAGACTGAGCTGGATCTATGCCATTTAGCAGGAAATTTGTTTATTCAGCTTAAAAACATTGCTGATAAAACAAGACGGCTGGATGAAAAAAATGTTCACAAAACCCCTTGGTCATTGATAAATTAAAAATGAGAAGCAATAAATGCAACCTCTACAACTGTTGACGTAGCAGAAAACAGATCTTATGAGATGTCCGATACTGCTTTTTTGCAGATCTAGCTTCGGGGAAATGCAGTGCAAGCCTTCAAATGACACTCTGAGTGCAGGTGTAGTGTTGAGTGACAAGATCCTGTATAATCCTGTTAATGTTCTCAGCACAGTCAATCATGAACCATAAGCACTTAATCCAGAAGTTTTGAACATCTGAGCCATAGTCACATTTTTTTAAGCTTGAGAAAAGTGACAAAGTGAACCAAATAGTGCAATGACCAAATAATGACCACTTGCCTTAATTCACGCATTATAAATAGCATTGGTTTAATATTTATATTTTCTATGGCCTCTTGCTGATTATGCTGATTACATATATCTGAATGATGCTCAACCAATGCAAAATGAAAGCTACTAAAGATGCTATAATTAAAATGAAAAAAACCCATTAGAACCAGAGAGCCAG
This sequence comes from Paramormyrops kingsleyae, assembly GCF_048594095.1. NCBI lineage: Eukaryota > Metazoa > Chordata > Actinopteri > Osteoglossiformes > Mormyridae > Paramormyrops > Paramormyrops kingsleyae. The sequence goes on along the minus strand of NC_132801.1, from coordinate 19,288,372 downwards.
AACGTGAAGGAACCGGTCCCAGGGGAGCCTGTGTAAGGTGCTGTCAATGCAGGTTAAATCTGAGCAGCTCTTTAAATTAAAGCCAGTGAACCATTGTGAAAAGACAATTCTCATCCCTGGCTTCCCACGATTATAAAAGATATTAATTCCTCCAACATTTACCGCGCTTCTTTGATAAATGTTCTCTGCCAGGAACGTTAACGACATTCAGCTGATAGGGCCGAGATTGTGCCGAGCCAATCAGGCCCTGTGCTGAGTGTGCTATCCACAATGAAGTGTGGAGCTCCGTTCCTCCGCTCCAGCACGTCGCTGAAGCCAGGCCAGCGCCCCTCTGCCATGCATTTCATTATCCAGGGAAAGTCGCCGGCCTCCTCTGCTCTTCCTCCCTGGCCCGTTTTACGTTGTTTCAACTTTTGTTTAATTTTTTTTGGCGTTTGCTGTAGAAGGTTTAAAATGAGAGACAGGTAACAATTAACACTTTGAATATCATTCTTATACAGCAGGGCCCAAAGTGTTAAATGGGGAAAAATACACAGTACTGTTCAAACGTCTTAGGCAGCCAAAAAAAATGATATTTAAATGGTCTTAATTTTGGTGCATTGTAATACCTGTACACATGGAATAAGTCAAACAGGAGAATCCATCTTTTTTAGAATCAGAGACAAAAAAAAACAGTTGCCACTTGTTCTATGATTATATAGAAGCTGTTTTCCCATAATCCCTGGGGACTGTGGGCAGCGGCTATAAGCCTTCCACTTCCTGCCTTCCTGCCAATGCAGAGGCATTGGACATAACTGCCACTTCCACAAACGCTGCTATTTTTCCCTTCTGGCTTTCAGGTTCTTACACAATCCTCCCACGGCGACTGCGCTGATTGAGCGGCTTCCCCCACATCCACACTCACTTTATTGAATCTCTGAGAGTTTAGAGCAACTGCATCCGAGATAAAACCGACTGAACTACTGAACTATGCATTCTAAGGTGGTTTATTCCTATGCAGTATAAAATTCTATATGTTTGATAAACAGTTGATAAAATGCAGAAAACTACACTTTATATTATATACTTTATATAGTATACTGTATATAAATACTTTAGTTCTGTTATACTGTACAAACACAAAAGGAGTATGAAAAGGAGAAAGGAAAGACATTCCAAACACCACTTTTATAAATTCATTATTTAAAAAAATAATAATTATTATTATGAAATTAAATTTGGCTATAAGGCTAAAACCTGGACGTGGAGTCCGTCAAAAGCAAAGGTTTTGTTTCTGTGTCATATCCAGTCAGTATAAAATACCTTGCTGTTAGTTTACCTTCTGAACTGATCCAGCAGACATAACCATGCTTTTATATGACCCCATAAACAACTGTGTGTCTGGCGCACAAAACAAAGCCCTCAGAATAACAACCAAACAAATAAACAAATACAGCTGTCAATCATAGATACACGGATTCAGTTTATATCACAGATAAAATCAATATTAAGCAAAAGCATGGCCTTCATAGTCAAAAATGAACCTTCAATAAGATTGATCACATTTTCATAAGTGATTTTTAGTATAAGAAAACCTGACAGCATTCATGGTGATGACCATTATCATTTTACTGTATACTGGTCATTTCAGATAGAGAACATAATAGATGATTGTGGTTATTATGTATTAATGGTAGAATCCTGTTCTTTATTACGCATAATGCTGTTCATATTATACTGGAAAGCCTTTTTGGTTAGTTTAGGAGGTAGCAAAGTTTCTGGTCACTTAGTTGACTTACTCTCTGTAACCAACAGCGATTTAATAAACTTTCATGGGTGAAAAAAGAACATGTGACTGAGTCACTGTCGGATCCTAATCCCTCCAGAAACCCCCTTCTTGCCAATTATGCCCCCCCCCCACGATAATCATTTTGGTCATTTTCCTGATGATACTCACCGTTGACTAGCTTTTCCAAAATCATGCAGGTTTGCTGGCCTTTTGTTTTTGAAAAAATCTAATATGACCAGATACATGTTCTGATGAAAGAATTTTATATTAGGTGTATATTGGTAAAACACAGGATTGAGTGGCTTTGAAAGCTTGCTTGATACACATAGACTGTTACATGAGATGGCACTGGCATATACTTTATCAATGCTAATGTGTTTTCCAAACCTTAGGTCCCATTGAAGTGGTTGTTAAGATACGACAGTATGAAAACTGACAAAATTACAAAATATGTATATGGAACAGCCAGCACTGCACCGCCACTTTATGTAGCAAAAACAGACATGATAAAATAAATATATTTATCCTGTGAAAGAAACACTGAAGCAAATACATGAAGGAAAACCATTAGCATTATGAGTAGTGTGTGCACACATTAAGCACACTATGGGAGCATTTTGCAAAACACTGAACAAGTTCACTAAATGAACAATCCCTGCAGTGAAAAGGCACCTCTGAGCAAAGCCTTTAATACCCAAACAGCAGCCTGAACTATCTGTTTGTTACATGTGGGGAAATCTGAAAGCTTTAAATATCAAAAATATTATGCTTAACTAAGCATATAGGCTTGATAAATAATTAGCCCAGCTAGTTAAAGATGATTCATTAAAGTAGAGTTTTTAAAGGCATCTATATATATAAAGTATATGTCCCTCATCAATTTAATGAATGATAAACTTCTCTGCTTCTTGCCATTTGGGCAGCTACACTCCAGTCGTGTACTGGCCAAGAGGAAACATATATTTCTAATAATTCCAGTTATTTGCTATCGACACGCTTAACATCACAAGTATGTTACCATACATCAAGAGTGTAATCATCCATCCACATACAGTACAGTATGAATATGTACCTTGACTTAAAACATTCACTCATGTGTGAAAAGCAATATAAGTCTGCAGAAATTCTTCTGAGATAAGGCGTTATGCAGTGTGACAGCTTTTTATATATATATAGTGAAGATTTTGGCCATCAGATGATACCCAGGAATCCCAGTATGCCATACATTGAACCTGACCCTTTTCTTCCACTACACCAGGGCTATTCAACTCCGGCCCTCGATTCCAAATCCAGGCCTTGTTTTCAGTTCTCCCCGGTAGTTAGTTTAATAATTACTGATTCTGATTGGTCAAAGGCTTCACACCTGGCTCACAGGTGAAGGAAGGCTGGAAAATCAGCAGGGCTTGGCCCTTGAGGACCGTGAGTTGAATAGCCCTGCAGTACACTAACACTGTGCCATGTGTTATTTTCAACATCATTCAATCTACAGAACATGGATGGACCACAGATATATTCCGTGTTACATTTCTACACAAGTACCGCAAATGTCTGTTTGACAGCAAAGACAAAAACAGGTGTAAGTTAATATTAAAATGCTCTTGTCTGTGGTAACATCAATTAATATGACATTCTATCTTCTGTTTTGTGCTTATGTGCCTTCAAAGGAAATGTGCCCATGGCGAACAGGATCTGTCTTCATTTGGTCGTGAGACCCCATAGAGTTGTACACGGTAAAATGACCATCTGCTTGCTTTAATATTTCTCAACAAGGTAATTCGACTTACTTAATGGACAGGGTGATTCATTGCTGTGTTATTTTCAATGAATACCACAAGCAGGTGCTTTCTATTAGATTGCAAATGTAAACAATCCAAGAGAACTGCTTATTTGTCTGATTTGCCTGGAGGAATAAATTTGCATTAATAATGGAATTAGTTCCACAGGATACAATGTGTTGCCTTGAAATAAGAGTGAAAGAATAATTTTAAAGTACAGTTTACAAGTGAATATATTCATATTTAAAAACCTGTGAGTTGAGAAGAACTCTACAAATGAATACAGATTCTCCTTCTACAGATCATGCATTCTGGACTTGAATTGTACTGCCCCATACAATATGCAGTAATAGCTTTTCCTAAATGATTATATGTAAAATATTTAATAAAAAATACAATGTAAATTAAAGGATGAAACAATTAATTTTCACTTGTTCTCTCATAGTGTAGCTTACAGTTAATCTAACTTTAGGATTGACTACTGTCTAATTGTACCACAGAGAATATAGTGCTGGATGAAACATTATAATTCCCTGATTAGCAGCCCTTTCTAACATTGTCCATTTGGTTCCTTTAATTAATTTATTCTATTTTGCTTGCTGATAAATTATTTTAATAGAACTACAATGCAATGATTGCTGAAATGTACATGTAAATATAAAAATATTAATATTTTCATTTATTTGTTATGTAACAGATGAACAGCACAACCTCTTATTTTTTCAGTGACTGGCTATGAATAAGTTAAAAGAAAAAAATATGCATACAGACAATATTGGAATCACTACATTGTCCATAAACCAATGAAATATTGAATATTCATGATCACTTACCAATAATTTGACTACTTCACATGGAGCTGTTTATCAGATAAATATCTAATTACTAGATTATTTTGTATTATTTTGCAGATTTCTGATCACTGTACAGCACAGTATCAGTAACTGGAGTAAAATTTATTGGTTTTAAATGATATTTTCCATATTTACCTCAACTGGGAATTCAAACAAATAAAGTTAGATTTTTATAATAGAATTACACAGCTAATCAGTTGAAAATCACACAAAATATTCTTTCATAATGCAGAGGGGCACCACAATGGTACTAAAATTGCAAATGAATTCCCATACAAATTTGCATAACTGAGGGATCTCTGAATCCATTTCACAGCATAGGGTTGTGGCCAATCGATAATTGCCTCGATCTTCTCAGGGTCCATTTGAACACATTATGGAGAAATTATATACCCCAGGAAGTAGATGTAAGATAGATCAATTTCACATATTTTGAGCTTGACAAATAGGTTTTTTTTTTTAATAGTTTCAGAATAATGTGTCAGACATCCTGAATGTACTCCTGAAGCAAGTTAAAGAAAATTAGGATGTCATCCAAACAGACAAAGACAAATTGATTCAAGACTTGACAGAAAAACTCATTGACAAAAAGACTGAAAAAATGAGGGAGCATTTACTAAACCGAAAGGCATCACGTAATACTCACTATGGCCCTAAGGGTGTTAAAGGCTGACTTTCGCTCATCTTCCTCTCGTACACATATAACGTTGTGTGCCCTTCACACTTCACAAGTTTTATTAAATTGGTGGCATTCTGTAGGATCTCAAATTCATGTCATCAGTCGAAGAAGAATACCATTTCTTGATGGTGTGTATGGTTATCAATACCAGCTTGGACCCCAGCTCATAATTACCACTTCAGAGAGCTCATGATCAAATGTTTTGAAGAATTCCCCTGAATCCCATCTGCTCATGGCTCCCAAGGCTCTGCATAGTCTGCAATTGATCTGGAACCCTGGAATAACTTCAATAGCTGCCACCTGCCCTTTCACTAGATGGTCAAATACTTGGCACGGGACGTCAGTGAAGATCTTCAGGTCCATGTAAACCAAATATTAATGGTCACAAACTACTATTGCCTAGTCCAGAAATTGACCGGAGAGCAGAGAAATTATGAAGCCAATCTTGGACATCTTGGAAGAAGTCTTGAGGCTGGAGTTTAAAAATGAATGAACACTGTGTTAGGTAGCTTTTATATCTCTCCCTAGATTACCGTCATGTTGCTGGGAACCTGCAATCTGTGGGCTTTAATGAGAGAGTTTAGATGGCAGACAGGGATGATCTGCTCTCCAGGTCTAGACAGGACAGAAGATTTGACTAATTGCTTAAATGGTCTTCGTCAGCTTTTATAACTATTGCTCCCATATTTAATGGGTCCTTCTCTTCTGGGTCTATTTTTATTTAAACCTTGTCATTTTTTATACAGCTTTAATACTGCGGTAATTGTGACATCAGTGTCTCATATCCAAAAGACACTGAACAGGCAGGGGTCAAAGCTGTTCTTCAGTTTACTAAGTCCATAAGATCACTATAGAAATATTAAGACCATAAAACAAAGTTCTTGTGGGGAAAGGAAATCAAGCCAAATTCTAGAGAATCTCTGGAAGCCTAGGTGGTGTATGATCAAAACCGAGGAGGACGAAATATTTAAAAATGAGACATAATTAGGGAACTTAACCAGACGCAGGTTAAGACACCAATATGTAGGTGCTTAACTAATATGCAGGTGAACTGGAATGTGTGACTTTGATGTTGAATCCAGATACCCTCTGGTGGACAGGTAGAGACGTGACAGTCTGTGGAATCCATTGACATATTAAATAGCCCATGAAGTGGATATGTACGACATTTAGAGTGCTGCATCTCTAGCAGCTACAGTCGAGAGAATTCAGGTTGAATAGCATAACTCAAGTGGTCAATGTTTTCTAGTGTTTAGTGGAGTGTGCAGGGCCAATGATTTTGCATGGTTGGAACGGGTTTATGAAAAACCATCAATCATACACTCTGGGCAAATTAGAAGCTCCAGTAAGACAAATGAATGAGTGTATTTATTAATCCATCCATCTTCTAAATGCTTCTACATGTGAGGTTGTAGTGATTCAGTGCAGGATTATAAAACACAAAGCATCATCAGAAAATAAAGGGCAAAACATCTATCTATCTATCTATCTATCTATCTATCATCTTTCTATCTATCTTTCTATCTATCTATCTATCAGTGAATGAAACAGTTTAGATCTCTTTAAAGCTTTTGAGTACCACAAAGTCAATCAGTTGTTCTACATTTAGTATTCTGCTGTATTTTAAGTATTTAATTAAAAATAAAAAAAAGCATTGAAATTTATTTGTAATCTGTACTACTTTCAAATGGACGGAGGAAAAAGAAGATTATGAGATGATAATTTTTGAAGAGCATAATCCAGGACATATTGATTATATAGGAAATGTTTGCATATGAGAAATTGTTCATGATTACAAAACCATTGTGTAAAAATGGTTTGTCCAGTTTATTAACGTCTGTCTTTATGAATCATTTATGTGATTGTCAAAAATGAAGGACATGAAATATTGGTACTGTGAAGGGAGAAGTTCTAATAGTTACTATTTTGCTTCAGCATTAGGTTGACTTTGATAGTACATTGTTGTCAGTATGTGCAGCTGTGTAACAGATTTAAAAAAAATAAAACCTGACAAACAAGACAGAGGTTTTTGTTGAATTAGATTAGTCAAATGTAAGCACAGAAAAAATATGCTCTTCAGTATAAAGATGGAAGCTTTGTGGATATACACTATATGGACAAAAGTATTTGGACACCTGGCTATTACACTAACAGGAACTTTTATGACATCGCATTCTAAATCCATAAGCATCAATATGGAGTTGATCCCACCTTTGCAATTATAACAGTGGCCATTCTTCTGGGAAGGTTTTCCATAAGACTTTGAAGTGTGTCTGTGGGATTTTTTGCCCATTCATCCAGAAGAGCATTTGTGAGGTCTGGCACTATGTTGGACATGAAGGTCTGGCTCACAATCGCCGCTCTAGTTCATCCCAAAGGTGTTTGATGGGGTTGAGGTCAGGGTTCTGTGTGGGCCAGTCAAGTTCTTCTACACCAAACTCACCCAACCATGTCTTTATGGACCTTGCTTGGTGCACTGGGGCACAGTCATGCTGGAACAGAAAAGGGCTTTCCTCAAACCATTCCCACAAAGTTGGACGCATAGAATTCTCCAAAATATCTTGGTAGGCTTAAGGGACCTAGCCCAACCCCTGAAAAACAACCCCAATACCATCATCCCTCCTGCACCAAACTATACAGTTGGCACAATGCAGTCAGGCAGGTACCATTCTCCTGGCACCCGCCAAACCCAGACTCGTCCATTAGACTGTCAGACAGAGAACCGTGATTCATCACTCCACCGAAAACATTTCCACTGCCCCAGAGCCCAGTGGTGGCGTGCTTTGCACCATTTCATCCAATGCTTGTTAGGCTTGCATGCAGCTCCTCAGCCATGGATGCCCAATCCATGAAGCTCCCAGTGCACAGTTTTTGTGCTGAAGTGATTGCCAGAGGAAGTTTGGAACCCTGCAGTTATTGAGTCTACAGAGTGTTGGCAACATTTACGCACTATGTGCCTCAGCATTTGTCAACCACACTCAGTTACTTTACATGGTCTGCCATTTTGTGGCTGAGTTTCTGTTGTTCCTAAATGCTTCAACTTTGCAACCACAACACTTATGGTTGACAGTGGAGTATCTTGCAAAGAAGAAATTTCACAAACTGACTTATGGCAAAGGTGGCATCCATACTGTGGTTGAATTCACTGAGCTCTTCAGAATGACCCATTCATTCAGAAATGTTTGTAACCCTGACTGCATGGCTAGGTGCTTGATTTTATACACCCGTGCCAATGGGTCTGAATGAAACATTTGAATTCAACGATTAAGAGATGTATCCCAATACTTTTGTCCATAAAATGTATACTATAAATGTATATGTCTGTTAAAACAGATTTAAATGCATATATTACATGTGCATACTATAGTATATCTTTTTAATGGACTGTTGTAGAAACTGGTGTTTTGCTATTAAAAATCTACACTTTTAAAAGTAAAATGAAAAAACACTACAATGCAATCAGTATAGCAACTGAGAAGGTGAAACGGGAAAGAAATGCCACAACTTCCTCAAAATCACATTATAACCTTGCAGAATCCCTTGACCTTTGACCCGGAAGAGCCACAAAGTTGATAAGTCTATCACAAGAAGACAATCTGCCTCACAGTCTCCCTTGGGCAGTTAGCTGGCATTGTGCACTATTCACAGTGAGCTTTTATAACCTGCAAGTGGTTAGTCCTCCGACATTTCTGTTATACACTTTTTGGTCTTAATTTTCAATTTATATCCGAATCTTTGCTTTGGTAAAATAACTGAATGTGAATTTCATATTTATTGCTGTTATAACTCATAGATCCAAGTATCACACAGCTGAAGAATGGCCATTACCGAATACCCTAAAGTCGGGTTTTGTTTTGTCATAAAACACTAATATGCCCCACTATGCAAATTAGCATTGTATTTTACTCTTTTTATTTGTTTTCTTGTTTTAACTATCATTAAATATGTATAAGCTAAATTTATACTTTCTGAAGCTCTTTCGAGGGATTACTTTAGAGAGACGTTCAAGGGAGCATTAATATGTACCTCACATTACCATAAAGTCTGATATGATGCAAACAAAGCAAGAGGCATCAACGCACAAGCCTTTCTGATTGGCTGGGAGACAGAACAACTCCAACTGGTTTTAACCTCAGTTTTTGGTCTACAAAATTTTACATTTTTATTTTTGTCCTCATCTTTGAAAGTGTCAGACACAGTCATTCAGCATATTAACATAATGTGTTCTTATGTTAATTATATATAAATACTTATATTAGTAATGCACCAATAATGACATTTCTGGCTGATAACAATGGCTGATAATTTCAAAATCATCAATACCAATACCGATTGTTTGGAAGGTTTTGCTTAAACAAGTTTAAAGGGATACTCCACCCAAATAAATTAATAAACAAACAAATTACATTCCGAAAATATGAAAAAGTATTTATTTTTTCATAAGAAAACACAAACTCAGCAACAACAGTCCTAGAGTACTAGATTTAATACTTATATACACCCTATATATTTATAAGATTTATAACAGAGGCTGGGCTGATCGTCAAGTCTGATAAACCCCATAATTTTCCAAGTAATATCTTTTGATATTACAGTCGGCACTGAATTTTATTTTGCTGTGAAATACTTACATTACTGATGGACTGACGTTATTCGGCAGTACTGCAGCCTTTATTACAATGGATTTGTTCCCCAGAAACACTTCACACACTTCAGTGTCTGACCTTAAGGTGACCAATCAAATTTGTTCTGTTGAAATGTTTATTAGTTGGTCCTCCTTGTGAAATTTTAGCAGAGCAAAGTTTACAAAGTGTGTATCTAACGTCATTTACGCTAATGTTAAAATAATTCCACACAGCAGACATTTTTCTAACTGTTTAGTACGCGGGTGTGCAAAGCAGTATGAGTCACCATTTTGAAGGGAATTATTGGCAGATATGGTGCATTTTCAAAGTTTGATGCATTCATAAAAAAAGGGATTTTTGTCTGGTAACACCCTAGTGACAAAATGAATAGTCACTCTCTTGTTTATTTTTTGTAAACTGTACTATTTGTGTACTCTACTAAATATGATAAAAGATGACAGGTTGTGCACAATGTGGTATAAAAATCTAAGTTACTAATATGCAGTGTTGTGCAAGTTACTGAAAATGACTAATTAGTTAAAGTTAATAGTTGCTTAATTCAAAAGTAATTCAATTTACCAATTACTGCGTATACAAGTAAGTAGTTACTAGGGAAAGTAACATTTACCTTACTTTAGTTCTCTTTTTAATACAGCTCACATACAGGGGCTGGACAATGAAACTGAATCACCACCCAATAGTGTTTGAGGTTTCACGCTTATATATTCGCAGCCAATCTTCCCTGACTGAACATTCCATCAGTAAGAGCAGAGTGTGAAGGTTGAATTAGCAGAGCAACAGCAGAGCTGTACATAAAATATTGCAATCCACACAACATAATTGGAGACATATCACGGTTCGAAAGAGGGCGAATTGCTGGTGCATGTCTCGCTGGTGCATCTGTGACCAGGACAGCAAGTCTTTTTGGTGCATCGGAGCTATGGTATCCAGGGTAATGTTGGCAAACCACCATGAAGGACGGACTACAGTACATGCAACACAAGTAACTGTGGACACAAGAGGAAGCCGTCTGAAAGGAATGTCTGGGTATTAACCTGGATTGTATCCAAAAAACATAAAACTACAGCTGCCCAACTCACTGCAGAATTAAATGTTCACCTCAACTCTTCTGTTGAAACTGCTCATTGGAAGCTCCACAGGGTCAATATTCATGGTCGGGCTTCTATAGCCAGTCCTTTGGTCATTTGTGCCGATGTCAAATGTCAGCTTCAGCGGTGCCACACAGCAAGACCAGTGAAGGAGTGGTTTGATGAACATCAAAGTGAAGGTGAACATCTTCCATGGCCTGCGCAGTCATAAGATCTGTATATTACTGAGCCACTTTGGGGTGTTCTGGAGGAGCAAGTCCCTGAGGCCACTATGCAGGACTTATATCGCTCATGGGAGTTTTACTTTCACAAAAATGTTCTGAGGGTAGAATAAATCATGATCAGAGAGATGACCAATTATATTGCAGGGGAGGTGGGTCCAAGTAACTACAGGAGGCTGCGACTTGCTAATCGCGTTGTTTCAAATCGCGATTTCGATTTGAAATCGATAAATCGTGCAGCCCTAGTTGCTGCTGTTATACAGTGCAAGACAAAATGATTATCAAATTTTATCTCTCACCCATTCATTGTGGCACTGTAAGGTCAAATGATGTTAGATCATAAACATTATATTAGAGCAATAAGCTGCATTTGTCCATTAAGACAAAAGTAAGGAGTAACAAACCCATTTAAATTTCAGTATTTTTAATTGCGGTATTTAATTTAAAAAGGAAATTAGTTACATTACTCAATACCGCCATAAGTAATGGAATTATAAAAATGCATTACTACCAGCACTCCTGGTATTATAGACAAATATTTCTATGCAGTAGAAAAACAACACAAATTTCACAACCAAATGAAGATATACAAAAGACGTACTATAAACGCTGAAGCTTCAACCCCTCCATAAAAAATAGCACCTGAAATAAACACAATTTATGACACCAACAATCAATGATACTCTTACTGAAGCCACAGTGAAGAAATGCTCTTCCTGCATTTATTTATGTGTTTGTATGTTTATTTGAAAAATATTGTGATTCTTGACATTTATGGTGTTGCTCAAACGTCAATAATATTAATTTAAATATGTGGTGCTGCTAATTAGAATACTTTTGCTTTGTTTTTCTCTCCATATTGTTCATTTTCTATATAATCTTGTGCTGGAGGATGTTATGTATTTATTATTCTGAAGACTGCAAATAAAGGATTGCGGGCTTGAATGTTAATATAGGTCAATGAAGAAAAATTAAAAAACGATCAAATCCATCCATCCATTTTCTATAACCGCTTATCCATTTCCAGGTCACCGTGAGTATGACGCCTGTCTCAGGAAGCACAGGGCACAAGGTAGGGGACACACTGGATGGGCTGCCAGTCCATCACATGGTACAGAATCATATACCATGGGCAATTTACGTCCTGTCTTTGGAGTGTGAGAGAAAACCAGAGAACCCAAAGGAATCGCACAGGGAAGTGGATATAAATTCCACACACACACACAGAGCTGTGCTTTGGAGTCAGACCCACAACCTCCAAGGTGTGAGACCACCATGTTTATGAATGGTGCAGCAAAATACATATCATATATATCAGATGTGTGATCCTGAACTGTGGCAGCTATACATTAGTGAGTGAACATAAACACCTTTATAATATTGGGCATCATACATTATTAGTTTACTGTTAATATTTGCTGCAACTTTTCTGTACTGACATATATAAAATGTTTCTCAAGTATTGGTGCATGGAAGTGTCTTGCAAGGAATTACATTTGTTATCTGAAATTGAGGCAAGGACTCTAGTTTCACCTGCCAGTTATTTCCTTATTTAGGTGTAATGGAGGGGAATGGGGAGCGGTACCAGACCGGTGTACGGGCTATTCTCGATGGATTTCAGTTTCAGGCTGAAGAGAAAACAAACTCCTTACTCTATGACCTGTGAATCTGAGCTGAGCGTTAGAGCAGATAGCGCTTTCTCCACCTTATAATGCCCTGGGGGTCGAGGTGTCACGGTGCTAAAAATACCCCATATATACCTCTCTCTAGATGGAAATCTCCAGTGAGCGCGGCTCCATGCCACCCGCACTGCATCCACTGATGTATGGTTCACTGGCGATCCTCTCCCTTTGTCAGACTGCATTCGAACTCCTGTGCATCCATTGCAGTTTTTTTCATTCTTTCTTTTGCATTTGCATTATTCAGCGTTGAGCTGGTAAATGAAGGGAATATGATATCAGCTTTTTAATGCAGAAAAAATGCAGCAGTGGCCCAACAAGCACAGCAATGAGTTCTCACTTTTTCACAGCCCGCTGCCAGCAGCATTACTTATTGAATGATTAGGCCTATGTTCCGGTCATTGTTTATGGTTCCAGTTTTGTCATTTTTTTTTAAATCCACTAGTTCTTTGTCCTGGTTTTGTTTTCCCCGGCTCCGTCTACCATCCGTGCTTGAGTCCTCTCAAAACATAACTTATTCCAGAACCTTCCATCCAATCAGCAACCCTTGTCCCATGTGGTGTCCTATCTATCCAATGCAGGGATTACTGGGCAGAAGGCCTAGTAGTTTGGGTGGAATGGTTCGGTTTGGGATGTTCATATTTGTCTAAAGCCAGAGCCTATACCGTGATTCAGACTTATTCCATTGTGCTTCCTGAGTCTTGTCATGACCTTATCTGCCTTATCTGTTTGTTAATTCCTTAATTGATTCATTTTTGAATCATAAACAGTGGGATAAGTTTCAGTGCAAGATTTTTTTGTCCATGCATGCAAAGAAAGCCTCTGACCTGTAATGGATAATTGTTACACATGTACCATTTATCTCAGTGAAATAACCTTTAAGGTACATAATATGAACTTTTATAGCCTTGTCATAAAAAAGAAAAATTAATAATTGGACACTTGGACTGAATGAGACAGATTTGCTAGCCAGGTAAACAGTATATCTATTGTTTGGTTTTCGACACTTCATATGCAATGTAACGTGTTTCAGTAATTTAAACAAATAACACCAATAGCCTCCTGACATTTTCCTGATCCATCAACCCTCAGTGCCCCCCCCCTGCCCCATTGCTGTGGGCCCGCATGTGGCTGCACTGCCTATAGTTCAGCCAATGGTTGTAGGGGATTCCTGCAATGTGATAAAATATTGAAATTAAGTGGTGTATGTATATTATAACTCATTTGGGGGAAAAGAAAAATACAGGGATTAAAGTTCTCCGTCGCTATGATGGATTTCCATCAATTGGATTCCAGAGAGGCTATATATGAGATCAGTCTGTACTCGAAGACAAAAAAATGTGGCCGTAGAGGTTACAGACTTAAAATCACACTATCAGGTGGTACAGTAGGTAGCTGATTTGTATAGGCATACAATCTACTTGGATATTGTAATTATACATAACCAATTGTGTGGGGGCACGGTACTGAACATAATTCACAGCCAGTCATTATACTTGATCATTTGTTGGTGGTGTTGTGGAGGGCCCTAAGAAATCCGTTATTTTGTTTTTCCAAAGTCCGTTTTTAGGATTTATTCTCATCTTTTTTTGTGTAAGCTAGTGAACTGAAAAAATTACCTTTAAGTTAAGAAAAGTCTTTTCAGGGTATGACACGCTGCAGTCTGTCTATATTGTCTCTATCCACTTTTGTATCTTTAAATGCTGTATTTCTTCCCATTCGGTGTGTATGTAAGCGAGTTTATTCTTACTTGCTTTTCACCCCTCGCTTGTTTATTTTACCGTCGTCCTTTTAAGGACTGGACAATAAAATACCCGGCTAAATATCGAGCTTTGCTGTTCGAATCATGATGTCTTGAGCACCACTGTATTTCATTTACTCGACCCTCTACATGTTTATATTTCATTATTATATCTGGCCAGCAGATCGATCTTTCGTTTTCCAAGGAACAAAAAGGAACAACTTTTTTTCTCACACTTCCGCATACCTTCCAAGTTAGCGCCGGTGCTCGTGGCCAAACAAACAGCAAGATATTCCAGCAAATTCCACGTTTATAAGCAAATAGCGTTTTCATGCCTCGATTCCTTGATTCTGTCCTCATTTCCCACATCACGAATATAATAGGACCCAAGTTGTATTGTAGGTAGACATGCTGTTCTGCGACTTGTGGTGCATGTGCCTTAATGGAGCGTAAATTAAGTTGATTCGCAATTAAAAAGCCATGTCTCTCTGTGTAAACCTTTTACAATAGCCTATATTTTTCATTGCGCCATATTCTCAAATGCCTAATAGGTCTTTTTACTACAAATAATGTGACTTGGTTTGTTTTGGGAATGTATGTTATTTTTATCATTAATTAATATTATTATTACTACTACTACTACTACTACTACTACTAATCCTCATCATCAGAACAGTGGCGTGGCAAGGCTGACCCATTTGGAAACTCCTTCAAATGAAGTCTAGATAATGCGTCCTCCTTTTGCAGAGTCGCCAAAGATCCACCCAATGTATCCTTCGCAGACAAACATATTCCAAGATACATTGTCCCGGTTAAGTGGTAGGAGTGTCACTTCGTGACTCAAGAGTAAGGGTGGGCACAGTTGGTGACAGCCAGACTGCCCCATTTTACAATGCTTTCCGTTCGACCTTCAAAGAATGCAGCCTACAAAGGCTTTGAGGGATGCAGCCCCTGAATTTGGATACAGCTATTTTGTTGACTGGCTACAGGAGGTTTGTGTAACAGCTGTTTGACAATTTAGTGCAACCGCGGCCAAATAACTATCATTAACCCATTTTCTTAAAAAAAACCCCACTTTATATTTAAATTCAAAACCCTTTTGAAGCCTTGCTCGCTGTGGCATGGTTAGGATTGCAGCCTCTGTGAGCAGGGGAGTTCTGAATTGTGACATACTGTATTGTTTATTTAATTGTCAGCCCACTAACAAGGGTTATGCAGCATTATTGTGAGCCCCCTCATGCCCCATGACTAGCTAGTTCGTCTGCCTGAAACTAGTTCCATAGAAAAAATGGTAAATCATGAAATGGTGTACAGTGTAGCTAAGCTTTATTATGGTTACACTGCCAAAAAGCAGAAAAAGTGAAAAGCACTCTAAAACTTTTGCACTTGTCATGAGAAGTGCACTTATTGTTCTTTAATGCTGGTAGTATGTTTTGTTTTTTGTCTTTTCTTACATGAGGCAGTTAAAAATGTTTTGTTTGGCGTTAGGTTATATTTTCTTTAGTTTTAATAAAGTAAAAAAAAAATGCAAAGCTACATGAATGGTTGATCATTGTTATGTCTACAAACTAAAAATGCCTTGCAAAAAGTCAGTTTTAATTTTTATTTTAAAGATTGAAAACAACATTGATTTTTTTTTGCTGGCAACTTGCAAGTTGGTCAAAAGCATCTTATTCCCCGAAAAAATGTCCCCAAAAGTAAGGAAGTTTCAAGTTTTACCACACTTTGGGGACATTTTGGTCCTCAAATGAATCTATGTACAGGTAAACCCTCCCCCCCACTACACACACACACACACCTACACAAACACACGTATGAAATTAAAGTGATTAATTGCCATTGTTGACACCCCACAGCACAGTGCACAACAATGAAATGTGTCCTCTGCATTTAACCCATATGTGACATTGTGCCATAGAAGTGGGCAGCTAATTCAGCGCCCGGGGAGCAGTGCTTGGGGGCGGTACCTTACTCAAGGTACCACAGTGGTACCTTGCTGGTCGTGGATTTGAACCAGCAACCTTTCAATCAATCACAAGCATGCTTCCTTGCCACACACACACACACAGACAAAATCAAGAGACCACAGCACATTTTTTTTGTGTCTCTCATTTCCCAATTTATGTGTCTGCATCTGAATAATATATTTTTTGCAAACTGAAGTCTGGTTCTCTGTTTCTCATTATTAATGAAGGGCTTCTTTCTTTGCTTTATGGGACTTCAGTCCTGCTTCTAGAAGCCTATTATGAACTGTCCAAGCTGTGCACTTCATACCTGCAATTGGCGACTTTTGCACACTGTCCACCTCAGCATGCCTTGTGTCTGCTCCATCATTTTATGTGGCCTACCACGTTGTGGTTGAGTTGCTGCTGTTCCCAATTTCATCCACATTATTATACCACTAACAGTTGACTGTGGAATATTTAGTAGTGAGGACATTTCACGAATGGACTTATTGCACAGATGGCATCCTATCACGGTACCACATTTGAATTCACTGAGCTCCTGAGAGCGACCCATTCTTTCAGAAATGTTTGTAGAAGCAGTCTGCATGCCTAGGTGTTTCATTTTATACACCTGTGGCTATGGAAGTGATTGGAACACCTGAATTCAATGATTTTGAGGGGTGTCCCAATATGTTTGGCAACATAGTGTACATACATATATACATGTACACACACATACATATTTTTAAATCGACTTTTACTTTTGTGATGCGTGTCTATGGGACAGGAAATATATTACTAATGCTCACATGAGAAGGAATTCAGGCGGGAAATGAGAGCTGAAGAATCAGGAGCAGCAGGCATCTTTTTTAAATGCATGAAAAGAGGCAATGATTGCACATGATTGTGCCCTGTCCTGAGTCACATGGCAAGAATTTCACCTATGGACCAGGTGGAAAGGCATGGAACATTATCCCCTTTTATGCTGTTTGTCATAAAGACAATTTTTAAAACAGTGAGCATGGTAGCAAATTATTTTATCATCTCTGTTCCTGTTTCTGTCCTAGAGAGTGCACAATTAAGAAAAAATGAAATGTGATACATTAATAACATGGATAAATTAATGTTATGGCTACACTGTATTTATTATTGAATGTGTGAATTAGCTTTTGACTGACATTTATTGCTACATTTAAATTGTGATTTATTAACTCATAATTGTATTCCCTCAATTATTGAAAGATCAGTTCTTTATTAGTTTTATGTTTCTGCAACATACTGTTAGGCATTGTGGGAGGAGAGAAAGACACAGAGACTCGCTTGCCGGGGAGAACATGCTCTTTTTTCGCAGTCCTTAAAAGGCACTCAACGATCACCGAACCAATTAGACACAGGAAACGCAAGGTTATCAGACACTGAACTGTAAGATGCACACACGGTGGGAGATTTACACAAACTAAATATACGCAAGGATTGGACAGGGTACACACAAGACATGGGCAAACACACGTGCAACAATAGGGAAATGTAAACATTAACATTAACAACAACACAACAAGGGCTATTTACAATTGCACGCGGGGCATGCTGGGACATGCGCCCCGCCGATGCTACACTGCCCCCTCCTCAGAGGTGAACCGTTCCAGCGACCACCACCCCCAGTCCCCACCTCAGTTCCGACGTGACTCCCAAGGGTCTGCTGGCAGCCGACGGTGTGTCGCCTCCAGTGACGAGGCAGGTAGCCCCCCGAGCACTGGCGTGGCTAGCTACTGGAATATCAGATCCCTGCCAGTGTCGGCCCTTCTTCCGTGCCCTAAGGGGTCCTAACACAGCTTCCAGGGAGTCCACACCCAGCGACTCCCACAGCCAGGCTCTCTTCTCCGGCTCTCTGCCGTGGGGCCTCCTGCTCACAGGGTTGGGCGGCCCTGCACAGCAACCTCTGCTCCAGAGGCTCACGCAACTGCTCATCCCGCTCTGGGAGGGCTGCCAGCTCGCTGTGCTCCTGGGCTACCTGGGCCTCCAGTGCACGGCCCGCCTCCTCTCGGCCACGCAGCGCGACCTCCGCCTCTTGCAGCCCGCGGTGTTTCTCAGCTAGCTGGTCCTCTAAGCCACAACATGCCACCTCCTGGCCGAGCAGCGCCGCTTCGTGGCCCCGTAATGCCGCCTCCGCTGCCTCAGCCAGGCACGCCTGGCGGTCACGCTCCTGCTCCCAGCTGGCCAGCTCGCTGCGCAGCTACTTCAACTCCTGCAATTCTTGCCCCGCAGACTCCTGCAGCCGCACCTGGGGCCTCATGTATAACGACGTGCATAAAATTCACACTAAAACAAGGGCTATATGGACAAAACTAGGAATGTGCGTAAGCAAGAAAAAATCCAGATGCATAAAACTGTGCGTAAGCACAGATCTACGCACATTCCCTTTATAAATCGCGTGAAATTTTACGTACGTGAACGAGCCCACAGCCACCCCCCCCACCCCGCCCATAATTATGTATATTTGCATATGTAAATCTGTATAAATACACGCTTTGTTCTGTGTTTTTCTTAAACAACAATGGATAAACCACGCGGGAATAAGAAGTATTTCAGCGAGTGCAAAGTGGAGGTCATGTTAACAGAAATCAAGAAAAGAAAAGTGATATTATTTGGTGGTTTAAGTGGCATCAGCAATAAACAAAAGTTGACGGAGTGGCACAGCGTGGCGGAGTCAATTAAAAGGGTTGGTTCCGAAGTTCCATGGTGGCCGAAATTAAAAAGAAGTGGTCAGACATTAAAATCGACGTGAAAAAACGAGTGGCCACTCACCGTAAGAGTCTTAACAGGCGGAGGTCGCAGAATTCCCGGTCTCACACCCTTTGAGCAACGAGTTGCTGCGATGATTAGGGACACACTTTTATCAGGTGAGGGGGACGCAGATGTCAGCGCGGGTGAGTTTTTCTCGTATGCACCATACTTGTTTGAATTACTTGCATGTTTATGAATAATTTATACATCTCGACGTGAGCGTGGAAACAGACGTACGCAACATTTTCGTGCGTACGCACCATTTATACATGAGGCCCCTGGTCTTGATCGTCCCGCTCCTGCTACTCGTCAAGCTCGCAACACTCTTTAGTGAGCTGGGCCTCCCAGCTGCGACACGCCTCTTCCCGCTCCAACAGAACAGCCTTCGCCGACTGCCTCTGCTGGTCATGCCCGCAGCTGGAATCGCGCCGCAGCCTCTTGTCACTGGTCAGTGGGGAGCTCTTGATTGTCCGTGAGCAGCTGGAGTCCTCTCTGGTGCCCACCCTCCTCGGTCGGCAACGTCATCTCTGCCAAGGTTTTGGTGGGCAGGCAGGAGCAGCTTCAGGGCGTGCTGCGTGGGTCCAGTGCATCCTGGATGGAGCAGATTGTCTGCCGGAGGCTCTGGTGCGAGCTTCCGGGCAGTGGCAAGCCTGGTGCCTTCTTCTCCTACAGTACCAGTGGAAATGCTTCGTGTCTCTTCTGGGGTGCCGAGGTCCGCCAAGCTGGAGCAAGCTTGCCAGACGATGAGCGCCCGCTCCAACCACACCAACGGGATCGTTTCCGGGATCCCACTTCTGACACCACTGTGGCATCGGCTGGACCGAGGCATCGCGGGAGCAGAGAAAGACAAGGAGACTCGCTTGCCGGGGAGAACACACTCTTTATTCACAGTCCTTAAAAGCACTACACCAGGCACCCAACGATCACCGAACCAATTAGACACAAGAAATACAAGGTTGTCAGACGCTGAACTGTAAGATGCACACACGGTGGGAGATTTGCACAAACTAAATGCAAACTAAATGTACTCGGTCAGAGTATACACAAGACACGGGCAAACACACACGCAAAAATATGGAAATGTAACCATTAACATTAAGAACAACAACACAACAACGGCTATTTGCAATTGCACACGGGGCATGCTGGGACATGCGCCCAGCCGGTGCTACAATACCAACATTATACAATTATAGCTCTGCAAATTAAACTGCTTTCTGTTTGAATTTTTGTGCCTGCCCTGTTAACTGATGTGAAGTATCTCTTCAGACTGTGGCACAAATGTCACAGGAAATATGAATTAAAGCCATCCATCCCTAGCATACCGCTGAAACAAATTAAGCTATACAGAAACACTTTTAAAACAACCGAGCATGAAAATAACATTTCTCTGAATTAAATTTGCATGCACAATGGATGGATGAGTTTTGCACCAATTTCAACTACACTAGTGCATGTGCACATAAGCCAATGTTGTTTCTGGCTCACAAAAGCAGTATTGACCACAGAAGTAGAACTGTAAAAAAGTAGAAGCACAAAAGTTGACAAAGTTTGGTATCATGACAGAGCTACAATATTTGCCCAACTTTGCATCCAGTGGTGAATACTGTTGAAGACCAACACAACTACAGTAGTTGTTGTGTTCATTATTCTTCTGTAACACATGCCCCGGTAATGGACATTTATATCACGTTCTTTTTTCCCCTCATAGGGAAACATCTTGCCATGCTCTTAAAATCACTAAAGGGAAACTGATGATAATTACACAAACCAAGCAACTACAACCACAAAGTTCTTAAGCTGTGCTATATTGAAACACTGCACTCACAAAATTCTTTAAAAAGTTTCTTGTTTATAAATGTGAGTCCTGTTACACAGTGTTGTTTTTCAAACAGTCTATTCCAATCTATGTTTGCTGTAGAGCCCCTAATCACTGTGAGAGTAACACCCACACCAGCATGACAACAATGTCAGAGTCTACAATTATGACTCATACAAACATCCATATGGGGAGAAAATGTTCACAGATAATCAGGGCATAATCAACAGAGTAAAAGGGGGGCCAAAAATACTCTGTTTGGGTACTACCTCAAAGCAAGCTTCACAAATTCCCCTTTATTATCTTAAAATGGAAAACATGACTCTACAACATGTCAATTTTTGTACATTACCTTAAGGATAGTCTTTGGGAATAGAGTTAATTTGAATGAACATAGTAATACTACAAAAACAAGGATGGGTTTTCCTTTATTTATTTTCAGGAAACAGCCAGAATCCTGTGGAAAAAAAAACAGATGTGTAACACTTTACTTAAAGCACTCATCTATAGTGCATTATAGATACCTTCATAATGCATTATAATGCATGCATAAAGTATCATAGACACTGCTGTAACTATTTATAAAAAGGCATTGTAGCCATGCTTAATATGCATTTTGAGTCTATATGAAGCTCTCATCTATAATGCACTATAATAACACTTCTTTTATGTAAAGTGTTACCAACATGGGTCTGTGTTATTAGTTCCTCTTTTTACGGCAACTTGATTGCTAATTGATTATTCATTGTGTTTTCGAAACCATCCATTTTCTATACCCGCTTGTCCTATTTAGGGTTGCAGGGGTCTGGAGCCTCTCCCAGTATCTACAGGCGCAAGGCAGGGAATATCCCAGGACAGGGCGCCAAACCATCACAGGGCATTTTCGCAACCCTTAAATCATATTCGTTCTTTCAAATTTTTATTTCAAAATATGAATAAACAATCTATACTGACTTCAGTTGTGGGGGCTCATTAAATGTCTGTAATATTCCCTGCCCCAGTGCTGAGAAACACTCTTTCTCAGTAAGAGGCCCCCACTTTTATTGATTTCTGTTCAGATCACCACTGTGTGCCTTTAACAAAGCTGCACACACAGAAATAGACACTTGCTTTTGTACCAGATTGTATAAGCAGAGAGAACAACTTTTAGTAACTTTTTATATGTGAAGAATAAATATTAAATGATGAAACAAAATAGCAGCTTCCCTGGCATCTGTTTGACAATCAATGCATGCCTAATTACCCTGCAGAAGTATGTTTCCCATTATATGCAAACTTGTGAAGCAGGACGTTTCTTTGATTGAGTCTGGACTCATAACGAGTCAGGCCTATACAGTATATTCTTTATTTTGTAGCGTTCTCATACGTATCTATCTAGCAATACGACTCAAGCTTTTTCACTTTAGATACGGTATTAGTTTAAATCCTTAACAAAACAGTTAAATTTACCTTGAAGTAAAATGCACATAAATCGGGTACAAGATTATTTTAAAACCACATGTGTGTCAAACAGTAGAAAGAACCCCTTGGTAGATGATTCTAATGTGATTGCAAATAGTTTACAATACCATTATGATTCTATGCAAAATACGCACTCGTGTCCTACATTTACACCTCCAATCCATTAGCAAAGCCCCATAACAGTTGACCATTATGTTTATTTCATAACACTCACGTATAATTGCCTGTGGGTTGCCAGGTACCCTTGGGAAACTGGGCTGGATTAGCAGTGTTTTGCAATTTCTAAGGAATCAACACCACATCAGTAAGTACACACAGCCCCCACCATAGTCACCAGCCTTCATCCATCAAATTAAATTATATGGTTCAAAACCTCAATTACTCTCTGAAATGCAACTGCTCTGTCTAGTAGAGAACACTTCACCGACCTGATGTGGAAGTTACAATATGGGTCAATGCCAAGACACCGTGTTGTAGTAAGCCTACACCAGATCAGCAAAAGTATTATATCTAAAGCAGAGCAAGGTAGGAATGCCTTTGAAAAGGCAATAACACGAGGTGGCTTTTACTCATGGCTAGTGTTCACTATAAAGCTGGAATAAGTGCTATTGTCTATATCTTAGCTATCAACAAAAACAGAGGTGACCAGTTCAGGTACAGAAAATAAAAATCCGGACTAAGATTTTGTTTCAACCAACCAGCGGAGTACTCTGTGACTGTAATTCTCTATGCTCAACTGGTTGGTTGAAACATAGTCTTGCTGTGGATTATTATTTTTCACCTCTGCTAAAAATGCATCACATTGTCCACCTCTGCTAAAAAAACAAATCACATTGTAATGGACTGACTGTTACAGGTCAGAAAGGAAAAGTTGAAAAGTACTGGTTTTGCCCAAACAGAGGGCAAGCTTTTGGTTTTGTGGTTTGGTCAACTCTAAATTTGGGCATGGTCGGAAAATGGATTAATAACTTTGGGATAAACAGCTACTGGCAGACCATGGGATTGTATTTAATGTTGCGCAAACAAACAATAAGACTAAAAAACCAAACATACACTGTCCTGGATAAATGGTTACGGAAGATGGATGGATGGAAAAATAATCCTTTAGCGAAAAAGAAAAGCAAGGTGTAGGTTAAACGCTCTTTCTGGGTTTGGAACATTTAATTACTGGGAAAGATAACAGAAAAAGGCCTGTTTATACAGCCCAGCCCTTTCAGAACAAATGCTATGCTACAGGTAGAAAGGTATTCAACCTACTATTTCATAGGTGGCAAGAAAATAATCTATATTTTATTCAAAGGAGCTGGTACCCTCCATCTAAAACACAAGTCTCCTTAACCGAAGACCATCTTAAACTCTAATTTATTTTTTCCCCGTTGTTTTTGCCGGCACAGTTAGAGTACTCATGCTATCAGCAGGCATGCAAACAAACAGACAGATCACCCACATCCCCCCAAACCACAGGCAAGACAGTTCAGGACCGCGTCAGTGACAGTAAACTGTTATTTGGGAAGATCACTGATGCTCTGAGGTAAAGGATTCATTTGGTTAATGAATATTTTTCTCTTGCCTTTCCACCGTGAGGGTATAAATAGACAGAGCGAAATAAATGACGTTGGTAGAAAAAAAAGGTCTCTTCTAAAAGCCTCCTCCCCTTTCAACATTAAATTATATCTATCAAACATCTGTAGAGCATAAGACTTTATTTAATGATTATATTTTTCATTTTGACTAAAGGAGGCCTATAATCAAACTGTTGAGACACAATTGTATATAATTAAGTACCCTGATCATATGGATAGAGGCTGGGAATTAATATGCGTGATTATTAATCAGGTTTTTAAGAGTGAGACTGAACTGCAAGTATTAATGAAAATGACTGAAATCTGTGCAGAGACCTTTTATGAAATCTTGGACTTGGTTGCAGGGTATAAATATTTTACTGTAAATGAATCTGCTGCAAACTGACACACTCAAAGAGGAAGATGATGTTGAGTTTGCCCTGAAAAGACTGCAGGAGCAAGAATTTGCAAATGGCATTTTAATGACTATAATTGCTGTAAGTGCATTGAGCCGGACTTGGTTTTGGTTTGGGAAATCTTACCGGCATACATCTTACACCTCGCAGTGTCTACTCTTTCAGGAAATACAAACAATTTTCATTATTTACAAGTTAGAATATACCTATGATGCAGCTAAGAGTTCAAAGGTAACTATTCTTCTGTTTTGAGTTTAATGATCAGCAGTTGCACTCACTAGAAAAGTTGCATTCTAAGCTGTACAGAAATATAGTGATTTGTTTGCTAAATCCCAGTCAATGTAAACCAGCAGAAGAAAGCCCTGGACAGCAATGAAGCAGCTGTCTCTGCATACGCCCCCCCCCCCCCCCCAATCTTTAGTCCCACACTCCCTCTGCCCCCCACCCATCCATCATCTCCCTTGCTTCGAGAACGTGATTAACATCTGTGCAAAAGCGAATGCTGTCGCGGTATAAAGCATTTTTCGGGACCAGTGAATCCAAATTGGGCGCCTGCTTCTACCTTCATTTTGTCATTTAAGATAGTGAGAGGGAGGCGAGAGATACAGTGTTTTCACTTACTATACAGTTACATACATTTGAAAGATAAAAAGTCATGTAAAACATTCATTTGAAAAGGTAAAAATATACCCTTTTTCCAGCTTCACTGTGGCTCAGTTTCCTCACGTCTGCAGGGTTAGGGATTCGAATCCCACCTTTGTTATGTGTGAGTGGAGTTTGCATGTTCTCTCTGTGTCATGTAAGTCTCTTCTGGGTTCTCCAGTGTTCTCCTGCGGTCCGAAGACATTCAGTCCGGTTAATTGACATTTCCAAATATCCTGTAGTGCAGTGATCACCAACCCTGCTCCCGGAGATCCACCACCCTGCAAAGCTTAGGTGTAGCCCTAATGTAACACACCTAATACAGATGATCAGGCCATTCAGGTGAATCTCAGTATTAGAGACTAGTATTAGCTGTAGCATAGCTAGCTTCAATACTCATCTGTATCAGGTGTGTTAAATTAGGGCTGTAACTACACTCTGCAGCGTGGTAGATCTCCAGGAGTTTGCTGACCACTGCTGTAGTGTGTCATTGGGACTGGTTCTCCAAGCCTTGTTGCCTCGGATGCCCCCCCCCCCCAACCAACCCTAACCAAAATGTGGGTACAGGAGGGTTGGACAAAGTGTATTTATAGTAATTTACATTTAAGTGCATCATCTGAATTAGTCCTGCCATAACACTAGATCTTTATCACCATTTCAGTTTCAGGAAGGCTTGCTGATCTATCTGCTTTCTAACTGCCTGGACCCTGCACCAGAAAGGTTTACAGCAGGGATAGTCATACTACATTTGCAGCCATTCATTATGGTTTTCTTAACTCTGTGTCCTATTCTTATGGGCTTTATTTCAGTGATTTAACCCACTCCTGTGTCCCACAGCCCCAGGCTCTGTCAGACGCGGCTAACGCAAAAATTATGTTGGGCTTCCTTCCATCTTGATAAGCTGGGTGGAGTTAAGGGTGCTGGCAATTAATGCTGTAATAACAGCAGAGATAATAGTCACACTGCTTGATTACTCCAGCCCCTCATTTGCTGGTCCAAGGGCCTCCTGTTTTAATGCTGGTCTTGTGTAATAGACCAAGGTTGAAGGCCAGATCACAGCAGAACCGTGAAGACCACAGTCAACAAAACATTAAAGAAGAATGCCCGCTGTCAGCTCTACTGCTCAGCTACTTTACAGAGTGGCTGCACAGATCGCGAACCTTTTATTTTATAATACATTCCCTTATATCCGATGCCTTCCCCCTCACTCTGCGGAGCTATGTAAGACGCAAGTACGTCCGCCATTGAACAGGATAGCTAATTACTAACCCCACTTATCCAGTTACTGCATAATTCTGGGAGAAGCACATTTTGAGTGGCCAGAAATCGTCAGGGTGAGATAAACAGAAATATAAGTGGCGGAGAGGAGGCCTTAATGACACAGGCGAGTTCTTAAATCAGGCCACAGCGCTTCTCGGGTCTCAGGCCATCGTGGTACGAGGGGCCATTAGGAAGAAAGCCGATCCCCCCCTCAGGCTGGCGGGGGGGTGAAAAATAGCCCTTAAAGCAGGTAAAAAGACACCCACGTGGTAGGTTGAGGTTCACATGGGAAGTGCTGAGGGGTGCTCTAATGCAGATCTATCTGGTTGCTAAGTGGTTCATTAAAAATAGAAAAATAAAAAACACAGGAAATCAACGCCTTAAAGAGAGTTGAGGCCTGTCATTTTTCGCGGGACGGGTGGGGATGGAGTGTGGAATTCTGGGTGTTGATTTCTCTTTCAGCTTTATATCTAAAAGCCCTGAGCTCATCTTTATAAATATTTCACAGCATGTTTTTAAAACATCCCATTGTCGTCGTCCCCCCACCTCAGAGAACATGCTTAATAATTCACGATGGGGATAATGAAACTGATGTGATAATTGGAGTGTATTGGCAATCACTGTGGCCGTTTGGAGCCGCTGAGCGCGGCCTTCCATGCACGCTCCTCACATGCAACAGACATGATGCTCTTACAAGACGGGCATACTGTATAACCAGCGGCCATCCGTCGGAAGAGCAACTGACATCTTACTACCTTATATTATCTCAGCTGATGTTTCCATTCCATTAGATAATCGCTGGCCTCAGTGCCTATCATTGCCTTTGCTGCCATGCATTACCACTACGGGGTGCCTATTAAAGATTAAATTGTATGATTACGAAATGCAGTTGTCAAGTAAAGCTGGATGACAAATGGGTGAATTACCTGCATGCTAAGTGTTTGGATCACGCTGATGGCATGTGGAGGAGCTTGGATCTCTCACTCAGGTGTAAAACACAATTCCACCCCCTCTCTCTCTGCTAGGAACAGAGAAAACATTTGGCTAGAGCTGCGTTGAGTTCAAGTGCTTCAAATTGCCAGGAAATTGCTTGGAAATAATACTCTATTAAAAATAGCGAATCAGTCCTCAGTTTAATTATATGTTCTGTTCCAACAGCAGGAAGTTGGTATCAAATTCTTATTAGTTATTTACTAAATTCAATATAAAATGTCTAAGAAATATTTTTTGAAGATTACTTCCACAGGATGGGAAGCAAATAAAATTGCAATTAGAGATCAAAAATTCATATCAATGCTTAAGTGAATAAACAGGATCAGAGGCAGATTCTCAGGGAGTAGGTTTTGCACATTCATCTTGATTAAAGTTTAATATGTGCACATTTACACCCACACACAAGCAAACTGAAGGGGAGTCCGATGGCAGCAACACTCGAGGGCGAATGATTATGTATGCTCAACTTAACCAAGAAATATCAGTGGGCAAAAGACGGCAGCAGTCGAGACTCTCAGTTGCAGTGCCTGCATACACACATCCATTCTAACAGATAAGGTCTGCAACATATCTATGATTATCACACATTGTGATAGACAATGTAATCAGGACTGTCCAACAGTCTTGGGCAGTCAAAGACAATGTTGAAAGCTATTTTTCTGGGCAGTAAGGGTATATTAGCTCAAGAAAAAGAACAACACAACCGAACATGAGAACATACATCAGTTACATTAAACACTAACAAGAATTTCTTCTGTTCTCCAAAAAGTTTCTGATATTTTGTTGGATGGCTAGATGAACACCGCTTTGGTTCCTAAATCAGCCATTCAATTTATTCGTCTAATTTCACCACCAGTTCACTTTAATTTAATTATACCACAGCACTGCGGAATTCTTGGATTTGGAGAGTGTCGATTAATACTCGATTAATACTCAATAACCACACAAGCAGTGGCAGCCAGGGCTAGGCGAATCACAACAGTAAATCAATGCTTGATTATAATCTTTCATTCTAACTAATTACTAGACAGAAACTACAAAAGCAATGAAATTGCTACAGATGACTTAGATAGCAGCAGTTCTTCAGACTGAGGACCAGGACTTATGGTCAGTGATTAAATAC
Source organism: Paramormyrops kingsleyae (assembly GCF_048594095.1). NCBI lineage: Eukaryota > Metazoa > Chordata > Actinopteri > Osteoglossiformes > Mormyridae > Paramormyrops > Paramormyrops kingsleyae. Next base: position 19,259,915 of record NC_132801.1, on the reverse strand, counting down.
CAAAATGATTTACTGATGTAAGGCACTTGTAGTCCAGTAATACTTTACTGTAAATATGAGATAGTACACAATTATTTTAATAACTGATAAACACTACATAATTAGGGGGTTACCCATAACCCAGCTGAATACCAGGGTACAATAAAATAAAAACATATTTCACCATTTGGTGTCCATTAACCTCCCTACAGTATATCATGGTTACTACACTTTCACTTTTGTTCATGGAGACTGGTCTTTGGGCTTTATAGCAAACTTGCTTATCGTCTTGGCACTGAATTATTTTCAAATTAAAGATGGTGACTTACGTCTTATATAAGCAAAATGTTTCAGCGTAGTACACTTGGCCAGTATGTAATTTAACATACTGTCCTGACAATACAATGCAGTGGTATTTTTAAAAGCAATACTATTCCAGTATTTTTGAAGTCTCCACAATAAAATTCACTCAGCGGGAGTACAAAGGTAAAGCTTCGCTGAAAGGGAATACATGTGTCGTGTTACCATTATACTGCCCAAGCGTAAATAGTAGTTCTATTAATAAATGCATTTTCAGTTTGTGAAAATAATGTGAAATGTGTAAGGTTGTTTTTTTTTCAAAAAACATAATATACGGCTTGTCATGCATTAACCCTTACTTAGCTAAATAACTCAATGAGATATTCATTAGCAATACAATGTCAACTAGTGGCTGAATCAAAAAAACTATATTGGGATATTGGATGGTTGCTGCACAATCTGGGATGACATGTAATTAGGGAGAGGTTTTGAAATGGCTAAGCTAACTACAATCTGAAAGATGTAATATCATAGTTTGATGAAATGATGATACTTTATTGATCCCTGTGGTGAAATTCTCTTTTCACCTATCTCTTGCTCCCCATGACACACACAGAGGTGATAGTGAGCTTGGCAGTGAAGGGCAGCCACCCATAATGGTGTCCGTGGAGCCGGGGGGGTGAGAGCTGGGTTTCAACTGATGACCTTCTGATCACAGGCACAGAGGCTTAGCCCTCTGAGTCACATGCTGCCCCCACAGAACAAAAACACAGAGTGATGGAGTGTGACGACAGCCTTCCCACTGCTCCCCTGCGCCGGAACATCAGCCCCGCTCTCCCTCACAGTAGTTTCATCCACTGCCTACAATCACACTAATTTGTATTTAATCATATTTACACCAATGTGAAGAACATTTAAACATCATTTTCTCTCATTGCCTAAGAGTTCTCCGCCATGAATCGCCACCTTATCGTGGTGGAGGGGTTTGCCTGCCTTTGTGACCCTAGGAACTATGTTGTTGGAGCCTATTTTTCCTGGTAGGGTCTCCCAAGGGAAACTGGTCATAGGTCAGCAGCCAAAGTGCGATTCATTCTGAAGTTTGACAGACAGGATCATGTGACCCCACCTGGATTGGTAGAGACTAAGGCCCTGTCCTGGAGCCCGGCCTGTGGGTGGAGCTCGCTGGCGAGTGCCTGGTGGCCGGGTCTCTACCCATGGGGTTCGGTCCAGAGGAGTAACCGAATCTGGCTATAGGAACATGGAACGTGACCTCTCTGCTGGGAAAGAAGCCTGAGCTGGTGAAGGAGGAAGAGGGATACTAACCAGACACAGCTGGCCTCACCAACTGTGCTCAGGCTATAGAACCAGCCTCCTGGAATGGCGCTATACTCTATTCCACCGGTATAAAAAAAAATTTAGGATACATCACAAATGGACTCGAAATGCAAAAATGATTGGTGTGCATCTCTGCCTGTGGACATCAAAGGTCAGTGACTTATGTAGTGTTTATCAGTTATTAAAATAATTGTGTACTATCTCATCTTTACAGTAAAGTGTGACTGGACTACAAGTGCCTTACATCGGTAAAAACTGCCTGGCTGGATGTTACATGATGATGTAAAGATATTACAACTGAAAAACAGAATATTGAATACACAGCTAATTTTACCATAGTCACTGGATTTTTACAGACAAGCCACCTGAAGAGCTGCGAAAGAACATTTCGAACATTATGGTAATATACCGACTTCTCTTCTCTTTAACTGTTTGAGATCTGTGACCCTGGAACTTGAGAAATGTAGCATGAGTTACCGGGGTGCTGTATCTCTCTACAAAGTACACGCTGTGATATCAAAAAGCCAGTGTTACCTCTATTTAGCCTCAAAGTTATTCAGCTAAGCAAGAAATCTGCCTTTGTGATACAGGTTAATAAAGTTTCATTTTCTTTAACTTTGTCCTGTTGTCATAAAATACATGACATCAACTTCAGCAATAGGCATACTGAGTAGGGAATTTGGAGGGCATATGCGTTTAAAATTTTTATAGCATTAAAACAGAAATATACTGTAAATGTGATTTGCACAGGTGGCTGCCATCTGCACGGCTTATGATTGTCACAGTTTGAAAACTTTTGTTAAAAAGCAATCACTGTCTACTGTACTGTGAATGCACAGTTAAAGAAAGCAAGTCATTTAATTTTATACAAAGAGGTTTCCTGAGGGGTGCCACCTTTGGGCATACACAGAAATAAACATACATTTTTGTCCCTGTCGTGGTCCCATCAGCACCCTTGGGACAAAACCTGGCAGACAAGTCTATTCTTCCATTCACCCTGACGTTAATAAAGGCAGAATGGGTCCAATATGTTTTCCAAGAGTGCATGAGTGACAGAGTGGTGGGAAGCCTCATTAACTGCCTTCGGCAGAGAAAGAAAGGGACAGCGAGCGGACCGGTCGCTCCCGTCACTGACCTGACAGATGGGCTTCAGCTGAGATTCCTCTCCGGTGGCAAAACGTAGAAAATAAAAGCCAGCCTCAGTTTGGACGGCCCACTAAACAGTTCTCCGACGGAGAATCAGAGTGGGAGCACTGGGAGGAGGTCATATATACTTAAGCCTAACTTAAACACCAAATATATACAGTGCATGCAGTACTCTATGTATATACTGTATGTACTGTATGACAGGTTTAAAGACTTTTATCTGGGTATAAAGTGTGTGTTTGATCAGAACAAAAACACAATATAACATATGCAAATTAACAGTAATACAAAAACTAATAATTTCTTCTGTTCTCCAAAAAAGTTGTTAGATGGTGAGAAGATCACACCAAGATCACCACTTGGGTTCACAAACCTCTCCTCGGGGCCGCCTCAGGCATTCCGTGTATTCGTTAAATTTCACCACCAGCTGGCTTAATTAATTAATTGAACTAGTTTAAAAAGTAGTTAAGGTATTGATTAGCCATGCGCAGCGGGTCAGCGGTTGAAGCAGAACACACACGCGTGTATTGGATGCTTGCTAGTTGTAAGTACTGGGGTGAGTTTAGGAGTGTAAGTTTTGAAATGGCTAAGCTGACACACTTAACAGGCATAGTAACATAGTTTTACACCAACATGAAGATCATTTAAACATAATTTTCTACCTAAGACTTCTGCACAGTACTGTATATAAACGTGAAAGGGGAACTTGGGGGGTTCAGCCCTCAATGAATACATTAAGTGTTCAAGCTACACCATCTCCTGTTTGTAGTCGTGGAATTCTGTGTGACAGGAATGATAACAGGTACATTTTTCATCTCCCATAGGCATTGATGGAGCCATTAACCTTCGTGCCCCTAACTGTGAGTTGGCAAGGCCACACAGCTTGTGGCTAATTACTGATAATCGCTGGACATCTATTCTCATTTATCACCCACAAATTACACAGACTTCCACTACCTATACAAAACAACCTCTTAAAGGAATTCCTAAAATGTGATGAACACAATGAATGAAACATGGCCAGGGGTGATTTCCTCGAAGCCTTCTTAGCGCTGCGTCGTTCGTAAGTTCTATCTTTCAACATAGAAGGTTTTGAGAAACCGGGCCCAGAGCATTATTAACCATTACATGGTATTGAACATGGAACTGCACCCAGCACAATACACTGTCCATGATAATCTATAGCTTCTCAAGGAAAACATTTCTTATGCCAGTGATATAATTTCTCTTCAGCTTAAAACGCTTTTCGCAATCATCCAAAAACACTACATAGTGATGAACTAATGAACAAAAATGTGTAGGTGTGTGTAATTAGACATAGAAAATAAGTAAAAGTTTTTCATGACCTAAAAATGCACATATTGAAGTTTGATGAATTATAGGCACATATGGTGCTATACCACAGCCACCAGGAACTGAGCCATACTGCGAACTGACATGTACGCGTGGGTGACCAATAAGGTGACCAGACCAAACTGGTTGCGTTACCACTTCTGATTAGTCAAAATGAAGGGAGTTTTGCATCAATATACATGGACCATCTGAAGGAAAAAAACGGCACATTCTATATATTATTAATTATTTGTAGTATCGCTATGTATTTATGCATTCCCGATAACTCGGAACTTGAAAATTTCCAACCACCTACTTAAAAAAAGTACTATAGAAAGGCTGAAGGGAATGGATTAATAATGCTAACATAAGACTGCCATTCTCACAGACTTGCTAGCGGCAATTAGCACATAGTAAATCATGATGTACGCTGTCTACCCTTCTGACGTGGAAAACCCGAGGCGGGCAGGAACCATGCTGTGACTAGTCTGTCTTCACCATGCAGCTTGGGTACAGCTCGATTCTTGCATTCCAGTGAAAAAGTGCCAATTGACTGTTTTCCTGAGGAGCTGCAGCTCTGAAATACTGTAATATATATGTATTTGGATATGAGTTTGCAAAGATGGGTGTGAGTTTGCAGAGATTGGTCTGAGAGATTGGTCTTAAATCAGATGTCAAATTTTTTTTCATGTTCTTGAATGAAGGCAAAATTTTTCACACAATGAAATGAAGGTAACCAAAGCAACTACTTTTCCTTCTTTACATGGTTTGTTTTTTGTGTGTTTTTTCAAATTAGAAGATAAAATAAAAATGGGTCTTATTTTAAAAAAATAATAATAATTTATGTGAAATCTGACATATAAATAAATCCCAGGTTAACAGTTTAGGGTCAAAGGACAATGGGGTGACAAACTTCTCATTAAAGGTACCCAGAAGAGAAGGGCTGAGAGCCTGAAACAGCTACAGTAGCACCAAAAATATGGAAGAGGGTTCAGATGTCTACGCTTCTGCAGTCTCCCCCTAGACGGGGGCTATCATTGGCAGGGAGCAGGCAGCACATGAGCGATGGTGCCCCTGCGCGTAGCAGATCCTTGACATTTCTTGTCAGTAATCTTCCGAGATGCCCTGCAGCCTCACCCAGGAGCCCTGTGTCCAATCAGCTGCATAAAAAACCCATGCAGGCCTCCTGCACTTTGATGTAGGAAGAGAGTTCATAAATGACATAGTTCAGACAGAGAAACCTCACTTAATACCACAATCTCCAGATCACACTCCACTGTGACGACACTGGTGTATTAGGCAGCACAACATATCCACCCTACCCAACGGATTTAACACTAATCTTCTTGCAGGTCAAGCGAAAGGGGTATTATCTCATTTCCAGAAAGAGCCCACAAACTCGATTTTAAAACCCCAAGGCTTTTTTATGGCAGTTTCATTCAAAAGCAGTATGTTTTTTTTTAAATGTTTATAGGTTAATTAAGTGCTGTGGACAACAGACAGCAAAGGAGACATGTCTTTAATTGAATTTAGCAGATTTTTGCTGACTTTGTAGAACATGCAGTCACCTCAGCTTGTTAAATGTATTCGTCCACGCATGTAATTTGAATAATTTAGCCCATCTACTTTCTGGGACTGGTGAAGGAATGAAGGGAGATGAACAGCCATTAAAGTCACAAAAACACATCTTAATCCAGCAATCCTTCAGATCTCTATTTCAGCGCTGCTCCCCTATGCATGCATGATGCACCAAGAAAGACTCCCAAGCCAATCACTATACTGTGTGCTTATAATGAGTTTTTGGCATGCAATAGCACTGCTCTTGATTGCTAAGGGAAGTAGCTCCCTGGTTTCTGTCCTGGTCACATTGAGCATGTTAACCTAGGTAAACAATCCCAATTCACCACAGTCAGGATGTTCTCACTGAAGTCAAGTGTCCAATTTCACACTCCCAATTAATGGTAAGTTGGTCTAATCCTACTGTTTATATTCATGTGGTGTGGAAACATAGTGATTATGTCCTGTGCTTCTGAAGTGGGGGCGTTCTGGCTGATGATAAAGATTCCACAAATGACTATTGAGTTAATTATTCTGCCGCACATATTTAATAAGCCGCCCCACTTTGTCATTTCCCTGGAGGGTCTCTATCATTTAACAAATTAGGAGCCGAATCCAGCCTTGCCGGGAACGGGCCCAGAAACCCATCATGTGTTCTGCCGCCAGACACCAGCAGAGCAGCCACCGGCATTTAGTGACAGCCATCATTCAGCAGCACAGGGACATCTGGGCCTCTATGTCCCACTCGGGGCAATTAGGAAGATTATTCTGCAGCGAAATCTGTATCTGAGGTGCCAACACACACCTATTAGAGACCACAGACGTGTGTCCGACACGCTGCCAGTGCCTATAGAACACAGGCAGTGAATATCACATGATGGCATTAAGTGGTAAATATAGGGATAGAGAAATTAGGGTGTATAACAGTGTGAGGGCTGTGTTTTCCCATTTCTGAATTTAAGGGAGTTTTACTGGCATGCTTACTGAGTTATAGAACTAAAACCACTCAGATTATTTTGCACCAAAGCATTTACTCCACAAATGATTTTGTCACGCCCTGCCTGCAGTCAGGCAATGGGAAGCAGCTGCCTCCGACCAATGCCCATGAAGCAGGTTAGATATAAGCACGACAATAACCGCAGTCCAATGCAAAGTATTGCTTCATGTACAGAATCATACTGAGAGTAATTCTCCCTGTCTCCCATCTAGCTCCGTTCCACCCTGCTTGCCCTGCCCGACTCTCCCGCCTGCCTGTCTCAACCACCCTCCTGCCCTTCCTCCCCTCGCTCTTCCTCCTTGTGAGTTCCTCTTGTGCCCTGTCTGTGTGTCCGGACGGATTCCCCGGTAACCAAACCTCTTGCTAGCGACCTCAACCACAGACCCGGATCCCGACTTTATGCCGTCCGTTTCATCCTGATCACCCGGATTTGACCCTGCCTGCTCAACCCCATCTTTGTCTGATCCCTGTTGCCCGTCTCAGTCAGCCAGGCTAATAAATGCTCAACGATCTGTCCATCTGTGGGTCCAAGTGTATTCATTACATAATACCTTGCCATTCAACATGGACCCTAAGGAGCTGCAAACCCAGCTCCAAGATGGCCTGCACCAAATTGCACAACTCACTGACCTGGTAGCAGAGATGCAACAAGGGATGGCCGCTGCTGCTCCGCTTCCCACCACCCCTCCATGACGTCCCTCGGTACCTGTTGCCATGCCAAACCGGTATGACGGTGATGCCGAATCCTGCAGGGCATTCCTTATGCAGTGTTGGTTATATATCGACCACCACCAGGAGCAGTTTCAGAGTGACGAAGACTGGGTCCACTTCGTAATCTCCCTGATGAGCGGCCGTGCTCTGGATTGAGTGAACGCTCTCTGGTCTGACTGAAGCCCGCTCCTCTGATCCTCCAGAGTGTTTCAGACCACATTTTCTGATGTCTTTGATCAACCAAGCGTTGTGCGGAGCCGAGGTGATTGGAAACGCCAGGGAAACCGGACGGCAACCAATTTCGCCCTAGAATTCCGCACCCTCGCTGCAGGGCTCGGCTTGCCACCGGACTGGTTAGAAGTTCTGTACAGGTGGGCGCTTAACCCGGAACTGCAAACAGAGATAGCGTGCCGCGATCCGATGCGCAACGCCCTCCTCCGCCTCCCCGACTGACTGAACCCGAACCAATGCAGGTCGGGCAAACACCATTGTCGCAGTAGGAGCGTCTCCGCCGCTTCCAATAACGGCTCTGTTTGTACTGTGGAGACCCGCCTAGCTCGGACTTCCCCGGCATCTATACAAGTAAGGAGTTTTTCGCCGCCTATGATAACCCGTAGTCAGATGGTTGTTCCTGTTTCCTTTTCTTCGGAGAATGTACAGGTCACAGAATGCGCCCTCCTGGATTTGGGAGCCGCCAGCAACTTTATAGACACCAATTTTTCCGCCAAGCACCAGATTCCCCTGAAGTCTCTCCCGAGGGTGCGGAGAGTTGATGGTTCTCCATTGTCCTCTGGTCAAATAACCCATCAACACACCCTTAGCTGCAGATACACAACCCCCTGATTAGCTGGAATGTAGGAGAGATACAGTCCTGGTCTGAGGAATGTATTTCAAAGTGTTTGACTATGCCGTGCAGAGTATCCTCCATAGAAAGTCCACAACCCAACGATGTGTCCTTCATACCTCTTCAATATCAGTACTTCCAAGACGTCTTCAGCAAAACCCAGGCATTTGGGCTCCCTCCTCATTGCCTGTCAGGTTGTGCCATTCAGCTGGTAGAGGGGGCAGTCCTTCCCAAAGGACGTCTTTTCCCTCTTGCATGTCCAGAGAAGGAGGCCATGTGGAACTATATCCGGGAGGCCCTGCAATAAGCTATTATCTGTCGTTCTATCTCTCCCATTTCATCCGGATTCTTCTTTGCGAAGAAGAAGGATGGGGGCCTCCGTCCCTGCATAGACTACCGATCATTGAATGCCATAATTAAGAAGTGTCGGGAGCCTCTTCTACTCATCCCCTCCACCTTAGAACAACTGCTGTCAGCCCGAATCTTCACCAAATTAGACCTGCAGAGTGCTTACAATTTAATCAGAATCTGAAAGGGGGATGAGTGGAAGACCTCATTTATCACTACAATGGGGCAGTATGAATATCTCGTGATGCCCTATGGGCTGGCAATATTCCAATCCTTCACCGGGGAGGTTCTGGGGAATATGTTAAATCGCTTCGTCATCGCCTATATAGATGACATCTTAATTATTCTGATGATCTAGAACAACACATGCTCCATGTTCGCCAGGTTCTCCAGAGACTTAAGGACCATCAGTTGTATGCGAAAGGGGAGAAATGTCATATATGGCCAGGAGGGGTGGAGATGGATGAGGATGAGGTAAAGGCAGTAAGTGACTGGCCCCAACCTCATACCACCAAGGACCTACAACACTTCCTTGGATTTTCCAATTTTTATCGCTGCTTCATTAAGGGATTCAGCTCTGTGGCTGCACCCCTTACGGACCTTCAGAAGGTCCAAGGCACCAAGCTGTGGTGGACGCCTCCAGCTATCTCCACTTTCCAGCTTCTTAAGCGCCTGTTCTGCTCGGCCCCAATCCTGCGCCAACCCAACACTTCGTTACCCTTCATTGTAGAGATTGACACCTCAGAGGTGGGAGTTGGAGCCGTCCTGTCCCAACATGACCCAGAGACCGGTAAGACACATCCATGTACCTTCTTTTCCAGGAAACTCTCACCAGCCAAAGGTAACTATGACACAGGGAATTGGGAACTTTTGGCGGTCAAGCTAGCCCTAGAGGAATGGAGACGCTGATTGGAAGGTGCTCTCCATCCCTTTCAGGGGGATCATCGCAATCTGGAATACCTCTGACAACCCAAACGGCTGAATGCTCGTCAAGACCGGTGGGCACTGTTCTTTAGCCGAGTTCCAGTTTAAGAACATTTCCAGATCCAAAAACATCAAGGTCGACGCACCTCTCTCACCAGTCTGATGTCCCTAAGGTTCCCAAGGAACCAGTCCGTATCCTGCCTCCATCCTGTTTCGCCGGCTCTGTCACATGGCACCTAGAAGAGCAGTTGAAGTGTCTGACTCAACAGCAAGCCCCACCTGCGGAGTGCCCACCAGATCGGAGGTATGTTCCCTCACAACTCTGCAATCAGGTTCTGCAATGGGTCCATACCTCCCTTGCTTCGGGTCATCCGGGCGTCGGGAGGTATATCACTATGTTCAGTCCTGCCCGGTTTGTGCCCAGAAAAATGCTCCATCAACACCCCCCTCGGGTCTCCTTCACCCACTCCCCACTCCCTCTCGTCCATGGTCCCGTATTGTAATGGACTTCGTGACAGAGTTACTCCCCTCGTGGGGCTACAACACAGTCCTTACGCTTGTGGATCACTTTTCTAAAATGTGTCGATTGATCCCTCTTTCTAAACTGCCAACTGCCTCCGAATTAGCGGACCTGCTATTCTGTTGGGTTTTCTGTTATTACTGATCTCTTGAAGACATTGTGTCTAATCAAGGACCCCAGTTTACAGCCAGAGTATTCCGAGCCTTGAGCACATGTTTGAATCTATCACTGAGTCTGTCCTCTGCCTATCATCCACAGTCAAATGGGCTTGCTGAGAGGACCAACCTTGAAGTAGGGAAAATGCTACGTTTGATGTGCTCAGCTCAGCCTGCAGTATGGTCCAGCTATCTTCCCTGGGCAAAATATGCCGGGAACTCTCTGGTTCAGCCTTCAACCTCCCTATATCTGTTTCAGTGCATCCTCAGGTATCAGCCTCCGCTCTTCCCCTGGGACTCCCGGCCCATCAGTGGAGGATTGGTATCGCCTCAGTAAACAGGTGTGGCGACACGCACATTGCCAACTTCACCATCAAGTTTTCACCCAAAAGGCCCAGCCAGACAGAAGATGTTGACCTAGCCCCGCTTTTTGTCCGGGGGATCGGGTCTGGCTGTCGACCTGGACCCTTCACCTCCCAGCCGGTCATAAGTTGTATCCCAAGTACATAGGTCCTTTCCGAATTCTCCTCCAGTTAGGACCAGTGACCTATCACCTGCAACTACCTCGGATCTATCGCATTACACCCTCTTTTCATGTTTCTCTCTTGAAACCGGTTCGTTACGGCTTGGCACATCTTCCCTCTAGCCTTGTCGAACCCCCTCCTCCTATTCCCCTAGAAGACGGCAAAGCTTTTGCAGTACGGGCTTTCCTGGATTCTCGCCGTCGGGGAGGTACCCTGCAGTAACTGGTAGATTGGGAGGGCTACAGTCCCGAGGAATGCACCTGGCTTCCCACCTTGGATATCTTGGATCCTGCCCTGCTCGCCAGTTCCACCAGGACCACCCGGAATGGGCAGAAGCTTACTGAGAGTAATTCTCCCTGTCTCCCGTCTAGCTCTGTTCCGCCCTGTCCGACTCTCCTGCCTGCCCGTCTCAAACACCCTCCTGCCCTTTCTCTTCTCACTTTTCCTCCTTGTGAGTTCCTCTTGTGCTCTGTCTGTGTATCTAGACGGATTCCCCGGTAACCGAACCTCTCGCCAGCGGCCTTGACCACGGACCCAGATCCCGACTTTGTGATGGCCATTTCTTCCTGATCACGCCGATTTCGACCCTGCCTGCAAGACCATGTCTCTGTCTGATCCCTGTTGCCCGTCTCACTCAGTCGGGCTAATAAAGGCTCAATGATCTGTCAATCTGCGGGTTGAAGTGTGTTCATTACAGATTTAAATAAAAAAAATATAATATATTTTTATATTATATATGTAATATAAAAATATAATAATTATAACAAAAATAGAATTTACCCTGAGCCCAACCATCAAATGTGCTAAGAACAGAGCTCCAGTTGTCATTTATAGTTTCAGTTTTAGGGCTTTATAAATACATATGTATCACACTTTATATTAAAGTGCTACAAGTAAAACATGTATACGTGAAATTCCAGTTAAGGAAGTCACAGGTATAAAAGATGTGAAAGTGGCTGTAATTATTCTTCTGAAACCTCTGCTAATTTTTAGTCATGGGCCATAAAACCTACAGACATTCACACACATTACACATGAAAGGTGTAAAAATTACACATGTAATGAAAGCAAGCCATGTCATTAAAATCCTGTCTTCATATAACAGCTAAAATGTGATTTTTCTTTTTATTGCGCTTCCGGGTGCAAAAAAGAAGGGCTTATCCATTAGTGATGGGGATGTACTGAAATTAATTAACATAGCAAAGTACTCTTTAAGTAGCTGCCTAAAGTCTGACGAACAAAGCCAACGTTGCTGCTAAAAAGCCACACCCCCAAGCATACTCCTTTGTTTGGTGCATGATACTGTCGGTGTCCACACAACAAACCACAGATGTGCCAAGAGGAGCACAGCCTGATATATGAAGTGTGACAATGCTATACAGGACTGACACCTCGCTTCCTGTAGTGGATGAACAGTTTTCAGTAGACAAATCATCCTCATTTTAATTTTGTAAAAACCATTACTTAATCATGGAAGGTCATTATCCAAACGATGATTTTAAAAATGAAAGTTTAGCTGCATGGTAGCACTGCTTTTCTGTGTCTGAATAATTTGTGCGTGACTCAATAGATAGGACCTTTAGATGCACCCTTAACTTCATATGCATGTGGATGATATCATCCATCCACCCATTTTCCATACTGTTTATCCAGTATAGGGCTGCAGTGGGCCTGGATCCTATCCCATGCAGCACAGGGTACAATCTGGAGAGCACAGGACAGTCTATCATAGCTTGTGCACATAAACAGTGATTTGAAGACACCAGCTTGCCTAACGGCATGTTTTTAGCCTGTGGGGGGAAACTGGAATACCCGGAGGAAACCGCCACAACATGTACGGAGAGAGTACTGGGCACATTATGCTAGGGACAGGATTTGAACCTACAGCCCTGGAGGCGCGAGGCAAAAAAGGAAGCACCTACTGTACTGTTATCTGTTTAAAATACATCCTTAAATATGATTTCAAGACAGATCATTTTAAACAGTGAATGATTTAAAAAGCAGCTTTAAAAAATGATGCCTTGGTTACAAGTAAATAATCTCAGCTGCACCAAAAAAATTGGGAGCCAGTGTTAAATTCCTCCTGTTGTTATGTACAGTATCACTCAGTAGACCAGTGAGTTACTGTATGGGGTCTTAAAGGTCAACTCACATGTTTTTCCATACTGCGATCATAAGCTTATAAAACAAAGGAATAAAAATAAGGAGATATGAAAAATAGTATGTCAATATAGATTCAGTCGGAACGTGTGGAGGGCATGTGAGCAGAAGCAGAAAGAATAATAAAGCAGTAGTGAAAGATGATTTCTCTGCAGAAGATGTCCGATTATCATATAAAAGTGCTGGCTGAGAACCTGACAGGAAAACATTACAATCTGCCCGCAAAAGCACACATAATAAATTTGTCTATTCAAATGTGGCAAACAAGGCAGGCAACTGTCAATATTGAATTGCACCCCTTTTTAACAGCTCTATCAACCCTGCCAAGAGCTTACAAAAAAAGTTACATGCTGCACTGACTAAAAATGACTGCACATCTACTCTAAACATCTTCAGCTTTTTTTTTTTTTTTTGATAAGGCTGAAAGATCAGGGTTTGGGGAAGACTCTACAATCTTTGTTGTTAATGCCTGACAGAAGGCAGTTCCAAATCGATCACTTTGACACTGAGGCATATTTAACTGCCCTCAGCCAAGAAATTTACCACATTTCATTTACAACTGCCGCCAGCCAGCCAGAAGTCTCTAAAAAATTTAATTGATTAGTCTTGTATCTTGTATCTTTTCAGCAGAGCATTTTGAGAATGTGGCCAGTGCCTGAATCCAGCACTTTACCGTAGTACCATACTGAAGGCTTATGTGAGTCTATGAATTCAAGTAATACATTTTAATGTCCATTAAAAGGTGAGAAAAGAAGTTTAAATGGACATTTTTGGTGACCATCCCATAATCCCATTTTTTTTTCTCCGTTCACCTACTTTTTCCCAAGTTATTGCATTTAAATTTCAGTATTCCTGAGACTGAAAAAATATTTTTGATTCCATAATTATTTCTAGAAACATTTCCATGTTACTCAGTAAATACTTAGCTACCGGGATCACTACCTTAATCTTTCTCTTTCAGAAATGCATGGGCAGAATAATAATAACCCTTGGTAATCTGAGACTTTCTTTGCCTTATTCAACCCTTTTTGTCTTTTTAACTTTATGAAAGTAATCAAATGATTTGGTTCCTTTTCTTGAAAATGTCCGTGCATTTGTACCCAATAATTGTTGCACTGATTGATTTAGTGTTTTCATGAGCTAAACTTTAAATGCATGGGACCAGTACATTGACTCAGTGAGGAGTATTAATGCCTCACACCTACTGGGCTGTACACTTGATTCTGAGTCCCAGCTCTGCAAAATGTTCTCTCTGTATTTTCCCAAGATGTTTCCTGTGATGAAATGCTGTATACCATGCTATATCGGATAGCTGTCAATCTCATCTTGACCCTGTACTGGATAAGCGGCTTTCAAAAAGGGGTTGGTGAGATGCATGAATGTATTGGTAGATCAGTTAATCACATGCATCTTTCTTCTTGGGAAAAAAAATTCACATTAGCACATAAAAAGCCATCTCATAGACTGTAGTTTCCTCTTAGGGCTTAAAGATGCTTCTCTGTAAATCCATAATGAAAAGGTCAGCATTAATGAGGACTGTAGGTATGTGAAATTTAGTAAACAGATAGCTTACAAAACAATATTTCGCCTTAATTGGCAAGCAAACTTCAAGTGAGAATTGCAAATGTAAATAATCAGTACATGATGGTCAATGAAAGATTAATAAAAAAAACATTTACAGTATCTGTTTCGGAGTTGCATAAAATTTATTTGCTCCCTTAATGGCATTTTTAAACTACAATGGCTGCTGCCACCAAAGTGTATATAATATGAGGGTTTATTTTTATACCAATAATTTCAACATTTGATTGGGTATAACTATGGGTGTATACATATGTTTTGACATCAATGCCAAAGTTATCGATGCTATGAGAAAGTCAGGGTAAACTTCCCGCCTAATGGAGACAGATCTGCCTGTTCAACCAAAACCCTAACTCTTCTCCAGCATGGAGACTAATTATTAATCTTTATGTATCATTGATCGTTAATGGCTACAGTGCTCACCCATGATTAATTAACCGATTGGTAACAACCAGAAGAAGCTATTGTTTACTTACTAGAGTTTTAAAGGGATGGTAGAGTTGGGGGTGGCTTTTGCTCATGGCCAAAAGCAGTCAGCTGATTAAAAGGCAATCAGGCGAAGTCTGATGTTATCAGTTATTGTACAGAGGGAAGAGACTTGCAAGTGGTTGAAGGGAAGATGGGAAAGGAAGTCAGTTCAGAATCTTATCGACACAGGCCTGAGGTTAAAGGGGACAGAAAGTGGATTGCTAAAACAAAAATACAGAAATACATAATGAAAGACAATAACATATGGGGAAATTAAGCTGGGGGACAGGTTATTGCCAGGCATTACTTGAGACACATTTGGCATGTTCCTGAATAATATTACAAATCAGAGGAGGTCAAATTTAATAATAATAAAAAAAATAGAAATCCCTATTTGTATAATGACCAGGCATTTGGAACAAGAAAATGGATAATGCAGCAACTGGATTCAAAAGTAAGTCATAGCCGGAGTGAACAGAAGAGAGTAATTATTAATTTTTTAAGAAGTGAAAAACAGAGGGATTCTGCCCCTGCTAACGGCCATGGGGTCTGGTAATGAGTACTTAATAAGGTAATGGAGTGGCTAAGGTCTGAATGGATCCTGGCCCATTAGTAAGTTCTCATCAGGATTGTAATTGGGATTATCATTATTTTCCATAATGGCAGCGAGTGACAGACTGTGATTCTATTTTTGTTTGTCTGTGCCAATGATTTTTTTTGCATCATTACTTCCTGTCATATATAATGGAATAACTCTCTGCGCGCCCAACTGGCGGTTTTCAGAGAGAGCTCTGCATTTTAAAGTGTCGTGAGAAAAAGCCCACTTATTGCACTTATTGCCAAAAAATATCAGATTTGCAACAACTATGTGTGCATTAATGGTTTTTCACCCCAGGGCTCAGTCAGTAAAAATTACACAGAGTCCCCTGAAAGCAGGGTATGATCTAAGCTGCCGCAGTATTAGCACTTGTGTATCAGCAAATCTGCACCAGTTACATGGCCCCTACCAGAATAAATGTCCTATTCATCCACTTATCACTTAGAACATATAAATTGGTACCAAGTTTCACAACTTGACAAACAGTTGTTTATCAAGGCAGAAATCCAGTGTTTATCCAGTGCAGGGGCACTGAGAGCAAGCCTATGGTAGGAAGCGGAGGGCACAACGGCGGTCATACCCTGCATGGGACGCCAGTCCCTAGGACACACACTGCCTTTTACAATATTGGACACTGAGAAGCACCGATTCACATAATTGCATGTCTTTGGACTGTAGGTGGATAGTGCATTACCTACAGAAAACCTACACAATCAAAAGCGAGCGACCGGCACAGACACAGAAGCCACTGCTGGAATCGAAGCCATCCCCCTGGAGGTCACTGTGCTACCCACAGAGCCAACAGTGGTTTATGATTTTGGCTATAATTTTCACTGGAGTGCCATTTGAAACGCAGCCTAATTATTTCATATTCCGTAAACCATTGTTCCACCCTTGCAGATACAGATTTGTAAACAAAGAAAGCGAAAGGAAAATGTAAGAATATTATAACAATTGTAGCAGGCATTCCGGTAAAACAGAGGGAGAAAAAAATCTTATTACTTCAATTTAATGACTTGCAGCCTGTAGGAACCATGGCGATTAATCAGGTCTCTCTCCAGGCTTGCCAGTGATATCCTTAACATGGGCGTTTTTTGAACTGTGTGTCCCCATATGGAACAAACACCAGTTATTCATCCTCTCTGCAGTGTGAAAAGGAATCACATTTCAAAAGAATGAGGACAACTCTGGAGCAATTTGCTCCGTTCATGACAAAAATAATCTTCTCAGAGTATAAATTAATACAGTATATGAAGGGTAAAGTAATTATGAATATATCAGCATGTTAAGAAGCCACAGGATTTATGCAAAGAAGGTTAAATGTGTAGAATATTATTTTCCAAGTCTGAAGTTCATGTGTTCATATTTTACCATTAGAATCACTAGATAACAAAACAAAAAAAAAACGTACATGCAGGGTTTGGTGTTGTGAAGTAAATTATATTTTCCCAACTCTTCCTTGTTTATCTTGTTCCTTTCCAATCACATGCATTTAGGGTAAAAAGATGACTTGAAATTTCCCTAAGTGGGTGTCTGCATGTCTGCATGAATACTTTGGCGCTGTGACAGACTGCTGTCCAGTCCTGGGTGTTCCCTGTATTATCAGATTAAGCAGTCCAGTTATTAACAGGTTACATAATGCTGCCCTGGCGTGTAACTGTTTGACTACCAGCCAAGTCTGGGCTTCTCCACACCGTTTTCTGAGCAACCCTACAGTATGCAATGGAAGAACGAAACAGGAGAGTCAGCATGACCTAGTACCTTTATGGTTCTGACCAAGCTGCAAATGGAACTTCTCTCCAACAAAATGACTCAACCTTCTTTCTGTGATAAAAAAAACAGCCATATTGTGGGAAAATTCTCCTGCTAAACAGCAATGAAGGGGGCAAAGGGGGGCTGTGGGGTATCAGACCTCCAGGGTTGGGGGTTAAAATTCTGAACCTCATGTACTGTAGGTGTGTGGCGTATGGAGTATCTTCTCTCCATGTACACCTTCTGACATCGCAGTCCAAAAACATTCCATTAGGCCAGGGGTGGCCAATGTTATCCGCAAAGGGCCGGTGTGTATCCGGGTTTTCGCTGCAACTCCCTAATTAGATTACTAATTAGAGGACTGATTGGCTGAAGAGTCCTCACACCTGGGTTTGAACAGCTGACCTACAGGTTATTCCAAAAACCTGCATACACACCAGCCCTTTGCGGATAAGATTGGCCACCCCTGCATTAGGCTAACTGGCATCACTGAATTGCCCATTTTCTATGTGTGTGTGAATGCATAGTCTGCGATAGACCAGCATCCTCTACACGGTGTATTGTGCTTGACAGATAGATGGATAAATGACAATGATCAGGTCAAGGTGTACTGTGTTCATTTGGCAGCAAACAGGCAATTATATAGGTATAATGCACCTGCTACAGTCAGCCCATGGAATGAGCTCACTGTAAATGTGTAACATTGTACATTGTAAGGGATGTATCTTTAGAGAAACATAGACTTGAGTTGGGATTAGAAGGGCATGGATTCCCACTCACAGCAATTGTAATGAGCTAAAGGAACTTGAAGAGACATATACAAAGGAGAGGAGCAAGCAGATAACAATATGCTCAATTCTAATACCCTCTTTAAAAGATAAATGTTTTAAATCAGGCTACAGATTCCCCAAATCAAACCTTTTGAAACAAATAAATTGGGCAATGCAATACTTTTTTCCCACAATTATCTGTTAATATTGGTTGATGTCACATTATAACCTTCATTTGGACTGTCCATTCATCATGTAAATTTAATTTTCTCACAGGTATTTAATCAAACAATATCTGATGGGGGAAAGTAATTACCGCCCTTGGAAACTTACTGCTGCTCTCCAATCTCAGACTGGCGCTCCCAGCTCATTTTCACAAAGCTGTTTTTGTGCCCATTGTAGCCCTTTGGTTTATTTATTTATTTTTAATACAGCATTACCTGGAAGGGGGGATATGGGATAATAATAATAATAATAATAATAATAATAATTGATACTTTATTGATCCCCGTAGGGAAGTTGTCTTTACGCCTCCCTCAACTTGCTCTTTGTAGAGTAAGTTGTCTGCGAAGGGCAGCCACCTGTTGGGGCGACCAGGGAACTGGGGGTTAAGGGCCTTGCTCAAGGACCCGCAGACATGCTGAGGCTGGGTTTGAACCGGTGACCTTCTGACTTAATTATAAAATGTGTATTTTTACACTGGAAATTCCTTTCGTGATTAATAACTGGAATATCATTGGGTTACTAAGCAAGATCTTGGCACAATTCCTTTAGCCAAAAGACAATATCTATAGTACCATAGTACCATAGAAAGGACTGTTAGCACTTTATTTTTATTTGAACATGAACTACTGGGGAGTCACTTACAGTGATCAACATGCTGATTGGTTGACCACATGCACTGGTGCTAATTTGGAAGTTAGGCAGAAGTATAGAAAAAGAGGCGTAGCAGAGCAGATGTAATTGTCTTTGTATCCCAATTACTTTTAATGTATCAATTAATAATTTTTTTTGCTGCATCAGCAAAAAAAAATTCCGATGCAGAAAATTTGATCACTAACCAATATACTGTACTTTTGTTTAATATCACTGGTGCCAGTGGTGAAACCTGCCAGTGCTTCATAGTGGAATAACATTAAATCGCTA
Organism: Paramormyrops kingsleyae; assembly: GCF_048594095.1. Classification (NCBI taxonomy): domain Eukaryota; kingdom Metazoa; phylum Chordata; class Actinopteri; order Osteoglossiformes; family Mormyridae; genus Paramormyrops; species Paramormyrops kingsleyae. Next base: position 19,240,768 of record NC_132801.1, on the reverse strand, counting down.
TTTATTCTGTGGAAGATGATCGAAAGATCGATCTGCTGGCCAGATTTAATAAGAATCATGAACGTGTTGCGGGACATATATGTAAAATACAAATAAAAGGCCGTGTCCCATTTTCATCGTAATCAATCCACCCAATAACTAACAAATAATTGACAAAACAACTTATAATCGTCCATTGCTTTGGCGTGGCAGTGTGAATTCGTATGAAGCTACAGTATGTGTGAAGTTTAACCTACAAACTTTTTCCGTCTTCCATGCTTATTTAGCATAAATGTTCCAGTTCCTCCTGTTGTGCAGTGTGAATGCGACATATGAAAGCGGCCAGGAGCTACAAAAGTTCCAAGTCAAGATGGCTCAGGGACCAGGTTCCAGAACTTCACTGTGAAAGCATTTATGAGTGCTAGTTGTTATGAAGAGAATGCAAGGACAGGTGTGAAAGCACTGCCATAATCACACTCTATTTACGTGCCCTGACACCTAAACACTTACGGGCCTGATTTTGGTGACAAATTCCCCAGCAGACCCTGGAGCTACCAGGCACTGGAGGCTGTGTGGCTTTTCAAAGGGCAACTTTGGAACAGATTTCCTCCTCCTCCTGAAGGCATGCCCACCTATTCCCATCAGTAAACACATCTTGTCTTGCTTACCACAGTTGTTTTTGCTGCAATTCTATATCCCGAAGCATATCCTGGAGAAGTTTAGCAGGATGGATGGCTTACTGATCTGCCAGTCTTACAAATCTGCCAGCTTGCTATTCTCTCATGTCCTGTCTGGACAAAAACGTCCGAAAGGGGTTACTGTTTCTTTTTATTTTCTAAAGTTATGCAGTTTTAAACAGTTTCCTCTGGGATAATAAAAGTATTCTGATTAAATATTTTTACACTAATATTCAATATTCCACAAAGATTATACAATAAAATTATACAATAAAATCCACCATCATTAGTACACACATCAAAGACCCATATGTTTGCTATCCTTATTAAAAAACTAAATAGAGTTACTACTATTACGCTACTGGTCAGGTGACTTCCTACTCAGTACAGTTTAACCTAAGTTTTATAGTGAACAATAAGTAATGATGCTGCTGCCTGTTGTTTTGAGTTTGCAATGACGTATTTTTGAAGTAGCGAGAACTCAAAGCCAGTCTAGGCTGTGTGGCACAACATTGTTAGATTCACTTGATTGTGTTTAAATTTTATTGCAGTAAATTAAGGAATTAATCTGTCATGCTGACCTACAGGCAAAAGAGCACAAGAAATAATGGCACCAGCCCAGTAATCAACAAGAATAATTCAGCAGTTACTTATTTTAAGCAGAATTTCTATTACATATAATTAAGCTAACCATATATTCAGTGAAAAAAATGGTTATAGTGTCATATGGTAGTAATTTACTATTTAAGGGTAATATTTAAGTGGTCATCTCATGTGCATAAATATCAGATAAAATGTTACATTTAATGGTATTAAGGGTCAAATTTCTTGAAAAATTCCTGTTCTTGTTCAAAGACTTCTACCTGATCTTTTGCATTGTGTTTTGGATTTAGTGGTTTTGGGAGATGATTTATCACACTAAATACAGCAATACTATGCAGGTTGCCTGTAGGCCAATGTCAAAGCTAGGAGCTTTGACCCCGCAGAAAATATAAATTGCCATACAGTTCAAATCCCTCCACCACACTGTATGGGCGGAGCTTGCCTGTCCCCACATCCCATGTGGGTTTCCTCCCACAGCTAGACTAATTGGTGTCTCTAAATTGCCTATAGAATATGATTGTGTGCATGCATGCCCTGTGACAGACTAAAGGCTCCGACCCCCGAGACAAAAAAATTATTGGGGCATGTTTTTTGCTTTATTTCATTATTTGCTGTAAAGAATTTTGCCTTCTGCCCTGCGAATGGTTGACACTAGGGCTGCACGATTTGGGGAAAATATCAAATCGCGATTTTTCTGACAGAAATTGCGATTATGATTTGATTTGTGATTTAATTTTTTTATGTCAAGCTTCAGTTCAATATTCAGTGTGTAGTAATTTTAAAACATATAACGCAGCATGAGATACCATCAGTATTAACTGGTCTATATTCTAATGCAAGGATGAGAATTTAAAGATGTGATGTGTCAAGTTAAATAAAGTAATAATGAAAACAATTGCAGCAAAAAGAAAAATAGCGATCTTGTAGGTAACGCTTATTACCCTCCTAATAACACTAGAACCGCCTTTTCCCATGCCAATGAACAAACAAGAACTACTTCTGTGTATGCAGCCCTTTTGTTTGCGCTATTTTGTTGTTAGCTGCTGTTATTAACACTAATAACACTCAAAAAACCGTAATGTTCATAACAGAGTGGCTGTTCTGTCCTGATACCGTAAAGCTGGATTTTTTTAAACGTAGTATGAAATAGGAAGGCAATTCACTTATAGCTCAGTAGCGGAATCAGTATTTTTTCGCACCGCGAATGTAACATTTTCCTTGGGTTTCACGTGTTTGCATTTTGTGGGCCTATACGCCTTCTTGGGCCACTTTTGATTGGTGAGCATGACTGGCACGCGAGAAGCACGGCACTTATGATTGGTGAGAATGACTGTCACACAGGGAGCACGGCATGAATTTGTAAAACTATTCTCACAGCAGTTTTAAACCCTGGGTCCGACGTGCTGTATAATGTATATCCTAAATCGCGATTTTTGTGACTTGCTAATTGCGTTGTTTCAAATCGCGATTTCGATTTGAAATCGATAAATCGTGCAGCCCTAGTTGACACCATTTGAATTACTATTTGAATGGTGTTTGAATTACGGGGGAGCTAAGTGGATCTTGGCTCCCCTGAGAAGGGGAATTCCCCTGAATTACTGTACCTCTGGGGGCGCTAAGTGGAGCTCGGCTCCCCTGAGAAGGGGAATTCCCCTGAATTACCTCTGGGGGAGCTAAGTGGAGCTCGGCTCCCCTGAGAAGGGGAATTCCTCTGAATTACCTCTGGGGGAGCTAGGTGGAGCTCGGCTCCCCTGAGAAGGGGAATTCCCCTGAATTACCTCTGGGGGAGCTAAGTGGAGCTCGGCTCCCCTGAGAAGGGGAATTCCCCTGAATTACCTCTGGGGGAGCTAAGTGGAGCTCGGCTCCCCTGAGAAGGGGAATTCCTCTGAATTACCTCTGGGGGAGCTAAGTGGAGCTTGGCTCCCCTGAGAAGGGGAATTCCCCTGAATTACCTCTGTCGGAGCTAAGTGGAGCTCGGCTCCCCTGAGAAGGGGAATTCCCCTGAATTACCTCTGGGGGAGCTAGGTGGAGCTCGGCTCCCCTGAGAAGGAGAATTCCCCTGAATTACCTCTGAGGGAGCTCTAAAAAACTGTCCACCTTTGTGTTATAGGTTAAATGTCATTTTTTCCATACATTGAGATTCTTGAAAAAAAACCAAATTATTGTGTAAAGATGTCAATGTTGTGTCTGTATTCGCCCATTATATTCTATTTGATTTCTTGTGCGACTCTTATGTTGTTGGTATTCTGCTTGCATGAAATGGTACTGATGGTATTAACTGCCTGCAGTAGTAATAGTAGAGTCTATAAACATGCATAATTCTATTAAAATTCTGCATAACTAAATAACTACAAGGATAATTTCAGAAATTTGGAGGGTGCTGTTTGGTTACCATGACCAGAATAAGCAGTTAGATGTTGATTGGTTACTAATGCTGAAGTGATACTGTGCTGTAAAAATAGTTCTGTACTGAGAGACCTATTAAATGTGCATTTAAATTTTCACACACATTAAAAACAATGGAAAGGGACAAGCTGAACTATCGCAGAAAATTCCCCATACCTTTAAAGCAGACATTAAAACAGTTGAGTCTTAGTGGTTGTGACATATTTGTCCCAGTAAGCGGCATAACAAGCTCTCATCGCTATGGTGGTGCAAGGCTCTCCTTGTGTGAATATGCTGTGCTGATCTATTTCTGCCCAAAGCATTTTCACTGGATGAACTTTATATTGTCCTAAAGAGAATGTGTGATCGTAATTGCCTGGTACCCCTACACGCACAGCTGGATTTCGCTCCCAAGCATCCAATCTAGAATCTGCTATAAACAAAGTCTAATTACAGGCTTACAGACTCTAAACATTCTTTATGCACATGCCTAGTCACACACACAATTAAATTTTGACAGGGTAGGAGAGAGACAGCATCCTCGGCATATCAACATTGTTTTTAATCAGCTGTGCCACAAAATTCAGTCAAATATGATAAACATAAAACATCTAATGTGCTGTCATCTGTGGTTAAATTTCCGTCTTCCGGATTTTTTCACATTCTTCTTGCTATCAGTTTGGGACAGTAGCAATCTGCTTAAGTCCTACAACAACACAGTTGTCTGGGGGTACCCAAGAAACGTGCAGCTATTTAAACAAGCAATATTTCCGTTTTATTTGTGCAACAATGCTCTGTGATTGGTAGTGGAATGTGTGTGGGGGGGGGGGGGGGGGGCAATCGACACTTTATAATAAGAACAATGAAAAGAAAAAAACAGACCATTGTGCAATGTTTGGACCCTAAGGCATTTCTGACAAACAACTCTGGGTGTTTTTTTTCCTAAAAAGTGCACTTCCTCAGATATCCACTGTGTTCTGAGATGGGAGGTGATGCCAGAAAGCCATCCTACTTGAACATGTCACACAGGTTTGAGAGCTTCTGGGCAAATCCGTGCATCTCCTCTCCAGCTCCACCAGCCGCAGTAGCAGACTTCAGTGTGGCAGCTGACTATTGTGCATTGGCTGATTATTTGTGCAACTTAGTTGTCTGGCCTGGCACCCTGAGGCTCGATCTTGGTGAATTAAAACAACAATGTCTTACTCAACTGTATCACCACCCACTTTTTCTGTAGGAAAGAGGTGAAAGGAGTATGTAGCATAATATAATAACAATAAGAAATACAAAGGGCATATGACTGAGCAAGACATTATGACCTACTTTTGTAATAATTGAGATTATGACTGTTTACTACAGTATATGGTCAAATGAACGTGCCCATTGCTGACACGTGTATAATTACGCACACAGTCACACAATCTACTCCAGCAAGCATCTGCAGTAAAGGGACCTAACAATCCAACATAAATACCCAACCTGGGGTGCGTTTCCCAAAAGCACCCATTTGGAACTTACATGGTTGGACCGATTCAGCTATGTGCCTCCAACTATTTGTGGTTCCACCTACGTACTGTAAGCTGCTAACATAGTTAGCAACAATGCTTTCAGGAAATGCACCACTGAATAGCAGTAAATCCCACCAGCAAAATCTAATGGAAAACCTTCCTAGAAGAAGAGAGGCTATTATAGAAATAATGGGCTGATCAACGTCATATTAAACCCATGGTTACGGAATGAAATGCTGGACAAGCTGGTGTCCACTTTCTTTTGGCCAGATACTGTATATTTGTGAATTTTTCTGAATTCTGATGTACTGATATTTTTTCCTGCTGTAACTTCACCTGTGTTGTTCACCTGGTCTGTTGGGATTTATTTCGGCATTATTCTTCCAGGCTACCATGGGAATGCAAGAGACACCTTGGAAAAACCTCATGTGTCATAACCATATTCTGGTCAAACATGACGATGGTTTGCCTGACTTGTTCTCTCACAGAAGCATTGTTACAGTGTTTCTTACAGAAGCCCAGAAGAGAATTTGTTTCCGTATTATGTTTTAGACAGAATATATTCTGCCAGGTCTACTTGCACCCGTGTACATGTCGAGTTTAAAAGTATACGTTCGTTGTCAGGGATCTCACCTAATCTGAGTCTGCAGGTGCAATCTCACAGGTGCAGAAAATACTGTTATTAATCTAATTGTATTTACACTCATTCCGACACATTAAAAAAAGCAAGAAAATTGAACATTTCAAATTTTCTTTTACATTTAATTTGCATGCTGTAACAAAAGAGAGTATTTCTTACAGCAGCTAAATGTAATCCTATGATCACCCTGCATCAGTGCTAGAACAACGACTTACAGAGGAGAGCAGCATTCTGCACACGGGGTCCCACAGGGACTCCAAAACAACACAGCGAAGAAAGCAAATCATACCAGAAGTAGTGCACATCCATTCCTGGCCCTTGATGTACCAGAACGCATCTGCCAATGCGTGTGTTGTGAAACTGCCAAGTGAGACTAGCCAGAACAGATCTGCATTATCTGTGAGAGAGATGGCTGGACTGAGGCACATTACACTATAATGAAATTCAGTAGGACCAGTTCTTCTCTTTCATGTGGCGTAAGAGCTCATTACAGGATTACACCCGTCTTATAACTGTATATCCTGGTAAGGGTCATTGCATAGGGCACAAGGCCAAGGTATACCCTGGATGGAATGACAGCCCACCACACCACACACACACTCTCCCACGAGAGTTATGGGCAATTTAGAGATGCCAATTAGCGTAAATGCCTGTCTTTGGACTGCAGCAGGAAGCCATAGCACCCAAAGGGGAAATCCATGCAACAAAGGGAGAATATGCAAACTTGATGCCCACAGAGCAGAGGCAGAAGGCAGACCCTCAGCTCTGGAAAGGGGGGGGGGGGGGGCGCAACACTGCTACCCACTGAGCCACTGTACCACCCCTATGATATTACAGGCAGCTTATAATAAGATTTCATTGAAAATGCCTGCCTGACCGCCCCTGACCGCCAATCAAATACATTTTAGTGGAAATAATAACACAGCTAAAGCTGTTAAAATACAAAAGCTAGTTACAATACAAAAACACTTTTTTTCTTCAAGTTTATCCAGGTTTGTCAGGTTGTAATTCATTACATGAATAACCGGATAAGTATTTATTGAAATTGTATGAACTTTTGAATGGATTGATAGATAGACAACTGCAGAACAAAATTGGTCAAGCTGGGTCAGGATATGAATATTGATAGTTTATTATTATTAGATACAATACAAACAGCTCTCATGAAGCATTATCAGTTCTACTTGGATTACAGGCATAGAAATCAGAATCAGGAATGTAATGATATGCATTTTAAAAGAATCTCAGCAAGGAAGAAATGAGAGAGCTGTACTATTGGAAGGTATTAACAAAAATAAAGTTCTGACTTTCCAATATGTCTGTTAAATAACGATTCCATTATGTTTAATCGTGTGCATTTTTTTAAATTCATGCGGTGTTTTGCAAGTAATATTGTGACCTTTCAGTAGAAATATATTCCCTTCTTTTCCTCTCCCGCCATTTCTCTCAGTTTTCTTTGAGTGTGCATGTATTTTCTATATGGAAAGTCTCTGATGTAAACCCCGTTTGGCATTTCTCAAGAGATTACAATGAACAACCTTTAACGGGCCGGTCTCCCTTGGTCACAAACACGGAATGCATGACCTTCAGCACTCTGTTTTGTTTAAACACCAGCTGAGCCTTAGTTTCCCAAGAGTACGGGCTCGGAAACCTTTAAGCAATAGTTTCAAATCAGGGAGTCATAATAAGTCAGTGGTTTTCAATCCTGTTCCTGGCACCCATGTGGGTTGAATGAAAACATTCTGGCAAAGGGGGGCACCAGGAACAGGATTGAGAAGGACAGTAATAAGTCAAGGCCGGGTTACTGAGAACCAAACAGATCTATTTATCACATCTATATTCTTTGATGAGCTAATGTACTATATGAAGCCTATGAACATGAAGCATTCGACTGGATTCCTCAATAGAAGTGGATTATTCATAAAAATATAACCAGATCAAATTCCTGGTGAAATATAGACAGTTCATAAATACACCAACATGCTCATCACTTTTATAAACAATGTCCAGTTTCATGTGGACGGTTTTAATTTTTCTTAATTTAATGGAAATGTCTATTAATATTGAACTGAACCACAGTTCCCCACAGGGTCATATTTAAATGAGTATAAATTAGCGATAGAATGGCATTTGTTCATAAAATTATCTATATATATCCTTCTTCACCAGTTAAACAAACTAGTTAACTTCTGTGCTGCAGTGGCCTCACCACTTTCCTATCATGCCTTGTGTTTTATGCAAGTAATTCCCCACGCTAAAGATGTTTCGTTAGGCTAGAAATGGGTAGAGGCAGAGTTCACAGCCTAAAGCTATGTTTTGTGAAGCTCTTTGGCAAATTTGTTTTCTTTGTAAAGCTTATACTGTCCAGATTCAATAAAGATCAAAACCTGTGCCTGGGTTTTTGGCTTCACCTTTCTAATGCCATAGTATGAGTGCTAACATTGTGTCTGATCTCATATGTTTTAACTAGGCAAGTAACCAAAGATTTGTCTTACCTTTTTATTCATAGCTGTATGAAGGTTATTTATATTGTCAACCAACTAGCTAAAAGAAAAAGCTGTTATTGACATTTCAACTGCCAAAAAAATCATTTGCTTGTCATAGTTTATGGTTAAAAATGAAAACTTTTGTTTGTATAATATAATTCATACTTTTTCATCTGCCTGGTAAAACATCACAAAGCAAAACTTGTATGAAAAGGACTTTTACACCCCCATTTCATTTCCAACAATGGTCTTTCTGAAGCAAATGTATTCCCTCGCTTTTGAAAAACAGCCTTCATTTGCAAAGACGACAGATTCCTGCAAGTGCTGAGACAGACCATAATTAACTTAGTGATGCACAAATTGTTATTCTTATCCTGGGTAAACACCTCTAAATGGCGATTCCAGGCAGGCAAACAAATCAAAATAAACAAATAAATAAAGTGAAAAAATAAATGGAATTTGTTTTGAATTGCTTCTTTTCTTATTCTTATCGAGGTCCTTCAAAAAAGAGTAAAAATAAATTACATGCACTCTTTCTTGGAAACTCAAAGTGGACTTGACAAAAAAAAAATCTTCATTTGTTTCCTTTCTTTCGAAACCCTTGAATTATTTCCAAAACTTCTGTAACATTCTCAAAGTATTGCAACAAATACCATAATCATGAGTCTATGACCCATTTTAAAGCAGGATGTGCTTCTTTCACTTAAACTCTTATGTTTATGTATTACTTACATTTTATTACTTATCTTTTCTATTTTAAAATACTTCAGTATTATTATAAATTTACCTGTTTTACATGAAATTTTGTGAACCATAATTATTTTTGAAAAATACCATTTTATATGTAGTACAGCTGGATAGATTTTGGTTGGTTATCGATGATGGTTTACAGTTAGTGTTGAGACTCAGATCCATGGTCTTTTGGTTACTGCCCTTTGTCCTAAATATATTTATGTAGTGCTGTGAGGAAAACCACATACCTTATGCGTTAACTCATGCATCTGTAGCTCGTATAACCTATTATCTACCTAGCAGGTACCAACAAACCGCTTATGCAAAGGTGCAAAGTTTCAGCCCAAAACAGACACACATAAGATATAGGTCCTAATAAATATTGCTTCTCTTGATGAAGGGCACAGCGATCTTAAATTCTGAGGTCGGGTTGTAGAGGTTGACATTTCCGACTGGGTAAGTCTACAATTAGCACAGCTGGATCTAGAAGTGGGCAGGGGTGGGCAATGCCCACACAATTTTCTGCTCTGCCCTCCCAGTTGGTCAATTTTGGCCTGCACCATCTGAATCTGCCTAATCATGGTTATTTCATTCGTTCCATCAGATATTCTTATGCAGAGTGTTTGTAGTCGCCTGTGAAAGTGGAAGAGGAATGTCACTTCATTCTTATTAAAGCACCTTCTTGTTAAAATGTATCTTTTGCTGCTGTAGTTTGCTGTCATGTTGTGTTGAGTAAGATTCTTTGCTACTGTAGTAGTGGTAACTCTTAGTTAGCTAGCTATCTAACATTACTGTTGGCTAGGAAGCCCAATAGAACAGTATACAGTTGAACCCCTGTATCTACTGACTTCATCTCAATGTAATTTATAAATTACATTAAAGTTTGCTACCATCTATGGTTCCTGATTTCCGCGGTAGGTCTTGGTGCCAATCCCCCACAGACACGGGTATTTAACATTTGACAGTTTGCTAACGTTGGTATCAGCGCAGGGCTGCCAACTTTGATCAGCTGGCTGGAGTGAGATTTTCAATTTGAGATCTGAAGTCTACATACCATACCAGCGCATTTACATGTATGTAACAGTTCTATTACCTTAATAAATAACTATAATAATAAATAATAGTCTGTAGGGTTTGCAGACTACCCAAAAGCTTTTGATGTAGCTAATTTTAGGTTTCTAATAGAATAATATAGATTTGCTTTAGTACATCTTTCATGAGAACCTGACAATGTGAGTGTCACGACAGAGTGGATGAGAGTTGGCAACCCTATCAGCGCTCGGTATAAATAAAGTTACCTGGTTAGGTAGATTACGTGCTATAATTCCTTTAAGTTAGTCATGCATAACCATAAACAACATGCAACACTTTTTGGTTCCCAAATCAAAGCTTGCTACCGCTACAGTTACGACCTTCAGTTACAGCTGCTCTGAGCTTTAATAACCAAGCTTCAGGACCAGGACCTTGGCACTAAGTGGGCAGCTACTGCAGGCAGTTCAGACAGTGATGTAACACCTTCCCTGGCCACTTCGCACCAGCACAGTGCACTTGCTTCCACCTTTGGAAGTGGCCACTTGACTTTAGTGTATTCTCCCAGTGACTTAAGTGCACTTAAGCAATTTAAGCACTTTGGGTGTGGCATCTTTTTCAGAGTAAGTGCAGTGGGCGTGTCTGCGCTGATGAGGTAAGAATGCGCTTAACTCAAAACACATGTAAAGTTCTTAAGAACTTTTTTGACTTAATTGTATTTGATGTGAGAATAGACCCCAGAGAGCGGAGGCAGGATTTGAACCCCCCCCCCCCACTTTTGCTGTGTGACCCCAAATTAAAATATGACTATGTAAAATGTGCCGTGTGTTTTTATAGAAATTCTTTCTGAATATTAAATCAATATCTAATACATGCCTTTCATTAAAAAAATCAGCACATAGAGCAGATAAATATTAACTAGGAAGTGTATAGATTTGGGTTTGGTTGGTAGGGACATGTCTCTACCAATAATGTGGGAGTATCTTTCGTGTTTAGGCGGGGCTGGGGGTTCAGGGCTGACACCAATGTTGAAACCAAATCTACCCCCTGGCTGGCCAGACAGGATCCTCCGCATGCAAGAGCAGCTGGAATCAGTTTTTCTCTGCCAGATGGGTGGAGATAGGCCTCTGATCCACCTGGACATTCAAAGGGCTTCTTTTTGTCAAAGCCAAGGAAAGCTCGTTAAATAATCCTACCTCTCAAACCACTGCTTTTCTCATGCTGCTTAAACTAGTTACACAAAATCGGTATAAACAGCAGTACACTAATAATTGCAGACATAAAATCCATGCAAATAATGTGGCATCTTGTGTCAGAAGTCATTTGAAATATAATTCTGGTGCTGGCTTTGTGGCTGCCGTACATATCAGACCAAGGTTAGCAGAGTGACGGGAAGCACTGCCCCTTTTCTACATGCTAATTCGATGTGACTGTGGTTTTAAAGTGCTTGCAATCAGACCCTTTAAAATCAATTCCTCACAGACATTTAAATCAAAGTCTGATTCTTTCCAAATTAACATTCTCTCTCATTTCAGGCTCCTATGCCTTGAAAGTGCTGTGAGCCTATACAGTAACAAAAACAATTAAAAGGACTGACAAGAGGGTTTGGGGGGGGGTTTAGACAAAATGATATATGTTCATTTCTTATGTCCATAGAATGTTTTTTCTTAATGAACAACAGGGATGTATTTTCCAAAAATATCTGTGTATTACACTGACAATGTATGGAATTTAACTACAATTATGCTTTTGAATGCAGAGACAATCTGTGTATTTCACCTGGCTTGACTTCTTTTTGTATCATTTGAGAGAGATCACAATAGCATCAATCTCAAGTGTATTTGCAAAGGAATAAAAATTTGATACACTCGATCAGGTAAGTCAGGTTTGAAGTCAATGAATATTCATGAAATTAACCATAGCGCAAGTGGCTCTCGGGGTACTGCACAGTCAGGATCTGTTTGAAAATCACAGTGTAAATAAGCTAGATTGAAACAAAATCAATAGACCTGCATTTTGAGTAAAGAGTAAATAATTGTGTCATGACAGGATGCAGGGAAGGAGTGACGGTCCATGAGCAACTTTATTCCAAAACTGGCAAACAGGAACCAAAATAGACCAGGAGGGGTCAAATCAAGAGGCAGGGAGGATAAACAAGAAGGAGCAAGGACCAACCTAGACAATGGGAAAGGCCAGAGGAAACTGTGACAAAGAACCCCAATGGGTGCTACAACATAAGTAGCACTGGCAAGGCATGGGCAGGAACAAATGCACAGCACTAACAATAACCAACAAAGATATAGGACAAGGGTGGGTACATATATGCACCAATGATGAGGACTAGACAAGGGACAGGTGTTAATTATAGACAAATTAACCAATTACTTAGATACTCAGGAACAAAAGGGGAAAAATGGGATGGTCAGTGGCATCTGCTGGCCAAGTGGGAGCATGACAGGGACAGATCCTGACAAATTCGCTGCCAACAGATCAAAAAAACTGAAGAATCTGTTAGTGGGCATATGAGAGAATGATAAAGAGGGTGGGATGCGTGGTATCAACACATTTTATTTGTGTTTAATATTAAATGTTACAATATAGTTATTTTTTATGACGAGCAAACTTGTGACAGATTCCCCAATATGCATACCTGAGTTTATTATAAACATGATGAACTTTTAGTCCTCGGCTAATCTGGGTAACAGGCTTGTGAAAGCTACATTCAGAAAAATCACCTCTGAACATTAGCTTATAGGTTTCTTTTAGGCTTAACGTGGAAATTTCATATGAATCCCCCACAAGCACCATAAAACAGGCATTCTGTAGGAAAAGACCCTGCTACCTGTTGAACATTGTAATTTCTGGTACCATGAGACAACAAGCCTTTTGTGGATGATACATTACTTCAGTGCATATCACTGCATATCTATTTAAGGCTCCAAAGGTGAGAAATAATATTCTATTCACTAATTTAAATTTGACAGCCAACCAGTGTTGGAAGGTGAGAAGAGGACTAATATGCTCACATGTTTCAACAGCTACATTTTGAGGTTCTTTCAAGAAGCATTAGTTTCAGGCAAACAGCAGAGCGTTAAAATGATCCAGTATGGGAGTAGAGTATCTAAGTAATGCACAGGCCAGCAGCTTCCCTGCATCATCCAGAGACAGTGTTTTTCTGACCTCAGCAGGATTTGGAAAATGAAAGAAAGAGACTGCAGCATTTCTAGAGTGAAATGTTATGTTATCACCAATTGCAGCATCATGAGCTTTTACTTCTGCATTACAGTGGTCAGTGGTTTTATTGGATGGTTGTCCTGTAAGATTATAGCAGAGCTGAAAAACTCCAATCACCTAGTGACGTCGTAGCACAACACAGTACTCACGTGTTTGTGGTGATACTGGTGTAACCGAGCTACTGTGCATGCTACTCGTGTAATTTATCCAAATAAATTAGGGTCATTCCACTCCTAATATTCTTTATTTTTAATTTTTTTTAAAATTTGTTATCAGCATAGCTATTATAAGTGCATAATTTGTCATCACTGGACACAGTTCCATTTGTGTTGAGTTGTCATAGCAATGTTCATACCAGTATGTCTACAAGTCATACTGACTGCACAATCCTTGATTCACTAAGTATAAAGTCCTGTTTCAGAGGGAGAACAAGGCTAACCTGAGGTATATTAGTGCATACTGAGCTTGTGAGTTATGCCACATGTTTTCCATGCAAAATAAAAGTGGTCACTTGCAATAACAACTCATATACGAAGTATTATATAAGATAATATCCACTAGGGACAGCATATCTAGAGATTAAGAAAACCAAGCTGTACATTTTGGTCTTTGGAGCCCCATACCTGCCCTCTGAGTATTCTGAAGATCCATCCTTTTACTCAAAGAAACAGATAACAGTCTGCCAGATAAGACCTAAACCAGGAAGGTACCTACTGAGCCACAGGATTTTCTAGTGTGTATAGTGATCTATGGTGTCAAAAGTGGCATTTAAGACCAGAAGTACAAGAACAGCAATTTTACCACAGTCAGAGGACAGAAGCGTGTCATTCATTGCCCTGACAAGTGGTGTTTCAGTGCATCGCTGTTGTCTCAAACCAGACTGAATTATATTATCGGCCTTGTTGAATTGCAAAGGACAGACAGCTGATGGTCAATGCGTATCCCTGAATTTTTAATAAATATGGAATATTCAAGGCCTACAGCTGGAGAGATTATTCAAATCCTAATTAGACCTCTTCAGAAGGGGTTTTAATAGAAGAATGTTAAGAAACTTGGGAACATATACAGAAGGTATTATGTATTGTATCTTACAGTAGATGGGATTTCTAGTTAATATTAGTTTTCTAGGTGTGTTATCTGTATCCTGTATAATTCAGTATATATAAAAGCAAAGTTGGTAGTAGAAATGTGGCAGACCTGCCAGTTCCTGTAGTAAGCTGGCAGAATATCTTAGTCCCTTTGAAATTTGCCATCAAAGGAATTTATTGGGTGATGTGTTTTTACTTGTCTGCTGTGGGATTTCCAGGTAATTCGGCCACTATAGTACAAAGAAATCCAGGGTTGTTTTTATTCCTATCAATTATGCTGAAAAATTATGTTTACATAAAAGTGAACATTTTATAGCTTACTAGATTGTTTTCCAGACAACATCGAATACCTGCATCTAGAAGTGTGCTAATAGTTGAGAAGCTAGCTTTAATGATAAAATATGCTTAGTATACCATGGGACAGGCTCGTGTTTAACAATTTTTAAAGGTGCTACAACATTCATCATAGCCATTAGAGTGGCAGCAAATTCATCTGTCTCTTCAGCTGCTTTTATGCTTGAACTGTTTGAGGAGAAGTTATCAGAAATTATATCTGTAAAGAGTGTGATTGTAGTCGAGTTAAAAACATGTCCATAATAGCACATTTTAGTCAGATTTTGCAGGGTGAGTCAGTTGCAGATCCATTGTATTACAGAAGCAGTCTGACAGAAGAGGGTTCGGCAGACGGACAGAAATACTCAGAACATCAGTTCTATCAGTTAAGGCAATATCTGGTGTGTGCTTGATATAATAAGGAAGCCTATTATACAAAGGTGAGATATTTGCAAAAGTAATGATAATCTTATAAGTGGTGACAACAAAATTTGTGAAGAAATCAGTCATCTATATGAAATGGGGGGGGGGGGGGTTGCGGAAAACAGGAACAAACAAGAAGGACGGAGAGACATCAGAATATTTTGTACCACAGACCAGGGCCTGGTTCCACGAGGCAGAATATCTTACTTAGCCATATAAACTGTGGGATTTAAGGTCGTCTGGGGTAAATGGACTTTATCTTTGTTCACTTACGCTTAGTTCAAACTACCTTAAATCTGGCATGTTATCCGGCTCAGCAAGAAACCCTGCTTGGTGGATCAGGCCCCAGAAAGATACAAACACTTCAGAAGAATGAAGTTAATCTATAGATTTGGAGTCACACGGAGATTAGGCTACAGCAGCACATCCACCAGAGTTTAGTGAAATGTTTTAATTAAAGGGGTTTCTAGGGGGAGAAAACGGAAGTGAAGCAGCCTTCCCAGAACACCAGGTTTATCCTGAGTATTTAGCTAACCCACATGCTTATATTTACATTTTTTATTTTACTTTGGGTTACAAGACCTACAGAAGAGAAGTATTTGGCATTTATTTGGGCAATTATAGACAGTCCCTTATAGCCAGTTATGAATTGTCCTAGCAGTGCACTGCACACTCGCACTTAATGTTTCCCATTCTTTTTGAAGGTCACTTGAGGTCATCCTCCGATCTATGAGGCACAAGCTGGCGGTCTTCTCCGGCACTAGACAGTCCCTTCTGCCCTCTACCAGGCTGGCTTTTGGTTATTGCCAGTGTGTCCTGCTTCACCTTGTTCTTGTGTACTGCTGCCACTGAAACGTTGAGCGTGAGGAAGCAGCCTGACTCGCAGTGTAGCCTTCTGCCAGCAGAACCAGGATTTAACCAGGAATTAAAAATGCAGATTTTTTAAAAATATACAGTGCAATGCAGTTTTTATTCTGTCACTAACACACACTCTTACAAACAACACTGTTATTCATACTATGTAGGTGTCACGTCCTATGCGTGAGCGGGGAAGTAATTCCAGGAGACGAAATTCACGAATGGGGTTTTATTAAGGTAGACGGGCAGCAGCACACAATGAACGTTAATGAGAGATCTGGGAAACAGAGGAAGACGTGGACTGATATACACAAGACTAGCCGAAATAACAGGACACAGGTGATCACAATCAGGAATTCACATGAGGTAAATGAGGGGGCGTGGCACACACGAGGATCGTACGAGCAGGTCATGACAGTAGGTGCATAACCTTATGTAACATGCAACTGTAACTACGTCCTGGCAGAGGCCAATTTTTTTTTTTTAATAAAAGCATTCAACCGAAAACAACAAAGCCAATTTCTGCTAGGGGCGTTGCTGTGGATGGTCTGCTTACCCCTTGGCTTCACCATCCACCCATTAACTTCCACAGTCACCTAGGGCCTTGGGCCGTATATCAAATTTTCATAGCATATCAATATATTTTGAAAACGAGATATAGGATGACATAATACCGTTTATATCGATATACCTTTTATTGTATGTTAAAACCAATAGTATTCTTTCCTGGTTGTAAACAACATGAGAGCTTCAGCTGTGACGTTGCACAGATTCTCAGAATTCACAGATAAAATCAAACTGTAAGCATCTCAGGGGGTAGTTGATGGAGGTAAAGAATAGATGACATTTAACCATACAGATGATTGCGCACTTCTTTTTGGAACAGTAATAGTATGCATTTTATTTATGAATATTTGTGATTATTGTATGCTTTTTAATCTGGGCTTCTTTTCATATTAAAAACAGAAACTTTGGGCATTAATTACTATTAATAAAAGGACCCACAAAATTATGTAAATGCCCCCATTTTTTAGACAGTGAAGGCAAAAGTTGCCCCCCAAATATTCTTTTAATTTCTTGCACTGGTTTCAGCTCACGACTTTTCTGTCTGATTTGAATATGTGAGGATAGGACAGGAAGCAGAACTCATAACCACGTAATACAAGGATGAGAGGAGGTAAAGGGCTTCTTCATTTTGGGACAGGAATAGAGATGGGTTTGATAAAATGGCCTGGGAGGAAGCAAAAGCAGCTGTTTGACGGTCAGCACAGGAGGGAAACACTCATGAAAACAAAATGAGTACCGGGTCTTGGAAACGGCTATAAAGGAGTGCAAACAAGTCTGGACACGTCATTCTGGGACTCGGTTTTATATAAGGATATATGGCACTACACTAGATGTAACTTGAGTTAATGTGTTTGTCACCTTTCTGCAGGACACATAGACCCCTTCACCATACAGTATATATAGTAGTTTCTGGCAATTCTCTTAATATGCCCCTTAAGTTACTCTTCTTTATCACAAACAGCAGTCAATATGTATAACTGTGTAATTACATAAGTGAAATAAGTGATATTCTGAAGTTGCGCTGTTATTGTTAAAAGATTGTACCTTTTTAATAACTCAAATATCCTGGGGAAAAATTTAGCAACTTCGTGTGATGTAATAATTTGAGATAAGTTATCTCAAATTATTCTTCACTTTTTTTTCAAAAATCGAATATACCCACTGAGTCATCTACTGATGCACGGTTGGCTTGTTCTGTCACCATCAACAGCATGCAGCCAGGAAATCGCCTCTGTATTGCACCTTGACCTCTCCCAAGAAAACAAGAAAGTGATCTTGGGGGTTGCGGCCTGCAAACCACACCTCTCGCTCCTTAGAGCCCCCTTGGATATGCTGCCCCAAGACCACTTCCACATACACACCCACATTGCGAGCTCATAGTGTTACAACCTTAACTTATTATGAATTTCGACATGCACACAGTGTGTGGCAGAAAAGTCATACTGGAACAATCAGTAAAGAGAGAGCTTCACAATCGGATACAAATGAGGCCCGGGAGGAGGAACAAACCTAAATTAATTACAATAACATTTTAATTATTTTATTACGGTATCATAAAGTTTCATTAATAATTATAGTCTCTAGCAACAGTCCAGTTCATTCTGTGATTGGACTCTTTTAAATGTTGTCACCAAGGGTGTTTTAGCATAAATTATATGCTATTCATATGCATAAATACTGAAATCATTAAACGCTAAGTAAAAGTGAGAATAATGGCAGCAGTAACAAAAGAAGAAATGCTGTTTCCGGCTGTTTTTTCTTTTTTTGTGTAGTGCAGATTGAACCTGGCCATGCAATCACAACAGAACAGAGGATGCATTACATGATTGATCTCTGGAGCAATTTCTTTTGGGAGCAGTATGCCTTATAAAGGGCACAGATTCACAGCAGGCCGATAGGTTGACTTTAAAAGACACCGGGGATTTCATTTAAAGGGGAGGTAACGTTTGATGTTTGTAGTATTTTAGTTTTGCTTATATTACAAGTGCAGCACAAAGATTTTTTTCCTGATAATTCAAAGCAAAGGCTGTGAATGCAATGTAGATATCAGTATTAAAAAAACAAAAACGCCCAAGAATGCATTTGATTGGTTAACACAGGTGTTTTACGAAACACTCATTTGATTTCAGTCGCTGACTTGATTAAAAATCATTAACATCCGCATTTTAATTAGCACCTGAAACTATCCAAATCTTTTTCTAAATAAATTAATCAAGAGCTGAGACAGAAAGAAAAACCAGCTTATGGTCAACTAGGACTGGAGCCCCCTGGACTAAAGACAGAATTTTGCTCTGTGTATTTCAGATTTGCTGTATTGATACACTGCCATTGTTTCCAGTGTGTGACTAAACCTAAAACAGCTCTGTGCGTATATACTCATTGTTTATTCTGACAATGTATTTAATGCCACAGTATGTGTAATATTCATGCAGGAGTATAAACTACCCAATTAAAAATGCATAACGTATATAATATTAAAGAAAAAACTAAAGTAAAAGTATTACTCAGTATTACACAGTATTACTCCACATGTCATCTCAAGCATGCATCGGGGACACTAATTTAGGTGTTTCTTTTTAATTTGCAGGCTACAATTTGGTATACAAGGCATTATCAACCACATGAGGCTGTCTCTAGCAGGTGTCAGTTAGGAGACAAAACTGCAATAGCAGCAAAGGTGATTGCTGGTGTCTCCTCCACTCTTGCTCTGTCTCTGCTCACCCCATGGTGCCGCTCCTGCTTAATGCCGGTTGCCATGGCAAAGGCAGCTTGCTCGTGGCTGTTGACATGAATGATGACGTCGGTGATGGATTACAGCACAACAACCTGGGAGTAAACTGATGATGATCTTCTGATCACACACCGGCATTAGCAGCTGGAGGGACACAAAGAAACGGTTCCCCAGATGAGGGGCATTCTCCTTGACGTCCTGTTACCCAGTCCTTCAACTACCCATTGAACAGAAGCTGCAGCAGCAAATGCAGATGTAAAATGCATGTTTCGGGGTCTTTAAAGGGTATTATGAAATAATGTTTTGGTGTTTAGGGTTAGCCTAGTTTATAACCATGCGGGGTCTCCTGATCTTTGAAGTTAAATAGTATTGAGTGCTTAGATCAGGAGCACTAGTGAAACGAACTGCCCAGGCAAGGGTTACAACATCTTAACTTCCTGCACAGCCAAAGTTCTGCTGACTATGATTCCACTTTCACCAAATAATCATACAAAGGGCTAATGAAAGGAAGAGCAAAGCCATAATTATTGGTTCAATGATGACACTGCTGTATGGAATAGATCTGGTTGAAAAGCTCTTGGAGGAAAGACATCAATAATTAAGCACCGAGTGGCTCTGAAGATGCTGGTTGAGAATAATGCATTTGTTTCGGTTTAAAGAGGACCTCAAAGAGAAATGCCGCTGGCTACCGTGGAGGGGCAGATTGAAACAGTAAATGCAGAAACAGATGAACATAGACTCTTTTCCATGGACGCAACATGACCTTTTCCACATACTCTGTAGGGCCAATATAAGCAGACCTTAATAGAAAATAAAATTAAATGCAGCTGTACAGAGTCATATGAAATATTTTGTACCAACGTTACGTGCGTGTGTGTGTACACACATGCACACACACACATACTATATGGACAAAACTATTGAGACACACCTCTTAAATAATCATTGAATCATTGAAGAGTTGAATTTCATTCAGACTGATTGCCGCAGGTGCATAAAATCAGGCATCTAGCCATGCAGTCAGGTTAACAAACATCTCTGAAAGAACGGGTCATTCTGAAGAGGTCAGTAGATTCAGGCGTGGTGCTGTCATAGGATGCCACCTTTGCAATAAGTCAGTTTGTGAAATTCCTTTCCTGCTGGATATTCCATGCTGAACTCTAAGAGGTGTTTCTGCAAAGTGGAAACTTTTAGGAACAACAGAAACTCAGCCATGAAGTGGCAGATCACATAAAGTAACTGAGTGGGGTCGCCGAGTGCTGAGGTACATAGTGTGTAAAAGTCGCCAACATTCTGTTGCCTCAATAACCGCAGAGTTCCAAACTTCCTCTGGCATTAACCCCAGCATGGAAACTGTGAGCCAGGAGCTTCATGGAATGGGCTTCCATGGCCGAGCAGCTGCATGCAAGCCTCACATCACTAAGCACAATGGCAAGCGTCAAATGGAGTGGTGTAAAGCACGATGCCACTGGACACTGGAGCAGTGGAAACATGTTCTGTGGAGTGATGAATCACGCTCCTCTTTCTGGCAGTCTGGGTTTGCCAGATACCAGGAGAAAGTTATCGGCCTGATTTCATTGTGTCAATTGTAAAGTTTGGTGGAGGAGCGATGATGGTATAAGGTTGATTTTCAGGGGTTGGGCTAGGCCCCTTTGTTCCAGTGAAGGGAACTTTTAATGCTTCAGTAGACCAAGACATTTTTTGACAATTCCATGCATCCACTTTGTGAGAACAGTGTGGGGAAGACCCTTCTCTGTTCCAGCATGACTGTGCCCCAGTGCACAAAGCAAGGACCATTAAGACATGGTTGGATGAGTTTGGCGTGGAAGAACTTGATTGGCCCACACAGATCCTTAACCTCAACCCCACTGAACACCTTTGAGATGAACTAAAATGGAGATTGTGAGCCCGGCCTTCACGTCCAACATCAGTGCCTGACCTCACAAATGCTCTTCTGGATAAATGGGTAAAAATTCCCACAGACACACTCCAAAATCTTGTGGAAAGCCTTCTCAGAAGAGTGGAGTGGCAGTTACTACAGCTGCAAAGGGGGGACCAATTCCATATTGATGCCTATGGATTTAGAATAGGATGCTAGAAAAGTTCATATAGGTGTAATGACCCGGTGTTCCAATACTTCTGTGTGTATGTATGTATATATATATATATATATATGTGTGTGTGTGTGTGTGTGTGTGTTTTTTGTAATTATTTGTTATTTCTAATTGCACATTATAGTCTGCATATAGAGTTGCATTTCACTGTTGTACATATGACAAATAATATTCTTCACTTAGTGGCAACAAAGCATTCTGCAAACGAAATGTAGCATGTAAATAGTAAAATATCTGTATATCAGAGAAGCTCGCACTTCTAACTTTCTGCATGTTTTTCTTTAACTGGTAGGAAACAGGAGAAGCATTGAGGCGGTGCAGGAAAGTCAAACCGTGCCAGCAAGGTCAGAGCCCCAGCTGTCAGAGGGGCGGTGTGGAAAGCTAAAGGTTAGCCGCGCCGCTGTGACAGGACCCCTGCTGGATGGATGGAGTCGGGGTGAGGCGTTGGGGCATTGCCGCTCAGCTGCGGAGCCTTCACACTGAGTACCCTGACCCCCGGCGCGTCCCTCGGCACCCAAATGACACACCGCTCATCACCCCCCATGACGGATAGCGCTCCAGCACGGACTTGAGCACGTAACGCTCTTGGTGATTAATTGCCATAATTACCTGTAGACGTACTTAATGAGGTCTAAGGACTGGGCATTTAATTCAAGGTCAATGGGGAAGGCATTTTCGCAATATGGGTCATAGTCTTCCCCAGGAGTACAGACCTAAGATGGCTTCGCCCATGTTATGAGAGTGGGAAAGTGCTGATTGATCTCCCCATTTATCAATAATGCATTGAGGGGCTATGCACCTGCCTGTATCACATGACTGATTCCCATCCAAAAACTCAAATGGGAAGCACTTATTATGTGTAGTGCTTGTTGGAAGGATAACTTGTTTGCTGTCCTGATGTTACAGATGAGAGTGTGTGTGTGTGTGTGTGTGTGCGCGCGAGCGGGTTTACCTATCCTTATGGGGACATAATGTCCCCATAACGTGATAAATATCCGTTTTTTTTCCCTTATGGGGACCGGTTTCCTGGTTCCTGGAAAACTCTATTTTATAAAAATCGGTGACTGCTATGAAAAAACTAAAAATGCAAAAACTCTTGTATTTTGTTAGGTTACTTATGGTTATGGTTAGGGCAGGGTAGGGGTTAAGGTTGTCATAGTTAGCGTTAGCATTTTTCCCATTGAAATGAATGAGCGGTCCCCATAAGGATATGTTTACCCTACATGTGCGTGTGTGTGTGTGTGTGTGCATTTTTTTCCTAAAGGTAGCTTCTATCCCTTGGGTATAAAACTACAGTATGACTTTATTTCTGCCAAAGCATACGAGTGTCAGCTTAGACATTTAAGAACCTTTCAGAAAGTGACCTCAGTATTTGCAGTAACCATCAATGTCTTTGTTGACCCAGCAACTTCCATGCCATGTTTGGCTAATCAATACCTCATCAGGTTATTTAACTAATTAAGTTAATTTGTTAAGTGAGCTGGCGGTGCCCTTGAGGAATGGTTTGGGAAAAGTGCCGATGTCCTTCTAGCTATCCAAAAGATATCCTTAACTTTTTGTGGTATAAATGGAAGAAATATGTCATTGATCCCAGGGACATTTTTTAATAAAGAGCTTATGGATGCGGGCATCAATCCCACTACCTCTCTCATTCTAAGCAAGTGCTCTGCCATTTGTTTAATAAACATTCATTTGCAGTAGTATTAACTAGGTCAGGAAAATCACAAAAATTAAAGATTATTAACCAAGTACTCACCTCGAAACAGTAAGTCAGGGGTGTCAAACTGCAGTCCGGGGGGGCCGGAGCCCTGTGTAGCTTAGCTCTTTCCCTGTTCCACCATAAATAATTTAGCTCAAGAGCTGTGCTGTAATTAGCACAATGAGTGGAATCAGGTGTGTTAAATGAGGGTAAACCAAACTATGCAGGGGTCCAGCCCTCCGGGACCCCCCGCAGTGGATTGGTAAGAAATGGGAGGAGGACTGTGAGCTGATTGGTAAGAAATGGAAGGAGGGCTGTCAGCTGATTGGTAAGAAATAGAAGGAGGGCCGTAAACTGATTGGTAAGAAATGGAAGGAGGACCGTCAGCCGATTGGTAAGAAATGGAAGGAGGACCGTCAGCCGATTGGTAAGAAATGGAAGGAGGACCGTCAGCCGATTGGTAAGAAATGGAAGGAGGACCGTCAGCCGATTGGTAAGAAATGGAAGGAGGACCGTCAGCCGATTGGTAAGAAATGGAAGGAGGACCGTCAGCCGATTGGTAAGAAATGGAAGGAGGACCGTCAGCTGATTGATAAGAAATGGAAGGAGGACCGTCAGCTGATTGATAAGAAATTACCAAGCTATTTAAGCTATTTAATGGCTTCCACGAAGCAGGCGCTCTCTCTGGATGGTACCAATCCCCCTACTGCCAGAGCAAATTCTTGTTACTTTTTATTGCGTTACTGTTCATTTGCATATATATTTTAATATTTTTTCTGAGATAGACACTTACTTCCTAGATAAATAGCTTTAAACATATTCTTTCACAACCTAAGACTTTTGCACAGTACTGTACATAAACTTTTTTTATATGACAGATGTCTATATTACTATACTGAATATGACTGTTTTTGACAATTGCTGAAGGGGAAAAAACAAACTACATTGCAGCCTGTTTTCATAGCGAATGCCATGAAGAATTGCCATGAAGCCTGGATGGCACATTTCAGGAAATACCTGAGCATCTTCAGACACCTGACAGGGACTTTAACACCTTTTGGGTGAGGGGTTTCCAGCCCGTTTTAAGCCAAAATCTTTGTCACTATGGATGAAACGCTGTAGTCAGGCACAAGCTCGACTTGCTTTGCTCACATTTCTAGTATCTCACACTGTCTCACATGCTGATTATTGCCTTCAGCAGAGCAAGAGAACAAAAAAAGAATGCGGTATATACTTGTAAAAAGTACACTTTTAAAAATATCTATATATTACCCTCCATGTATTTGGAATTACCCTAAACAGAAAATAACAACATTGAACAACTTGTAACTTTTATTTTTCCACATATGCATGTCAGTTTTAATGATTTTCCCTCTGGAAACAATAAAGTACATACACAAACACAATCTCTAGCTATAACTATGACAGTGAAAATATATAATTGAGGAAACAAGGTGCACATACTGTAGCACACTGAAAGCAAGTGCTATCAATGGAGACCCCTTCATGGTTAAGGTCATGCCACCTGGTGGAGAGCAGACATGTGCAGAGTAGGGTCCTGGTGGTGCCTGGTGGTGCTGGTGGTACCTGGTGGTACCTGATGGTAGCTGGTGGTGCCTGGTGGTAGCTGGTGGTGCCTGGTGGTGCTGATGGTACCTGGTGGTGCCTGGTGGTGCCTGGTGGTGCTGATGGTACCTGGTGGTGCTGGTGGTGCTGATGGTACCTGGTGGTGCTGGTGGTACCTGGTGGTGGTGCTGATGGTACCTGGTGGTGCTGATGGTACCTGGTGGTGCCTGGTGGTGCCTGGTGGTGCTGATGGTACCTGGTGGTGCTGGTGGTACCTGGTGGTGCTGATGGTACCTGGTAGTACCTGATGGTACCTGGTGGTGCTGATGGTACCTGGTGGTGCCTGGTGGTGCTGGTGGTACCTGGTGGTGCTGATGGTACCTGGTGGTGCCTGGTGGTGCTGGTGGTACCTGGTGGTGCTGATGGTACCTGGTGGTGCTGATGGTGCTGGTGGTACCTGGGCACCTGCCCCTCTTGCCTGAACTATTCAAAGTGCCTCCATTTTGAGGTTTTAAACACCTTTTTTTGATAACTGAAGATGACACCAAATTAACCGAGGGGAACCCCGCCCAAGGTCAGCTTGACCGAAGGGAAACCAACGCCCTCCCCCACCCTGGCCGGTAAAATGTACCGGTTGAGCACACCTCCCCCTTTCGTGTACCTGCCCCTGTGAAAGAGGCCACTGTGGCTAAAGGAAGAGACCTCAGTGATTTTGTGTAATTGTAGGGGCACGTTAGAGAGGTGCTTCAGGAACAGGGCTGGCGGCCGGCAAATCTGAAGCGAAGACATCAGCACACGTACAACTGTGAACCCCTGATGGTTTAGTCGGTCGAAACAACTCTGACTGGATCATTTCTTTTTAATTTAATTAGTTTGACATTCTTTAAAAAATAAATTTAGTACACACAATAACATATGAAATTAAAAACTCATAATCTCCAGATTAATGTCTAATTATACACCATAGGCAATCTACATAAGAGAACTATGTTTTTTTTTTGCCATAGAAAGCAACATTGCCGAACAACTGATTGTATAAAGTCTTGGCTTTCAGGTTTCAAACCCTGGAAAAAAACACCTGAAAGCTCAGTAGTTTTGAGATACTAAACACATCATTTGAAACCATTTACACACTGAGAGCATAATCGAGTAATAAGACAGAGGAGGCTGCTGGAGTCTGACTTCAGCGCCTGAGGATGAAGGGTGATGTCTTTCTTCCTGTAATAGGTACTTGCGCCTCAGATATGTGGCTTGGTCTTGCTGCAGCACCCAGTGGTTGAAGAATGACACAGCAGGCTGAGTTTTACTGGCGTCGGAGCAGTTTTTTATTCAAGGTGAAGAGCTTTTTCCACCAGCCAAGGTAAGCTTTACAATTAGAGTGAGAACTCCAGCCGCAGAACACTCCCTGAGAACCGGCGTATCTTTGCACAAGATCAACATGTTCCGAACAGCTATTGTGGGCTTGCCATTGACTGGCTTTTGTGTGGTTACAGACAGTACAGAGATACCTGAGATATCTGAACTCCAGGGGAGTGGGGAGTGGGGGGGGGGGGGAAGGCGCCCACATTGGCTGAAATCTCACACAGATATGGAGACAGCCTGGAGGTTACTCTGCTGAAATGTCACCCTGCCCTGAAAAGTCACACTAATGAACACTGTGCAAAAGCAACAGCACGATCACAATGAGGACAAAAAAAAGGCAGATGGAACAGAGAACAGACCCGATTGAGCCGTAAAGTGATCTTGTCTAATATATGTAAGAGATCTGCTGGGAGAGGTAATGCTGGCCTTTGTCGCTCTGTCCAGGGGTGCCTGTCACTGGATTTCTCCAGAACCAGCCTCAGCAGCTCCTGGCTTGGCCCGCACGCTCTGGGTCTTTGTCACTCTGCAACTCACCAAGACCGTGATGATACGGCTTCTGTTGCATTGTGTGCATCAGACCTCCCAATTTTCTAGAAGCCTCCACCCCCCCCCCAAAACATACTCCGAAGGGGAGTCAGAGACACTGTTAATTTTCCGCTAATCAATTTAAAACTTTCTCATTTGTTCTTAAAAAAAAAATCTTATTACAAGGTCACTGCAAAAGGCTAAACTCAGTTACTGAGTACAAAAGTGTGAAATATTTTTTTCTTTCTAAGGCTCCAGAGACAGAAGATAAATTACCAAAATAAAGCCACCTCTGGCTAGATATGTGCAACATCAATAGTGTGCAACTCCACTGCTCTGGAGAGCGTAATCTGCAGATACTCGTCAGGCCATTTAGGTCTAATATGGAGGACTGTTAACACTGCTGCTGGTTTATTACATTCTATTAACAAAGAACAAATGAGATTAAATCAATAATTGCATACAATTGCTCCAGTGGAGAACTACAAAATATGGGCTTCATTTTGCTTTTTGCTTTTTAAACATACTCCAAAAGCAGGGAATCTGGGAATTTTCAATGGATGTTTCCTCATACAGTGATCAATCTTGTATCTTTTTTACAATTTCACTCAAAACAAATCATATTACATATCACATTACATATCACTAGCCACCCATCAGTAGCATATCCTACTACCTCTTTTTATCAAAATCTTTCTTTTTTTTTCACTCTGCATTATGAGGTTTTGTTTGCTCAGAATACACACACTGTGGAACAAAGGAGCATGCAAGAATGGCAAATGTAACAGTGTAAAACCCAGTTGTTTCTAGGCAATACATTCTTACATGCTTCAGCCATCCCAGACGTGGGTATGTGACCTTATATAAATGCTAACAAGGTGATCAGTACTGTCAGAATCAACAAGGTTTCATTATTTAAGGTGTTCGTAAACAGGGGGCTGTTGATCAATTACCATTGTGTCACCTGAATCCAGCCATTCTTCTTGCCTTATTCTGGCTCATATAATTGCATTATTAATATTTCTCTTACATTTGAATTTTTACTGAAACCATATCCTTGCTCAGGGACATAGCAATTCCACCCCGGGGATTTGAATATGATCACAAACGATGTTCTTTAAACATTTACAGCTGCTAACACTAACTGCTGCGCATGCATTTTGTGCTGTAGCCTTTTGGTAACTTACAGCGTATTAAACTGTGTTATTCAAGAAATGAGAATGAAAGTGTGTGATGATAATAAGGCCAAGAGAGCGCAGGTCCTAGGGCATGGTTTCTCAACCCGGTCCTCGGGGACCACCAGACGGTCCACGTTTTTGCTCTCTCCCAATTGGCAGGGAATTGGGAGAGAGCAAAAACGTGGACCGTCTGGTGGTCCCCGAGGACCGGGTTGAGAAACCCTGTCCTAGGGTACACAGCAAGCCACGTGGGACAAGGAGGCATTAGTGGAGCGATTTCTTTGGGTCATGCAAAGGAGTCTCCATGGTCAAAAATTGAGGACACAAAAAGAGTTAGAAAAAAGGGAAGCCATTCAGTAACAGCGCCCTCCATTTTCATTCGAAGCAGATTAAGTTAAAGAAGTGTTGCCTATGATGACAGATGATTTTTTTTTGTTCTTCTTTTCTCCTGCAGCTTCGTATCTAATGACAGTATCTAAGTTTTATTACAAAGAGATATGGAGTCATATGAACCATCCATCCATATCCTATGTGCAATAATCCAGTAGTGGATCACAGGGAGTCTGGAGCAAATCCCAGAAAACACAGAAAGAGCCGGAATGCCAGTCCATCACAGGGCATTCACATAATACGGGCACCAATTCAACTGTACGTTGTGGGGTTATGATCAGAAACCTGTATAAACAGAAGAAACCAACATAAACAAACAGGATCCACCTATTTGTGGTTTCAGTTATCCATGGATTACTGTAGTCTGGAAAAAAAAATCGGAACATTCCAGAAATAAATGGTTCATAAGTTTCAAACCATGTGCCAAGCAAGTACAGGCTGTAAAACAGCCAGCTTACCTTGGCCCCATCTCCCAGCTTTTCAACAGAACTCCCATCCAGTCTGCCTCTGTCTTTCTCAGTGATCACATTCATTGCCACGTTATTGCAGTGTATGTGTTATAAAAATGTAGAAAAAGCATCATTTTCATTGATCTGTCATCCCTTGATTATTGCTCTATTGTCTCTTGAGAATTAGACTAAAACATCAGAATGCCTTTCATTCAAGAGAGGGTACAGTATTGCAGAGTACTGTATAGTAATGTACAACATACTTTATTAGTACTGAACATAATGTGGCTATTTTGCGTAATTTATCATTTACACTTTAGCATGTATGGATAGTTTGCGATTATCTGCGGGTTTGGCTTTCTGCAGTAGGTCTTGGAATGCATCACCCGTGGATTACTGTATACTCAGAAGCTAATAAATGTATAAAAAACACATGGAGAAAACCTAGTCTAAAAAAATCAGAGTAATGGGCCAGTGTCAGATTGAATAAGACTACCAAATTTGTTTGTCATGTTTCTATTATTAAGTTAGAAGCATTGTTGGCTGTTGAGGCTACAAGTTAGAAAGTTGCTTATTCAAGTCTGGAATAGGATGACACTGAAAAAAACAATATACTTCAGAGATTAGAATGAACATGCTCAAAAATGTCTATATTGAGTTATAAGACTCTAAGGATAAAGCCTTAACAAAAACAAGGTGGTCTCTCAACATTTTAATCTAGCGTGGACAGGTGTCTGGTCTCCTCTTATTCCCCTGAAAAACATGAAGGCCCTTTAGGGGGAGAGTTGGTTCTAAAAATAGTCGCCTATATTTTCTAGAGCCGTGGCATGTGAACTTGCTGTTGGCACTCCACAAGCAGAGTTATGACTCACTCGGCTCAGCTGGAAGGATGCTCATTCAGCTAAAGCATACTATGTGGATATCCGACAGTGCTATAGCGTTTCCATAAGTTAGCTCAATCCAACAATAATGCAAAGTGGCAGGAGCTTGCAGTGGGAGTCTCTGTGGGCTGAGAAGCTCTGGTCCTGCGCTGATGGAGATGTTGGTGTGCTATGGAAAGGAGACCTGCTATCCACGGGTTTGGAAAAATCCAGCATTTCAGATTTGTGTAACAGTTGCCATGATTCATTTTGCAGACACTTTTCCCAAAAGCAACTTAGAGGATAGGAACACAGGACATCACTGTGGTCTTGCAAACTGGCAATGAGTCAGTCATTCAGTTGTTTGATACTGGCTCTCAACAGTCACAATTCTTGAGGCAAACATTCTACATTACAGTATACATTTGACATACATTATAAAGTTTGACCTTCTACAAATTCAGTTACTTCCTGATAATAAAATCAGCACAATATATACAAATACATTAAGACTAAAATGATAAAAAAAAGTATATACCTTTTGTGTGTCTAAACAGAATAATAGTGGAATAATTCTGCAAAACAGTTATGAGCTGGTTTAGACAAACAAGCAATCCTCAATTACCTTTTTTTCAGAGTATCTATTGTCCAAGATATTCAAGCTTGTCTTGGCAGTCTGCCCATGTATCTTTAACATGTTAGTACAATGAAATGATACAATGCAATCAGATGGTGGACTGTTGTTCATTAGTTTTAATGAACCTGGCAAGCATCTACCACACTGTCACCTGTCATCTACCACCCACAGGAACAAGGGGAGGAACTTGGTATGAAATAACTTGTATCACAGGAGGTAAGAGAAGTGCGGGCTTGTGAAAAGAACAAGCATTGGTCAAATGCCAGCAAGCAGAGATAACCTTCTCTGGCTACATATCTGGGAAAGAAAAACAAACAGGAAAAAGAACAGCACACAAGACTTTTGGATTTTATGAATTAGAAAACTTTGTAAGGTGCAGTTATCCTGGACAAAAGTTCAGAAATACTCATTTAAAAATATATTTTTAAAATTGTAGTATACTAAATTATAATTTAAAAATATGCATGAATTGTTCAAATGACAATTATACCTTTGTGGTGTAAGACAAACACATTTAAAAATATTTAAAAACATCCAGGCTTTATGTTGGTATGAAGCGAGCATGTGGCTCAGTGGGCAGTCCTGTCATCACACCTCCAGGCTGGGGGTGTCATTCCTGCTTCGGCACTTCAGCTCCACCCAGCATGTCCTCCTGCCTACTCTCCAGTCCTGCCTGGGATTGACCAGAGTGTCCTCCCCGCCCCCTCAGCCATGCCCAGGCTAAGCCATTGGACAATGGATTTTGGTAGTTACTCACACATCCCTAACCCCCATTAATGAAACAAATGTGGGCAGATGCACCAGTATGTGTATATGTCATTTTTTTAGTCTCTTCTCCCAGCAGTCCCATATTTCCTTTGTAATAACTTTGAAAGTAACAGTTGGTTTATTATTAGTATTTTAAGGAAGAAAAACCTGGGTCTGCAAAGTACCTCAGCGCCTTTGCTTCCAAGATATTTTGGTGTGGTTCAGTTACCTCAATGATGATGAATGGTGAGTCATCAACGTCCATCTACAGAAAAGCAACCACATGATATGACTACAAACTTTAGTTTTTGCTGGCATGCAACATTAGGTGTCCATACCTTGTGTTTCATTGCGCCCAGGAAATTTTAGTATATTTATTGTTGGTCTTGCAAAATTCTAACAGACCACAAATGCCAAAATATATTATACCCAAAATATACTATTATACCTCTTATCCAAAGTGACAGACATTTGAATCAGAATCAGAAAACTTTATTGATTCCGGAGGAAATTGCTTATGTGACGACTGCCACAACACACAACACAGAGACACAAGAAGAATGTAAAATAAAATAGTCTAGATAAAATCTAAATTCCTGAGAAAGCAGGTCCCTGGAGCAATTAGGGGTTAGGGGCCTTGTTCTAGGGTCAAGCAGTAAAATATCTCTGCCAGCCCTAGGATTTGAACGCTTTGCCCACAAAGACTGCATCCAAACCCACAAAGCCACACACCCCGAAAGAAACACCAGCCACAGCTCTTGAGCAGAGGATGATATTACCTGTACTGTATATAGGGAAATGCCACCCAATCTTAGTCATTTTAGTGACTCGTTGAACATGGCACTTTATTATCAAGACACTAAATGAAACACTTTATTGAGCCAAGGAATGCTGCAATTAATTTATCTTAGAAAATGGTCAGATACTCCTTTATTCTAATTTACTCTTTTTTCATATTGCATGCATAAATTCACCTAAACCCTTAATTTTAGAAAAATACTGTTCTTTATTAATCAACAGTTCCAGATTAACATTTCCATTAAATTATATTATGGATTCACAAACTTTTAATCAACACTATAACCATTTAGTTGACAATATGATTCACACCCCTTATGATTCCTTGGACGTGGAGGAAAAATTGATATGCTCTTCTGCTATTAGAGAAAGATCTGTCTTTTATCATTTAAGATCTAATTGGCTTTTTAATACAATTTTTATTTTTTAAATTATTTCTGAAGAGAATGGGGTACATAATCATTTAGATATTCCATTCTTATATGGAAAAACGTTTATCAGAGGAAAAATCGCTCATGAACATTACAAAAGTGTTACACTGGGAATAAAAAGACCCATTTCTGCAGGTTTCTCCAAAAATCATACCTGCCATAAAAGCATTGTGATTTGGAAAATACTTAATTTCAGATTTCATTTAACAATTAACAATTTCAGTTATTCAGTTATTATAACATTTCAGTTCTTATAATGTGCAAATTCATTTTGAACTGAATTTTTCTGAGTAATAATTTATCAAAAATCTTTTTTTTCCATCACAAAGTTCCATCACAGTATGGAGCGCAGGCTGAACATACTAAATGGATTTTTGACTACACTTACAATTCAGGAGATGTCTTAAAGGTTTTCTTTTCTGTAGTGTAAAATTCAGTATTGCAAGCCAATCTGATTCTCATGATGAGATGAATTTATGTTTCAGGTTGTACTGTATGACTGTAGCGTGAGTCCAAAAGTTGCATTACCAGCCTATTTTTTATATGCACTGCAGTTGTAGTGAAAGATATCCCAAAAAGAGTATCACTCTTCTTAAACAATTAATGCTCTTCAAACTAGTGGCAATAAATAAATTGATAAATAAATAAACAGGCCTAAAAATAAATAACAGTTTAAGCAAAATCAATAGGGGTCCTACAGCATAGCTATGATTCCGGAACCGCAATTAACACAGAACACGCTCTACTTAATTAATATAAGCCACGGACAAGCAAAAACTAATTTCATGCTTGCCTTGTAAACATGTATGGCATGCCTTGGTATAAAATGAAATAGATGCATTACAATGAAAGTCCATACAATGGCCTCATGCAGGCTTGCAGTCTTTTCTTGGGATGCGTCCATCTAGCGGCAGGTCTTTGTAGCGGTGGGTTTTCCCTTTGCGAAGGACCACGGATCACTGTGAAGTTCTTAACGAGTCTGTGAGAACACGGCGTAATGGGAAGGGAGACTCCAGCTGACATTCGAATTAGTCATACCGACCCGTTCGTGAAAGAGAAAAAAAAAAAGTCTCAAACAGGGAATATTGATTCTGCCGGTGGAAAAAAAAAATTAAGTATTTGGCTTTGGAAAATCCCTGCTTTAAACCTGCTGAACAAAGAGCAGAGCACAAATGAGAGCTGAATACCGACTTGGGACTGTGGGCCAGAGCTGCTTGTCTGAAATGGGAAACGCCTGGTGAAGATCCTGAAGGTAAGCCCCCTGAGAATCCCCGAGAAAACGGAATCAGAGCACCAGGAATCGTTAAAAGACTTTCTCACCGCCAAACAGAAACCAAATTGATCTGACGGTTCTCGTCTCACACTTGTCGGTCGGAAATCAAGCATACTGACAATAGCAGCACGTTCTGCTCTTTGGGGACACGGTCTCAGTCTTACGTCTTGCTGCTTCACCTTTTTATTTGCTATTTTTATATATACAGTTTTATTTCAGATTTTTAACAATATGAAGTTATTACACATTAGCATAAGAAATATTAGTGCACTTCTTTTCTATTTCAGTTAACTTTAAACCATGTTAGTGGGTTAAAAAAATCATGTGATTTGTTGTTACCCTCAGGAGTCTCCTCAAAGCATGTTTCACACTATGCCATGATTGTTCTGAATTTCTGGACTTTATGGTCATGTTTGCAACCTGCCTCAGGGCCAAAATGTGTCTCCGGTTCAAACAACTGTTTCTGTCATTTGTTTATGCTCCACAATTGCAACACACAGCAGGAGGCATCCAGTCAAGGTAAATTCTGTGGCAGTTGAATGCATTAGCCTCTACCATGTGACCTCCGGGAAGTAAAGATGCCAAGTCGCTTTCAACCCTCCAGCTCAACAGCGGCTGTTTGTCAAGTCCCAGGGCCTCTTAAATGACCGGTACAGTGATGGCAAAGGACTTCCCTTAGGAAGCTGGACATTCTGGTGATCAGCTGGAATGGGAGGGGCACAGGGGTAAAATATGCAAGATATGCATGGACCTGCTGGCTTCCAGGTGCTCAGTAAACAAAAGCAGAGGTTCAGGAAGAGAAATGCTTCCCTCAAGTTGAAGACTGCAAGGCAAAGAAAAATTTTAGCCTTTCTGGTCTTTGAACCTTTGGTACCCACAGAGATTCTATGCACAAAATATTGCCTCTTTGCAGCCAGTAATTCTTTGCAAATATTGCAAAAGAACAACAAATAAAAACATTTCCAAACATTAATATCAGTGATGAAAACAAAGCTGTCCTGGAGTTTATGGTGTTTGGTGCTGTAGTCTATATCCCAAAGTCTCAGACTAATATTCAGAAAGTCAATAATGAAAGTAAATTAATTAACAATTAATTGTATCTGGTGATTTTATATGAATGTGACAGTCTTTTCAAGATTCCAGGGTAAGGTGACTTCTCCGTTTTAATTATCTCTAACCTCCTGAGACCCGACCTATTCATTTATGTCCATTGTAGTGGACATTGTATTTTTGCATTTATTTTTCCACTGATGTTGGGAAACATATTTATTCTTGTTGTGCACTAAAGAGGACATGCTGCGAAATTAAAATAAGAATACATTTGAAAAAATCTAAATTGTAAGATGTTTTATTTCCTCCAAAGACAAATAACCTACAATTGAAGGACACTTTTTTCCTTGAGTCTCAGGGGGATACATGTCGTGCAAGACGTCGCACGGAGCGCAGAAAAGGCGCAGGGAGTCAAGAATCGGGGCAAACACGGGGTTTAATAGACACAGCAAGAAAAGGAGCAAGCAAACCACGGGCTGACATAACAATGACCAGACTGGGGAAACAAACTGAAACGCGGACTAAATACACTGGACTAATGACAGTAACCAGAAACAGCTGACAAACACGGGGAGTCCACATGGGGTTAATGAGGGGGCATGGCACACGGGAGGAGCGGACGATCGGGGCATGACACTAAAAGTCAAATGCACTTTTCACAAATTCAATTTAATTTCTCTGTAAAATCTTATCAAAATATATTTCAATACCTTGCCTGTTTTTGTCTTCCACACAATATGCGATTTTAAAGTTAGTTCAAAATGATAGAAAAATACTATATGGTGATAAGGAACTATAGTAGGAGCAGTACCTCTTATACATAGAATTATAGTAAATTTTATGGATCAATTGTAGTTATAGACATTTTTGCTTCCTTGCTTCAGATCTGTTACGAGGTTACACCAAATGCAATTACAAATTATAAATACACAATAGTGTCAGATTTCAAAACCTATGAATGATCTGAGGACAATGTCTTCACCATTGGCTGTCATTAAGCCTTAATCAAAAACAAAAACATATCCAGAAGTGAAACAAACAGTGCAGTTCTGATAATTGGGTTCTATTCCTTCTGAACATAAGCAAGGATACACAAGTAAAAATGCAGAGAGAGGGGAACTCAGAACAGATCAACCACGAATGATTACACTGCACAACAAAGTTTCTTGTATTATTTCAGAACATTGCATTGCCTCATTAGCAATGTAACAAGTAAGCTAGATGCTATAGACATTTGCAGGACGATTGGTGTCGGTCGATACGTCTTGTCAATGTCGTAACAGCCGCAATACATTCTGTTATATTTGTGGCGAATATACGCTTGCGCCTCAGAGACGCTCAATGATTGCTCTTGTGAAGAAAGCATATCATCTGTACATCAGCTGTAAAGTTGGTGATCAAGACAATGAATGGGTGCCTCACATTTGTCGTGCGACATGTGCTGTCTGTCTGAGAGCCTGACTCAGAGGCGTTTGCTGTCCCGATGATGTGGCGGGAACGGAAAGTCCAGGTAACAGGCTGTTACTGCTGTTTGACTAATGTGCCTGGTTTCTCTGCCAAAAACAAGAAGTCAATTGAATACCCTAATGTGCCTTCAGCAATGAGACCTGTGCTACATAACAACAGTCTTCCAATTCCAAAACCATCAGAGGAATGTACCTTAGACGAAGCAGATGAAGAAACTGCAATGCAGGGAAGCGGCAGTGATAATGATCCGAATTTTGAACTGTGCTCATCAGAGGGCTGGCGCTGAGGCTCGGGTTCTGTACAAATAATCAGTAGGTCGTGGGTTCAAATCCCATGAATGCCCTGACTGATTCTATTATGTTGGAACCTTGAGCAAGGTCCTTAACCTGCAATTGTTTCACCCTGGGTATGATGTTAATCTACATCCAGCCCTATAAGGAGGTCCTCCAACTTACAGGGAAAAACTTGGGGGTTGCTGGCAGGATTGGCAATCCAGCCTCTGGAACAAAATTTCCCAATGGGCCATTTGGACTAGTGTGGTGCTGAGGTATTACCTGCCCCATGGCTGCACTCAGGTTCTCATCCCTGAGGTGGTTTGTCATGTGGTGGGTGTGACAATGCACTGTAATCAGTGCATGCTTCTTACCTCCTCCTCCCTCATCAGGTGATCCACATCTCATAACACACTCAGAATTAAACAAACTCGTCAGAGATTTGGGTCTGTTGAGAACAAAAGTTGAATTGCTGGGTTTGAGACTGTAGGGATTGTGTTTGCTGTCACCAGGTATGAAAATTTCTGCTGATTACTGTTGGACATTGCAATGTGATGCACCCGATATTGAATATAAATGAAAATCAAGGACAAAACACTTCTAATTATGTTGAACTTAATAGCGTCTGCGAATCATAAATGTGATAGTTGACTGTCTATTTCTCAAAGTTCCTACGTGATGCAGCAAAACCAAAACTATATTTGTGCATACCCACCAGGTACCTGTCACAATCAGCAAAAACTTTTCAGGAAGCAAAACTTTTCCAAAAAATTGTTTTGCAGTGTTATTTGTAAAATGCAACAATATACACCAATCAACAGATACCAATAACAAGATATTGTATATAGTTTTATTTAGGTTCAGTCTTCAGTTGCTTAAATGCAGGGACATTTGGCCTGTAGCCGCAGTACAGGACAGCTGTGAGCAATATAGGGAAGCTAAAATAAGACGTCCATTCATAAGCAAGATTAGTGCTGTTTGCTGCAACCCCAACCGTAACATCAAGGACTACGTGCTGTGATGTATTAGTGACTTTAGAAGTGTCCTTTGAACCTTATAATTATACAAAGCTATATGATTCAGAGGATGGCTTAATAATTCTTAATAAATTATGATCAGTGTGCACTGTATTAGGCAACCAAGCATTTAATTAAACAGTCAAAACAAAATATTGCAAATTTTGTCCTCTTTAGAAACATTAATGACTATAGTCAAAATCTAAGTAAATGTGTCATTCAGCGTACCCCCTAAGATGCATGTTGTATGTCTGTGCCTGGTAGTGTCTGAGGTAGTAATAGCTAAAAAGGAAAAAACATAAGAAAATAGGTGTCACAACCCATCCTGTCCATCTCCTTTATGACCAGCACGGGTCGCTGCTGGTCCTCCTGAATCCTCATGTTTTCTTCCCAGCTGCGTAGTGCTCATAATCCCCCATCCTAACATGGTAAACGTCAACACCTGAATTGTACGAGGCCCTTGTTAGTCCCACATATATGTGCTTCCCAGTCCTGTGTGCCCATGTCCAGTCATTAATGTCAGTCCTCCTTTTGCCTGTGCCCATGAAAAAGTTTTTCTTCCCATTTTGACCCCCGGCTGTCCTGTTTGTTTCCCTGCTCCTGTTTTGATAATAAAGCTCCTTTTGTTCTCCTCAAGCCTGGCCTCGAGTCCTTTGTCCCTCATGTCATGACAGAATGCCCAGCGACCATTCCCTGGAGCTCCTTGCACTCTGCTTCTCTGCCTGCACGATCTCCCCTATACCCAACCTCCTTCCTTAGTCCTACCCAATTGCCTGCTTACCCTGGTGGTGCATGGACAATCTGCTAATTGACCCAATGAGTGACAGTGATCTGGAGGAGCCCAATGATCCCGATGAGCGAGCGGAGTTCAGGGATGGGCGATATTGTATCGTTTGCGATATACCAGGAAAAATCCTCACGATAATAATTCATTATCCATAACAATAAACTCTAATTGATGACGTACAGTGGTACCTCAGAACTCAAACATAATCCATTCAGAATTCCGGATCGAATCCTAAAAAGTTCGAGTTCTGATCAAATTTTCCCCATAAGAAATAATGTAAAACCAATTAATTGGTTCCCGGTCCCAAAAAATTACACCTAAATATGTTTTTTTTAGCATTTAAACACAAAATGAACCGGATAAAATAAGAAGAGCATATACTGTACTTAACACATCTAAGCACATTTATCAAAACAGCAATTTGTAAAGTAAGAAAATAAATGTATCCAAACAATTTGTAAAGTTAAAAAAAAACAATGTGTCCTGCCCCGATTGTCTGCTCCTTCCGTGTGCCACGCCCCCTCGTTAACCACGTGTGGAATCCCCTTGTGATCAGCTGTTTCTGGTTGTTGTCATTAGTCCTCTGTATTTAGTCTGCGTTTCAGTTTGTTTCCCCAGTCCGGTCATTGTATTGTCCGTCTGCGTTTTTCCTGCCTTACCTGTAATTAAACCCCGTATTCCCCGATACCCTGACGTCTGCGCCTTTGTCTCCGTTCCGTCCCCGCTGGGCATGACAATATTATTATAATAAAACGTATTAATGGTTTATGATTAATATTAAAATAATGAATAAGGAATCTTCATTTTTAAATGTATTTTATTATATAATAATTACTGTTACTGTCTATCATTGTCTAAATGTATTTTTACTGTCTAAATATATGCATTCAGCTAGTGTAAACATGCAAGATGCAATCTCTGTGAATGCCAGGCTGAGACTGAATCGTTACCCTTTGTTTCCACTGAGAGACGTGTTGCGTGACTCATTAGGTCGGCGTTCACGGTTTGAATTCTGAGATTCAGATCGAGATCTAGGTAATTTTTTTTCTAACTGGTTGGTTCGACTTTTAAGAAATTTGAGTTCTAATGAGTTTGAGAACTGAGGTACCACTGTATATGTGTGTGTGATGCACTCACAGCCCGGTCCGCTCTAACAACCATGGCAAAAGGTGGAGTAGAAAACGGAGCTACCTCGATCATCTGGACCTGCATGGTTTGGTTACAGAAACTCTGATATGGAGCAAACAACTGTGTTATGCAAAGTTTGCAAAACAAATGGTGCTTACAAAGGATGGTAACACATCCAGTTTGTTCCACCAACTCAAGCACAAGCACAAACCTGAATATGAGGAAAGCCAGAACATGCGTGAGGAGGAGACAGCAAAGTCGAGTAATGCTACACTTAAGAAAACTCCTGCTCAGATGAGAATTGCTGATGCATTTTCTCATTGCATTCCTTATGATAAACAAAGTGAAATATTGAAAGAATTGACAGAGGCAGTGGCGTTTTGCTTGGCTAAAGAGTAAAGACATATCGCCACTCCAAACTGTCAAGACGGAAGGATTCCAGTGAATGATGCATAAAATGGATACTAGATACAATATGCCTTCAAGGAGGTATTTCTCCAACACAGCCCTGCCAGCGATGTATGAAGATAGTAGGTTACAAACAATGCTATCTACATTGGAGTTTTATGCCTCAACTAGAGACATGTAGAGTAGCCAAGCGACTGAGCCATTCATTAGCCTCATGGTGCACTACAATTTTGAGTATGCACCATGTATTTGCCAGTATCTCAATGTGTGTGTGTGTGTGTGCGTGTGTGTGTGTGTGTGTGTGTGTGTGTGAGAAAGAGAGAGAGGCCGATCCAATCCTAGGTTCCAGGTTGACCACCGGTATCAGTTGAGGCCCAAGAAAGAGGCGAGCCAAGTGTCCGTCTCCCAGAGGAGAAGACGGGGGCACACTATCCGTGCCGGCCACCCAGACTTCCAGTAATGCAATACTGACCATCCAGGCCACTCTCCTGCAAAGGACCAGGAGGGTGTGCATCCAAAGGTCACCGCCCAGTGTAATCAAATGAACGTGATCATGTTATGAAACATTCAGCGGGTGAAATATTTATGGAAGACAGTTTCAGAGCATAAACCCTTTCTGACAAAAATGCCGAAACACTAGGCAGTGACACAGCGTGAGGGACTTGTAGTTCACCTATGTATCCTCTGCATGGCTGCATTAGCCCCCTTTTTAACAAGTGCCACCAGCAGCCATTATAATGAGAAATGTAGGTACAGATATACCTTTAAAGCTTTGTTTTTACACCTAGAAATTGCTAATGGCTAACACGAATGGAACCCCCAGAGAGAAAGGTTAACAAAATCCACATTACCTGCATCCAGAGCTGTAGTGCTCATTGAAAATACCAGTAGTAGGTCATTGAGGCCCTGGATTTTCAGACAAGTTCTTTCGGCCAGCCTTGTTTCACGTATTTCAAACACGGTCTTTACACAAATTTCTGTCAAGGAAAGGGAATATCACAAAGGGACTGCTGTTTTGATGAGACTGCATTGTTAGGATGCTGTCAAACATATTACCTCACCCTACAACGCTCCAGTCACACATCCACAAACCCCTTCCTTCTAGCGTGGCATTTTCAGGGAAATTGTGCAGTCAATTATTTAAATGTCAGCACAAGGTACGTGCACACTGCGTGGGCATCTGCTCGGGCCCAAGGAAAACAATTAAGGCAAAGAAAAAAAAAATACTACATAAACAAAATTCAGCATCAGAGTTTGCTTAAACAGAAAACAACATTTCAACTTTTCTGGAGTGACTGTAAAAAAAATGCTGCAAGCATGAGAATTTCACATGTACCGAATTTATTAATTCCAGAAAACTCCACAGGTAACTTCTCCATACATTTGCATGATATCAACTGATTCATTTATTGCTGATGTGGCTGTGTACCTGTATTGATCTGCTTTCTTTTATTTAAATAACCACAAAACAGACAATTAAGAGACAGGCTGTCAGGCATTAGAATAATGGCAACAGAATCCTGCTTCATAAGTTGTTCTCTCCCCAAACAACAAATAAATATTTATAGGGATTTTTTTTTAGTGCATCATTTTGTGAGCTTTTGCAAATCACTGCCTTTGAGAACCCAGCTGAATATGTCAGCACTGGCCTTTACAAAGCAGCCATACATATTAAACAGGGTCCTTTTACGGCTAGGAATCAGAGCCTGTCTCTTGAGGAGTGTGACAGCATAGCACTCGAAACACGGGCCCTGGCCCTTACTTAATTAAAAACAGGAGTCCTGCTTGTAATGCGCTTTGATGCCGGAATGCAGTAGACTGTGTCAAAAATTGCATTTGAACTTTGAAAGACTTTCACTCACAGTAGAGAGAATGTTATACAGAAAACATCTATCAAAGCCACAGACATCTAGGTATGAAAATGCTGTCAATGTATACTTTGATGGTCAAATCATATCATAAAAATACTTATAGTTTTGCTTTAAAATGAGACATTATGAGACAAAACAAATGCTTTTATAAACAGATTTATTTTGGTCTAAGGTTTAACTGGAGTATATTTAATGTCTAGAAAATATTATCTCTTCCAAAAATGTGACCAAGAGAGTATCATGCCCAGTTTTAAAAGCTTAATTTATGCTGCCATTAATTCTGTATTATAAAAGATGTAATTCCCCATAAATTTCTAATAATATTTGTGTAAAGACAGCAGTTCCTAAATAGTAACTAAAAACAGAGCATTTACTAGGTATTTGTGTGTATCCTGGATGGCACAGTGGCTTCATGTGTCGTACTGTAGTCTTCTGTGTTGGAGTTTCGAACCTTGTGCTGTATGGAGTCTATGGGCCAGATGTACAAAGCTGAGCAAATTGGGTACAATGAAAAAAAGTGACAATGGGAGTGACCAATTCTGCAGGTGATCTATCAAAATATGTGCAAATTTATGAAGACAAATGCAGTCAGTTCATTTAAATAATGACCGACCCAATCTACCAAAGGCAGCGCAAAATAAGATGTGCTTTTTCGGTGTTAAATAATTGTACAATTTGCCCTAAATTACCTACCGCTAGCTTAGGAAATCACTTTGGGTGATTCATTTAAATACTCTCCTCCCCCAAATTTTCCACTTTGTTAGGGAACTCCTACAAATGCATATGCAATATGGTCAGTTGCAAAATTAACTGTATCAATACTTTACCACCGCTAACTTTTTGCTGCACGTCTTAACTAAATCCAGACAGTGCTATTTTAATGCTAAAAGAGGGTGTGCTTCCTACACCTAATCTCATTTCCTCCTAAGGCAGTTAGGCAAACTGGTGTCTTTAAATTGCCCATACTGTATTTTGTGTGAGTGTTTGTGCCCTGTGATGGGCTGGCATCCTGCCCAGGGTGTTCCCCTGCATTGTGCCTTATGCTACCGAAGATTACAGACAAACTCTGTACTGGATGATGGGATGGATGGATGGATGGATATTCACACAATGCACACAATGCCTTTGTAGCACTAACCAACTTCTTGAACAACATTTCCGAAGAGTGTAAATGATGAGAGGGTCAAAGGACATTGACTTCAGGCCAATGAAGTGATCAGTATTGAAATGATCTTCCTGAATCAGATAAGAAAAAGTCTTGTCACACAGCAGACTTTAAACATTTCTCTATACATTAATACAGTAAAGTCAATCCTGCAGAGCACTGCAAAAACATGCGGAACATTACAGAAGAACAATAAATCCAATACCTATTGTAGAAATTATAAAACCATCAACCAGAAAAATGGCAAGAAAAACTGATAATATCTACACGTTGTATGGGTAAAAGTTTGCCTCTAAAAGGCAAATCAATAGATTATATATTTGCCTGTTGCTTAAACCATGTGTAAATTAAATAGTATCTGCCATATATTTGTGTGTGTTACTGAGGTTTTTGTCTGAAGCTACACAGACAGTAAGACAGAAGGTCAGGCCAATTTATTGTTCACGTCAGAGTAAGCTTTAATTACACTGATATATCCCACCTTACCTTGCTGAAGTATGGTGCTGCTGGTCAGTCATCCTCACTTTTCATTATGCTGACGATATGAGGCGAAATATAGACCAGCTTATCAAATCAGAACGACCTAACCAGGCTCTTCCTTAAACTGAACTTCTAAATTCAGCTCTTTTCAGCTTGTTTCCCTTTAACAAACAATGACTGACAACACCAACACAGTAGCAAGAGGACATGTGAACTCCACACATAAGCAGGATTCGAATCTCTTATCCACTTAGCCATCATGCTCATGCAATTAAAATAAATAAGGACAAATTGTCAGAAAGCACACATGCAAATACAAAGTAAATGAAAAGCAAAAATTATACAGTTACATAAAAAGACTATAAACTTCTAAGTGAAGTTAGGCTGATTGCTTGTGTTAATTTCTTTACTAGGTGAAAGGGACAAAGCCCAGAGCAACCAGCACTTTAACGTCAGAGGAAAAAAAAAGAAAAATCTGGCTTTCAATTTCCATGAACTCGAAGGTAAGTGAAAACAGGTGGATAGGGAACTTGGCATATTGGCGGATGATGGGAACGCGTCCCTTTCATTAACGCATGGCTTCACTGCGGGTCATTGAGCGCAGCCTGAAAAAACTGTGCACAATCTGGAAGGGACTTCTCAAAAACTTGTTAAGAGGCTCCCTGAATTCAGGACAGTCTGGCTTCCTGGAAGCTTAACAAACACAAGTACACGCTCACTGAAAGGCATAAACAGATTAATAGGTATGGGTCACCAAAGCAAGACTTCCTGAGGTCAATGGTGGTCCCTTTATTACAGCACAAAATATGAGTTTTCACAGAATATCAACATATGTGTCTGTTGGGATTTCAGCACTGGTAAGTGGAATCATATTCAGCCATGTGTATTTACTGTTAGGGTCCCTGCCCTTTCTGTCCCTCCCGGTTTGCCCAGCAGGTGTCACTGGTCATCCCACTTTTCCCCTACCAGTTATAGCCCTTCAGCCCTAGTGTGTTCCCCCTACTCCCCAGACAGCTACATATAGTTTGGTGGGTTGAGAGTATGGGTCAGACACTGTTAACCCTCCGGTCATGGGTTTGAGGCTGGTCAATGGCTAACTTCATCTGTTTATTTTTATTTATTGGTTTTCTGTTTTCTCCAGTGATTGTAATTTTCTATTTTGTTTTGTTATAGGTTTGACTTACTTGTGTCCTGTTCACTTCTTGACCGGTTTGCATTTTGGTTCTATGTTAATTACCCTAATGTAGTAATTCCCACTATGTGGTTTGTGTTTCCTAGTTTCAGTGTTTGTAGAAATCCTCAGTTCTGTGCTTGTTAAGTGTTCTACCTGTTGCTCATTGTACTGTTCCTTTAATGCTTGGTTACTTTGATTATGATTTACACCTGTCCTTTGTTTGCCCTGGTCTTCTTTGCATATTTAAATGCCTGCCCTCAATCCGTTTGTTCGTTAGTCAGTCATTGTCTTCATGTTGTTATTGT
This sequence comes from Paramormyrops kingsleyae, assembly GCF_048594095.1. NCBI lineage: Eukaryota > Metazoa > Chordata > Actinopteri > Osteoglossiformes > Mormyridae > Paramormyrops > Paramormyrops kingsleyae. The sequence goes on along the minus strand of NC_132801.1, from coordinate 19,196,346 downwards.
TTTTTACTCTGTTTCCTTGTCCTGCTTGGTGTGTTGCTCTATTCCCTGGTTGTATTATATAATGGTTTCTTTAGTATTGTTCTTTATTTTTCCTGTTTGTTTGTTGGCCTCTAGCGGTCCCTTTATTTTGTGCTTTTCCTCAGTGTATTCAGTTTGTTAATAAACCCCTTTGTCTCGAAGCTGCTCAGTGAATTGTCACTTTTTTACCGCCTGTGCCATGAACTGCCGTGACATTTACATATTTACAGAAATGCTCTCAATGCTGCCTTGATGAAAATTTACACCCATCAGATCCCCAATATGTTCAGTACATAATATTTATGGGCGTGTCCAAATCGTTTCACTATTTTTACCGTGGAAAAAACAGACTTTGCGCCACCGCAAGATGGGAAAAGGTCGTTCTAACTCACTTAATTATTCAGAGGTGTGTTTTGGGCTTAACAAGCAATAAACCAATCGGAATGGCTCGTCGATCACCTCACCTTTAAATGGCCTCGGCACATAATCTACTGCGGATTGTATTAAAAAAGCGCAATTCCTCGGCAAGCCAGATCGCCGAGGATGTGCGCAAGGTGAAAATGCGTGAGCACATCATCTGCGGGAGCAGCACTGTTCCACCTAAAACTTTCGAGGTGAAGCAGGAGTGGGATGAGGTATGAGTGAATGTGTCCTCGTTTTCTGGCATCACCAGATCATCCGCGCACTATACAGTAGGCCTAATGTTAGATGTTAGAAGACAGGGAAAGCAGAAGCTCGCTGCTGATTAATAAGAGCAGAGGCTGAGAACGGGGACTAAATTATGCGTGTTTGTTTTTTATTTTAATTTTGGGTCTGCAGTTCGCAAAATATAAATAAAAGTGCAGTCTTTGTTCAAACAAAACACAACCTACAGTATGTATTGGAACACACTGTGAAGACAAATACCCTTAATACAATAAAGGCTATCTATATATCTAACCTACAGTTTTTAAGGTGTTTTGAAATGTTCAGATAAAAGGTAATAGGGCTGGTATTTTTCTACATCTCACAATTTAGATTACTTACCAGGCTACAGACGATTCAGCTCTTCTGCCAGCTGACCCCTCCTTGCCCGCGCTTCGGCGCATGCAGTTCAGCAGCACACCTTCTAATGTCCTCTAATGTGACCTCATTTATGTCCAACAGACATCCATCATGCATGCCAATGTTACACAACATACAACATGCCACAAAGAATGCTGCGACCTTCTGAGGGCTGTATTGTAATGTTCCACCTGACTAATCTAAATATTTGAAACACATTTTCAGCATCCAAATGTTCAAATACAATACATGCTTAATTCTGATAATGAACTTGACATCTGATAATGACAGATGTTTTTTTTTATGATACGGTTTGCTCTTTACTTAATATATATTATTTTTCTTTTGGTGTTTATTAAACAATACGATTACGTGAAAGGACCAGATGTACTCTACAATAAAACGTTTATAAGTAAAATAAAATAACAAAAACCATGTATTAGCGTAATCTGTGTCCGTAATGGGCGTCGTGCACCCGCACGTTTCTGAAACATGCCGCTTAAGTACCATTTAATTTGTCACTTACTTTAAACGCGGTTTTTGTTGGTGAAAAGCGCAATGCCGTTTCGCTGCCTCAAAATAGCAGCATGCTGACAATGCGCCCTGCCACGCCTCATTTAAAAAAAAAAAACAGCACTCCTACGAGTGGAAAGCGGGTGCAAAATGATTTACTGTTTTCCCGACGTGAAAATGAGCAATGCGTTGGTATGAAACCAGCAAAACCACTTTGCGTCACGCTTTGAGTTTCTTACTTACTGAGTCTACTGAAAACTGCCAGCTGGTTCCCATGACAAAGAAATAGCAGTAAAGTCCACACCAGGAGACAACTAAAAGTATTAATACCAAGACTGGGAGCAAAGGAACAACAGGCTGGAAATGAATACAGTACAACAAGGAATCTTCTTTCAGACAATGTTTATGCCTTATGATCATTATAAGAACAGAAAGATATGGTTTCTGTAGGTGGCAGAAGATTAGTAGGTTTTGTTTTTTTACGGACTTCATGGAACATTGGAGAAATAATCACTCTTGAAATAACTTTTCTTTTGAACCACAGTACCAAACAGATTTCCCTTCTGAGACGCATGATGTGCCAAAGGGTTTTTCGTGTTTGACTGCTCTGTAATTATCAAAAGGCCTAGTTCGAGCAGTTCTAACATATTTCTTTTATGATGTATAATTGCAAAATATACTCTGTTGCATAATAAACCATGGAAACTTGAATTTGTAGTCATTAACCCTTCTGGGTAATAGTTCAATATTACCGACACATATAAGTCATGATTGTGGCATGTTTATGCATCAAATTCACTTCAACTGTGACAGGTGACAGTGACTATGCAGGGGACAAGGTGCTGCCCAAATTAAATTAAATCAGTGAGTGAGAAGAGAGGAGTATCAGATTGTCTAGTGTATCAAAGCATCTAATCACTTTGATTTTTAAACAAGTGTGGAATTTTTACTATGAAATTATCAGACACTGATACAAAGGAACAAAATGAATATATACAGGAGTCAGGGGGTCTTGTGTTTTTTAATAATAAAATTACTGAGTTTTTGCAGTGGATGCTTATTGGAAGAGCTACCAATTTTACATGCTGATATTTGAAATCTATTTTCCCTGCGTGGAACTGAATTGCAAATATTTTAATCTGAAAATGAAAACCCCACATTGCTTAGCTGTGTGTAGCCACTAGGTGCCTAACAACATACAGAGGTAATATATACTCACTGATTATTAACCCTTTATGAATAAATACCCACATTACTGCAGACAGAAAGCGAATTCAGCCATTCATCATCATCATCATGGATAAACACTGCAGCATGCATCATCGAGCAGGGAGCCATGTGGCCGAGGCAGGACAGGCGTAGCAGGTTGTCAGTAATGCGACAATCTAAATTCGAAATAGGGAACGGAAAGCCTTAGCTGGTGGGGAATATTAAGGATCACACAGGCCTCCTTCTCAGTGGACACCACTGTGAGGTACCCATGATACCAATCATGACCTTCCCTGTTTCCCACCTTACGCAGTAAATTCTGTTTTTCGGTGGCCCAGTCTTCCCCTTGCGTTGACGTCTTTGAAGCTTTTCCCAGAAAAAACAAGAAGTTATAAATAAAAAAATAAATACACAAGTACACAGTGCATCGCATTACGAAGAAAAGGGATGCTGAGATATAGGTGGAGCCCGTTTTACACAGAGAAATGATGAATTATGGTCACATTAATTTTAATTTCAGCAAATCTCTGCCTCACTCCATCCTGTATTGATTTTCCCTGGCAGAACTCATTAGTGGAAACAGGGCATACTTGGATTGAGGAGGGGAGGGCGGACGGGACCGGATGGGCCGGGAAGAGCGAGAGGAGCACGGCCTTTGCTGGGAGATGTGTGTCCTCCAGACTGGGGGGCGGCTTCGGAGCAGGCATGGAGGGCTCTTCTGCTCTGGAACTACAAGCAGCTAAAGGACAATCGTACCCCGGGTAATGTAATATGTTTTACAGTACATATCATGTCATACTCTTAATAACCGCTGTTTCCGATAAATGCATTATAATAAATGCCCGTGTCTTGATCAGACAACTAAAGATACTTTCATTGCAGATCACTTTTACAATTTAACACCCTTTTACAAACATGAACTACATTTCCTTGATTTAAATGACCCTTTGGCATTAATAAAATATCCATACTATGACATTACTGTATGTATAGTATCTATTAAAGCACTGTTCTGTTTCCCTGATGGATGAACAAGTAAGAAATCTACCTATCCTGCTTTTCAGGACTTCCCTATAGAAATTTGACCTATGTTATAAAGTATGATATTGGGCATTTCTTCAATGATCTAAAGCGAGCATTCTGAAATGCATGGCAAAAGTTCTTTTAGGCCGCGGCCAACCCACTTTTACTAGATTAACAGTGGAAAATTGGTTGCTGCACCAGATGGATGGTCCAAAGGGGTTTTACTAAGTCCTGTAATTAGCCATGGGTGTGTTTGAGCCTAGCATGCTATAAACCAATCAGATTGTCATCTTTCATTCTATTTAAGAGCCAAGTTCACTTGCACCTTGGCATATTGCTATTATGATGGTGGATTTGACAGGTAGTAGAAAAGAACACTTCTCTGCAGAGGAAACGGATCTGCGTATGCGTGAAGCGAAAGCATGTGAGCAGACTCTCTACGGCAACAGGATTGCATAAAAGTAGAGGGGTGTTTCTCAATAGCAAGAATTCAAAGATCATAATTGTGCTATTGGCAAGACAGGACTGGTTAACTTGCTTCCCAAGAATTAACTTGGGGGGGGGGGGCAGTTAATCATGGGATTGGTCTCATTTGCCTAGGAAGCAACCAATGTATCCTTGGCTGTGTCCGGATTCAGGGGCTCCGAAGGACATGGTCTACGAAGGTATAGCCTTTGCAGGCTGCGTTCCTTGAGGGTCAAGCAGAAAGTGTGGTCAAATGGCACAGTCTGGCCTACAGATAATTTCCTATTTGCGTCACCAGCTGTTCGCGCCCTTACCCTTCAATCACAAAGTGCCATTCCCATCACTTAGCCGGGACACACCCACTTTACCTCTGCAAAATGAATCTTGAGATATGTTGGGCTGCAAAGGATCCATCATAATCCAGTGGGATGGATTTCTAGCCTCGAAACGGGGGGCCTTGTCATATCATTGTGATGCATTTCATATTCGAATGCAGCCCTAAAAGGATACAGCCCCTGAATTCAGAGACAACCCTTGATATTTGGGATGGGGCAAGAACAGCATCCTGGAATTTTTACTGTCCTCTTTACGTCTGTTTGTGGTATTGGAACTGGTCTTCGGCAATGGAAGATGACATCAATTGGGCACACGAGAATAAAAGTATGGTCAAGTACGCATACTGAGAAACACCCGAGGTCTAAATTCCCATGAGCATGGAGTGTGGCGTGGGACAAATTTTCATTTTTGAATGCAGGTGCGGGTGGGAACTGACTGATATGTTTGAGGGAAAAAGAATTAAAACAAGAATTTTTGAAATATGTTTTTTATTATTTATGTTCATGAGTGCAAAGAAAGCTACATTAAAATTTTAACTGAATAAAATAAAAATAGGGTAATATGTGTGACGCCGGGCGTGCGAGGCGAGTGGGGAAACAGGGGAGCAAAGCCGTGAATACGAATAAACGGAGTTTATTCCGGGCAAACATGAACAAACACGACACAACAATGACAGATCTGGGCAACAACGGAAGACGTGGACTAATATACAGTACACAGGATACGCTGAACAGAACAGGCAACAGGTGAATACAATCGGGAATTAACACGAGGTAATGAGGGGGGCGTGGCACACACGAGGATCGGACGAGCTGGGCGTCACAATATGCCTAATTTGGTGTTTACACAGCCAGCCTATATTGGAACTAAGTAAGTACATTAGCATTTTGAAAGTCCCTCAGTCTCATGAGCACCCAGCCAATGATGGCAGAGGCAGCACAAAAATCTTTAACTCCCGAGGATGTAAGTACCTGCTTAAGGAAAGGTTAATATAAAACTACATAACTACTGTACTTAATGTCAAACTAAGAGGAAATGGGATATTTGGCAGCCCTTTATGACAATGTGTTCATTTTCGGAGGGCCAGACTACTCTGACATTCACTGCAAGTGCAAACAACTCAAAAGTGACAACTGCACTAAAAACTGAAACAGTACACAAATGTGCAGATTTTGCTTGTGCAGATCTACTACCTGTTATTGCACATGGTGTTGCAGGCAAAATACACCTTATGTTTGACTAGCTTATTGTGTGAAAAATGTAGCCTGTTAAATGTGAGCCCATTTGTTGAGGCTACAGGTTTGTCTTTATTCCATCCATCTTCTGAAACCACTTATCCTATTCAGGGTCACAAGAGGTCTGGCACCTATAGGTGCAAAGGCAGAGAACAACCAAACCCATTGCAGAGCACACTGACACCTATAGGCAATTTGGCAACTCCCATTGAGCTGTGGGGGAGAAACTGGAGTAGGCAGAGAAAACCCCACAATGACAGAGAGAGAGAGCACCCAAGCTCCATATACAGAGCCATGGCAAAGACTTGAACCCTAGTCCCAGAGGTGCAAGGAAACAGCACAAACCACTGTGCCACCCTCATTACGGTTTGGGTTTCACAAAAAAAAATCGATGTACAAACTAATGATCATTCACATTGTAATCATTTTAACCTTTTTCATGTTTGTGTGCTGCTGCACATCCTTGTGAGTGTAACAAGCAGTGTAAGCACACTATGCATACGCCTATGTATTATTGTCTGCATAAAATACTGTGACATTGTCTTTAGACCAGGTTTCTGTTGGTCAAAAGCGCGACCCGCTGACTCAATAGCAACGTGCCAGCACTGCACCTCACTAAACTTCATTTCAAGACGGACAAGTCCACGGGCACTTAGATAGTCGCAAATACATTTGCTATTTAAATGACATGGGTGCCGGACGGGAAAATGACAACTGCGTCCAGCTCGTGCTAGCAAAAAAAAATTGCATTACGCCTGATGCCGCTTGGGGTCAGATGTTAAATAGGGCCCATTATTGGAAAGTTTAATTAAGTTCGGCAACTTTAGGTAAGTCTGCCTGTAGTAAAATATGTACTACCTGAAACTGAAATGATTGGAGAGCCTATTTTGTTTACCTTGCATTTTACTCATGTTTACCTTGTCATATTATTTACTCATGTTGATGTGAGTTGATGACTGATCGGCTATTTTATAATAATGCCATAATACCAGCTGCCATGAAGAACAGTGATGCGTTACTCAACCCATTTCATTATTGGCATTTAAAAGACGCTGGCGGGGGGGTGATCAATTCAAACTCACAGCGCTGCCGCTTGAATGGAACTCCATTATCCAGGCTGCCATTTACAATATTAGGGAAGCATTCTGGCTCCTTGGCACCCTTTGCGTGGTGTACAGAGCCTTTAAAGAAATGAATAAAACTCAGAGCTGAAGAGAACAGGACATCATGCATCAAGGCAACGGACAGAGCCGGCTGCTCACTCAAATCAGGACTGACATACTTTGTTATCATCGTAGCGACGTGGACGTCAGGCTCCCAGGATGAACAGAGAGCGGAAAGTCAATTAGCCCCCATTGAGGGATCGATGATGGTAATGTGACCCTCCCTGCAGTAAGTGTAACTGTCTGTGAGTAATTAGTCCCCTTGACGTGCCAGACAGCACGGATGAGCAGCGCGTGTGCAGGGAACAGGGACTGAGAGCGGGGAGGAATCGGGGGAAACAGGTGTTCGGATCTGCGCCGATTAGGAAAGGACACTGTAACCCACTGATTGGAGAGGACATTTCACAGGACCGGCGAAGACAGAAGCCGGATCCCTACGTCCCAGCAGAAGCAGTGATTTAATATGTCTGCTTTAATCTAACCTAAATGCATTTAAGCCAGTCATCAAGCAGAATGACAGCAGAATGATCTATATCAACCATGATTTAAAAAGATCTTGATAAAAGAGACAGATTCAGTAAGGAGTGACTGATGTGCTATATCAGTCATTACACACCAATCTAAAGTAATCCATTTATTACAGTGACATCTGACTGTGTATTTATTCACTGGACACAGCAAGCAGAATTAAAATGTCATATTGAAAAATCCCACACACTATTATATTTGTTTTGTCAGTTGTGTTGCATAAAATAAGTTTAATTGAAGGACACTTAATAAAGGATTATGCCGATGTTCCTGACCTCTAAATCGATTAGTAATTAAACACAAAGGTGAAATGCTGCACACATAGCAGTCTTTGAGGACTGGAGATCGCTAATGCTGGTGTGAGTGAGTGATAACCTGAATCAGCCTTTGGGTTGTTTTCTAAAAAAAAATCCAATAGTATTTTGTATAGGGAGATCTCAGGACTGGGAGGTGACAAGCTTGTGGAAAAGCTGTGGGGACGTAAGCACACCTGGGCACACGGCCGTTGGGTTGGTCCCAGGGCCTTCTCTACATTCCCCTCACATTCAGACACCACCACTAATCGTTAATATCAATTTCAGCAGCACAAATTACTTTTCTAGAATAGATCTCTGTTACAGCCGATGTCAGAATGGGTGGAGCACAGGGTCCTAGCACCGGTCTGCTGGCCTGTAATCTCTGACACCTTCTCATGGCTCGTTCACCTTATCTTCCTGACGCCACCGCGTTCTCCATTGACACTGGGAAGGTGTCCTGCTCTTCTTTAAGAGCAAGGGCTGATAACAAAAATAAAATAAAGGATAAACATGGTTTTCCAGTAACCTGAAGCTGCTGATTTTTAATAGTGTAACTAATAACCGCAGACATTAGGAATTATTGCACAGAGCTGCAGCACAAAATGCTCATCTTTGAAACGGAGTAGGGATACACTGATACTGATACCAGCATCGGGTATCGGGCCGATTCTATACTCATACACTGATACTCGTACTCATAAAAATTGCCCGATACCAAGGACCAATACCACTTAATTGCAACATTACTCAAATCCGCAGCATTTTGTTAGACTGTAAGGTCTGTTCTGCTAAAGAGTCAAGGGGAGGAGGGGACTGCCACTGAATTAACACAAGTAATTTGATCAAACGACGCACTGTAGTGCGGAGTACACAGAATTTGCTAATGCTAGCAGAGAAAGACTGCAACAAAAAACTTTAGCGCAAATTATGGAAAAGCGAGAGAAAATGCAAGCAAAGCATTATTTATATCTAACCTTAAATAAGTTTAGTTATTTAATGTTAGATATAACTAACGCTTCAGTTTCAGTCACAAAAATAAGTACACCTGGGTGTATGTTTTCTTTGCGCCTATAAAAAAACAAACGCTACCAAGCAGACCAGTGACACTTCTTGTGGTCTGGGTCGCTGCGAATCACAGATACATTTCAGGGGAGGTGCACAACAGGCTATGGCGTACGGTCCACGGCTACGACGTACTTAAGGTGTCCTTTCGACGCAGAAGCATAACTCAAGGTTTTGTTCCTCCTTTCAAGCTGAGAATTGAGAACCATTATATAGCCTAAATGATTGAGTTGAAAACTCTTGTTTCAAGTAAGGTAAATAAATACATAAAGTGGAAACTGCTTGTAGTAATCATGGTTATATAGTGATCAACTGCTTATATGGATCAAAAAGCTTGGGTTAGAGTCATCCCTATACAAATACTGTTTAAATAATCCGCTTATAGTAATTAAGTAGCCCTCTGTCACGTTCGGCTTAAGGCGAGCAGGGAAGCAAGCGAGCGGAGCCAAACTCACGGGTAGAATGAGGGTTTATTGGCGAACGGACGGACAGGTAAGGACATCAACGGACAATACAATGACCAGTCTCGGGTACATCGACTGAGACACGGACTAAATGCACAAGACTAGGCAAACGAAACAGGAAACAGCTGGGCACCATCGGGAAAGCACACGTGGATAATGAGGGGGCGTGGCACACATCGGGAGCAGACGGAGCGGGACGTGACATAACCCCCCCCCAAAGGCGCGCACACCGGGCGCGCCCGAGAGGAGGCGACGGACGGGACGAAACCGGGGAACAGGACCTAAAAGACAAAAGGCAAAACATCAACCAAAAACAGGGAACAAGACAGAGACACAAAACAGGAACAGGGACGAGACGAAGGACAGAACCCGACAAAGAACAGGGAAAGCGGACAGACAGACCAGGAAGGGAGACACAGAAGGGGAGACAGGCGGAACAAAAGGGCCAGGAGTGAACGGAGGAGGAACAAAGGGACGAGGAGCAGAGACAGGCGGGACAAACGGAAAGGGAGGAGGAACAAGGGGAGCACGAGGGAGCCCAGGCGGGCGACGGGCAGCGGCCGGAGGGGCCGCAGGCGGGAGGGAGAAGGGAGCTGAAGGGGACCACCCAGGGGCCAAGGGAACGGGACGAGGGAGTGACGGAGGGGACACGGAGGGAGCAGGAGGGAACACCAGTGCAGGCGGGCAGGAGGGGGAAGCCGCGGCAGGCGGAGGCGCAGCCGGAGCCGGCGAAGGCGCCGTCCGACGCCCAGCCGGAGCAGGGGGGCCCGGAGGCGACCGACATGGAGCCGGAGGAGGGACTGAGGACCGGCACCGAGGATCCAGGGGGGGACCCGGCGGCGACCGCCGACCCCGAGCCGGAGGACCCGCAGGCAGCCACCGAGCCACAGCCAGGGGCCGAACGGGCGAGCCAGGGGGCAGGGCGGGCGGGACCCGGGCCCTACGCCTATGTCCCCGTCCCTTGCCGGATACAGAGAGGCGGGGTCCTGGGGGGCGTCGGCTTTGCCGGGGTAAAGGCGAGTGAGTCAGATCCTCCCTGGGGGCAACAGACGAGGCTGTAGGTAGGGCAGCCAAAGCCGCGGGCGTGACGGGAGAGGCGGCCTCGGACAGGGCCGCGGGCGTGTGGCCAGTAGGGGGCACCACAGGCACTTCAGGAGCCGGCAGGACAGGCAAGACGGGCAGGTCAGGAGCCGGCAGGACAGGCAAGACGGGCCGGTCAGGAGCCGGCAGGACAGGCAAGACGGGCCGGTCAGGAGCCGGCAGGACAGGCAAGACGGGCAGGTCATGAGCCGGCAGGACAGGCAAGACGGGCAGGTCAAGAGCCGGCAGGACAGGCAAGACAGGCAGTTCATGAGCCGGCAGGACAGGCAAGACAGGCAGGTCAAGAGCCGGCAGGACAGGCAAGACAGGCAGTTCAGGTGCCGGCAGGACAGACAAAACAGGCAGTTCAAGAGCCGGCAGGGCGGGCGCCGCCATCACGCGGCCAGCAGGGGGCGCCGTCGCGGGCGCCGCCATCACGCGGCCAGCAGGGGGCGCCGTCGCGGGCGCCGCCATCACGCGGCCAGCAGGGGGCGCCGCGGCGGGTGCCGCAGCCAGAATGGTGGCAGCTGCAGGGACTGCAGGCAGAGCAAGCAGGACAGGCGGGTCAGGTGGGACAGGCGGGTCAGGCTGGACAAGCAGGACAGGCTGGACAGGCGGGTCAGGCTGGACAAGCAGGACAGGCTGGACAAGCAGGACAGGCTGGACAGGCTGGACAAGCAGGACAGGCTGGACAAGCAGGACAGGCGGGTCAAGCAGGACAGGCGATGCCGCGGGCAGAGCGGCGGCAGCAGGCAGCGCAGCCGCGGGCAGATCGGCGGCGGCAGCAGGCAGCGCAGCCGCGGGCAGATCGGCGGCGGCAGCTGCAACAGGCAGGACAGGCAGGACGGGCGGTGCCGCTGGGAAAGCGGCAGCAGCAGCAGCAGCAGGCGGTGCCGCGGGCAGAGCGGCGGGAGCAGACGGAGCGGGACGTGACACCCGCTTACAGTGTTGATTTTGGGTCGTTTTATACATGACAATGTATGGAAAAAATTAAAACCACGGTATTTTTTTTTCTACTTTAACTTGATAAGCCTACTTTGCCTTGTGGTAATTACCCTGTCTGCTTCTGGCTAGCTACTCAAGGCTAATGCTGCATTCACAGAAAACCTGATGGGAAAAATAAAGTAATTTTCTCTTAATGATAAATATAGACTCATCAAAGCTTATGATAAACTGCCAAAAACAAGCCAACGAGATGCATCGGCAAAACTACAGTAAGCTATATTTTATGTACTGTCGGCTACCGTATTATAGCGTATTTGAATTATACACTTCTGTAATTTTATTTATACAGTACTGTAATTTGAAACAGCTTTACTGTATTTTGAAAGTCTGTAATATTCATTAAATAGTGTCGCTGTCCATTTTATCACCTTATAGTTATATAATAAATATACAGCTGTCAATTAGATGGTAATCTGTCGAGACATAAAGGAAAAGAAAAAAAAATGGTTATGATGATCATACAATTTTAGTGATCAATTTCACCCAGACAGACGCGATGACTATAAGCGGTTTGCACTGTATATATAGGCTAAATGTACCAAATTGTTTTATATATATATATATATATATATATATATATATATATATATATATATGCTTTGTTTAATTTAAGCCTGATGTTCATTTACACATAAAAGAATAATCACAGTTTCTTCTACACAGTGAGGCAAAGCCTGCAATTTATTAATTAATTAATCTCTGGTGTCGGATTGGTACTCGGTATCGGTCGATATCCAAAGCTGAGGTATCATATCAGCACTGAGACAGAAAAAGTTTATGAATAGGAAGGATTGATTATGAGTAAAAATGCAACTACCATGCTTTTCTTTTGCACTGGGGACAGTGAACGCAATCATTAATTTAGTATGAGTAACAAAAACTACACATCCCAGACCTGGATGATAGAGCATTGTGGTCTAATGAATATAAAAAAGTCATCAGGGAACTTAAGAAGATTAAAACAGCATTAGGAAGTTGACTCAAAAGGGGAAAGGTCATTTTACGTTTGACAATCTTTCAAAGACTTATCTGTCTACTAAGCTTCTATAAAAGCAAATCACAGCACACACATGGTAATACATCGGCACACAACTTCTGCAGCCACAGATTAATAATGTGTCTTTAGCTGCATGTCTAAATATCGAAAGCATTATTGCCATCAACAAAATGAGCACGTGGAACATAATTACGAAGGCTGCAGTGTGCACATTGTCGAGCCACGTTCTTTTTTGGGTCCATGTTGATCAGTATATATCACTCTCAATCACAGGTCTTCATGTACGCCGTACAACATTTGTAGAACTTCTTGTGTATATCAGTTTAAATACAGGGTGTCCATAAAGTCTCTTTACAATTTCAAAAATGTATTACAAAGGCAATTGATGAGATATCTTCATCAGATTTGTTCTATGTACTTTGTGGTTATCAAAGTTTTTAATCACATTGCAAACAAAGGTACGGGACATCATTAATCTAAAGCAGAGGATCACTGATGCCAGTGCCACCATTGATGAGGGTATGCTACAGCGAACATGGCAAGGAATCCAGTACCATCTTGATGTGCTTCGTGCAACTAATGGTGCCCATATAGAGGTGTATTAAATGAGGCAAACAAAACTTAAATATATACGTCTCATTTTGTAATAATTTCCACATATCTGTCTTTTCATTTGCCTTTGTAATAGATTTTTGAAATTGTAAAGAGACTTTATGGACACCCTGTATACTGTAAAAGTAAAAAAAGTAAAAACCTAGACTGCATGCATAGACTGATGTATGGCCCTGTAGGTTAGGACTGTATGCCCACGATCAGAAGGTTGCCAGGTCAAATCCACTGGCCAGCAGACTGATCTCATTGTTGGGCCCTTGAGTGAAACCATTAACTTCATCTGCTCCAGGGACTGGCTGTTCCTGCTTTCTCAAAATACATTGTTTTGAGTAAATGTGCCTTCTGAATAAATAAATGTAATATGCACAAAGCCCACTATAACACATGATGCATTTCATAAAAATAATTACAAAATGGGAATGGCATCATCATCCTCATTACCTGTCGCCCCTATCTGGGATCCGAGATCTCTCCAGGCATCTCGATCCTGGGCCAGTCATTGCAGTTGTCCACATTCTCTTGATATCTGTCTCCAGGTCACAGCACCAAGTGTTTCTTGGTCGGCCTCTTTTTCCTTTACCCTGTGTGCTCCAGGTGAGGATTTGCCCTGCTGTACTGGATAGAGGTTTGCGATGGGTATGGCCAATTCGCCTCCAGCGCCTTTGCAGGGGGGTAGTGGACTTACATTGTGTTGTTCTACACTTTGTACATGTAATAAATAATGCATGTGTTACTGTATATGTATGCCTTCCTTAAGCATTATATTGAGAGTACTCACAGAAAGTGGTAGCAATCCCAGTTTCCGAAATGAGATTAGAGTGGGAGACATTTAGATAAAAATGAAGGTTCAGAGGACGTTCAGACTGCTAAGCGAAGCAAAAAATATATATATGTCTGAATGAAGCCAGTCACTTAAGAGAAGAAAATTAACTAGAAATTGTGACTTTGGGAAAAGGCGGCCAGGCAGGTCAGAGGGGAGCTCGGCCCAATTGATTAGTAACTGCTGGTAGCGGAAAACTGCTGCTCCTTCGCGGATGGTGGACACCCTTTGCCAGGTTTAAGGAGATGGAAAGTTGTCGCGAAGAGTGCAAACGTGGTATAATGGCTTTGGAGTAGCTGGCAAAAGTTGAAAAGGGTGCTAGTTTAAAGTGCTTAAACAGGATCGGCAGAGTGACAAAGAGGCTGAATAAAGTTTGAGGAAAAAAAAAGAATTTGTGCTGAAGAAAAAAAATCAGTCACAGACCCGCATGGAAATTTTGCATGATCATGTATGACGTGACTGTGAATGAAACCAATATTTTGCAAGCAAAACAATGACAAAATAAATAAAAGCTTCAGGAGTCACTCAAGTACTGCTACTGCAGCTTAACCACATGATTATCAAGTATTTATCGCAAACCGTAATCATGAATTAATCTTGACTATAAATAACTAGTATTGTTAATAAGAATGCTTTAACTATGTATATTAAGCTTCTGTTTGTCATTTTTGAACATTGCGATGCGACAGCTCATTCAGTGAGTTCTTGTCATCGACTGCCTGAGTGTTGGGCTGAGTCTAACCTGGAAAATGCCGACTGCAGCGCGTGCAGGACCAGCAGTCAATGCCGTGATCACCATCTGACACATACTGCACAGGTTCACTAGTGGTTCCCTTCTGTTTTGCAAACCGTCTCCTTCAATGTGTAAAAAAGGTACTGAGCACCTGACTTTCAAGTTTTCTTGAAAGATGCTATTTGTTTTTGTGACCATATCATCTGGGGCATGTATACCTGCATCGCTACGTGTGATCCTGTCAGATAAAATTCAAGACTGGGTTCCAGGAAGGCAGCGAAATAGCCAGGTTTGGCACAAACCATCATTTATGAGGAAAAAAAAGAGGTGCAAATATTCCAAATGTCAACATCTGAAGTGGAATTAAAGCAGGCTAATGGGGACGCAGTGAAGTCACGGTGCTCGAGGTGGGTCCACATCCCTGCACGAGCAAGCATGAATTATGCAGAGCTGTTTGACGTGCCAAAAATTTATTTAATCCAAACAGACAGAGCAGGGCACCGGTCCCAGCATGCAGCTGGAGCCTGCAGCCTGGATTGGTGCATGCAAATGAAATTAAGCGGCAAGAGTGAGATGGCATCCATCTTTCTGCACGAACACAATTACAGAAATGACAGTTTATGTTTCCCAGTCAGTGGCGAGCGGCAGGAAGACCTATTAGTGAGAGTAAATAATCCCATCCACCCCTCTAAAGATTGATTAAGGCCAGGAGATGGGCACAGCTTAAGGTCTGATGATCTATTCAATTACCTGGGGAAGATGGTGCCTTCTTTCAGAGATGCTTTTCCTGACAAGGATTCATTACACGATGGGGGCTGAGCTTCACCCGGCGTGCGTTCAGCCCTCTCCTAATTAAATTGAAACACAAAACAAGGTTACAAGCCAAAATTTTCTACGACATTTGGAATGGGTATTTCTGTTATGCAAGTTGGAGAAAAAATTTTGGAAGAGATATTATAAAAAGACAAGAATAGAAGAGCTCCCAGCATGGGCCTGAAGTATAATGTTTGAATCGTTAAACTAAATTACAGCTTTAGTACATAACCAAACTAGCTAGTGGTGATGGCTATACACTGGCGATGGGTCATTTAATGTTGCTGTAGGAATTTTGGTGCTTCTTAATGTGTATTGTTATTATGTCAATGTAAAGATACAGAGAAATGTGTGTGCATGTGTGTGTGTGCATATGTGTGTGTGTAAGAAAAGGGAGTGAATCTAAGGTTATAGGTGGATTTCAGAGAAAAAAACCCATTTATTTTTAATAGAATTAAATAAGGGGATAAATAAAGTTAAGGAAAATTCAATAACGATAACAGAATTAAAATTAATGCAAATATATTTGTTAGAACAAAACCAGACTAAAATATTAATCTGATGGCATAATTCCATGATGTTTCATTGACATGTTCTTCACTCCTTTGCAATTAAATTCAGAGGCTTTGGCTTTTTCTGTATAATGGCAGGTTTCAGCCTGCGAGATGTTAATGGGCTCACGGTCACCGATGCCAGGCTTGCTGTCCAGTGCTCAGGCACACAGGCACATAAACCATGGTTAGAGTACTAGGGAAATGGGGTGAGGAAGATCTAAAGATAAGCAGAGGGATGGAGGTGAGACTGCCTGCGTGAGCTTGGCTGGGACTCCACAGCTCTACTGTAAATGTCCGGAGGAAGTCAGGGCTAAAGGTTGTCAGCACAGACCTTCAATATATGCAGACTTCAGCCTAAAACCATCTGGCAGTGTTGAGGGCGGAGTTAGCAGCAGGTTCATTCCGGATTGGCAGCCGTGGCCGCAGTAGCCTGCTGCACACTGGCATGGTCAGACTCCAACCCAGCATGCAGCTGACGGGCAATAAAAATGGTAATTTTAGGGGGGGAAATTATACACGTCCTGCTGTACCGAGTATCTGAGACAGGTTATTTCATGCTACGT
The DNA here is from genome assembly GCF_048594095.1 of Paramormyrops kingsleyae. Taxonomy (NCBI): domain Eukaryota; kingdom Metazoa; phylum Chordata; class Actinopteri; order Osteoglossiformes; family Mormyridae; genus Paramormyrops; species Paramormyrops kingsleyae. The sequence continues at coordinate 19,179,813 of NC_132801.1, read as the reverse complement.
ACCATAACAAAATAAGCAGCTGCTGATGACCGCAAGTGAACAATTATGTTCATTTGATGTCCAACCTGATGCAGTAGATGAGTCACCGTGTGGAAGACATTCTAACCCAGCATGTTTCTGACCATGTTCTTTCAGGGGTCCTGGTGGACACAGTCATAAGGACACCAGTGATGGGGCAGAACATTCCATCAAAATCCTGCACCAGGAAGCCATTTCATTAGCACATTGTTTAGCGACTCCCTGACCTCTACGGACCTGCAAACACACTGTTGGGTCTGTGGAGGTCACAGGTAGCATGATAAACAGGAACGGGGCCTTCTTCATTAAGGCTCTTGGTGAGTTCCTACTTTTACACCCTTAAGTGAAGTACTTAGCCTCAACTGTCCCAGTAAAATATTCTGCTGTGAAAATGAGCAAAAATTGGAAGTTACTTTCCATAGTGACATGAAGAAAAACGCATTTATGGCTGTGTAATGGTGCTTTAATGCATAATGCTCTAAGAGTTTATGAGTCAGTTACAGAATTTAACAGCATATCCGTGCTGTAATATTGTCAGATGGCTTGGATCAATCTGACAACGGTAATATTTTTCCTCATATGTTTGACCCTTTACTCTGTTCCTTGAATATTAAAACTTTATTGCAATGCCTCGTGCGGTGAAAAATACGTACAAAACACATTTAATTCTGTTTATTTTTTATGTAGCATCCATTGCTGCTCCAGCTTGGCAAAAATTTAATAAGAAGGGCATCTTATATTGCCATAAGAAACTTTAATGTCATTTGCAAAAGTAAGAACTAAATATAGAAAAAAACTGAATGTGACTAAAAAAAGAGAAGGAAAGATAAAAATCCATAATGATGTTAGAGTAGGAAAAACCGGCCAAGGTCCCAAAGCCAGCTAGCTGCCAGCCCTGCATGTTAGCACTATAAAAATCAAAATATAGGTGTGTGGATGTCGGTAGAACACAAGTTTGGAGTGGAGCAGTGGCATTCTGCTGCGGTCTGTGTCAGGACAGCCACCGGGGCTCAGCGGCCAGCCTCCGTGCTGCCGGACAAGGCTGCCAGCTTTCTAACTCATGCTCAGTTCTTTTCTACCACGGGCCCAAATAGGCCTCAGGCATGGAGAACAACAAGGAAATTAAGGGCCAGCACCGGGTGCTTTAACAGACATACAAAGAGAATACACAGCAGCAGCGGCAGAATTTAAGGCAAACTAGATTATAAACAGGCTTTGGTAAAAGGTCCTCAGTCTTCATTTAAATACTGAGAATAAGTGTCTCTAGCATTTTTTGGCAGATGATTCCATACACTAAGTGCCCTGTAGCTCAAGGCTTTAGTTCCAACAGTTTGTTTATTAAATGAATTACAAGACCTCCTTCCTGTGATCTGAAAGTTCACTTGGAAATGTGCATACTAACCAGTCCTTTTTATTGCCTTATAAATGAGGAGAAGATTTTTTTGAAGTTGACGATAAACATAACAGGAAACCAGGGAAGATGCTGAAAAACAGATGCATGGAGGTCACGCTTCCTACTGTAATTCTGACTGCAGTGTTTTACATGTGACAGAGTATGCAAGTCATGGTACAGGCTCTCATAATCTCGTAATCTGCTAGGGTTAAACGCGTGTTTTCTTTGTCTGTGTGCTGAGCAATAAAACATTGCTTTAGTTTCACAATATTTATAAGCTGAAAATGTCTATTCTAGTTCACAAGCATATTATTGGACAGATCTGTGACAAAAAATAATTCCTCAGTTTCAAGCTGACTCAGCGAAAGTAGCAGAGGCACTCAGTGTTGAGTTCACAGTGAGGCAAAGTTATCTATGTTGCTGCTGCAGTTTTGTCAGGATTCAGGAATAGATCATTCTCACTCATCCACCATTTTACTTCATTGAATCAACTCGCCACAAGGCGTTATTGGCAGTGCCATCAGGCCGGCCTGAAAGATAAAGATCTCATCAATATATACAATTTTATTTTTTACTTTGTAATCTTCCCACGGGGCAGCATAGGGGCTGGGGGGGGGGGGGGGGTAGCACAGTTCAGAACACTGATCCCATTGGGCAGGGCTGGACTGGCCATCTGGCACTCCGAGCATTTTCCCAGTGGGCTGATGGGTGGTGGTCAGAAAAATTGATCATGGGGAATCCCCCACTCGGCAAAATTTACCAGTCCAGAGCCAATTTTTATTCCCAGCCAGTCCTAGCTGTGGAACTCTGTATTAGACCAGTTATAATGGCAGGTATTAGTGTTATTATATTTCTACACAATTAAAGCAATAAAAAAGAATAAGATAAAGGATAGACCAGCTTGGACCAATGAAGCATTGAAATGTGTGGAACATAAGGGTCAGCAGTCTGAAAATCACCTGGAGGTCCAGCATCATGGATACTGATGGATTCCCTGCATCCCAGGATAACAGGACATCATTTGTAACTCCTCTTAAAGCAATTTCTGTGTTTTGACCAGGACACGGGCCAGACTGGTATTTAAGAAGTATATTAGTGGTTTTCAGGTACGTTTACTGTTCAAAGTAAGATAATTATTTTGCATAGATTTTTTTAACATATTGCAGGATTGACTTGGGGTAATTTTGGAAGATCAAAGGATGTGAATATATGCCTGCTGGGAATATATTTCTAGGAAGGGGACCAAAATTTTGCAGTAGTGTTAATGGAATGTAGTGGACAGGCAGTACATTTACTGCTGCAGTGAGTTCTGTCTGCTCGTAATGTGACAGCAGCTATTGTGACCCATTTTTTTGTACAGCTAATAGCCATCTACTAATATCTAATGATATCAATTTTTCTATTTAAAATTATATTACTACTACTATTTAATGACTGTACAACTCACTCTGGGACAGAGATGGGCAGTATTTCATAAATGTATTTAAAAATGTATTCAAAATATGTATTTAATTACCTTTGAGTATTTTGTAATTGGATGGAAAAAAGGTGTAATTTGTAACAAAATACTTCGAAAGATTATATTTTATGTATTTAAAATATTATAAATACTGTACTATACTATTTTCTGTCATTTTAAGAACCTTCATCACCAGGCTTACAGGCACTTAAATATAGCCTATCACCATCAAGTACTAGTAATCCAAGGAAAGAAGATGCTTTCGTGCAAGTATGTAGTGAAATATACTATCAGATATTGCTCACTGAATGTCATCATAGGACAGAAGAATAGAGACTTGCTAGCCTGCTAGTGGCATTCTGGTTCATTTCAACAGTCATGCTCAGCCATCTTGCGGTTCATCATATATGGAAGATTTAATTAGCGATAAAGCAGACTAGCCACTTCTGTACTTAAGGACAAAATTACTTTCTATCCACTAAACATGGGTATTTTTACAGCCCCTAAGCCTGTGTAAAAGGGAGATCCAACTGGTGAAGTTGACGTTGCATATTATATGCATCGCAGCCGCTGGTTTTGTTTTTTTTTTTTTTTTTTTGAGCATATATCTCCTTTGAGTTTGCGATTCTTCGGCACCCTACTGGAAGACAAAGCGGGAAATGCGCACATTGGGATAATTCGTTTAAGAATGGCACATGCATACTGGCTCTCCTGTCAGCCACCGCCACTAACACTGTGGGAAGCACAGGGTATAAATTAAGGACACAACAAGCCAGTGCATTCATTCGGAGGCAAAACCGAGATACAAACACTCACAATTTTGTGTCGCAGTCTCGGAAGGAGCTGCGATATCCCCCATCCCCCCCAACCCCAAGTCGCTGCCGCAGGTGCAGCCTGTTGAGCTTGCAATTCATAGTTAGCCCAATAACATGTAAATCATAAAATTGTTATTCTCTAATGGTACACATTCTCATCGTGTACCGTTCCTATTTCACATGTATTTTTGTATTTTGTATTACTTGAATTTTAATTAAACACATTTTCTCACACCAGTATTTTGTGTTTTGCTAAGTTACTGTACATTTGATGAGCCAGTACTTGTAATTTGTAACAAGATACTTTTTTTTTGCTGTATTTATGCCCAGTTCTGCTCTGGGAGGACAAACCAGCATGTGACACACAGGTAGGAGGAATGGGAACGGGAATGGGAGAGAGAATGGGAATTCCATGTGTCATGTACGTTTGACAGACATTGGGCAGGAATGCCAACAAATAATATTATAATAGCTGCTCTGTCTACAACACAGGTGAGGTACATGTGGAAGTACAATGGGTGCCAAGAATTGGGAAAGGCAGCATGTGGAAGCAGCCTGAGCCTTATGTCCTGTGGCCAAGACCCAAAAAAGAAGTTTGTTATATTATTGGGAATTATGCACTGGTGGCAAGTGACTGAATGGGCTTGCCACCTGGGTCCGTGTCATCCTGGGGCACCCTTGCATCTCATAACAACATTCAACTACCTTATTTGTGGTTCTTAAAAGCAGATAAGGACTCTACTTTTGCTGTTGTCTGTAAGCAAAATCATTCTTGAACCACACAGAACTGCCAGCCTCTGTGGTTTTGTTACTTTTCATTCGCCCTCAAGTTTCCTGTGGGATCATCAAAGCATTATATGCATCCCATAGTTTTTAACCACATCTTTGTAGATGGGATTTCATGCGGGGCCACCCTGATCACTTTTTTCCATGCCAGTGACTATATCCATATAATTACTGGAAGTAAAATTGACCATGAATGCTTTAAAGAAATCTGCTGAAGTGTCTTGTCAAAACTGTCTTCTTCTGGAGAATCATTTAAGGAAGTAGTAGATCAAAGCTGCATTTTAAACGATTAGTCTGATGACTGATTAAGTGGAGAGTCATCTTCGGACGTTACCATCCCGAGTGATAAGTACTCTACATGCACACTGACCTTGTTCTTATCCAGCTTGAAAATGCCTCGGTGCCATAATCAGTTTAGCTGCCTGCCACGGGCGGACTGATCATTTCTTCTCTAAGCCTTTCCATTTCAGTGGTGGCATTCAAACCTGAGACCATTAAAGCCAGCATCTTGCCACGCAATTAAACCCTGTTCCCAAGGCCAGCGCATCCATTTGCAGGCAAGAGGAACTCGGAGCTGACCTACAGACAGGCAGGAGAACAAATCAACGCATTAAAATTGAAGTTACACATCATTAAATGTGCACAACCTTGAGCTCTGGGATGCACCAAGTCAAAGAAAAAAAGGGAGACATGTTTTTAACAAATACTATTTTAAAGTGACCTTCAGCGAGCATCAATCCAAAGCACAAGTGCCATTTCTCATCCCATGACTTGACAGAATGTATTAAAATTAATTCGGCAGCACTGATACCGCAGGGGCGTTCAGAGGCGCAATCGGGCTGTCAGAGCTTGGCCGCGCCGGCGGCCTCGATGCCTCAGGACACCCTGGCTACTTGCCTCTTGCCGCTCGGTGGTACGACCCACACATTCTGTGCCGCCATGAGATATGGGCGCAGCGTCACCCAACTGACTCAAACGGCTCAACGCAGGAAGCTGAGAAACAGGAGGAACGGTACAATTTAAACGCTAACATATTTAATGCTAATGCAGTCAATAAAATGAGATATTCAATGTTTTTTTTTAAGATTTCAAAAGAAATGAATTACTTCCAAATAAAACAGTATTAGGTTATCGGCAATCAATAAACTTGTTAATTATACACAGCATGAGTATGTGCAGTTTAACACTAAATCTGAAAAATTAAAGCTAACATTCATGAGTTTAATACTTTCAAAAAAGAAACTACACAATCTGTAGAAAGGCTGCAATTTGCAATTGCAGTCTTTTCTGTTTCAATGAGCAAGATGATGACTACATGCGCATATGACATCTCTCTGGGAACTGATTTTGAAGAATGCGGTGAACACAAGACGTACTAACCAGATAAGTAACCTCACAACTGTATGCTTCACTGGCTGAGGCCTGCAGCTACAAATTCACACATGCGACAAAATCGAAAACCCGGACAGCACCAAGCACTTCTGGAGGAACTGTGCATGGATAACTTGATCTGTGTATCTGATCGGAGTATTACTGAGGCCACACCAGATGTGAGCAGGTCTAGTTCAAGGCAAACCTATTTGTTGGATTTTTGAGGCTTGGGCTGTATATTTTATCATCTTAATTCCGAATGGAGCTCTCTTGTTTTACTTGTGCCATTAATCAGGCAGGAAGTGGTACCAGCGGCAGTCGACGTGTGAGCATGGCCCATGCACAATTTCCAGCTGTTCAGGTGCTGGTGCTTTGCAGGTAGCCTGTCGATGGTCTTCACCACGCTTTGGCAACCTGTCACCTAGCGTGTTCCCCTTCCTTCCTGCCTGCCGCACAGGTGTAATGGAGGTGTAGAAGAGGACGAGCTCAAAAAGGAAGGCAGGCTCTCCTATTAACACCCAGATGTCATTTTCTGAGTTACTGTTCACACTTTTTAAAGATAACAACCAGCTGGCCAGAAGAAGTGGTGTGGAACTGCACTGCATGTGCATAAGATTGAGGCGAATGCGCAAATCCCACTTTTGGAAGGTGGACATGTTCTCCTTAAGTCTACAGCCGAACATGTGTCATTCCCCTTGTGCTCCATCCAGAAGTGGATTTCTTCCACCAGGTTAAGCAAAGGTTTGTAAAACATGTTTTGAGGAGTCACAATCGCCACTCTTTGGATGACATACAGTTAGACAGGTGCTGCCTGATGAACAGAATTCATCAACTCCTTGAACATGTTCTCCATGCCAGGAGCTGTTAGAACATTAATCGCATATTTAATCGATAGAATTTGTTTTTCCACAACGGGGCCGAAATTATAATTTACAAGGCAGAACGTTTTGTTGCTGGGTATTGATTCAGAGTGTTGCCCGCATGTTCAGGGGAAAAACAGCAGACAGCTGGCTTTCAGCCATGCTCCTCTTTTTAAGACACGTCTCAACAGGGTCCGTCAGTCAGAGTAATGCAATGTGATTTGGGGGCGGGCAGGTGGGCTGGGGGGCTGCGGGGGGGGGACTGATCCAATTAGAGAAGCAAGGAGAAATAAAGGATGATGGCTGAAGCCTGGATGAGAGGAGTCAGACTGGCACGATGGGCATGAGCCTCAGTGGGCATGAGCCTCAGTGGGCAAGACAAACTGTCTGGCAAACTCAGCGCTGGGGGCCCCTGCTGGCTGAGGGCAATAATGATGGCCTGACAGCCAGCGCTCCGCACCCGTCTCTCCCCAGCCTCAGCCAATCCAGCCACACTCCATTAACTTCCAATCTCACCATCCCTCCCCCCTAAGCCCCCCACCCCAGCACAACTCAGCACCTGGAGAATTCAGGAAGTACGCCACACCAGTCAGAATCTGCTGTACTCTGCATTCTGTCAGACACTGTCTGAACCACCTTAATAGCCCACAATGCAAGCTAAAATCTCCAACGCCTGTTAAATACTCTGGTCCGTGAATTTTGGGAGCTTTACAGCATTTTCTTAATTTCAGAATCCTTCAGGTATCGATTTAAACAATTAACAGGAAGACTACAGAAAGCCCCGCGTGAAATACACCGAATGTATTAGCGTAGACCCGTCATTCAGTTTGCCCATGAATGGAATGATTTTTCAAGACTCCAGTTCCGCTCGTTTCTCTCCATCTCAAGCAGACTTCACAAACCAATTGTAAGACACCTTTAAAAGGAATCAGTTTCCTTTTGCATGTGCGAAAATACACCCCCAAGGCGTGTGCAGCGGCACAGCGAGAAGGAGACAAGCCTTCCTGCTTGCGGTAACCGAGGTAGAGCTCCCAGGGCTGTCATTAAACTTCTCCACAGGGCCAATTATGGAGTGAAGTGCTACACGCTCTCTCTCATTAGCCCTTGATGGGAAGGTGAGGCTGGCTGCTGGAAAGCGGTGGGGAAAACACTTTATAGCAAGTGGCTGGATCGCAGATAAGACAAAAATTTTGCTTCCTGTAAGGCCCGAGGTGCAGCGAGCTACGTGGATCATGAGGGTGCCTTAAACCAGCATCGTCTTCTTGACATGAGGTTTCGAATGGATTCAGAGACACAACATATGATTGTGATATACCTCAAGCTCACTGTTTAATTGACATAGTTTTTATTTCGCCATAGTCCTGTATAAAATGCCCACTTAATTCCCAGATATTTATCAGTGGTAAACGATTCAGAGGGCAGCACGGCTCTGTCATGCCCCTGGGGAACAGGTTTCAAGATCTCTTTCTCTGCTTGTTCACCTGTGTCCACATGGACGCTCACCATATTTAACCCTCTCACCAATGTTATGCTGTTCAGCTGAATATACTGACTTTGGTCTGTGATTATATGTAACAGGATCCAATTTACAGAGTATTTATCTTCATGCTGGTCCTGGATCCCCACAACCCTGTCTGAATGAATGTATGAAATTGAATGGATCCCAATACAGTGTATATACAATACTTTGTTCGACAGTGTCTCTCAATTTTTAACAGCATACAATACTGAAGTATACAACAATCATATGCAAAGTGTGAAAATGCATACAGTCCTTTTTATTATGATAACTGGAGCAATGTCATGTTTTTCTTGTTTGTCCTTCAAGGTTTTTGCTGCTGACTTTTCTTGTACTTCAGCTACCTCTGCTGGTGATGTAGTTACACTGTGTTTCAGTTTTCTGGGGTAGTGCTGCCATTCTTCCAACAACACCACCTTGGAGATCGCACAAAATGAGACAGCCAGCCATATTCATGTACTCTACAAGCGAACCGTCTTTACATGTAGTTTCAGTGTCAGTGTAAAATAAGTGATGAAGTTAATTTTCAACACCATTCCAGTACACTGGACACCGGTATGATATAAATGGAAAGTTGTATTAAAATGTGCTTTTAACGCTTGAAGCAGTGCTTTAAAATACTGGCTGATGAAACTATGCTAAAAAATGCAATGGCTTGTTTACTCAGCGGCACATCTGTCACATTACTCTCTAACAACCTCCTGCAAGACAAACATTTCTAAGAGGTCTGTTTGGGTAAGTGCTGTCAGCTGCTGCCAGCTCAGAACTGCAAGGTCTTGCAAAGTCATTTTTGCATCAGTTTATCTGGCCGGGTAATGGCTGGAACTGCTCTCCAGCACCCCTCTGCAAAGTGACTGAAACTTCGCTGAAACTCCGTGTGTGATGAGCTACCACAGAGCTCAAGTAATCAAATCAGAAGCAATGCATAAATGATCCTCCTATGACTCCAGGCTGATATACTGAGAATAGCAGCAGCAGTAAAAGATGCTTGATTAAGAAAATATGTCTCGTAACACCTTAGGTAAGAAGGTCAAATATATTGCATAACCAATATAAATTGCTGTGAAAAAAAATAATGAAATAATAAGTTGATAATCCTACATCTTTCAAGCACAAGTTCGGGACTTGAGGTTTCAGTTGAATAGTTATATTCATGTGAACCTTGGTCAGTAAGGACCGAAGGACAGTAAGTGCTATACAAAAATATTAATTAGTTAAAGGAAATTCTGTCAAGATGCAGGTGTCTTATAGGGTGTCATAACTGCTGTTTAGTCCTTGGGAGAGATACTTCAATAAAAAAATAATAAGAAGCAATCATCCTTGTCCATAAACAACTAATATATTATATATTAAGAATGATAGGATTTATATTTCAATATGAGTGATCTTGAGTTGTCTTTCAGGTTCTCTGCAATTTGAAAATGACCACTAGTTAGAACCAAAATGTTTGAAACACTATTACAATAAAGACTATAAAAATAAAATTAAATAAAATTTATTCTAGATTTTCAACACACAATCAAAGGCAAGTCCAAGGTTTATAATTGTTCTCATAAAGCCCATGTAAACCTTAAATGGGAACTTGATCAGATACAGGAAATGTCCGACCTTCCTCAATACTTCAGTGAGTTGCAGCTCTGGCTCACCTTTCTCTTTCCCAGGAAGTATTTAATTTCCAGTTGTCATCAAACCAGTTATGGGTTACCTGCTGTAGCCATTTATTTGTTAGTGAGGACATGTAATACATGTAGTAATGATCACTGCCACCATTTTCCTCAATACTTCCTCTCTCCTAAACAAAAGTGTTCATCTCATTTAACAGTATATTACAGAATATTTAGCAAAATTTATAATATTTAAAATATTTAAAATTTAAAATATGTTGGTCGAAATAATATTCATAGGACCTCACTCACAGGCTACCAGTCTAAAACATGATTACAAAATTGAAAAAGACCATCTAACTAATTTATTATTTACCTAATTAAACTATAAAGCTATAAATCATAACCTTGTAATACTGTTGGGTATTGGGGACCTTGGAAAAAAGCACCAGACCACAGGACTGGTTTTCCTGGATGCCTGTGATGACATTCTGTCAGACCTGCATCCTTTACTTACTCTCAGCCAAAACATACGGCTCTCTCTTAACAGGTTACTTTTAACATAAATCAGGTCATCTCAGTATAACTATGGCCTTTCAACAAAACAGTGCAAGTTTACTAAGAAAAAAAAATGTTTGGCATTAGTTTCACTGAAATACAATGTCAAAAAACAGCAAAAGCAGCATACCTGTTATGGACAGAGAAGATGGACAGAAAATCTTTGTCAGTCAACTTCATGTAAAACACCTTCTTGACTGCCTAGTTGGCCCACAAACATACTAAATTAGTCAATTTTATAGTGAAGCTATGCTTTTAACCTTTGAGCCCACATATTATATAATCTGCTTTACACAGAATTCAGTTGTCTTTGGAGATTTGTGTTACATTTTCATAGAATCAATATTTCTCTGAAAACAGATATTACAGAGCAGAATATACTTGTTTTCAGGTTAACATGGCAGCTTAGCAGTAGGTATTGTGGTCTCCTGCCTCCAGGCTTGTGGATTTATCAGCTCTTTGTGTGTGCAGTTTGCAGATTCTCCCATGTTAATTTGTGCTTCCTCTGGACCCTTTGCTCACCCAGTTCACATGTGGTTTAGATGAACTGCTGTGTCTAAATTGTTCGTATTTGCCCTGCAGTCACCATATGCAGGGTGTGCTACAGTATGTGCTTCCTGTGAGAGGCTTCAGGTTTGTTGTGACCCTGCTTTATATAAGCAGCTTTGGGAAAATTAATGGATATTCTTGCACCTCACTTCCCCAGGGAAACTACAGATTATGTTCCCAAAATTCCTTATTGTTCCTCTAGATGGCAGTGTGACATTATGGATGCTAGAGAAGTGCAAAAACAAAAAAATCAAAGGAAACGACAACTCTTTCAGGGGAAAACCGAGTGTTATGATTTTTTTATATAATTACTTGGGTGACCAGGGTGAGGCAAGTTGGCTGTTTGTGGCAAGAGGCCAGAGGAGGGATTGATGTAGATCCATGCAGGGTGATGCAGTATCAGTATAATTGTGTTGGTTCCTCTCCTTGGATATCATTGCAAACTGAATTCCTGGACATTATTAATGATTTATGACCCTAATCATAAACAGAAAAAGATCACCAAAAGAAATCTAGAAATTTTATTTATTACTACCCTGGATAGTGTCAGGATCGGTGCCCATCCTGTACCATGTGTTTTGTCCCCGTTTGGCCAGCAGGTGTTGCTGGTCATCCTGTTCCTTCCTTTGTCTTGTAGCCCCTTAGTCCTGAATGTGTTTTCCTTGTTCCTTGAACTGCTGCATAGCTCACTGGGTTGTGTGTACAGCACAAAGGCTGTATTCCTATAGTCATGCGTTCAAAGCCAGAACCACCTCTTTTGTTTGTTTTCTGTTTTCCCTATTGTTTTAGTTATCTTTGCTTCCCTGTTTTGTTTTATCCTGCTTGATTCTGGTTTGGTTCTGTTTGTTTTTGTGTTCCTGGTTCGTCCTCGTGTTAGCCCTCAGTGTTTATCAATTTTCCCTAGTTCCTGTGTCTGTATTTTTTTCCACCTGTTGTCCAGTGGCTTAACTGATTAATTGATTAGATTGTCCTCACCTGTTCCCCGTTGCCCCGAGTTCTGTAGAGCTACACCAGCCTCTTGTTAGTTATTGTGTCCAGTGTATTTAAGTGCCTGCCTTTGTCCTGGTCTTCAGTCAGTCATTGTGTTATGTCCCATTTTGGTTTGTTGTAGTTAGTTGTGATTAGTTTTGTTTCCATGGTTGTGTTGTCATTAGTTTCTTAGGTTACGCTATTATTGTTTTGACCCCTTGCAGCCCTTTTATTTTGTGCCTTCCCCATTGTGTTCCATTATATTAGGAATGGTTTTCCTGCCTGCACTATGCTCCACCATGACAGATAGTTATAGATGTTGGTATGTGGTATAGAACTGCCCTGGTGAACTAACATAAAATGCTTAAATCGATTGGTATTTACAATTCCAATAAGTAAGAGCTTGCACTGCAACTAGTCACATAAAGGTTAATGTAAGTGCTAATACAGGTTTTAAACTGAACATACACACTTCTCCAGAAATCCATAACATTGTATAAGAAGGCTTTTCTATACTTGCATACTTCTTAGACCAATGTGATGGCTAACATCCCAATAATACAGTTTGGGTTTCTAGTTTAAAGCATTAAAATGTCATAAGTGTTTAACATACAAAAATTGCAATTATCAGCAAGTCAGACTTGGAAGAAACATTCAGTACTGATACATTTACACATATCACTTGTGTTATTGTCATTTTGCACAGCATTTCTTATACCCATTCATGTAATTTGAGTCTCCAATCCAATTTTTTCCATCAATCCATCCATTCACCTATGGCCTCCACTAAATATAAATTGGTGAACATGACACTCTTTTCCAAGTTTTGGGATAGGACATCCCTAGGATCATGCCTGCTAGTCAAAATTCTCCACAGCAGGTGAAACTGAGGGCAATATGTAAATAAAGTCAAAATGACTACAGATTTGTGTCGACTTTAGCTCACAGTTGGGAAGGAGTGGATATCAGAAGGTGATTTAAAGCTAATGTTGTAGCCAGCACCTTCTCTTTTTAGATAAGCTTTCACAGAAGGTCACATTTTGTTTAAACCACTTACAATGCCCATTGTCTTAGGGATAGTAAGGGGTAGGGCAACTTGTGTTTGTACGACTTATACAAATTCTCTAATACATCTCCTAATACATCTCATTAAAACTGCACCCTTGATCAGCACCCAGATACGCTTCAGAATACTATAGACAAGAGATCACTTTTCTGTTTGAACACTAGACACTGGCCAATAGTTAGATAAGACTGAGAAAACATCAGTAACCACACAGTACGCTCTCTTGTCCATCGCTTGCCCATTCTAGGACAATGAAATGACTAAAGGTCAACAACCTTCCAGGAAGCCTCCAAACCTCACGCTCAGCTGCCTTGGCCACAGTAGTGAGCTCACATTTGTGTCTCTGCTTCTCCCTCTCTCTGGTCTGAAAATAATTCAGGGGAATGTTATCTGTATACCATTTGAACTTGGCTCCCTGCAGATTCTATCTGAACTTTTCTGCAACTGAAGCTCAAGCTCTTCTCTTTCCTGCATGCTCAGGGAATAGCACTGAATGACTAGCATGAATTTCAAGTACAAATGTATGGGAGAAATCACCAAATCCTAACACAGGGGTACTGACCAACTTACTCTTCACACCTTGAAATGCAGCATTTATCTCAATGTTCCACCAAAAATCACAGGTATCTCCCAACCACCCTGCAACACACCCACTAGCCTGTGCAGCCACTAGCCTGTGCAGCAAACTTGCCAAAACTCTCGCTGCAATAAGGCGCAATCCCAAAAAAGAATGAAATTCTGTTACGTCTTAGGACATTTCCATACAAAAATTACTGTAACCTTTTCAGAGTTCATTTCCACCCCAGAGGCAGGAGGTAACACAGCTAAGAAATTTAACTTCAGAATGAAAGAAATCGCATTTCTTTATTTAAATTTCAGGCTATGCTGTTTTCTCTGTACAAATTCCAGGCAGAGAAAATGAGTATCAAAATTATATATTTATTTATTCAAAATATAATTCAAGTTAAAAATCCAGCCCCCGCTGGAAGTGTCTGGAAACACAATGAAAGACCACATATTAAGCACACACGTACATGTACTGTATATAGCTACTGTAACAAGGCTGAAAGTGATGTGAGGTCTGCTCACTCAGTGCAAACTCTTCCACTATATTGAATTTATTTTGGGTGCCAAGGTCCATTGCCCACACACCTGTCCACTTTTCTAATACAATATCGAGGTGGATTTCATTCCACTGTGCATAAAATGTTATGTTAATATATATTCTATCTGAAAAGCAGTTCTAAAACAATACTTAGCTAACTTAGTGAAAAGAGTCTTTGGTCTCAGAAATGGTTCAAGTGCCTTTATTATATGAAAATACAGATGACTACTTAAGGCACATATAAAAATGTAATCTTTTTAATATCTATTGGCATTCAATGAAAAGGAACAAATAACAGAAAATTTTTGATCTGACCAAACGTTCCCCAGTTGACACACATGCAGTGTCCTCTTTGATAATCTCCTAATCCCATCTTTAATAGTCCACAAGCCTGTACCAGATTTCATAAACATTTTGCATAGATTTGCATCACCCTGATTCCAACCTCTTTCTTTTATTCTCGCTGAAACATATTCCATTTCATCCTACTTTATCAGTTTTATTGCTTATTTTATTTGCATATTTTTAATAATATACCTGTACTTTCACCTTATGTGTCATATAAAGGTATATGCTGTTATACATGGAAAGTAAAATGATAATACAATGCAAATAAAAATGTTTTTGTCAATGTGATTTATAGTTTGACTTTTGTGATTTAATAGTTTTAGATCTAAATAATAAATATCGGTTTAAATTAAAGATGTCTCTTCAAGAATAAAAGAAGAACTGTATTGTTACACTAAGCCAAACAAAAGGAATTGACAGACAGAAATGGCCAACAAATACAAATACTTGATTAATTGCAAAACAGGGAAGTCAACTGGTATAAACAAATGCAAGCTGACAGGACACACACCTGATAGAACATAAGAGGAAGGATGTTTTACAGTGAGGTGCAGACACTCCAGTCATTCTATGCTATCGATGGTAACTCCATTAGATCTTGGACAGTCACCTTATAGTTCACTTATAGTTACATGCCAAGGTATTCTGTAGGTGGATCTCCAGAATTAGGGCTGGGTGATATGTTAAAATATTTAATAACAATAATTTTTCATATCATTTGATATCAATAATTATGACGATATAATTCAAGTTATTGTTTCTTTATTTCAAAGCTCCATGATTGTTTCAAATTCCCTTAGGATTCCCTTTTATACAGATTCAGAACATGAAAAAGATGTTGAATTGATGATAAATTGAATGGACCACAAGCTGGCCCTATCTGCATGTCCCAATCTTACGATTCATGAAAGCTGAATCGTACCTTTATCTTTTTTCACGCATCCCACATATGTGTTTATCACTGTTCATTTGGCCGTCAAGTGCCCCTCTTCCATCATATTCTTGACTAAGCCTGGTAGTACAAATCAAACACTTTGCTGAATACTGATCCTCTGGTATGACAACCATTCGGCATAAAGGTAATTCTGTTCACATTCTTTGTTGTATGATGTATGATATTTCATTTATTTATATCTGTCCTCTGTTTCGTCACCCATTTTCAATATACTGTAAATTCAATATTTTTTTTTTACTAACTTAACTATACTGTGCATGTGTAGTGCATGCCTTGTGATGAAGTTGTTTGATTGGCTAAACACACAATATTCTTTCTTTGAGCGTATTTCATTGGCTAAAAAGACAGTATAGTCTATTAATCGGCTATAGCTCTGAGTATGAGTGTTATTGACGCACATTTACAAAAGGCACAGATTTTGGGACATTGTGTCCTGGAATGAAATTAATTTCTTTGAGGACAGATGACCAAAATCCTGGTAGCCCTATTTCCTGCAAAGTTTACAACACAAAGTGCTAGTTTGTTGCATTTCATACTTACAATATGCTAAAGTATCGCCACACACCAACATCTTTTTACCTTCTTTATCCACAATATCCCATTTTATGAAAAGATATTGAGGCTGCTGCATTGTCACTTTCTTCAATGACAACAAAGTTTCCTCTGATGGTGCTCTCATCTCTCCCATGACTCCTGTATTGACAAAACAGTGGTACGTGGCATACTCTAGTTTTGTGTTTTTTGTACCATGTGATTGGTTGGAATTGCATTCATTTCTGTGATGTGATAGCCAACATTTAGAAGGGTGACGTTTAGAGTGAATAGGAAATCACATTCCACACCTACAGTAATCATGATGAGTATTTGGTAATGCCATTGGGCCTGGGGCACACACCTTTCTTTTGCCAGATATTTGTGAATGGTGTTTTTCATGATATATTGAATGTCTTTTTTGATGTGTACCTCAATAATATCCTGTTTTTTTTTTCTCGGTGGAGACCCAACATGTAAAAGATGTTTGTCAAGTGCTCATTCAAATATTGCAGAATAATCACTATGTGAAACTTAACAGTAGTTCCACAAGAAATAGGTCTCTTATTTTTGTGCTGTTGCCAGAATATGTGGAGGCAGATTTCAGAAAAGTCTAGATCATTTTTGAATGGTCCAGCAATTAACCCTGTTTTCATATCTTCAAGGTGCTAATCCGGCAGTTCACTAATACTCAAAATTTCATGAATTGCAACGGTTCTGAGCCATTTCGAGTTGATTAATAATAATAATAATAGATACTTTTTATTGATCCCCGTAGGGAAATTCTTTTCACGCCTCCCCCAACTTGCTCTCTATAAATGAGAGCAAACTGGCCACAAAGGGCAGCCACCCTCAGCGGTGCCCAGGGAGCTGGGGGTTAAGGGCCTTGCTCAAGGACCCACAGATGTGCCGAGGCTGGAGTCAAAGCGATGACCTTTTTATCACAGGCAGAGAGGCTTAGCCCACTGAGCCACACGCTGCCCTTGAAAATTGCCATTGAAATCTGTCTTGTGTCAGCAAACAGGTACCCCACTTAAGTTATACCTTTCTTCTCTCACCATCATTTGCCAGAAGTGGAAACACTCAAAACCGAAAACTTTTGGCTGTAAAGTTAGCCTTTGAGGAATGGAAACATTAGATTGAAGCCCAAAATCTCCCGTTCTAGTTCTGTACCAACTATAAGAAGAGACAGGCCCACTGAGCCCTGTTTGCCCTCAGGTTTAACCTTCTTTCCATGCCATTCCAGCTGTTCGGGATAGAAGGACGATGAAGTGAAACTGGCTGCTGAAAACCCATGTCAAGGCCTATTTTTATGGTTGTAAAACAAAAACAGTCAGCATGAGGGAAAAACAAAACAGGCAAAAAGAAAACACAAAAATGAATGAATCCCCTGAAGCAATGCTTGGTCTTTTTAAAATTCAGCTCAATTGCTGTGTGTCTCAGAAAATTCGCTGCTTGTAGTGTTTTGGATACGTTTATATCCCCTCCCCAGGTGGTATCATTGATTGCAGGGTTGAGCCAGCTGGTGTGGTCTGAGCATTTTTCCTGGAGTGTTTTTTTAGATGGTGGTTCTCCCACCGTGACTGGTGCCCTTACTTGAGGTTCTAATAAGGTGAAGTGGGTCGTTTGATGTTCCTACTGTACAGCAATCAATTTATACAGCTCTAAATCAGTGTTGATTTTGTTTCTAATTTGCCTCATACACTGACTCTCACCACAGCATATCAGTTTTCCAAAGCCTGTAGGCTAATTCTCTTGCCCTCTTCATTGGAAGTGGAAGTCCTCTCCCATTACTGGAAACCTCCTATTTTAGGTGTTTTGTCTTCACAAGTAAGGCAGGTACCTTCATATCACAGACTAGATGCCAAATGGAACCTTCTCCCAGGGTTCCATCTACCTTTTCAGGGACCCAAGGCAGGCTTGTAATTTCAGAGGTGGTAGAGTTCCCCTTGGTAGAGTTCACCGACCAGGAACTGCCTAGTTTGCCTATGCCAGGATTCAACCCAGGGCATTTCATGAATGAAAGCAATTCGGGAACCAACTGGAAGCACAGGAAACAAGTCACTATATAAACAGCCAGCCACTGGAACACATTGCTCAGGCTGGTTTGAAGCTTCATACAGGATCAAGCATTAGACTAGTAGTTTAACAGTGTTACCAGCTGGATTAACCCAGCCAGGTATGAGAGTTCCCCACTGAGTGCTCAAAGGAGTCTTACATAATCGCTCTAGTCTCAGTTGATGTTTCCTTTTTGTCTGACCAGAAAAAGATAATAATAGAGCCATTATGGAGTAGGCTTGGGCAATATCTTCCATGCTGACCCCTATATGGTAAATTGACTGCATTTTAAAAAGCAGCAGTATTCCAGTACTTTATCTTGGTGATAAACTTTGCTGACGGAGGGGGGTACAGAGATACAGCTTTGCTGAAAGGAAATAACATGGTATGCTCTGTTACCGTCATACCCAGGCTTAAACATCAGTTAAGGACAATTCATACTACACTTTTCCGTGCACACTTTCGCATTGGTTGCGAATGCAGATGGTTGCAGTCGCTGCATGCACACAGCAGTGATATTCCACCAGACCAGGAGAGGGCAGATGTATTACAACAAATTTAAACACAAGCAGTGTAGTAAACTTTTACTAACAGTTTTAAAGTAATTTTTCTAGGCTTGGGCAGCACTACGGTAATATGGTATACCACAGTGATCGAGATATATCGAAATCCTTACAGCAAATTAGCCAGACCCAACCCCCGCCCCAGAATAGTGCTGGTTTTTTAAAGAATATATAACTCAATATAATGTCTGGACAGCATAAAAATAGATATGCTGGTACCTCCGACCCTCCTCATACAGCTGTTTACCAATATTACTGTAGGCCGACTACAACAACAACAACTACTGTATTCTTCCTCTACTCTTTCATCATTGACTACTGATCTGTGAAAGTCTATGCTGCCAAAAACTGGAAAAACCTAATGCGCAGTCGATGCACATTTCAATTTCCGTTACACATAAAAATCTGGGCTACACGCATATCCACCAAAACCTTTCCTCAGCCAACGCCTGATGATGAAATTTACTTCATGTCCTCCTTACCTCTGCTGGCAATTCATAATTACATATAAATCAGAATACAAATTGTGTTAAAACCTAGTAAAGATTGCAGTACATTTACACTGGTAAACTGATTTATGCAGCCAGAATATGTAATATTTTAGTATAATATATTTTTAAAAATCCCCAGAAAATATACTGTAATAAGGAATAATAATATTTCAGAAATGCAGAAAATGTTGTGCAGGGAATGATAACAAAATTACATTTTCTGGAAAAATATATTTAAAATCATATGTTAAAAAGTTTCAGTGTAATGTCCCAGCAGGCAAGCCCTGTGCTCCTAATAATGCAACACATGGTTACCTAAAGGAATGGAAAAATTGCACTGTGATTTACATAACATACAAATGATTAAAATGAGTCCGTGAGGCAGTGTTTTGATCATTTTGAACAGTATCATAGGGCATCTTGAAATGAAATATATATAGCCTGTGTATAGCTTCTGACAGGACAAGAGTAATACAAGAGTAATGGCAGGGCCTTTTAATATATCTACCCATCACACCTTTCTACAAGAGAGTACATGTGTGGCTGAATTTTTAAAGAGCAGGTGAGCTGGACACAGCAAGAAAATGAAAGATCATGCTTTATAAAAGAGAGAGGGTAGGGGCTTCCCTTATGGAGGCTTTGGAGTACCCAAAAGAACCTTTTCATCAAATCATCTAACATGTTTTTTTTTTCTTCTTCAATAATGCATTTATCTCTGAACTGGGCCTGAGATTTCTAATTATCCCAGGTGGAAATCAGGTTTATGATCAGCCTCTTATTCAACTCCACATTGAATGCTGAGCCACATCCATATCCATCCTGTCCTGCCCCGATCGTCCGCTCCTTCCATGTGCCACGCCCCCTCATTAACCTCGTGTGGATTCCTCGTGTTTACCAGCTGTTTCCCGTTGCTGTCATTAGTTCAATGTATTTAAGTCCGCGTTTAAGTTTGTTTCCCCAGTTCGGTCATTGTATTGTCAGTCTGCTTTTGCTTGCCTTCCCTTTAACTAAAACCCTGTATTTTCCCGACTTCTGGCATCCTGCTCCTTTATCTGTGCTCCGTGTGCCGTAGTATGAGACACATCCACACTGATGTTTGATTCGGAGGCTCAAATCGTAGTCACAAATAGGCAGGGGCAAATTCAGAGAAGCGAAACAAGCCTAAGGGGAAATCCTAAAGCAAAAAAAGCAGAAGGTCGATAACCAGAAGGCAATCAGAAAGACAAGCAAATCCAAGAAAACACAAAAGTAAGAATTAGGAGTCTAGAAAGTAAAAGACAGAGGTCATACACAGAGCAGAATGAAACATGGGAAACACTCAGTAGAGTGCAGTCACTCAATACTTCGCACAGAATTTTGTAAGTGCTGGGGTTAAATAAAACGAATTACCAGGGTCAGTATTCTGGGAAGGATGATCTCTGGAGACATGGCGCTGTAGGTGAGTTTGGACGTGGGCCAATCTATTGTGATGCACATGTGACAGTCCCCCCCCCCCCCAGGATGTCATGCGCCCATACCCAGGCTTCCTGCTCAGGACCATAGCCTTCCCAGTCAACCAGGTACTCCAGCCCTCCCCTCCTGAGTCCAACAGGTTACAATCCAAGTATGCCAGTTAGTCCCCCAACCTCTAACAGAAGGGGAGGGACCACTGATTCCACCAGGGACACCTTCGGACTGAAGAAAATGGGTTTCAATAATGAGGTTTGAGCAGTTCTGAAGTGTTATAGTAGCTGTAACTGATACATGACAGGATTAATGTGATGTACCAGCTTACAGGTCATAACGGGAGCTAAGCTTACAGCTTGACAGCCCATTGATCTGGATGGAGAAGTGGTGTGGGTTAGTGACAGCGATCTGCGAACTGCTTCTGCATGTCTATGACCTGCTGCAACTTGGTGTGGGCCTTTTCCCAAACCTGAAATGGTGGGTGAAGATATCAGAGTACACACTGGAAGGGGCGGGGGGGGGTGGTAATTTTAATGACATGTAGTATATTGATTTCCGGCTGTGTTCAGCCCAGAGAAAGAAACTTCAGTCTGATTGTCAGTAGAAGAGTACTACGTGAGAAACCTACCAGTCTCCTGGTTTAAGCATTCTATCTAGCCATCAGATTGAGGATGGTACCCAGAAGACAGACTTACTATGACGCCTAGTCGAGTACACCAAGTCTTCAATACCCAAGACATGAATTGGGGTCCGCTATCCAACACAATGTCTACTTGTATCCCATCGACCATGAAAACCTGATTAAATATTCTGTGAGGAATATATAGGACACTGGACTTTCTAACCAATAGACCTCAGTCTGTCAGGTTAAATACCCATACTGTATATCCTCTGTGCTGATCCTGAATACCAGAGTTCCTCAGGGCTGCATGCTCAGCCCACTCCTCTACTCCCTCTTCACCCCTGACTGTGTCCCTTTACATGGCTCCAACTCAACAAGTTGGTAGACTACAACACAGTAATAGGACTGATCAGTGACTACGGTGAATCAGCCTACAGAGAGGAGGTTCAGTACATAGCACCATGGTGTGCTGACAACAATCTCTCCCTCAACACTGAGAAGACCAAAGAACTCATTGTGGATTACCGGAAAACCAAGGGCAGCAGACATGCTCCTATCCATATAAATGGGGTTGAGGTGGAGTCTGTCTCCAGCTTCAAATACCTGGGTGTCCACATCCCTGGGGACTTTTCTTGGACAATAGACACTTCCAGTCTGATTGAAAAGTTGCAGCAGCGACTTTACTTTCTGTAGAGGCTAAAGAAAGCCTGCCTGTCTCCTCAGATTCTGTTGAACTTTTACTACTGCACTGTCGAGAGCATATTGACTAACTGCGTTACGGTGTGGTTTAGCAATTGCTCTGTAGCCGACAGGAAGGCCCTGCAACGGGTGGTGTGCACATCATTGGCATCCCGCTGCCGACCATCACTGTCCTGCAGCATACACGGTGTTTGCAATGGGCTCGCAGCATCATCAAAGACACCTCACACCCCAACCATGGACTGTTTACCGGCCTCCCATCAGGGAAGCACTGCAGGAGCCTTAGGTCCCGCACCAGCAGGCTCAGGAACATTTTCTTTCATGGCACCATCACCATTCTGAACTCTCAACCCTTACCATCCAATTTTGGCTGCACTTTTTGTACATGTCACTGGTTTACATATATATATATTCTGCACAAAACATTCAATGTATCTATATTTACTCGTATATCATGTATCTATACATGAATATTTATATACTCTCCCTTGTATATACTATCCTTGGGAAGTGATTATCAAACAATACTTTTTAGAGAATCTGACTACTACTGCCAGAATATCAGTGACATCCTGTGAAGGAGGTAAGTTGGTTATGAAGTCCATAACTAAACGTGACCGTAGTTCTCAGAGGAATCGGCGGGGGTTCCAGTGTTCCGACTTTGGCCTGAGCTCAAACAGGACAGGCGAGCATGTGATCCTAGATGTCATCTGTCATGGATGGCCATCAGAACTTGTGGAATAGAAGATTTAAAGTGCAAGTGATGCCAGGGTGACCGGAACTCAACAAAGGGTGGGCCCATTGCAACAGTTGGCCATGGATTGCTGAGGGTACATACTAGAGTGTTAGGAGGGCTGGGATGAGTCTGCAAGGCATTTTGCAGCATGTTCATAATTTCTCATCATACTGAAGCCACTACAATGGAGGTGGGCAGGATGGTCTTTGCCATAGAGGTTAGATGATGAAGGTCATGCACCCAGCTCAGGGCACCTGCTTTGGTGTTCTTGGGGCTGGGTCAGTTTGTGGTAGTAAACTGAAAGCAGGTAGAAATCTAGGTCCATCTGGCTTGCTGAAGGTTAAGACATTTGACTTGTACTTTGAGGTTACAATAGTCCATTACCACTACAAACTGATGCATTGATTGTTCTAGCTAATGGTGCCATTTCTCTAAAGCTAGCTTGATAGTCAGTAGTTCCCAGTATTCTACATCAAAATGACATTCAACTGTGGACAGATTTGCGAGAAAAATGCACATGGATGTAATTTTGAGGGTGAACCAGGATGTTGTGAGAGCACTTCTCAGACTCATCATTTCCACCACAAAGGGCAGCATGGGATGTTTGAGGAGTGGTTTCTTCTGTCCAAGTGAGTTACGAAGCTGTCGGGATCCCCAACCCAGAATGTTTTATTCACTCAGTACTTCACACAGGTAAGCACTGGGCTTAAATCGGGTAACTAATTACTGAGTATGTGATGCAGCTGATCAGTATTCTTGGGAAGACAATCTCTGGAGGCATGGCGGTTCAGGTGAGTTTGGGCGTGGGTCGATCGCTTCCGATGCAGGCGTGACAGTTTAACTGATTTATTTTCTACTATATATTTATTATTTTAGGATCACTAACACTAACATCCTTTGCAAAGCACATTTGTATAATATTTCCTAAATTACAAATAGTGAAATTACCAGAAACATCATATGTAAACCTTTAACTTTTTATGTCAGTAGGTTATATTTTGATATAAGTGAAATGCAATAAGAGTAGATAAATACAGATGTTTGACAGGGATTGTAGTGCAATTAGTCATAGTAATTATATCCCATAATGCTTTGTTTCATTGCATGATATTTCCCAAGGACAATGTATTACAGAAGACAATGAATTTTTCCAAATAGGACACAGGTTTTTTTTTTTTTTTCTTTCGTCTCATGAACGTACTGTATGACTGAAATGGATGGATGTTTTTAGCTACAGCACGGGAACAAAAATAATATGATATGGGGTTCACCAAGCCTCTATTCAATTAATCCCAGACATTTAAGCTGCTTTTTAGATTAAATATGTCTAAATTTAGAATTTGTGTGCTTTCTAATGTAGCTTATCCTGGATTGTTTAAAAACTTTTGAATGTATTTTGGGGGATTTGAACTTTTGAATTGTCTCTTGTAGCATCCTTGATGTCATTGTGAAGGTGAATCTATTTATGCAGAAATGACAAAGAAGCATGTAAATTAAATTTGTTGCATTTTTTCCCTACCTTGCATTTTAAGCCTTTTCATGAATGTAGATACTCTATTTTTGGAGCCTTGTGTATTTTTTAAATAACTAAAGCAGATTACATGGAAGAGGATCTGTGTCATTGTACAGAAGCTGGTCATGAACAAAGTAATTTGTATACAGCTATTACGAATCCATTATCTGAGTGCGGATGCTGGTTAAAAACAAGGTGCAGTGTAAATGCATTTCCACTACTGTGTCTGTGATATTTGTGTATTGTTAATTGCTATTATCAAGGTAAAACAGTACTTCACAAATCTCTATCCAGATAGTAGACAGTATATCATCTATTGTCTACACAGCATGCTCTAAATAGGGCACTTGGAGACATATATATTATATATTAATTTAAACTCTCTTCCTGAATGTTCCTATTCAAACCAGAAGCTGCAAATAAACAGCAAATAATGTAGTGTGATGAATTAATTAACAAAGGAACAACAATACTAATGTGTACTTTAAAAGTTATTGATACTTCTAAAGGTCATGCATACATCACATGTGGCTAAAGCACAGCAAATCAGAATGACTTTAGAACCAAGAAAACGCTGTTCTACAGTTATAAAGATGTTTAAATTGACAGGAGAGCTTGGGGTCAGAGAGCAGGTTCAGCCTGGCATCTAGCATTCCGGGGGCAGTTAGGGTTAAGGGCCTTCCTCAAGGGCCCAACAGTGATATGGCTACTCTGCCAGGCTTGGGATTCGAACCTACATCCAGATCCCCGCATAGGGATTTGTCTCTTTTGATTGGATAATGCATGTACATGAATTCTGAATTTGTGCAGACTACCCAAGCTTACGAATGCTCAGATTATCTTTCTTGGTCATATAGTCCATGGAATATCAGCTTGAATTATTGAGTATACGCTCAAAAAGGAGCATTAGAAAGGAATTAATGTTTAGCCTACAAGGATTTTGCAAACATAATGAGGTGTGACTGAACACGCACTTTCAATGGTATGCCTAAATAAATGCAAATGATAAATTAAACGCTAAATTGAGGCTTTCTCATAGAGATTACTGGATGAGCTCAGTGAGCAATGACTGTAAAACAGCCCAAATAATTGTATGTAAATTACACACTACGCCTGTAAGGCATGCAACCTAATAAGATGAAATCATATTCTGTAGTAGTATACTGGATTGCATTGGGCATTTTAATTGAATTGTGTCAAGGTTCTACTTAGCCCTATAGTCTAAAGATAAATTCCAAAGAAAGACCGTTTTCAAAAGATAAAATATTAATGCAAAACATTAAGGCTTAAGACTTAATAGATATGGGCCAAAGTCATCTCCATAGATCATTCACAAATTAATTCTTCCAAGGGTGGCAGGTAGTCCCCAGCCATATTTACAGAAGGCTGTCCAGTAAGTAGAAATACATTTCATGAGCTTTCCAGTGAGTCTTTCAATTTCCACTTAGATTATATACTGAGTGGGCTCTGTGAACCAGCACAGATGGCAGCCAATATAGGTCATCTAACAAATCCTATTTCATAAGTTAAATTTACAGATTTTGTAGATGGAAGTCCAAATCTTGTCACGACTATGTCATTGCCTGAAGTGAAACAGCAGTTACTGGCATAAACTCTTTATTGGTTCAATGAGGTGATGCTGAGTTTCCAGTGAGGAGTGAAGTCATATCACACATTCATTTGGAGATCCAGTGAGATGCAGCTGTGCCAGACTCACACTGATTACAGAAAATCTTCAGTTGTCACATGAGAGTCCACAGGGGATGCTATGAGAAAACAGCTGGAGGAAAGATATCACCAATGGCAAGTTCAGCACGATTCAACTGATGCAGGTACATTAAGTGCAGCTGAACACGTAAATACCAAAGTCAACTAGCTAAATCTGAAGGTTGTTCATAAAAAAGGTCTGTTCTGAATGGATGCGTTTGAACCAAATGTACAGTATACCCTGCAGGGAAGATCTGTTACTGTCATCAAGATATGCGATCTTAGGTGATTAATTTATGTCATGCTGTGAGAAAAACCTTTCACACCTAGATCTCAAGATTATGAACAATTTGCTATGACAATTAGCAAAACCGTCTGTTACTGAACTCACACCGATTTATGGGAGTAGATGTGTTAAGGTGCAACAAGAGGTTTTACTATGAATGGACTAACAAGAACAAAATGGATAATGAAGGGTCACAATAAAGGCAGGAAATTAAACAAGAACTATAAAGGCTATAGCTAAATGTAAGGAAAAATAGTAACACTTAAGCCATGTTTTTAGTAATTTATAAACACATTCATAAGGCATAATGCACCCATATACCATTATAAACATGCAAAGAAGTATTATGCATTATGAATGCTTTATGAAACACTCATTTATAACGCACTACAGATACCATTACAATGCATTATGATGGTCGATATAAGCATTAAGGATGCTTTTACACTGCATTATAAAGGTATCTATATTGCATTTTAAACGAGAGCTTCATAAGGCAGTCATAATGTGTCATCCCCCACTCATCCGCTCCTTCCATGTGCCACACCCCCTCATGTACCTCGTGTGGAATCCCCATGTTTACCAGCTATTTCTTGTTACTGTCATTAGTCCAATGTATTTAAGTCTGCGTTAGGTATGTTTTCCCCAGTCCGGTCATTAACGTTCACCCGTTTGGTGTATCGTGTTCCTCATTGTTTTCCTAATTAAAGTCCTTGTTCACCCAACTTCCTGGCTCATGTGCTGCTTCCCCGCTCCGTGCCCGAGCAAAGGCAGGACATAATGCATATTACGCATGGCTATAATGTCTTATGCCTTCATATAAATATTTATAGCCATGTTTATAATGCTTTATAAATGCATTATTATTTGTTATGAATGTGTTTATAAATTACTAAAACCAAGGCCGTAAGTAAAATGTCACAGGAAAAAATTACACCAAACACATTTAGGGAACAAAATGCAATGCAACACACAAAACGACTGACTGAGAAACAAGGTTAAGGGCAGGCACATATATAGACAGATAATGAGGGCATGACGAGGAACAGGTGTGGGCCATTACTAATAACAGACAAGGGACTAGGAGCTATAGGGAACAGGTGAGGGTAATTAAACACTAAGGACTGAAACACTAGGTGAAACAAAGAATATGTGTGAAACAGAACATAACTACATAAGTCGACATGGGCAGGGATAACCATAAACAAAAGATACAAAAATCAAGGAACAATACAAGAACATAATAAATGTGGCGAAAACAATCACTAAAAGATAGGGATGCGTGGTTCTTAGCCACACACTTAGCCCATTCAGCCAGGATTAGGAGTAATTGTTGTCCAGACACAGGCAAAAATGATCGATACACAGAAAGGCAACTATCAAGAATAGCGACCAAAACCAGGGATTAGACGAGAATCAATAAACCAGAAACAAACCAAAGTCGTACAAGAGCAGTCAAAACCAAAAATAAGCCCAAACCAACAGCGAGAGCAAACCAATAAAATAGGCTTGCAACAGTGGCATCCACGGTCCTTTGCTAGGTCCTGGAACTGACAGCATCTTATGCTGTTAGGGCGGAGACTTCAGTGAGGCCAGTGAATCTTCTTTGGCACATCTTACAACATCTGCCGGTCCGCAATACAGAATTCCAGTGCAAAACAGCACAGTACATGATCCAGCGGCTTACATAATGTAATAGAAACACACTGGCGACTGTGACAGGTACCAAACACAAAAAGGAACGGGATGGCCAGCAACACCTTGTGACCAAACGGGGAACCAACAGACATTGCAGGGACAGAGCTTGACATTGATGTACATACAAGCTTCAAACATCCTTGCTGCTGCTAGTTTTTATAGTCATAATGAAATTCTCTGCAGTTTAGGGGATGCTACTCTACTGTAATTGCCAGCCGAAGTCAGTAGCAAGCTCAAAGCTATACTTCAAGTATGTTCATTCATCAGCACCTGCAGAATGGAGAGGTACAAATGTGCTATGCCTGAGGTCTTGGCATAACAAGATCTTAAAAAGTGAAACACTAAATTGATTTGCTAAAGCTCTTTTAAAGCACAGTCCTTGACCTATGTATACACCCACAGCATCTCAAAATTATAGACATCTGTAAGAGTTGCTTGAAGCTGGAATCATTACAAAATGCCTTTTTTCCTTTTTCCTCAACCAGCAGTTACAGTGGCGAGGCAGAGAATCACATGAAGCTGATGTAACACTCTACTGACTAGAAAGCTCAGCCTGCAGACTATAAAAGTTGCTTTATCAAGTCTTGAGGGAACATTTTCCACATGAATATGTTCTAGTAGTTCTCCACTCTGGATTTCAAACCAGAGCAGCTTCTTTAATGCTCTACTAATTTCACAAAACTTAGAAGAGAAATGTTTGGGTAACTTCAACTTAAATAAAGTCCTGATTTCCCTAATTGACCTAACTGTGTTTTCTTTAATTTTGCAAAAATATTTCAACCAAGAGGGCTAATTGGGCTGTCACTGAAAACCATAACTGTTGGTCTTACGTCCACAAAACCTGCACGCAACAATATGTATATGAGGTAATAATCTCTTTCATACAAGTGCACGATATAACTAATAAAACATAATGTGGGAAGTACATAATGGTATTCACTTCCCTACAATTTATTCGTCAACAGACAAAGAATGCCGAGAACTGACGTACTCTTTTTAATCCAAACCCTTTCTTAGAACAGCCATAGCTTGAGAAACACATTGACTGCATGAACTTAGTGTTTTTTGCAGGTTTTTTCTCCACTTTCATGTGAGTTTATCGGGAGGGAAAACTCTAGAGAACATGTGGGTGGTAAGTGTACTAAATTTATCCTAAAAGTTTGACTAAACTCATTATTTATACTGTCACCAGAAAATGTTATGTTGTTATACAGTTTTCTGCTAAGCACAATGATATAAATGCAATTTTATGATTTACTCAGATTGCTACAGACTTTTATAAACCTTGCCTAGAAGTAAAAAAAAAAAAACTTGTTTGCATTGCCATTCCTTCATTAGTATTGTGACAGAGTGGTCTGGTTGGCAGGACTTTACCAGCATGCCCTGCACCACACTGCACATACTATCTGTAAATATAATAAATGAATATGTGTTTTCATGTATTTTTTTGTAAATAGTAAATGTCGTAACTGTGTCATGTTTACTGTCTAATGTGTGTTTTGTTAGCATGCACCGTGAATGTAACTGTTGTATTAATTCTTGGCTTCAATGTCTCCACTGCTGCTAGTCTGACCAGTGGTGGCTATCAGTAAAGAGAATAGGCCTCACTTTTAAGAACTGTCATCTATAAATCACTATAGTGTTTTTGGTATGATGCAGATCAGAATATATTTTAAAAGCCTGTAGATCCCTTGATTTCATGGTATATTGAACTGTGTTGCTCATATTCTGTCAGTTACACTTGCTCATGTAAATGTGTCAAACATCCATCCATCCATTTTCAGAAACCACTTGTCCTATTCTGGGTATCTGTAGCCTATCCCAAAGGCACAAGGTGGGGAACATCCCAGGATGGGGCACCAACCCATCACAGGGCACACTTACATACCTACGAGCAATTTGGTAGCTCCAATTAACCTCAGCATGTATTTGAACTGTGGTGGGGGGGGGGAACTGGAATACCTGCAGGAGACACCATGATAACACAGGGAGAACATGCAAACTCGACACACATGGACTCCATGGTGGAGACTCAAACCCTCGTCCCAGAGGTGTGAGGCAGAAGTGCTAACCACTGCCCTGCCATATCGCCTCCCAAGTAAAACAGTGAAACGAAAATTAATACATAACTGCCAAATTGTCATTTAAACTGTCAAAATGAAAGGTCAAATAGATGGACAGCTTTGAGCTTTGAGCTCCGTTTTCCCTGCACAACTGGGCAGCATGATCTCTGGCGACTTCTTCCAGCCAATGCCCTTTTGCTGTGACGTCTAATTTAACATAACCAAATAATTCATGAATACTTAAGTTGATTTTTATTGTCATTATTCATTTTTAACCATTAGGTAGGTGAATATTAATGATTATTTTGATCACAATATGCTCTATTTTTTTGGGCCACACAAACAGATGAGCTGTAGTTTAAGTTACCATCAAGGCAAAAGTTGGAGTCCTAATTATATATCTGTTGTCAGGATGGCACCCTCATACATACGCATGCCACTCCAGCTGATGGCCAGCTGGGCGTGTGTGTGGTGCAGCACCATGGACAACCAGCAGTCGCACTTCAGGGCCGCTGCTTTGGACGGCTAGCCAGCGTGTTGTCACAGGGCCCAGCCCACAATGGCCCGTGGCTGGTGGCGATTGATCGCACCAGCTGCTGCCGCATCCTCAGTACCGTCATTGTAAGACATTCCTCTAAGAACAGGAATCATTCTTGTAGCCCTACGCTGAACCCTTTGTAATGCAGCAATGTCCTTTTTAAGGCAAGGTGACCAAACCTGCACACAATATTCTAGGTGGGATCTTACCATGGAATTGTACAATCTTAGCATCACCTCCCTTGACTTAAACTCCACACACCTAGAGATGTAACCCAACATCCTACTGGCCTTTTTTTATTGCTTCCCCACACTGGTGAGAGTGGGACATGGAGGCATCAACATACACACCAAGGTCTTTCTCATAATCAGCTACCTTTATTTCAGTGGAACCTCTAAAATATCTGTACTTTATATTTCTGCTCCCTACATGGATTACCTTACATTTGTCTACATTAATTTGCCAGGTACCAGCCCCGTCACTATTTAAATCACAATCCCGCTGTAGCCTCTGTGTCGCTGCAAATTTAACCAGTTTACTGTTATTGTTGTCAAGTTTATTGTTGTCAATATCATTAATGTAAATTAGGAACAACAGTGACCCTAAAATTGAACCCTGCAGTACCCCACTATGAACGCAGGCCCACTGTGACATCCTGCTTCCTATCTGTTGAGCAGTTTTCAATCAAAGCTGCTACACACAAAAAAAAAACTCTCACAACAGGCTACTGCCAGAGAGACAAAAAAACTGGAAAATGTCCTTCCAGCCCCGACTGGCGACCAAGCAAAGCTCAAAAGCAGCTGTCCTTTTCCGGTTACCGATGTTAGATAATATTGCCCCATGTGTTTTTGTTGCGAAGTCACGTGGACAGAAAACGCCGCTCACATGACACAAGCAGCTGCAATTCACTGTCGGTGACACTTGCAGTGTCTATTAACAAGGACAAACATATATACAGTGGTACCTCAGAACTCGAAATTAATCCATTCAGAACTCCGGACCTAATCCTAAAAAGTTCGAGTTCTAATCGAATTTTCCCCACAAGAAATAGTGGAAAAACAATTAATTGGTTCCCGGCCCCAAAAAATTACACTGAACCTTTTTTTTTTTAGCATTTAAATGCAAAATGAACTGGACAAAACAAGAAAAGCATATACTATACTAAATACATCTAAGCACATTTATCAAAACAGTCATTATTAAAGTAAGAAAATAAATGTATCCAAACAATGTGTAAAGTTAAAAAAAAACAATGTGTCATGTCCCGATCGTCCACTCCTTCCGTGTGCCAAACCCCCTCGTTAACCCCATGTGGAATCCCCGTATGTGTGATCAGCTGTTTCTGGTTG
This sequence comes from Paramormyrops kingsleyae, assembly GCF_048594095.1. NCBI lineage: Eukaryota > Metazoa > Chordata > Actinopteri > Osteoglossiformes > Mormyridae > Paramormyrops > Paramormyrops kingsleyae. The sequence continues at coordinate 19,148,138 of NC_132801.1, read as the reverse complement.
TTGTCATTAGTCCTCTGTATTTAGTCCGCGTTTCAGTTTGTTTCCACAGTCCGGTCATTGTATTGTCCGTCTGCGTTTTGCCTGCCTTACCTGTAATTAAACCCCGTATTCCCCGATACCCTGACGTCTGCGTCTGCGTCTTTGTCTCCATTCCGTCCCCGCTTGGCACAACAATTTTATTATAATTAAATATATTAATGATTTATTATTAATATTAAAATAATGAATAAGAAATCTTTGTTTTTAAATGTATTTATTTATAATATTTACTGTTACTGTCTATCATTGTCTAAATGTATTTTTACTGTCTAAATATATCTATCCGGCTAGTGTAAACATGCACGATGCTATCACAGCGAATGCGAGGTTGAGACTGAAGCTTTACCCTTTTTTTCCGCTGAGAGAAGTGCCGCGTGATTCATTTCCCTGCACGTACAAGTTATCTTAGGTCAGCGTTCACGGTTTGACTTCTGAGATTCAGATCGAGTTCTAGGTAATTTTTTTTCTAACTGGTTGGTTCGACTTTCTGTTCTAATGAGCTCGAGAACTGAGGTATTAATTATTAATAATAACAAAAATATTAACATAATTTAAATGAACATGCAGGCATAACATCTACATACAGTATTTATACTGACAAAAACATAAACACTTAGACAATAAGCAAATCATAAAACTTCTGTCTTCAAGGTACTGTGTGTGAGGAAAGGGGGTGCATGTTGGATTATTACAGAATGGCCAGATGAGTAATATTGACAGCTGCCTCCTAGCAGTCTCATGCATTTCTTTTACATAACATAAAATTATACAAAATTAAAGGTATTTGGGCAATACCATCATTGAACATACTGTTTTTAAGACAAATAGGTGTATTATGACATGTACTCCTTTTGATTACTGATATTTTGTGTTTGCCATTTTTTTCACTGGCTTAAAAGATGGTAGAATCCTATTCCATCATCCATGAAGGGTAAAAGAATTTATATTTTCCCTTTCTTGGTGGTAGCTTCCTGTGGTCTCTGTAGTGCCCAACACCCACAAAAGGAAAACTAGCTCCCACTGTTCATCACTGAGAAGCTGCCCTGCTCTGCTGGCCTGTTTCACAGCCGTATCCAGCACCCGGAGCCACCGACGAGGTTGTACCGCTGTGCAGCACCTCTGACAGTGAGTACCTATGACAGGGAGAGTGGCTCAGCTTCAAATGTCACATGTGTAGTTCTTTTTGTAGTGCCTGGCAGATATTTGGTGCCAGACTGCAGCGTCTATGAGTGCAGAAGCTCAGTTACAAGAGCACAAGTCTTCAAACAAGCTTCTGCTATGAGCGGCTGTCTGTCCTTTCTTTGAATCCGCGGTGCGTTTGCTGCACGCTGCTCCTTCTCAGTCTCGCTTGTCAGGGCGCTTCTTTAGAGTTGTCACATTCTCGTGGGAACTGAAGCAGTTTTGAAAAAAAAAAAGAAAAAAGTAGTTATTTGTTAAACTGTAGTTGCTGGAAGAATCACAGAGATTCTTCAAATAACTATGCAGTCTTCGTAATTTGCAGGATATTTCATAGTTATAAGTAGGAGATGAGCTCGTCGTAAACAGTATTGCTCGCATAAACTGTGAATGTATCTTTTGATATATTTAGGCCACCAGAGAATAGCTGATGCTTTCCATGATGTGCTGCCTTTTCCTCATTGTGTTTCTCTTTTACAAAGAGGACTTTGATCATTTGTCTGAACTCTTTGGTTTCTGCTTCCTCCCCAAGGGGGGAGTGCTTGTCTCTGCTGGATGTATAGTCATTGGGCTTCCTGGGGCTGCTTGATCTTGTCCTTATGTCCTTATTCCTGGTCTACCTTAGAAGGACTGAATTAGCCCTCTGTTTTTTTTCCCTCAGTATCATATCAGTAGCAGTACCAAAAACATCCATGTTACATCCTTTTGTCTCGTTCACCATCCACCCCACACCTACCTGTGGACACTCGTGTCCACTAAATTCTGACTATGTTCCTCCATCGTTTGGTAAGTCCATGCTTGCTACTTTTCATCGTGTTTTGGCCAGTTGGTGCATCTACAGTAACAGTACAATACCAAAATTATATTATTTCACTTTGCTATTTTTAATAAGTTGTAATGATAGATAGATAATATCTAGATACATTATAGACTCTTTTGTTCTCTCTTTGCAGTTTTTATAGCTTGCCAGCTCCAAGCATTGTCATCTGAGTCTTTTACCAAGGACAATGAGAAAACTGGCATTGAGCTCCAGTCTCCCATTCTGGCTTAGACAAGCAGTTCTGTATAATAAGAAGATTGAATGATTCACTTACTAGAACAATAGCTTCCTCACTAAAATAATCCACCCAACCTAACGTGTAATTGTTTTGAGACAAAAGGAACCTTCTGGACATGGTCATCTATCAACCACCACATGATAATTATTTTTAAAATATCATTTCATATATCTATGAATTTATAGATGTTATCAGAAATATGAAAGGACAGGTACTATTTCTTTGAGAACGAGCCGATGGGTTAGACATAAAATAAGTAGCAAAATTAACCAGGTGAGTGACAGCTTTACATTATTACTTAAAATTGGTAAATTATGAATATTTCAGTGTTTTTTGGTAGAAACCCATAAACAGGAGAAAATGATAATATGGTAATGTAATGCACACTATGCCTCCCCCCCTGCCTGCTAATGGGCCTGCAGTTGATATCACATATTACAGGGAAAGCATCACTCACTGTGAGCTCAGTCCAGTTTGGAAGGACTCCTCATGTCACATGATGCCAGTTCCCATCTCAGCTCTGGCAGGCTGTCAGGATCTGCAGGAAATCCATCACCTGGCCAAAGTAATTTGGGGACCTCCAACTCAAGGTCAACAGACTCTGCCTATTATCTTTCCCTTTAGAAGATTAAATGTATCAGGGAATAAATGGAGTCCATTCAGAAAAGTAAAATAGATGTATGCATTTCATAAGGCTGTTTTTTAGGAATTATGTTGTTCAGCAGGTTTGATTTCCTGTTCTTGCATTATTACAGATACCGGGAGCCAGAGTGGTAGATTTGGGTATGGATGGTAGGAGCGTGTCCCTACCGGTACTGTGGGAGTACTGTGTGTATTTAGGGGAGCGGGGTATGGATGGTAGGAGCGTGTCCCTACCGGTACTGTGGGAGTACTGTGTGTATTTAGGGGAGCGGGGTATGGATGGTAGGAGCGTGTCCCTACCGGTACTGTTGGAGTACTGTGTGTATTTAGGGGAGCGGGGTATGGATGGTAGGAGCGTGTCCCTACCGGTACTGTTGGAGTACTGTGTGTATTTAGGGGAGCGGGGTATGGATGGTAGGAGCGTGTCCCTAACGGTACTGTTGGAGTACTGTGTGTATTTAGGGGAGCGGGGTATGGATGGTAGGAGCGTGTCCCTACCGGTACTGTGGGAGTACTGTGTGTATTTAGGGGAGCGGGAGGTTCGGGGCTGATTTGGTTCCTGCCAATGTGGAAATCAAACATAAGCCTTAGCTGGGAGCCTTATATACTAATAACACCTGTAGTTTGAAGACCTTCTTGTACTGTACACTCAGAATAAAGAAGCTGAGGGGCTTTGTGCCCAATTTTACTATTATTTATTAAAATGCAGTTGCTGGATTTTAAACGGAATAAATTTTGTGAAAGAGTACCTAATGATCATTATCAAAAAGTGTGTATAAAATGTGTGAGCTCTAAATGTAACCCATTTAGAAGTTAAGAACAGGTAATAATGACAGAAAAAAAAAAATATATATATATATATATTTATTTATTTATTTTTGCAAAGACAAAATCCTTATTTAAACCTCGAAGGAAAGCTTTCAACAACATTCCTTTCCAATAAGAATTCAGAGTATGTTTTGACAATCCTTTGGCAGAGACTGGTTTTGCATTCTCTGGATATTATTTGCAGCGGATTAATCCAGCAGTGGACCATACATTCTGGCATAAACCATGTCCATTCTAGAGCGTGGTCATCAGCAATTGTCCAGAAACCCATGAGAGGCAAGAAAAGACATTATCCAGAGTATAAATATGCAAAAGGAGAATAGAGGCAGGATCAGGAAAAGAGCAAACACTTACTGTAAAGTGCTGGAGCAAGTATAGAGCCTTCATTCCCTTTAAGGTTTGTCACTTAAAGATCCTGCTATTAAGAAATGTAATGCTCTTTTTCCCAAGAAACCATTTCAAATCGTCTCTATCTTAAAGATAGAGATAGTGCTTGTCGAGATATGATCATAGCATTTATGTATGTATGTATGTATGTATGTATTAGTTAGTTTGTTTGTTTGTTTTTACTTATTTATTTATTAAGTTTATATTTCTGCTGCTTAGTGCTGCTTTTAACATTGGATGACCAGAATTTGTCAGATGGACTACAAGGCCTTTACTAATATACAAAGAAAACACTATCTCATATGTTACCTGAAGTAAGGGGAAACAAATTATCAGTTAGGTAGAAACAAATATCAGCTCTTCTGACCTATGCAAAGTAAAATGTGGTGTTTCTTCTGGGCTTGGTGTAATACATACAGTGCAAACCTGTGTGCTAAATTACCCACTTAAAATTACGCATGAGGTCAGCAAGCTGCAGGTGCAGACTTATCTTATTAGTATAAGATGCTCTTTCAGTATAAGAGGTATTTGTTGGTTTTCTGCTAAAGCAAACATGCGATATGACCTGATCAGACAACTGTAAACTGTAAGAATCGTTTGATACCAAGATACTAAGAATGGCTTCTATCTAAAGAACAACCAAGAGACAGCTTAACTGTCACACCATTAGCAGTGGCTGCATCATTGTTTTGGTCCATTTCTGCTGTTAGTAAGGTTCTGTCAGGTGATTGTACTAGCCCTGTGTCCTCTCCTTGCTTTTAACACTTTTGCATGGTGCTGTCGTTTATTCCTGCTGAAGCTTGAAAAGGCACATTAGTATCTTCTGCTAATATTCCTTCTCCTATTGCATCTTTACTTCTCTGCTCCTTAGCCTGCTGATGTCTCTGGCCAAAAAGTATTTGCAAATAAATGTTTAATGCTTTCTCTATAATTGTGTAGTTGTCTAGTATCACTATTCTCTGTTCCCATTAAATACCTCTTCCTGGGATGGTTGAATAATTACACCCAATAATTACTTAATCCAGTACAGGGTTGTAGTGTCTATGCCAGAAATGCTTCATTTTAATATACAGTAAACCATGTATTTGTATTGGAAACTTTTGAGAATCCATTTGTAAAAAAAATGACACATATAAATAAGAAAAAAAACAGCAAATAATAAATTGTTCCAATTTAAAACCTCTATCAAAATAATTTTTTGCCGCATTGTGTTGAGGACAAAATTCCTCTCAGTTCCAAACACATTTTCATAATCTTTTAACAATGACTGAATCCACATATGGCTTTTGATGGAAACCCTGTATGTACAAAAATAAAACACATATTCTTTTATGAATACAGCTTGTGTCTTATTCATTATACTTTTTAAAGGTAATTGTTTTTCCTCTTGTGAACAGTGTGTCGCAACAGAAATTGCACTAAGCTTTCAATGCGCGCAGAGCATTTGGAGCACAAGGGGAGCACTCCATCTCTGCAGCAGCAAAAGGTTGCATTAGCATTTCAATTCTGGGGTACGCATCGCACATTTTAAAGTGTGGCTTCCGTAAACATGAATCTACTTTGCAAAGGACGCTTCACAGAAAGAGCTTCGGTGCACTTCTGGGGAGACTGATGATAAAGTCAAATCAGAGTGAGCAGCGAGCTAAGAATTCTACCGAGCAGGAGGAATGGAAAACAGCAAACGCTTCTGCCAAATAAGCCGGCTGAAGTTGTGTATATTGATATCATATAGAATGATGTCAGTGTGTGGGAAACTTTGTATAGGACCTTCGGCCAGACTTTCCCAGCATGTCCTGTCTGCTTGCCTGGGTTGTCCTGGTCCATCCATCCTCCTCCCCAAAATGCAGAATCCAACTCACCAACAATATCTGATTCTCCAAAACAAATGGACTCAAGTCAGATGACACAACTATAAAGTCAACCATTGACGTTCGGCCTAGGATGCTCTGGTAGCATGTACGTTTATGAACAACCTTGCGTTGGAGCATACTGTTGATTAAGTCTGGGTACTCTGAAGAGCTGTTCAGGGCATAGTCACAGTTCCACATCTTCTCAGTGAAAGCTGTAGGTACTGACACTCTAGTACGGACTATAACAACTCAGCACTATTACCAGTAATTTATAATGAGGCTGAGCACATTCTCTTGGGGATTTCGCATGACATTTAATCATTTTTAGTTTTGTTTAGTTAACAAGCAATGCATTTCTATACACAAATATCTGTGTTCTATTCCATGAATACATTTGTGGAAAGAAATTCATACATAGATTAAAATCAGTAAATGGATTAATACATAGAAATCTAGACAGGCAATCAGAAAGCAGTGTAATACTGTACACTTACTTCTACATAATACACACAAAAATAATTATGACAAAGAGGAACAAATAAGTCCGACCCCAGAGAAACTGTTGCAGAACTGCAGTATTACCACATTCCATATCATCCGTCTTTACCTAGCAAAAGTTATTTGATACTTACTGAAACCAACCGGATATATGTAGTTTTGTATACTACATGTAATTCAGGTTATTGAAAGGTTTTTTTTTTTATTTGATTGATTGATTGATTGATTGATTTTGTGCCTTTTGCAAAATGCTTACTTTTTATTGGTTGTGTGGATGCTGACTATACTTGCACATGTGGGCATGATGAAAAATGGATGAATGTGCTCCAGAATCATCTTGACCATTCGTAAAACCATAGTAACAGTGTATCAGTGATAAGTGTTGATAAATAATTGTCAGTTCGCCTGTGCAGTAGGTAGATCACAGATTTAAAAGCACACCTCCTGCTTTCCAAAGCCTCCTTTCAAACTAGATGAATAGCACTCGTGAATGAGATCATCCCAGACCATTCCATTTTCATGAAAGGGAACCACGCATGCATCACTGCATCACCGCGGCTTGTTTTTCGACAGCCACATAGTCGTGTTCATGCTTTATTCATCACACTCATTCATTTACAGGGTTCTTACTTTGCTCTTTTATTCTCATTTTTAAAGTATTCAGATCTGAATCACATCTTCACCTTTCTAGGCACCTTCCATCAATAACAAAATAAAGTCCAATAATACATTAATATATTATAATAATTAATTAAACCACCACCAAATTGCATTGAAATATATAATGGAAACAAATTACCCACATGACATATCAATAGTAAATTATTCAGCTGTCTGGCATAAGTTGTACTTTTAGGTAATGTGTTGGTTACACAGACACTATGAATATACATTTTTGCCATTTCTATTCTTCTTCCTTGAGGAAGTAATCTCAAAGAAGGTCAGTGTGCAGAATGCCAAACTAATCTGAACACAGCAGTAAAAACAGAACACTGTCTGCTGACCTAACACACCAGCAGATGTTATTAGCTGTATCATCCTTGCTCTCATTTTTGTATCTACAACCATTCCAATTCAAAATAGCAAGAGGCTATCCCACTTTAACCTCTCTGAAAATTTAATGCCTGACATTTCACTTTAATATAGAAGGAGCTCTGAGATATATGAATTGCTATATAATTTTAATGTGCCTAGAATGGCACTCAGATTTTTCTGACTTTTGATAGAAAAATTGTACATTTTATTGCCCAGATTATATATTGTTTGGTTTTGTGTTTTCCCTTATCTAGAACCTAACAATAAATTAACAGTAACATTAGTTAATAGTAAGGCAATCTTGTGAGTTAACTGCAGAACAATTGTTCTATAATCATCAGTTATAATCACTAAAAATCTGTCAAATGTGATAAGGCATTCACAACCTCACAGACTATAAACAAAAACACACTTGGTCATGAGCAGTGCAAAGTCCCTCCCTGACAACCTGAATGCACTTTTGGTTTCTTTGATCTTGCAAGCAAAGCTTCTTGCTTAGATGTAGCATCTAACCCAGTGTTTCCCAGTCTGGTCCTCAGGGACCCACTGAGGTCCATAATTTTTTGGAGGGAGCAAAAACATGGACTGTCTGCTGACCTATCGCACCAGCTTCCCTGTTTCCAACATACAGTAGCCATGACAAGAACCTTAAAAAGGATTAATACCCACAAAGCAGATGGAGTTTCAGGATGCATATTGAAAGCCTGAGCAACTTTCTGGTGTGTTCATTTTAATTTTTAATCTCTTTCTCTGAAGGAGTTTTCATTTCCCATCTGTTTTAAAAACACTGCAATCATTCCAGGTTCCAAAAAAAAGACACAAATGAGATGGTCTAAATGACTTCCACCTGGTGGCATGCATGAAGGTCTTTGAAAGACGATAGAACAAATAAAAAGCAATATCTCAGGCAGGTTATGTCGTCTTCAGTTTGCATTCTGCCACAACAGATCTACAGCGGATGCATTCCATTCTGTGGAATCACTGGCTTACAAGCAATAAGAACTCTTTTGTCTTAGGCTATGATAATAGACTACAGTTCACTACTTAGCAATGTGATCCCCTGAATGTTTGTTACCAAGTTATTAGCCAGGTGATTACTGCCTCTACATGCAGGTGTAACTTTTTCAATGGCAAAACCTAGCATGTGCAGGTGGGACCTACAACCTCCTCTGTCCTCATCCCTGACATAAGCATCTCTTCCTCTTGATGTCCACCAGTTCTAGTGTCAAGTTTTCTGATGATGCTGCCACTGTAGGCCTGATCACCAACCACGCTGAGTCAGCATGTAGGCGAAAGGTTACATCCTGGCAGCAAGCTCAAGGAGGCTATCGATGACTTCAGGAAGCAGGAGACATCCTATTTACATTGGTGGGAAAGCTCTGTTTTCCTCAGAGTGACAGACTATCATAGGTAAACTTATGTGGATACAATATATAAACACAGCTGTCACAGTGGGGCATGACGCAGGCTGGAAAAAGGTAACAATCTACTTGTGGCCCCAAGACAAAAAGGGTTTATTAACAAAAATCAGAACACCATTGGGAAATCACAAAATAAAAGGGCCCATGAGCGGGCAGAACTAATCATTAGAATAATTTAAAAAAAAACTAACATACAAAAGGGAACAGGCAACACCGGGAACAGGAGTAGGAGAAATAACAGCATGACACACAGCAACAAAGCACAATGGCAGACTGAGGAGGAGGACAAAGGCAGGCATTTAAAAACACAAAGACTACTGGGCTAATGAGGGAGCAGGTGTAGAACATAACCAATCAACAGAGGCACAGGGCAACAAGCAAGCAACAGGTGAAACAAATTAACAACACATAGTCAAGACACTAGAGAACCTAAACACCATAAACTAGGGAACCATAGCTTAACACAGGAATACAAGACTGGGATAATAACACAACACAAAAGTACAAGCAGGGGCAAACCAAACACAAGCAGGGCACAGCTTCACAGGAAAATCAAGATAACTAACAACAAACACTGGGGTAAACAGAAAACCAATAAATACAAACAACTGGTGAGGCTGGCCTCAAACCCACAATCTCAGTGTTGCACATTCAAGTCCATTGAGCTATGCAGTGGTCCAGGGAGCAAGGAAAACACACTAGGGACTTAGAACTAAGACAGAGGGAACAGGTTGGCCAGCAACACCTGCTGGCCAAACAGGGACTGAACAAATAGGACAGGGATGGACAGGCACTGACCCTGACATGCAACAATCCAGAAGGCACACCTGAGAAAAATCCAGATGTCACTAACGGTCTTAATTTCTGCAGAGGTACAGTGGCATCCATCCTCACTGGATGCTTTACATCATGGTATGGCACATGCTCAGCAGGGACCTAAGACCATCATCATGGCAAACCCATCTTTCATTCAGGACATTTTCACAATACACTGTCTCAGAAAGGTGTACAACATCACCAAGGCTTCCAGTTGCACAGATAAAACAGAAACAACACTGCATCTACAAGGTTCAGAAATGCTTTCTGCACCAAAGATACAAGGCTGTTTTACCACTGCTAATTGCAGTGCACAGTAGAATGACCAGCTGATCACTCGCATACTCCAGGGTTGCCAACTTTGGTCAGCTGGCTGGAGTAAGATTGTCAGTATAAGACAAGTCTGCATGCACATGTGCATGCATTTGCATATATGTAAGAGATATATGTAAGAGTTTTATTACCTTGTAAATAGTCTGCAGGGTTTGCAGTCTGCCCCAGTGCTTTTGATGTAGGTAATTTTAGGTTTATAATGGAATAATATAGATTTGCCATAAGAGTTTTTGCATGAGCCTGAGAGTCTGAAAGTGTGTCAGGCCAGATGCATGAGCTGGCAACCCTGATACTCTACCATTCCCACTCTCATTTGTTATTTGTGAATCAGTGTTATCGTTTTTTGCTATTCATTGTCTGTGTTACTGTTCCTGTTGTTATTATTGTTTGATAGTGCTACTTATTAATAATGTACTACGAAGTGACAGTTTTTAGGAGGCATGCATCTTATTGTATAAAGTACATAAGAGAATAAAGTAGGACAGCTTCATATCGTTTAAGAAAGTCAGTCAAAATGTGGTGTTTTATAGTGCTTGTAATGGTTAGCTTCTTTAATATTTCTGCATTCTGTTATTGCAATACAGGTTGAATGGATTATTCAATGGCTTTCATTTTATATTTTTAAATTGCTTTCATTAGGATCTTACACATTTTTTGCACTCAAATGACAGCATTTCATTTTTTTCAGTTTTGGAAATGTAAAAGAGCTCCTATATATATTCAGCCAATTGTTGTGTACATTGTGCCTTATAATAAAGGCTGTTTATATACTTTCTTCATATTATATTGGCTTCAAGGTAAAGCTTTTATTATTAAACTGAAATGCAAGCAAATAATCGCTTTACACCCAGCTTTGTCTGCTGTTTACACTGTGTGAGGCATATGGCAGATTCTGGAATAATATCATACCTTATCTCAAGCTAATTTTCAATGTAGTTTATTTACATTTATAAAATGATGAATGAAATTAAATCATACGGCACCAGGGGCTACGTGTGCTTCCAAGCTGAAACAGGAAGGATATGGCTACTTCACTAGCTTCTTCTAATGAACAATCACAATTGGATGTGAATCCAGATACTTCTAAGTAAGAAAATGCAAAAGTAAATCACCCATTTTACACATTATACATTTTAATTCTAAATTTAAGCCAGTTTTAAAGTAATGTGATCGCTTAACAAACTTATGAACCTCAAATGAAAATTAAAGTAAAAAAATTCATAAAACATTGGGCTCTGTGCTTCTGTTCGGCCATCCTTAGACATCTCTGGATTCATATCTTATGCAACCGTGGCAAGTTTCATTTACAGTTGCCATAGAATTCAAAGAGGATGAAGAGCCAGTGTGAAGAGCTAGTGTGAACACAAGCTATCATCAATGCAGCTGGTCACTTCAGTGGCTTCCAGGCACACGAGGGATACAATGTATCGGAGCACTCCCCGGAGTAACCGATGTCCAGAAAGAGAGTCACTGTGAATCAGCAAAGCTTTGAAGAGCCTGAGGCAATGCAAGAAACCGAGCCCAAGCAGCACAACCACTTGTGGAGACGCTTTCTTGAAATGATTGGCTTTGCTCGCAGAGTAATCATGAGAGTGGGCATCGGAACTTCATTCCTGAAATGAGGTCAGCATGCATCCATATTCATTTCAGGCAACTAGCCTTGTAGTGAATGACAAAAGTCTTTGATAGCATAATGAGATGTGAGATAATTCTCATTTGGATGGCATTTATAACTTATTCCAGTGCTGTCTTGAATATGACACTACCACCCAGAGCATAAAACAGACTACTTCTGTGGCTCTGAGCAAATATCAAAGTTGACTTTCAATCATATATGTCAGTAAAACGCAGGATGAATTTTCTATTTTAAAATTTGGAGCTAACATTTTCGAAAGGTGAGACTCATATGACAAACAGAACTATAATATACGAAGGACTGGATTATACAGACACGGGGTATTCAGAGACAAGGGAGGGATGGAATCCAGTGCTGGAAAATAGGAATAGAAAAGAAAAAACAAAAAAAAATCTATTCTGGCAAGATGGACAAATGAAAAATGTTGGCATGGCGTTGTGGAAGAGACTGATCAAATGGTAAGGCATGGACTGAGGTTAGGGTACTGGGGGAAGGAGTAAAAAAAGAAAAGAGTCATCTATCAAACAATGAACATATTTAAAAAATTAATGCAACAAACTCAGCCATCTAACATACATTCTTGAATCATCCCTCCCCAAAGTCACATCTACTTCTGTATACCACTTGCTTTTGAAAAACTCAGACATAACCTTCTGCGTATTAGCGGTATACTATATGGACCAAAATATTTGGACAACTGGCCATTATACCCACAAGAACTTTTATGACATCCCATTCTAAACCCATAGGCATCAATATGGAGTCCATCCCCTCTTCACAACTATAACTATATTTCACATGAATATTTGTTATTGAATGCAAGGAACACTGAACACATCAAAATTTGGGAGGAGCATATAGGGTCATACAGTATAGTGTCAATATTTGCTTTGAAGTCTGTTCACCTTACAATACACTTTATTTTGCCGTGCAATGCATGTTGAGATTTGGCTAATTCTGCCGATGACATTAAATGAGAGGTCTTAAACAGTACACATATTCATCATGTGCATTTTGGGTATGTTATTTTTGGTTCAGACTAGGGATGCAAATTATCGAGTAATTCATTAATCAATAGTTGTTTCATCTTATCGATCGATGATCGATTAATTGCTAAGCGGCAATTTTTCTGAGAAGCTGAATTTCCCTCTGAATAGGTTCCATCTACTGTATACGTAACATAGAATGCTATCTTCTATATGATATGAAGAAAAAATGCAAATCATATTCCTTAATCAAAGGTTTATTCTGAGCTCACTTGAGGGCAGGGAATAACATTTGGTAGCATTTCAAACATATTTTGAATAGAAAATATCAAAATATAAGAAAGACTACTTAAAACGAAAACAAATTCTCGCTGCTCATCTTATTATGGGTTCAAAATACAATTAATTGCAATTAATCAATTTTAATCGAGTAATTTCTTATCGACAATTAATTGATAATCGATTAATTGCTTACATCCCTAGTTCAGACCTCGCAATAAAATGAATGAATACATTTCTTCAAGCAGATACATCCTAAATTAACAAGGAAAACATGCAAATTGTGGTTGTGAGTTGGTTATGGCTAATGCATGGTTACAGTCAGTCAAAATTGACAGTTTGAAAATATTTTCTTTTTTCGCAATAAATTACGCCAGTAGTGGAGAGAGAGTTCTTGATAAGACTAAGAATGTCTGTCAAGTGCTATCATACCAAACTTGGATATGTTGCTGGAAACATATGCAATATGCTAGCTTAACTCCCCCCCCCCCAAAAAAAAAAAATAAACAGTACAAAAATTATATATTGTTCTCATTCATTTTAATAACCACCCTCCCCCCCAATGATTCATGCCATAAATAGCACTGTGGCTTTGCAAACACTTGCATGTTCCATACTGAAAACCCATTAAGCATTAATATGTTTACCCCCACAAGGTAATGAATGAATCTTTGTTTCATTTAAGCATCTTTGTTCGCTGTTGTAGTGAGAAAAGGCCACTGTGGCCATTTTTATTGAGTTGCCATTGTCCTTCGGTAATTAGTTAATAATATAAAAGTCTGTTAAGCCCCCAGGCAACCGTTTTGCCGTTCCTTGGCCATCAAATTGTCTCTTTAATTGAAAATTACATTTCAAGGAATTTCAAATGATTCAAAAGGTTTATTGTCATTTGTACTAGTACCAGTGCTGAGTCCAATGAGATGCTTACTCGTGTTTTTTTTCAGAGTGAGTAATTCCACACTAGGTAACACAGGATAACAAGAACAAGCACTTAGTAGCAGGACACAGGACAACACCTAAAATAGACATTAATATGATATGGAGGTATGGATGTACCTGGAAGAATAAATACGGTATAGACACAATATACATGCATACTGTAGCAACAGAAAATAATACAAACAGTGCAAAAGCAGAAATTCTTGAGGTTCGGGGTTGTATTTCTAAAAGAATTTCTGATAATGCATACTCTAACAATTCATACCTTATGAATCTGTGTCAATGGCAATAAGCTAAATAAAGAGGCACTTCATGCTAAACTGCATTTGCACTGTAATATCAGAGACGCATTCTTGATAAAAATTACAATTTTTGAAATGTTGCATTAGTCTTACGAGCGCGACAGAAGTGCTGTTTCTTTGACTTCAACCAGTGAATAAATAAAAGCAACAATAGTCAAGAGATGCACCATGTTATTGAAAATGTCAACAAGATTAATTGCTCGAATTAAAGACTTTCAAAGCACCCCAGGAAAATTACATTAGAGCATCATTCATGAAATATAACCAGAGCCAATGTTCACACACTGTTTTTATGTAAATATACCGGATAGGAATCAGTGGTCTCGCTGAGCTGCTTGCAGAAACTCGGCTGCAATTCACAGCAGGTCCGTTCACAGATACCTTCTCTGTCATCCTGAGTCTGTACCTATATGATAGAAGAATTTGCTCCCCCACCGTGTTTGTCAGTGTAACTCAGTGCCTATCTCCCCCATGGTGACCCCAGCAGCCTGAGTGTGTGTAAGGCAGATGGAGCTGTCTGCTAGTCTGGAGTATCATGCTATATTGTTTTCTCTTGTCTAGAGCTATTTGTAAGTGATTATTGCTGACTCAGGTCTAGAGGTGTCAACGGTCTGCTTAACGGCACTGGCTACAAACCACTGGAAATTATTCTAAAGTGCTATTTTCAGGGTTAGCCAATGTTATTTATGTAAAATGTATTTATACTTTATAACAATGAATGGGCAATACTGATCGATAAATATCTATAGCAACAAGAGAGGAAGATACCTTGTGCTGTTTTTGCTGTGATGTATGTAATGTAATTTCAGTGATACAGTGATAACTGCAAACAATACACACATTATCAAGTAAATTCATTATTCAAAGGATCAAAGACAGTTGGACGGATGTCAGCATGATGAGGGAAGAGTAGCGGTGGCCATTTTGGTTTGTCTTATTTTGAACCTGCAGTTCTTATTAACATGTGCTGTGGAGTGACAGGGGATTGGCTGAAGCCCAGAAGTCACATGATCAGACAGAGAGGTAAGGAGGAGCAGGAATGGCCTCCATTTTTTCTCCCTCCAAAACAAAGCACATCAGACAATCTCTTCAGGGATTGCATGAGAATGAAGAGAGATAGGAGGAGTAAAGGAAAAAAGCATAGTAGAAAAAAGCTTTCAAAGGTATCTTTAACTTGACTTGACCCTTTTGTATAGAAACAGAATTTTGGTCTGACATTTTCAAAGTATACCTCCCCCGGTCCTCTAAACACAGCTCTTTAACGGTATGAAAATGAAATCACCAATGTACCCTTAAACCATAATTGAATAATTAGACAAAGAAGATTACATACCTCTGCTTTTCAAAGAGGTGCAAAGGAGAAGAGATTAAGATATTCATGTTTGTCATGAAACATTACAGATTTTCATTGAACAATTCATTTTCATAGTAAAATAATTATATTTATTAATGCTCTTAGAATTATTACAGTACATAATTAATAATCATAAATCTTCCTGTTGCCTATCCTGGACAAGATCACAGGACCATGACTAATTATACAATGCACAGAATTTGATTATTGGGTGAAAATATTTATCTATGGAATTCACTATTCAGAGATCAGAAGGAACAGCTCAAGTTTGTTAAGTGAACAGTAATGTTTAACATATCTACTCAAACCTTCCGCACAGATTTTTTTTACTGATTCTTTCCTTTCTTGCTATTTGGCTATTAATTGCAATTGTGGTGACTGGCTCCCAAATGGATATTAAACACAAATTTTTGGTGTTTTATGTTATTGCAAATATATCCTTAATTAAAAAGCACCAAATTAGCATGCTTGTCAATGAACTTTTTAATCCGGAACAGCTCTTTAATAACTATAATTTGAATTTCAGTTTATTACTACTTGAAATGAATGTTTTACTTAAAACTACTGTTTCTAATGTGAATTATATTTTTGTAAATTAAAAAAGTAATGGTTTTTGTTAAGGAGACGTCCCAGGACTTTTTCTGAGCACTATATGACTGTTGTACATCTTAGGATATGTACTTTGTTTGTGTGCTGCACAGCTGATGCACTGTGTATAAGATTACTATGTTGCATATACAGTATGTGTAGCTCTGTTTGGCATAGCATGTAATGAATGACTGGTTGGGCTCTCTCACCTTGCACCCCCTGGGAGAAAAGAGATTGGCACTGACATGTTCTAGAGAGCCCATTCTCAAGTACTTTATGCATTATATCTTACTGTGTCCAAAATTAAGAAGACAGCATATTCTTATTAAGAATATAGAATGAACCAGTTGAGTCTCTCCTATAGATTAATTAAGGTTCTGATCAGAGAACCTGACTGTGAGCCAAACCGATGATGTCGTTACACTTATTATGCATCTGATTGGCCCCTGTGAGCTGCTCCCTGCTGGGTTTTAGTGCTGACATCTTCAAGTCTCCCTCATGGTTGCATATATCCTCAGGCTGACAGTTTCTATTATGCTGCCATTTTTCAGTTCACTGGGGGCCCACTGCATTGCACCTGGTTACCTCTACTTCTTAACTTTTTTTTGCCATTTTTTTCTGCTTCCCCTTCTGCCTCCCACTTGGGACCATCTGGCCCTGTCCAAACAAATCATCATCTGGACCCCAATATCAGGCCTTGTAACAGTGTCTGAAGAATGAAGCCCCACGTTGGCATGATCCAGTGCCGGGACACCGTCATCTGCATTGGACACTGCGTGATCAGGACCATCTCACCGTGATGGCTAGCCCTCAGCTGTCACCATCCACAGTCATTTTTATATACTTCTTATCCAGTACAGGGTCCTGGTGAACCTGGAGCTTATCCCAGAAAGCATGGAACACCTAGCAAGTTCTGAGGTGCTAAGAGGGATATGAATACCCAGGCAGATTCAGGGGCCCCAACATTTGACAGGGGCCCATCAATATGTACAATTATATGTAACACTGAGAAGGGGAGGGGGTAAGCTGACATTTCTTGATATGCCCCTGACTCCTTATTTTATCATACCTTACTCATACCTTCATTTGATATAAAAAGCATGGGCAGATTGACAGATAAGCCACCCCAGGGCCCTGCCCCCCCTGACTGCAAATCTCACATATATGTGAATCATTTGTGAGGATTAAGGTGCTGATGACATGCATATTGTACCATACTGTGACATACTACTTTTGTGTCTCTCATTTTATTGTATACAATCTCATTATGGTGGGAGTCATAACACAAAGTAATGGTTTAATATGTAATTTTTTTAAAAAAAATTTAATAGTTTCTAATGTTTTGTAGTCATACTATGTTGTCAAGGTGTATATTTAACAAAAAAAGTGCGTTTGTGCAATTTGCTTGTCATGCCCTGCTTGTCCGATCCTCCCGTGTGCCACGCCCCCTCATCTACCCCGTGTGGAATCAATAACTGCAGAGTTACAAACTTCCTCTGGCATTAACCCCAGCCTTCATGCCCAATATCAGTGGCAAATCTCACAAATGCTCCCCTGAATGAATGAGCAAATTGTCCCACAGACACACTCCAAAATCTTGTGGAAAGCCTTCACTGAAGAGTGCCAGCTGTTATAGCTGCAAATGGAGGACCAATTCCATACTGATGCCTATATATGGATTTGGAATGGGATTTCAGGAAAGTTCCTGTATGACAAAACTAGCAATGTGTGTGTGTGTGTGTGTGTGTGTGTGTGTGGGATGGGGGGGGGGTTTTGCATAGATCACATTTGAGGACCAAATTGTCCCCAAAGTGTAGTAAAACCTGAAATTTCCCTACTTTTGGGGACATCTTTTGAGGTCCCCATTTGAATAACCCCAGTTTTATAAAAATCTGTGAATGCAATCAAAAAAGTAAAAATGCCAAAAGTCTTGTATTTGGGTTGGTTACTTATGGTTAAGGTTAGGGATGGGTAGAGGTTAAGGGTTTCGTGACTGGGATTAGGGTTTTCCCATAGAAATGAATGGACAGTCCCCATTTAGGTACTGTAGGAAGATCAACTTGCGTTTGTGTGTGTGTGTGTGTGTGTGTGTGTGTGTGTGTGTGTGTGTGTGTGTGTGTGAAAAATCACACTGGTAATATCTTGTGCTCATATGAAAATTGTATTTTTGTCAATATAAAAATCTTCATTTACATGAATGTGGGACAATACATAAAATGACATCACTGAAACTCATTGTTTATGGTTGGCTACATGTTATTAATATTTCGTATGTGTATTTGGCCTAGATGCAGCCCCCGGCTACTATCCAGTTAAAAATTGTCCCCGATCAAGTGTGTCAATCGCAGCCTCTACGAACTCGTAAACAAGATTTGCATTAAACAGGGATGACGTTTCGAGGGTAGCCAATAAAATCCCTCTGCCCGTAGTTACAAACGCTCCGCAAAATCCGCTGAAGACGCGTTTGCTCTGTCTCTTCGGAACCAGAAGCGGGTTTCGTGTGGGAGCAGCCGCGGGAAGGTTTGTAACACGGCTTCATTGACGCAGCTGCCTACGGATGTCTTTAGGCTTGTTTTATATCATTCCCAGTTTTCGAAGAACTTCTTCGGTCATAATTGTTTGGTTGAAGGACGATTTTTGTCGTTTTTTTTTATCTTTGCACGAGTATTTTTGTCGGTATGTTTTAACCGTTCTGCTTTATTATTGTGCAACTCGAACCAAAAATCTCACCCAAATCACCTGTTTGTACAGTATGTTTTTCTTTATGTTCTTAAAAATCGGACATGTGCATAATATGAAATATACATTTATTACTTTATTCTTTGTGTAATCCTAATTATTTTTTTGTAGGTTATATTACAGTTGTGCTTTGCGTTATTATTCTGAGATTCTGAAAAAAAAATCTGGCCGTCATGTTTGCCTTTTTAGCTGCGATCTTGTGCTTTTCCGCGTTGGGTAGTGGACAAGTGGTGCACAGTCAGAATGCCAAAGGATCGCGCTTCATTTGTACCGCGATCCCTATAGATGCTGATCCAAGCTGCCCCATACCTGCTGTGCCGCTGCAAAGTTCAAGTGTCCAGGAGGAAGATCTAAAAAACACCGTCATTCAACTTCGGGAGACCATTCTGCACCAGAAGGAAACCATTGTCGATCAAGTAGGAACAATAAAGGAGCTTACTTCCAAATTTTCCCGATGCGAATCGGCCACTGGAGAATCGTTTCTGGGTGGGAAATACAGGAATAAAGGTTCGTGGAGGAAAGACGGTACGAACACTATGGGTGACCTTCCACGAGATCCCAGTGAAACTATTGATCACCTCGGAAAGACCATGCAAAATCTAAAGAGCCGGTTGGAAAACTTGGAGGTAAGATTTAATGGTTGATTCAGTTTAGTTTCCACGCAAATACAATAATGAAAATTTGAAAAGGGTGCCGTTCTCCGTGTCAGGAGTATACTACGCTTTACTAAAACAGTTTTCTTGTCTTTGTTATCTGTGTGATTAAAAGATGTTGAATTTCGACAATGAAATTAAACGAATTAGGCTGTTTTTCGGACATGTCAATATGACTCTTAGCAAAAATTATAAAAGAATCATTCATTGTTTTATCACTGTTATAAAATAAATGTTTCCACAAATATTAGCTATAAACAAAGCTATTGTAACAGAGAAAAAGAAAATTCCCTTGTCTGAGAATAGATAAATTTCATTCCATATGCAATGAAAGTAATATTTTTCTCTAACGTCGTACCATTGGCTGGCACATTTCTTAATTATTTTGTAGTCTAAAAATATTTTTAATTCAACGTGTGGCTTGTTTCAATAAAATGTACTATACATGCGTACAAATGTTTCTGTTATTCCGGATGTAAATAGTTGTTAAAGAGATTATCTCTAAAAATAGATTACTTGTTTCACGTACATCCGATTTATCGAGGGTTCCTATTCTAAAAGGTTCCCTGAAGCCATTAAGCTGGTGATCAAATTAAATCTATGAAAAATACGCTAAAGTTTCACAGGACGCAGTTTAATTAAAAACAGCTGATGAGAACCGACGGGAAAGCAATGTACAAGCTTATCCATATTATATAATTCATGTTTGTAATACTATGCTTCAAATTCTAGTTTTAGTTTTACAGAGGTAGAGTTCAGTTTTCATCAAAACCTTATTATTTATCAAAACAATCATTTAGGTGCATCAAGGTAAGCATGTATAATTGGATTAATTCATCACGAAATGCTGTGCTTCATGTACAAAGGCAGTATCATTTGTCCAGTACCATTAAAAAATATTTCTAATATATAGTGCATATAAACATGCATTGTTGCTATGTTCTCTTTGTTCTCTTTTGGTAATTTGATACATTTTTATCTGTGAATATCCAACTGTGTTATTATACTGTATGATATTGTGCATCAATTAGCATAAAAGCACAAAATCCCCTTTTCTACTGTAGCTGGAGTGCAATTACTATTTCACTATTTCGAGATGAATAGAAATTTAATTAATGTGTAGCAGTTTATTATTAAACAGATATGACTTCAGAGAGTTGCAGTGGCATATATTTAAATAGAATGCCGTAAGGCGGAAGCACTTTTATGGTTTCTTTCTTGTGTCAGCAGCAGCAGATGCGTGCCAATCTGTCTGGCATATCTTTCCCTAATGAACTGCGAGACCTGCTGCAGCGCCGACTGGGAGTGCTGGAGAACCAGCTCCTGAAGAAAGTGACGGAGTTGGAGGAGGAGAAGACTCAGCTGTACAACGAGACAGCCGCCCACCGGCACCGTACGGAGAGCACCCTCAGCTCCCTGCTGGAGAGGATCACCGAGTTGGAGAAAGGTGCCCGTCTCGGCATCTCACACACTCTAGACTGTCCCTCCCCTCTGCACAATCCCACACAGGTACACAGGTATGAAAAACACACCTACAAGTGAGCATCCGCTGTAATTATGGGAGACGTTTGCCGCTGTCCCTGGTGCTGAACAGACATCTTGGTGAATCGGACTAGATAGCTGAATATAAATAATGATTTACAATTCATTCACTTGTAACAGAGGTGCTGCGAAGTGCATTAATTTGTGTGACATGCATTATTGTTAGGAGTGTGTAATGTTGTGATTGCCAAGCCTAGCATAGTCCATAAACACTGTTTGCAAGATCATTATTTTCAGGTAAATTTCTGTTGGGCATTTAGATAGTGTTCACTTGCCTTGTACCTTTCATTTGATGTTGAGAAATATCTTCTCAGATTATCGCCGAATGTTATTAATCATTTTGATGTTAATAATATTTTTGGCTGTCTGCCTTTGCTGATCGCCCCAATGCCTTCATGTTGTTCTCACTGTATGTTTCAACAAAATACAGTAGCAAACTTTTTGATCAAAGGTCCACATCAGATATTAGTTTAAAGTCAGAGGTTCGGAACAATTTTCAGTAACAAAACAGCATTTCATGAACTTTAATGAATTAGAAATAACTTTTGATGTTAGACATCAATATATATAGACAATGGGACCTTGAGAATGCTTGTTGACTGTTTTGACACTCTTTTATTAGGGGGGGTTGACAAGTTATGTGTGTGCAACGTTTGGTGGTTCTACATTGTATTTTTGGACTTCAAACCACGCTAAGCCTTTTTCCGTTAACTATATTGACTCTTAGGGTGCATTATCAGCCGGGTCCAGATTATCTTGCAGTGTTGGCTTTGAGAACCCCTGTTTTGCATGAACCATGTGGTCAGAATGTTAATTGAATGTGGTTTATGCATAAATCTTGAAATGGGAGAAATCACCAGTATTTTTAGACATAAACCACTGGCGAAAGTTCATTTGAGTGCAGATTATCAGGTAGCTGAAGACAAAAATAAAATATTTCCTTTTCAGGAGAGTGTTCGTAAATATTGGAATACATTACACATGTTAAAAACTCCTGTTCTGAGGGCACAGCCGTGCACGTGCATTGGTGCGCTGGCGTATTCAAGCCAGCATGTGACGCTGTCCTTCCTTGTCTGGCCTGCAGGAAGCAGCCCGTTCAAGTCCCCAGAGGGTTTCAAGGTGTCCCTCCCCCTGCGAACTAACTACCTGTATGGGCGCATCAAGAAGAGCTTGCCGGAGATGTACGCTTTCACCGTGTGCATGTGGCTGAAATCGAGCGCCAACCCCGGCATTGGGACCCCGTTCTCCTACGGCGTACCGGGGCAAGCAAATGAGATTGTGCTGATCGAATGGGGAAATAACCCAATAGAGCTGCTCATCAATGACAAGGTAGACAGCAGAGCTCTTTCTGTGCGGACTCCATATGTTGCGGAGACGCATTGATGCAGTGCTACCATGAATGAAGGTCTCATTGTCAGAGCATAGTGTAAACACACTCATTTCCACCAATCCCGCTGAAGCATGGTGATCTTCGCATAAATTTCGTTACATACTGTATTTCTTTACTGTTGGTTTACTTAACGCCTTCACAATATGTATAATTCTGCATAGTCGAAAAATTATGTATTTTTCTTTTTTTTTTTTTACTGTGTTTATGGGTTGTTACTTTTAATTGCGCTCATAAGAGCTTCCTTAAGCACAGTGCTGTGCAGTCGAACAGTCACTGAATAAGGGCTTTCACTGAATCGAGGTTTGCAGGGGTGTGCAGTAGACTAAATGTGTTTGTGCTGTGGTTAGCTTTGGTAGTGATATTCATGATCTAGGTAAGAGCTATATAAAGTAGGCTTTAGGCTGTAATATTGATGCTAGGGTTTTTAAATAGATCCTTTTATATTGATCGTCTTTGAAATAATTTGTTGTTTGACAGAATGTTGATTTAAATATGAGCGCAATGCAATTTTATGACCATGTAATAAAAAGGAACCGGAGGAAGAGTAACAGAAAACCATCAAAGGGAAAGTGTTCCCTTTTTTTTGCAGTTTTTGGGTGTAGCATGAGCCTGTTGGCACAGCATGGGAACAGCTGGAGCCCATCTGCCCTCTCTCTGTCTCTTCATGTCTGTGCCCATCTCTGCTGGGCTGCACAGGTGGCCCAGCTGCCGCTGTCTGTCAGAGATGGGCAGTGGCACCACATCTGCATCACCTGGACCACCAGAGATGGCCTCTGGGAGGCCTACCAAGATGGGGAGAAGCTGGGATCTGGAGAGAACCTGGCCCCCTGGCACCCGATAAAGCCTGGCGGGGTCATTATTCTGGGTCAGGAGCAGGTGAGTCCCTGAGTGACACACAGGATATAGGCACCGCAGGTGCTTAGAGGACTAATGTTGACATGAAGCTTAATTAAAATGCACATTATTGTTAAATACAATTTTGTACTACAGTTGCCTGCTATATTATAAAAGTTCATTTTTGTAATAAATGTTAGAATTTGCTAGGATAATAAACTATATGTATTTTTTAGCAAGACTTATTTTTGTCAAGGATAAATTTAGTTTTTTATGGTCCTGACAGGACACCGTAGGAGGACGATTTGATGCCACTCAGGCCTTTGTTGGGGAGATCACCCATTTCAATATGTGGGATCGCGTGTTACGGCCCATAGACATCATGAACATGGCCAACTGCTCCTCGTACATGCCAGGCAACATCGTGCCCTGGGTCGATAACAATGTGGAGATCTTCGGTGGTGCTAACAAGGTAGCCCTGGAGATATGTGAGGATCAACTACTCGGCTCCTAAGAGCACCCCCTGCAGATGGAAGCAGTTACCCCAGCCTTCTTCCTGTGAGGCCCAGCAGTCGGCGGTTTATAAAGATACACACTTGTGGTTTGTGGTCAGTAGTGGAGAGTTATCATCAAGTACTGGGGACCGACTGAGACAAAAGGTTTTCACTGTGCATTTCTGTACTGGACTCAGCATTCCTGTCAGCCATTGTTCTGCTTGTTGGCACCTTTCTGTATATTTTTTTGGATTTAAATTACATTGTTTGGTTAATCCAGAATGACATTATTGTCTTACAAAGGTATGTTTTACCCCTTTGACCACCCAGTGTTTGACTAAAACACTCCACCCAGGTTACCTGATTTGTTCAAAAGTTCCATATCCAAGGACTTATGGGCACAATCCTGGCTACGCTAAAATCGATGCCCAAATTGAAAACCTGAGGGGGTTTGTAAGTGGATGCTGGTCCAAAAGTTTTGCATTTTTAGTTTGTATAATTGGAACGCTTTGTTCCCTCCTTATTTGGTAATCATTCTGAAGGTTAAAGCTTCAGTTTGTGAAAATTTCATTGCACACCCTGATTCCCTCTGTCCATACCTGTGGTTTCACAGTGCTAAATGAACACAGACCACTACAGAAAAAATAAATCTTTCCTCATCAAGTAAATGTGACCAAATGGGTGGCGGCAGAGAGCAGCTGCTCATAAAACAGGGAAGTGGACGGAGAATCGCGGTCGTGCTCACACCTACAGACGGTGGGTTAGGGTTTGGCGATGGGTATGTTGCATTTCTGTGTCAATTTGGTCAAAGTTATAAAGATTAGTGCACTGAGTAGCCGCGCTCTTGCGGTCTTACACTAATGTCACTCTCCAGGAGCTGCCGGCTAGAGAAGATATGTCGTGGGCTGGCTGAGGAGAACACGAAAGTCAGCACGCTCCCGCTGTCAGCTCGCAGGCACCGGGTTTTAACATTCTGGGCTGCGCATTACTGTACCTATCTGCTGATAGATGCACTGTGGCCAAGAACTATTAGGATGTAAAGAAGAAGATGCTTTGAAAATATGTGTCATTTTCAAAATGTTGACTTTGTTTGGGTGCTTTGCATATTTCACCTCATTTTGCAGTCTTTGATCTAACATTTGATTACGTACTGTGAATATGGTTGGTTTTCGTTTCTCTCAGTTGATCTGTTTTGACTTATTAGATCAAGGCAACAAAAGATGTTCTTCTGAATTTGAGTCTATCCCTCTACAACCTCCAAACTCATGTATGGAACCTGGTATTCAGAATATCAACCAGGGATTTAATTGAGTCATTTTGATGATTGTCTTTAGTCATTCAAGAGAAAACCTGGAAGTTATGCACTCTCAGAATCAGAATCAGAAAAACTTTAATTATCCCGGAGGAAATTGCTCATGTTACTACAGACGGTCACACATAGACACAGGACAAGAACATAAAAGAAAAGAATATCAGATATAAGAATAAGAACTAAAAATAAAGTTATGAGAGACTCTGCGCTATGTACACCATGATATATACAGAAGCAGAAATACAATATATATAAATAGAATAAATTTACCTAAGACTCTAATGGGGTAATTAACATAGTGTTAATAACGTTGACAAATGCGTTGCTAAGATTTGCTTAATCGTTTTAGGAATCAGTGTGACTTCTCTCCAGTTACTGCGGAGTGTGTATAATGAAAAACGCCTTATGACCCTACACTGCATTCATCCCTTTGAAGTTATTTTTCTGCTATTTTTGACATTGTGTCTTTTGGTCCTTCTTGCACTGACCTTTGGATGACACAGGAGCATATAAGATAAAAATGGTTTTGTTTATAAGCATGACAATCCAAGGCTGGGAGTTATCAGGAAATTGGTGATTATAAAACACAGCAGTAAGTCAGCTAACTTAACTGTACTGTAAGTACACTGAACTGATATTGAAATGTATATTACTAATACAGTATACTGAAATTTCTGTTTAACTTGAAGTCTTTTATCTCAGCTGTATGCAGCCCCTTATCCGACTAACCATAAAATCGCAAACCATTTATGGCCCAGAGTTAAATATTCCTGCTTTTATAAAAATGACAAGTGAACACAAATGTTGGTATTTAATTTTATCCGGCCCCCTTTTTCTATTTGATGCCAAATGTTGTGTTTCTATTTTCTATTTTCGTGACATGTTCTGATAATGTATTTTTTGTAATCTGTTCCACACTGTTTTTCACAAATTGTACCATAAAATGAGGATAGAGTATTCATTGTGCGGACGCTTACCTGTTAGATAATTCTCTTGGCTTCCTTATTCCTCAGCATGACTGAAGTCTTTAGCCGATTGGCATCTCAAGCATTGACCCCCCCCCCCAAGCAAATGCTCTTCCTTGGTAGTTTCAGGGTCAGTTCTCACATCTCTTTGTTCCAAATGCTCAGCCGCTGATTTCCATCTGCCAGTGGAATACCAGGGAGACGTGACCGTAGGTGAGTTGCTTTGCTTGCCCTTTAAAATGTTCTGGGCCCATTGTCAGTGCTTGACTTTCGAACACTGCATGCAGCAGCCAGACACATCACCACACATGATTATCCAGCTGGTGTTCTATAGCTTTGCCCCACTGCTCAGTAGCCCTGCTCATCACGAACAGCCCTATTATTCTGTGGTCATAACAATGTAATCTACCAGTAATTCATTACAGATCATTAGGATTCCCTGGTGACAGTGGTGTGCCTCATAAAACCGGCATTATCTTCATGTGTTTTGAAAGACTTAATTCAAATTTATTATACTGCAAGGTATAACACATAGTTATCCCTTATTTATAGATATTCCAACATGGTTTATACCCACATATTAGCTGAATAGGCTTCTGTCCCAATCTGTGCCAAATGCTATTTCAGTGTTTGTTTGACTCAAATGCACCATTTTGCCAGTGATGAGATTATGATATGGGAACTGTATTATATTGTCTATATAATTGGTTTACTGGAGATTTGGAGGATGATGACGTCTTTTTTGGAAGAATGTTAATTTGAAAGCTTGGCCGAAGAGTTAATTAATTTTCCCTGGATTGAGATATGGCCCTTTTGTAGAAATGTGTTCCAGCCACCCAAAATAAATGCAAGATTATGAAAAACATCAAGGATAAATTTTCCTTTTCACTCTCAAAGCTGACCCATGCTCTTTATTATATGTTTCATCATCTTTTTCTTCAAGGGAAATTCTCTCATTCAGTCTAAATAATTGTATATTATAGACATAGAACTAAAAAAAATAATAATAAATATCATTAAAACTACTTTCAATAACCAGTAAAAAAATGTTTGGTGAAGAAGGCTATACCAGAATGGGAATGGGATGTCATATTCTGCATTGAAACCAAGGCAAATATTTTTATGGAGTAATTCTAGGTAATAAATTTCCCAGTGCATAACGTAGAACATAGAACTCCTTTAAAGGCTTAAAAAAAACAGAACCCCTTCCGTGAAAGTTTTGATCTCCTCCCTGTTCTTAACCATTACACCACTTGCACTATTATCATACGACAGAAACAGAGACGACTCACGGCAGCAATTAGAAGTAAAAGCCCCCCCAGGCTCCATCCCTGACAAAGGCAGCACATGTAGTGATGACAGCGGTTTGGTTCCAGAATGAGGCACAGGGCTACTTCCACATGACAACCAGCATGTTGTCATTCCGCTGGGGAATAAAGCAGCACCCGGTACGAATGTTAACCGGCGGGGCATTTTAAAGCAGACTAAAGAGGTTCATTAAACAGGTGACCTCCACCATATATTAGCAAGATATTATTTTAATGGATGCAGGCAGCTCAGTGACATGGCGAGAGTTTCAATGAACAAGAACATCCTCCAGTATACTAGGTATATTCTGCCCAGTCAGAAACAGAGAATGCAGCCATAAAATGTAAAAAAAATCTTGAAGTAGATTTCTATGAATTATACATACATATATATGCACTGGGTGTTATTTACAGTTTTTCTCAGTTGCTTTGATGCATTTCTCACCACAGAATTGAAGTTCTCAAAACTGCTCGTTCAATTCCTACAACAATTCCTACAACCTCACATCATAACAGCAATTTCTGGTTGTTGTCATTTTGCAATTGCTTTAGTACACTCAGGCAGATGCTTATGTGCAATTCTCAGCTATATCATACATCAGTGGTTGCTTAAGTCATGATGTGTATATGATATGTATGCATTGCGCTAGCCCTCTTTTACATAGTCATACACTCCAGACGAACTCGTCATTTTTTCATTGTGTAAGTCATTGCAGTCAAAAGTGTTCAACAAGATATCATTGGCTGTCAAGTGTATTTTATAGGTTTCTACAAAACTTTTTTTGGTTTGTATTCACAGTACTAATGATTCCTGCACCACCTTAAATTGCTCTCAGGTGAAACATTATTAGGGGCATGTGTGAGATCTTAGCTCAATCAAGCAACTAATCACTGAACAGTCCCCTAAAATTGCTCCTGAACCTGCAGTTGGCAGGCATATAAAGACAAGGCACAATGCAGCATGGAAGAACATCAAGGAAGGACAACCTAAAAATGGAAGAACAGCAAGAAAATGAATAGGGCCTACAGCCCAGACCAAGAAGAGTAAGGGTGCGTGGTGTAAGGAGACAAAACAGAAGAGGTTCAACACGTAGGTCAGTTTCTGATGAAATAAGGGCCACAATTGTGGACCATGTTATAAATCATGGCCTTTCAATGGCTGAAGCAGGTCAAAGGGTGCAGCCAAATTTGGGGACAACAACCGTATCCTCGATTGTTCAAACATTTCACAGAGAGAACAGGTGTGTAAATCCACGATTTTACTCTGTATTTGTGTGTATTACTTTATAATGTTACAGTATTTCATATATTTACAATAGTCCACACTAGACAATATGTATGTTACTGTTGTCCATTCAGTCTTGTATTTTTACTGTGACACATAGGACTTCAAGACTTCCTCGAAGAGGTGGCAGGGGGCCTATTTTCACTCCTCAGCAGGAAGAGGCTATTTGTGCTATGGTCATAGCAAATGATGCCATAAGACTCAAGGAAATACAAACTGCCATTATCACTGACAACGATGTCTTTGAGAATGTCCAGTCTGTCAGCATCTCAACTATTGACAGAGTGCTGAGGAGAAACCAAATGAGTATGAAGCAGTTATACTATGTACCATTTGAAAGGAATAGTGAAGTAGTGAAGGGACGTCGGTCCCAGTATGTGCAGGTAAGACTGAACATGTACAGTAATACTGTAACTGTAATCTACTGTACAGCAAATAGTCCAACATTGTATATCGACATGCAGTACAGTTGATTTCACCTTGACACATTTGCTACCATTGTGAAAGCAACATGAATATGTTAGATTTGACTCTATTGTCTCCAAAATAAAAATTCATTTTACATCAAACTTACTGTAGTATCTTGTTCGATACAGTGTATAATGGACCTATAATCAAATGAACCACCACATATTTTCAAATACATGGGTGAGGCTGGCTTCAACTTGACCAAAGGAAGAAGACGTGGACGTAATCTGATTGGACAGAGAGCTACTGTTGACGTGCCAGGCCAGCGGGGTGGGAATATCACAATGTGTGCGGCTATTTCGGACAATGGGGTCCACACTCACATCCCTCTTGTGGGGCCATACAACACCTAACATCTGCTTACCTTCTTGAACACCCTCTACAAGGATCTCATTCCTGAAGTGGAGACTGGTCAGGAAAATGTACCACAGTATGTGATCATTTGTGATAATGTGAGTTTCCATCACTCCAACCTAATCAGACAATGGTTTGCCAACCACCCCAGGATGCTGATGGAATTCCTACCAGCATATTCCCCATTCTTAAACCCATTTGAGGAGTTCTTCTCAGCTTGGAGGTGGAAGGTATATGACCGTAACCCACATACACAAATGACACTGCTTGCTGCCATGGAAGCTGCGTGTGGGGATATAACAGCAGAGGCTGGACAAGACATTCTAGGAGGTTCTTTCCACGTGGCATTGCAAAGGAAGATACCCGTTGTGATGTGGATGTGAACATGTTGCCCAATATACAGGATCGGCAGCAATTGTAGAAAGCATTTAGAGTTTCAGTATGTATATATTGTTTCCCTTTTTGATTTTGTAATTGTTTTTTTTTTTCATTTTACATGCTATGCACATAAGGCAAATAAGGCATTGAAATGCATTTTTTTTGCTAGACTGCAGTTGCAGTGCTGGTATGTCACCATATACCTGTACAACCAGTAAAATATTCTTCTTGAATCAATCTCCCGCAGTCAGTGTTTATTTTTATGTTTCCTGCCCTTGTCATTCAGATGTTTTGTGCATCAAAAAATATAAATATAAAATTTTATATTGATAACATGACTTAACATTTGGGCTGTCATGTCCGTGATTCATGGACTTTTTTCATGGATTTTGATGGCACTGACATATTCAATGACGTAAATACTCAGTTTTGAGGCATGGACTAAGTATTTTGAAGAGGTTGCCTGCTTTTGTCGGTCATCCGTGATGTTTTGCCATTTGCACTAAGTGTTCTGAGAAACGCACTTGCTGTTATGCAACTGATAAGTCTGTTGTGAGAAATGCACCAAAGCAACTGAGAAAAACTGTAAAACCAAGATAAGTTTCATTGCTCAATACACAAAAAGACACATTGCACACTGGAAATATCCATCATGAATGGTTCACGTTGCTCCATATGTGTCACATTACAACAGTATTATACATGGAATTTATTGTATTTTGTTGCTGAGATAAACCAGGCACTAGGATGTATGTCACCACAGACACTATCAGTGGAGCACCTTTCAGTCAAAGGGAGGCAGGATGCTTTTGTTTGACAGAAGGCTTTGTGAGACTGCAGAGTAGTGTGTTGTGTGTCTTTAATAGGACAGAATAAGACCAGGACTCACTATGAGCTGTAACCCAAAACTGGTAGTAAGCCTAGTCCATTGTGGTGTGGTCCTAATCACAAGCTGGGTGACGTGGATTTGCACTTC
Organism: Paramormyrops kingsleyae; assembly: GCF_048594095.1. Classification (NCBI taxonomy): domain Eukaryota; kingdom Metazoa; phylum Chordata; class Actinopteri; order Osteoglossiformes; family Mormyridae; genus Paramormyrops; species Paramormyrops kingsleyae. The sequence goes on along the minus strand of NC_132801.1, from coordinate 19,117,274 downwards.
AGAAACTGCACTGAAGCCTAAAGTGCAAAAGGCCATGTTGCAGGAAAATTGACATTGTACTTCTTTTGAGCAAGAAACTTAACTCTAATTCCGTCTAGATGCAGCATCTCAGTATTTCTATAGTGTGGCGAGAGTACCACTTTCACAGAACTGAGAAAATGGAAATGGAAACAAAAATACGACAAAGGAAATGCATCTTGCACTCAAACAGAGCAAAACGTTACCATTGCCCAGCTAGAGACCTCTCCAGGGAAGCAGTGGACCGCTGTTCCTAAATAAAAAAGGCTTGCGGTTTACAGATTTTCAGCTTGGAACCGGCGGGTTTCCAGTGCGCCAAAACGGCATACTTCATGCTGGGGAAAGTGCTGCAAAACAAAAATCAGGGAGGGTGCCTTCTTCACGTGCACCTGACTGACAGGCAGACACACTGCTGGCAGGAGAGGCAAAGCTGTGTGGGGAAAAAGCTAAATTCTCATCTGAAGGCTTCGAACATTAAAGCGTGATAAAATAAATAAATAAATAAATAAAAACAGCTGACCGAATGGAAAAAACATAGATGAAAGAATAAGAAGGGAACCCATGTACTCCTCTGTATGCCAAAACATTTGCATCTCCCAAGCACGCAAGGTTTCTCACATTCTCGTTCTCTGTAGAAAAATTGACACTTGGTGACTCTTTCTAAAGGCGGCTGAATAAAATGACCTTAATCTCTGGAATAATGAAAAAGCAAAACTTTTTGTTATAGCTAGAAGAAGCATCCTAAGACAACAGAAGGCTTCATTATCTGCCTCTGTAAGCCACTTAAATAACTAAGCAACCATTCATCATAATCGTCAGCAGTATTCATAAAGACGTGAATGAAAAATTCAGTAACACCGACATGACAGCTCTTCAGTTACTGTCAGATCTGTGTCTCTGAATGTTCAGTTCAAAGAAAGACCACTTGTCAAGAACGTTTGTAAATAATAAGACTGAACTAAGGGTTTTATGGCAATAAAAACAATCCCGATTCTTGAATCTTGAATAGCATGGCAAGAAAAACCAAGATGAAAAAAAACATTAAACTACATTTAATTACATTTACAAACCAATAAACTTTTTACGTTTCTTAAGCTTCTAATCCATAATATAAAAAAAATAGAAACTTAATTTTAATTTCATTTTATTTATTTTTTAATGATTACCAAATGTGGGAGAAGCATATAGATGGTAGCTGTTTCATGCCATGTCAGATTTTAATTCTGAACTGACTGGATGACTCTCGTTAATTTCATTAGCTGAGGCAGGAACATGATCTAAGTTTTTCTGTTTTTGCCATAGTTCACCATTAAAGATGAGCAACACTGAAGGTCACTGATGCGAAAGGCATGTTAGCTTTGATAATGTTCCCATTGTGCATTTTATCCCACTGCAATGGAAATTAGCAGCTCAGTCATTTTTATACTGGCTACTGAAGTAATTGCGAGCAATATCCTCCGTACACATCCCCCCGTCTTGCTGACATCTGTGGCCTAAGGGAACGACCTCAACCTTAGACTCACCCTTGGTGGGTATTTTCGTATTCCACTGAAATAGCTAAGTAAACACTAATGCCTTAAGTAATAGTTTGACTTAAACTGTGAACAATCCATCATCTGTCCATTTTCAATAACAGCTTATCCAATTAGGGAAGCACTGACCATAAAGCTGGGCCTACCCATGATAAGATGTGGGAATGACATAGCTATCTAGTTTTCCTTTCATTTATTTGTGGTTCTTACACTCATTCCTCAATTTAAGATCAAAGAGAATATATAAGAAGATAGATGAGGTGTACTCTATGCTTCTCCCTTTCACTACAAAGTAACATTGTCCAATTTAAAAAGTATTGATATTTAAATCATTAAATAAATTCACTTTGGAAAACAACACATGGCAATTATAGAAGGAATACTGATGTCCTCTATGTACAATCTTCTCTTTATAATCGTTTCAGGCAGCAGTTAAAAAGACAAAAAGGGCACAATTTGTTGCTGTTGATGTTTTATTAATGTTAAGAAATTACAAGTGATATAAAATGCATGTGACCAGCTTATGGCTGAATCTAATCAAAAATCAGTGTAAATGAATGTCTACGTGCCTCCAACAATTATGAGAACAACTAATGAAAAAATGTCCTAATGTCTACCATACACACAACAGATGTCAGGTCATTGTATGTCTATCAAGCAGGCATGTACACAAATGTACAATGATGGTACATAGATATTTGTGCATTATTTTCAAAGAAATTCAATTATATTTAGTGTCTTTATTGTAGGTTGTTCACAGACTGATTGCTTGTGCTGTGATGAATAACCTGTCATTCAGTTTGCTGCATTTAATGGAATTTTGCGACCAATTTTCTTGCCTCTGAGGTGGACGTGAAGGAGGTGTCAGGCTGGCCACAGAGGTGAACCTCAAGTGGAAACATCTAGATTCTTTCAATCAGCTGCTTTCCCCCCTATTATGTGGGCACAAGGTTAATAGTGGCACCCATATCCTGTGTGATGAAGGTGAAGAGACACTGGATTGTGGGTGGTAGCGTCACTCTAATACAGTATCCCCACTGTGACCTTGTTACATTTACATTCTATTTATTTATCCATTTTTTATTCTGGCTAAAGGGTTGGAAGATGAATGTTTTATCTAAATTATGTTTTTTTTTCAACATCAGTCTTGTGAGGTGCCCAATCACTAAGCTGTTTTAGGTGACCTAAATTAACAAAGCTGTTCCAGAATGCAGCATCCCATCCACCTCGTGCAGGGGGCTTTTAAAAAACAGGTACCATAAAGGAACTGTCAACTTCCTTTAATGCAACACCCACTTCCCCCAAATTTAGCTTCATATGCAGCTTCATCTTGACCCCACTCGCAACCTGTCCTCAACCCCAGACCTGAATAAAATGTCATATTTCAATCCCAGCAGAGGTCTAGATCTTAACCTATCGCTTAAACCTAAACATAATCTAACTCTAATTTCTAATTCTAACCATGTTTCAGTGTTGAATTGTTCTATTTCAATGTTCCTTAGCCATAATTGGTAACACTGTACTTAACGGGGCACAAATAATTCAGTTACTATTGAAGTAAAAATTATGAACAAATCATGAACAAATAGAGTTGCTACTTGAGAAAGAAAGATGTGTCACGATTAATTTTTGATGAACATGAGATCAGTATTTAACTTGTGTTATTCATTATTTGTTCCTTCAGTAGTTCACAAAGGTTTCCAGTGTGCCAGTTAAGAGATATAATAACAAATATAGTAACTGCTTGAGATAAAACATGCATCACTATTCATTATTGATGAATTAACATGAGATCAATATGTAACTAAGATAGCTTGTGGTTAATTTATATATAAGTAATAGTATGACACTGTATTATTTAAGCCCTGTCAAGTAAAGTGTTACGCCATTATCTTATCCTTAACCTTTAAAAATTGTATTGACTTTTCTGGGAAGCACATTTAGCCATTTCACAGCTCATTCTGTTCCTTGCTATAACTTTGCTTGTTGACATAAATCAAAATCAATTTAGACATTGATCTCTCCCCGAAAGGCAGAACCGTTGCACAGCTTAATAAAATGTTTTAGTAAAACTACATTGAGCAGCAGACTGTGGTCAATATGCCTTTCCAGAAGCAATTCATAAGAGCAAAGAATAATGGTGTTTGTTGTGAGGCGACTACTGGACTACTGCTGCATCATGCATTATTACGTGTTATGCTTTCTGGCACCTTAAGCTGCAGTATATGGCAGAACATGTATTGCATAATATCTGCAGAGAATTTGTAACAGATTAAAAACATTTCTGATAACACTTTGGCTTTGAAGGATGATTCCATCAATGAAATCTGGTTTATGATGGGATTTTAATTCTTTTTGGATGCCACAATAATGCACACAAAGGTAATCAAAATGATTGTAGCAATGCCATTTTTCACTCATTGCTTGCCAGTTGCGATCATTTACATAAACACATTATTTCAACAAAATCTAATTTTTTTGGGGGAATGTAAGCTTTGATCATTTCTATGATGCAAAAACACCCCCTGAGAAAACAGAAAGATCTCCTATGATGCATCTTCTTTCAGGCAATTTTATAACTATAAACATCTCCTCTTGCATATTTTTTGATCTTACATTTTTGCATCACAAGATGACTTATGCTCTTTCTTTGAATAAAGTGACAAATCGAAGGTCTGACATCCTAAACATTAAAAAATCTAACCCAATACCACACTGGCCATCAGACATATATATTTATGCTTGGCAGAATAATCAGGCCCACAGCACATTATAACATAGCTAATTGTCTTAAACAGGAAACAAAGGAAAATAGTGGATTTCTATTGCTTGACCTTTGCTACAGTAGGATTCGCTGTTAACTTGTGCCCATTGCCACCTGGAATAGGCTCCAAAGTCCCCTGATATGCAATGGGAAGATGGATGGAAGGATGGATGGATGGATGATTAAACTATGATCTGTTTAACCAAATAAATATTGCAATGTAATTACAAAGCTCTCTTTCCCTGACGAAACCCTAAATAAGCTTGTTCTTTCCTAATATTTCTGGATGGACAACTTTAATGCTCTTGCTGTGGTGCCTGTTTCTGTAGCAAAAGTCTTGTTTCCATGTTCATCGCCATCATCACTCAAAATCACACCCAACGTGTTGATTCTTCATTTTCAAGGTTTAGGTGTAAGTGGAGTTTTATATTCTATGAAAAAATGAGTTGCCTTGATATATTCACCTGCTGCAGTTCAACAAGATGCTGTATAGGAGCGACTGTTTTGGATGGCTGATACCCTGTAATGCCATGCCATTTTCATCATAACAGGCCGCACCTAAATCTCTGGCTAGAGTGTTTTTGACGTCACCACCCACACTCTTCCCACTGTGCATGGGATTATGTCAGGCTCACATTTCCCTCTTGGACAGACACAGCCCTGCACAGATTATGTTCTTGCAGGGTCAAGCGGCATTCTCCGAGAGTTGTTCAGGCGTTTGACGCGTGTGTGTGGTGGAAGCTCGTTTTCAGTGTGAAAATCAGCAGAAGAACATCCACGCCTTGAGGGCACAGTGTGAAGTCAGGTCTATGCACCAGCTGCATTTTAATATTTTGTACATTTTGAATATCCAGTCTGAATATCTGAGAATATGTGAATGACAGCAGGGAAGTAACCTGGATGTTTATTAAACACATATAAAAAATGTAAATGAAAATCTTCGCTGCTGAAAACTTCACTGCCCATGCAACCAAGAAAAGAGAGCCTGACCCTACATCTTAGCACAGCTCCCAACTCCACAAATCAGTCCCCAGAGATGTGGCACAGCTGCAGTGATTTTTATCGCAAAAAAGGCAAGGATTTTTATCGCGTCTTGCCTATAATTATTTGAGGTTTTATGCCGTATGTTCTAAGGTTTTCCTATAAACTGTCCAACTTTTTACAATTTATAGTTCTAAGGCTCTCATCCCTTTTATTAATTAAGCTATTTTATGATGTTATATGCAATAGATAGATAGATAGATAGATAGATAGATAGATAGATAGATAGATAGATAGATAGATAGATAGATTATTAGCCCCTGAGGGAAAATTAAGATAATAATAATAATAATAATAATAATACATTGGTGTTTACATGCTTCAGGCTAAGACATCCCAAGCTGTGAGCAGCTTAGAGTGTCATGATGGGCTATGTGTGGAATAATCCCGTAATCTAGACCTGAGCTGATTATAACATACGTACCGTTACATCGCAGCTCATGGGAGGCTGAGCACATGCTTATGCGCATGAGTAAATCTCAGAAAGGTATGCTGACCATAGGCTGTTCCCATCACCATGCAGGTGAAGACCATGGGAGAAATGCACATGCGCCATCAGCCATTTTATGGAATCTGTCCAGGGTGTACCCCTGCCGTGTGTCCTCTGCTGCCTGGGATATACTCCAGGCACTCCCCACAAGTCTGTACTGGATGGATGGATGGATGGATGGACAGATGATGGATGGATGGACGCATGGAAGGATGTTATTTTTACATAGGATGTAGGTATCTACATTGCATAGGGGAACTTATAATATGACAAAGATTTCTTATTCTATCAGCAGCACCGCTATATGCTTCGCATGTTAAGTGGTTCCGACGCCACAGGTAGCATGTACACAGTGTCTTTTGCCCAAGGTCACTGTAATTACTTATACATTCATGGCGTGTGCATTTTGACCTAAAAAGTGTGGCTGGGACAGATGGCTAATTCTCATGTATCACATTTATCATGCTACTAATGACAGACACCATTGATCACTCAGGAGTGATTCAGAAGCCAAAAATCCTCTAATAAATTGAGGTCATTTTTAAATTCTATGAAAGCCGTATATTATAGTTTCCCATTGACACATTGAAGAGAAACATTTTGGAAGATTTTTGTATTTTTGTTAATTACATTAACAAAAATGAATTAATTATAGTTGTTGTTTGTGCACAGCCAGAAAACTAGTCTCTATTTTCTTGTATTAATCTGGAGATTAAAAGTCAGTTAGATCGCTACCTAATAATGTAGAGGAACCAACTGTAACTGCAGACCAGAAAAAAGGGAGAGACGGCTGTTTTTTGTTTGACAGATCCTGCACAAACTTTACATCTAATTTGTATGTCAAAAATAAAAAATAAAATAAAATAAAATGTGACAAGGCAGCACGAAGCACTTAAAGATTCACCTCCATTGTTATCACAATTGTACAAACACTACACCCGACCTCCCCCCCCCCAGGGAACATGCTGGGCAGGATGCCACTCCTTCGCGGTCTACGACTTTGGACTGCAGGAGAAAACCCGCACGACACAGACAGGGAGAACCAGCAAAATCCACACCTAGACTGGGGGGCAGAATCTGGAGCCGAACTCTAGAGGTGGGAGAACCCAGTGTTATCCAGTGACCCACCCTTCCACTTTTCTGTTCTTCTGTTCCTGGGCAGCTGGTTGGACTAATAGCTATGGTCTCCTGAACAAAATGTATTTAATATCGCTATCGATTCTGTTAATCCATCTGGTAAGCAGGGATTTTCACAGTTAACGGTTAACTGCTGTAGCAGAAAGAAATGATTAACTCAAGTAATAAAATCAATGTTATATTGATCCTTGTCTTTACACCTTCCCCCAACTTGCAGTAGATGAGAGCAATCTGGCCCTAAAAGGCAGCCGCCTGCTGTGGTGCCCAGGGACCTGGGGGCTAAGGGCCTCGCTCAAGCACCTGCAGGCGTGGTGAGGGCAGGAAGCAACAACCTTCTGATCACAGACACAGTGGCTTGGTCCACTGAGCCACATCCTGTCCCCGAAGAGCAGAAAGGCAAAAGATGATGTTCTTGAAATTGCATTTTTCTGATGCCATAAATCTATTGACCATCTGATATAGCTTTGTGTCAGTAGATCGTGTTCCCAGATCGAAGTATTAATTGAAATTTGCATCTATTACGAGAGGCTGTAGACACTATCCTAAAATATGTATTTCAGAAACAATACATTTGATTAGGTTTGAAATTTGGAACAGGTATGTTCTTCTGTCAAAAGGACTATGATACATATTGTGTTAAGAACAATGCATATGGGATTTGCTTTGCAGATGCAGTTTGTGCTGATAACAATGTGCAGTACATGGTAGAGAGGCACTGTGAGGTGTGTGTTTGTGTGTGTGCTTGTGTGTATGTAGGTGTGACTATATCATACTAGGCAATAAGCTGATTTTTAAAAAATCTACTTTACTAATATTAACCTACACCATGTACAATACATGTAAATATGGCCATCAAAATGGCTGAGATGTTCCACAGTTTTGATAAGCGCATGTACAGACTTTACAATTGTTTCTAACTCACATTCTGGTCCCTCCTAAGTTCCTAAGTGCTTCCCTGTAATACCCTGGCCTTTCTCTCAGGAGATCTTTTCCAGCACTGTTGAAAGAGCTGGGAAGAGTCATTCCCATCAGCAGGCAAGGAACAAAAGCGTTGATGGTATCAGGGCAGCAGGAGTGTACCGGGCGGACAGCAGACACAATCAGGTCTTTGAGCTGGATTGCCTCCATGTCTCTCCGAGTGACTGTGGAATGTTTCACATAAAGGCTTCATCATGGTCAGTAGTGGAGGGAAGGAAAGAGAAGAACCCAAAGCTGCCTGTCTCACCTCTGCATGTCAGACTGCCTCCCGACAAACAGCAGCACAAGATAACTGGCCATCGGCATCGGGCAAGCTATCTACATGACGCCCCACTGCAACCTGTCTCTTTCTACATGACACCCCACTGCAACCTGTCTCTTTCTACATGATGCCGCGCTGCAGCCTGTCTCTTTCTACATGACGCCGCACTGCAGCCTGTCTCTTTCTACATGACGCTGCACTGCAGCCTGTCTCTTTCTACATGACGCCCCGCTGCAACCTGTCTCTTCTTTCTACATGATGCCCCACTGCAGCCTGTCTCTTCTTTCTACGTGACGCCCCACTGCAGCCTGTCTCTTTCTACATGACGCCCCACTGCAACCTGTCTCTTTCTTTCTACATGATACCCCACTGCAACCTGTCTCTTTCTACATGACGCCCCGCTGCAGCCTGTCTCTTTCTACATGACGCCCCGCTGCAGCCTGTCTCTTTCTACATGACGCCCCACTGCAACCTGTCTCTTTCTTTCTACATGATACCCCACTGCAGCCTGTCTCTTTCTTTCTACATGATGCCGCACTGCAGCCTGTCTCTTTCTTTCTACATGATGCCCCACTGCAGCCTGTCTCTTTCTACATGACGCCTCACTGTAGCCTGTCTCTTTCTACATGATGCCCCACTGCAACCTGTCTCTTTCTTTCTACATGATCTACATGATCTACATGATGCAGATGACGGCAAGTTTCATAATGCAAACTTTTTTAACTCAAAATAATGCTGTCAATATGATTTGTTCTTCATTTCTTCAACCCTGACTATAATATTATCCCTCAAGGCTTGAAATATTCCACTGTAGAGCTGTGGAAAAAATTAAGAGACCACGGCAATATTTTCAGTTTCACTCATTTCTCAATTTATGGGTATGACTCTGAGTAAAATATACATTTTTTTTGCAATCTCCAGCCTGGCTTTTCCTTGTTTCACATTAATGAAGGGTTTCTTCCTTGCTTTATGGAACTTCAGTCCTGCATCTAGGAGCCTGATACGAACTGTCCTAGCAGTGCACTTCACACCTGCACTTAATGTTTCCCATTCTTTTTCAAGGTCACTTGATGTCATCCTATGATTCCTGAGGCATTGTTGGATAAGTTGCTTGTCATCTCTGGCAGTACAAAGTCTCCCAGTGTCTCCTGCTTCACATTCTTCTTATATACTGTGGTCTTAAAAATGTTGAGCCTGAAAGCAGTCTGCCACACAGTGTAGACTTCTACAAGCAGAACCAGGTTTAAACCAGGATTTAGAAATGCATTTTTTTTTTTTTATTATGGAACGGTATATGGGTATCGAAATCACATTGGCTGGACAGAGCTGGCAAAACGGTTGCAAACTGAAAAAACCCAGCAATGGACAGTTCAACCAAAAGTCTTCATATACATTACATCTGCAATGAGTAATAACAACTTTTGCAAAAGAATAGGAGATATTAGCAAACCTATGCAGAAGAGAGGATAGAGAATAGGAGTGATTAGGATTGAGCCGCTTTGCAGTCGGTCTTCAAAGGTCAGTAAGGTGCCCCTGGGTTACCAGCTGTCAGGGGTAAAGCTTGTGCTGCTCCTACAATCAGCACTTAGTCCCCCCACACAGCGGCAGCTGATTCATAGTGTGGAATGAAGGCTAAGCGCAAATTGGGAGAGCTGTACCTGCTGCTGCTGACATCCTGGCAGACGCTAATGCAATCAAGCATCCGAGAAGGAGGCAAAGACGACAAATTGGATGGAAGTAAACTGTGAAATTAAAAACCATGGAAGCTGCAAAAACAGAACGATGCCCTCATCTATGTACTTATCATGTTATTGGCTTGTAATGATCTACTTAATTCAATAAAGATAATGAATTAAAGTTAAATTATTGAAGAACGCAGAACAGGAAGATCTCATCTAATGCAGAAAAAAGTTCAGCAGCTTTTAGTACTTATTTTTTTTTAGAATATACACTTCCAACATTTTTTTAGAAGCAACATTGGTGCCGCCATTAGAGTTTATCAACTGACAACAGTTATTTTTAGTATTTATCAAGTAGCTGTATGGCTAAGGAAAGTTCAGTTGTCTAATTAGAATCTAATTAGACTTAGAGGTTAAGGTGACACCATATTGTGTCAAGCAGATTATTGGGGTCAGATTAGCACACTTTCATTTATTGATTGCATGGATTCTGTCATTAGGATATACTCTGAACCTTTGCTAAGTATATATGTATTTACATATGCGTATACAGTATATTGTCTGTGTATGTATTATAAATATGTTTATGAGTTTATTAAGGGTATAATGAGGTGAAAACATCTCATCAAGGGGAGTCAAATTCAGGCACCCTCCATTTCGCAATGTCATTCATTCCTATAAGTTCAGACTCCAGAGGCTGAAACTTTTGAGAAAAAAATAAATAACAGATAAAGGAAAAAGGAGCTGTTTCTCCAAGCTTTCTGGATTTTGTCCAAGGCGCCCTGCTGTGTGTAAAATGAGAAGCTGTCCCTTTTTTCTATAGATTGCTTAGTTTCTGAGGCTGACAGAAACTGAACAGGACGCATGTTTCACGATGTCGCACATCTTCAAACTGAAGTAAAAAACCCGACTCAGAACCCCACTCTCTCCATCCTCACAAATAAACACCCTCTTTACTGTCCTAAAGGGAAAACCATCCTTCGAGAAGGTCAAATAGCTTCATATAAAACCACAATTACATTTTATTTACTGACCCAATCACATTCTCAGTATAATAAGATGCATTTTGGACATACTATTATCTAGCCAAAATATTTGATGGAAGGTAGATACCTAAATCAGTCTCTCTGTTTAATAAAAGAACTGGCAACTCTTTATATTAAGTGCACCTTCATAATGCATTCATTATGCAATTATAGAACATTAAGTGCACCTTCATAATGCATTCATAGAACATTCATAAGTAGCATGCAAGTACACTTTAACATCATAACATCCCTTAACAACTTTAATATACATTAATAACAAACAAAATTACGTAATTATGCTATTATAATGTTTGTTATTATTATATAATATCTGTTATTAATGTATATTATAGCTGTTAAGGGATGTTAGGATGTAAAGGTATACATGCATGATGTTTATGAATGATTTCTGAATACTTAATGAATACATTATGACGGTGTACTGAACGTTTTATGAATGCAATATAAAAGCATCATGAAGGTGGAGTTAATGTAAAGCGTTACCAAAGAACTTAAGAATGCAATATTTGCACATTTTCCGCGGTTATTAACATACTGATGAATATTGCATAAAACTCCTGCAGTACTCAGATCAAGATGCAACACAATGTAAGATATTCTGTGAACAAAATTCAAAGAAATGTTTTATGCTGGTGTCAAACTGAGGTCAAGAATTTCTGTCTACATTGGTAGAAAGCACACCACAAGAATGATACAATGACATGTTTTTCTTACAAGAACACATCTGTCAATGATATGTAATGTAAATTGAATCTATGGATTATAACAAATCGTAGAACAATCATGTAAATAGCTTGTAAAAAGTTAATAAAATCACATTAATTAAAAAACAATAACCTGCCACAATACCAGGTCTGAACGCCTACATTCCAGGTGATATTTAACGTCAGATTAGTGTTTGTTATTTTGTTCAACATTGCACATTGAAAACATAGCACATCTGATGACTCAGTAACAGGCAGCAGTGAGTCGGCCTACATTTACATCGACTGGGAAAGATTTAAAAAGCTTTAGTTATCATGTATATTACGAACATTAACTTCTCACCCGGTAACCATACCTATGACATTCAGATATCAGTTGAAAGGGTTAACTAGCTGAAAAAATTAGAAACTCATCTGCAGACTGGAAGAGTGGCCAGTTGTTTTGCCGGACCAAAGCTTAAATGTGTGGAGCCCACACACTGCACTGAGTGCTAAAGTCAGACCCAACTAAGCAAGTGATGATAAAGAAATAATGTACAATGGGTGAGATCGGGGTCATAGGAACCAGGGGCGGGGGGATGTGTGCTGCTCACTATTTAACTTGGCATCATTCAACCTGCCCCCCTCCCAAAAAAAATTTAAAAAATAGGCCTTGGCAGTTCAGTTATTAAGTTGTGTCCCCCTCGCTCTTTCCTGTGCCATTGGGTGAGGTCATTCATGAGCAGGTACACATGGTAAGGGCATTTTGATGGCTGTGAAGATGCAGCTCCCACATTTCACATTCCAGGTCCAATAAAGGAATGGCAGTCGCATGTATTTATGCAGCAGATGGTTTTATTCAAAGTGACATGCAAGTGGGGCAGATGCATTATAAGCATATCGCTGTCGAAGAGCCAACTAGGCGTGAATGGAGCTTGGCTGAGCTTCCAGTGAACAATCGGTGCATGTTCGCATTGGAGCAAGAGCTATATTATACTCACAGAAATAGCAAGATCCTAATGAGAGCCATTCAAATCAATGACGAGCGCAAAAATAAGAGCCTTCAGGATATACAGGATACGTTTACACCTAGATGCTGAACAAACTGTACTGCCAATATGCTACACTGCCAAAGAGAACTGATGAGGTAGAAAATGAAATGCACCTAATCTTGATGTAACTGAAGTAGGTCATACTGAAGAGACAGCAATGGGTCACCTGGAATCAAGACCCCAAAGTGCAAAAAAATGGAGCAAGTTGGCAATAAACATTTATTGGAGTCAGGCAAGGTTATTATTGTCATGACATGCTCAGTGCTAATAGATTAAGCTATGTATCCAGAAGACTTAGCTTGCTGATTCTAAATCCAATTAATAACCAGTACCCACTGTTGGAAGTCTTATAAAATTTAGTGGGGTAATTTGACTTTTTTTGTGCTAACAGAGAAGTTCATGTGATGGGTCAAGCTGTTTGGAAGATAAAATCAATCGATCAAAGGTGGAGGATGTAGTGTTTTGTCAAAGGGGAACAACAATTTCCCTGAATGACATTAGACTCCTTTCTGCCAGACAGTACTATAAGCAGTATGGGGTGGAATGAGAGCAAGGCACCTGGGATATGTATGAATTTGAAAATACTTCTGTTTCAAGGCCTATGTGGAGGAAGACTACACATTCTAGGATAGAAATATGCCCAAGTTCATGTTTGCTGTGAAAACAGATATTAGCTATACAAAAGAACCGCTTAATTCAGTTCCTCTGCTTTGAAACTGGCAGAGTTGGGTAATTCAGGTCCAGAGAGTAAAAGTCCAATTGAATACTCTGTGACTGTGACTCTTTATGCTCAACTGGTTGGTTGAAACAAAATCTTGGCCTGGACTTTTACTCTTTGGACCTGAATTACCCAAATCTGGAAAATGGACACTTTGAATGAGGCTAAAGCTGACATTGGACCTATAACTGGAGGTGGGAGCCTATGGGTTAGACACATCCCCTATGCAGAAGGATAAAGAGAAAGATCAGGGATATTACATCATCAGCAGGAGATTCAGCAGATTCAGGCCCAGTTGGTGGGAGGGGCCAGTATATGCTGTGAAACCTGTTCACCAAAGAACTGTTTATTAATGTATTCTAGTGAAAGCAAGAGTTCACCATAATAATTTATTATGGGTAAATAATAAGTAAAATAATTTTTATTTGAACATTGCTTAAATCAGGAATAAGGTGTGGTGATGGTCAGACAGTAGTAGTGTGAAGTTACAAATTGATTAGGAACATTAGTAACTGTCGAGTGAGTAGACAATAACAAGACATGACGATATATGTAAATGCCAAAAGATGGCTTATAGATGGGGACGGACTGACAGGCCTTCAGCAGTCAATAGGCTTCTTGGCAAGACATAGTTCTCATTCATAAAGAAGAGAAATTAGTGTTTGTTTATGTTTATCAGGACTATTAAGATAAATTGCTAATAATAAGGTGTGAAAAATTCATGTGAATTTACATCTAAGCAAGTTATTTTGGGTGGAGTTTGTTGGTTAATTGTGTGGGTGTGTAATGTTACAAAACCCATGGGATTTGGTTGTGGAGGGTGTGGCAAATTGCAATCACATCTGCAATCTTCTTTTGAAGCATGTCAATCAAAATAGAGCCTGCATTAAGTGAAGACGCCGATTGCTAATCCCTTCTCTGAGTAATGGGGGAGGAACTCAGAAAATATCTTTTGAGGCAGATATGGGCAGATTCCTCTAAGTAAATGTCCTGCCGTTTATGAGTTATTCTTTTTTATTAGTTTAATATTAATTTTTAGCGATAGGCTATAGCAGGTATGGCTAGGAGCACATATGAAGGGAGAACCTGTATGGACAAAAGGGGAATAAATTGCACCAAAGCTAAGGCAGTTACAGCTGCAGACACAAGGAAGAAAGAATGATGTCACATTTTGTGCAAGACATCCCTGTCCAATCCACACAGGACATGGAAGGCTGCCATCTTGGGCCCACGAATCAATTCATACATTTTTGGAAACATTTGACATTTGTGAGTACAAGCACCTCACATCATATGAGTGAGTCAACAACAGATATAACTAATGCTAAGAGAACAGGGGAACCGTACTTGAGTGCATGTGAATGTTAGTATTTTTAACATAGAAAATAGAAGATAAACCAAACTGATTTTGATATAAAGGAATAAGGACTTCAGTGTGTTTATGCAAGGTAGGTCTCTTAAAAGCAGATGATGTCCAGATATATATGCAAGGAAAATTCTAGAAGAAAAATGTGCCCAGCAATATGTGGTGTGAGGCACTGAAAGAAAAATTTAAAAACCCAATTAAAAGCAAATGAAATGACCATGTATGATCAGTTGTGTGATTGGCAGATAAATGTCTTTTTGGTACAGGTGCACATGAACGTTTAAGAATACTGGATTCAGCATTTGCTTTTTTTTCTAACATGCCATTATTGCCGGAGCTATAAGAGCTTCTGATGACAGCCGTGGTGACCACTACCCCTCTGCACATTTTCACAACTTTGGCATCTGATTGGAAAAAAAGCAAACTACTGCTCTGCAGTCCTGGTTGAAGACGAAACCTCAGGGGAACAGAGCAAAGGTTGGAATTCACAATCCCACAAAGATCAATAGTGAGAAACTTTCCACAGTTCTTAACAAAAAAACATTCTCCTTCATTCCAGTGTTTAAGTGCAAAGTAAAAAGGAAGTCTAGCCACGTAGGTAGACAAAGAGCTTGATTCTTCGAGGGTATGATCACACGCCTTTTTTTTACTTTGTCTAGTTGCTATTACAAGGATCATTTTGTTGACTTACAAAAAGCGTGTGGGAACATTTTGATTGATTCCCTCAGTCCCCTGACAGGGGTACACATGTAAGAATGAGCCACTAGAGCTCTGCTACATCATTCAGGCCCCTCTGCAGTCTCTTCTTTTTTCACAGCCTGTGTGATCAATGGTATAATTAAAGTCACATTGAAGTGTTCCAGGTCACCTATGTACACTTACACATGTCCTGATTTTCCACAGTTCAATGCATTCCTGGGTCAACAAGGGAAGGGCTTGCTTATCACTTCTGTAACCAATCACAGTCTTCATTGTATGACATCACTACATTAACTCTCACGCCTACCCTGGGGTCATTTTGACCCCAAAGGCACATGTCAAGGGACTTCTCATAGTCACGTAATTATTGTAGGAGCATGTAAGAGTTCATTAAAACTAGTGTTTTCTGTTAAGTGGCAAGGTGCACAGATTTGCAAAGTACCCATTTTATTGTGTATGCCTTTTATTAAGGTACAG
This sequence comes from Paramormyrops kingsleyae, assembly GCF_048594095.1. Lineage (NCBI taxonomy): Eukaryota > Metazoa > Chordata > Actinopteri > Osteoglossiformes > Mormyridae > Paramormyrops > Paramormyrops kingsleyae. Next base: position 19,101,329 of record NC_132801.1, on the reverse strand, counting down.
GTCATAGACACAAAACATATGAACATGCTTACCTGCAAAGGCTGTATGGAGCAATGTTAGGGAGTGTCTTTATTATAATAATAATAAGAAGAAGAAGAAGAAGCTGGGGGTTAAAGACCTTGCTCAAGGGCACACAGACATTATTCTGCTGAGGCTGGGCTCCAGTTGGTGATTTTCTATCACAGGTGCAGAGGTTTAGCCTGCTGAGCCACAAACACAGCAACCCCCCCCCCCCCCCCGGAGTTTGAAAATGAGAAAAAAAACAGACCATTGTGGTGATGTCATACAATGAAGACTATGATTGGTTAAAAGAAGTGAACTGCAAGCCCCTCCCTCGCTGACCCAGGGACGCTTTGCACTAAGGAAAATCAAGATGTCCGTGCACGCACGATTGAAATTTGGAGCAAGCTAGATGAACACTTTTCAACATACATACACACATCCATCCATCCATCCATCCATCTGTCTGACAATTTATCCTGGTTGGGATAACAATATAATAATAAGGCAGCTAAAATTATTGTGCATATACTGTATGTCTTTTAATAGATCCTCAAACATAATTAAGTAGTAGCATATATACGTTATATAATTTATATATATGTATTGTACAGTATGCAACTTAGCTTTTGAACCATTTGTGGTTTTGCACACACAGTCCTTACGATTAAGTTGCATATTTGTGATTCGTGAGCATCACCTTGTGGACAACAGTGTAAATACCATTCACTGCGCAACAGCCATTCAAACGTAAGCCAGCAAAATTGAAAGACTGACATTAATCACAACTGTGTAACTACTGCAATAATAAGCTGTCATTTCATGTGATTTTCAGAATCCATTTGACCTATCTTGAACCTTTCCTACTTGGATTTATTTTAAAAATGTATCATTGGTCTTTTTAAACCTTACTTTAGATGATCAGCAGATACATAGTTCACCCATTGTCTATACAGCAATGCCTAATCTGATACCAACCGTAAATATGTCACACCTTCAACAAACTTCTACTGATGAAAGTTTCTGAAAGTATGAGAACTTTGACTTTTTTTATAAACCCAACTTTATTATACCCTTACTCACAAAATTTTAAGAGTTGTGACATACATCAGCACTTAAAGTACCAGCTTTTTACCATGACCACAGGGTCACGGTGAGTCTGGAGTCATTCCCAAGATGCACAGGGCAGAAGGCCGGGCATTCATTGGACAGCATGCGAGTACATTAGCACACATTCACTCACACACACAAACACTAACTGCATGTCTTGGGAGTCTTGGGGTAAGAAACCAGAATTTCTGTCCAAACAATGGAAAGCTTCCACACACACAAAACAAAACATTGTAAAACAGATGTGACAGAATTGTTGTTGAATGATATTTCCTAGTTTCCTGTCTGAAATGCATAGTATTACTATTCAACTTTTAAATACAGTAGCTTCATAATGGTTGCCCTTTACTGGTACTAATTAGACTTCCCAGCACTGTTTGGGTGGAACTGGAATTATTACATAATGGTATGACTGCTTCTGCATATATGTGGGTGTGTTTTTTTATATAGTGTATATTCACATGACATTTTCAACCAACAAAGTAACTGCCAATCACAAGATCTTTTGACGAATTGCTCACTAAGGGGAACCTGCAATAATGAGTTTCCTGAGAGCTGAATGACTGAAAATATGCAATTTTGAACTGCTTATTGGCCCATTTTTAAATAAAATGAGTCGATCAGAGCACAAAAGTGACCATGATGCAATGATCACTGCTGTGTAACTGAGTTACTGAAATAAGCCCCTATCCAAGCATATCAATCACTTTTGATTTAATGTATAAATCATGAAGCATGGAGCACGGGACCCAGTGGATAGTCCATCATAGGTCAGACACCCACAAACAATCATACACCAAGCATGACTAAGAGGCATTGACTCACTGCTTTTGGACTGCAGGAGGAAAGTGGAGTACAGAGAGGTAACCCTCTGAAACACAGGGGGCACAAGCAAGCTCCACATACAGCTTATGAATATATATATGGAAAATAATTTCTATATGAACATTGCTTAAATCAGGAATAATTTGTAATGCTGGTTAAGTCCCCCGGAAACATGACATCAGGGCAGCGGGTGGCTCAGTGGGCTAAGCCTGTGTGCCTGTAATCAGAAGGTCACCAGCTCAAACCCAGCCTCAGCACATCTGCAGGTCCTTGAGCAAAGCCCTTAAAGCTATGGGTGGCTGCCCTTTGTAGACAACTTACTCTATGAAGAAGAGCAAGTTGAGGGAGGCATAAAGACAATTTCCCCAAGGGGATTAATAAAGTGTCTGTTATTATTATTATTATTATTACATTGTGAATGAGGCTCACAGACTGTGAAATGGTAGGTACAGTCCACGACGTGTGACACTGTGGGTGCAGCTGTCAGGCTTATGCATCATATGCGTCTCGTAATGACCAGTTATCCTGCCCTGACTGTGGTCACATGTGGCACCTGTGTTTTACCCTTTGCATGTAAGGTCTCAGGCCTGGGCTGGTACTGTAGGTTGAGCATTTGTTTTTGCATGTAATTGTGGTTAGTGTTGCAGGTGTCGGTAGTCTTTGTATTTCCTCGCTTGCATGTACCTACTTTGTGTGCCAGTAGAACCCGCTTGGACTCTGCATATGCATCCCGGGCTCCCTGTACCCCTGCCCAGGCGTGACGTGACGGAATGCTCAACGTCAGCCAGTCAAAGTGCACAACAAGTCCTGTCGGCCCCTAATCATAGGCCGGTCGTCTCCGGCACCCCTCTCCTGTCTCCTGTGCCATCGTCACCGGTCTCCCTTCCTCTCATCATTAGCACCCCATTTCCATCTCCCATCCTGTCATCTCCGGACGTGTCTCCAGTCCGTTCCAGTCCTATCGTCGCTGCCTTGTCCCCAGTCTTCCCAATTGCCGGCCCTAGTGCCATCTCCAGTTGTTTGGTGACATGTTGTTGCCAATCCAGTTTTTTTTTTTTTGTATCCTGCACCGAGGCCATCTCTGGCCAGTAACAGGGACCCCAGGCGAATCTAGGAAGTAACATGCCATGCTGCATCCGAGGGGTCGTCCAGCAGGTGGCAGTGTTTTACGGCGTTCACCATGTCTTGGGAGATGGGTGGTAATGTCAGGCTTTCCTATTGTGACTCTTAACTGCCAGTCATCCTACCCCAGTTGCCCTCATGTGTGGCACCTGTGTCTAAGCTGGAAGCCAATGATCCGCCAGCTTACACATATCTGCATCAAGAACTGACTATAAAAGGCAGAGTAAAAGATTGCCATACACTCTTGTCAAATGCCTTGGGGTGACTCTGTTGTGAAAGGAATATGCTGTAGAAGCAATCCAAAAACACAGCATAGCATTTAATGAACAACTAAACAATCATTTTTAACATGAATGATTTAACACTAAATATAAATACGATTTACCAACACATGGGAATAAGCAGAACAGCTGCACTCCCATAGTGAGCTCATGCTCAGAAAGGCTGACCACTTCCTCACATGCTCTACTTCCACCACCAACATCACATGCTCCTTCCCACAAGCAAGCGGATATTTTGTGCTAATCAAGTCACAAGCTGGCTCCCTAACAAGCGCAACTTCCTCTCAAGGAAGCCATCCATCTTCCAAACATTAATCCAGTATGGGGTTAGGGTTAGGGTTAGGGTTAGGGTTAGGAAGTGTGAGGCAGAACACTTCCCACTGCACCACCGCTTAACACTAGGTGTATGTCTGGGGCTGTTCACTTTGCCCCCCCCCCCTCTCTATCTATCTATCTATCTATCTATCTTTTTAATACACACTTCCATCTCAGGGCATAATGCTCCTTTTCATACAAATCATGGCGATAGCAATCACTTTTCACTTTTGAAGTTCTTAAAATGTATCTGCACATCTCTGTATCATTTCCATGTGACCTGTTCACCATCTGCACTCAGATTGCACGTGTCCTACGGGGACACAGCCAGGAGGGGACAGCAGTTCGTTGCTCAGCAGGCGCACACACACTAAGGTCGCCTGTGTACCAGAAAACAATGCCACTGGAAGTCAGAAGGATGCCCCTGCGAACAGAAGGGAAATGAGGTAGCTCCTTAAACACTCCACTAGGTCTGGATACAAAACTGTGAAACACTGTAAATAATTACCACAACTAAGTAACAAATTTAAGAATATGCTGCTTGATCTGGTGTGTCCCTAAGAGGCTTAGGGTTAGGGATCTGTCCCCATCTCTAGAGGGTTATGGGTTTAAATCCTGTAGGTGGTACAGTAATCATGTCACCACTTGGCACGAGAGCAAGGTCCATATCCTAGCATAACATATGTCTGAGATTAAAAGCTTCATTTCATATATCTGATTAGAGGGGCTGATTTGGTCTTGTCATGTCAAATCTCTTCCCAAGTCCAAATTCCTTCCCCCTGTGACATATCGCTCAGCTGTTTTGCCGATAACACAATCGTGATGATGCCGTTTCAAAATACCCTGTAGCCTTCAAGTTTACTCATACCGCTGCAGCAAGCATTCACATCAGTAAAATATTTTTACATGTTTTTTTGAAAGTGTGTATATATTAATTATTTTTAAAAATGTTTTACATATAGCTTGATAGTATAACCAACATGTTCTATTACATTATGAATTTACATTCGGCTTGAAAGTGACATCTATTAAATAAATAGATAAACTTGGAGGAGAGGAGAAATTCGACATGACAGCTGCTCAGTTTTAAAATAGAATTTCAACATTTCCTTCCGAGATAAAATGCTATATAAGATAATATGGTACCAAAGAAATTAACAAAAACAAATTATAGTAACAGTTAAATTTCCCCTGCTTTCATATTATACATTTGGAGATAATGTATTTAAAGTACAAAGTAAAAGAATGTAGGCAAAGTAAACATCTTTGTTTGCCTGCTAATACATGCCTGGAACTGAATGTCATTTCTATGTAATAAACTGATACTGTTTATTTAAGAAGAGAGACTGAATGAAGGTGAGCCAGTCGTTGCTAAATACCTGCATTTATCTTTTTATTTGGTGAATCTCCCTAGACAGAGGAGGACGGCCCAATTTAACCTCTATTCAGTCAGAGGCTCAACACATTGATAGTAGTAGTAAAGTTCACTCAGCTACACTCCAACGAGTTCATTCCTCTTTCAGTATTCATCAGGATATGGCTCATTTCTGTGTGTTTATAGTTGACTTGTGGGTGTTACAGGCTCAATGCCGCACCCAGTGCTAGACATGCACTTTGCTCTTACCCCATAGACAAGTCACAAGTCAACCACAAACACACAGTAATGTGAGCTCCTCACTCTGCTCTGACAACCAACACTCCGTCCGAAAGTGCCATTAACTTCCCAGCTTCCATTATGGTATCTTTTGGATAAGCATGTGTGGAATTAAGCACAATCTGGATTTATCGAATCAAACCACAGACATGATAATAGCATATTCATATACCCACGGGTGCTTTCTCTGTATGCTAACACTACAGAGGTTAATGCTGGGGAACTGATTGCCATTTTCTTATAGGCAGGAATATTGAAAATGTCACAGATCATCTACTAGCAGCCAGCAGTGCATCCAAGATTGATCCGCCCATTGATTTTAACATCAAGGGGGCCTACTGAGGGTGGAGCCAGCAAACTGGTTCCGTAACCACAGTACTGTGGTGGACCTGGAGCTCATCACAAGAAGCACAGGCAGGGGACACCATGGATAAGATGCCAGTCCCAAACAGATGTAATTGAATAATGATCAAACCAGCCACTGAAACGGGTGGTGAGGATGGCTATTGTCACTGAACAAAGGGGACTGCTGCCTATAAGAGCTCTGTCATCATTAAGCTGTACACTCCCGGCTGTGAAGAGCATCTATCCATCACCCACAATCTAATCATCCATGTAATCAAAATTATCATTCATGTCCATCATTAATTTAAGGACCACAAACCAATCTTCATGGGACATGTCGATTGGGAGAGTATGTATGCATTTTTATGAGTAGTTCAAAATTGTGTGGTTTGGAAAAGCAAAGAAAATATACACTTTGGAAGGTTCAATTGCTCATTTACATCAACAGCCGAATATCACGGAATCGTGTGGATGAGACATTATATACTTATGTTGAATAGGCTCTGTTACTGATCTTTCACTTTAGAATGGGCAAGACATATGACCTTAGTGGTTTTTAATGTGTTATGATTGTTGATGCCAGACATAATGGTTACAGTATCTCAGAAACAGTCACTATACTGGGATTTTCTGTGTTTACAGAATTTATAGAGGATGGTGAGATTTAAAAAAAAGTGGCCAGTGGCAGTTTAATGAGCGCAAAGGTCATCCAAGTGCAAACATTTCATTGACGAAACTTCATAAGGAAAGTTTCCGGCATCTTGTTGAATCTACGCCTCGACGAATTCTGGCTGCTTTATGGGTAAACTTGGATGTATGCGGATGTACCCAATAAAGTTCCCACTGAGTATAAATATTATTATTAATTGTTAAAATCTTTTGTTACATAATTTTATTAATATGTTTGCTCTGGACTCCAATCCATCGCAGGGTATAAACTTACAGTACTACTGTATGGTACTACAATTAAGCAGCACCCACTCCAGTGAAATCAGATAATAGGAGATCCACATATAGAATGATGCAATAATTCCTTTTTTGACTGTGCAGCATGACAAAGTGATGGCGCTATGCACGCGTGAACGACCGATTTGTACAGCGAGTGGAGCGATACAAATTAAGCTTTCAGTAAAAGAGGAACGTCTCAATTTCATATTCATTTAAACACCTCCTCATTCAAATTGCAATGTTTTTAAAAAGCATTTAAGTTAACATTAAATCAGAGCAGAGTATAGCGCGACACCTTTTACTATTACGTTTGTGTAACTGTGATGGATCGATGTTATGATGTTATGGCTATATGGTAACATGGATTAGAAGAGACCTGAATTTTATTCCTTGATCTTGTTCCAAAGAAGCTTAAAATAATTTCACTATCCGCAATGTCAATAATTTATAGGCGATATTAATTCCGATATTAAATTTCATATTTGAGATCGAATATTATCGCGTACACCGATATTACGCAGAATGACGTTGTATATAAGCACTTGCACCCGGTAATACGCGCTTCCGAGCGCATTGGGGTTCGTGTTACACTCTCAGCGTATTGTTTATTCTGCGGGGAGTTTAGTTACACCTGCCACCTATGGGGAGCGCTGGCAGGGCTGGCGCGCGGCACCGGCACTGCGTTAGGAAGCCGTGACGTCACAGCTCTCACCTTTAGTGTCTCCACACTGCCACACACACACAATCACACACACAGAAGTTTGACAGTTTGCGTTATAGGCTGCCTTCAGCAACGGGCGTACGTCCGCGCTCGCCGTCTCGGCACCTACACTTTTGCTCCCTGTTTTTTTTTATTATTATTATTATTTAAAAAGAATTACTTTTGTTCTTGTTTTAGTCTGGTCCAAATAACGCTCCTCGTGTTCGTAAACGGGAGTATCTCATCTATGGTCCGCGCGTTTTGTTACCTTTTTTCGTTTTCCAGTGAATAATAGGATACCGGCTGGTTTTGATAGTGGAAATTAGGACTGCAGAGGAATACGAATATGTCCAGGGATCCGGAAGAGGTGAACAAGCTCACCGAGAGTACGTACAGGGTAAGGCGGATTTCGGACGCGCGATTACCGTCTCCCATGCCGGTCACGTTACGGGCCGCTCCGGCTTTTTCCAAGTGCCTCCCTTTTCCCATTAGGAGCGCCGAGAGAAGTTAAATAGCGATGCTTGTGTTGCACTTCTGGCGTTCAGGTTAATTTAATCTACCGTAGAGATGAAAGTTGAGTCTGTGAGACATTTCCTTTGGTTTTTGCCGATGGAAAACCATGTTTTATGCGATCTCGGGGGGCCGCTGGAGGGACAATGTGGAGCAGACTTATTTGCGCATTCTTTCCCATTACTAGTGTGCAGTCCTCCGATATGGACAGTGTTATATAATTACATTTACTGCATTGCATTTCTGAAGTAACCTTTATAGAATGAGAGGCGACCAGGCGACACGTCATATTTACATTATTGGTGTATCTTTCGCATTTGCTTTGGTTTTCTGGCATCGGTTAAACAGGTATATGCATTACAAAAGCTTGGCATTACTGATTACTGGCCTCATTGGTTTCCACCAGCATTTTTTCAGTGGCACACCCAAGTAGTTTCAACAGGGACGACTTGTGTTAATGTTCCAGTAACATGGGAACTTTATTTTGAATGTACTTTGAATGTTTTGTTATTATTCCTTGCAACTCTTTGGCGTTGCTGTTAACTTTATATAGAAGACGGGGCTGACGACTATTTGATGGTGTCGAATTAAATTTATCCCGGCAGTATTACACTTACACGTAGTGGCAACCGGTTAGTTAAGCGCGGTGAAGAAACTTGTTTGTTCTTATTATCTGGGTGTACGCGATACATGACTTTTTCATCATTGTTTAAGAGAGGGTGTGCCTTGGGAAATCAAAGAGGACCTGTCGAGCATTTTATTTGGGGAGCATTTCAATAAAATTTAAACTTTTAAGGTAACGCTGAAGGGACTTTGCACTACAGGAACAGCTGTATGGAAGAAAAATAAAGTTAATAATTAAAACAGGTTTGTGTGTGACATGCCAACACTTGTGCGCGTTTGGGTTTGATTCTCATTTGAAATAAACGTGAATGTATACCCGATTGAAGCAACTGAATCGTCGCTTTAACTTTTTATTTAGCCTTATTTTTAATAATTTACCTCACAAATTACCCAGTATGTAGGCAGGTGTGCCACCTGGAATGTGACCTGTTGCATAAATTGTAAACACAAAAATATGTCTCTCTCTCCTTCACACTCACTCACACGTACCACATATATAAAATATAAATGTTTTATTCCTGCATATGTTTCATAAGTAGTTTATATAAGCATAGAATGTAGGAGACAGGGAAGTTGATGGTACCACATGGTATGTGTTAGCATTAGCTGAACTTTGGTTGCAAGCTTCTTCACAGATAGACTCTCAGTGCATTTCTGATAAATTACCCAGTGGTACTGTAACACACCTCAAATATGTACATGTTTTGGATTAGGTTATATTATGAAGTCATTACATATTTATTCAAGTAATATGAAGTCAGGTAATAATATGAAATTAGTTGGGTAATAAGTGGTACTTGGCTACATTTTCTTTTGCTAAACTGCAGTATTTAGTGTCTCAGTAATCTAAATCTTCTCCTGGCAAATACAGGGCGCTATCAGAGCAGGTCTGTCACAAAGCATAAAATATACATTGTTATTACAGGCAAGCACTATAGGTTTAGATCCAAGGTTAAAGATAATGAGGTGCTTCCTGAATGTTCCCATACTTATCTTGCAATCACGTGCTGTCGAAAGATGTCTAGTCCTAGGTTTGCCATTACTTTCTATTGAGCTGCTTACCATAGTTGGTGCATCCTGAGAACCTTAGCAGTCTGATGTTAGAGCGATTTGGTCATGTGTTATGGTGATAATCAGGGTTTCTCTATTTGATATTTGCTTAACGGAAAAAAAAAATCTGTTGAAATGGAGATTGAAAGTAGACTACAATAGGAGGTGAAACCAGAAGATCCTGTCCAAACCAGATATCTGATCACTATCCCGTTGTCTTTCAAGGAGGAGAAAAAAAAATATCTATCACCATGTGAGTTTCTGGTAAATACATATGATTCATTTGTTACTCTAAATGGTTATGGTGACTTTGCTTATAGGTAAATACTACATTCAGCATGGCAATATTAACAGGCTTTACTTTGGGGTGGGGGCTGGGGGTACTTTGCAGGGTTTCCTTCGTATATTGGGTAGAGTCGATAGAGCTGATAACCCTCACGAATGTTTTTCTATCCCATTGTTCCCTTACAGTTAAAAAAAAAAAAAAAAAAAACAACAATTTCAGCATGAGCTTCAGTGCTGGAAGGTAGCAAAAGCCAAAGTTAGCCTATCTCTTTTGTAGGTGGAATGTGTATATGCAAGGCTTAACGGCTATAAGTTATCGTATCCTGCATCTTAACATATTTTGGTCGGGTCAATGTGCACAGGGAGGGCTTAGCTGGCTGGCTGCTCTTGCTTGGTTGTTGGGAATTAAATTTGACAAAGCGAATATGTTTTGGCAGCACGTATATTTTCTTCATTGACTTCTGATACAAATCAATAAAAACGTTTTCATTGTTTTTATCCCCCTTTGAAAACAAAGGATCATTTTATTCTGTTCAAAGGTTTTAATTTTATTTGCTTGGAAATGTACAAGTTTGGCTGGTGACAGAAAAAAAATAAGCTTAGCATATAGTACAAGCAAATGTACTGTAAACCCATGATAATAATTTCTGTTTGATTTTAACTGTAGCTAATCATTTGTGCTTTATGGTGGCTGTCATTCCTTGTTGTTCAGTTTCTTCTGCATCTGTCCATTTCATGTCATCCATCATTTTAATAATATTGAATGATACTTCATCAAATTAGTATTTCATACATATAGTTTTCATGCTTTTTAACTCCTTTCTGAGACTTGGTAAATGTTTGCCAAAAGTGACATCAATTTTTATGCAAAACCCACACTTTGAGGTAATGTAGGACACTAGGAACTGACCCTTAGAATAAAAGCTTGTCAGATCAAATCTTCTTGAGGGACATGCTGTTGTATCCTTGAGCAAAGAGTTTAACCAAAGTAGCTTCAATTAAACTTTCAGATGTAAATGGGATTAGGTATGTAAGCTGCATTAAAGTTTTGGTTCTTTGGAACGTTTAGTTTCACTTTCATCTTCAGGGATTATTGGCCTGATAAAACCTGTTGTAGATGTTTCATCTTTTAGTTACATTGTACAAATGTTACAAAAACAGTTTAGCAAATAACATGTATTGGTTCATATGTGTAATTTTGCACTAATTAATGTAAATCTATTGTTACTTTACACCTTAATATCCTTAAGTCTTATATTGAGTAATCCTCATTTGTTTTGCTACTGAGGCTATATTTTTCAGGGTTATAAATATATTTTTAAAAAGACTTAAGACTTAAAAAAAAACCTCAGAAAGAACCTATTAAAATATTTAGAGATTTATTTTTTATATATATATAATATATATATATATATATATATATATATATATATATTTAAATTTTAATGTCCAAGTGAAACCAACCAGATGCAGTAATGGAGAATAGAGAAGTCTCCGTTCAGCAACTGATTTATTCCCATATGTGTCCCTTTTGGGAGCACCGATTCAATTTGGATGCAAATCTGGTAAACTAGTAATTAATCTGGTTTTGCCAAACCATTTTCCAAATGTCCATTGAAGATAATTCAAGTTCATTTTTGGGAGTTTACCTCTGGTTGGGTTATGGATGTAAACAAATTTTGTATTAAATTTTCTTGTGAGGTGAAATGTACAGTACAAATTTACCATTTAATCTCATTAGTGTGGCAATATTCCTACAGGATAAGATTTTTGACTATGCTTTTCCCCCCACCCAGAATGTCATGGAGCAGTTTAACCCTGGGCTCAGGAACCTGATCAACCTGGGGAAGAGCTATGAGAAGTCAGTGGCAGGTAAATTTACACATTTAGCTGGTGTTTTAGAAGCATTTTTATATCTTACTTAAACACTAGAGATTCCCATTTATTAATGAGCTGGCATATCAAGAAGCCATAGAAAGGCAGCTGGTGAAGTCATTCTGCATTTGTTCCTTTGCAGCAATGACCATAGCTGGAAAAATGTATTTTGATGCCGTTTCGAAGATTGGGGAAAATGCAGCCGTGTCGCCAGTCTCCAGGGAATTGGGTGAGTTTTCAGCTGAGGAATCTGGCTGACTTCAATGTGAGCTCAGTTTTCTGCTCACACATCAATTACCAAATGCTTCAACCTGATTAATGAATTCCAATGTGTCCTGGATGAGTTCACTCTGGCTGAAACTTGATATTATCCACATTACATACAAGTACAGTAGATGGTCAGAAAACATTCTGATGTTTACTAGATGGGTACTGTTTTGACCCATACTTGTTAAAGGAAACTAAATTCCAAAACTCTTTTGAAAACAGTTGAAATGTATCTTTGAATATCCATTAGACCTGCCTTGCTATGTGGTAGTGCATCATTTATAAGCATTTGGTCAACCTCTTAATGGAAATGTGGTATGCACAGTGAAAATTTCTGTTTAATCTTACCACAAGTTTCCACTCTTCACCGCAGTGTTGATGCTATATGTTGATTATGGGTGCTAACATTGGTTAATTTATTTTGAAATGTTTGCATCTTCAAGACAATGGATGTCTTAGTCTGTTTGGTTCGCCATTGATGAACTGCAATATAGTGCAGTTTTTCTTTTAAGTGATGCATGCTTTATTAAAACATGTCTTAATGCCTGATTTATTTTGTCTTTTTCTGTTTCCCTGGTATTAGTAGAAATAAAAGAGAGTGGTATAGAGAATTCCGACTGTTTTCCAATCATGAAGATCTTAATCACATAACACAACTGCAGATAACTTCCCTGTTATGACACACTGAGCATCTGTCTTGTTGACCACAGACAAACAAATGATCTTATCCCATTTCCTCTGAAGAGCATGTGCTAATTTGGCTTGTTAAGCTTGTCGGCTTCTCATTGTTCTCCATTACTGCCGACTCGCCGGGTTAAATCACTGCAGATCTGCGCCGGCTCTGTGTGGCCATGTGTGCGAGGCCTCGGCTCCCCGGCCGCCCCGCGCGGCAGTGTGAATTCTCTCATACGCTGCACAGCAGGCAGCAGCAAACAAGCAGAGCAAACAGCCAGACAGAGGCTGCTTTTCTCCCCCCCGCCATCTGCCACTTTAAGTATACCGCAGGCCCTCGTTTGAAGGCGCTGGTGCAAAAGTCAGCTTGTCTAGACACAGCTGGCTCTTGAAAGCAGAATGAGTGGATTCTTGTCTGGAGGAACTTTATTCATGTTACAAGTTATCCATCTCTGTTTGTGGACAGAACTTCTGAATCAAGTTTGGTGTACGCTGTGGAATATTTTGAATCTGTTGGTCTGGTATACCCTGTGGCCTATTACAAATCTGTTCTGGTGTACTCTTTGCCCTGTTATAAGGAAACTTTAATGTTTCTGTCAACATAACATTTATCAGAACTAGGAACTTGTACTAGATTTTTCCAGGACTTATTGTATCTTGCTTTTTGAGCAGCGGCTATATTTTTTGCATTAGGAAAATAGATTCTACTATCCAAATTAGCACTTTATTTAACTCATCTTGGTGTGCCATTTCATTGTTTGTATGGTTTGATGCAAATATATGCTATTTATTTATTTGTTTGTTCATTTGTTTATGTATTCCAGCTGATGGTACAAGTGTAACATTGTTTGTAAATCCACCATGATAAATTATTGCCACAATAAGGATAAACTTCTGTCAGGTCTTTGAGCCAAGACCTACTACAATCATTATCCCTCTATCCACACACTGCATTCTTACTGTAATGTTCACACAGCAATGGCAGGCTTGTAGGCTTAGCTGCAGTCCAAGAATTGTGGTCTTCAAAATAGCAATGTGCCCGTCCTCTTGTGATTCACATAGCACACTGCCAGTTGTATTCTTGTGATGCAATGCTGTATAGCCAAAAGTATGTGGACACCCTTCTTAGTTAGAGGAGTTCACTAATTAAGCCGCACCCTTTGCTGACACACCTGTATAACTAAGCACATCCAATCACCAGCAACAATGGTGGCAGCAGAATGGGTGGCCGTACAGAAGAGGTTCGTGATTTTCAACTTGGCACCATCACGGGATGCCGTCTCTTCAACAAGTCAGTTTGCTATATTTCTGAGCTGCTATAGTTACCCTGGTTAAGTGAAGCGATGGCGAAGTAGAAACATCTTGGGAGCAGGGTTATTTGTGAAATTGGAGGCTGCACAAGCTCACGTAAAGGGACCTTATCACCCAACATCAAAACACAACCTGAATGGCAGCAAATCCCACCATTAATGTTCCAAATGTAATGGAAAGTCTTCCCAGATGAGCAGAAGAGGCCCCAATAGACAAGCTTAATATGAAACCCCTTGATTTCAGATTGAGATGCTGGACCAGCTGCTGTATACATATTTTTGGCCATATAGTTTCTCTGGTGTTTCACTTTTTAAAGTAAACATTCTTTTAAATACAATGGCTAATTACATTCCTTGTAATTTTATGACGTTGTGGCACCCCCCCACAGTACTCGGCAGATGCCACATACGATCGAGAGAGCAGGGTCCGCCAGTCCCTGGAGCAATTGAGATTAAGTGAAATCACTATGCCAGCCATGGGATTTAAAACGGCAACCTTTCATTGACAGACACAGAATCCTCACCCACGGCCGCACACCGCCTCCTGAGCCGCAGACACATCTACATTGATGACCTAAATAAAAACTTCCACAACATTATGAATTAATCATGAGTATGTTTGCATGTGGGATTGATCCTGAAGTAACTGGCTTAGGATGCATACTGTTCTAGTGCAGAGCAGGACTGCTTTGTAATTTGGGCAAACAAGCATTTCTTTCTACCCTTGGCAAAGACACTGAGTGTATGAGAACCGAAGTTGTTGTCAGGACAGGCATGATTGTAGCTTTCTAATCATCTTTACAGGAAGGCCTGTGAACTCATGACTCACCCAGGGTTAGTACAGCACCCAGGTGATGCTGTGCTGGGTTGAGATGATTTTGACATGCCTGCAGTTGTCAGGTTTTCAGGATTTTTAAGTTATGCCAGCGTTTAATGTTTGAGCCGCACAGCCTTTTCACATCTCTGTGGCTGATATTTGTTAAGCGGAAATGCTAAGTTCCACAATAGGTATGTATTTTCATGTGTAGTACTGTAGACGGTTTGTGAAAGTGTCTCAATGGCATTTCCATAGCTGAGGAAAATGGTATGTTAAAGGTAATCGAAATGCTTTGGTTGCATGTATGATTTGACAATGTAGACACAGCATGCCACTAACTGTAATTTCACTTTTAAATGTCTTGAGTATTGAGTTCTTGATACCGTTCCCAGTTATAGGTAAATGCCTGTGTAGTTCTGAGGCTGGATGTCAGTGTTACTTGGTACAGTATGTGATTTGTACTTTCCCTTTCCTGGGGGGGGGAGGGGGACGACAACTTGAAACAGGACATGGCATTGTGACAAAGATGCATGCAATAGAGACACAGTGGTATTTGTGAGCAGTACCTAAATAAATCAAGCAACCTTCAGGGTGCCGGGAGGGTGCAGCTTGAATGTAGCATTTTATGCATGTTTGCTGACATCATAGCTAATGGAATTTAGAGATGCGCATTTTAACTTTATGCTAAGTCGTTTGTCTCTGGCTACAGAATATGGTCCTGTGCTTGGGAATATCTCATTCCTTCCCTCAATGAATATTGTGGGTGCATAAGACTGATCATGAAAAGCATGAAGAAAGACCAGTCTTGTCACTGGAGATGAACGTTTTGTTGGCGTTGCCGCTAGAGTCCTGGCGGTTTGTTGCCGGTGTCACCTTTCTGTTATGGATAAGGTTCAGGTTTGAGCTTCAACAACATTAAGAAGTTACTCTGCTGACTGAGTGCTCATTTTTTTGCTTTGACTGAGAATCAATCCATACCACTGACAGACGCAAATGTACATGGTAAATGTACCTGTCTCTGATTACATGAACCCCTTTCCAAAACCCACTGTAAAACAAATTTGTCATAATATTTCCGGATTCAGCAAATGCTGGATATATTACTAAGTCAGCAATAAAAGTAGACATTTGGGCAAAGCCCATCCAGACATTCAGAGACCATGTTCCTTCCACAGTTCTTGTCTTATCCTCCATGGATAAGATGGCATGTACGAAGTCAGCAAGTTTTACAAATCTGTTTAAATTTGTTGGGTACTTGAGGTTCTCTGGCCATCTTTGGTCGGAAAACAACATTGAGATTTACTCGAGGACTAGAGGTATTGAGTACAAGTATCATGCTGTGACATTTTCAGTCGTAACGATGCATCCAGCCCTAGCCTTCTATTCTCAACAAAGCCGACCAAATGCCAGTTTGGTATGCAGCAATGGAACACAAGGAGCATACAAGCTGGTGAGAAATGGCAAAGCTGGGTCCAGACTGCCCGGCTCCTTCCTGTCATTCAGTGACCTTGAAAGCACCATTGTGAGTATATGGTGTGACACGCCTCTCTTTACATGTGCTACAAGACCCTGCCCTGCTTCTGCTCTGCTTATCCATATTTCAGTCACCTTATGCCCCAAATCCTCATTACTTCTGTGTACAACCACAGCTTTTTAGTCATATGAGATTAACTGATTTTTTTTGATGTGAACAGAATACAAGGTACAAGATAAGTGGTGTGTTATCAGACTTCACTGCATGGCTGTGATATATATATATATATATATATATATATATATATATATATATATATATATATATATATATACACACACACACACACACACACACACACACACACACACACACACACATTTGGGTTAAATCCCATTGTGAATTTCCATCCATCCACATTTCCCTATGGCTATTTATGATCCGTCAGCCATGGTAAATAATCCTAAACAATAACTGTATTTTTTTATTGTACTCCACACTGTGCTCTAAATAGGAATAGTGTTTCCTTTGATTGTGCCTCTATTTTAGTCAAAGGAACCATTTTGTCATGCGGTTGCTCTTGAGAAAGTGCTGAGTTTCTAGCCTGAAGGGGACTGTCAAGGGCCAAGGTGTAATGTAAAGGTATTCCGCAGCTTTTCTATTTGTAGGATACGACCCATTAACATGCCGGTATGTTCTGCCGTATATTACATTAATAAAGCATTCAGGGAGTGGCCCTTTGCTCTCTCGGTCGTCTCCCTATCTAGTCATTTGGTCATTCATACTCTTCACATTTTTGTCACACCATGGAAAGCAATGATCCCAAACTGCTTGCAGTCCTTCTGGCTTAACCCGAAATGCAGTGTGACACACACTAGTATTCATTATCGTGCACATTTTTATGTGTGATTTACAGTGTTTTTCAGGTTGACTATTATCCGTGGCTGAAAGTATGGCAGGAAGCTCTTCACCACTCCCTACCCTGCCCCCCAGGATTTAGTGTTTATTTACAGTCACAGTAGACATTTGACCATAAACATGGCTGACCTTGACATTAAGATTGTTAGTTTATTTTTTTCACTTTCTCTTGGATGCCCACTTGCTAATAATTTGCCACTTAAATACGGGCCAGCTGCCGAGGATCCTCCTCTTCAGATCTGCTCCCCGTTGTTGACTTTGACCATCTGAGCTCTGAAGTAGTCATCCTTTTTAGGCATGACGTAAGATATCCGTGCCCCTCAGACTCGATCAGGTCAAGTAAGCACAGGCCCATTACCAATGGCTTAGGCAGACGGCTGTCACACTTACAGGGTGCTGACTGGTGAATCTGCGTCTGGTGAGATGGTCCTGAAGGTTGTGGGCAGGGGGTGGGGGGGGGTGGTTTAGGCAAACAGTCATCAGCCCACTGATGACATGAGCATAGCACAATCCCAATCTCTCTGACCAACACCCTTTTTTCCAGTGACCTAGCGGTGTGTCACACTCTACACACATTTGATATATCCAGTCTGCCTGTGTGTGTGTGAGAGAGAGATATGATATACTCATTAATTTCAAACCTGAATGCCATTTATCACAGACTGCTCCTGTAAGGGAGGCACTGTGTAGCACGGCCTGCTTGATTCCCGACATTGCACTGACGCTGTACTGACGTACCAGTAACAATGCTCTGCCTGGTTGCTGTTACTGTTATTTTGGTGTTTTGTTACAGCAGGCAGGTATTGAATGTGTGCTTTGGCTCGAGACTGTGTATTGGGACACTGCCTTTCTGAGTCACGCCGATGTAAAATTAACCAGAAGAAACAACTAATCCATAGCAACCTAACAGAGGTTCTCCCCGAGTCGGCTTCACAGTGCCACTGTAGGTGGGACCTGCCAGTGTTGGGTGTGTTCTTGTAGAAACTCCTTGTGTGCAAATGCATGCAACATTAAACACCCTTGGAAAACAAGGAAGTGGGTTTCTGAAACCCACATTTATTGTTTAGATGCTGATATAGTAAATAGTGCATATAAAGAAGAAATATACAACAAGACACTGACGGAACTATATACATTCATCCAAAATGTCCCAAAAGCCCGATTTTATTAAGTTAGCCTATGTATTCAAGCAAAGGCGAGAGTGGGAAATATTTTCAACATTGAGTAATGATGAAAAATCCGAGGGAACTTGCACAACCATTTGAGTTGCACAATGATGCGGGTCACTTTCGAGCTAGGTGGATGGTTCTGGTGGTGCCGTCTTTCTCAGAACTTTCTCAGAAGATGATATAGCTATAGAATAGGAGCCTTACCTTGCTGACTATAGGTCTAACCTGGACAATATGTGTATCCAAAGCTCGTGACATTGTACATCAGGTGCACAAAAAAGAAATCTGTTACAGAAGTAACTTTTTGCTATATTTCAGTGTTGAACCAGATCTTCAATTGCTCCCCACTCACACAAAGGTGATTATAATTGCCCTGTTCGATGTGTGTATATATAGATGTACATTTCATCTGGCTGTAATAATCAGGGTTTTCTTAGCCCTACAGTTGACTTTTTGCACACTGTAACCTTTGTGGTCCACGCCCTCTGGTTTTTTCCCCGATGCAGTGAAAGCTGCCGGTGCACGGTGCTCCCTTTCTGTACAAAGGCTGCATTTAGCAGGATGTTCTGCTGACCTTTAGATAGCGGGGCTGTGCTAGCCGTGCCTTGTGAAATGCCAGCCCCAGAGAGCAACCTTCACATGCATGTACTTGCTGCTCGGGGTCGTCTCTGCCGAAAAGCAGTCTGTCCTTCACCACACAAAGGAGTAGTGAATGTTGAGTTTGAGATGCATGCTGCTGACTCCATGGTCTCAATGGGAATAGGGATCTAGACTGAAACATCCTTCAAATCCTGATAGTTCCTGGGTAAAGGTTTTGGTTCAATGTTCATATGAACCACTAATACCAAAAAGACTGGATTTTCATATATCTGCCCTGCATAGTACCAAGAGAGGGGAAGCTATGAATATATGTAGCTTCAGCCGGTTCCGTTCCCCACCGGTGCTGCCACTGTACCGATCCCACCTGTTAGGTTCGTAACAGCAGATGTTTATTGCCTATGATGCATCATGCTTTACCTTGTTTACAGTGTTTGGCCCGAATGTTTGTGGTTGTCATTGGGAATTGCTGAAAATGATTTTGCACAGTATTATCTGTATGGAAGCAGGGATTGCAAACAGGTTTTTAATATACACATCTCATAAACTTTTTTGAAGTATGCTGCTTAGAATGGATGTTTAGCCTTTCATTGCCAGTGTTACACTTATCTTTTAGATTATGTGTATGTGTGTAGATACACATATATATTTTACTTTTCTCTCAAAGGCATAATTTGGCCAGGGTGAAAAAAAATATATCATGTGTTCGCTCTGTCATTCATCTTCAAAGATGTACTCAGTAGCTTTGATACTTGCTGTCGTAGCTGTGCTAATGGAGATGTGAACACGCTGCGGTCCTGTTTTCGTGTTTTTCAGGCTGCCTTTGGTTATCATAATGGCTTTGCAAAAATATTAAACGAGACTGAAATGTCATTTATACTTCAAAATCAACATGGACTTCGGCTGGTTAATACACTAGTTGCTGTGTATTAAAAAAAAGTGGGGGAAAAAAGAATTTAGCCCTCAAATTAACCCTGGTTAGTAGTTGGTTCCTCAGGCTTGATGGGTTTTTTCCACATACAAGCTCAGTAATACAGGCTGCGTGTTGCAGCCGAGAAGGTCATCACTGACTGCTTTTTGGCCCAGCTCCTCTTAATCACTGCCTTTCTTTATCTTAATACTGAAATCTGCCTTGACGAGTTGCATGCAATCCACAGGAGGATCTGCAATGAACTGGAAAGGTACTGTTTTTCTTCAGAAGAACATACTGCATAAAGGGAAAAGGTCAGAGAAAAGGTCAAGCCCTGTGCAGCCTGGGCCCAAATTACACCCATCGAAACCATGGCTGACGGCAGAGTGCAGGTGGCCGATGACAGTGTCTCATTCAGCCGGTGGCGTCTCTACAGGCGAATGCGTTTCCCCGTGTGAACGGGCTGGGACGCGAGGACCTCCGCAACCCGAGGCTGCTAATGCATGACACCGGGTCACACCTGGAGTGACTCGTGCCCTTCAGCCGCATCCCGGAATGACTCTGCTTCATTTCCTCTCCCATCAGGCGTGGTGCTCATGGAGGTTTCCGAGGTTCAAAAGAAGATCCACCTTGAGCTGGAGGACAACGTAAGTGTCCCGACTCTGTGTTTTCCGTCATGCTGCTGCGGATCCTGTGTTCCCCATGATGCTGGTCATTCCCCATTTAAAAAAAAAAAAAAAAAAAAAAACACTTCTCCCCCCTCCAGTCTGGCAGCCCCAGCCAAGTAATCGGCTGCCAAGTGGTGCCTCTGATTCACTCCTGTGCAATTTCATTAGGGGTAGTAGTGTTGATTTAAGGTACACGTCCTGCCTTCTTGTTTCTCATGGGAAGCGTGACGGCTGTTTTTCCTGTCGAGAACATAGGGGAGTGCCCGGGCATGCCCTTAGCGGTCGCCCTGTGGGGATTTCAACAGCGCAGTGCTCTCGCTGAGCACGTCAGCGCATGCACGCTGCAGCATGGCCATCACGCGCGCTCACGCTGCTTAGAGCTCTTTGGCAGGGTGGAGCAGCAAGAGGCATGTACTTAAACATCTAACGTGTGCAGCGTACATGTGTGGCATCCCATAAACATATTCCAAAAAGTGCCTGCGTTTACAATTAAGTAAAGTGAATCGTTTATTGTAACATGAGCTGCTCAAAAACTGCAAATTTGAAGTAAACTGCCTCTTCTACTACCAAATGAACTGCATTTACACACTCAAAAAAAAAATGGGTGATATAGTTTTTGTGAGACATCTATTCCCATTCCCAGATGATCACTAACAACTCTTTGGCCAAAGGTGCTAATGCTCTCAGGCTAAGAGTGGTGAGTTACAACGCAGGAAGTATAGCATCTCAGCATTTTCTCCAGTGAAACGACTCCTGTCTGCATCATAAATTTTTAAGAGACATTATTGGTGCTTTATAAGAAGGTGTTCCGCCGATGCTGATAAAATTCGTGGAACTTTAATATGAGCCGTTTTGATCAGCCAACCAATACATCGGTCTGACTGTGAAATGCAGTCTGAAATAGTTGGAGATATATGCACTGCTCTTGGAAATCATTACAACAGCTAGTACTATTAAAATCTTCCTAGTAGAGACATACCATTCCAGGCTCTGATTCTTGCTATAGACAGGTCAGTACAAGAAAGTGAGGCCTAATTTCTATTTAAGCATGGTTTGACTAACCCCCCGTCCACCCCCCCCCCAAAGTGTTCTGTCCTCTTGGACTTAGTTTCTTGTGGGCTTTTCCTGCACAGCTGACGCACCAGGGTTTAATCAGCAGTGGCAATCGAAACTCTAATCTGAATGATGGCGTAAACTCGATTGCAAAAGCTGTCTGTTATCCAAGAATGCATTATATATTTTTCCAGCACACATTTTCACAGAATGCCAGTGTGTGTGATTATGTGCATTGTGCTATTTTTGCAACTTGGAAACAAAAACAATCAGAAGCCGGCCTAAAAGGCTGGCGCATTGTGGATGTTTGTTTTGGCACTTGTCAAAGTGAGATTAATTAGTATGAAGGTGTATGATAATTTTCATGGAAGCAGTACTTTGAGAAATGTGATCACCATACTTGGAGCGTGGGGGCCTCGGCCTAGCTCTGGGAAAAGCCTGCCTGTGACACATTTGTTAATCCTACTTTAAGACTAGTTCTTGCCAGTAAGTCGGGCGGTATTCCCTTTGTCTTTTGTCTGAGACTCCGTACCTCATGGTTTTCAGTAACTGTAAAACGTCTCTTCAAAACTAAAACTTGTGTTTCCCATTTGCAGTTCAAAAGGTTCCACAAGGAGATCATCTCCGAGCTGGAACGGAAAACGGAACTGGACGTGAAATACATGAATGTAAGTAACGTTACTGTCTCTTATATCCCCGCCTTGGAAAGGTTGTGCCGGTGTATGAGTACGTTTGTGTACATGCCTGAGCCTCCAAAATAACTTTGCTCCTGCAGGCCACTTTCAAAAGGTACCAGACCGAACACAAAGTGAAACAGGACTTTCTGGAGAGGTCGCATTCGGACCTGAAGAAACTGCGGAGGAAAAGCCAAGGAAAGAATGCGTCCAAGTATGAGAGCAAGGAAAACGAGGTGAGCCGGAGAGCGCCTTCCTACTTTATTATTACCTTTCAGTTCTGTTAAGCTGGCGTTGACCCTTGGCAGCGAGGTAGACGGCACTTCCCAGGAACATCCTGTCTGCTCCCCTGCCCTTCAGGTTTCCCAGTCGCACCTTCATTGTTGTGAAGATTTGATTGCTGTTGGTCCTTTTTTTTATTATTATTATTTAAACAATATACCGGGATTCTCATAATATGGCCAAAGTAAAGCAGCCGTATTAGTGTAGAAAAGCTAGTCGTAATGACAAGACTCAGCTGAAAGATATATCCACTGAATTTATGCTGTGTAGATCACTCAGTACTGTTTTTTCAATTTGAATAATTAACTGCTGTTGCCGTTGAGACGGGGCATCATGGATCAAACCTACTTGACGTTAAATCGGGCTAAGGCCCATCATAGTGCAGTTTAGAGGGAAAGATTATTTTTGAGGTCTATAACATGCCAGCAGCTTAACCAGGGGAGGCACTGCTGTATTTGCCATAAGAACCGTCTCCACAAGATCAGATGTTGGACTGAATCTGTCAGGTTACATACCTGGGTGTTGTGCATGCATTTAAAAGCATCAGCGATCAGCCCTGCCTTTACTTTGCTGCTATTTAAGTTTGGGATGAGCCTCAAAAGCAGGAATGGGTGTCTTCAGGCTCCAGGAGCTGCAGTGTCTGAATTATAAGTTCTGTGTTTGATGCTCTCGTTTTGGGATGCATGTCTGCTGCTTCTGGTACAAACACGTCACTAACAGATGGGTAATTCTACACCCATCAGCCCTCACATTGGCCTCTTCTACTCTGAGGTAAAAGTTACCTTTGGGATGGGTAGGAAAGGCATATTTCAATATGGTAGGCAATGGAAAGTTCAAAGGAGGGAGAAGCATATTTGTCCATGCAGGCAATGAATAGCTAGATGATGTCATGCTCCTAGACCTGCTCCAACATGTAAGTCATTATATTGATCTGATAGTTCCAAAGGCCAACCTAATGCTGAGAAACAGGAATCCATTTTGGAACTTTCTCTGGCTGTGTGAATATAGGTATACTTAGTGTGTGCGTCTGTGTGCAAGTAAGGGAACTCCTGGGAGAGAAACAGTGTTCTGCGAGTAATGTCCGTTGCCGTGTTATATCTCATTGTATGTGTCCTTATGCCTTGTTTTGATTATTTAAAAAAATGTTGGTGATTATGTCCAAATGGTGAAAATAAACAGGATGAAGCAGTACTGTGTGTGTGTGTGTGTGTGTGTGTGTGTGTGTGTGTGTGTGTGTGTGTGTGTGTGCGTGCCGGCGTGTATATATAACAGTGTGGGGACCACAATATGATATAAACCTGTTATTTGGACCTTGATAAAAACCTGTTATTTTTTGGTCCTCACAAGGGGAAACTCAACTTTATCAAGATCTGTGAATGCAATCAAAAAAATAAAAATGCCAGAAGTCTTGTACTTTGTTTGGTTACGTATGGTTAAGCTTAGGACTGGGTAGGGCTTGTTCTACTTTGGATTAGGGTTATGCCCGTAGGAATGCATGTGTCAGACACCTCATCTGCCTTTGTGTGTGTGTGTGTGTGTATGTATGTATGTGTATATATATATATATATATATATATATATATATATATATATATATATATATATATATATATATATATATATATATATATATATATATATGTATATGTATATATATATATATATATATATATATGTATATATATGTATATATATATATATATATATATATGTATATATATGTATATATATGTATGTATGTATGTATGTGATGTACAATACATTGTTTTGCATATATGGTCCGTGAGTCATCTGGGGATCAGTACTGCCCTGCCCTTTTAGATAGAGCCCTGGGTTTCCTTTACACCTAAAAAGGAAGCTCGTTGTCAGTGTGAGGGTGACTGTAGAGGGCGGTATTTAAAAAGGAACACAGCTCTCCTGAAAGTGGATCCAGTCCAATACTGTGGCACTTTTGTTGGAGAAGCTGGTAAAAGGATGGAACAATAAAGGTTTACCAGCCAGTCTTCCCTCGCTGCACCATTAATCATTTTACATTGTTTATGCGTAACCTGTGTTCATGAGAAAGTACTTGATTGATCTGTAATATGTCGTTTTGGGGGCCCTTGTTGTGTTGATTTTTTTTTTTATATAGCACTGAAAGACCATCATCTCTCTGTTAAATGGTGCCCTACTTGTGGCCATAAATACAGCAGTAAGGGATCATAAGGCAATAGGGCAGCAGGTTGGGAGCTACAGGCGGCTGTCACAGTACAGAGAAACTGAAACGTCACAGACGAAATGCCTTTTACAATCACCATGGCAACCCTGCAGAGGAATGAATAAGTGGTAGAGACAGCCCAGCACTTTGTTTTTATTCTGTTTCGTTCTTAAGTCACTGTCCGCTGGCACTTCTGTGCAGGTGTGCATGCGTGTGTGTGAGCGCGTGTGTGTGAGCGCGTGTGTGTGAGCACGTGTGTGTACAGTATGCGCACACTCCAGATATACCCAAATATTGCTGGTCCCCATAAGGGAAAACTAAGTTTAATAAAAATCCATGACTGCAATCAAAAAATGTACTTTGAATTTTGTTTGGTTACTTATGGCTGTGGTTAGGACTGGGTCGGGCTAAGGTTGTCATAGTTAGCATTAGCATTTTTGCCTTAGAAATGAATGAGCGGCCCCCAGAAAGACATGGTTACAGGTCTGTGTGCGTATGCACGTGTTTGTCTGTTTGCGTGGGGTGAGTGCTTTGAAGCTGAATTTGGTTGCTAACAGACACTCTACAAAAAGTTGTGATTAAGCCGGGATCAACAGTGCGGAGAGCAATAAAATTCATAAAATGGCCTTCTGCTATGCCCAGAAACTCATCTCTGCATGCCAGGACTCAGGACCTCTGAAAAGTGTCTGATAGTCTTACTATGCCACAAGCAGCAAAGGTGCACACGGTTGGTAAGATCAGATCTGGAACAGAATTCAGCAAAAACTGTATAATTACGCCACATATGCACACAGCCATTGTGACATCTCTAACCGGAGGCAGTTCTGTTGGAACTCGCTCCAGGTGTCAGTAAGTTGTATTGTTGTTATGCTACAGTAGTTGTCTGTAGTTGTAAAGCTCACGGGGCGATGTCATGTGACCGCTCACCACAGTGCCTGGAGGTGATCACCGTCCGTCAGATGGACATGCAGAAGTTCGTGGCAGATGGCTGCCGGGAAGCCCTTCTGGAGGAGAAGAGGAGGTTCTGCTTCCTGGTTGACAAGCACTGCAACTTCTCCTACCACATGTCCACCTTCCACGACAAGGTGACACATGGAAATCCGGCGCTTATCCGCAAACTCTTCTACTGTATTTTGCTGCAGATGATTTTCTTATTTTGTTTATCTCCCTGACCCATAAATATGTCTTCACACAATTTTCTGCAGTTAGCCTTATGGGAGATGATTTTCGTTAGTCACTTGGTGTTAAGCCACTTGAAAATGCGTAGTTAGGGCGATTGAGGTGATTGATCATATTTAAATACATTATGTTTAAAGTTAAACATGTCTGTTTAGTAATTTCGACAAGCGCTATAAGAGCTATAGGAGTGTTATGTCTGGCAATCTGGGTGATAAAAAAACTATCAATTACTATTATGCAGTTTGTCGCCAATATCATTCCAGTAAGTTAGGTCTGGAAATGACACCATTTTCCCAAGACCTGTCTTTGATTAAACATGGCTGGACCCCCCACTGCAGGCCAAGGAGATGCTCTCTGCAAAGCTGCCCAGCTGGCAGGACAAATGCGGAGATGCCACCAAGGTCCCAGAAAGTGTGATGTCTATGATTGAAGGTCTCCGCACCCCGCTGTCCACCACACCACAGCCGTCCCCGAAGGTGGACCACCACACCATGGTCAGTCACAAGGGATTCTATCACTGCATGTAGCAGCCAGTGGTAGTGATGATGTTGGTGATGATGACAGTGTTGTTAAATGATCATTGTAATAAGCGAAGAGTCAATTCCCTGACTGATTCTGATATATCAGGCATCACTGATGTATTGTCTGGGCTATCATCCAGCCAGCTTATGCATGTCCAGTCATTCCAGTGAAGGACATATTTGGAAGTTATATGTGATGCAGGTCTAACACAGTAAAAATACAGTCTTCCCCACCTCCAGGCTGTTGTCATAAATTCTTGTGGCAGTAAGCTGACAGTTCTCTCTTTTTTCCCTCTTCAGAACAACACAGACACCTTGATTCCACCCCCAGCCCCAACGCTGAAGGCCCAAACTAGCCCACTGGCTAACATGTTCCACCAGGATGAGCCCAAGGCCCCCGTCACAGCAGAGCGCATCTCTGGTACGTTCTGGCACTCGGGCCCTTTTCTGGTTATGGTTCAGAAGCTATGAGCAAAATTTATATTTTGTAAGTTAAACAGGATGTATCATCTCTATCACCACATTTGCAGATTAATTACCTGGCTCTGTGTATGTGAAGAGTGTGAGTGTGTGTCTTAGGATTGTCCGGCTTCCCATCGAGGGTGTCCCTGCCTCCTCCACATTTTTGCTCCCTCCCAGCTCCCGGTGCAAAAATGTATCTGACGGGGAGCTTGGAGGGAGCAAAAACATGGACTGGCTGTGGGCCCCCGAGGACGGGATTGGGGGAAACTGCTAGAATAGCAGTCATGGGAAATGGACGGAATTTTTTAAACAGTTAATGCTCTCAGTACTGTTTTTAGCTCTGATGACTCACTGTTCCAGCATCACAGAATATAACAGAATGCACCGTTGCAGCTCAATACTGATTATATCCCTTGATGACCTGTAGTGGGCACTCTCTGCCTGGCAGATAATAACGAAGAGGGCACGCTGCCCCGGTCTGTGTCCATGGGCATGATCGTGGCCCAGAGGCCCAAGGTGCGAACCATTTTCCCCCACACGGCCGGCAACAACGACACGCTGCTCAGCTTCGATGAGGGTGACATCATAACAATCCTCGTCCCGGAGGAGAAGGACGGCTGGCTGTACGGAGAGTTGGAGAAGTCCGGGCGGTAAGTCCTCCATAGGCTGCTGACTCAAGGGCTATAAACAAGCGCACCCTCCGCCTCCTTACGGCATCCTGTTATGGAGGGAAAACACGCCACCTAGGGGAACGAGTACACAGTCTCTGCCTCATCTGTAGATGACAGCATTTTGGTGGAATTTGTGAAAAGGTCCAACGTTAACAGAAACCAAACAGCGCTTTATCCGGGGACATGACATCACTGTGCTGGAATTGTGCATATATTTAAACCTGGCTTTTTCTAATCGGACTCCATGGACTGGCCACACCTTCAGGGCTCTACCAGAAATGTTCCGTGCTATGCGTTGCAGGCTGTGCGCTGCCTGCATCCTCTCTAGGATGTATAATCTTCAACGCATGCAAAAAAGCGAAGGATCCGCGTAAGACCTGAATTCACTTGCAGTACTGTGTCGACCTGTGTCCTGGTGGAAACGTCGAGTGACAAAGGGAAGTGGCAGCTGAGTGGAATGGGGGCTGACTGACATTTGCAAAAGAACAATGCATATTCCAGAGTTACTGCAGCCTAATCTGTAATTAAGGTCCTGTTTGACTACAGGGTGCTAAATCCTGCCTGTAAATTAAGGTGGTGATCTACATCAAATGTGGCTTTCTATGGGTGGCCTGTTCATTCTCAATAGTTTATCACATTCGTATACAATTACAAAGTGCCCAAAGTACATCATAGTTTTGTGTTATTTACCAAGTCTGGCTCCAGTTTAAATAATCTATAGTTCTTTTAACCTTTGCATCAAAACAAGCTTTTCCTCTTATTCCATGGAGATATTATTGAAATGAGATCAGAGGTCATAGTCGGTTATGGTCACAGATGTAGTGGAAAGCTGCCTTGAATGTTAATTATTAAATAGGCACAAAGTGTCCTCTGCGGCTGAATCAACATACAAGAGGGAAAAGGTAAAGGCACCCTAAAGTTAGTAGTCCGCGTGACACGCATTAATGCATCAACTTCCTTGCTGTAGGAAATATTTATATTACTTATTCAAGTAACCTTTGCCAAGTGGCGTTAGTTTGGGTCTGCTGACATATATATTTATAATGTTGCATTTAGCAGCCACTTTTGGACAAAGCACTGTATAAGTAAGGATTAGACAACAGGGTCAGACAGTGTTACTGGTGCTGTAGGGGATAAGGGCCTTTCTCAGGGCCGATGGCGAAATCACTCTGTCAGCCACAGGATTTTTAACCTGTGACCTATCAATCACGGGCACACAGTCCTAACCCACAGAGCCACACAATGCTTGTGCAGATCCCAGAAGAACGTTATTGAAATGTTCTGTATTCACAGATAGCTTTCTCTGCCACTGGATTAGATTTGTCTTAAAAAGCAGTAACAGGATAATAGTTGCCAAGCAACATGAGTGGCAGCTGCCAGTGTGTGTTGCTGAAAACACTGGCTGCTGTATGTTGAACTTACCGGAAGAGTCATCACCTTTTTCCCCTGCTAGAAAGTGTAATATTCTATTAATTTGGCTTTTACCAGCTGAGATAATGAGAGCTGGTTTCAAACAGATTTCTCCTTCAAAGTAAACGACATCTGGGTCTGTAAGGTTGTATCTAAGCAACCAGATAAGACTTTTCCTAAATGGTTTATCTTTTTTTAAACAGCTCTGTTGGAATGCTAGAATGGTCATTATAATATTTTTTCTTTAAGATGGAAGGAAATCCCCTATGTGCGTGATCCCTTTGTTCAATTGTGGTATAATCATTTGAATGATTTAAAGTGATCATTTAGAAGGCAGTTTGTATATACTTAAGTGAAAAATTACTGTATACAACTTTCTGCAGTGCCATGTGAAATTGTATTGATTTGATGTGCATCAAGGAGTCCACACCAAAGTACTACACACATGTATGTTCATTATGTCACATTTCCTTCAGTAAGCTCACCTTTGACATTTTTGGTATCATGTCATGACCCCGACGAATAATTAAATGCTTAAAAACTTAGGAGAACATTGTTTTGTGTAAAGTGAGGAGTACAGCCCACATGAAAGCTGCCACAGCATTCAGTTAACAATGCAGTTACAGGAACCAGCTGCAGTTCCATGTAACTCTGTGCACAAAGCTTTGAAAGAGCACGCCAGACATAACAGGCCTTGCTGCCTGACAGGGGGCTGAGCACTTTTAATTAAAGGTGCGCGATTTCTCAATCCTTCGCTCCTCTAATTCCCCTCTGGGCAGCCAGCCCTCTTTCAATATCCAGTTTTAATTATGTGCTTCGTTCACACATATTGTGTTAATAAAACATTTTATATAAATACTGTGCAGACTCACGACGTATATTAAAAATGATTTCAGATGATCCTGTGCTGAAATCCCAGTTTAGCGTTCTTTTACTTTTAATTGTTTGTGGCCACTTTAATGCTCCTCCTCTCGCTGCCTTTTTCAGACGGGGTTGGTTTCCCTCATCCTACTGTCGCCCCTACATAGAGCCAGTGGTCAAAAACAGGTGAAACCCGCACGCATGCACGTTTCTTATTTCAGCACCTCGACTTCCCAGCATTTTTAGATAAGTTCATGAAATTAGTTCTGTATTTCCGTTCTGCGTTTCTACTCATACCATTCTTCTTCTGGCTTAGAGAAATTTGCTTCCTAATAAATGTAACATCCCAGAGTATAACTTTGATGCACATCTATAATATGTAATAAATCTAAATTTTGCAATTTAGTACCTCTCATGTAGGAAAATGTTTCTCTTAACCCTTTGTGTATACTTTAGTGTCCTTTTTACCACTGTGCACGAAGTTTTACTTGTGTGCGCATGTTCATCATGCAGCTTTGAGAACAGAAATTTCCAAATGTCAGTTTTGCAAATGCTGATGTGAACTCCGAGCACTTGCGGTGTGAGGGCTGAATGGTGTGCATTGAACACGGTGTGCTCTTTGGAATAATATAGAACATGCTCCTCCAGATAGTACCTTACATATGGGGTTTGCCATAAAAAAACATGATAATTAAAGAAGTTGCTGGGGATGGTCTCCTACCATTCTGGCTGCTGTTTCCAGCCCCAGCACAGAGGTACCAGCGCCTGTGCAGAACCTGGCCAGCTTTGTGGAGAAAGAGCCAGTCAGCATGGAGCTCCCTCCGCCAGATTATAGCAACTCCCCCACGAAGAGCTCCACGTCGACGCCTTCGCCAGAGAACACGGTCAGCATGCGGCCCACGGCTCTTCCTGTAACTGCTCCCCTGTGGTAATGAGATTAGGAAATGGCTGCCCTTCTCAGCAGGCATGTGTGTTAGTGATTCTAAGCTGTCGTTGGAGTTGAGTTTTAGAGGTTTCTTGTTAAGGAAGTATTGATGAGAGGTGTTTATTACCGTCAGTGGTTACCTTGGGTCACTGGAGACCTACCTTGCTGAAAGTGAGATGAAGACAGTCAACCATTTCCTCATCTACTGTCTGTTCAGTCTTTTTATTGACCACTTAGGGAGAAAATGAACATTGCAACAAACCAATATGTGGGAGAAGAGATGTTCAATGTAATAAACACTTTTCTAAAGTCTGTTTGTATTTAAACAATTTTAATATCCATTATGTAAAGCATTTTAATAGCCAGTGTGTAGGACTACTGAACATCATATGTTCTAACTACACCTACACTTATCAACTACAGTAATGTGACAGTACACATGCAAGATCTTATTTTTAACTATTTTATCTGCTTTCACAGTGTATGAAATACCAAGGAAATCATTTCTAAAAACTAGACTTCAGCAAAATGTTTGTACAGTCAAATTGCAAAAAATCAATACATTGACGTCAGTATAAAAAAAAAAAAAAAGTTTAGTTTCTTATTAATATTCTCAGTGTAAGAGAATCCCTGTCATGGCTGCACGGTTGCCCTGGGTTGGGATGCTGTTTTCTTTAAATATTTATGTGGTAAACAGCTTACAGTCATAGTGATGGTCAAATGGTGTGACTACTTGTACCCAGTAATCCTGTCCAGGCAGAAAGTCAAATTCCTGGAGAGATGTCACAATACAATATTTATTTCTGTGACGCTAGTGCCAAGTCTCCATCAATGTAATATGCAGTATCTGAAGATCCCTTTCACCTTAATTACCTGTATGTGGTGCATGCCAGCAGGGGGCGCCTCTGCTCCCAGCCAGGCTCTTTGGCACTGACAGTGGTTGTGATTTGTGGCTCTTGTTCGACCGCTCAAGGCATCTGCATAGTGCTTCCTCACTTGGCTCGGCCTCCCTTTTGTAGCGGTATGTAATATTAAAGGCCCCGTGTGGTCGTGGGACATAGCGGCATAGTGGGAGGCAGAGGCTAGCACTGCACATCCGGGGTCAGGCTCCCGCTTCCGATAGAATTTCACCACGAGGACGAACCTGAAACCACTGGGCTCCCTCCTCCCGCGAGCGGCTGCCGGTGGGGTAAATGGGGGTCATTTAGGGAACAGCCTCGGCTCTATTCATGATATTGAGTTCGGGTAACACAAGCTGGCTTGTAAAAACCAGCAACAGACAAGTTTTCGTTAAACACAGTAGCAAAATGTAAAGTGGGAAGCATAGTTGTGGATATATTTGCTCCTAGGAGTAGACTGCTCATGTACTGATATTAAGAATATAGTATTAAAAAAAACTGGGAATTTTAGAAATGTGTTTGGGCAGAATGTTCTATTGATTAGACCTTCTAGAGTATGTTTAGTTAGATGTCAGCATTCTCACTGTTGCAGACATCTTCAGAATATTGGGTGGGTACATTCAGTTGCTCCTGGCTTGGTTTTGCTCCTACACTGGGACAGGAAATTGAAGGGATATGAGCAGTTCTTGTACGGCCTGCATGGACAATTAGAGCCTCTATTGAGTCAGCTGATTTCAGAGTGAAACTGTTGGCCTCTTGAGATTGCTTCTTCCACTGATTAAATGTCCTTTGGCTGTAATTGCTGCCTAAGGATTTTGGCAGAAATATGCTGCTGTTGGTGGAAGAACAGATTTGCCACGTGCCCACGTGATCCAAGAGAGGTGACTTTGCCCTGGAGGCAGGATACAAGTTTGGACAGCTCCTTTGAGTTCTGCCGCTGTTGCTCTCTCCTGTCCGAATCTGCCCTCTAGTGGCATGTCTTAGCAATTATGACTTAAACCTGTTGACAGTTTGGTGACACACTTAGCTGGGCTATAGACATTCGCTATAGACATCAAACGCTAACTATTTCACCATATAGAGGAAACTTTTAGGGAATGTGTACCCAGATAGATGAGTTCACATATTGTTTTACAACTGATAACAGAGAAGAATTGACTTTAAAATTGTCCTACACATGCAGTATTG
This sequence comes from Paramormyrops kingsleyae, assembly GCF_048594095.1. NCBI lineage: Eukaryota > Metazoa > Chordata > Actinopteri > Osteoglossiformes > Mormyridae > Paramormyrops > Paramormyrops kingsleyae. The sequence continues at coordinate 19,068,561 of NC_132801.1, read as the reverse complement.
TTTACTATTAAGTCACTCGCCCTTGAAATGACAAACTACCTAGAATTAGTTATTTGTATTAATGCTAAACATATATTAAAGGTCGGATTTTAGGTACCATGGACTTAAAATGTATGTTTATTATAACCACTGGTTATAAGCATATATATATACATGCTTTTATATATGTATATATAATGGTGCCTTATGTTGATATTTTCGACACCTTATTTAAAGGTTTACATGGCAGGAGCATAGTCAGTTTGATGCTCCAGTAAAGTTTTGCGGATATTGGAACGCTTCCTAATTTCCAGCAGCGCACAGCTAGACAAAGAAGCATTCCATTTTTCTTCACAATATTATGCGGTTTTAGGCAGGATGATTCACTTTCGGCACTCAGAACGCCAGCAGTTCTTGCAGTGGATGATATGATGAATTCTGTTGTCTGTTGTTACAGCCAGTTTCAAGTAAATTACAAACTTTTAAGTGAAGTCATATTCTTAAGCCATTATTACTTTGTATTCATGATGGTAGATCTCAAAGAGGCTTATAACCTGAAGCTGAAGTTAATGTAGATTCAAACAGTTAACATTCCTGGTCAGATTTTTAATTCCCCATTTCCTACATGAACTATTTCTGTTCTCATTTATAGGTGTCTGAATATAATGGTACTTCAAAGCCTCCTTTCCTCAGGTGAGTATTTCTCTCGAATGGGACTGTTGCTTCATCTGCATCCTCTGGACAGCACTAATAACCAAACTAACATCTTAACCGATTTTCTTCCCTTCACAGCGGAGGGAATCCCTTTGCCACTGTTAAGCTGCGACCAACGGTGACAAACGACAGATCGGCACCAGTCATCTAATGGGCAGAGACCCTGTGCATTCCACAAGTGTGTGTGTGTGTGTGTGTGTGTGTGTGTGTGTGTGCGTGTGCGTGCGTGCGTGCGTAAGAGAGACAGGCTGTAAGCTCCACCTCATGCTCTTCGGCTAACCAGCATCTCCTCATCCCCATCATGGAATCTGCAACCTTTTTCCCCTCCCTCTCTGAAGTGCACTGTAACCGGCTGGAGGTCGAGGTGAGATGAGGGCTTAGCTGAACTGAGAACGAGACGGGCTGCCCTGGAGAACCTGCTGTAGAAGCCCATTTATGTCAAAAGTGTTGTGAAGCTCCTGCTACTCACATTGAGATGCAGAGACAGTTTATTTATACTTTCAATATAATTCACTGCTATATTTTAAATTTTGTTACAAATGACTGTACACAAGAATTGCCTTATATGGACAAATATATTAGAAAGTGTTAAATCAATTTTTTTTTCTTTGAAGAGAAATGTATGTTTTAAATGGAGAAACTGACTTTTTGGTGAGAATTTCCTGGTAAAGGTTTTTAATTTGCCATAGGACGCTAAATGTGTGTTCTGTATGGGATATGGAATGATCTTTTTGCATTACTTATTCATATATGTTAAAGGTTGCTATTGTATCTATTATACAGGTGCAGATTTTTCTTTGTCAGGTGAGTTCAGTACTTCACCGCTATTGTTTGTAGTTTTTTTTCCACCAGTTACAATATCCTGGCACATATATATCACAGGAATACAAGGCTATCAATTTTTGTTACATATAAAATATGCTTCTTGGGGTAAATGTAGTGTAGGCAATTTCATAAATAAATCATACATAAAGTATTTCAAAAATAGTTTTGATTTCCCTTTTCAAATACAAATGCATTTTTCATTTGTGGTGATACAAGAAAACTTGTCAGACTTCTAAAGAAAAACAAACTTCTTTTTGGATTGAAGGTGCACTCGCTAATTATTAAAACATCAGTTTGACAGTGTGTGGAGAAATACGTCATGCATTTTAGTTCTGCAGATATTGTATCTTTATTGTTAATTTACTGGTAATCTGTTTCTGCACATCCTCCACTTTTCAGTAAACATTTTTCCCTCTGTTTTTTGTGTGCGCACAAAGTCGCATGTTTTCTGATGACCCCATACCTTAGTCTGTCTGGCTAAAATTACATTTTTTGTTTCTGATCCCATAGGTATCCACGTCCAAAGCGATCATCCATTTTCTTGACATACCTTAATGAATTGAGAAACCATAAAGGAATTCATATTTTAACTATGGATTGATCATTATTTCGAGGCCCAGTGTTGGGTGTTTTGTTACCTGCCAAAAGAAATCTACTCGTAAAATGTCGATATTGTGTAATTATTTTTTTAACTTACCGGAATAAAAGAGGATTTGTTTAACCTGTTATAATCCATAACTTTTTGAGATAACCAAACCAAGAATTCAGTCCAGACCAATTACATGCTCAATTTTATTTACAATTGTTATATAAAAGTTACAATAAATCATAGGTTTAGTGTATTTCAAGGTAAAATGCCTGTGAAATATTTATACCTTAACCTAATGTATGAATGCAACACAGCTGAACAGACTTGATTGTCTTTCATTAGAAGAGAATTGATATCTTGAAGAGCTTGATACTTGAATCAATTCAGTTTTTCTTCAGGTTTTTTTCCATCTAACATACCTTCACAAATTTCCCTGAAATCATTCACAGTGTTGCATTTTAAATGACCAAGGTCCAAAAGTGATTCCTAAGGTCAATGCTAATAGCAGTCGAATGCAATACATCACTGATGATGTGCTAGAAAAACAGAGCATACAATGACAATTGTAGAACATTCACCTAGTTTCTATAGTATCAGTTCCTACTAAAATGGTTTCCTCCAACGAATGTTTCCTTTACGTCATTTAAGGGAAAGGATAATTTTTGACTGGTTAGAGATGCCTGTTTGCGATGCAATTAGGTGCAAAAGCACTTCCTAATATGATTGCTTAGACGCTGAAAAAATAGGGAATTATGCCCTTGTGATATTTCAAGCAAAGCTCAAATGGAATGATAGATAACCACCAATTACCAGAAGACAGACAATCTGTTTTGAGAGAAAAAAGGAAGCATATTATTTTGGTTGGTTGTGGGTTAGGATGCACCAAGGGGGGTGGGGGGGTGTGTTCCATCCACAGAACACCACTCCATTTTCAGTTCACCCCCTCAGTCTTTCATTGGTATTCATACATACAGATGGAACATTCCCTGTTCAGATTCCTGCATTACTAAAAATAAAATGATTATGTATGTTTATTTCAAAGGCACCAGCTAATAGGTGAATAGTAAAGTACAGAATTGCAAGATGACAAAGTTACTTGCTTTCCTCCTTTCCATGCATGTGAACAGGAATGGGGGGGGGGGGGGGAGAGCTACACGTTTTCACATGCATATCTGGGTTTGGCTGCCACAAGGTAATTTTACAAACATAAGCCTGACGGAGGTAAGTGCATATGGCGAATGGCAATTAAAAAAAAAAAAAAAAAAAGATCAAAAGAACAGTAAAGGAATTTCTTCGGAGGCCGTGCCTCCCCAGCCGGCACGTTGTGGCCTATCCGAAAGTGGCTCCGCAGTTGGGACACCTTCTTTGGCGCAGTGCAAGGCAGAAGAGGATCCCAATGGGAAAGAAGACAATGGCGCAAAGAATTCCTAGGCAGGTGAAGTCATCCTCCAGCACGCCGACTCTAGTGCAGGTAGAAGACGGATATACATATAATATACATATATACACACAGATTAGCCGTGACATCATTTGTCCAATGTGTCCGTGTTACCTGCCACTACTTCTCCCCCAATTAACCAGCTGAGTTAAATTAAAGATGAATGTGGGACTATTACATGCTACTGAAGCATAAAACTCTATTCTACATTGAAATATTAACATTAAATACTACCAATATTGATCTATTTCAAGCATGTGATAAACACTAGTTGCTGCTGAGGAACTTTAAAAAATCCATTTTCTTTGAAATGATACCTTGTGCTTATTTAAAATAAGGGAACATGAACCTCTGTAAAAGAAAAGATCTCAGAACTAATTTCAGTTTAATTACCACATGGAATCAATACACTACACAACCTCATATCACATGTCATTGGTTGATACCGCTAATGAGAAGTAAGTTACTCTCACAAACCCTGTTGGGTAGACTGCTTGACGACGCAGCCGCAGATAATGAGTAACTACTTTAAATTAAATTTTGCATGTTCATCTGCAAACATGCTGGTTTACATGTAACTGTGTGCTGTGCAGTACACCGTGAAACAGGGTCAGTGAAAGCAGGAGTGCACAACTCACCGGCAAGCTGGGCAGCCTCCCACCACCACGACAGAGGGCTGGATGATGGTGTACGTCCCTGTGTAGTTTGGCTGTTGGGCAACAGGGGGCACTGGCAGGGACGGGTGTGTGTATCCTGTGTGAAAAAGAAAAGTATTTTTACTCTGTCCTTCAGTAAAACTACTATTAGACACCACTAGTTGCATATCAGCACTAGATACATGTTCCTATGAACACCACTGAAAAGGGACTAAGCAAATGAAAACAAGCATTTGTTTTGTTGACTAATACACAATATCAATGTATAATAATGTTACAAAAACTTGTTTTGTCAAAAATGAAAAGCAGGAAAGCACTTTTATGGAAAAACATAACCATATTTTATCTGTTTATAGAGCTGGATAAGTCAGCCTGAACACCAGTCTGAAATAGAACAGTCCTGTCAGACAAGCAGATTACAAATCAGCCTACTAACATGGATTCAGCGCAATATCGTGTACAAATATTTTGACATATTTTAAAAATTGGACTAATGGCTTATCAGTGCGCTAAATAATGCGCTTAGTACATAATTAACGAGGGCTAATGAGCGAGCCTTCTCTCTAAAAGATGCACATGAACACTTTTGAAGAGTTTGTTGCGTGGACAGATTGGAAACGCCGACATTGTATTAACGTTTTATAGTTACAGCAGTTTATAGAGTGCAGCTCGACACACAAATTAGCACCGATAAGCTGCCGTAAGACAAACCCTAAACACTGAATACCTAAATAGAAAAGCCGTCGTCCAAAGCAAACGGGGCGAAGTTAAATGGGGTTACGGCGGCGAGGTGTCGCTTACCTGGTCCCTCGGGATACTGATACGGCGGCGGTGGTTGCTGGAATCCCGGCTGCGGCTGGGCAGGCGGAGCAATGGCCCCGTAGTTATGCTGTGGTCCGTATTCATAAGCACCGGGTACCGCGTTGTAGGCAGGAGGTCTCTCTTGCAGCAGCGGTTTGCTGTCCATATTCGACGTGTTGCTCCTTCAAGTTCGATTCCGTCCTACACGCTTTCAGAACGACGGCACCGATCTAACATACGTTTTCCGGGCTCGATTAAAAACAAGAACTTCGGATACCGAAAGTATCACTCCCCGACCCTACGGCTACTTTCTGGTCGCTGGTAAATTGGACATTAGACCCTTTGTGTTCAATGCATGTCGCCCTAATATATCAGCAATAAATGCCGATTTATACGTTGTTAGATTTTAGAGACCTCCTGATTTTAGTTTTCTTAATATAACAACCTTTCCGCTTAAGGCCTCGTTATTTCCCTTTCCTTTTGATCTCGGCAGTATCTACTTAAAAGTGTTGGTGAACTCTTGAAAATTGTGTTCCTGCTCTTGGGCCGGTCACAAGACTCCGGTCACGTGAGGCGCCTCCGAATTCTTCTTCTGCTGCTTCTTCTTCTTCACTCAGACTAACTTTCTCTTTGCGCTCCTACCGACACTGGAGTTTGTTACCACCACCTACTGTCGTGGGGTGAATGTGTGCGACATTTCCACATTTGACATATTACTGAATGAATATGAAAATATTTAACTATCTGTCGATAACATTTATGAGACCGCTGTTCAAAGGTGAAATAATTTTTAAAGCAAGTAGCGTGACTTCTCTTTATAAATTACAGTAAAATATTTAGGTCCTTTCATCGAGTTTTTTTTTTTAATATGAGGTAATATTTATCCTCTCGTTATTTTTTGTTTTGGATATATTTTATTTGTCCCGGTTTAGTTGATAATCTTATTATTTACCAGTAAATATATTGTAAAATGAGCTAAATTCATGTCTTTCTCTCTGTCTATATAAAATCATCTAAAGCCGATGCTATATAAATAGACAATAAAAGCAGTTCTAATTGCATGTAATATAAATAACAAAGGAAAAGAACATAAATATTTGGAAGCATTTAGTGGGGTAGCGATAAAGTACATAAAATGCATTAATCACCAGTGCTTTCCTCTCTTTGAACAACCAAAGTCTCGTTGTATAACTACAATGACAATGAGGTCTTATCTTAACAAATAAGACAAAATTCTAATGATTGGATGATTCTTATGATTTTTTACTTGTTTTAATAAGTAATCCATAATTTAAACGTTGTTATTATTGGAAAGAATGACCTAAAGATGTGACCATGGTATGAAACATATACATCATTCATCCTACCAGGGAATTTTAAAAGATCAGGGGCTAAGTCAAGTTTACCTGGGACTTGACTTTTTATTTTGGAGGAAGATTGACATCGGGGCTAAAATACTCGGGAATATAACACGGACTGATCGGACCTAACGACGCCTGTACATCGTACCATTTCCAGCTCATCCAGTTCAGGGTCGCCGAAAGCCTGGATCCTATCAAAGACAACATAACACAGGGAATCACACTGGCATAGATACATTTGGGATATGTGCTATATTACATATGGTAGATTAATCCTAATAAAACCTCCATTGGAAATAAAATAAAATAAAATAAAATAAAATTCAGCTGCCTTCCATCCGTCTTATAATTGCTTATCCAGTACAGCGTCATGGTGGATTACAGAGCACAATGTAGAGGAACGTCCTGGACGCGATGCCAGTGCATCCGCGGGCACAGACACGTGTGACTGACAACAAGACAAGGCATGACTGGATGTTTTATATGTCATGATAAGTGATGCGGCGCTACAGATATTTTTACGCGTTCGAACCATACAATTGCGAAGTACTTTAGTCTAAGTATCAGCTTTGAAGAACCACCATATAAAATGGATATGGAAGGGCCCAGAGGCAGTAATTATAAGTACAGGTTTGAAAGCAGATTCCGACGCGGGCGGCAGTACGATAAGCCGGCTGAAAAGAGTGCGCCAGCCAATATATGTTAATTGCGCAACTTCCTGTTGTGGATGCAAAAGAAGTGGGTGCCAGATCTGGCTTTAAGAATATGAGCTGTCATTTCGCCTGTCATATTAATTGCAGTTATATGAAAGTGAAACAGTCGTTTTTTAAAATGTAAAGTTGTATGCTGTTAAAAGTCAGTTGGACCTATAGCACTCTGTGCCGTAATTGTAGGGGACTGTAAAAAAAGTACAAGGGATGAGCAAAAAAATAGGCTTTTATTTTGATATTCTGTGACATTAAGGTGCCACTGTTGGGTTGTTCGTGACGCGTCTGTTTTAAGTCTTAGACACTTTCTGGTAACCCTGCACTCGGCGTAAATATTGAATGTGGTTCTACAGTAGTGCTGAAGACAGGGCGAAAGGACTACTGCGAAATTCTCATTTTAATCACCCGTACTTTTGTATGAAGGACAAAGGAAGGTATGTTGCGCGCTGCTGGTATCGTCCTTCCATTTTAACCGACGTTAATAAGACAATTTGGAAGGGGAACGACGACAAAAATCGATTTTCGAGTCCAGCTATTACAATTTAGCCGGTCAGCTAGCTAGCTATATTTTAATTTACGTTTGTATATGCCCGCTTTATGTAGAATGAAGCAGATATTTCCCTAGAATTATGCGTTTCTAATTTATGTTCCTTTAAAATTTTGCCACCAGAAAATGCATTTAAATTATTAGCTAATGCAGACCACACGTCGAAGGACTGTAAGGTAAATAGCCTGTTAGCCAGGGATTTAATTTTAGCTACTGATAAAATGTAGGGAAAACACTGTTTTGACCTGAAGCCATGTTGTTTCTAATTTAAGCGATGACACCGATGGGTTTTGGAAGTGTCAGAACTTACCTGATGTAAAAGAAGTTACTGCAGTTGTGTGTTTTTCTGTGCCTTCATTTATTTTGCGGTCAATGCGTGTATATTTTACCTTAACCTATCTAGCATTTTAAATCCTCTTAGCTGTTCGTGTATATCCTCTGAAAATGCATTATTTGTATGTCCTAACCTGTTAATGCTTAACTGGGCATCATTTGATACCTGCCATATACAGTATACACATATGTATGTGTGTGTGTGTTTCAAGCAGTCTGTATACATATGGAACAACCCAATGTGGTTGTGCAGCTAAAACTCCAGGTAGTCTGCATATAATGAGACATTCCAGTGACCTATAACATTCAATGACTGTAATCCTATCATGTCCTCATTGGTTTCAAGACTTTGAGCAGAGAAGATGGTGATTCGGGGATGTATTGTTTGTACCTCTACTTAACTACATCCCTTCACTCATCAGTCCTCCCCTTGAAGAGAAAGGCAGTCAGTTTCTCAATTTCTGATTGCTTTTCCCCCCAACTGGCAGTCTGGACAACATAGGGAATGAGGCAGATTGTCTGATGAAGATACTCAATAGTATTCTGCCCTATGGATATGGGTCATTTCCCACCAGCATTCCGTAATCTATGTTATTGCAGGTGCTTCTTCTGAAGGTTCCTTGAAAACCATGCCTTTGGTTTTGAGCTTAGTCGTGCATAAAGTCCCGTTGCAAGAGCTTTTATGTGTATACAGCATTTGGTGTCCTTGGTAAAGGGGCAGCACATCGCCGATATTAAGGGTTATCAGGACAGGGAGAAGTTATGATCTGCTTTGTATGATGGCAGTCGCAACGGTAATGGAACGATTCCAGTAAGGAATATATGATCCATCAAGGGGACAAAATGCTGCATAATGGCAAGCTGATATCTTCCACCAGCTGAGCCATCTGATGGAAACAATACCAATGTGTGTTAATGACCAGAAATTGTAACTGTGACTATGTGAGATGACTAGGAGCTGCTACGTTTTATTTTGCAGTTTTTTTCTGAAGCAGTTTACAGGTCTGTTCAAATATATTGAGAGAAATAGCAAATAAACATTAAATGGAGTTAAACGGTACATAAGGAAATCACTCCACAATAATGCTGTTGCATGCATGGTTCATCAAGAAAAACAGAGCAGCCTCTTAAATTCTGTTAGCATATGGTTGGCAGTTGAAGGCTAATTACATTCAGAAGGGATGTATTTTGAATCTTGAAGCTCAAGGGAAGCTACTTGAGGCCAAGTTTGAAAACATTACCAGCCTTGACGGGTTATTGGATTGAAATATTGTAGATATTGGTGGTGCTGCCCAAGCAGTTCTGTGTGCTGGTACCACAGTCTTGAGCTTCAAACTGCAGATGGCAGGCAATGACGGGATGTCAGGAGAGGATACATGTATGTGGAGACCATGCTTGTCATGCAGCAATATTTAGATTAAATTGGGAGATTTGGTTTGACACAGGTTGTCAGGAGAGGAGATGTCCATAGCCTGGACCAGCAGCTGCAGCTCTGTGCAGTATGAGCAACTTTGACAGATATTGTGTAGTGTAAGTATAAGGGACTGCAGATCCATATTGGGAGAAGGTGAGGTTCTTGTCAGTTTTGATCCCAGTTGATAATGTTATCTTCAAGTAATTTGCTGTGATGATGATCTTGCAATGTGGTGATTGACTGACTGGGATACTAGGTGACAAATTTATTCTGTAACTGCCTTCTTACTAACATTCAGTGAAGGTGATTTTCACAAGACTTTGCCTCATGCCTAAGGTGGTTTTGGCTGTGTTTGGTTGCAGATGATGTGTTGCTGACATAGTTGCAATAATTTGCCTCCGCACAGTTGAACTGCTAAGAAGGTTGCTATGGACTCATTCTTGATCCAGAAGTACCAGCAGTACACAATCAATCATAGATGTGAAGCATAACAATGTCCCATGAGTCATGGAAGAGCACTTTTGACTAGCTTTCCTGCCACATACTCTGAACCTCATTAGATGCATTTTTTTTGGGGGGGGAGGGGTCAGGTTCCATCAGGAAGAAGGTAAATGTAAGGTAAAAGCTACATTCAGCCTAAGTGCTTTGAACACAGCGCATCAATGCAGCAATGATCAGCTTATGATTATTTCAGTAGTAGAGGAGTATTGTAGTTAGTATGTCTCATACATTCCTGCAAGATTTTTTTCTTGCCTATCATTCCAGCTGATGTGTTAATGACAGCAGTATGGTCATATTACATTTTTCCATCTACACACACATGTAATATGTATGAGGACAGATGTGTTCACAAATCTGTTTCTGGACAGATGTTCATGCTCCAGTACCATCTTGATTTTGCTTTCCAGTGTGAAAAGCATGTGTATTATGCATATTTGTTTTCAAAATTCATTTAGATGAAAAGGCAACAAATAGTGTTTGTCCTTTTAACAGGAAAAAGGGAATGTACAGTTTCTCCGATTTGCTGCACTTTTTCTCGGTCAAGTTGCACTTTATCACCTCCTTTGATTGTGGGATTCATTACATAGTGCCAGCAGTAGGATCGAGGCCAGCAGGATGCACAGTGTGATGATGCAGAAATGAGCTTGTGTAACTAGAGCAGGGAAATATGAGAGCAATTTCAGGGACAGCAGAACTACCATGAGAGCTATAATAATAACATTTTAGAAAAAAAAAAAAACACAATTAATTAGAGGTAGTCATAAATACTCATTTTACTAGTTTTGTGTGTTTAGTGAGTGTTATTCGACTCTAATGTAGTGCTGGTCAGACATTTAAAATGTTTCCAATGGAGAAACACAAATAAATATTTTCTGTCTTTTGATTTAAACGGAATATTATGAATATAAAGATGCATCTAAGAATCTTTTCTCATCATTACAATGTTTGAATAGCAACACATTTATGTACATATGAAATTTTTGCTTAGAAACTGTGTCCTCTCATAGTTTTTCATTTACCATATGCATGGCAAATTTCAGATTGTCTAGTTAATTCCCAACATTTCGGCTTTCATTTGCACAAATTTCGCTCTCTGTGTGCTAGTTGCCCATGCTTTGACTTTTGTCTCCTGGTCCAGTTGTTCCTTGACATTTACATTTATTTATTTAGTAGTTGCTTTTAAACAAAGTGACATTCAATTGAGAAGGCAGGGTCAGCCACTCCCTCGAGCAATTTGGGTTAAAGGTCTTGCTCCAGTGCTCAACAGTGACCACAGGATTTGAACTGGCGACCTTCTGATTACGCATACAGAGTCCCTACCCGCAGAGCCACACACTGGTACAAAAGGTACTTTTCATTGCCAAATTTGAACTGTAGGCTTATATGGCAATTTTCCACTGGCAGTCAGGAACCGACCCGTACCCGAGGCGTACCGCGAAGATGGTTACGGTCCCAGCTTGCTTCAGTTTCACCCGCAGAATGGTCGGCTTGTGAAAGGCGTTCGCGGGTTTGGAGAGCGACAGTGACGTAAAACCGAAGAGTCGCTTATTTACTGTTCACATGGTGTACGTCATGATTTACTGAGTGCTAATCTCTGCTAGCAGGTCAGTGAGAATTACTGTCTTACGTTGGCATCAAACTTTAGCAGAATTAGCATTCATTTACGTAAATTTGTATTACGAATCCATTCCATGCAGCTGTTCTATAGCACTTTTTAAAGTAGTTGGCAGGAAATTATTATTAAGTTATTGGGAATGCATAAATACATCACAAAGTGCGGTATGACTTATAATGAATGATTAATAGAATGCCCTTTTTTCTTTCAGATAATTTGTGCATATTGACGCAAAACACACAAATCTCCCTGTGTTATGACCAGTCGGATGGTGGTGATGCAACTATTTCGGTTTGGTCAAGCTTTGGGCCTTGCTAGTAAGCCGGGCCATGTCAGCTTGGATACAGCTCGGGTACGGCTTGGTTCTTGGTGACAGTGGAAAAGCCCAGTTAGACTGAGTACTTGACACTAGGGCTGGGCAATATCTGAAGAAATAATATATGATATTTTAATTTAAAAATATTAGGATAAATAGTAAGAGTACATTTTATTTGTATAGCATTTTTCAAAATCTCAAAGACACTTACCTAAAATAAACATATAAGAAAATGGGAAAACATATTACAGATATGGAAGGCTATACTCTCGAGCAAACAAAAAAGGATTTTAGCTTGATTTTGAAATCTGAGACCAAGATTGACTGATGAATAGCAGTAGGGAGGTAAATGATATTGAGTCATCCAACCCCCTTTCCCCACAAAAACAGAAAAAAATTAATGAGGAAAAAAATTGAGTCCTTTTGCAAGTTCTCACAATGCTTTTGTGTTACGATTAATAATTGCACTACCCTTCAAAGTACAAAGGGTAGAATTAATGGACTAATAACTGTGAAATTAAATGCCGGACATCTCCAGTAAAGCGTGCCCTTAAGCTTGAGACCATAGGGGACAAAGCATATAATTTACCTTTAAGACTATGTATTGTTGTACATATTTGCACTGTGTGCACTCACCACCAGTGACTGTAAGTGAATAACAGCTATTGAATGAGAAGTGCACATGTGAACATTGAACTGTCAATTAAAATTCACCCATAAAGATATTTGGGGAACTAAGGGATGTTATTTGCTTTTGTAGAAATAAATTTCAGCTGGAAAACTGAATTTCGAATATAAAGTCTGAGTTGAGGTTTAAACCCAAACATACTTTCTGGAATACCCCCTTGGTAGTCGTGCTTGAAGAAGTATACATTAGGGATGTGTGCATTGATACTGAAATATCAATTATTTTGATCTTAATGTTTGTTTTTATTTTGAGAATCAATTTTAACATTAAAATATGGATTGCTTGCCCAGTAATTAAAATATTTACATTATAGAAAACAGGACATGAGCTACTACTGGGCAGGGCCACCCACAGAGGGGGGGAATGGGAAGGGGTCCTGACAGTAAGGAAAAGCACTTTTCCTCACTCTGCTATATTATTCTACCAGTGTTGTGTTCAAGTCCACCTTAGTCGAGTCCGACTCGCGGCTGTATGTTTAACAAATCCAGCAACAAATCTAGTCCAAGTCAAGACTGAGTCCAGCAGGAGAGCAAATCTGGGATGAAATAGAGTCCATTACTGGAGCTGGGTAGCTGAAAAACACAAATTCAAGTTCAGAATTGATTCTGGAACCAAAGAATATGCAAAAAACAATACAGTTTCTTTAAAAGACATTTTTATTTAAGACTTTTATTATTCATAACATAATGTAGCTAAACATAAAGTGCACACACACCTATGTAACACTGTATGTGATATGTGTTATGATTGGCACTCCTCACACTACAACAATGACATGTTGCTTTTCAGAAATACAAGAACTATTAGCATTTTATGCCTTAAATGTGCACAATAGGATCCCTTTATGATGGGGTCACATCATTCTTATTACAACTGTCTAGCTAGCTGCTACCATCAGCAAATATAACATCATTGATTTTTTTTTCAGATTCAAGTGTCTGAAAAATTACTGGTTTGATTCCACTACTATCAATCACACCATCATTAGGTTCATTAGCAGAAGACCAGGGACATAGTGTTGAACATAGTCAGTTGTTGAACAGACTTTTTGTACAGTTGTTTGAAAAGAGAAAAGTCAGATCAAAGGGCGCTTTTCCACCAAGTACGGTACTTAAATGTACTGTCCCTTTTCCACTGACCTCCGGTTGGGTACCGGAACCAAACCAGCTGGGGCACTTCTTTGTTACTTCGATACTTAGAGGTGGGACTTAAAATGCTTTTTTTGTCAATTGGTTGTGCAAATAGCCTGCCACTGAAACACAATTCAAAACAGTTACCTCCGAAGACAACGATAAACAAAGTAAAAAAAAAAAAATAATAATAATAATAATTAATTTTGATATGGTTGAAAGAACAGGTACAACAAAAAGATCAGAATTTCATGACAAGAAATTTTTTAAGTATTTTGTTTAATATACTCGCACAGCACACATATAGCGTTTATATCATTTAGCATGCTGTCCTAGCAATGTGATTTTGTTATAATAAATATTGGGGTTTTTATAAAGCATAAAAGTTCATACATTTCTCACAAACCCTTCTAGGAGTGCTTTTAAACAGCAAGGATGAAAATCATAGTCTCGGAGAACGCATGCAGCGCTCATGCAAAAGCCACGGAGGTAAACTTTACACTGATTTTTAAATATTTATTAGATAATCTATAAAAGGAATAATAATTGAAATGGCAAAGCTAGCTTTTTTTTCTATGATAGAGTAAAAATGTTTTAGCAAAACTTAAACTCACTGCGCTATAATGTCCATATACAGTATTGAAAGTAAGAAAAAGCCTGATCTTAATTTAGCTTATTAGCCATGGAAGAATTGCATGTCATAATAATGTGATGTTGGCATTAATATCGCACATTGTCCAGTCTTACTACAGCCATTTTTCGAATTTAGTGCAAAACACCCCGCCTTGCGTTGTGATGTCATTCAGCACCGGTACCGGTTCTTATACCAATAGAAAACCAACACTTTGAAGTACCGTACTTTTGGTAATTTTTTGAAGCACCAAAAGTACGGTACCTGGTGCAGTGGAAAAGCACCCAAAGATGTAAATGTTGCACATACACAATAATTCTCTGTCACAGTTTTCTTGATGATTTAGTGTGTTAAGAGTCCATTCAATAACTGACCTAGGCTAATGAAGGTAATACATTTTTGGAAATTTTATCTATGAAATTTATCAAGGGGGCAGTAGAAATTGGAAGTAATGCCAGCCACCTCACAGTTATCGATGCTTTGCACTATTTGCATTCCTAGGTGTGCTTCTTTATACTGGATGTCTTGCACAGAAACATTTTATGGTTAATGTACAGAAACCGGATAATTGACTTGGTAGACATGATGAAAGGGATGAATGGGTGCATGCACAACGTTAAAAAAAAATGTAACTTAATATAAGAATTTGGAGAGGGTGCTACAGCTGCATCCAGGCTGCAGACATACCGAGTGCATGACAAGACCAAGTCCATTCATATGTAGACTCAAGACCGTATTTGAATCCAAGTCCAGACTAAAGTACTACAACAATGTATTCTACCCTTTGTACTTCAAATGGACACCGTGCAGCTACTAATAAATATTGTCAAAAATACAACATTAAACTTCCCAGCTTGAATGGTTAAAACACTATTACTGCAATGGGCAATATTTGTGAAACACTGGCTATAATAAGCATTTTTTAAGCCTATTTTCCTGACAAAGGCGATAATCGCCAGTTAGTCACTGTCAGTGTCGACACTGGGTTACTTATCTAATATTGTTTAATATCATGGATTGCTAATAATACCATCATACCGTAGTTTATGGTTGTTTGTATGTCATGTCTGCTTTCTCACTGATGCCCTTAATGCTTTTAGCTTCTCCACCTACGTTTGTGTAGCGGGTTACTGCTAATAGAAAAAGCTTAATTTGGACACTGATAATGTGTCCGTTGTTTTTTCTCATTGGTGTTAATTGGTACTCATGGGGGGGCCAGTAAAAAAAAAAAAAAAAAAAAGACCAGCAAGGGCAGTGATTGGATAGTGGAACTGGTGTCCCAGATTAAATTAACGAAACAGGTCATTGCAAATAAAACATAAGTCTATAGGATTCTCTAAGCCTCCTAACAGCAGATGAGTGATTGTGCTGATGCATGGGAATTAATGCTATAGCAGGAGAAGATGAATAGATTTCATAATCATGTGTGTAAAACTGCTTAATAGCAAAACTGCTTAATACTGACAAAAGGCATCACACTCTCCATGTGTCACATGCAGTTAAAACTTTGTGCAACCATGAACTTTGGAGCACTGAAGTATTGTGTGACATAAGTTTTTATAGTCTTCTTAGAAGGGGTTTGGTTATGTGTCTCTTTATCGCCAGGCTTCACCTCTCCTGTGTCTGTTACACCTTGGTTTACCATAACACGGTATGACTGGTGATGCTGCTGCTAATTATTTCTCAACATGGACATTTTTGTGTTGTCTATGATATAACATCCACATGTAGCTACAGTATGTATGAGATGTAAACTAGATAAAGTTTTAACCAGGGTGCAGGCAGTTTATTCTCTTAAGCAGAAAGAAGACTTAAAGGTACAGTATTTACTCCTCTGCCTGATTTTATACTTAACATAGATGTAAATGAGAGGAGATGTCGAGTTTGTGCCATTTACCAATAACTAATCCAGTGTAGTAGTGATGCTGCCCAAAAATATTGCACAAGTTGTAAAATAGCTTTATATGAATAAAATACAAGTAAAACCAAAATGTAGTCTCTAAATACTTGCACATGATGCATCTTCATTAATATTATAAGAAAAAACATTTCATCAATTGTTTTTGGCATTATAAATTAATTTTTATTTTAGTATCATCTCTTTTTGTCAATTAAAAATTTTCATCATCGTTTTTGTCAACGAAATTAACACTAAAACCTCAACTCCGCTTTAGGCTTTTACTCCTCGCCCACAGTAGGTTAGAGCTAATTGGTTAAAGAACCATTTGCCTTTGTTTGGCTAAACTATTCTTTTGTTGCTGTTTCCTCTGAGGTTTATGTTCTGTATGTACTGTAATGGGCACTGCTTCTGAATGAAGTGAACAAATCATAATGCATGTACAAATGCTGTTGACACAAAAGAGGTGTGTATATTATATATAATATGTGTGATAATAATCAACTACACTTCTCAGCTTTAACATTGAACTCTTCCTTACAGATATAATTTTACAAGTATAATTTGTCATTGGATTGCTATCAATTTATTGTTGTTTAAAGTGTCCTTTAAACATGGCTATATCACATACGAGTCCTGTGTTAGACGTGCTCTTGGCTGGAGCAGGATTTCTGATGTGAGGCCTGTTTCCAGCAGCACTGTGTGAGCAGTAGTCTTCATTTTATTTCGTATGTTCACTCCAGACAGACACAACAGAAGCTTCCTTGTAGGTACATGCACATCTATCTGGAAGATAGTTAAAGCCCTTGAAGTCTTTACTTTGTCCAGTTTCTGCACCGGTTTCTATGGAAGGTTATTAGCTCTGCTTACATTACATTTCTGCGCTTTTCATGTTCAAACAACATTGACTGTTTTTATTCTACAGAACAGAGCATGGTTATCTATTTGAAAATTTCTGCTGTTCTTCCTCAGAGGAAAAGATTTTCACTTTGCATGCAATGAATTATCTGTCCTTTTAAATTGTCCTTGAAATGTAATGCAATTTTGATATATTAAATGCTGATTATAAGTGTGGTTTTGCACTAAGATCTGTGGTACTTGGTTGTGAAGAAAAGAAGCTGTTGGTCTTCCAGTGATTTGCAGAACTGTTCCTACCTGCAGTGAGACAGTGAGACTTCAGTAAGATCCCTCTTGCTCTCTTTAGCCCCACCTAAAATTGCTGGTAGTCTTGTCACCTGTCCCGTAATGAAAAATTAAATGCTGTGTCCCATTTTTTAACGTATTTCGTCTGATTGAAAGTATCAAGTGGTGAAATAAGTTGGCAGTATTTCCAGTTTTAGTTGGCAAATTTTTTTGGCAGAGGTCACAGTACACAGCCCCAGTCTGTTGCATGTCGGAGTTGAAAAAAAGTAACACTACTCCGCTGACGTCTTCTCATCTCGTTGATCCACAATATGTCTTTCATGCTGTGTGCTCTGCTAACTTAACAAACCTTGCTGTGCATTTGTTGGTTATAGGTTGTCCGTTCTTTAAAGACTATCATATGATTGATTGGAATTGCGTTCGTGGCTGTGATGTGACAGGCTGATGTGTGCTATCAAGCAATGTTCCGCATCGACAATTAAAAAAAATTTTCTCATTCTCTTATCATTTAAATTTTATATGACGATAAAAGTTTTATGTGTAAATATATGTTATATTGCCTAGCCCTACTTCTGAGCCTAATTTTCTACCTCCAGAGATAAAGAATACTCTCCATATTCTATGTAATGTGACAGAAAGTTGTGCTGCTAACGAGGCAGGAAAATGTAGAAAGACTGCTATGTTAAAGTTGGTCAGTTGGTGAGTTGGCCTTCAGGACCAGACATTAAGGTAAAACTTCTGTTAAGGTCCCTCTGGGATGGCACTGTCATGGCAGTTCTTCTGTTGAAACCCCTGGCTTATGAGGCATTGGAGAACTTGGTGATCTCAATGACGATAGCAGTAATAGGGTCATGTTATGTAATGTCGTGTGCATTGTATCTTTTATGTGATCTCATTTAATCTTTCCTCCTGCTTTGTAATACTGGTCATTATTCTTTGACCAGTCAAAGCAAAACTCCAACTCCAAAATACACTCAAACCACTTTAGATAAATTCATGTGACATAAACGCATAATTGGCTTTTCAGCAGAGCTCCAATATCGGATACAATTTACGTTTTCCAAATCATGTGTTTTAATTGCATTAAATATACAATGTGATTGGTTCCTCCAGTGGAAATGTGGAGCAGAAATCTATGATGACAAGGGAAGGTTAGTTAATACTCATAGTGGAAGCAGTACCTTATGGTATTTGTACTATGATGCTTTTGGGCAACTCGCCCTAGTTTTGTAGTGCAGAAGGCTCTCTAATGGTTAAGATAATTGCACAACAATGCTTTTGAGAAATACTTCCGTTTTGTCGTGCAGGCATTGCAAACTACCTTAGCATTGTTGAAGACCCTGAGGTATCCAGCTAAGTAGCTAAGTAAAAATTATTGTTAGCCTTACAGTTGATACTCCTTAATAATCAAGATATCGGCATCAGTTCGATGTGTCAGTCTTGGCGTATATCGCCGGCCGATATTTAATTTTTTTCAATATTCAAAGTCATTCTCTCAATAGTTGTAATTGAATCGAATTGCCTTGCAGCCAACAGTTTACACCTTTTGTAATAAGTGATGAATGAAGGCATGAATGCAGCCATCGGATCCTTTAGGAAAAGGTTCTTTTAGCAATGCCTGTTGGAGCTTTCGGCTGACGGCCCCCTGCTTTCTCTCTGACAGGGTGCACCATGCCTAGCTCCCTCCTGTGGGCAGTGGACGTGTTCGGCAGGGTGTATAGCCTGTCCCCCACAAGC
This sequence comes from Paramormyrops kingsleyae, assembly GCF_048594095.1. NCBI lineage: Eukaryota > Metazoa > Chordata > Actinopteri > Osteoglossiformes > Mormyridae > Paramormyrops > Paramormyrops kingsleyae. The sequence goes on along the minus strand of NC_132801.1, from coordinate 19,049,539 downwards.
CAGCAGTGGGACCTGTGCAAGGAGGCCCAGTTGGAGATCAAGCGCATCACCGCCACACAGCAGTGTTGCTGGGCCATTGCCTGTGACCACCAGATCTACCTGAATGTCTACGCCAGCGACGTGCCCATCCGCTACCAGGAGGAGACGTATGAGAACCAGGTGCTTCTGGCTGGACGCGCTACTTTGTGTCTGCACTGTGTCAGGCTTATGGAGAAGTGGGCATGTCGTAGGATCCTCTGTGGTTAAAATCACACCTCTAAGCCTAACCCCCATGTCATTCCCATTGTGCTGTATGAAATGTAAAATGGTGGAACTTTCAGTTTCATTGTTATAAACCTATATGACTTATGAAATAGCAAGTACATACATGTTGTGTCTGCTTGCTTAGCTTTTGTGTAAGTCTGTTTTGTGTCCAGAGTAAATTTCTTTGTGTTTTAACATATTTATGTAAATTGCTGTTTATCCTGCTTCTCTTGTGGTCAGGAATTTCTTTTACTGAAGAAAGTTGTAGGTGTTGGAAGTGGTTGTCTGGAGATGTTTTGCTCTCCTCAGACTCTGGAAGCATTTATGAGTTGCATTTTCCAGAGACTGACTGCTTCTTTCCGAAGCACGGAGCTTATATCAGTTGAAGTGTGTCAGCTGATCAGCGCAGAGTGTCCTGGTTGGAGGTGCATGCTGGTTGGCCTGTGTTCCATGTGCCCTGATTGGTCCTTAAAACACATGCCAGACAAATAGAGACACTTAAGTTAGACCGGGGACCACTGTGCCTTCTCCTGTTGGTATTCTCCAGCGATGGAACCCCATGGACGGCTTCTCGGACCGGCTGCTGCCCAGTGACCGCTGGCAGTGGAGCGATGTGACGGGCCTGAAGCACCAGCCACTGGACAGCTTCCGGCTGCCCTCGGACAACTGGGAGTGGGAGGCGGACTGGTACGTGGACGAGAACTTCGGCGGGGAAGCCACTGAGAAGGCGGTAAGTGGAGCAGGCCCGCGGTTGCACGGTGCCAGTCGTCACGGTCAATTACTGGACAGCCTGTCCTTTAAGTTTGGATCAGCGCCATCTCTACCCTACGCTAAGGCTGCAGTCTGGTTTGCTGTCTGTCATTTGGGGGATGGGAAGGCACAGCTTTGTCAGGAGGCCTACTGGAATGGAAGAAATAAGTTAGGCCTCACCAGTCTGATAGAAGCGAATATGCTACTGCTTTAAGGTCCGCTCTTTGGGGGGGCTGACGGTGGCTCTGTCCAATACCAGGCTTCCCTTGTGGTCCTCCTAGAAGTGTTCAAATACTTCTTTCCTTCCATTTGTTTTGTTTCCAGTTGGCCAGTCTGGTCGTATGCAATTCCTACACTATAAAATTTTTAAACTATAACAACAGAAAATGACAGAAGTATGCGAAGTCGTAGATGTAATTATGGACATTTTTACTATCCTCTGTGATTGCCCAGCATTATATCATTCTCCATGAGAAAATTTTTATTTTTAATTCGAATCGTGTAAATCGCACGTTAAGTTTAGCTGGCAGGAGGCCAGGTTAGTGACATTTACTGGCTGCTGTTTTTTAAGCGGCTGTTTTTGTGACCAGGGCTGGACGTACGCCATCGATTTTCCAGCCAGCTACACCAAAGACAAGAAGTGGAACTCCTGTGTCCGTCGCCGGCGATGGATCCGCTTCAGGAGGTACAAGGCGCGGGACACCTGGGCCAAGGTGAGGCCCCGAGAGGTAGCTCTGCTTAAATTCACCACTTGTTCATGGTTATATGATCTCTGTATATGGGATCACTATGTTTGACTGTACTTTTTTGGGCCCGTCTGATATCTGAGCAGGTCTCCTCAGAACTGCCCGGATCACTCCCAGACCCGTTCAGTGACATCAGCTGTGGGGGTTGGGAGATCACCGAGGAGCCCATGGGTCTGATCTCGCTGTGGGCAGTCACTCTGCAGGGCAAGGTACGCAGATTTTCACCAACTACCTTGTAGCTTCATCATTTTGCCACTAGAGGCCACTAAAAATCCATATCGCTTATTGTGTTTACTCGTCTGTGCCTCTGTGTGTGTGTTTGTGTGTGGGCTGCAACAGGTCTGGTTCAGGGAGGACATTCACCACCAAAACCCTGAGGGCTCAGCCTGGGTGGAGGTGCAGTGCCCAGGGGAAGTGGTGCAGATCAGCTGTGGCCCGGGGGACCTGGTGTGGGCTGTCATGTGGGAGGGTCACCTCCTGGTCCGGGAGGGCATCGGGAGGGACTGTCCCAAAGGTCAGTCGCTCCAGACACCTAGCACCCGTGTGCTCCGCAGCTGCCCAAAAAAGCTCCCTTATCCCCTTACCTCAGGCAGTAAGGCGAGGTTCTTTGCCATGCTTAGCATGTCCATGAGCAGCTATGGGGATTAATCCATGTTTTTATTGGAAATATATACAAATGCAAGGTTGAGCCAGTGTTTCTTATTTACCCCAGTTATCTTTTCTTCAGGTCAGTCACTGGAAGTTTAGGCTGAATGTGCTTGTACCTCAGTTGTCTCCTTGACAGCTGCACGCTTGCTATGTATTAAGAACATAAGAACATAAGAAATTTACAAACGAGAGGGGGCCATTCGGCCCTCTCTTGTATGTGACTTTGTACAAACACTGCCAAACATATAAAAATTATTGCAAACACTGGACAAACACTTCCAAATATGTAAATGTAAAGTTATTTCAAAACTCTTTCTCTAGTGTTTTGCCCGCAAAGCTCATGTTAGTCCTATGGTAGGTACTCTTCCCCGTTGGCTTGTAGTGGTTGCACGTCCAGACGAGTATTATTTTTGGCTTAAATAATAAACGTTAAATATGTTGCTTCGTGGTTTGACCGCAGGCCCCAGCTGGGAATTAGGCCGGCAGCCTGAACCTGTAAGCCCAGTTCAGCTCTTCAGCACTGATTTACATGCTGACTGTATGGTGACAGTGTTACGAGTTCAGCGGCGTGTTCTTTTTTTGGGTCGGGTGTCTGAGTTAACATCTGCCACATCGCTTGGAAACTGCAGGAACCTCCTGGGCAGAAGTGCAGTCCCCCAGCCCTGAGTTCGGTGCCATCCACGTAGCTGTGGGCGTCAGTGTGGTGTGGGCAGTCACGAAGGATCGCAAGGCAAGCGTGCATTCAGAGTCACTCTCGTCTGTTTGCAAATACATCGCCATGCACACTCTCTCTAGCTCTTTGTTTTATCCAAAATTCACCCCATAATAAAAATATGAGAATTACTTTCCTTAAATGATTGGCATTGTTATATATTTGTTTTACAAAACAACAAGCACTGCTCTTATTTGCATTACCGCTAAACATACTGTAAACCTTGTAATGTTAATCACGCTGGTTGAGGTTTTAAATGTATTTTTTTTTTCTTTTACCTCCTTTATACATCAGGTGTGGTTCCGACGGGGCATAAACTCTCACAATCCCTGTGGTTCAGGCTGGATTTCCATGGTGGGAGAAATGGTGATGATAGATGTTGGTGTCAACGACCAGGTAAGGGAGAATGGGTCTCTTCTGAAAGAGTTCAGCATACTAAATTGTTTTTTCTTTAGATTTTAATTTTTGTACAAAATCATTGACTAAAGAGACTTTACAGCAAATTACTGGGATTTGTCTGAAGGCATTTTGCAGAAAATAATTGAATATGGTTTCACTCTATGGAGACCCCCGTTCTAAATAAGGCAGGCACTAGTCACATGGCTGCATGTTTTTCTTTTTTTGGGCCTTGCATAACCCCCCCCCTAAGTATCAGTATGTCCCTCCCAGTGTCTCACTTATTTTCTGCTACTAATTTGGGTTTTTTTTTTATTTTTTTAAATAACACCTTTCACACACTTAGTATGTCTGTCAGATTCACATGACCAGGTGTGTATTTCTGAAAAGCAGGCTTGGCAAGTGATATGGAACCCCCTGTCTAGTGTCCCCACCCACACCCACACACACACTCACACCCACACACACACACACCCACACCCACACACTCACTCACACACACACACACACACACACACACACACACCTACCCCTCCACTGAAACCCAAGCTTTGATCTCACAGAGCCTGCTGGGCAGTGCTGGGTATTTATTGGGAATGCTAATGCATTGATCCATTGACTTCTGGTTGAGTACCAGTACCAAAGGATCCAGTACCTGAAGTGCCAAACCAGCTGTGGTACTTTTTTGTTACTTACTTTTGGGGTGGGACGTGAAATGCTTTCTTTTTCAATTGGTTATGCAAATAGCCTGCCGCTGAAACACAATACAAACAGTCGTCTTGAAAAAAGTTACAAACTCGGAAAACAATAAATGAAGCAAAAAAAATAAAAAATTGCGATCTGGTCAGAAGAACATATACAATAAGATCCTGGCCTGACAAGAAATTTTAAAAGTATTTTCTATAATATGCTAGACAGCACGGTATTAGAAAATTTCCAAATACGGTGATGTTATATTATTGTATTTTGATATTGATTATGATTGTCTCAGAAAATGAACTCATGCGAAAGCAGCGGAGGTAAATGTTAAACTGATTTTTGAAACATATACTACTTGATAATCTTGAAAAGGAGTAATTAAATTTGCAGCGCTTGCTAAGATTTTTTTCTTGTGACAGAGTAAAAATGTTTTAGCGAAACCTTAACCTCCTGCACCATAGTGTTCATGCAGTATGATGTATGAAGCCTGATCTCAATCTAGCTGACTGGTGTTGGTACCAGTTATTATGCCAGTGCAATACCAACACCTTGAAGTACCTTACCTTTGGTACTTTCTTGAAACGCGAAAAGTACGGTACCTGGTGCAGTGGAAAGGTGCCCAAAGTGTCTGAACCAAATGATCCACCAGCAGAATGATTCCCAGTCAAAAACACCTGCTTCCCCCGGCTTTCGCTGGACTCTCCAGCCCAGGTGCTCGTGTACCATCAGCACCTAAGTTGTCCTTCTTAGGAGGTCCTCTCGTCACGCTACACAGCCTTCATGCCTTCTTTAACGTCATATGCGCCTTGAGTTTGCACTCTTGCTTCACACCTGCAGGGCTGTGAGTTTGAATCCCATCCATCCTATTTATGTGGAGTTTGAATGTTCTTTCTCTCGTGTACAAGTTCATCCAGGTACTCCAGTTTTCTCTTACCGTTCAAAACATGCAGCCGAGCATGTTTGTGGCATCTCTGAGTTGCTCACAGTGTGTAATTTTGTGTGATCACGCGTGATGGTGCCCTGTGGTGGCCTGGTACCCCAGCCGTGTGTCCTGTGCTGCCTGGGATAGGCTCCAGGCCCCCCCACTAAAAGCAGCCCCAATGACTCACTACCTGTATGTGTGAAATAAAGGCCCCTGCTCAGCTTAGCCCTGCCGTTTCCTGAATGCTCCTCTGTGCTCCAGGTGTGGGGTATCAGCTCGGAGGATCGGGCCGTGTACTTCCGGCAGGGCGTCACCTCCAGCGAGCTCAGCGGAAAGGCATGGAGGGCGCTGACATCTCTCCGGGACGGCGACCGGTCCAGCTCCAGGTCCAGCGCCGGCAGCCTGGCCAGGTGCCACAGTGCCGTGTCTGTGTTAAACAGTACCCAGTTTTAAATTACCAGTTCTCAACAGAACTATTAATAAATACATGTACAAATATATGCTCAGGTATATATTTTTTTAAATGACTGCGATAACAGAATGACACAAGTCGATTTGCCACACTGGTTATTTAGTCCCAGTCTCACGTTCTCAACTGAGAACCCTCCGTACACTTAGAGCAATGGGCCATTTCTCATGTCATCATTGGCCAGTGAAAACGCGAACATTCTCGGCGTATAAGGGGCAGGAGTTCTCGCCTTGGACAGGAAATCAGGCCCTTTTCCCAGAATAATTTCCCCTTCTGTCATTAACGTAGCTCCCACTTGCTTTGGACTTTGAATCCATCAGCCGAATCACGGTGTGTCATCACAGAGAGGCCCCCGCCCACCACTTCCCTCAGTTTACTATCAGTCTTTTAACAGCATGGAACAAAAAAAAAAAAAGTTCAGTTGATGGGAAATTACATGGTAAAGAGCGCTGCATGTAGGGGTTCTGAGGGGACTCCGGCGCCCCCTCTTGTCTGCACTGTCAAAGTAAAATATGGAGTTATATTTAATTAACGTTCACAATGGCTCAGAAGTGACTTACTGATTATTTCTCCAAAAAGACTGCTGTTGTTAGCTGTTGATAGCTACCGATGATACAAAATAAATTTCAGTAAAGTCTATTGGTTGTTCCAACTTTCAATACCCTGAGTTCGTAACGTCTTCCCTTGCCTATGGATCCACCTGCCAGAAAAAGCATGATAATTGCTAAAGTCCAAGGTTTATTGTATAGTTTATTCTATAACTGTCATCTTACTGTGGAATTTCCCTTTTAATTGCACTATGCACGAGTATCCAGTTGGTGGTACTGTACCATTTCTGAATGGGCACCTTCTCTCGGTCACTTGCAGTGCTGGCTGCTTCTTCAGTAATGAGGTGACAGTGCAGTCCCAGGGGTCTGTGCCCGGTGACATGGACATGGAGCCAGAGGGGGCTTCGGGGGGGAATCCAGATCCCCAGGAGCAAGCTGACGCTTCCAAGCGGCGCATTCCGAAGGTGACCAGCGACAGCTTCATCTCCGAGCTGGTGTCCGACCGAGAAGGCCAGCCAGAGAAGCATGAGGGCACGGTGGTGGCCCCCATCCCAGAGGAGGAGGCCGAAACGGAGCAGGAAGTGAAGGTGGCCCCTGCGGTGGTACTCTCCCGCAGCCCGTCGGGCAGGCCGGATCACGCCTGGAGCAACGTTGACCTGGAGGAGGCGCAGGGCCGCCTAGCCGTGGGCTGCCCGGCCTCCGACACTGGTGATAGCTGCAGCCTGTCCTCCGTGGCAACATACAACCTGGACGAGCCGTACGGGGCCGACGATCATCCCATCTGGGCATGGGTCAACGGGGGCAGCTGTGTCGTGGACTCGCACTCGCAGCTCAACTGGTTCAACTCGGGTCAGCATCGTGCTGGGCTCTCAAAACCCAGCTATAAGCAGCGTTGTACTGCACATTATATCAGCACACTCTGGTATATCAGAAGTGAGCTCTCACTGGTCATTTGCTTCTAGGAATATGAAGACCCAGAATACAAAACCAGGTTTACCACATGTCACCAGTGCCTCCTCAAGAGCTCAAAAGGACTTTCTGTCTGTCTGTCCCTCAGGCGTTTCCTCTGCACAGTCCATGTCCTTGTCCGTGTCCCCTGCGCAGACAGCGGCCTGGCGCAAGCAGATCTTCGAGCAGCTCAGCGAGAGGTCCAAGCGGGAGATGGAGAACTTCAGGCATTACGAGCAGGCGGTGGAACAGGTAGCGACCCACCCCCCCTAGCACGGGCTGCTGGGTCAACTACCCACACGTATGCCGGCCATGTCACTAAGTGCGTTTGCCCCCGGCGTGTGTGACGTAGGCGGTGTGGGTGAAGAAGGGCACCATGCAGTGGTGGAGAGACTGGAAGCCCTACAAGTGGGTAGATGTCCACTTCGCACTGGAGCAGTTCTGCGGCACTGATGGCAACAAAGAGGGAATCATCTTCATCTACTACACTTTTAATGACGAGAAGAAGGTTGGCTCTTTGTCCTACTGCCAGATGGGCTATTTGTCTTAGTCATAAAACCATGCTTGTTATGGTTTTAATTTCATCTTCTTATGTAATTGTCCTAAAAGGAGGTTAGTCCCTTAGTCATGATCCCTAAAGGTGCGGTCACATAGCGCAAAAAAACGTTTGCATGTCATTCCCTTCCATTATAGCTGCGTAATGCAAAAATCAGATTCCTCACTTCCGGTAGCAGAGCTCAACCAATCAGGTACGGTGTGGGTGGGACTGACCCCTCATCTTCACTGACTGTGGCACACAATGTTGATTGCCGTAATATAAATTTGTAAACAGGAGAAAAGCTGCATGACTGGCTGTGAGCATTGAAACGGGTCTCAAAGGTAGAAAGCATATTACAGTGCATTTTACGACATTGGTGGTCAATATGCTTCACAGTTAGCTAACCAGCCTAGAAGGCTAATAATTACAATATGAATTTATTTCATTATGTTACTAATTTCACCAATCCTGACTAGCGAGGTACAAAATATGTTGTTTTAAAATACAGTGGAACCTCAGTTCTCGAACTCATTAGAACTCAAATTTCTTAAAAGTCGAACCAACCAGTTCGAAAAAAAATGACCTAGAACTCAATCTGAATCTCAGAAGTCAAACCGTGAACGCCGACCTAAGATAACTTGTACACGCGGGGAAATGAGTCAAGCGGTTTGTCTCTCAGCTGAAACATAGGGTAACGCTTCAGTCTAAGCCTTGCATGCGCTGTGATAGCATCGTGCATGTTTACACTAGCCGAATACATATATTTAGACAGTAAAAATACATTTAGACAATAATAGACAGTAACAGTAATTATTATTATATAATAAAATGCATATAAAAATAGATTTCTTATAAATTATTTTAATATTAATAATAAACCATTAATACATTTTACTATAATAATATTGTCATGCCGAGTGGGGACGGAATGGAGACAAAGGTGCAGACGTCAGGGTATCAGGGAATACGGGGTTTAATTACAGGTAAGGCAGGCAAAACGCAGACGGACAATACAATGACCGGACTGGGGAAACAAATTGAAACGTGAACTAAATACAGAGGATTAATGACAACAACCAGAAACAGCTGATCACATGGGATTAACGAGGGGGCGTGGCACATGGAAGGAGTGGACAATTGGGGCAGGACACATCGTTTTCTTTAACTTTACACATTGTTTGGATACATTTATTTTCTTGCTTTACAAATTACCGTTTTGATAAATGTGCTTGTTTTATCTGGTTCACTTTGTGTTTAAATGCTAAAAATAACATATTTAGGTGTAATTTTTTGGGGTTCGGAACCAATTAATTGGTTTTCCATTATTTCTCATGGGGAAAATTCGATCAGAACTCAAACTTTTTAGGATTTGAGCCGGAGTTCTGAACGGATTAAATTCGACAGGGTACCCGCGGTCATGGAAAACCTGGAAAAGTTTTAGAATCATTTTTCCAGGCCCTGGGTAAGTTTTGGAATTCTTGGATACAGAGGAAAAGTTATGGAAAAGTTTTGGAAACTAGCCTTGTTCATTTTTTTCCCCCGCTTTGTTCTGCAACCCGCAAACAGAAATGTACGAGTGGAAGTCAATAGTTAACTACCTTGGTAAACATCCGTTTCCGTGCAGATTTCGCGTATTTGAGATCGCTGCTATTTTGCTCGTTATTCTAGTGTTTATGGTTTTATTTTTTATTTTTTTGCACATTTTTTTATTTTATTGATCAGTTTCCCGTTTTTGACTCCGTTTGCCTCTACCAATCATAAGATACATAGAATTTTAATATTGGGATTAATTTTCTTAATTGAACGCTATTTGCACATTGGCGAAAGCTGTCCACCGTCTGTGTTTTTTTGGTAAGCAGATTGGCTATTATCGTACCGAAAATTGTAGTATTACTGTCGTGCCGTATGCGGGACGCGGAGCTGAGACAGAGGAGCGGCAGTCAGGAAATCGGGGAACACAGGGTTTAATAAAAAGGGCAGGCAAGAAAACACGCAGTGATATTACAATGACCGGACTGGGGAAACAACCTGAAACGCGGACTAAATACAGAGGACTAATGTCAACAACCAGAAACAACTGATCACACGGGGATTCCACACGAGGTTAACGAGGGGGCGTGGCACACAGAAGGAGCAGACGATCGGGGCAGGACAATTACTATCTGAAACTGCATAATCATCAAATCAAAGCAAACTTGTGGGTTTTGGAAAATTTTCTTGTGGTACTGGAAAAGTCATGGAAATTTATTCTGACAGAACTGGGGGAACCCTGATTCGAGTTCTGAGGTACCACTGTATACATCTTAAAGGCGAACTATGTGTGACTTCCTTATTAACATTATTCCTTATTAGCATCACTAAAGCAACACTCTTGAAACAAAACCTTGCATCTTTTACCCCGCCGCTTTCGCCCGATGCCGCACGATTTCTTCACGCTAGTGTGACCGCTCCTTAAGCCGCTAGATGATGCCGTCTTTGAGTGTCTCTCTGCTTCTTCGCAGTACCTGCACACTTTCATAAACGAGGTCACCATATTGGTGCCGGTGCTCAGCGATTCCAAGCACACCTTTGCCATCTACACCCCGGAGAGAACCAAGCAGCGATGGCCCATCCGCTTGGCTGTGGCCACAGAGCAGGAGATGCATGACTGGGTAAAACTGGAAACCCAACAGGCTGCATGAGTTAGATATCAGTGACCAGTAACTAAAAGTAGCTTAACAAATTTGTGGAGCCTGTTGTCGGAGCTGACATATAGCTACCATAGTGTACTCATTCTGGATCACCGTTGGCCTTCAGTTGTGTCCCCATTCCACAGCTCGCTCTCCTGAGTGTGTCCTGCTGTGACTCGAGGGGCATCCAGGGACCCCCCTGCAAACAGGCCATATGGTCTGTCACCTGCAAGGGGGACATCTTTGTCAGTGAGCCCACACCCAGCTTGGAGGCCTCGCCCTACCCCATGCCTTGCGATCAGATGTACGGCACTTCAGGAGTCGCCCAGCATACTGTGTTTCCTCGTACAGTTTTTCATTTATTGCCACTGCTATAGGTGCTTTAAACAGCTACATTCTGTAATCGTTGCTTCACTAAAAATGAAGCTTCTCTGGTCAAGAGGAGAAATCTCTAGAGATTTGGAAGTATATGAGCATAATTGTCTTCCAGTACTCTGCCTCATTCTGTAGCAGTTCTGTTCTTTTGTTCATTTACTTTAAATTTTGTCCTTAATTGTGAACATATGACCTGGTATTCCTAGGGTTCTGTTCATGGGAATTGTTCTGTCCTGTGCCTCAGGTACTGGCATCAGATCGGGGGGCACCTGCGTGTCATAGAGTGCAACAGTTTGGGTGTGGTGTGGGGCATTGGGTATGACCACACCGCCTGGGTCTACACTGGGGGCTACGGAGGCGGCTTCTTCCAGGGTAAATTCTCCTTCCAAATCTTTATTGCAGGGGTGGGCAGCTTGAGGCCCGGTGTGGGTGCGGGTTTTTGGGATGGCCTCTCAATCAGCCAATAACAGTGGGTGTCCGGGACTGGAGCTGAGAAAAACCACTGCTTTATATTAATGGCTGATTGAGAGGCCACCCCAAAAACCTGCACCTCCACCGGCCCTCCATGCTTCAGGTTCCCCTCCCCTGCTTTAACGTCAGATGGTCTGAAGTAGCCAGTAGTGTGTAGAGCTTGCTTCCTGATGTGCTTAAAAGAAACAATCCATGTAAGATTTTGGTACAAGATCTCAAGTAAAGGTGTGTTGTGTGCAGGACTGGCCAGCAGCACAGACAACATCTACACACAAACGGACACAAAGAGCGTCTACATCTACGAGAATCAGCGCTGGAACCCAGTCACAGGATACACCAACAGGTGCCAGCCTCGGGGCGAAAGGCATGCAGGGCGCTGCCCCGGTGGCCTCCGGCCCGCGTAACCACTCTCCCTGCCCCCGCAGGGGTCTGCCCACAGACCGCTACATGTGGAGCGATGCCTCTGGACTGCAGGAGTGCACTAAGGAGAACACCAAGCTCCCCTCCCCACAGTGGGCCTGGGTCGGTACTCCCATTCAGCCATTCCGACATTAGCCAGAACATCAGTTGGAATGATTATATTCAGTGGATGTGTATCTTGGCATTGTTTTGCTCTCTGTTCAGTGATCATGCTCCGCTGTGCTCTGCCATAGCCCCTCTTCCTCTTCGTCACCTATGTCTTTCGTCAGGTGAATGACTGGACCGTCGACTACAACGTCTCCGGAGGAACAGACAAGGAGGGCTGGCAATATGCTGCTGATTTCCCAACGTAAGTCTCCTCTGATCTGACTACATTGTGACCCTCCCTTTTACTCCACTTGAATGACAAGGTGTGTTCACTCTTTTCGGGATATTCATACAGCACTTCTTTGTCATCTAGGTCATTTCATGGCTCTAAGACACTCAAGGACTTTGTCAGGCGCAGACGTTGGGCCAGGTATCTCAAGGGGTTATATGTCCTCACAATGCTAGTATCTTCAGAAATACTCATGCAAGATTCTAGCCCATTTGCTGACATTATTGATTGGTTCCTTTCCCAGAAAATGCAAACTCACAACGACTGGCCCATGGAAGGAAGTCCCTCCCATCCCGCTATCTGAAATCACCACCCTGCCCTGCATGGCCGCAAGCAGAATGGAGCATGTGCCTCTATGGGCCATCAGCAGCAAAGGGGACGTCCTGTGTCGCCTGGATGTCACTGTGCAGGCTCCCGCTGTGAGGAACCTCCTCTTCCGCCATTCACATCCTCTGTCCAACTCCCACGCGTGTCCAGATCTGAGGGCCACTGCCGTGTTCAAATGCACGCACGTTATTTTGACTCGCAGGGTACCTCTTGGCTTCACGTGGGGACAGACCAGCCGTTCAAGTCCATCTGCATAGGGAGCGCTCACCAGGTGTGGGCTATTGCCAGGGACGGCTCCGTGTTCTACAGGGGGTCCGTGTCTCCTCAGAACCCTGCAGGCGAGTTTGTCTCAGTCATACCAGTGAGGAGAATAAAGTTTTTATGAAGTCTTCATGGTGCCCTGCCTAGACAGTTTAGTTATCGTCATTTGATGATGCATAGATTAGACATCGATTGCTTGACTCCTTTAAATAAAATTACTTTTACATGATGTATCTGAGGTACCTTTCTGATGAATGCAAAAGAAATTCTGGAACTGCTGCAGATTTTAGAGTGGGAAGTGTTCTCGACTCAAGCACAATGAGGACATAGACAGATCATGTAGTCTTATTCATGGTTTTTCAATCAGCTGCGTTTTATGCAATTGAAAATGTCCTACCTTGTCTTTGAACAAAGTGTTATAACCATATATCCATAGTGAGACTGGCACCTTGGTTTGAGCACAATGTCTCGTGACTTGCAGGTGACTGCTGGTACCACATCCCATCTCCACCGCGGCAGAAGCTAAAACAAGTATCCGTGGGGAGAACCTCTGTGTACGCAGTGGATGAGAATGGTGTGTTTGCAGACCACCCGCCAAATGTTTAGATCAGCGTTTCCCAACCCGGTCCTCAAGGACCCACAGTCGGTCCACGTTTTTGCTCCCCCCCCAGCTCCCAGCCCGACAGTCCACTTTTTGCTCAGGAGCTGGGAGGGAGCAAAAACATGGACCGTCTCTGGGTCCCCGAGGACTAGATTTGGAAACACGGCTTTAGATGATGCCGTTATAATGAAACTGGCTCATCCAGCATCTCCAAAAAGCTCTTTATTGCTACAAGTTCACAGAAGTTTGAGAATGATAAATGGATTGTGTGATTTTGTCATCCCTCTCCTGATTGCCCGACTTTAATACCATACTTTTCTTCTAATCTGTGTCTCCCTGCAGGTAACCTGTGGTTCCGTCAGGGTCTCACTCCCAGTTACCCGCAGGGTTCGTCTTGGGAGCACATCTCCACCAACGTCCGCAAAGTCTCTGTTGGGCCCCTGGACCAGGTCTGTGAGTCTGATCATACCCAGTTCAGCTGGGAAATAATATGCTGCCGTAGAAATAGAGGAAATTTCTCATATTTCAGTGTAAAACAGATCTGACTCTTTAAATAGCCTATGAAATAAATTCAAATTAATAATTAAACATAACCTCTGCTTAGTGTACATTCTACGCGAGCAACAAATGTGAATTACTCATGATTTTGTCTTACGGACGCCTTATGCTGAGCTGTCAGTTCACTGTGCCGTTATCGTTCTGATCGGAGAACCGGGGAGAACAGCTGTGTTATGGTTCCTGGCGGGGGAGGGATGTTAGGATGACAGTGTCGTCCCTTGTATTCCAGGTGTGGATCATTGCAGATAAAGTTCAAGGCAGCCACAGTCTGAGCTGTGGCACCGTCTGTCGCCGCCTGGGCGTTCTGCCCATGGAGCCCAAGGGACTGTCCTGGGACTATGGAATCGGGGTAGGTCACCCAGGGCCGCAGCTCCCTGCACACTGGCGGGGAATGTCGGAATGTCACGAGCCACTGGTGCTGAACGGCTGCCGTGTTTCCTGTTTTTAGGGGGGGTGGGAGCACATCACTGTGAGGGGGAACTCGACGGAAGCCCCACGCATCAGCATGCCCAGCATGGTCGGGGGCCCCACCCCGGCCAGCGGGGCCCCACGTGGCACCCCCCCTGTCAGCATCCCAGACGTGATGAACGGGAATGCCGTCAGGTCGTAAAGGAGGCGTGGCCTCCTCGCCCTCCACATCACTCCAGTTCTCTGCTACCCCTGAGCCTTCTCTCCCCATTGTCCCACAATGCACTTCAGTCAGTCACCTTGTTTGGCTCTCATTCACTCCTCAGACATTCCTGTTACATTTCAGGATAGTCACTCCCACCTTCAGTCCACTCTGTTATTCCTTTGTGGTGTTTTTTTGTTGTTTGATTTTTTTTTTTAATGTTGCTGTTGCTGTTCCTGTTTACTGATTTGTTTAGTTTTTGTTTTTGTGTTTGCACAATGCATGACATTCCAATATCATTTTTTGTGCGGATCAGTAGGTGACGCTGTCATGCATATCCTCGTTTGACTGTTTTTGTCTTTAGTTCTTACCTGAGATCCCTTTTTTCCAGTATGTCGAAAGGAACACTTAACTGACAATATCAGGCAATATTGTATGGTACTGACAATAAAGTACAGGAGTTTGCTGATTGTTATGGTAATGTGAGCAAAGCAGAATTTAGTAAAGCAGATTTTCTTTTTGATCTTATTTTAGACCAGTTTTCCTTAATTAGAAAATGTGACAGAGAGTTTGGAACTGATAGCATATAATGCCAGTTGCTGGCAACAGGTATTTTACTTTTTGCACTAGAGGGAATGTGGGATAGGACTTTAATATAAATGGAATGTTATGAAAGCTGATAGTAAAACTGATTTTGCGCATCAGCTGACTGACAGATTTTTCCCAACTTCCACTGTTTTGCACTGATTTTGAGGTTGAAGCTGTGGGAAGGGGGTTAGGTCATCTTTTTGGTGGACAGGTATTTTAAAAATGTATTTTAGCATTAATTTCACTGTCAAAAAATATATGTAAAATACTAATATTTATTCCTTTTTCTGTGAAGCTGAAAAATAAATATTTTCTTCTCAGGTACTTATACCACACCACTCCATCCCTTTGCACAATCATGAACTGTAATGGTACCATTCACAATTTTTTTTTTTATTTATTTTTGGGGGGTTAAAAGGGGAAATATTTATTATTCAGTATATTGATTATTAAAGAGAAGTTTACATTTGTCATTACAAGTAACTGTTTTAAAAAATCATAAGAATGAGTTTAAAAAAAATGTATGGAAAGCAGAAAACAATCATCTTATGACCTGTCACGGTGAAGTGAGTAATGGTACGACAGTTTATTATTGTAAGAATGACATTAGGCATTATTTGTACAGAGGTCTGTTTGATGTTATTGTGCTGTCGCACTTCTGATTTGCACAAGTTGGGCTGTATTTAATGAATTATGCACATTGAGGCATTCTACACTACGTTGGGTTTTCAACTCCTTAAATCATTACATTTCCATTCTACATTCAAATATCTGTGTTTGTTTTTTAGGAGTGATCTGTAACATGGAATGATCAGCCTAGCTTTCACAGTCAAGTGTTTCCTGTGTCATCGTATGCTACCCAACTTGGTGCAGTGGTACTACTATACACTACAGTTTAGTTTGTTGTGCATTCCTCCCAGCGTGTGCATGGTTAGTGTGTCCTCATTAAATGTTTTCCTTAACTTACATGATTTTTGTGTATTTTATCATAGTTTACTCAATGTGTTGCTCTAAATGAATAAATGCTAGTGTTGACTAAAAGGGAATCATTCTTTCAAAGAAATGCCATTTCGGTTGCATTTGGAAAACTAAGGGAGGTCAAGTATTTTAGCCATTGTTGCTAATTTGTTTCAAAGACAGTTCTACTGCCGACAAGCATGCAAATAACTGTGTGCTTTGCTTATAAACTGGAGGTTGTGTAAGCTGTACAAGTGAAAACTAGCGCACAATTTTGTTATATCACTTTATACAATTCAAACGACTATCCAGACAATCTAACACAGCGAAGTAAAAGCTTTTTTGGTCAGCCAGTAGTCAGTAAATGTATACAGTCACAAGTTTTTGGACACCATATATTTTAGCATTTTTGGTTAAACTTTAAGCAGTGCACTCATTGTGATCACATTCACTTTTTGAAGAAGACAAATGAAGGAAAGGTGAAAGTGGTCTGCAGAACTTAACGTCACTGAGTTTATTTGGAATGAAGTGCTTGAAAAGGTGAAGGGTAGGTGGGCAGTTAGTGTAGCTCATTCGTAGGGCCCTTTCCAGCAGTGTTAAAGTGAACCTTGAGTCTTTAACTGATAGGATTCCTAGAGAGTGTGATCAGCCTGAATGGCTGTAAAAGGTGACTATGATGGCAGTTTTGTCAGGAGGTGCCACTTTTGTGTAATAGCCATTTCTATTTTTTTTGTTTTGTATGTAGCACTGATATTGCTTAAATTATAAAAGGACAGCATTTTCTTTAAGTTGTTAAAAATGCTTGACTGTCAGTGTACATACATGCATGCTTACATGCTGCATTCAGGTTTAATGTTAATTTGTAAAAATATAATATTTAACTAGATAAAATTATACATTAAAACAGAAGTAAATAATTATTGGTGCATATGCATGTAAAAAATGTTTTGCATAAAGTAAAACTAGAAGAAAATCACATGTATGAATGTTGTATAAATCTTTCAGTGGTATCAAGGTGCTCCAGATTTGTTTATAACACTTATATATGATTCTTCAAAGGCACTGTCTAGTGGTAATTTTTTTTCCTTTTACAGATTAGATATCTAATGCTCAGCCTTCTGATGATGAAATTAGAGTTTTATTAAAGAATGTCTATCGGCATTTTACAAGTAATGTCACTACCATCAAGGCAAGCTTTAGCAGTCTCCACAATATTGTAGAATTATTAAAACGTTATCCTAAACAAAAAATTATTAAACATACATTGAAGTTGTGAACTGAAAACTAAAGTATATTAGTGACATTTATTCACTCTCCTGATACTCTGACTTTTTACTTGGCAAAAAAAAACTTATCAGACTTAGTAAAACAAATACTTTGATCAGTGAAGCAAGTTCTAACTTTATTAAAGGTGATTCAGTTGCCTTGTTGAAACCTCTTAAAATTCAAGGTTAATGTCAGGCTGTGAGCACTGCATGACCATCTGTATATCGTCCTATTAGCAGAGACCAGGAGCCCCCATTCCTCGTCTTCTGGGGGCTGCATCTACTGTCTCAATCAGAAGTGTTCAGTTTTATGTCAGTAATGTCACAGTACTGAGCTCATTCCTGAACCCAAAGAACAGCAGCGATTCCTAGCATTTCCAAGGCATATTGCCTGGAAGTTGTGATTCCCACAACAATTACAATGGAATATTTTCTAAATGCACTTTTTTCCAGATGCAAAATATCAGATGCCTTGTATTTTGTATGTATCACTGGAATGTTCTTCTATTATGGCATAAAATGGTTCCAAGTAGGACTTCTGGTAAACATTTGGTAAGAAATACTGCCCTAAGAGCATTCCTATAGCTGGTCCTGAGTACGCTCGCAGAGTCAGCACACAGAAAAATGTAAAAAAAAAATAATTTCTTTGAAGGGGGAAAGCTAAACTAACACTCCAAGAAAAACAGAAATTGCAGTCTGGAAAATGTTTGGCCAAAATCAGGATTTGCAACCGCTTTTAAAGACCAGGCATTACATAATTGCTTTTCAGATTATGAATTATGAATAGGTATTTTGAAAAATTTGAAGTTAGTGTATTTTATACATGTTTTGTAAAACTTGCAACATTCATAACATAAAGTATATGGTGGTAGAATTAAAAAAAAAAAAAACACTGTAGAGTACAGCATATTCTTCAGGAAATATGGCACCAAAAACTAGGCACACAAAACAACAGGATGTTTTTGCTGACATCTATTAATACCAACAAACTATTCATTTAAGTTAAAGTACCTTCTATCACAGATTTCTATAGTTTTAAAATACAAACATCACCATATTTATCAGAGCACATTTTCTTCTCAAGCCTTGCACTACTTACATAAAGCAGAAGAATTCTTTGGCAGAATTGTATAATTAAGCAGCAAAAGAGCAAATATGCAAAATATATATATATGGGCAGAAGAATAAGTTTGAGTCCTTAACGTTCCTGTTCCTCCCAGAATCCCTTTAGACCAGCTGGAAAAAAAAGATTCATATCATTCAGCAAACAGCTGAGTTTCTGTTTTCCTGTTCCTGACCTTGGAGGGTACATGTGGCTGCACAAACAGTCCATGGGGCTATCTGCCCTGGCTCAAGCTGTGGATCTGGCTGAGGTACCTGGACAAGCATTCCTCGCCCTCCTCCTCCAGGTGCTGCCTATAGCTCTGCAGAAGCTTGGATGCGTTGACCTGGGCTTGACTCTCCCCGTGTGGCAGGCAGCCACCCGACATGCCCAGAATGATGGTGGTGAGAGCCTTGATGTAGTTTTTGGCAAGTGTGAGGGTCTCGATCTTGGAGAGCTTCTTTTCAGTCCAGACGTGCGGGATGACCTCGCGTAAGGCCTGGAAGGCATTGTTCAGCTTGTGCATCCTCTGTCGCTCCCTCTCATTGCTCTCTAGCCGTCGCACGTTCCGTTCCTTCGTGCCCCCGTGTGGCCGCCGGCGTCTGGAGCCTGCCGCGGTGCCCCTGTTCTCCCTCCTGGAGCCCCTCCAGGACCTGTCAAGCCGCAGAGATGCCTCTGAGCCTTCGTGTTCACTGCAGCCAAGCTCATTCTCCAGCTGGAAGTCCGGCTCCGGTTCGCTCCAAGGCTGCTGACTGCGCTTCGCGGCTTTCCCCTTGGACTTCATCGTGCCACCTTCACGTCTTCGCTGGACCTGTAATCATTGCTTATTGTCAGCAGGGGGAGCACTCCAGTCAAGACTGTGCAAACCTGGCCACTATGCCCAAACACGGCACAGGTGCCTATGTGTGTAAATGATATTTTTAAAAGTATTACACAAGTATTACACAAAGATTAATAATAAATTATTTTGTCTATTTTTAGTATTAACTATAAATATATGTTCTAGAACTTCTAAAATTGCTTGTAACTATAGTTAAGATTACATTCAGTTCATTTCAATAGTTTTGTGTAGCACTCTGCACCATTCGGCTATCCCAAAATGCTCTGAGATTTAATAAACCAGTTTTGCAAAATGGCATGACAATAAATGTCATGCAGTAAAATTCGCAATAGGGAAAAAAGACAGAAGTAAAACGTTTTGTAGGCGTCAATCTCCCCTGCGAATTAATAAAATAATGCGAAAATCTTTTACCCTAGGGTAAAAACTTGAACCGTAATATCTAATCGTCCTCTGTAAGAAAAGACCTTAATGTATTTTTTGCAATCTGCACTCCTTATCTGAGGTATTTGAGATAAGACCAAATTCAAGGTTATTCTAAGAAATAGTAAATTTGCAAGGTACCGTGCTGTAAAGTTACATCTGTCAATGTAATGGCTTTTCAATTTAAATAGGTTTAAATAGGGTTTACAGATTTTAATTATTAATATGCACTCAAGCGGAACATTTATATGAAGGCTTAATTTAGAACAGACTGGGATCCTGCAATTCAAACACAACATGTTTGCAGCAAATAAACTGTCACATCTGTCCCTCTTTTCTTAGTCGTAGAAAAGCAGAAATTACTAGTAAAACAACAAAGATGTGTGGGTTTATTTTATTGCTAAATCTTTAGACTACTCATTCGTCTTAAACCAAAGTTTAAAAAAGCAAAAAATGTGATAATTTCATGATACTGGAGTGATACTAATCACTGATAATCAGGCAATAATTTAAAGTGCACAGCACAAGTGCTCCAAATTCAACTAACATTACGCTTCTCTAGAAATGGCTTAATTTTTTTTTTATTACTGGCAAGACTAGACTACGTAGTCATCCACGACAGCATGTTACCTTAAAATGAAATTCGTCTTCTTTGAAACAACTGCAGGCTAGGAGAGTGATGTTGCGATGTAAAATGCGTTCCACTTACCCGTAAAAATAAAATGAGTTGGAATTTTTAAAAAAAGATATGAACTGTAGTAAAAAAAAATAGTTAATAATAACTGCTTATCTCAGCCTCAGTACCCGGAGACAGACAGCCGCCCAGCGAGAAAGGAGCAGTAACTGTTTCGGTGCGCGTACCTGTTGCTTGGGGAAGTACACGTGGCGCTCGACCGGCCAATGGCTGCGCCTCTCAGCTTTGACAGCAGCGCCCGGTGCGGCTGACGTCCGTCGCCACAAGACCGATTCAGTCGTATTTTACCTCCTGAAAGTGGCAGTCAATAAGAGCGACGTGTCTATTTAAAGGCGCGGACTCATGTTCTGTCAAAGCCTAGATGGATCTTTTCAGAACCAGTTTTTAATTAGATATCTGAATTTAGTGCGCATAGGCAAGGTTTTAACTGAGTACATTGGAGATGTATTGTTTTATTTTGTTTAATGTAAATGCGTTTTTTTTGTTAAACCAAAAACAATAGTATGTAGGCTACTAGATTCTGTCCGTATAATTAACTGAAGAAAACACATTGAAGCCGCAATTATAAATGTCCTGATTCTAAAAACGGCATTGTTCCACACATCTGGTACGATGCATTCGATAATATTACATTTCCCCGTATATTTACCAACAGGGCCTTACACGTTTCAAGCAGGGAGGGCTTGTAAACGAAAATAATAAATAAATAAATATTGGTTATTTAATGCCAGACAGTTTCGGGGTGAGTTTAAGTCATGGACTCAAGTGCCTTATGAAATAGTAACTTATGATTATGTTAAAATATACTGTCGATTAACTGGTGTAGATTAATAATCAATATAAAAGTGGGGCTACTGTGAATCCACTTTGCCTACAGAGCCTTGTTGCAAGAGCGTTTCACCCTCTTAAACTTATTCAAATATTTGCATATGGGCATTTGCATTACAGCTGGGTGTTGCCTGTACTCACAATACCTGTGGCTTTACAGCATCTAAGAGGATTTAGATATTTATATTTGGACAAGCACCTTAAGGTCTACGGAACAGCTTGAGAAAAACTGGAACAGCCCCAACACCCAACCCCATGTCAAAGAGATAAACAGGCAGGAAGACCCACCTTGGTATCCATATGACCACAACAGAAAAGCTGGGTATGTTAAAAGCTGTGTAAAGGTCCTGATCACAGACAGAGGCGTTACACACTGAGCCCCTCAACCACCTCTCAAAGTTATACATGGGCCCCGGTAGCAGAGGAGACCCAGTTAGTGTCATCCCCGGTCATCAAATTTTACAAATTGCCCCTTTTGATAAGACAACCACTCAAAATTTGCAACAATTAAACGTCACCCCTCACCCCTCTAGGTTGGCAAATTTAACCGTCGGGCCCCCTGCTGTGAGACCTCTCCTCCGCCCCTGAATATCCCTAACCCTAGCAGACTCCCAACCCTAACCACAACCACAGCCCAAGCCAAAAGCTAACCCTAACTCCAGCCCCACCCTAATGCAAACCCAAATCCTGATGCTAACCCTAACCCCCAGCCCACCCTGTTAATCCTTGTCCAATAGTCATTGTTGTACTTTGATGTGCAGCTGTTTGACCACTCGAGATGCTACAATAATATCTGTCGTTGAACTTCAGTGAATTCCCAGTTCATTACTCCAGTCAATACCTCCACAGTGTCAAACAACTCTACCACTTGTCCAGAAGCTCCACAAAATCATTTACAAAAACTAATCTTTCATCGGGTTGAATAAACTATACATTTGCGCTTTATGGACTTTGGATTGAGTCAAAACTAGAACAAAATGCAGTGGGCATTTCTTAAATCGTAACGTTTGGGGGGGGGGGGATGCACATATAACAGGGGAAATAAACACTAAGAGTTTGTGAATGGAATATAAAAGGCATTTTTTATTTATTGTTAATATTAAATAACCATGTTGTACTTAAATTTCAACAACACGTGTTTGAATCAACATGACGTAAAAATACCACTTCATTAAATGTACAGCTTCAGGGATAGAGTCAGCTGATTTTTTTTCTACCACAATTTAATAATTATACTGAAATGTGTATTATTACTCATTAAACAAAATGCCTAAGACTTCATTACATCACTCCCAATTTACAGACATCGTCAACATTTACAGTATTTACATTAGCAAAATTTAACAATAAGTTACACTTCAAATGTGCAAGGTGAAGCAATATTTACAGAATAACTTAAATTTTCAAGTCAGGCTGGAGCACAGGTTGTTCTTATTGCAAACTTTTGTACATAAAAACCATAAATAAACAAGGACATTTATTTGTGATGCACAAAAAAATGGAGATTCAGAACCATTCACTTGAATCTTTGGGATCCCTTCTAAATTCCATCATGAGAACCAAGACAGACAGACCCCCTGCTACTAATCCTCTACTTCATCTGGACAAGCTAGTTAATGATGGTGACAACCAATCACATTAGGCAGCTCACCTTGCCTTATGATTGGATGGTAAAATTATTTAAAGTTTGAAGAAAAAAAAAACAGCTGCTCACATTATTTTAGGACCAATCATCTTTAATGTCCCACTTTGACGCTGTATTGCCATTAGCCCATATTCATAATCTGCTGGCTATTATATCCCCCCAGATGCATTCAAGAATCAAATAAATACTGTACCTGTTTCAGACATTCAGTTAAAAATACTTTCGACCTCTAATAGGGTTTTAGAGGAACAAATTGCAGAAGTACCATGGAGACCATGAACCTTTGCTTGCAAAACAGTTGCACATTATCAACACTTCATATCAGACAGAGAACTTTACTCGTTATTGCAGCTTCTTGGCAAGTCCACACAGTTGCTGCTTAGCTTATGTGGTTTTCAGAGTTTATATAAAAATTCATTCACAAAAAACTAAAGCGTCTCAAACTGAACGTTTCTCTTTCATGTCTACTTCACATTACACTCTAAACGGTCAGATCAAGTAGATCCAGTATTGTGGCATTTCAGAGAAATGCTGTCTGCCATTCAGTGGGCCGTGCGAAGTACAATGGCACAAGGAGAGACGGGCAGCTTCACAAATGACAGTATCTCCTCGTTTCTTTCTCACCTTCATCTGAAACCAATGCAATCACACACACAACACAATGAACGTTGGCAGAGAGGACCAAGTGTCATCATCTAAATGCTGCAAGAGTACAAAAAGTTGCTAACTCCAAAAAATAAAACACAGATTTCTGCAGAAATCTTAGTTTGCTTAGTTTGCTCCCATTGTTAATGTCTGTCTTTAGCTCAGAGCATGTGTGGCACCGGCAAGGAAAATCACCCCCTTGAGAGGCATGTCTTGCTGAGGCTAATCTTGAGTCTATGTAAATGAACGTGACCCATGCCGTTATATGTAACTGCTACCTTGAATCACTGCTGTCAACATGAGAGATGGCGTGACCATTGCCATGCAATGCAACTGCAAAAAAACAAGACAAAAGGTCTTTCTGCCGAGCACTGGACTAGCAACCCAAAAGATGTTCTGAGAAACATCTGTAATTTGCAAGGAGAACTTTGAAACCAAATAGTCCGCTTATACCCCTCTTCATAAGTTGATTAGCCAGTACAAATTAGACTCGTTAGTAGATTTGTTTTAAACAAATGTACCATGTGCATTGAATTGAACCGCATCTCCAAATAGCACTCAGGGCCAAAAAAAAGATTATCTTTAATATTTTCAGTCACTGCGGCAGAACCACTAATGTGACGACAGTGACAGCACAGCTACTAGTGAGGACGACATTTAGAAGCTAACAGGGAGTTTGCTTTGTAACAGAAAATAAAAGGATATGAGTTGTACTAGCTGGTATTGCATGGCGCTTACAGTGGCGCTTACAGGCATGACAGGCATGACAGGCATGACAGGCATGACAGGCACGGAGAGCGAGGAGCTTTGCTGTGGGCGGCCCTTCACACGTCATCCTTACAGCACTCTGTGCAGAAGAGCAGCACTGCTAGAGATCAGCATCTATATGATGGCTGTTAAAGTACAAAGTTGTACATCTTGCAGTAAATTTTGAGGTCCACTTCCTCCACACTTAATCCTTGTCCCCATCTTCACTGCTCCCTAGAATAAAAAGATAAAATGAGACAAACCACATTATGTAACGGCAATATCATAATAGAGGTATTTTGTAAGAGTTCGTCTTTGTCATGGTATTAAACTTCTTTTTTATTTGTATCCAAAACGTTCTGCTTCAGGTTGACCATTAACGATACCATCCGTTTGATGTGACCTTCAGCATGGTCTCGGATGTGTAACATTATCTTTGGAGGCTTTTCCAGAGAAGGGTGGAAGGCACACCTGCACGGCTCCCAGGGAGGGTCACGATCACCAGCCAGCTTAACCAGTAAAACTCCACGCTACTTCCCTTCCCCTTGCCATGACTGGAGTGGACTACAGGGACATCTCTAAGTACACCTGGCAGGCACACATGCTTCAGACGTTACCCATGGTATGTGACTGATGATTACATTGCCCTCAGCCTTGGTCCATCATGTCAAGGTCCATTTATTTATTAAATGCCACCCCTGACTCTTTGGTCAAAACGTCCAAAGGGAATGTTATACATTTACAACGTGGCTACTGTGTGCCGCTGCAAGCATTTGGTGTTTTACACCTTCTGCAAATGGCACTGCAAACTTTCCCATTCAAAAAAGAACAAATGGAATACAATTCTGAGCAAACTGGTCATGTACCTCCCTCCCGCCATTCACACCAGTGCAAACACACATTTACACACATATTACGCACAAGGTACTTAGAAAAAGGCAAAAACTAATGTGTTTATGTATTTCTTAGCGGCATGTATATATTCATGAAGCTTTATAACAGAGGTAACAGTTGAGGAACTGCTAGTTGTTTTATCACATTACTTACTACATAGAACTTATCGTTTATAACTACAAGAACTTACCCAATGTGAATTTACAGAAGTGGTTAAGACACCAGGACTGTGATGATAACTCCCAAAAGCAGAGGCCCTGCCCTGGTGCCCCAATGACAGACCTCACCTGAACCGTGGACACAGCTGTTCACATACAAAGCGAGGAGCTGCATGCTTCACCCTGGCTGTGAAACGAGGTCTGAACACATGCTGGCGAACGGCAGACGGTGTCACTGCATTAAGCTGATCTTACACACTGCATGCATGACAGGGCACTTTCAAAACTTCAAGTTTTGATCTAAACCGGCAAGTTTCGCTCTAGCTTGCTGGAGCTATTATTATCATTTTGCGAATGATCGCTTTCAGAATAAGGCTTGTCCGTCAGAGAAATAACCACTTTCCTGGCACCAATTTTACTAGCAATTAAAAAAATGTCTTAAACACAGCTTAAATGTAGCTATACGGCTGGTTCTGCACAGTACAGCCACAGAAGGGCAGGTACTGGGACTGAGGGCGGCCTGTCCTTCTGGCTGCGGACCCAAGGTCAGAGCCAGGAGACGGCGAGCTGCAGCTGCCATGGGGTAACCCTCACTGCCTGCCACAGCTGTCCGAAAGACTCGCACCCCACTCAGCACCCACACCAAGGCCACGCCCCCCCCCTCCCCGCCACACTCTAGGCTTCTCCACTCTACTCGTCTCATGTGTGTTTCACCATGAAGCCATCAGAGCTGGCTGGTGTCAGACCGCAGGGTGAGAGCTGTGCGTGAAGGGTGTCGCCCCCCCCCCCCCCCCTCGCAGAGACTGCTCCCGTTTAATGGAGACGTGGAAATCACAAAGAGGGTTGCCAGATACGTGCACACACCCACCCCGCTGGGCACACTGACGTCAGCACCCCCCCCCCTTTAGAGGGTCTGGGGCAGTGGGGGTGGCCAGCAGATGCCTCGGGAGCGTCACAGCTGTTAGTGAGGTGGAGTGTGGGGGGGGGGGGGATTCGTTTTGCGATGCAGCCCATTAAACGCTGACTCATATGAAATCGTAAAAAGGGCATGTTGCAGCTCACTCTTTCCATGAGCCCATGGGGGGGGAGGGGGGGTTAAAGTGAGCCCCCCTGTGTCATCCTGACAATAGGGGCCAGAAGTGTGGTGCCCAAGGTCCCACTGAGTCCTCCCCACACAGGATTGCCATGGGAGCTAAACCCTAACCTTCTCTTCCACCCCAGAGCATCTGCTGCTTAAAGCCAAGATGAAAGGTATGATTACATTACAAACAGGGAAATTCAATGAAAAATAGTTCTTCCCCCATCTGGTGCTAATTTTACATCCTTTCAAAAATAAGTGCTATCAGATTTTAACAGATGCTGAGTGCAAGACAAAAGGAAACCTACTGATTACATTTATTAGGTAAAATTAATTGCACTCCCTCCTCAGTTATAACTGTGGTTTTACGTTTTATTCCTGAAAAACCTTTTACGGGACAGTCAATCCTAGGAAGATTCGGTACCACACCGTTTTGGACAGCACAGCACGGCTCATACAAATGGAAATGTCGATAAGTTTTTTCTTGTTAGTTTTTTTTTTAATGTCCTTTGACATAATGATGTACTTCTAGAATGTGTGGGCTGAATATTTCATTCTGATGGTAAAGACCAAAGACTGATGGGTATTCAGCAAGCCAGGCCCAGAGCAGACCTGTTTGCAGACATTTTAAACAACCTTATTTACTCCTTCCTTGAGGATTTGTTCACAGGGCGATGACTGTAAAGGTTGACACTTGAAGACTGCAAACCGAACAAATCAAAGTGCCACAACTTGCTTCAATTTTCCCCTTCTTAGATTTCCTCTATAGGTTACTACAATCCACAGAATCATGAATGAATTCAATGTGGTAACTGCAAAAGTGTTCTTGTTAAGTAATATGAACCAAATGAAATGGACTACAGAGTAAAAAAACGAAAGACACATCCGGAAAAGCAGCTTTTCTTACATAAATTAATGGGTACAGGGGCAGCTGCACACACAGCACCGGCCAGATGGACATCTGTTTGAACATTAATATGTATATGTGTAAGCATGTATATATTATATTGTGAGGACCAAATGTCCCCACAATGAGATAAAAACCTGTTATTTTGACCTTGTGGGGACATTTTCTTGGTCCGAGAAACTGAGTTTTATGAAAATCTGTGCCTGCAATGAAAAAAACTAAAAAGTTGTGTATTTTGTTTGGTTACTAATGGTTAAGGTTGTCATTGTTGGGATTAGGGTTTGCCCATAGAATCACGTGTGTCTGTGTGTGTGTGTGTGTGTGTGTGTGTGTGTGTGTGTGTGTGTGTGTGTGTGTGTGTGTGTGTGTGTGTGTGTGTGTGTGTGTGTGTGTGTGTGTGTGTGTTTTCCCATCAAGCGTCCCCCACCTTCTTGCTCCATGTCAGAGTCCGTGAAGTGGGTGAGGGAGAATCTGGCCATGTTGGAGGGAGACACGGAGAAGCGAGAGTAGGAAGATGGCGGAGTCCAGATCTGCTCCCCAGGACGGCTGGGAGGTGGAGGGGAAAGGCAGCGGGAGGGTGGTGAGGCAGTTGTTCTGGATGCAAAGAGGTGATTGGCTGTCCTGGCAAGGAAGGCGGGCTCTGGCAAGGTGAAATCATCATCCCATTCGAAGCCACCACCTGAGAAGCCAACAAAGACTCTAGTTACAAGCACAACTAGCAATGGTGAAACAGGGCACGGCCAGGACACGTGCGCCGTGATCGGTATGACAGTGCCTCGCACACGTGCCTCACCTTCTTCATCAGTGGAACTCTCTGAGCTGGTGAGCCTGCTCAGAGAGCTGGAGGGGGACCCCGCGGTGCTAAACTGTGGGCCGGAGCCTGCTACCGACGTATGGTCACCAAGCTCCTTGGTGGGTGTGTCCTGAAAGCCACCATTACATCATGGTCAAATGTGCCGTTAATCAGACTGCCAAAGGGGTGAGTTTTGGGGGGGGGCGGGGGAGACATTCTGCTACTCACCAACACAAGCTTATGGACTGCTAATCAACAGCAAAAGTTTATTGCATATAATATTAAAGATATGCACTGAAACTGATATGAAACTAGTTAGTTATAGGTTTCATTGGGCAACAGAGGTGTTCAATAAAGTGTTAAGGAGAGATTGCCACTGATTGGCAAGTTTGTTTGACAACTAAGTCAGAGAAAATAGATGCGTCACCCTACACTGGGCAAAAATTGCTTTGTACATCGACACTGAATGAGTCTGCAAGACTGTAATGGAGCAATTAAAATGTATGATTAACTTCATTCAAATTGTCTGTATCTAATAACACAGTCATTTGATTGAATTTGTGGTCTGCTTATATATATTTTGCAGAAAATGTCTTTTCCACAGCCTGTCGATTACCTGGTCAAAGAGGTAAACTGTGACATCATCAAAGAAGGACACCGTCTTTGTCCTAAGGTCATCATCTGAGCCTCCTATCTGCGAAGGTCTGGGGGTGATCGCTGAGGTTGGTTTCAGGAGGCCTCTGAGGCTGCAGGCCTCATTGCCATCAGTGACAATGACAGGTACCCTGTGACCAGCATCATCCTCACTGTCAGAGCTGGTCGCAGACCGCTGGTAGATGTGTGCGTTTCCATCGTCCGAGTCATCACTGTTCTCATCCTCCTCATCAGCATCGGCACTGTCCTCCAGCCCACTCGCCACTGACAGGCTGTCCAGCTTACCCAAGTATCTTCCCTCAGTATCAGGTTCCTTCAGCCTGGGTGCATCTCCCACATTATCTAACCTTGAGTTCACAGCCAACAGGAAAGATGTGGCATTTTTAGGCTGCTCAGACTGTGATGTGTATTCGTACAAGCAAGCTGTCACTCCATGGGCATCGTCTGTTCCTGTTTCATCATAAAAACATACAAATGAATCACCCTTTGTGACAAGGTCTGTCTCATTTTTGCTTTGGATAAGCAATGAGTTAGGCTGCTTGATAGCAGCTTCTGAAGCATCCATCTGAACATTAGTGTGGAACTGCTGTTCCTCCATCTCAACAACTTTCTCAAGAGGAGGAGTTTTTCCAATACAGGTGTCAGTTGCTCCAGCAGAAGTGCGGAATGGAAGAATGGAGTCATTGAGCAACCTGTCTGGTTCAGAGTCATTATCTGAGAAGTAAGCAGAATCACGATAGCTCTGCTGGCCACTGCACTGGAGCTCATGCTCAGGTTCAGCAGGAGTCTTTTCAACGAAGGCTTCTCCTTTATCTTGCAGAGCATCCAGCATCCTGTCTGCCGCTGACACTAAAATGTCTGGGGAAGGCTGCAAACCTATCACAGGGCTTCCTTCAGCTGCAGTATCTTGGATGGTGGGCTGGGAACTCCATTCTGGAGATTCCACATTCTCTGTTTCATAACCACTGTCAGCCGTTTTGTAAACAGGCTGAGGTTTCTCAGAGGCAGTGCTGTTGAGCACCTCGGTTGAACCCAGCAGAATGTGCATATTCAGAGAATCCATGGAGTCTGGAGTCACCAAAGAATTTCCACCAAAGAAAGTCCTCAAAATGGCTGGAATATGGTTGTCGAGAAGACTATCTTGGTTTGTCTGGTCCAAACATGGTGGAGAAATTTGTAGTGAAGGTTTGTCAAGAGGCAAGTTATTTCTATCAAACTTCTGCAAAGGCTCGATCATGCTGCAATCTTTAGCGTGCGACAGTTCAGATGCTACGTTATGTAAATTGTTTGAAATTTTCCTAACGGCACTGCCCGCTGAATAGTTAGCAGTACCCCCTACTTCATGATCACTGTACAGCACCCTTTCTGAACCTTGTGAAGGAGGTGAAATGAAGTTACACTTTGCAGAGTGTTTGGTGTCTGCTGAGCACACATCCCCCGGAGATGCTCCAACACTTCCTACCAGGCTCAACTTCTTGGCAGCTGTGACCATAATGTCATTAATGACATCCTGACAGAATACAGCTGACTGCCCAAGGTCAGAGGGACGTAGATGGAGCTCAGAAGTTTCAGCCAGATCAGGTAGAGCAGAGGTAGATGTAGAGTCAAGGGTAAAGCCAATGCCGGATTCTGAGGAATGCAACGGATCATTGGAAGAGCAAATGTTGAATTGGAGCTGGTCTTGAAAGGTTTCTCCTGTAGCCAGTGTACTTGAAGGCACCAGTGACTCACTTTTTGCTAAATCCTTTAAATCCTGATTTAGAAAGTTCAAAAGTTTATCCTTTGGAGAAAGAACGTTCTCAGGAGATTCTAAAAAGCATGCAATCTTACTACTTTCACCTGAATCCATTTCAGCACTACCATGGATTATATTTTCAGGAATGCAGCTAATACCAGCCCCTAAAATGTCTTGACCCAGATCCCTATGTTCTACTGATGAACACTGCTTCTGCTTCATCAGACACTTCTCATGGAGAATAAAATAATTATCTATAGGTGTGTCTTCAGTAAGATGTATCAAATCTGAATCCTCACTTACGTTCTTGGAGCAAAATGTCTGCTGATCGTCTCCTGAAAATGAACTACTATCAATTTTCCTCTGATCAGTACTCTCTAAAGAAGCCCAGGTTTTGGCATTAAGATTTAGCAGTTTGGGAGTATCCCTATTCCAGGAAGCCGTGTCTCTGTGTTTAGAACTAGTTCCATGGAACATGTTTGCATGATGGGGGCTTTCTGGGTCACTGGATGACCATTCCTGGCTCTCCTGCAGATTGGAATCCTTAGAGTCGATACTGGCATCAAAAAAATCATGGTCAATGCTGCTGTCACCCAAGAGACTACTCTGTAAGACCAGATGTTGCTTCTCGTTTTTAGCCAGTTCCAAGTCTTCACAAGTGTCTAGAGCAACAGAGCTGTCATCTACCTGAAACTTGTGCATCCCCGGCTTCTCCAGCTGTATGTAGTGCTGCTTCTGAGTCTCTGCTGTTTTATGCACATTGGCACCAATGCTGGTTAGCTCAGAAAGGGTTCCATGGCTCCCTACTTCTGCAGCAGACATTGATGAGTGTGGTGGGCTTAAATGTAAGAGTGGGAAGAACATATTGCGGTAGTTGAGGGTGGTGTCCACGACCCCGCGATCATGACTGTAATGGTCATGCTTGGCCGCCTCCCACACATACTCAAAGTTGAGGCCTCGGCTGGTCTCTGTCACCGTGAGCACCTCGTCCCCTCCCCCGTCGGCAAACTGTCTGAGGATGGGGAAGGACGACTGGCTCGCGGGAGCTTGCCGGTTGTAGGAGTTGGGCTTGAGGGCACTCCAGCGCTGCTCAAAGTCTTCCTCAGTTTCTCGCTGACCCTGCATACGGAGATATGTGAGCAGACGGTGCAGCTCCTCTGCTGTGGCCCTTCTGGCTGGTGGGAGCCAGCAAAACTGCAGCACCTCATACCTGAAGAGAGGATGGCACGATTAGCCGAAAACCGTGGCACGATCCTGTCACAATAACAGTGACTAAAGACCCCAATCATTCTGCAAAAGCACTTTTCTCCTGCCTCCCTCACTCCAAAGGGAATGCAAAGCATTCAGATCACCAGATGCACAAAGTTTGCACTCTACTGCCAAAAGACTACCATGCAGCCATTAAACTTTATATTATAATGCGTGTCTGTCATAGTGTATGTGTACGTATGAGGATCTGCAGTCTTTTTTGGGTCCACTACAGAACAAATCTCTGGGCTTGTGGTTGTATTTAAGCCCAGTGTTACTAAAGGTCTACAGCAAGCAGTTCATTGCTAAATACAGCATCCAACACATTTTACACACCTGAAACACAGACGTCAGCTTATGTATTCTGGGATAATGCACACTTTTTATCTACCATGCTTATTATGACAGGAAGCATGGAATGTATTGATTTCCTAAGAATATTCTGAAATTAAAAACTACCTTTTTCATAAAGTAAAACTTACCTTACAATCAGTTATGAGGAAGTAAATACAATACTGTTTACCTTTGTTAAAATGCATACACTGATTGTGATTACATTTTAGACTAGCTTTATTTTACAGTACATTTTATTCACTCTAAACCTAACTTAAATAATCACAAAACAGAATGTACAACCCCGTTTCCAAAAACAGTTGGGATGCTGTGTAAAATGTAAATAAAAACAGAAATTAATAATTTATAAATCATATAAACCCATATGTAATTGAAAATAGAACAAAGACAACATATCAAATGTTGAGAACGAGAAGGACTGTTTTATGATAAATATCTGCTCAATTTGAATTTGATGCCAGCAAGACATTTCAAAAAAGTTAGGATGGGGCAACAAAAGAGTAGAAAAGCTGTGTAATGCTAAAATAAAACACCTGGTTGAACACCTCACAACTAATTAGGTTAATTGGCAACAGGTCAGTAAGATGATCGGGTATACGAAGAGCCTCCCAGAGAGGCAGAGTCTCTGTGCAGTGAAGATGGGGAGAGGTTCAGCACTCTGTGAAAGGCTGTGTAGGCAAATAGTGCATCGACTTAAGAATAATGTTCTTAAATTAACTTTCTTGGAAACAGGTTTGTACAAATCTGATTAATAAGAATTTTCTCTTACAGAAACAGCTAAGAATTCACACCATTATTACAGAATCTTTCCCTCGTCCGCAAGTCAGTAAATATTGAAACTGTGCTGTACATCACCATGTACGCAATAGGAAATATTCCCCTCTTTAGTCACCAGGCAACCTTAAAAAGAGGGACCAAAGGAAGAAGCAAAGAGGAGCTGACTCACTGGGTACTGTGACGGAGATGGAGATGAACCTCCCCCCCCACCCCACCACACACACACACACACACACACACACACACACACGCACCAACATACACACACACACACACACACCAACATACATACAGACACACACATACATAAGTGTCTTCTAGAAAAACTTGTAAATATAAATTAAATTAAATGGAAATTAAAATATAATAAGTATAGAATATCAGGCCAGAAATACAGGAAGTTAAGTGACTTTGTCTCACAAAATGTGTCTAAGTAATTCAGGCTCTAAATCATCATGTCGTTATATCAGGTGAAATGCAAATGCCGCAGATTAATGACAACAGCTGCTGCTTTAATGACCCACGTACTATGTACTCTATGAAAATTCAGCCCAGATGAAAAAACAAACACGGAAAAATATATGTCTACGTGCAATTTAAATTTATTGGAGTTTTAGGAGGACTTGCACTACTTGAAATGCTGAAGACAAATCATTTGTGTGCAGGGGGTATAAAATTATACCTTCCTCCCAAAAATATCACCATTGATCATTGACGGGGCTGTCTAATGCGCGAGCTGGTATACGCACAAACACGGACGCACGCGCCGTTTATCTATTCATTGAAAACAGGCTCACCATCTGTCAGAGTACGGCAGCTCCAGCTGTGGCTTGCAGAGTTTAATCTGCTGCTCCTGTATCACGTGGATTAGCACGTCTCTGTCGGGCAGGTGTGCGTAGGGCTGGGCGGCACGCTCCAGCAGCTCCCACAGCGTCACCCCCAGGGCCCTGCGGACACACCATTCGCTGTTCTTCCCGTTCGGACGTGACCCGCCCTCCCGCCCAGCCCACTAAACAGGCCTGGGAGGAAACGCCACTCCGCTCTGACCTAAATCCTCCAGCACACATTAGCACATTAAGAGAATTCATGTTTAATCAGTGTTTAATCAGTAATTATAATGACCCGCTGCTAAACCCTCAAGCGCTCAAAGAAATGTCTCCCGCTGACATCACCGTTAATGTGCTACTGAACACAGCCTGCCTGGAAAACACTTGTCTGGGATACTTTCATTCATGCACTTGTGGAACTCCGTTCATCATGCCATTTGCTTATAGCAGTAAAATTTGGTTATGAGCGTGAGTTTAAGCCTCTCAAAGTTAAAATCAAATGTGTGGGATTGAGAAAACATTAGGAAGCAGATGCCTTAAACAGCTCTTCCATTGTCAGGAGAAGTTTCCGAAAGAGAGCCCTGAAATGTCAGCTTCACCTGGCAGAGCAGACAGGAAGCCTCATCTGGAGCAGTGTGTAGACTGCAGATGCTCTGCCGAGGTGTGCGCTCTGCGTTTGCCAACTCCTTTAAATAACCATATTCATGGTTCTTTTTTAACTGGTTTGTAGAACCCCACAAATCCCAGTCAAATTTGCCAAGTGAATTTAAGGGAGAGATTTTGGCATTTTCTTAATGGCAACTTATAAGGGAAATAAAAGTTTCAGAAAACAGTCCAGTTACCAAATTTTTGCTGTTGCCTATACTCAGGCCTAGCTCAGGGAAAGGGGGTTTGTAGATTCAAATGAGCAAGAGTGAGATCAGATTCCACAACTGAAAGGGTATAAATCTAAGTGCTGAAACAAAAAGTTTATCATTATTAACATAAGGCTTCTGTTTATGAGCAACACTCACATTATGCTGTGTGCCAAAACATTAAGTGTTTGTGGAAACATTAATAGACTCTGTTAGAACATATTCAGAAGTCATAAGAATAAGTGCATGTCTCATTCAGCCGTAACTGCTCAGTAATTTACATAATACTATGGAGCCTCCACTTCCACACTGCAGTTGTTACAGGAGACAACAGTCCCAGGCAGGCTGAAGCAGCAGGTGCGGAGAAGGTCCTACCACACGTTGCCCGCCTTGGTCTGCTTCTCCATGAGCACCGTGCCATGGAGCTCCGACAGCAGCTCCGGGGCCATCCAGCGCAGGGGGATTGCAGACTCCTCTTCAGTAGTGATATAGTCCTCCTGTGCAAGACAGGGGGCATCAATAATTCACTAACAAAGGGACCCCCCAAGTGACCCCATTTCATGCAAACCCCTCTGCTACCGTAAACAGCAGGCACAAATCGCAGATGTGGCAATTCCTGATGACATCACACTTTAACCGGATTACAGGAAGTGTGACGGTGAGGCTGAATAGACAGTCTCTCAAATCAGGCCCACAGCTTCAAATCACCTGTTTAACCTCACAAACGGAACTGCTGTTATTGTACACCTCCTGTTATCTTATTTATATTTCCCTATATTGTGTTTATTTATTCGTCCTTGTACAATACTGTTTGCACTTTGTCCTGAGGTTTGCACTCTGCTTTTGCATCTGTGCGCTTGATGTTCCTGTGTTGCTGAATGCAGACCAAACAGCATACCAACTAATCAACCTATCTATCTATCTATCTATCTATCTATCTATCACATGACATGCTGAATCAAAATATTCACCCCACAGACTGACCATTAACAATCACATACAAAGACAATGGAACACCGTTAAAGCCTACCTTGTACTTTGAGGGGCCTATTCCGTAGTCCCCGATTTTTACCGTCAGATCTGTGGTGATGAAGCAGTTCCGCAGGGCCAGGTCACTAGATGATGAAGAGGAAGAGTAGGACAGAAAAATAATAAAGGCAGGGCAGCCTGAGGTCAACACTAATATTACTACATGCCTCTAATACTTGCTTTCACAATGAACTGTGTGTCTAAAATGCAGGCTGATGAAAAATAAAACAGAGGAGTCAGACTGCCCTAAGGAATGCAGCCTGTCCTAAGGAGATCAGCCTGTCCTAAGGACATGTGAGGTTCGGGGATGTCACCTGTGACATAACACCCAAAGAGCAGACAATGTCTGCTGCATGTGATGTCATTTTGGAATAAAAGCAAATAGCAAGAAGTCACATAACCTTTTAGGATGGCTATGCTGCCATCTGGTGGAGATATTCATACATACATTATCCCCTCTGAACAGGCTCGGAATGAGTCATGCCACAGAGCGGGCTTGTCACCCATGTTTTAGTTCCTTTACATCCTGAAATACTCTCTCAAACTGTGGATCATACATGGATGGGGAGCGAAGTTGATCTTCACCAATTGTGAACACCCAGTGTAACCTATCCAATGGGGAAGCAGGCCGAAAAAGCACACGACAATCCCAACCAATCGAAAGGCAGCATTTAACAATGCAGCTGTCAAAACCCAGTTTCTCCTGCTTCTCCAGCCATGGTGAGTTGAGGCAGATGAAGGAGAAATAGCGGGTGAAAAGTTACTGTACAGCACCAGGCACCATTCTGGGCGCAAACCTGCTGAACAGTGTGTACAGGAACCTACACAACAGCAAACAAGCAACCAAACAGAGGGCGATGTGTCAGCCTGTGTAGACAGAGCTTACTGCGTTTTAGAGACAGGGTAACTGTCAGAGTCAAACAGGAATAGAAAGGTGAACCTAGGTGCTTTTGGCGACAGGAAATAGTTATCATTAGACAATAGACAGTTTGTGACAGGAAAACCTTTTAAGCCATCATACAACACAGACAGACCTTACAAGGAAATGGTCTTCATAGTGGGCCAATAGTGGGCTTGGAAACCAGCTTGCATTTCAAAATAAGACCTTTGAGTCACTAACACAGGTGGAAACGCTGCAGTCGGAATGGCCACTTCCTGCTTGAGACACTTACAAGCATTAATCATAAAAGCCAGTTGGGTTATTCTCAGGCTCCAGAAACAAAGTGCCTCTTCCCCCTGCCGTTAAAATGCATTGCTTGCAGGCTGACAAACACTCACCTAGCCGGGAGGGCGGGGGGGGTAAGTAGACAAACAATCTCACAGGCCGAAGGTAATTGCCTTCTGTGTGCTGCTGTCAGCTGGCAGGCTGTGGACTGTGGACTGTGCCCCCTCCCTGCTAACACCCCCCCCCCCCCCACGAGGTCCAGCTGCTTCCGTTCACCCCCTGGCAACAAAATCACTGATGCTGGAGCTTATCCCATCTCGCTCATGCAGCACCGGGATTTTGCTCCCAGGGAGGAACACTGCTCTCGGGAAGAACGGGGTGGGGGGGGTGACTTGGAGAGGATGGAGGGAGGACGGCGAGCCTGGGACGGGGCTTGGGTTTCACCCCCCTCTGATCTGGCTCCTAGGGGTACCACCCTCCTCAGCTCAGCCCAGCTCGGGCCAGACCAGGCCAATCTACCCGCCGCCCCTCCCAGTACCCCCTGCCAGACCCCTGACACCACCTAAAATAAAGAGGGATGTATTTTAAACTCCTCCAGCTCACTTGGCAGCTATTGGTGCATACAGTACAGCTGGCCAGAAAGGGCCAGGGCAGTCATCTTCCCCTACAAGGCAAAACGCAGCCAAACTACAACCACAGACTGTAAAATTTATCAGCATTCAGTGATTTATCCCAGCCAGGGGAGTGTGTTATATCTTCATTGCTTTCCAAGAGATTTCATTTCCTTTTTAACTCATATCTTTATGCAAAACACTGATAACCAGTATGGGGCATTTCCGGTCCAGAAGCTACAAATCCAGACCAAGATTTTGTTTTTACCAGCCAGCTGAGCATAAAGAGTCAGAAACAAAATTCTGATCTGGATTTGCAGCTTCTGGACTTGAAACGCTCAACATTGCTGATAACTGTTGACTTGTTTGTAAACCTGAGCACATCTGAAGGCTGTGTGCGTCTGGGAGGCAGAAAACCATGTTGAAACGTTTCATGTTAAAACTAGCGATAACAGTATTAAAATGAGCGACTCCCCTGCAAACAGAATCCATTCTACACAAAAAACAGAAATCCATCTCTGTCAAGGCGGCCTGTGACACAGTCACCGTGTGATTGGTTATATTTACAGCCTGCTGTCCCTGTTTCTCACGCCCGGGCTTCTGAAACCCACATGGGCTTCTTTCCTTTTTTGCCATTTGCCAAAACTTGGCCGAAAGCACAGAATAGCTACATGCTACTTTCCAGCATGCGCCCCAGAAATGGGCCATTTTTCCGCCGCGATGCTCTCCCCGTCTTGTTATATTCTGTAGGATAAAAATAGCCCCGCCGCCGCAGCCTAGACGGTCGCCCTCCCGTGAGGATACACCCTGCTGGGTGCTCCGGACCATGTCGAGCAATGAGGGGTAGGGCCCGGGGGGGGCGGAGCTATGGGGGCGGAGTCATGGGGGCAGGCTGGGGGGCTGGGCCGTAAATCAACTCACTACCAAAAGCGGAGGTCGGTGGCAGCGGCGTTTCCATTGGCCCGCTGTGACAGTGCCACCTTTTGGGTTATAATGCATGTAATTAAAAAAAAAAAAAAAAAAAAAGTTTACAAAAATATCCTTTACACACAAAGCGCCGAATCATCATCTCTCTCCAACAGACAGTAAGTGACACCAAGCAATCCGTGGGAGCTGTGCAATTGGACACCCCCGGGGCTTATCCGAGCACGCAAGACAGAGACGACGCGCTAAGAGCCCGCGTCACTCTATACCTGTGGCCCTCACTTGCTTGGACGCCTGCTGCCTCAGGGGTAGGAATGAGACTGAAACGGTGACTTCAGCTGCCTGGCGGCCCTTTTTGGGGAAATCGAAGCGGTTGGCAGCGGGTACCGGTAACGCACAACAAAACTCTGAGATATCAGAGAGGACGGGTGAAGTGGACTGCCAGGAAAACACTAATAAGTCATTCTGTCGCGCGCACGTCTCCGCTGAGGTCCCTGGCTTACAATAAGGCTGGTTCCACCATGTGGTCTGGAGCACAAGCCAAATCAGATAGAATCCCAATATCAGACATCCAGGGGGCTGTTGAAGGAAACCGTACGAAGTTTGTAAACCACAGGTTCCAGCCATAGTGACTTCAGGACACGTTTTCCCCACTGTATAGTCATGTGACACCTCTCAAGCAATGATCCTAATGCCATATAGTAAGCAGGGAACTGTAAGCATTTAAGCACAGACCAATAAAACAACTTTAAAATCTACACTGAACATTTTAATATTTGTACTTTAATATACAGACCCTCCTCTACTTAGGACTGAGATATGTTCCGAACGGCCGTTCGTAACTTGAAATGTTCGTAAGTCGTTATTCAACATAATTTTAAGGGTATACGCAAGTACTAAGAGCTAGTATGCTGGGAGTACGCACGCTACGCTGCTGAGCGGCGGGAGTAGCGGGCAGAAGTCGTACTAGGTGGAATTGGTGCGCAGAAAAAAAAAATTGATGTTGCGGATAAGAAATGGGAGCCCAATAAACACAATTTGAACTTACAGTCTTCTTCGCTCGTATGTCTGAAAGTTCTTAAGTTGAAAGGTCGTAAGTAGAAGAGCGTCTGTATTTGAAAAATACTTGTTATCATGGGCGCCGTAAAGGGAGAAAAGTTAGGACAAGTAATGAGGCCCTAACAAATGTGGAACATAACTGGATTGGTCTGGATTGGGGGTCCTAACAGTATGTTGTCATGGCGCCCAAAATCTCTAACAGCACTTGATATGATAAAAATCGAACCAATAACCAAGACACCGAATTAGAAGAGATAAATCATATAAATCCCTATGTAATAAATTACAAAGAATTTTATTTTAATTGTTCATATCTACAAATGAAGAGGAGTAAGAGGGGAATACGGCAGAGTCCACAGATGGACAGCAGAGTGACGTCGGGACGACAGCATACCTGTGCAGGAAGTTGTTCTTGTGCAGGTGGGCGACCCCGGCGGTGACCTCACAGGCCATCCTCTGCAGCACATCGCTGCTCACCAGCACACACTCCTGCTGACTCAGGTAGCTCCTCAGGTCTCCCTGCAGGGCACGAGGGACATCTATCAGTTCACTGGCCAAGCGGCAGCATGCCGCTAACTGGCCGGGGAGTGGGGGTTAGCCTGGGTCAACCTCTGGGCCTATTGATAAAACAACCTAAATGAACAACGCAAATCCCCACTACTGCGAGCATTAAAGCTCCAATAACAAAATTATGAGAAAGTAAAACAAAGGGATAAAACTCATTACTAAGTACTATGGCTGGTAGAGATGAGAGACCACAGTGCCTTGTGTGTCTTGAAGTATTAGTTCAGTGTAGATTGGTTTAACTTGGACAGATGTAGGCAAATTTGAAATAAGATGTGGACATTATTTCAGAAATCACATGGTGTATCAGAAAAGGTTAGGAACCACCGAGTTAAACATAGCTTACATGTCAGAGTTTGTCGAGCAGACACTGAAACAAAGCTAAATAGTCACTTTAAAATTAAGTATAAAGTTATAGCGGTAAGAAGTACTGTGGTCACTTGACAACGATTTTAATTGCTCATTCAGCCTGGTATCACAATGAGCAGATTCGAACCAATCAGCGGCTAATGAGAGCATGCATCGTTTTTTTATTCATAAAAATGAGTGCAGTGTGGAGTTCAACCATAAGAGGGCAGTAAACATTATGTGCAATATGAAGGGGGCAGCTGTGCCACCCAGGCACCCAAATTAGGCCTTAAAAGGTAAAGGATATTAAATAGATTATGCTATATGCTGTGTCACTGCAATTTAAAAATAAAAGAGGCTGCCAGCCTGGCAGAGCGCCGCCGTGCTGCTACAGCAGCTCAGGTTTCGTATACCAGCAGCCTAGAACCCAGTTTGGATAAGAGCAGTGTCCTTGTGGACCAGACGGCCTAACCGCTATGCATGACTAGCAGAAAGCCTAATGTACAAAAAACATACATCGTTCTACAAGATGACAAAAAAAAACAGGTGATGGATCATAAAGTCTGCCAGAAATCTGATGTAACACACACTGATATGAGGTTTATAAGTTCTAATCAGTTAACGCTAAAGTTTCTAGTGTCAGGTAGCAAAATAAATGTCTTCATACTCACATATAATCTGGCAAGTGCCACTGATTCTTTTTTTCACTACAATTACGTATCTTCCGGAGAAAAACGGGCACAATACAGCCTCTCCCCAGGTTACGATGGACTTACGTTCCAATAAACGTGTCGTAAGGTGAAAATGCATTTTCATACGGTACACCTAGCAAACATCATAGTCCAGCCTAGCCTACCTTAAACATGCTTAGAACACATTTATCCATCGTAAAGTCAAAATATCGTAACACGGACCGTTGTAACCTGGGGAGTGTCTGTAATTATAGGTGCATGGCAGACTCTGACTATGCCATCTCCTTATTGATTTCAACGCGCAGGATTTTGAGCTGTGATAAAAACACGGAAACGTGTTGCCTCTGTCCCTGCTGA
Source organism: Paramormyrops kingsleyae (assembly GCF_048594095.1). Classification (NCBI taxonomy): domain Eukaryota; kingdom Metazoa; phylum Chordata; class Actinopteri; order Osteoglossiformes; family Mormyridae; genus Paramormyrops; species Paramormyrops kingsleyae. The sequence goes on along the minus strand of NC_132801.1, from coordinate 19,008,492 downwards.
CTTCCTGCTCCCTGTTGGGGTGTCTAACAGGAGGATAATCGCAAGAGTACAAGGATGCAAATAAAAGCAGCTCGTACAAGCCACCTATCTGGGCTGCTTACATGTTAATTATCATATCAATATCATACACAAGAATATTTAGCAGTATTTAAACATAAAGGCGCAAAACATGAACAATATATAGTTTAAAAAAATATATAATCTGTTTCAAGAAAACATTCTTGTCCATTGTTATCCGTCACACCAATCTTTGTGCCTCAGTACACGGGACAGTTATCCGCTCAGTCATCCCAGCACACACTTATCATACTAGCTAGCAATATATCAGCTCGTCCAGCACTTAGCAACTGGAAAAGCCAGGGAAAGCTGCAGGTTACTAGCAGTTAGCAGCTAACCAGGCTTGTTAGCATTTCTTTCCACTGGGGACTCAATCTGATGTAAGTGGTTTTTTTGAGCTCAATGCAGGGCTGGGCTGGGAGTAAAAGCCACACCCATCAACCCACCAGCAAAATGCCTGGTACACCAGACAGCCAACACAACCAGACAGCCAGACAGCCAACACAGCCAGAACGACCAGCACAACCAGACAGCCAGCACAGCCAGCACATCCAGACAGCCAGCACAGCCAGACAGCCAGCACAGCCAATACAGCCAGACAGCCAATACAGCCAGACAGCCAGCACAGCCAGAACAGACAGGCAGCCAGCACAGCCAGAACAGCCAGCACAACCAGACAGCCAACACAGCCAGAACAGCCAGCACAGCCAGCACAGCCCTGAATCAAGGGCTCATTCTTTCATTGCGATTTGATTTTTACAGCTAATGAAATTCCCTTTTACCATTTTAACTGTTATAAAAAATACAACCAAATAAAACTTACCCAAACATACCCAAATAAAACTTTGATTAATTAATAGCTAAGAATACTCCTAGTCTGTATAGGATGTAAAGGGACGCATAAAGCATACAAGTGACTTTTTATTTTTGCTGCTAGTTATATAGATGAGGGAATGTGACAGCTGTCTACTCAAGTGTGCATTATCAGTGTAAAATAAAAATAAAAGACAAAAAGATCAGATTTGTTATACTATTCCATTTGAAAGAAGCATTTGACTAGTATAATAGTGACAAGTATCTGTGCTAAAAGAGATTAGCACAAGTGTGTAATAGGATGTTTCCCAACATTTTTTTCCTTTTACTTCTGCTCCCAGATGAAACCCGAAAACGGCACCCTAAAGACTGATTTTAGCGATTGAAACCGCTTACATGTGCCCTGCAGGGAATGCAGCTGTGCGGCCATCGCTACACTGCGATGAGGCAAGCTAATCCTGAACTGGCCAAACCTCGCCTGTTTAGACTGAGCAGGCCGAATGACATCACCAGACAAAATGGAGATCCCTGCTGAGGGTACCGTGCTGTTAAGTTACAGCCTCCCGGGGCTGCCCCGGAAAGCATCTAGCTGGTGCCCACCCTCCTGAGAGCCCTGAGGGACTAACGCGATGCCGCGGGACCCCAAGCCGCCACAGCATCCTGAGGGCCGCTGCCCAGGACCCCCACAGGCTTTTTATTAACCCCCCAAAAGGGAGTGTCAGTCAGCACTGCAGCATGTGTCACTCTGCTCCGATTGCAATGGCCCTCTATATTTCTGTCCCAAATGCATAGAGTCAGGGTTACCGCTAGTTACCAGTCAAACAAACGGGAAACAAATCTGTCAAGTGTGCAGCAACGTCAATGGCTTGGGCTTCCCTCGTCTAACTAACCCGCCCGAGGATGGTGTACCGTTTGACCGTTACTATACCGTTTGCTCGTCGTCATATTCAGCATATAACTATTCGACCGAAGTCTCCATGGCCAGACGACAGCGACATTTTAGCGCTCATGCCGCAGCATAAATCACCACTGCAATGTAACAGACACATCACAACCAGTACTACTAAACTGGGAAAAACTTCAAAATCAACAGTCATCTGCCCTGTCCTCAAATCCATGGGTTTGAACAGAAAGCAGGTACATTCCAAAAAAAAAAAAAAACACCTCACCCATCAGCTACAAAGTAAACAAAAACAATTTCCAGTCTTCAATTGTACCAAAGGTAACAAATGGTACAAATTTAGTGGCTTATCTTTTTGAACAGACACGGCAAATTTGTCAAGGCAATGGAAACCCAAACTCCTCCAACACCCAATCCCCTGGGGGGGGGCAGGTTTAAAAGGCCTGCTGAGTTAAATCTTATACTCCCCCTGCCTCCGGCAAGAAGCCAGCACTTCTGACTGTATCAACATACAGTTGGATATGCCAACCTCAAAAAAGGAAACTGACCAGCAGAGATGGGGAGCTGCTGTACTCCAGCCTGCGTGAAGCCATAAACCCATCAAAACAGCTCTTGACAGAGGGACAGGGAGCAAAACCCAATCCGGGAGTGTAGAGACCCAGCCTGGTGAGGCCACCCAGCTGGAATTGCGAGCAGCCATTACGCAAGGTGCGGCTGGGGTGAGATCACCCTGGGGGGGGGGGCTCCAGACCAGTGCTGCTACCCGGGTCAACCTGGATCAGTGGCTCACACCTCTAAATGTACATGGTGTTCACTTGCTGCTTGGGAGGAGTCCCTCCTGTGCTCGTCTGAGCTCTCTGCTCGTATGCCGAGCCAAAAAGGAACACCGCTGCCATTTTTGTACTCCCTGGGCCGAAAGAGGCTGCAACTCGGCTGAAAGTGGGCAGATTTTTTTGACCAGAGATTTGGAAAAACGCAAAAATAATATTACTGAAGCATTTTTTCATTTTCATTTCGGTTTTCTTCCCAACAAACGGTCAACAGAACGCACAGGAGCCACAAGACAGCAAAAACATAAAAAACGATGTAGTTAAATTCAATAACAGCCCATAGACTTGAGGATAAGGGATGAGTACTGATTCAAACGCAAGGCTAGTGTCCCGAAAAGGGGGTCTGTTGTGGCCGAATCAATGTACCAGCTGCATTCCTATTTCACGGCCTGTCAGCCAAAAATAGGCTCCACGGGGCCCCACGGGGAATCGGGAGGACAAACTTTGATTAGGCAGAGAGTGAAAATAAAGGATACCCCCTTATCTATAAAAACATATGGGGTGGGGAGCATTCCTTGTTTTTGTTTATCACCGTAACAGAGAGGAACTCAAAAATGTGGAAATGATGAAAACCCTAAACCGCGAGCCTGACACTAAAGACATGATGGCAGGAGCCTGAGGACACCGTGGAATCTGAGAGGACCCTTGCTATGCCGCTGGAATCTTTGGCCAGGACAGTCGGCGGGCAAAAAATAGACCAAAAAAAAAATGCAGGCATACATTGATTAAAAAGCAGCCAACACAGATGTCTCTCCAAACAAGATGTCTTCAGGTGTGGAAAAAGCCAACTTTCAGTCCTTGATTGGCAGCAGAGTGATTATGTCATATTATTAAACCAGCATCATTTTCCTGGGGTCCCCAGAAAGCTACATATTCATCCAGTCCAGCAAACACAACATTCCAACACCTACCAGATGCAGTGTCGCATTTCATATACAGTGCCATTAGACACATGTATTCTGTCAATCTGAGGACTGGATGGTGCCAATTACCCACAACTACAGTATAACACTTACCAGCTCGCAGCACTCATAGACCAACAGGAAAGGGATGGTCTCCACACACTGGCCCAGGCACCATAAGATGTTAGGATGCTGCAGGACCCTGTTAGTGTCAGAAGGCTTTGGGTTACAGACGGGGAACGTAGGCAGGGTACCCACCATGAAGATTCACACACAAGAACCACCGTCAAACACTAACCTTAGGAAAAGTACTGCTAAATACACCCTCGGAAAAAAGGGTGAAAATTTGTATCGTGTCACTGGGGCTGTACCTTCAAGGGTCTGCCAGTTGTACCCTTTGCAGTAGGTAATTGTACCTTTTAAAGTACAGAAACAGACTCTGAGGAACATTTCAGTACCATTGATGGTACATTAATGCTGATTGTACCTTTGGGATGTTCCATTTCTATACCTAAAAAGGTACAATTAAAGGGTACAGCCCCAGTGACAAGCAAAGGTACAAATTTTTACCCTTTTTTCTGAGAGTGTACTGACATTAATCGTTTAATCAATTCATTCATCAACTAGCAGCTTTCCCCCTAGACATAAAACTGCATAGCATTGAAAGTATTCCCCAAACTACTTAAGAACAGAAGCACATCAACTTTTACCATTAACTAAATATACAGATTTGTACAACTTTAATTGGGAAATGGCCGAAACACACAGAGTGACCGTTAACCTTCAGCCTGAACCTGCAGATGGGGACACGGCCCGGTGTCCCGAGGTGTCAGCGCCGCCAGACTCACCGGTACGGATCCGCGTGCTGCAGGAAGTCATCCTGCTCCTTTACCCCGGCGCTTGCCTTCAGCTCCTTCACCACGAGCCTGATGGCCACAGGCTCTGCACAAAGCTCCCCGAGAAGAACCTGATTCGGGTGGGGGGGGGGGCAATAATAAGGGGGGAGAAAACAGGAGCAGAAATGAGGATGGGTCTTTTATACCCCAAAGCATCCACCCTCCCCCCCCACGCCACTCCACACAGGAAACCTGGACTTCCTGCAAACAAGCGGAGCGGAGCGTGGAAAGGGACAAGGCCGCGCACTGTCGGGAGGGAGGATGTTGTGGTCGCGGCTCAGAAGCCGGTGCTAGCGGGCTGGGGGCAGGCCTCCATCCTGAGGAAGGAGCCTCAGGAAGGAGGCCCACGTCACTCTAACCGTGCGTAATCACCTCGGGGGGCACCGCGGGCCGGCACGTGCCTCCAGCAGATGGGGGGGGGGGGGCACAGACACAGGGCAGAGGGAACTGCCCACCGGCCCCCGTGAGCGCTCCGCTAAAACACCCTCAACTATTTCAGTGCTTCACTTTTCATTTTTAAATGTCACGTTTAAAGGACAACAGACATGTGATGTAACACATAATGCAAACAAGATACACTAATGAAACACTACATCGATTCTTCAGTGAAACAGGCTATTTCCCATTTACCAGTTTTACACACATCAGAATGTTTTCACAGTTGTCACAGATCTGTCATACATTATTTCACCTAAATATTAAACATATGATTCTGGGATATGGTAATTCGGTAAAATAATAGAAAAGCATAAATTTTATATTCCAATCAAGATGCAAAATAGTGCACTAAAATCAGAAAATATTTCAATAACACAATTGTGTAAAATCATTCATTTTTGCATAGTATATGAACACTAAAAACAAACATACACAGTGAAAAAAAAAATGAGTGAACAGTGATCATTAAACACACAAAGCCTTATTCAGTTAACCATATAATAAAAACCTTGTCACAGAGAAATATGCATTTGTGCTTCACACAAAGTGTTTAATTCTTAATATTAATACAATTTGTTTCATTAGGGGGGGAAAATCATTTTAAAAAGGACATTTTAAACATTAACAATGCACATTTGTATCATGCACCTCTAACGAAGAAAAAAGGCTTTTGACGTATTTTGATCTAAAATAAGGCAGCATGGAAGCTGTGTTCAGGCAGGCAGAGCCAGACAGGAAGTACGTACCTTTCCAAACCATCCAGTGCCGATTTCCTGGATGTAGCTCAGCCTGTGCCGGGCCACCTGCACGACCGCAAGGTCCTCTGAAAGAGCGAGAGCCTGGCTCACATGTCAACACAAAACACCCACAATTCCCCAGGGCCGTCCCCAGACCCCACAGAACTGCACGATAAAATGACCCAAAACAGGATTTTATTTCATACGGACCTGCTTGCAGTTCACAATAGAAGTCTTTGAATAGACTATTTGGTGGCAGGTCTAAAGGGATTCGCAGTGATTTTTGTACATGGAAATCTCTTTGGCAGACAAACACATCAAATATTAGACCGTTTGGTGTACAGTTGTGATGAGAATTTCTTAATCTATAAATAAACTATAATTTTTTTTAAGTGTTCTAAAAATGTTTATATATATTTTTATGATGAACATTTTACAACTTCTGAATATTACTATTAATATTATACTGGGTCATAAAGTCAATATGTGCCAAAATTCCACATTGCTGTAAGAAGCAAGGATGGTCGTGGCAGCATTTTGGGAGAGACCCTGTTATGACACCTGCTTTAAGGACCTGCAAACCAGCACACCTGCCACGCTAATCGCTGGCATGATTTGGCTCAGTAATATTGCCCATTATTCAAATTTTATTAAATGAGTTACAGTAAAACTGAGGATCAAACAACTAGATCATCTTGATACCATCTGTAGGATCCCCCCCCCCCCCCCAAAACAAAAAAAAAAAATCACCTTGTCTTCAGGTTCCCATGTTTTGGCACAAAAACCCACAACTGAACCCACCCTGAGATACTGACTGGTTCCTTAATTAACTAGCCTACATGCTGCCAACTGCATTTCCAAGAGGACATTTACATGAACCGACAGCCTCTAATGTCCAAACACCAAACTGCAGTGAACTAGGTGATTCAGGTAAGGAATTCTGAGACTAGTTAATGCTCAATAGAGCAGTCCGGCCTTTTCGCTTTGCCTCCACTACCACTCCTGTTGCTCTATGCAAATTATTTTCTAGAGTAAATCCTGGAAAAAAAATCTGAAACGAGGTCTCTCATTGCTGACAGGCCACGCGGCATATAGCCAGGTTTAAACAGAAAATCTCGGTCCATGTCCGAGGGTTTTGCACGTGCATTTCCCAGCAAGATCGCACAGGGTGACACGCTTCCACCTGCCAGAGCGCACCACTTCTCCTCTCGTTCACCAGGGGCCGACAACATTTCCCTGTTGTGGCTCAAAAAAAAAAAAAAAAAAAAAAGCGCTATATTTAGTCCAGCCTAAGATACAGTTACCCGGCTGGCAGTACCTGCAGCCGTCCACGCACGTCCTTACAGGGATGTGAAAGCCGTCAGCGAGCACATTTGGCACGCTCTCCCTGTAAACATCCTGTTTTTCTGTGGCCGACGCTACAGGGGTTTCCCGTTTGCGCCGCTGATTGTCGTAACCCATAATCGCTAGGCAATGGTTACTATGGAGGCTTTCATTGACTATCCTATTTCAGGGATCTCTCTCACACTAAAAAAACAGATTAGTTAATGCTTCCTATTCTTAAAATCCCAGTTACAGCTAGGAAGAGGGAACCAAACTGAAATGCTTTATAAGTGATACTGCAACTAGATGCTTTCAGGGGGTCTCATGGGTTAATCATTCTTCAAATGCATTATTTCTGATTATTTTAATACTAAATCTCCTTTAAGAACATAAGAACATAAGAAATTCACAAAATTTACATATGTTTAGTTTATTTTACTTAGATTCCTTTGATGTATTTAATCTTTTTCTGTGCGACTGGATAAATAAATTTCCCACCACATGGGTTAAATAAAGTTCTCATTTTACAGGAGCAGCCTTACTTTATTGTGTCTTATTTCGGTTACCTAGACGCTGCCGTGGTATTTTCTGGAATCTGCTGAGAGCCTGTTGTGACATTCCAGAGGAAACAGGCAGGTCATGAACTAGTGACTCATGCAGGTCACGACAGGTAACCGGACTGCAGCTCACAATATAATTATCAAAAATGTTTAGCTAAACCACTAATTCTTCTGTAATCCCACTTTTCAGGCGTTTGTGATCTGCAGTTACATTCTATACGAAACACAAATATTGTGTGTTTATATAACAAATTTAAACAGGTCCCCATAGATAAATATGACACGTCACAGGTCATTTGCAGGGGTTACTGCTGAGGTAATTAACGGTCTTTTAGCAGCTGTAACTTGTAGATCACTTCACACCTCAGTATTATTTGCAAAGAACTTGGCTCTGTGACAGCTGTATGCTTGTAATGCATTACCACTTGTCCCTGACTTGTACATCTGCCAAATTTATAAATATAATTAATGTAAAGAATGCTGTGCCTTAGCCGCCCACGCTAGTAAACACAGGCCAGGCTGCTACATTTTGACTTCTTCATGTGCTTCTTCAACAAAATGCAGAAACAAGTTGCTCAGCTGCTGTTCGTAAAGTTGCTTATCCAAGTGAATTAAGCGGCACCCATTCTAAAATTTAATAATGAGCATTATTTTTTGTGGAAACCATTAAACATTAAACACACATTATACACACACATATATATACATGGTCAACATTATTGGCACCTTTGATTTTCGCCTATGATGTAGACAATAAACCAGCTTTGGTCAATATTTACTGCTGTTTGAAGCACAAAAGCACAACAACAAAAAATAAAAAGGTTCTTAAAAGTTGATGTAACACATTTATTGGCACCCGAATCATTTGATTAGAAAAACTACGTTTTTGTTCTTGGGCAGAGGTGGAGATTTCAGGTCCAGAGAGTACAAATCCAGACCAAGATTTTGTTTCAACCAACCAGTTCAGTATGGAAAGTCACAGTTACAGAGTACTCAACTGGCTGGTTGAAACTAAATCTCCACCTCTGCTCGTGGGTGATAGATTCTTGGTATCAGTGGCATTGTGTCAACCACACCAGGTAGGCACGTGCCTACTCTATATTCTGTAAAAATGTCACGTATAAATGAAAGATTCAGTCAACCAATAGCGTGCCTACGTGACATTCACGACTGACATCTCAACGACAGTAAACAAGGTTAACTGGACATGTATTTGAATGTATAATAGTTACAATCAGTTTCAAGAACATTAATGTCTGCATGTGTATTTTTATCTTGTGTGTGGTTTTGAAATGGTGCCTAAATTTGGTTTGCACAACACCTCGAATAAGTATTTACGACTTTAAAGTTTTTAATTACGAAAAACAGTTAATTCTGATTGCCATTCTTACTTGACAGTTAGGAAGACAAAATAGCTGTCTGAGGCCATCATAAAAGCCATAACAATCAGACATGAAAATTCTCCAGCTCCAGACACCTTTGCATGCCTGGTTCTAAAGATTTGTACCTTTGCTTGTCACTGGGGCTGTACCTTCAAGGGTCTGCCAATTGTACCCTTTAAGGTACAGAAATGGTCCCTGTGCAAACCTGTAATTTTCCATTAACCACTATAAATATTCTTCAACCTCCCAATTTACCATAAAGACTTCACACCTGTGCGTGAGGTCAGTGATCGAAAACGAATATAGCCCCGAGCACATTCATACTGTTCAGAAAATCATACAAATGACTCTGAATTGGATGCAAATTGAGAACGATCATCCAGATAACTATATTACACTGGATAATTTATGCAATGAATGTACCATTCAAAGCAGACCTGGAACAATCTGGAATGATGGGTTCAACCTGTTCCATATGCCATACAGAAGGACTTTATGGGCGAAAGGTAAAATGAAGCTGGTAAGGAAAGGGACACCCTACTGATGGGGAGGACAAGGAGCAGTGTGTGGCTCAGCAGTTAGGGTGCCTGTGATTGGAAGGTCAAAGCTTGTGGTCTGCAGAGTGATCTCACCATTGGGTGCCTGAGTAAAGCCCTTAACCACCAGTTACTCCAGAGACCGTCTAGCCCTGCTTTCTCCCTAAAGACATATGTTGTGCTGGATGAAAGTGTCTACTAAATTAAAATGGTCGAAGTTGTATAATGTCATGGGGTCACTTTGTTGGCGCTGGAGGCTTTGAATGCCTTAAAGTCTTGGAATTAGAGAATTACCATAAGAGTTTAGAGCAGGGGTGTCCAACTGCAGCCAGAGCCCTGCACATTTTTGGGTTTCCCCTCATTTAACACACCTGATTCAACTCCTTGTGCTAATTACCACAAGCTACAGAACCAAGCTACACAGGGCTCCGGGCCTCCAGAACTGGAGTTGGATACCCCTGGTTTAGAGCGTCTGGCAGGACAATGACCCAGAACACATCCAACAGCAGAAAATAACAGTTAAACTGGAAACACTGGACACTGTTAGAAATAGAAAATTGGTCCAGGTTAAATTACATAAGTAAGAATGTTTCTATAACAAATAAAGACAAAAGATTTCAAGTCATTATCATTAGCAGTTTTTGAGATATGCATTTTGGGGACCTCACTCATTTTCACAGTAAAGTTCCGCCGTTGATTGTGGGATTTCATTTTTCAAGTTTTAGTTTGGTATCTAAAATTAGTTTAGTGAAGGAAATTTTCGTAGGCTTCTGCAATAAAACAGAGCAAAATTGACTGATATTTTAGCTGAAGAATGTTGAAAAATTGTTGCATTTCAATGAATAATACCAGGACCGTTTTCGAAAGAAATAACGACAAGGCATAGGCTGGTAAAAAGAGTAAGGAATATCCTTTATTTTTGTGAAAATTACTTAAATGTGACATTTCTGGACAGAAAATTAATAAGTTGAACCTAAAGGATTTTGGCCCAATTTTTACACTTTCCTCCAGTCATTGTGCTTACCTGCTAGTACCTAGTTAAACTGGCCAGCCATAAGCCCTGATTTCAATCTGATTGAATTCCTTTGCTACTGCTAAACTGAGGAGTGGGAGGAGCTACCAGCAAAAAGGTGCGTGAAGATTTTAGATGGAGTTAAATAATATTTGTCATCATTGTCATGGTTGTGCTACCAGAATACCAGAGTGCTTTTAATAGTGTTCAGGTAATATTTTCTTTTTCTTTAAGTTGAGAGATCGTTTTGCTGTATAATTTTGGACATCCAATTAAAATACTCTAATGACCAAAAGTTGTTTAATTTCTATTTATGAAGATATTATACATAGCATGCAAAAATCTAAAATTCAAGGGTGCCAATAATGTTGTGCAAAGTCAATGGAAGAGCTGTGACGACTTTGTGTGGTTTTTCTATTCTCACCAGTAATTAGGGGAGGCTGGAGGTGTGGGGGCGCTGGCAGGGATATTGGGGGCACAGCCAAGGTGTAAACCTCAGAGCTAGGGTGCGTGGACGGGTTACCAGCAGCAGCAGGAGGAGGGGTGAAATCTAGTTCGTCGTCAAAGTTATCTTCAAATTCCTTTGAAATGAAAGACAAGGTTCTAAGACAAAGCAAGTAGGATGTCACTATCTGCATATCCACAAGGGGATGAAATCAAAAGGCAAGAAAGGGGCCCATTCGAAAACAGTCGAAGCACTTTTAACGTGCTGATTTTACAATGACGAGCAAGCATGTGCAGACTGACAGGGGATGCTTACCTTAAAGTCAATTCCCCGACGTTCACAGCAGGTAACGCAGTTCACTAACAGAACCACGAGAGCGGCCAGCACACAGAAGGACAGAGACACCACCAGGCAGAGCTCACCTGCTGTCGCCTCTGTAAGGACGCAAAGCACAAGCTTGATTTAAACCCTGCTGCAAGTTAGAATGGATCCAGTTAAAGCTGTGGAAATGAAAAACGTGTTTATCAACATCAACAGACATCTCTCCCAAGAGAGATGTTCATAAGTATCTTTATGCACTGTCAGAAAAAAAAGATTACCGGTTTGTACCTTTGCTTGTCACTGGGGCTGTACCTTCAAGGGTAAACGTACCTTTTAAGATACAGAAATGGACTACGAGGAACATTTTTGTACCATTGGGGGTACATTAATGTTGTACATACCTTGGGGATGTTCCTCAGAGTCCATTTCTGTACCTTAAATTAGACTAAAACGTACTATCTACAGGTCTGGTACAATTAGCAGACCCTTGAAGTTATAGCCCCAATTACTAGCAAAGATACAAATTGGTACTCTCTTTTCTGATAGTGTAGAGTGGAAATTTTGGGTACCTTATGGTGTAATTTGACAGCTGATACAACTGTGGTCATATGTGAAGCAGTAACAACCCAGTACTTTAAGATTGATCAGTAAAATGCATACTTACATAAGAGAAAGAAATCCTTGAACCAAGCCAAATGCATGCATACACATTGTATGTTTGTATATAATTATTTCTATTTACTTCTTATATTTATATTTCATAATGCATGTTGGGGCCATAACCACAACATCCCCCATGTACGTCACCCCTTCCCAGTCATTCAGGCCTTCCTGTCCTCAGATGAAGGGAGGAGCCAAAAATTGCATAAAAAACAAAGAGCATGTCAGAAAGCCAATAATGGATTTCGGAGTTGGTAACAAAGCAATTTAACAAACTAACAACTATCAATATCTAAAACCAGTCATTAAGAAGCATGGTAATTATAAGGGATGGAAATACTAGATTAATAATGCAGAGTTGTTACCAGTTCAACCACGCACAGAGGTATGTGTAAGTTTCTAATCAAAAGTAATTTTAATCTCTATCCATCTCTTACCCCTAGACCCCCAGAGAAAAGACACATTTGAACATCCATCCATACATTTCCTGAAACCACTTATCCTATTCAATGTCATGGGTGGGTTTGGAGCCTAGGGGTGCAAAACAGGGAACAACCCAGGATGGGGCACCAATCCATTACAGGGTGCACTCACACACACACACACACACACAATTCACTGATACATGCACACTGACAGGCAATGCACACTGAATTTGGCCTCAACATATTTTTGGACTGTGGGGGGGAAACCGGAGTAGCTGGAGGAAACCCCACAACGACATGGGGAGAACATGCACACTCCACAAACATGGAACCCTGGCAGAGACTTGAACTCAGGTTCCAGAGGAGTGAGACAACAGTGCAAACCACTGCACAACTATGCCACCCCCCATTCAACCATCTCACTCTTAAAATACTGCTAAAAAAAAACAGTATACGGTCTTATGTCAAGTTTTGCGTGATCAATCCTCCTCAAGTAACATTTATGCCCAAGCTCAATAGTAAATAATATACACTGATTGAGAGACACCTGAAAGCAGACGTTGTGGGTCATTAGCGGGTGTATTGCTTAGTGTAACAAGTGCAGGAGAATGGGCAGTGCTGCAGGCCTATAATGGCCGACTGATAATTGTTGATAACGACTTATTTGAAAAATGTATCATGATAAAACATTTGCTATATATTGCCTAACCCTACTGTGCATATCTAAGTCCGTAGATTTAGCTACTTCAAAATGGTCTACAACAACTCTGTGATTTTCCTTTTCGTATCTCTGTAATATCAAACTTCTTTTGGAGCATGACACTACGCTTCCTTTTTGAAGCCATGGATTCTGCACAGTGTTATGCGCCGCTGTAAGTTCAGCTCCGCCCACAGCCTCGTCCTCCAGCTCGCCCCCATTCGACGTTCGCTCCGCCTCCATGTGCAGACTCCGCCCACAGCCTCGTCCTCCAGCTCGCCCCCACTCGACGTTCGCTCCGCCTGCATGTGCAGACTCCGCCAACAGCTTCGTCCTCTAGCTTGCCCTCCATTCGACGTTCGCTCCGCCTCCACGTGCAGACTACGCCCACAGCCTCGTCCACCAGCTCGCTCTCCATTCGACGTTCGTTCCACCTCCACGTGCAGACTCCGCCAACAGCTTCGTCCTCTAGCTTGCTCTCCATTAGATGTTCGCTCCGCCTCCACGTGCAGACTCCGCCCACAGCCTCATCCTCCAGCTCGCTCTCCATTAGATGTTCACTCCTCCTGCACGTGCAGACTCCGCCCACAGCCTCGTCCTGTAGCTCGTTCTCCATTCGACGTTCGTTCCACCTCCACGTGCAGACTCCGCCCACAGCCTCGTCCTCTAGCTCGCTCTCCATTCGATGTTCGGCTCGCCTCCACATGCAGACTCCGCCCACAGCTTCGTCCTCCAGCTTGCTCTCCATTAGATGTTCGCTCCGCCTCCACGTGCAGACTCCGCCCACAGCCTCGTCCTCCAGCTCGCTCTCCATTAGATGTTCGCTCCGCCTGCACGTGCAGACTCCGCCCACAGCCTCGTCCTGTAGCTCGTTCTCCATTTGACGTTCGCTCCGCCTCCACGTGCAGACTCCGCCCTCAGCCTCGTCCTCTAGCTCACTCTCCATTCGACGTTCGGCTCGCCTCCACGTGCAGGCTTCGCCCATAACGCTCTGTATGCGGCTTTCATCACTTTCGTCTTCCGAAGTAAAAAGCCGACCGAAAGACGTCTCGGGAGCGCTGCTCACTTATTGATTATTGTTGTTGGCTTGCTTTTCTTTGATGGATATTACTGTGTATGATTTGTTTAGTTTATTAGATTTCTGATTTTCGCTTTTCCCATGACTGTACTTTCGCTTGGGTTTATTTGCTGTTTGGTTTCGAACTCTCGCCCGGTTTTTGGTTAACGTCTTCGCGCGCCCCTCGGACTTTGACGGAAGCTGAGTTTTGTTTATCGTTTTCGCTATAGTCACTCCTGAGTCCTTTTGCACCGGGCTTATTTGTTCTGTGCCCGTAGCGTGTCAATAAAAACAGAAAAATATATATAAAAAAAAATACCTGTCATATCCCGCTCCGTACGATCCCGATGTGTGCCACGCCCCCCTCATTACCTCGTGTTCAGCCCTGATGGTTCTCACCTGTTGCCTGTTCCATTTATCAAGTTTTGTGTATATCAGTCCGCGTCTCCCCATGTCTGCCAGATCCGGCATTGTATTGTCATGTACTGTGCTTCGTCTGTCCGTCAGCCTCAGAATAAACCCCGTTTGCCCGTCAGTCCTGGCTTGTTCTCGTTTGCTTCCCGGCTCGCCGGTCCCCGAACGTGACAGAATGCCGGATCTCTGTAGCAACACGACGCGGGAGACCGAGCACCACCGGCTCGGTCTCCTGCAAGACTTCGTGTATTGGCGCTCCCAACCGCAAGTACTGGAGGATCCTGTAGCCCTGGAGCTGGCCACCCGGGGCGCGGACCTCCTCACAGAAGAGCGCCCGCCTGGACAGCAGTACCCGCTCGAGCGGGCACGCAAACTCATGCGCCGTCTGAGTGAGCGGCTCACGCGGCGGAGAGACGAACGCGTCGCCCGGAGCCTGGACGACGTGTTCGCGGTGGCTCCGCTTTCTGCTACAAGCGGCAAGAAGCGGCGGAAATACAGAGACAGAGTGCAGCAGGAGGAGGCTCCGTCTCTCTTCCTGGGGGCTTGCACTCTGCTCCCCGCCTGGGAGTTAGCCAGGGAGCATGAGGGCTCACAGCTGCCCTGGGATGACTTCGCCGCTACCCGCCTGCTCGGCGTCCCGGGTGAGCTGCCGCCACCGCGGGAGGCGTATCCGTACCGGCCGGAACGCCTGCACGGCAAAGGGATCAGCCCGGTGAGAGACGCCATTCCCCGGGTCTCTAGAGCCGGTCTGCCCGCGGCTGCGCTGCCGGCTGCAGCTGCCGCCGCTCTGCCCGCGGCACCGCCTGTCCTGCCTGTCCTGCCTGTCCTGCCTGACCCGCCTGTCTCGCCTGTCCTGCCGGACCCGCCTGTCCCATCTGACCCGCCTGTCCTGCCTGCGTTGCCTGCAGTCCCGGTGGCTGGTCGCGTGGAGGCTGCGCCCGCCGAGGCGCCCCCTGCTGGCCGCGTGCTGGTGGCGCCCGCCGAGGCGCCCCCTGCTGGCCGCGTGCTGGTGGCGCCCGCCGAGGCGCCCCCTGCTGGCCGCGTGCTGGCGGCGCCCACCGAGGCGCCCCCTGCTGGCCGCGGGGTGGCGACGCCCGCCAAGACGCCCCCTGCTGACCACGGGATGGCGGCGCCCGTCCTGCCGGCATTGGAACTGCCTGTCTCGCCTGTCCTGCCGGCACCTGAACTGCCTGTCCTGCCGGCACCTGAACTGCCTGTCCTGCCGGCACCTGAACTGCCTGTCCTGCCGGCACCTGAACTGCCTGTCCAGCCGGCACCTGAACTGCCCGTCTTGCCTGTCCTGCCGGCGCCTACACTGCCTGAGGCGGCCGCGGTTGCGCCCCCTGTTGGCCACGTGCTGGCGGCGCCCGCCGAGGCGCCCCCTGTTGGCCGCGTGCTGGTGGCGCCCGCCGAGGCGCCTGCAGTGGCCCCTGCTCTGCCTGCAGCGCCCCCTGCTGGTCGCGTGCTGGCGGCGCCCGCCGAGGCGCCCCCTGCTGACCGTACGCCCGCTGCGGCACTTCCTGCTGGTCGCGTGCTGGTGGCGCCCGCTGAGGCGCCCCCTGCTGACCGTATGCCCGAGGAGCCTACAGCGGTCCCTGCTCTGCCTGCAGCACCCCCTGCGGGTCACGTACCTGACTTGCCCGTCTCGCCTGTCCTGTCCGGCCAGCCCTGCTCGCCTGTCCAGCCGGCCCAGCCCTGCTCGCCTGTCCAGCCGGCTCCGCCCGCCGCTCCGGCTGCCCCGCCGGAGGCCGCCGCTCCGGCTGCCCCGCCTGAGGCCGCCGCTCCGGCTGCCCCGCCTGAGGCCGCCGCTCCGGCTGCCCCGCCTGAGGCCGCCGCTCTGCCCGCGGCCCCGCCTGAGGCCGCCGCTCCGGCTGCCCCGCCTGCGGCCACGCCAACGGCTCTGACTGTCCCGCCTGCGGCCACGCCCGCGGCTCTGACTGCCCTGCCTGTTGCCTCTGTGAAGGCCTTGACTCCCTCACCCTTACCCCGGCAAAGCCGACGCCCCTTAGGACCCCGCCTGTCAGTGTCCCGAAAGGGACGGGGCCATAGGCGTGGGGCCCGGTTCCCGCCCGCCCTGCCCCGCCCCCTGGCTCGCCCTCGCTCGCCTTGGCTGGGGCTCCGGGGCCGCCTGCGGGTCCTCCGGCTCGGGGTCGGCGGTCGCCGTCGGGTCCTCCCCTGGATCCTCGGTGCCGGTCCTCGGTCCCTCCTCCGGCTCCATGTCGGTCGCCTCCGGGCCCCCCTGCTCCGGCTGTGCGTCGGACGGCGCCTTCGCCGGCTCCGGCTGCGCCTCCGCCTGCCGCGGCTTCCCCCTCCTGCCCGCCTTCACTGGGGTTCCCTCCTGCTCCCTCCGTGTCCCCTCTGTCACTCCCTCGTCCCGTTCCCTTGGCCCCTGGGTGGTCCCCTCCTGCTCCCTCCTCCCTCTCCCCTGCGGCCCCTCCGGCTGCTGCCTGTCGCCCGCCTGGGCTCCCTCGTGCTCCCCTTGTTCCTCCTCCCTTTCCGTTGGTCCCGCCTGTCTCTGCTCCTCGTCCCTCTCTGTCTCCTCCGTTCACTCCTGGCCCTTTTGTTCCGCCTGTCTCTCCTTCTGTGTCTCCCTTCCTGGTTTGTCTGTCCGCCTTCCCTGTTCTGTGTCGCCTCTTGTCTTTCGTCTCGTCCCTGTTCTTGTTCTGTGTCTCCGTTCTGTTCCCTGGTTTTGGTTGATGTTCTGTTTTGTTTTCCAGGTCCTGTTTTCCCGGTTCGTCTCGTCCGTCGCCTCTCCTCTGGCGCGCCCGGTGTGCGCGCCTTTGGGGGGGGGTTCTGTCATATCCCGCTCCGTACGATCCCGATGTGTGCCACGCCCCCCTCATTACCTCGTGTTCAGCCCTGATGGTTCTCACCTGTTGCCTGTTCCATTTATCAAGTTTTGTGTATATCAGTCCGCGTCTCCCCATGTCTGCCAGATCCGGCATTGTATTGTCATGTACTGTGCTTCGTCTGTCCGTCAGCCTCAGAATAAACCCCGTTTGCCCGTCAGTCCTGGCTTGTTCTCGTTTGCTTCCCGGCTCGCCGGTCCCCGAACGTGACAATACCCGTTTGTCCACGTGTGTTCCCTTGTCCATCGCACCCTGTCCTTCCCTTACTCCACGTTCCCTTTCACCCTAGACTGGGGCTCGTTACAACAGCTGCTGGTTGTGTAAAAGTAATCTGCGCAAGCGCGTGCTTAGAGCTGCCCGGTAGAGGGAGGTGCCAGTATATTGAAGGTCCGGATAAGGGAGGTTTGACTGTAAAAAAATCAAAGTTTACCACCGCTTCTTTTGCATGAGCTCTGAATGCGCTCTCCAAGACCATCATAATCATTCTCGTCTGTTGGTATATAATATAATAAGTCGTACTTCGCTATATAGCTAATTTTCGACTCCTAATTATCGCAAAAACTTCAAAATTACAACGTGAACTTTTTCCAGTAAAGTTCGGCCCTAACACACAATACATTCAGTACAATACATACAGTGGCAATTTTGGCATACATGAATCGCAGAAAGTAAATTATGCAAAATAATTTCAAAGTGATGACAGACATGCTAGGCTAGCTACTCTGAGAGGCTACACGTCACATATCTATGGCTAACCTTGCATTATTGGGTGAGTTCTTCAAACCTTAATGTCTTCAATTTTGCAATGCATTTGCAATGCAGTCATCCTGTGGTGATTTTAAAATTCTGCTTTGCAATACTTACAGACGACTGCATTTTCGTTCATTAATGTAGTAATCGTGACAGCTCTACACAACTACAATATATCGAGATACCCCCAAACTGACTTGCGGTCAGTGGTCCCGGTCCCAAATGCGACCGCAAGTTGATGCAAAGCTTTAGTTTCATTGACCCACCCTTGGGGTTGATGTCTTGAACAACAGAGTTACACTTCTGTAGTCTCTAAACATGCTGGACAAATACAGCATACTAAGCAGGAGGGAAAGGTGAAGTGGATTCAGTACAGCACCCACTTCTCACCATTGTTATGGGATTACAGTGCACGGCAGCTTCACTGCACAGGAAGTCAACCAAGGACATGAACAGAAAACAGCATATCCGCTAGCTGTTACAATGGGAACTCTGCTGTATTCATTTATAAGTTTAGTTTTGATATTCACATCGTTATAAACCTGCAGGAGCTAATAAAAACAGACTCCATCATCAACCACTGCTTGGCATTAACCACCTGACTGAATGCATATTTCGTTACCCTGCTTCAATGACGTAAACACATTATCTAAACATGTTGGTGATTAAGAATGTGGAGGTGTACCTTTAATCATGTGGGATATCCTCAGTTAGTAAGCGCCAATACAAATTAAGTGCTACTAACACAGGGGGAGAAAGATAAGCTATATTGCCAAAATATGGACAAGCTTTTGGACTTGATGTCACACGTACACTAGCTGTCCAAATCCATTTTATACACGTTTATATCGCACCTTTTGGTATCCATAGAACATATTCATTTTTGTTGAATTAATAAAAAAAATTAACAAAAAAAGATTACAAAA
Source organism: Paramormyrops kingsleyae (assembly GCF_048594095.1). Classification (NCBI taxonomy): domain Eukaryota; kingdom Metazoa; phylum Chordata; class Actinopteri; order Osteoglossiformes; family Mormyridae; genus Paramormyrops; species Paramormyrops kingsleyae. Next base: position 18,989,561 of record NC_132801.1, on the reverse strand, counting down.
TATTTGTGCAATAGTTAACCTCTTTTTTTTAACGTAACTGGTGCTTCATTAAAAAGGCAGCTATTGTAATTTCAGCAGCTGTGACATATCAATATTATTGCGATGGCACAAACAGACGGGAACAATGTGGACTGGACGCCACACAACGTCACAGAACAATGCTATCCTCCAGAAACAGCTCTGTGTGTCTGAACAATTCCGGTACCCAGAAACTGTTAAATATCTTTTCTTTCTGGCAACGGTTGACATGATATTGTACCAAAGATTTTCCCATAAAACGACTTAACGAACGAGTTGGTTTGATGTGAATCAAACATACCTGCATATGAACGGGGCAGCGGCGCACCTTCTACCAGCGACAGTGCAATCCAACTCGCACACAACGGAAATCCATAATGGTTCTTCATCTTATTCAGCTAGCAAGCTAACAATAGCTAATCAACTCATTGTCTGCAAACACACAGCTGGGTATGGATAAACCAGCAGGGCACAGCAGCAGATTGTCATCGGGGTAAATAGGCAACTATCAGTGTCATCGCCGCTTACAAGACCGGTATGAGCAGCATTGTTTGCTGTCTATTCCCCTCTGTTTAAATCAGAGCTTAGGTTATACAGAGGTGGCCAGCGATTATAAATAGCTATAGTATATTGCTATCCCGTGCAGCTTATAAATCATAAAATCAGTGCTTATTAAATAATAACTCAACCTCCACAACGCAGTATGCTACTGCAGCTAGCTAAGGTCCCGGTCTTATTCATTACCCGGTAATAGAATTTTTTACAAATGGTTCACTGGTGGCCATTTCAAGGTCTACCTATCTCAACTTTCTAACCTTAGCGGACATAATATTACTGACATAAAACCTGACACAAAACGTAGTGTGAATTTAAGCTTGTTATCAAGTTAAACGTGATCTAACATTACTTGCCATCACAGCGCCATGATACTCTTACCTACGTCATGTAGGCATCACGTGACCAGGTGGGTTTTCTGTCAGTCGAGAGACACAGACAATAACTAATGAAACGTAAGAATTCTATCACGGGACAGATTTCTGTCCAATTACAGGTCCTCTTCAAGGGGGAATCGCTGATCTCCGAACCATCGCATTCGCTTATCATTGGCCTGATATGCCTTGAGGCACATATTGGCCAATAAAAGAGTGAGACTGGCTCATTGATGAATAAAAGACAACAAGGATTTTGACGAGTTGATTATATCTATATTACTCGTTCAGGAAGCAATGTTTTGTTAAATGCTTTTAAAGAGTTATAAACTGTAATACACTGTACACCGTGTTTATGCTAAGGGATGGTATAATGCTGCATTAATTACTATGTAATTGTTGATGAAGGAGTTCTACGAAGTTAAAACAACCATACCTTTGTAATATATTGTATAATTTTGATGAAGCGCCCTTAAACTGGTTTAACGCCTTTAAATAGTGTTTTCTTAAATGCATCGTCTTTTTCTGTTTCTACAAACAAACTGTTCCAATGAAAATACATACATTTGCAGAATGATTTAAGAACTATTCTATCTAGCACCATGGCAGAAGAATGTCATTGTTATTATTATTATTATTATTAGTGTTGTTACTGTTGTGTTATAATGTCATAATATTGAAATCATAATGTATTTCTTGCCTAAGAATACATAATGCTTTTCATAATGTATTTCTTGCATAAATGTAACCTATATAAAGCAGACAACAGAATCACCTTAATGGTATCCAGGGGTGCTGTAAAGGCAGGGAAATTTGAGATAATTCCATCTTAGAGAGCATGGTTGGTAAAACATCTGAGCTAAACAAATCAATTGGGGCTTCCCTGAATTCCCCAGTTTAGGGATGCCTTTGAAATGAACAATAGTAGCCATTAATTATGTAGGACTGGTGTGGATTTCTACATAAAGTCCCTGATAGGTTTACTAAACTGTGATGGTAAGGCAGTTATTCTTGGAGACGTACGTGCAAACATCTATTGCCCTGCTAATTGTGTCCAGGTAAAGTCAGGTGGTTTAGAGAAGCATCTGTATCTGACAAGACCGCATTGATGATCTTTGACATCAGACAAAAAGGGTGACTTTCACAGCAGATTTATTTTGCCTACGACCAGAGTGTAGAGAAAATATGAGTAATTTTGTTACATTTATAAATAAGTAGATAATTTCAAAGTATCATTCAGTCAATGAGTCACATTGCTATATATCATTTAACACACAAAAGATTTTCATTCAATTCAAGTTTTCATCTCTCTGTTCATGTGACATTTTATTTCCAGGCTGTGCCTTCAAAAATTCTCTGAAGATGCACGTGTGCTGACTGTTGGGGAGACCAAGCGTTTCTCACAGAGGGAGATAAAGATGGTGATGAGAAGAATTGCTGGGAAGGTCTGCAGTCAGAATCCATCACACCAGATAGTACTGCACACATTCATATACAAATGAAAGCATTACAAACTGTCACTGAGAAAATACCAAAGAAATATTCATTACTTCAGAATGAAACAAATGGTTTTATTATTGGATCGGCATTAGGTGGTAAAAATGAAGAACAACATTCAGTCTAAAAACGGTAAACTTACACAATACTCAAATCATTTCTTTTTTCGGTTTCAGAATTCCCATCCCTGGTCCAAGCTTTATGAAGAATTATCACAATATGAAGCAGACTGTCATTTTACCAAAGGATGTCAATTATTTAGTAAATTGATTGATCTACACATTCCAGAATTTAGCTTTATATAATATACATTGCAATATGAACCAGTAAACATGTCTTTAAAGATATTATGCCTACAAACAGTTTTGCTGTTTGTTTTTTGTGGAATGACAGTTATGACATTGTAAAAATTGTTACAAATAGATAAATGCTATAATATTTTAGGGGGTGTTAATTGAGAGAATACTTGTTGCTTTAATTTAATTTTAGCCACCTTTCCATTTTTTTAAGTGAAATGAACACCACTACTGGAAATATATATATAGTGACACATGAAAATGTTCATGCAAACTCATAGCTTTCATATTATAATTCCAGCCCAAATGTTTGCAATATCGCATTAAAATCTGCATTTTTTAAATTGCAGAGTAGCCTTTACACAGAGTTTGCAGCTTTACCTTTACCTTATCACTTATGTATAAATTATGTACAGCTGAACATATTTCATATACTTTTTATTTTATATTGTTATTCGTATCATGCACAGCTGCTCAGAATGACCAGGGTTACATTTCACTACATGTTGTATGTATACAACCGTTTACGAGACGAATAAACCTCTTGAATCTCAACATTTTGGATCCACATTTGCAAGAAACCTATTGCACATATGTCCAACACACGCTTCCTACATCTGTAAAGAATGAAGAAACTGGATTTAATGTAGATCTATAGATAGCACAATACATCCTTTTCATAATACTGATCAAAACCAACGTCATTTTGTGTATTTATGTTCCTGTTTCATTACACGCACTATAAAAGCTGAAAATTAGTCTGTGTTCCTATCACAATAAATAGTCAAGAAACAAGCATTCTGGTAACTACTGTGTGTGTTTTCATGTTTCTCCTCTCCTATTATTAGTTAATTGAGCTATTAATTAAATATGTGACATTGTTTTCGTCATTGGACTATAGTGAAATGCACTGACCAATTAGCATTCTGGAAGTACCTCAGATTGCCTCCGTGTTTTTTTGGTTTAACAGCAAAATTTCTATTTCTGTTGCTAAATTCCCAGATATTTTAATAAATAAGTACAACTCGGAATGTCTGGGTCATATCCTTGTCCCTACATATACAAAGGCTACTGATTAATAAAATGTAAACACACATTTCCAGAAATCATCTAACCTATCAAATTTCAGTACCAGTTTTAGATTAATATTACATTGTCATGAAAACTTCAGAAATAACGATTCATCTTGTCATCGAGGCGTTTAAGTGTGATGGTACGCAGAAATGCCCACAAGTGAAAACTAAACCCTTTGCTCTCATTCTCGGGTGCCCCGTATCCTTATTGGGTTGTCCCCAGAGATCGCTGGCGCAGTAGACTCGATTACTTTTTAAATACTTTCAGCTTGCTCATCTTCTAAAGCTCCTCTGGTTCCCTTCCTCTGCTATACGGCAGTCCTATGTGACAGATGCCTTTATGGAATAAAATTTCCGCCCCTATGGGTTGACTGTGGTACTACCATTAAATAAACGTTTTCTATAACAATTTTTAATACCCGAACTCCAATTCCAAGATAAAACAGTTACACCTGTTTACATCACTGTTTGTTATTGTTTTCATTCGCACGCATACCAGAAATATGAGAAAAATATAATGAAAGTTGTACTCCCCTCAAAAAATTATACACATTCACACACACTAAAATGTACTTCATATACAAGAAACTGCATCAGAACTTTAAAAACCCTTTAACAAATAGAGTTATTCTGTATGAGTTGCACTTTGCAAATCTGATGGTGTTTTCAGCATGGTGGAATTATTATATTATGCTAGGGCATTTAAAATCGTGTGTACAAATTTCCATTGCAAAATAATCACATCACACTATTTTATGAGCATTTTCAGACATTTTGCCCCAAGCACTGCAATTTCAAGTGGGACAGGTCCCCATAAGGCCTCCCTCTAGTGTTTCACATATGGTTTTGATCACCCTCGTGTGCAAAGATAAAAATAGCACAATTTCACAACTGGACACATTTTTTTCGAAACTAATCCTTGCGTATGCATACGATATCCGTTGCAGTTAATTCCTGATGCCGAGCCGGCAGTATATAAAGAGCGCCTGTGCCAGCGGTTCCGAAGCAGCTGCAGTCAGTCTTCTGGTTTTCATTTGCCATCGAGGAGGACAAAGGTGAGTTGCCCATAAGCGAAGGATACGATGGAGGCAGCGCGGCTCCAACAGGTGGACCTTACCGCTTGTAGGACTGGACGAGCTTTAAACTTTTTTTACTCAACACCAGAAGACTTTGCTGGAATATGTTCGCATGCCGGACGAAGGATTTTAAAATCATTTTTATTTTTTGCGTTTGTTTGGACTTCGTCTGAAGCGGAACTATATATTTTATCATCAAATTATATTTAGCTATGCACGCAAAATCTATGAAGGAATCCTGAAATTAAACGGATAATTATGCAAGTGTGCATTTATCTGTGACACTTTGGAGTCATTACTATAGCCTAAATGCAATGTTGTTAAGCTACTGAAGTAATTTTTAAGTAACTAGATTAATTACTGAGAAGCGCAGAAGGCAATGGTGTTTAGCCGCTGGTAATCTCAATAATTATATGAGGTGGGGTTCTATAATCTTCTGGGCCCTTTGGAGTTTTGCACCTGTATACAGGCGAAACAATTAAAGTCGTTAATGGACTTCAGAGTCAATCACGAACCTTTTCTGAACAGCACTGATGAGGTAGCAAACACTTTTACAATATTTCTGAAGAATCATCTTTGCAACTCGTCAGTGATAGCAGTGGACATGGCTATAGCAGACTGAGATCGGTGCAGTTATTTATTTTACTAACGGGGGCCCAACTGCTCGTCAGAGGAGGGGGCGATAATGGCGATGATTGGCCATTTAACGTTTCAATCGATCTATTAAAAATGCAATGACATTTTAAAAAGCAAATGAAATCATTAATCGGATTTGAAAACTGATCCATCAAATGAGCAAGAAGACGGAAGTTAATCCATACTATAAAATGTAGAACTTTATATGAATTTTATTGGTTAACTGGGGAATATAGGCAAGAAATGTTATCATTACATTTATTCTATCTGATTTTTGTAAGCTACTTTTGTAATCATTGTGAGCTACGATTATTATATCATTATAATTTTCTTCTATACAGCTTAACCCAACATAATGGCCTTCGCTGGTATTCTTAAGGAGGAGGATGTGGCTGCTGCCCTTAAGGACTGCGCAGGTAATGTCACAAAATATTCTCCTAAATGAATGAAACGTCGTTTCTTCCTGTCGCCTGTTCTTTTGTGCACGACAAGCAAATTAAATGGAACGCAACTACGTCTTTAAATCTCATTAGCAATTTTAAGAAGTCATTAAGAATGATTTACAACTGAATTACTTTTTGTGTAGATACCCTTTGGTATGTCACAATTCTAATTGCTATCTCAGAAATTCTCAATATTTATATTGAGAATTTCTGAGATAGCAATTACAATATATATATATATATATAATATTGACTGATTTCTTTATGTTAATCTAAACCATAAACACTTTGTGGTTCATTCACAGCCCCTGACTCTTTCAACCACAAGTCCTTCTTTGCTAAAGTTGGCCTGGCAAGCAAGTCTGCTGATGACGTCAAGAAGGCCTTTGCCGTCATTGACCAGGACAAGAGTGGCTTCATTGAGGAGGATGAACTGAAGTAAGGGCAATGTTGACAATACAACTGCATCATAAGCAATTTAGCCCTTCTATGACTGAGTGAAATGAAAGCATTGTCTTTCAAGGCGTAACCTTTTCTCTTTTTTACCAACCACAACAACCAGGCTCTTCCTGCAGAACTTCTCTGCTAGTGCCAGAGCTCTGACTGATGCAGAGACCAAGACCTTCCTTGCCGCCGGAGACAGCGACGGTGATGGCAAGATTGGAGCTGATGGTAAAAACTCAAGTTTTACCATATGATAAAAAGTTTTAAATGTGTTGCTTTAATAACTCAAAGATACGTCTCCTAGAGGTACTTGTTAAATATATAGAGATTTGCTGGTCATAATGTGGATTAACTTTTTCTACTGTTCAGCCAAATGGCTACTTCAATATTAGTTTAAATACTAGAACTTGTGGCCATCGGTGGAAATTAGCAGGACAACATTTTAAACTGGATTTAAGAAAGCACTTCATTACACGGTTTGTAGCTAGGGTATGGAATAATCTTCCTGTTAGTGTAGTGCAAGCTAAAACCTGGGGTTCCTTTAAATCAGAGCTACATAAGATTTTACCAACTCTGAGCTATTAGTTGAATTCTCTCCAAATTAACTTCATGGGCCAAATGGCCTCCTTTCGTTTGTTAATATCTTATGTTCTTAAAAGATTACATGGGTAATATACAATATCTACACGAAAGGGGCCTAAATGTTTTTTTCCCTCTCTCTCTCTTTTGTCTTTCACAGAGTTTGCTGCTATTGTGAAGGCATAAACATCACTTTGAACTCTCCATGGGAACCAGAACTCCTCTACTGAAGACCTCTTGGCTCTTTCAGCTGAACTACCCTGTAGATTTTTTATTTTTTATTTATGAACTACCTAAAGACTGTTCCTTGCTATAGAGCACAAGTACGCTGTCCCTAAAGTATATTTACAGTTATTGTTTCATAGGTGGTTGGTGCAAATATAAAATCTTTTGTGCACTTTGAAGCAGAATAAATATACTTTTGGAGTAATCCCTCTCAGTGCGCTCTTAGCATTTACTTGATACTTTTGCATGGTGGGGAACACATGTCCACTTTAATATCGACATTAAACAGAAAGATTTGCTACATTTCAGATGATCTGGGTCTCAGGCAAAAAAGACAATGCTGTGAATCCTTTTGCAGCTTACGTCTGCGTACAGATCACATTCATTAGATGGTGCTCAAATGAAAATTGAACACCTGCTATGATAATATGCTGGCACGTTGTCTCCCAAGTCTGTGGGAGATGTGCCCAGGGCTGACACATACTGTGGGACAGGGAATTCCAGGACATCCATGGGCTACATTCAAAAGGTTTTCCACCTGGCAGCTCATCCACACTCAACCAAGGCTGTTGGCTGCTGATGGAGATCGGGCTCCGGACTGAGTTTCAGAAGACTATACTGATTTTCGTAAATGAACAACAAAACAATTCTTAGCATCCTTTCAATCTATATTGACACAGTTAGCAAAGAACAACTGAGAATTATTCTCCATTTTGGATAAGAGTCTTCTAAGGTCTGAATATCAGTTATACAGAGCCAGAGTAAACAGACTCTAAAACCTGATTTCATTTGCTAAATACTTTTTCACTGACAAAGAATAGGAAGACAAATCCGAGAGTACAACTGAACTATGCTGTAAACTGTATAAATTGTCTTAAGATTTTCCTTACACAGATCGTTATTGCATCTGTATTGTAAGTAGATTTGCAATGAATCATTATTTAAAGATCTTAATTATAGTGCTTAAATAAGAATATTTGTTGTTCCAGCAATGTATCTTAGGGCATAAAAATGAGGTATAGCTTTATTCAGATTAGTTTTAATGCAGTTTGCCAATAGCCACAAGATTGTTTTGTTATAAAAATTACAATTTAGACGAATATGCAAATGACTAAAACTTACCTTAATCCAAAAACAATTTGAATAGCATAAGATTCTGTTATTTTATGTTCAGGTTGGTTCTCAAGGTTACCAAACATGGCTTCTTCTGACAGTGCACACCTTTTTTTTATTAAAAAAGGAAAATTTCTTCTGCACTATAATCTCACTGATGAGGGGCTTTCAGGCAGACAAGCTGGAAGCTGAGCTCCTTACGCCTGTTTGGGGGCGGGGGGGGGGGGGGGGGGTCACGTTAACTCTGTTATGTTGATTGCATAAGCACTTCCGCCTGGCCCCCATCCTCTAACTCCCCCCCACCCCCACCCACCCGCCTCACTGTAGTGTGTAAAGACAGTAACCAGCCTGGCAGACATAGTAGAGATATCTTGTGTCTTGTGTACATGCCAAGAACTGGAATCCATTTAGCATAAAATAACAACAAAGGGCATTATAATTTAATATTGATTTTGAAACTTTTGTTTACACATTCTAAATATGCACAATTGCAATTAAAGACATCGTTAAACTCAAATCAAAAGAGTTAAAGTGTCATATTTTGTTAAATATCCATCATGCAGTCACTTATACAGTAGAGGGTTGACTGGAACCTGTCCTAGGACACGGACACTGGACACAAGGCGGGGGAAACACCTGGAAGGGATGCCTGTCCATCACTTACAGTAGCATCATTCACACGCGCACACAATGCATAATAAACTGTGCGCAATGTAGACTCTAATTCACGAAACGATCTTTGCAGGAAAATATACGACGATTATATCTAGTCTACGGTAACGATAACCATTACATAAAACCGATAAACACTATAACGCCCTTCAAAAAGAATTTCATATTCAGCGTTGTGTCCTTGTTGAAGAAGGATAACTAAGATTGATGGCTCCCCAACTATTTTCCCCAAGGGCCAAATTCTATCAGCAACACAAAACCGTCTAAAAATATGCCAATCGGGGGATTATAAAATTTGGCTGTCCAATCAGCACCTTGATATGCCACACCTGTGAGGTGGGATGGATTATCTCGGCAAAGGAGAAGTGCTCAGTAACACAGATTTAGACAGATTTGTGAACAATATTTGACAGTAATGGGTCTTTTGTGTATGTAGAAAATGTTTCAGATCTTTGAGTTCAACTCATGCAAAATGGGAGCAAAACCGAAAGTGTTATATTTTTGTTTAGTGTAGTAATCCAGTTGGTGACCACTGCTCTGATTACTTAATATTTCACATAAGTACATTATTCAACCGCAGCGAGCAGAGATAGCACCTGCAGCGATGCATGGGAAATCTCTTCACTCTGCGCTGAATTCCACGGCTTGGGAAAAAACGGAGAGGCAGATGGGAGTGCTGCCCCCTGCCGTCCACTTTCTTTGCCAGCGGATGTATTGGCTGCTGACGCGCTGGGTTTTTCAGGGCAACGATCCCTCCTCCTATCGCTACGTCCCTCAAGATTGATGTTTGAAGAGTTTATTGTTGCGTTGGGATCAAATTAAATGTAGCTCTGATTTTATTAGCCACATCGAAGAGTAGTTCAAAAATCCGTCAGGTAAACATAATTTTTTAATGCATTTCGGAAATATTACACTACTAATAATGAATTAGACTTTTATGCATAACTGTCTTTCACATCATAAAACAACCGCTGCTGCTTAGCCTTCCAAAATTAACACTTTTCCTATTTCCTTTGTTCCTAAATGTCCAACATTTTGAGCAACACAACTCCACTTTATGTTGCTGAATGGTACTCACTGCAAGCACGGCATGCAGAAAGCGTTTTCTTCATAAAAGATATCATCACATTAAATTTTCATTATCACATGATTTTACAACGAATTATTTGGGTTTAACGTGGTAGCCTAAAAGTAACTTTTGCAACAATTAAAGGATTCTACAGACTAACTCAAGACATAGGGGCGCGATATGTATATTATTTTACTTAAACAAGATCATAACATAAGGATGTCAGTCTTAGGCTATGACAGCACTCAGTGATGATGAAGGAAGTGTTAGTTTTAATAGCCTTCCTAAAAAGTAACAGACAAAGTCGTAATGGAGTATACCAAAATAAAGTAAACCATTCACTGCTACCAGTTTGCATTTCTAAGTTTATGCACTGTTCATAAGAGCTGCGCATCATAAAAGTGTCAGTTTCCACCTTGGACTTTGAGAACAGGGAGTCAAGTAATCAGCATTTTGCCGAAACACATTTCCCTAAATCAATGAACAGCTTGAGCATATTTACATCAATAACCAGTTTCGAGTTACACACTGCCTGTTTTCGTTGTCCCTTAACAAACAGAATTTTGCAATCCTTTCCCCATCCTGATGATGGTTGAATATCTATAGCTGATAAATCATAATCACAAATAATCACAGTCAATATTAAGATAACACCCAATGTATCTAACAGAACACACGCATATATATAGTTTGCTTTCATTCGGTACATGTACACAATTAAAATGCGTGCGCAGCATTCGGCTTTAATGGCGAAGAAACTATTCTGTGAAAAGTAGGCTGATCCTTTGCTTTAATTTGATCACTCACCGACTCATTTAACGGAAAAACAAACGTGGGTAGAAAATGAACAGAGTTCAGATGGACTAAGTAACCCGTTAACGTTTGTATCAGACGTGAAAATTGATTGACAATCAGGACTGTTCGATGGGTTTTTGCGTTTAATCTTTGAAGCGTAGTCAATGCGAATTACCTTACCGCAAGTTAGACTACAGGGGCTTCTCTCAACGCTTTCTGTCGTATGAAAATCTGTAACGCAAACAGCTGCCGTTTCATCTATATCAGCAACTTGTATTATTAGCATTGAAGGATATTAAGGACTTTTTCAAAGAGCCACCTTTTATGCATCTTCATTTATGTAGATATAAATAGATCAGTCACACTACTGGACACATTTTTCAACCAACCGCTTTGCATCTGGTGTCTATTACATTATGCCTCATTCGGGTCCGTATATAAGGTCGACAGCGCGAACTGTAAGATCACTGCAGTTAGATTCATCTTTTTGAATCCATCCTAGCTTCATCCAACAAAGGTGAGTTTTCCTTACAGAAGACAAAACTTTGAAACAAGCCTGCGATCCACTATAGTTTTGCAGTGATTTTTTTACAAGGACTTTTAATTGTTCTGCAATGTAGCAACACAAGAAGACAACCAGCTAAAAACGAACTTATGTTCTATACTCTTCTCTAATAATTTGTGGCTTTGGACTATCCAGGAGAACAGAGATGGATATAAGTTGCCAGTGAAGTAATTTTTCACCGATTCTGGATTCTACTGCGTTCTGATACGCAGTCAGCAGGAGATCTGGAATATAAATATTAAATTAGGCGAATAATATGATTCATTATTGATATTAAGTTGTCTACAAGAGGAAAATGTATTCCCTTGCTTCTGAATATAATGACTGAGACTGGGATCAGCTGGGGTCAAGTAAATGTAACTGAGCCTTGTATAAGGTTTCATTGTGGAAAGATCTCCACAATTATATAGGTTACATACAGAGGTCTGAGAAACAAATCAGTTCTGACATTATATGATATGATTTTTAAACTCAAATTAACTTGATAATCTTATTCTTCCTTACAGCTAAAATGGCATTTGCTGGTATTCTGAATGATGCTGATATCACTGCAGCACTGCAGGCTTGCCAAGGTAATATGACCAAAGGCTAGATTACTGCACAAAATTGCAAGCCAAGGGGTGTAACAAGACTGCTAATAACAGTGATTAACGACATCAATCCCAATATTAAACACAATTGAGTGTAAATATATGTTTTTAACTTGTGAAACATGTAACTCATAATACTGCAATAGAATGATAATGTTTGCTGTAATACATTTGGCAGTATAAATAAGGATTACCTCATTCGGTCTGTCTACAGTTTACTCACAAAAATACTCTGACAGTAATAAAGCTTTGGTACACTTTTGTGCGTACACTATTACTGATTCATAGGTGGACATACACTATTACTGATTCATAGGTGGACATACACTATTACTGATTAATAGGTGGACACATGCATTATGTGACAATGTGAATTTTTCTTTGATCATGACAGTAATATAAATATGTGCTTTTCAGCTGCTGACAGTTTCAGCCACAAGGCCTTCTTTGAAAAGGTCGGCCTGAGCGGCAAGTCTGCCGATGACGTCAAGAAGGCCTTTGCTGTCATTGATCAGGACAAGAGTGGCTTCATTGAGGAGGATGAACTGAAGTAAGGGTCATACTTCATGAACTTAGGAGCAATGTTAAATACTCACACACAGGACAACAAAACAGAAAGGAGGAATATGGATTTCAATAATAAGCATGCTCTATATATTCTATAATTAATGTATAATTTATATATAATGTATGTAATGTATGTCCAACTTATGCATATTCCCTTCCCTCCACCTCGCCTGTCCCCCAAAGTTTCAGTGTTCACATGATCTGGTGAAAGCACCACTCTCTTTCATTTATGCATGTGCCTGAACATTGTGCTAATGATTGAATTGAACTGAATTTTATTGAATTGAATTGAACTGAATTTTATTGAATTGAATTGAACTGAATTTTATTGAATTGAATTGAACTGAAGTGAATCGAATTTGATTGAAACCAAACACTGGCAGATGCGTCTTCCAGGAACTTGGCTATCCTTTTAAGAGTTTCTCTGCTTTCCTTCCAGACTGTTCCTACAGAACTTCTCTGCCGGTGCCAGAGTGCTCACTGACACGGAGACCAAGACCTTCCTTAAAGCTGGGGACACTGATGGCGACGGCAAGATTGGAATTGATGGTAAGACAATTAATGCTCCTTTAAACTGTTGCTTTTGAAAAATTTCTACACATGATGCAAATAATTGGATGGAATCTTTAACATTTATAGATGTTCGCCTGTTTATTATTTGTCTGTTTGATCTTAACCACCATTACCTGATGTATTAACCTGGGTATTCCTGTCATCGTTTTTTCAGAGTTCACTGCCTTGGTTAAGTCATAAATAAGAACTGACCAACACCTAATGCCTTGAAGGAACAACATTGCCTAAGACCTCCCCTTTCATCTACATATGAATATAAATATGAATTTTTATACATTTGTCTGTGAGATGCCTATGGTTTCCTTCCATGCAACACTCTGTCCAAAGTAAAGATTGTAAATGTAATGCGGTTATGTCCCATGTCTTAAATATGAATATTGCTTTCTGCAAAATCTATGATGCACTTTTCAGGAATGGACAATAAGAAAACAACAAGTATTCTTTTGCAATTCATCGTGTTCCTGTAATCATTTTATTTGTACATTCATGTTAAGAATCAGTTATATATAAGTAGATGTTTGATGTATAAGTATCTTTACACATGGACATATGATCAGTGTTGTCACCATGTAACAAATAATGGTAATTATATTAAAGAACCATCTTATAAGACTTAAAATATTTTAACAATATTGCCTCCAAGTGGTTCATCTAATAAAGACAGACGTACAGCCCACATTGTGAGTTTTAAAACAAACGTCAGACTCGGAATCTGAGATCTTTACCGCAGCAGTCTGCTGGCTTGGGCAGGTGGGGTGTCTCAGCTGTCTGCTGCAGAGTGCAGCACCGAGACCTTTCAGCTGCCGCCAGATGATGGCCTCTTGTACTGAAACATGTGGCGCTCCTCCAGTTACACTGGGCCTCCTGAGTGGCACTGCGGGTATGACAGACATTGGCTGGGTGCGGGATGAACTCAAGGTGTGGAAAATGAATGCGTCACCGGAGGAAAAATGGTGCAATGGAGACCCATACCAGCTGTGAAGATAATATTATAAAAATAACTAGGTGAGTTAGAGATGACAGACCTGACATGATTGCATGTAAACTTTTACGAACACTATCAACAGATAACCTTTTCCTCCTTTTATTTGCATATGCAAATTATAGTTTTACTACTTTCTAGTAGTTCTGTAGGGTCATCTGCCATCAAGTTCTTGATAACCTCAAATTTATTTTATTGTAATTTGTTAATTTCAGGATCTTATCATCAGAGACATCTAAGTTTAAGTGTTCTGCTTTTTTAGAGAATCCACCCGTAGGAGGGGCCATAGGGGTCGGGTGCATTGCGAGCTGGGCAGTGGCCAAAGGCGGGGACCTTGGCGGTCCGATCCTCGGCTGCAGAAGCTAGCTCTTGGGACATGGAATGTCACCTCTCTGATGGGGAAGGAGCCTGAGCTGGTGCGCGAGGTTGTGAAATTCCGGCTAGATATAGTCGGGCTCACCTCGACGCACGGCTTGGGCTCTGGAACCAGTCTCCTTGAAGGGGGTTGGACCCTTTTCCACTCTGGAGTTGCCTGCGGGGAGAGGCGCCGAGCGGGGGTGGGCATACTTATTGCCCCCTGGCTGGGCGCCTGTACATTGGGGTTTACCGCGGTGGACAAGAGGGTAGCCTCCCTTCGCCTTCGGGTGGGGGGACGGGTTCTGACTGTTGTTTGCGCTTATGCGCCGAGCGGCAGTTCAGAGTACCCACCCTTTTTAGAGTCTCTGGAAGGGGTGTTGGAGAGCATTCCTTCTGGGGACTCTCTTGTTCTGCTAGGGGACTTCAATGCTCACGTGGGCAATGACAGTGAGACCTGGAGTGGCGTGATTGGGAGGAACGGCCCCCCCGATCTGAACCCGAGTGGTGTTCTGTTGTTGGACTTCTGTGCTCGCCACGGATTGTCCATAATGAACACCATGTTCAGGCATAAGGGTGTTCATATGTGCACTTGGCACCAGGACACCCTAGGCCGCAGTTCGATGATCGACTTTGTAGTCGTGTCGTCGGACTTGCGGCCGCATGTCTTGGACACTCGGGTGAAGAGAGGGGCGGAGCTGTCAACTGATCACTACCTGGTGGTGGGTTGGCTCCGCTGGTGGGGGAGGAAGCCGGCCAGGCCTGGCAGGCCCAAGCGTATAGTGAGGGTCTGCTGGGAACGTCTGGCTGAATCCCCTGTCAGGAGGAGTTTCAACTCCTACCTCCGGCAGAACTTTTCCCATGTCCCGGGGGAGGCGGGGGACATTGAGTCCGAATGGGCCATGTTCCGTGCCTCCATTGTGGAGGCGGCTGACCGGAGCTGTGGCCGTAAGGTAGTCGGTGCCTGTCGCGGCGGCAATCCGCGAACCCGCTGGTGGACACCAGTGGTGAGGGATGCCGTCAAGCTGAAGAAGGAGTCCTATCGGGCCTATTTAGCCTGTGGGACTCCAGAGGCAGCTGACGGGTACCGGCAGGCCAAGCGGGATGCGGCTTCGGCGGTCGCTGAGGCAAAAACTCGGGTTTGGGAGGAGTTTGGTGAGGCCATGGAAAACGACTTCCGGACGGCTTCGAGGCGATTCTGGTCCACCATCCGGCGGCTCCGGGTGGGAAAGCGGTGCAACATCAACACTGTTTATGGTGGGGATGGGGTGCTGCTGACCTCAACCCGGGACGTTTTGGGTCGGTGGAAGGAATACTTCGAAGACCTCCTCAATCCCACCGACACGCCTTCCGATGTGGAAGCAGAGTATGGGGACTTGGGTGTGGACTCCCCTATCTCGGGGGCGGAGGTCGCTGAGGTGGTTAAAAAGCTCCTCGGTGGCCGAGCCCCGGGGGTGGATGAGATCCGCCCAGAGTTCCTGAAGGCTCTGGATGCTGTAGGGCTGTCTTGGTTGACACGCATCTGCAGCATCGCGTGGACATCGGGGGCAGTGCCTCTGGACTGGCAGACCGGGGTGGTGGTCCCCCTCTTCAAGAAGGGGGACCAGAGGGTGTGCTCCAACTATAGGGGGATCACACTCCTCAGCCTCCCTGGTAAGGTCTATTCGGGGGTTCTGGAGAGGAGGGTCCGCCGGATTGTCGAACCTCGGATTCAGGAGGAGCAGTGTGGTTTTCGCCCCGGCCGTGGAACAGTGGACCAGCTCTATACTCTCCGCAGGGTTCTGGAGGGTTCATGGGAGTTTGCCCAACCAGTCTACATGTGTTTTGTGGACTTGGAGAAGGCATTCGACCGTGTCCCTCGGGCAGTCCTGTGGGGGGTGCTCCGGGAGTATGGGGTGCCGTGCTTCCTTTTAAGGGCTGTTCGGTCCCTGTATGACCGGTGCCAGAGTCTGGTCCGCATGAGCGGCAATAAGTCGGACTTGTTTCCGGTGAGGGTTGGACTCCGTCAGGGCTGTCCTTTGTCACCGATTCTGTTCATAACTTTTATGGACAGAATTTCTAGGCGCAGCCAGGGCGTTGAGGGTGTCCGGTTTGGTGACCTCAGGATTAGGTCTCTGCTTTTTGCAGATGATGTGGTCCTGTTGGCTTCATCAGACCGTGACCTTCGGCTCTCGCTGGGACAGTTCGCAGCCGAGTGTGAAGCGGCTGGGATGAGAATCAGCGCCTCCAAATCCGAGACCATGGTCCTCAGCCGGAAAAGGGTAGAATGCTCTCTCCGGGTCGGGGATGGGATCCTTCCCCAAGTGGAGGAGTTTAAGTATCTCGGGGTCTTGTTCACGAGTGGGGGGACGATGGAGCGGGAGGTCGACAGGCGGATCGGTGCGGCGTCCGCAGTGATGCGGGCGCTGCATTGGTCTGTCATGGTGAAGAAGGAGCTGAGCCAAAAGGCGAAGCTCTCGATTTACCTGTCGATCTACGTTCCTACCCTCACCTATGGTCACGAGCTGTGGGTAGTGACCGAAAGAACGAGATCGCGAGTGCAAGCGGCCGAAATGAGTTTCCTCCGCAGGGTGGCTGGGCTCTCCCTTAGAGATAGGGTGAGGAGCTCGGTCATTCGGGAGGGACTCAGAGTAGAGCCGCTGCTCCTCCGCATTGAGAGGAGTCAGATGAGGTGGCTCGGGCATCTGATTAGGATGCCTCCTGGGCGCCTCCCTGGTGAGGTGTTCCGGGCATGTCCCACTGGGAGGAGGCCCCGGGGAAGACCCAGGACACGCTGGAGGGACTATGTCTCTCGGCTGGCCTGGGAACGCCTCGGGATCCCCCCAGAGGAGCTGGATGAAGTGGCCGGGGAGAGGGATGTCTGGGTTTCCCTGCTGAGACTGCTGCCCCCGCGACCCGACCTCGGATAAGCGGGAGAAAATGGATGGATGGATGGATCATCAGAGATAAATCTAACACTTGATTTTGATCAGCAGAATTGGAAATTTAAAAGCACTTACAGTTATTAGTATATGCCATTTATTTTCAACATATTTTATGCATAATTAGCAGATTAACATGAGCAGATGGATGGATGGATGGATGGATGGATGGATATCCACCTGGCAGGATGGCATGGTCAGTGGGCCGTACTCTGGCCTCATTCCTCTAGAGTGGGGCATTTAAATCCCTCCTGTGCTCTGTGCTCATGTGGAGTTCGCATTTTCTTCCCCGTGTCATAAATGTTTCCCCCAGGTACTCCAAAGATGCGTCATTAGGCAAATTGGCATCTCTAAAGTGTATGTGTGTGTGTGTGTGTGTGTGTGTTTGCGTGTGTGTGTGTGTTTGTGTGTGTGTGTGCGTGTGTGTGTGTGTGTGTGTGTGTGTATATATATATATATGCCCTGTATTTGAGTGGCATCCCTCCCAGTATGTAACCCAGCCTTGTGCCCTGTGCCAACTGGGATACACTCCCCATGACCCTGACTAGGATAAGTGATTGGAAGATGTATGGAAATCATCTTGGCATTTAAGTCAAGTCAAGTGGGCTGTACTGTCATACCATCCACATTTACACAGGTATGCAGTGGGACCAAACTGCAATCCTGCACCTGCCACAGTGCAGCGCACAATACCAAATGACATGGCAGGGGTTTCACAATACTCGAAGTGCAAGATCAGGGGGGCTGGACACAAGGTTTACACATGTAATGCAATCTGTGCTTAAATAATAAGTAATGCAGCATTCCAAAGGGGGTTGGGCCCGGAGTACAAGAAATAATTATTTATAAACTCAGGAAACATTGTACTTCTGTTTTGCAAATTCCATCATTTTGTCAGGGGGCCCAGGATTTTTAGGAACGCCTCTGCTGCAGCATGACAATGTAGAATAAATATAGCGACTACAATAACAATAAGGATATAATCGATAAAATAATAAGTGAGAGTGACCAGGGCTATTGTTGGGAGAGGCGGTGGGGGATGGGTGGGGGGGTAGGTGGGCAGCAGGGTGTTTAGTGTCCTGACAACCTTGGAGAAGTAGGTGTCGCTGAACCTGGCAGAACTGGGTTGGGGGCCCCTGTACCTTCTGCCAGACAGGAGCAGGACAAAAAGTCCAGGGGAAGAGTGGAAGGGGGCTTCTGCAATGCTGAGGGCTTTGCAGGCGTGATGTTTCTGGAAAATGTCCCGATGCAGATGACAGAGGTCCCTATGATTTTTGTTTCCAGTGTTGCACTATTTGCTACAGAGACTTGCAGTGCAGGATTTGCAATTCCCAAACCAGAGAGTGATGCAGCTGGGCAGAACTCTCTGCGGACCCCCGGGAGAGCGTGGTGAGTGGGGTGGGGGGGCTTGCCCTCCTCAGCATTCCTCCTAAGGAAGTGGAGACGCTGTTGAGTCCTCTTCATTCAGGTTGTGATGTTCAGAGTCCAGGTGTGGTCTTCTGCCACGTGTACTCTTTCCACCCCACATCCCTTTATGTACGAAGGGGAGAGGACAACCCAAGCCTTTATTACAAATGTCTTAAAATACACTAAATTGCCCATATATGAAAGAATTACTTTTTCCAGTTTTGTGTTTTTCCATTATTGAAATCCAGGATTAGAAACGTCATTTTGTATATAAATTGACTGAAACCCAAAGATCTGATTAAATCATACAACACTAACGCTCTTAGACCTACAATACGACAGCCAAACAAATTTACACACATGCAGTCCACAGGTTACGGACGAGTTCCATTCACAAAGTCCATAAGTCGAATTTGTCGGTACGTCGGAAAAATAATAATATAGTACATAATATTAATAATCAAAGTAATTACATACGGTAGCGTATGCGCATGTCGAGCCGACGAACCGCTGAAGCTGTGCAATGTTTTTCACGAGGGTCACATACGTATAGTTGGTGAACCATTGTATTTAACCCGAATTTTTAACATAATAGGCTGTATAGCAATCCGCTCTTAAGTTGTTCGAGTTGTTCCGAAGACCGATGGTCTGCCTGTATTTCAATTTCCCTTTCAATTTTCTTTTTATGGAAATATGTAAACTCTTTCATTTGTTTAATTGTTTCACTGAATTCAGATATACGTATAGTCGTTATCTTGTTATTTCATTTATGTTAGCTAACTGATCTTCTGTATTACCAGTTTCTTTAATTGCACGTGTTTCAATATTAGCTGTCTAAAAGCTGTCTCTGTATCCATATATTTTAATGGGTGTGTTTTGGGTCTGTTTCCAATTTGGTTTAATTGTGAAAAGAACGCCCGGAAGGACGGACTGTTGAAATAGCTGTTATTTCGGGATTAAACCGCTAGATGGAGTCTGACGCCGGATTGTCAGACCAGTGTTCTCCAACAAGCAATGAACTATACAACTGTATGACATAACTGAGTTAGAGCAATGAGAGAATGGAGTTGTAAGACGTAACTGTTTCAACGAAGTAGGAATTTAATTGTGAATCCAATTATTGTAAAATACTTTATTTCAGACATAATTAATTTTTTAAGTAAAAGTCATAAAACGTTGTGAGATGATAATACTCGGTCCCGGGCCTCTCAACAGAAATTTCTGTGCTTCTATAGCCATATAGTACCCTGCCAAAATGCTGTCATGCCTGATTTTATGAGTGAATCTCTTCCATTTTAGCTCCCAATGTAGAGAAGGACAGCATGGTGCCCTCTATTCCGGACAATCTGGTTCATCTGCAGGCACCAGGGTAATACCAAATGTACCCCAAACAGTTATACAGTCTCTTTTGTTCCATGTATTGCTGTAAAGCCAATACGCACTGTCCCGTATTAGAATTAAGCAGTGTCATTATCTTATTAGCTGCCGTCAAGTTGATGTTGACTCCTGAAGACCATAGAAACGGCAAAAGATCCTCCAGAACTTGCTGTCTTCTATCCAGGTCTTAACACCTTCTAAAGCCACGTTCACGCTATATTCCGTCATTTTAGACCACAAAGTTTCGCAAACCGTCTACTCCATTTAGCTTTATATTTAACCAAAAACAAACCATTAAAAAATTATTTTCAACAACATCATTTGTAAGGACAAACTACTGCACTTGCACTACCCTATGATATTAATGTATTGCATCGATCAGCACAGCGGTCATCAGATGCTTTTTTATTTTTGCTAACACATAGACAGATAGTCAATGACAAAGGATGAAGGACAGGACACTTGTAAAGAAAACAGCAAATGAATAAATGATTGTATAGAAACAGTATCGGCAGTGAAGTATCAGGGTGATCAGTGACATCAGCTTCGGAGGGTGATACTCACCCACGGCTCCGGTGTCCGTCCCCTGTTCTTTCTTCTCTGCACTCTGCAGTCGGGCTGTGGTGCTTCGTAAGAAAAGCCTTTTTACATGAATGTGTAAGACAAGGAAATCCCAGTGCTGGCGTGATTTCAGGCAGTCTTTTTTTCCGACAGTTTCTCCAGGTTTTTGTAAGACTAAAATGTTTTTTCATCTTTTGTTTTTTTTGATTTTTCAAAAAAGGTCAAATATGAGTTCCAGAGCTTAACTTCAGTTTTCTTAATGGCTAGATTATATATTTATTCATGTATTTTTAAGATGCAGCTAAGCACGTTATGACACTCACATTGTGATTGAGACCCTCATGACATTATGCAGTCCAGTGAAGACAATCTTTTGAGGTTTGAGATATATTATTTTGTTACTTATGTTACTTATACTCATATAGGCTAATCATATGATTATTCACCAAAATCACCATATCGGGTGCAGAAGTATTGGCTTTCAAATGAATATTCAAACAAACTTAATAATTATAATAATTGAAAAAGCTACTTTTTGATTTTCTATTTTTCTTGATATGTTAATCTTTTTATTGTTGTTCAGCATTCTTGAATATACAATGAGTCTACTGTTCAGTTTTTGGAAAACATTTCTGATGCGTTCCGTGTTTCACTGATTTAAGACATGTCACGTGGCGTCCAAGCGTGACTTCTAAATAGGCAAGGTTTCCTATTGCATTATAAATTTTGGTCTCACCTTGAATTGATATTACTCTGTGTTCATTAATTCTGATTATGATTAGGTATGACATGTGTTGATTTGGTTTGAATTTGAAAATTGTAATCAGTTATAATAACTTTTTCAGTGACAAACGAAAAATTAACTTGCAAAAAAGCACAAACATAGCTCATTTAAACCACATCCAGACAAATACTCAATACGACATATACTGTAGTTCATTAGAAATGAAGTCTGAAGAGGAAAAGGCCATTCACTCTGTTTTTAGTGTCCAGATAAATGCTTTGTCATTGTTTTATTCAACTGATCTCAACCGGGTAAAGTTGATGTACAGTGTTTTTTTTAGCTTAATATGAAACCTCATGATGTTCAATAAACTACATCTGCTCTTATATTCTCTGTGACCCTGCGTTGGGTGAGCAGAAAATGGGTGGATGGATGGGTGGATGAATGGGTGGGTGCTCATATATAATTGTAATATGGACATTTTCAACAAATATGATCACAAAACAGAAATGAAAGCATCACATCAATGACTACAGTAACGTGCTTCTACAGATGATATAATTCATTGTGGAAGGACTGTCATTTTTCATAGGCCAACTGAAGAAAAAAGAACATTTTATAATTGTTCTGTAAGCCATGCATGAACAATCATTTGACCTTGACCGGTGAAGCTTGAATCAAGTTAATCAACAGGCCGATTAATGCATAAAATATTGAATATTATTTTTCATTAATACTGTTAAATGACTTATATTATTGTTGATATTAATAACTGGAAGTGAGATATTATGTGTTCTGCTGCAGACTCAATATACAGAAGATTTCATAAGCTGGTATTTTATGAGACTTCTTCATGAGGAATATTTAGGAAAATATCATGGAGTTATGAATCCTAATGCATTTCTATCTGCCTTTTTCTGCTACGACTGGTAACTCATGACAATTAAATTCTTAATTCTATTTTAAGTGACATCTATTTTGTGTAGTTTATATATTGATGGTGTATTTTTGTTTTGTTTTTATTAAATGTTTATTAAAATAGGCCCACAGTTTTATCTTCATATTACATTGCACTAACATGCGAAGCTGGGGATGTATTTTGAGAGGCATCTGTTGTAAATTGCTCCTAACAAAACAATGCAGCATTAAAATGTGTAAGTGCTTAAAAGAGCAAAATGAACCCAATATAACATATTAAATGAATGTGTACTTGCACTTGCGAAATGCAGGTGCTGCAAATAGGTTATTTATGAATTAAATTAAAAAAAAATGCGAATCACGGTGGGTGGCGTCGCAGTGCGGGGTCAGGGAAAGAGAGAAAGTACTTGTTACTTAATGTGCCATACACAAGGGCATTACAGGTGCCCGTAACCTGCGCGCAGTTACGGGAATATAAATAGTAAAGGTTAATTAGTTAGGTAAGAAATTCGAGAGGGGCCCGGCTATTAGAATTCGATACTCTGACAGGTAATTCAAGTATTACTCATTGTCTGTGCAATCGGGGAACATATAAATTCACTTTGACACTCCAGTGACAGCACATTGCCTTACTTCTTCTACCTGCATCACCATCTGAGCGGAGCTACCCCAAGCTGTAAGTAATTGGTGCGCGCGGTGATATACATTGGCTGCATAGGATACCTGAGGTCCACTGCAGGCTCGCACCTAGAGGATTTTACTCGGAACGCTTGCATGCAGAAGCCCTTGTGGATTGTACTTTTGCAGGGATCGCTCGGTAATTGTAGTCTTTGGAGTCATCTTAATGCAAGTCAGATCTTTATATGTCTTTATATCTCGTCTTTGATTTTGAATTTTTTTCCCCTGGTATTTGGAAGGGACGTGGGTAAGAGAACCGCTGCGCTTTTAGTGATAGCTGATTCGTGTGGTATTTCTGATAGCGTTTTCTATGAAGTGTAGCGGTTGTAATTGTATTTTAGTGGTGCTCCAGCATAGCGGAAAACTTCGCGGTTTGACGCGTACGTTATTGATATTGTTTCAGTTGTAAAAAGCGAGGAAAGTCATTTTAATGTGGAGTAGAGAAAGACAGTGCTAGGTACTTGGTTAACGAATATAAATTGTGAAGGCAGAAAAGACAAATTGTTAGTGCTAGAATGCTTCAGTCCTCGCAGAAAGAGAAAAGTAAGAACTAAGCGCGATATTGTATCTATACGTCATCTGTTAGTACTAGTAGTAGCTAGAAGTAGCATTAATGTCTTCACTATATTATTCAATATATAATAATTTATAGCGTATTTGGGTATTCCAGATATATGAAACATTAACAACGATTTATAGCATATTGCAATGTTTCTACACATGAAACAGCATTTTGCTATAGTTATGTCTATCCACAAATCATAAGAACTTTTAGATAACAGCATATCCTATTATTGGAAAAAAGAACATTAATTTGTAATTTGCATTGCTGTTTCTCCAACAGGAGAAATATGTCACTCACCTCCATCCTTTCTGCTGATGCCATTGAAAATGCTATCAAGGACTGTCAAGGTTGGTCTTCCATAAGGAATTATTATCATCAAAGCACAAGCTTTGACTGACCAGGAAGGAAAAGGCCAAAAAATAAGTAGAAGGCAGTGACAGTGACGATGCACTCAGCATAGATAGAAGTGTGGGATAATTGTAACTGTACAAGTCCCTTTGGAAATGTGAAATTCAGGACGGTAATAACAATTAATCAATAGCCACTCGGGATCTGACATAAAATTGGTCATACATAAAACCTCAATACTGATCTGGAGATATTACTTGATGCAGTAGTCTTCATTTTGTAACATTTTTACCATATACATATATTTCTCCAGTTTAATCACTGATCCGTGGACTTTGTGTAATACGTGTCACCTCCCTGCCTCACTTGCATCCCTATGTTCTCGTCTTCACAGCTCCTGACTCTTTCTGTTACAAAAAGTTTTTCCAGCTGTGTGGCTTGAGCTCAAAAACCCCCCAGGAAGTGAAAGACGTCTTCCGTTGCATTGATGATGACGACAGCGGTTTCATTGAGGATGAAGAGCTCAAGTCAGTAAACCATTATATTCATCTATTTTGTATGATCCAGATTTTGGTATTTATTCACACCAGCAACCTTCTGAACTTGTTACTTAATAATTAGAAATCACATGAATATTAAATTGAATTAAATTTTGCACATGAGGTTTATAGTATTATGTTTCAGGTTAGAAAGCTCTGACTGGGGACAGGAGGCTGTCCTGAGACCCCATTGTCAGAGTTTATTTGAAGTTGTCCTTCAAGAAACACAAAGTGCTGAACGGACCCCAAAGACAGACCTTAATTTGAAATGTTCGTTAGGCTTTACTTACCAGTTCTTGGTGATGTCTTGGCATTCCAGCCCAACAAGCAGCAAATGACAAAATGTTATTTTGAATGTTATTTTGTGTCTGCATATTAGGTTCTTCCTCCAGAAATTCAGCCCTAGTGCTCGCCTGCTGACCGAGAAAGAGACCCAGGCTATACTGAATGCCTGCGATGATGACGGCGATGGGAAGATTGGAGTAGACGGTGAGAGAAATCGAGTGGCAGTCATAGGGATGGAATATCACACAAACACATGCTGCAGGCACATCCACCATAGGCTTTGCCTCTACAGAGTCAGTGCTTTCCAGTCTGGTCCTCAGGGACCCGCAGACAGTCCATGTTTACTGGGAGCTGGGAGGGAGCAAAAACGTGGGCCGTCTGAGGGTCCCCGAGAACCAGGATAGGAAGCACAAACCTAAGCACACTCGCTCATCAGTCTGTAAGTAAGCAAAGACCACTTGGTGCTGACATTTCAACAAAGTCTAGTCCTGCTAACATACTTTCATTCATTTCCCTCCCAGATAAGAACGCCACTACAATCTGAAACACTACATTTTAGCAAAAAAAAAAAAGAAACACAACATATAGAAATCCTTCACATCTGGGTGTCCAGATGTTTGTTCTCCAAATGCAATGAAAGCCTTGAGCACTCAACTGCAGTTTTCCATTACTAGCGATGTGTATTATGTAATGTCAATAATGCTACAGAGTGATACCAGCCCTCTGTCTTTTCAATATCTAAACTGATTAGTTTACAAACTAGAAAATAAAATAGTGGTCGTCACATGCTCTTTTTGTATTAATGTTTCAGTTTGTGTTAAAGCCGATTAAAAGTGCTGTCATTATTTTTGTCCCATAATAACCAAACAAATCAGTATTAGAATGATAACCTGCATACAAGCACAATCCTTTATTGCACATTTTTTTCAAAGTTTCACCATATGCATTTCCTGTGTCGGAGTCAGAATTCATTCGTGTGTCGCCCATTATCACAGATGCAATACAATCAAAGGCAAATTACGATAGTGTCAATTGAATTTGATAGCACGGTTTTTAATTCTCTTTGTAGATGGATAATTATGTTGTTGTCTGATGGACTACGACAAGGTCCGGTGTTGGAGGATTGATGGTTATATGTCTGTCTGGCTGTTTCAGAGTTCCAGGTCTTGGTCCTGTCTTGAATTCCCAAAGAGGGCCGTCTTCTGACCATGGAGGATCATTTATCTTTCTGCCTTCTTGCTCAGTATCATTATTTTTTCAGACCTTCCTCCATGCTCATGCTGAATCATTTTTATTTGCCTTTTGAATACTCTTCAGATGACCCTCATGTAGTGTGGCCCCAATGAAATGAATAAGCAAAGCAATAAACAAATAAATGAATACATATATTTTAATTCTGACTCTTGGTGGTGTTTTTAGTACAGCAGTATGTTGAAAGCAGAAATACTTATATATAGATAAGAATGCAGACCATGAATAGAAGAAAATGCTAACATTCTGTACATCCCACATGCGGCTTTAAAAGTAGTTTTAGAGTAAAATATTTTGTTTATGACTTTGATCTGAAAGTACCCTTTATTTTTCAAACTTAAGTGCTAAACATTGTTGAATTATTATATCCACCACATCTTAGCACAAGAACAGAATGTACACAATGCAAGATTAATACTTGTGAGATGTACTGGACTAACATTTACCATTGAGATATATTACAAAGGGAAATGTAGTACAGTACAGTACATTATAAAATACAATCAGCTATTACTTTAAAGTGCTTTCCCCGCTTGATATTACCTTTAAAAAGGTTGTGAGAATTCACTTTGAACATGAATATTCAAAGACGCAAGCCACATACAAAATGCACCATACTGTGTAGTGAAATGCTTTTGCTTCCTGCTCCATGGATTGTGTTCAAAAGGAAAGATCTAACACAAAAAAAGAAGAAATAAATGACAATTAAATAAAACAATAAAATATATAAGATCATTAACAATAAATATGTTAATGCCTATGCTGATGAAAGAGAAAGCCTGCCATAAGGAGGGCAAATCCCCAAAACAGTGCAGTGACAGTATAAAGCATGCAAAGAGGCATGATAGCCAATACCCAAGTGCTCTTTCAGTGTATGGGCAGCCTGAGCCAGGGGTGACGGTGACGGGGGAGGGCACAGATACCCAAGCAGATTCAAGGGGCCCAGCACTTTATAGGGGCCTCTCATTATAATAAAAAAAAAAATCTAATTTATACATTCTGGGAACATAATACATCCACTTTTCAAATTTTACCATGGTGTACTACCTCCCCCCCCAGTCCTTGGCAAATTCTACCACGGGGGGTCTGTATGTCTTCACACTACACTGAGAGTGGCACCTTAGTGGGGGGCCCAAGGAGACATTTTGTGAGGGGGCCCAGAATTTCTAGCTACACCCCTGGCTAGAGTGAACAAACTTGTTCTAATTCTGTCTTGTTGGCCTTCAGCTCCCCCCCCCCAGTAGCCATTATCACAGTATCACCTCCATACAGTAACTGCAGCAGAGAGAAAAGGCCATTGCTGGGGTGGGTTAAATCTTTAATTACTCTCTCCGCTTTGTCACAGCAGCGCCTCCTGTAGGTGTGCTGCAGGTCCTGCAGGTCAGCTTAACACACCAGCCTGAACAGGGCCATGCTGTTCTGCTACTGTAGGTGCAGCTCCAGAACCAGATGTTGATGTTCTCAGTCAGGAAACTTTCCATACTGCAGGTGTAAAATGTCTTGAGTGTAACACTAGAACTGAAAATCATCAGGAATAATTTTGATGAGCCTAGATGGAAAAATCATGCAGTCAGTATAAAATATAAATTCAATTATTTCTTTTTTTCCACCCAATACCACCTGGTGACCTGGTTTCAGTTGTGGGTTTAAAACCATCATTATATACTGAGAATAAGCCTGAGAGAAGACATGAGATCTCTGTACTCATTTACTGTATTTACAGCTGTATTGTGTTTGCAGTGAGGGTGTGTCATCATTCACTTGATTGTGTTGAAGAGGAAAATACTTTGCTGTTCTTTGCAGTGGAGTGTAATATAAGACAGTATTTTCTATAGGTGCGATAATTAGCTTCCTGTATGGAGTAAGTAGGGAAAGCTGAGTCCATCAGTACCAGTGAGTTGTGATTATTGCACTGATAAAAGGAAATTTCAAGTGTCACCACTGAATAAATCACACAGAAAACTTCAGGCTCTCAAGCAGCCTCATCCATCCCACCTTTGTAAAGCAGGGCAGTGTGGACAGAGTCACCACCAGGAATGGTTAATGTCACAAGCCAGCTGTAACCAGGACTCTACTTCATTGAAGAAGGCAGAATTAAACCAGGCAGGGCTGCTTGTCTGGCAGAGAGAGCGACGTGTGACCTGGAAGTTAAAGGGGGAATCGACTAGATGAGTCTAGGCAGGTGTGAGTTTATGAGAATATAATGAAAATGATGATTAAAAAATTTTTGATACAGAGCTAACATAATGTACATGTATCTGTTAACCTTTAGTTTAGCTTTTCTTTAGTTCTGTTTTCCTAATAAATGTTCCTTATTTTCGTGTAACACTTTATTTCAGATTAAAAACTCACATTGGGAAGTTAATCTTCTGGATTAAGGTCTGGTATAATCCAATGTAAGCACATGGTCCTTCACTCTGAAAATGAAATGTAACCCAATAGAATTCATGGTCTGCATTCTTATCTATATATAAGTATTTCTGCTTTCAAGTGTGCACCTATTTGTGAGTAGTGTCTGAACAATTAAATCATGCTCTCTTTTGGGTGTCTGGTAAGGTATACAAGAGAGAATAACAGAGATAAAAAAAAACACCTCGGGAAATATTTAAGAGAACTTTCTATATATTTTTTCAAATCTGCATTTTTAAATCCTGGTTTAATCCTGGTTCTGCTGGCAGAAGATTACACTGCGAGTCAGGCTGCTTCCAGGCTCAAAGTTTCTGAGACAGCAGTACACATGAACAAGGTGAAGCAGGAGATATTGGCAATAACTAAAAACCAGCCAGGTAGAGTGCAGATGCAACTTTCTCTTGCCAGAGATGACCGTCAACTTATTCAGCAGTGCCTCATAAATTGGAGTATGACCTCAAGTGACCTTCAAAAAGAATGGGAAACATTAAGTGTAGCTGTGAATTGCACTGCTAAGAAAATTCATAACAGGATCCTAGAAGAAGGACTGAAGACCCATAAAGCAAGGAAGAAGCCCTTCATTAATGAGAAACAGAGAAGACCCAGGCTGCAGTTTGCGGAAAAAAAAATGTATAAGTCCATACCCATACATTAAGAAATGAGTGAAACTAAAAATTTTGCTGTGGTCTCTTAATTTTTCCAGAACTGTCAGTTTTTTGTTTCTGTAGTGCTGTATTTTTGATAAGCCAGACATTTTTTTTCAAGAATAGATCTGTATTCATCTTGCCAGACAGTTTAGACAGTTTCTGATGTCCATAAATGTACACACAAGCAGAAACAAAAATAAAATGCATTCACATCTGGCACTGAAATCCTGGCACAGTAAAGCAGAACATTAAACTAAATTTGAATGAAGATACTCTTGTAAACAGGTTTTCATACAAACAAGTTTGAAAATAAGTAGCATTACTGGGGCAACACAACAGCTAGTGACAGACAGTGCAGCTTAAAGTTACAATGTGAATGTGCTGCTCAAAGTTTGATAGCACAAGCCAGCTGGATTTCCTGCAGACTCAGTCCCTTTATCCACCGCAGTTCTACACTAATATTAAACATCTGCAGCTGCAAAGTCACTGACTCACATCATACGCACGAGGGCAGTGGGTCTTTGCTTAGTCACAATGATGCAAGGAAAGCTCTAGCAAAGTGAAACCAGACGGATCACCAAGTAATGCAACATTTTATGAATTTATAGACGAGGCAAAGAAACAAGGTAATAGCCGTTAAAAGGGTTCTATTAATTGATTAGGTCACCTCTCTTTAAAAATCTGGGTGTGAATCCTTTGCAACTTTTGGAAATATTACACAGTGACATTCCTCTATACAAAGTCAAACTAAACATTCTCCATCAAACATTCTCCAGTGGCAACACTTTACTTAAAGCAGTCATCGTAATGCATTATAAAACCCTTCAGAATACATTATAATGTTAATAAAGTATTATCAATACAGCTATATTAATCTAACTATAAAACTAAATTTGAGCCACCCTATGTTTTCAAATGGATTTCAAGATATGCTTTCAGGACTTTTGTTCTTTTGTTTCCCCCAGAATTGTTATTTTCCCGATCTTGGTAAGTAGACTTTTGTTTCATTTGACAGAGTTATTTAGCTGAATAATTTCATCAACAGCATTCATCATCAGTGATATCCTTGTTTCCTTGTTTGTTTCCTTGTTATGTTCATTAATAATGATTGTAAGAAATAATGATTGTAACCTGTGCTATACATGAACTTCAGACAATAAGGTTTTATAATGCTCCTTGAGCTGTTGAATTAGTATGCCACATGATAGATTAAACATCTTTGGTCCTTCATTATGGCATGAGCCAGATGAGTTTCCTACATTTAATCTCGCTGCACAGGTTATTACTGTAATTGGTGATGCCTGCTAGAACACTGTAATGTAGTGAACTCTTAATTACACGGCCAGGTAGGTCAAGTCCACCAGCTGTATTTCAATATGACGAATGACATCTTGATTAAGGAGGCACAGCAGCTACCTCTGTCCTATCTCAAGTCTTGTCATAAAAGTTATCATTACGGCTCTCTTCCAAAGACCCTGTAATATATGATGTAATAGATGTCAGAGCGACGATTGCTGGAACTGCAGCCTGTCCACCTCACCAGGCTTTTCTTCTTGCCACCTGCATACAGTATATTTGTATATAATGAGAATCGTTACCAATGCATAATTTGTATAATTAATAGTTTTATTGGAAATGATTTTTATGAACTATGACATCTTTGTTTACAGGCTTTCAGATATGTCAAGGCTTTGTCAAAGCAAGTAACAAAGTTTTTTTGGTCTGATAAATAGATACCTTTGAATGGTTTGCAGTGACGATGTGTCTCTTTCAATATGCATTCAGTTCATATAAAAGCATTTCCTTTTCTCTGTTACAGAAGAGAAAGCTTCACAGTTTTCGCTGCGGCTTTAAGTCTTTCTGAACAAATACACCCGAAAATATATTTAGTAAAGAGGAACCATATGTAACAGGGTATGAAAAATCCATCCGAGCATAGTTGAATGCAACACACTGCCCGCTGTCAAAAAAAGCAGGAAGGATGTTCCTTTTTTCAATTGATTAGCTAGCTAACAAATTTTAAGAAAAATATACGAGACACCTGGTTTCTTTAGTTGTTATGCTGAAAGAGGTAAGGGTTTTACTATAGTATGACAAATAATTTTGCCTGTTTAACAATGTTTTCTGAACTATTTTAATACAAGAGAAAAGTAAACGTTAGCTTTATGAGCCTGGGTAGCGATGGTTTGCTGTCTTGTTCATTTAACTGGATGTGAATAAATTAATCGACATTTTAGGGAGAAAACTTCCTAATGTCGCTTAGATGATGCATTACCCGAAACAGATAATTAGAAATACATTATTGCATATATACTGTATATACATGGGTACACATTATGTTTCATATATTTATCGTGCAGCGTTTTCTTACCGTGCCTTTTACTTAGTAGATGGGTGATGAGTGGTTTTTGTCATTATGTCATTCGATCATCTTTTTCCGGCTGAATCATAAAGTACAATCCGAAATTCACAGTCTAGAAATCTATCTGTTAGTAAGGTTCGTGAAACTGAGTTATGGAGTTGTAGAAATTGTTAATGTAGTGTGTTGCTGTAGTGTTTTCTGCATGTGTTTAAAGTTTAGAAAGTTTAAGCCGTGCAGTTGCTATGTGTAGAGCTTAAATGTTGTTTTTGCTCAGTATATCAAAATACACTAGGAATATGAATTTCACAAGACACTAGATCCATTGATGAATGTGTATTATTTTATTTGCATAGGTAAATAGTCCCCCCCCCCCATTTATTTTATGATGCATACACATAATTCAAGCTATGCAGAGCCTGGAGCTGATAGTGACTAAAATATACAGATAGCAGATCCGAAGTCCTACTTGCCTGCAAAGTAACCCTGGGGGATTTTGAAAATGGGACTCTTGAAATCTGTCACCCCAGAATGAGGAATTTGTTAATGCTGTAAGATTAACATATTTTGGTTATTAAGGGTGTACCCCTGCTGCCTGGGATAGGCTCCAGTCCCCCCATCACCCTGCTTAAGATAACCAGATGGATAGATAAATAAATAATGAAAAAATGTTTAGTACAACGATTAGGTAGAAATAGAAAAAGAAATCGTTGCGCTCCCGAACAATGCTGCCAACTAAAGCAACGTATTGAGTCAAGGTTATGGATGAATGTTTTTTTATTTTTGTTGAAGCACATTTATTCTTTGCATTGCAAGGTACATGGCATGTTATCACGGTGTACTACAGAGAAGAACATTTCCACAGCAAAATCTCACTAATGCTTATGATAAGGTAAGACATTTGGGCATTTGTGGTGACAAACATGTCAGTGAAGGCCTGGACAAAAGTTTTTTTCTTCTTTCTCTTTTCTAGTCCCAGAATGGCAACAGGAATGCAAGAGAAACAGTACAGCCCATCGTTGCTTAGTTTTTTCATCTACAACCCTAAATTTGGGCCCCGTGAGGGAGAGGTACAATTCTATCCACTCGTAAAAGATTTAATAATCAGAAATGCTGCTCTAAGAAAGGCTTACTGCTTAAGATCAGCTTCGCTGCTCCCTACCCCTAAAATTCAATCTGTCTTCTCACACAGCTCTACCACCATTCCTCTGTGATGTCTCTTTCTTTGTAGGAAGAGAAGAAAATCCTCTTTTACCATCCTAGCGAGGTTGAGAAGAACGAGAAAATCCGCAATGTGGGATTATGTGAAGCCATCGTGCAGTTTACCAGGTATGGAAGGCGGACCGGTAACCTCATTAACGTTGGTGCGGCCCGTACTGGATATCTCGTTTGTTATGGTGACAGAAGCTCTTGTTTTCATGGGGTCAAACCACTGCACTGTGCAGCTCACATGACCATCCCTATGACCATCCCCATAGACCCCCGAGGCAACTTCTGTCTTTGCGCTCCTCAACCTGCCCTTCCATGACACATGCCTCTTCCACTGAGAGATGCAGATGGTTGGTACGGCCAGTAGCGTGTTCATGCTGCAGCCTGCTTGTTGTATTATGGACCACGCTAGAAGAGCCTCCCTACACTTCATTGACAGACAGTCTTATGTGGCTCTTCAGGTTTTTTATGAGAACATGGAAAATACCTTATTGGTCAAAATGCATGGAGATGCCAGTAATCTCCGTCAATATGCGTGGATTGCCTGAAGGACAAAAGGACATATTCTATATACACTGCCTGGCCAAAAAAAAGTCACCGGAAACAATGCATTAACGAATGTGCACCACAATCAAAGTTAAAGGCAGCCCAACAAAATACTAAACTCTGTGATTATTTTTTTGGCCAGGTACTATTCATTATTAGTAGTGTGACATTCAGATATGTCATTGATGCATTCCTAAAAGCTCAGAACTTGAAAATTTCCAACCAGTGTTATATAGTGGCTGAATAGAATGGATTAGTAATGTAAGTTCATGAAAGCTAATGCTAATTCCTCTAGCATTTGATGCTATCTTGACACTGTGATTCTCACAGATGTGCTAGAAGAAATCAGCACATAGTAAATCATGATTTCTCATCGGTCGTACGTTACTGTCGCTCTCCAAACCCAGCAACGTCTTTACTGAACTGTACTTTCTGCAGTGGAAAACCGAAGTGACCTGGAACCGTGCTATAACTAGTGTCTCTTTGCGGCACAGGTTGGGTATGGCCTGATCTGTATGCCAGTGGAAAAGCACCACAAGAAGCACTTAACTTCCCAACCAAAAGGGCTGTGTGGGATTCATAATTTCTATTAATAGCGATGTATACACTAAATCCTTCCATGTGGTTATGGAGCAGGGAGGTTAATGTGGTATATTTAGTAAAAGGCATTAAAAATGCCTTCAACCTCACCTTCGAAATAGTACCCAGTCCTGACACACATGCGCGAGCATGTCACAGCCTGTTCACATTCTCAGGTGTCTCTAGTGGCCGTCATGCGGCACAACAGCTGACCAGCGTGTGTTTTGTTTTTTTTTTGTTTAATGAACTAAAAAAATATATATGTGTGTGTGTATATGTGTATATATATATAACTTACACAATAATACTACTGATCCCCACAGAGTAAAGTTGACTTTTCAGTTTTAAAATACTTATTTAAAAACACAATAATAAAATAAGATAATTATTT
This sequence comes from Paramormyrops kingsleyae, assembly GCF_048594095.1. NCBI lineage: Eukaryota > Metazoa > Chordata > Actinopteri > Osteoglossiformes > Mormyridae > Paramormyrops > Paramormyrops kingsleyae. Next base: position 18,955,351 of record NC_132801.1, on the reverse strand, counting down.
ACATCTATATTCACTTCATCTCCTTTGTCCTCTGTCAGGGGTTGCTAGGTTACACTTTTGAGGAGTTATTTCACAGTTTGTATAGTAACGGCTAATTGGTGGTGGAGGGACTAAATTCAGCATCACTGATGTCATTACCTGGGACGGCAAACCCCGTCGGCACCTTCAGTCAGTTCCCTGTAATGTGTCACGTGAGTTTCTGGTAATAAAGTCTCAGTGAGCGTAACGTGCTTGTATTTCCTCGACTCTCCCATCTTACAGAACCTTCTGTCCCTCGAAACCAGCCAAATCCCTTCACACGCAGAAGAACAGGCAGTTCTTCTTTGAACCCGAAGAGAATTTCTGGATTGTGATGGTACTTTCTGCAGTCCTCCTGAATTCTGCTGCACTCACACATGTCAGGGCTTTGAATGCTAGTTGGAATCTTGTGCCAGCAATATAATCATATCGCTTTTGGGTGAGAAAGCTGCACTCAGACCCCAAACTTTGTTCTCACTTGTATATGTGTTTTCTGTGTCCCTTATATGACAGCAAGATGGAATGTGTGAAAATCAAAGTGTTCCTTTGTACCTGTACAAATGGCAAATTGAAGTATCTTGCATATATTTTCCAACTCAATATTTCAAGTTATTGTTTATTTTGGTTTCTACTGCAGGATCCAAAAGAAACCTCTTTGAGTAAAAATGCTGTCTAGGCCTAAGTACAAATTAGTACAGAGAATGAAGTGTACTGGGATATACCCCATTTGCCTCTTTAAGACCTTGTACGCATTAAAAGCTGAGAATACTTTAGTTTGCAGTTCCCTTTTTTACGCATGAAAAATCATCCCCCTTACACCTGTATTTCCTGAGCAGATAGGAATGGAAGAAGTGCGCGCTAATGACATGGATGTGTCAAACGTAACGCAGGTGGTGCGAAACCCGATGGTAGAGAAGGCAAACAAGGAGGGGAGACCAGCAGCGACGGAGTATCAGGAAGAGGAGCTCTTGGTAAGCGCTCCGGCCTTTTCACTAATCTGAGAAAAGCTGCTGATTTTCATTGATCAGGTTGCCAAAAAAATGCTTTGTCTTATTTCTAAGTTTATATGGCTTTTGTTTGTGAGTGAGTAGCACCGTTAGGGGCAGGTCAGTTGTTTCTGGGTCCCCACTAAAGTCAATAAGGCCCCCCCCCCCCGGAGTGTAGTGACAGTTTGTGACCAACAGAGACCCCCACACATATACATGGTTTGAGTGGTGGTATCATACTGTGGTATCTTACTATGGTATCATACCTCCAGGGTTATGAGTAAGGATGCTGCCCATAGCTTTGTTTGTGTGGAGGGTCCTTGTTCTTCCTTCCATGTGAGCAGCTTTCCTCTGGCTGCTACTCTTTCCTCCCATCGTCCTGCAAAATGCAGTGTGCTGAGCTGGTGTCCCTCCATCCCATGCAAGGGTGTCCCCTGCCTTTGTGCTGCTCTCCCTTGGACAGGCTCCAGGCTCCCCAGATGATAGATGGATTAAGTTTTATCCGGCTGCAGGGCTTTATCTTTAAGGCATGTTTACTTCCTTGCCTCCCCAGCTGCTGGGGTTCTGCGCTCAGTCCCATTGTTGGCTGATGGCCGGAGAGCTTAGAAGATGCTGATATTGTAACTAAAACTTTCGCTTAACTGATGCGCTAAGCAGCCATGAGGGTAGAACCTTTGAATTCTAAAGCAGGTCTTGGCAGATATTGGCAAAAAAATAATGTGTTCTACTGACCTGTTTTGGGGTGATTTTTGTCGCTTTTTTCCTTCCAGGATAATGTTTACGGCGCAGTACTGCAGCAGTGCTACAGTATGTACAAGGTGAGGCTCACTTCATGCTGGCTTAACATGCGCCACCTTCCTGGTTTCTGGAGGCTCCAGGCTTCTGGAGGTGTCTTCTGCATGAGTTCCTCTCCACCTCTCTGTGCATGTTTGGTCCTGGCTGGTAGGAAGGGCCTGTAGGGAGACTCGGGGTTAAGTGTTGTATGCTCCAGTCTCAGACATAAAGATTAAGGGATCTGACTTCAGCCCTGCAATCGCTCGTTTTTAAATGAATGCTTCAAGCCATGGGAATGTGTGAGCTGGAGCTGTCCAGCAGAAAACCATTGGCTCTTTATGGGAGAACTTGTAGCAAATGGGTAATAATTTCATCTGCGCTCATCACTGAGCTTGTCTTTCCCTGTTGCGTACTGAAGTCCAAACAGGCCTGGTATCTGGGCATGGTGGTTCTGGTGACATAGCTTGTAAGCGAGTGTGACTGCCGCCTCCCCCCCCCGACGCTGCCTGCTCTCTCCCCAGCTCTTCAACGGCACCTTTGGCAGGGCGATGGAGGCCGGAGCAGTGGAGCTCCTCACGCAGAAACTGGAGAAGTTCTTCTACAGGGTAACCACCTCGTTTTTGAAGCCCTCTGTCTAGATTTTACGCCGGATCTCGAGAGCCGGCCTGAATTCAGGTGTTAAACTTCTTGGTCTCGGCGGCTGGGGGAATGACAGGTTATTCCTGTAGCTATATCGAGTGGACTGACCCGTTTAGAGCACAGAAAGCATGACAAATGAGAGGAGGACCTTCAGTAGCAGACAGTGTCTCTCGCCGTCCACGTTGGGGGTTCCTGCTTCCATATCGCTATCAGAAATCATCCTCGCACCTGCTGCCACAACAGAGATCCTTCTTGTACAGAATCGAGGGCACGATCCTGCGGGCAACCGTGCTCTTTCTGTCGTAAACCCGGCAGACCCGTGCCTCGTACTGGGTGACCACAGCACACACCTGTAATTTCTTCCCCGACTCGCGTTTCGCTTGGAAAGCTGTGTCAAGTGTGTCAGCATTAATCATTCGCAGTCAGGGAGGCTTTCCTGCACTCCTAAAATTTCTGCTTGGTGTACTTACCTGTCTGAATAATTAATTTCTAATTAAGGGGAAACCCCTAAAAGGAAGTTCTGCCCGGACGTGTCACCTTACCTGCCTCCACGTTACGTCCTGCTATGACTTTATGGTCAAGGGCTCTTAGGGGCGGAAGTGCATGGGACTGTTTGGGAACACCCGTGCCCCAAGATCGCTCGCTATAGCATTGTTTTAAGTCGATAATAAGCATTTTTGTCTCTCTCCTGTCACTCGTGCCTATTGCTGACCCTTTCCTGTTTGTCTCCAGTATCTCCAAACCCTACACCTTCAGTCTTGTGACCTCCTGGATGTCTTTGGCGGGATCAGTTTCTTCCCCTTAGACAAGATGACCTACTTGAAGATACAGTCCTTTGTGAACAGGGTGGAGGAGAGCTTGAGCCTGATCAAGTATACGACATTCCTCTACAACGACCAGCTCATCTGGTAGGGTTGGCGTAAAGCCCACTCTTTCGCTGGCAATCCGCCTGTGTTTGCTTAAAGCTTTGGGCGGGGTTGGCGAGCAGAGGGCACTGACCCGGGACTCAGTCGCATCTAACATAGTTGTCAGGGCGACCCCAGCCAGTAAAAGTGCTTCCCTTAAGCAGGGCCCAGTGGTCATTAACGGGGTCACCTAACTTTTGACCCATGTCGCTGTTCTACATTGACCCACTGCACCTCTAATTATTCCGTAGCTCGAGGAAGTGAGTCTGCCAGTACTTCTTTGGCTGGCTGTCCTGTTTGTTTATAAGAGGCATGCTTGACTTCCTCCAGCTGCTCACTGGTTTGCGTAAAAGACTCACTGGCACCGGTGGGTGCTAATTTGGCCATGCGGTATGTGTAGGTTTCTCGCTATACAGATGCAGCCTGGGAGGGCATAGGTGGGGGGGGGGGGGGTCTGAGGGGACGACAATAGAATTCACCCGTGTTCCTTTCTAAGCATAAACGGGATGGTTTCTGGGTAGATTCAAAAGAAGTACTAAATTGAGGGAAATTGAGGGATGCTGTGTCCAATCTGAAGGGCAGTTTAATTGCATTGGTTTTTATATAGCGCCTTTCGCAACACAGGTGCCCCCAGGCACTTGAAGACTGTACACCTCATTACTGTTATAATTATGCTGTGGAATCACACTGTCATGTTATTCCATTGTTCAGCGCAATGTTTTCATCACAAGTGAACGAAGTAGCTTATTTTTACTTTCACAGCTTTTACATAATCCAGCTTAGTACTTCTTGAGATGCTGCCACTGCACTGCTCGTGCTGCAGTAGGTTTCCCATTCCTCAGGAGCCGGTATGCGGCATCCCCCTGTATCCATCTATACCAACGATGCGTAAAAATGGAATGGGGGGGGGGGTAGCTGACAGGCACACGCTCCGCTGCGGACGGGTCCCATGGCTGCGGGGATGCCCTCACGCTCACCTTGAGTAATGACTCATATTTCTGATGAATTTCTGCCGAGCGCCGCATAATATATGGAGCCGAAAAAGGCAACGCAAGGAACATGTGAGTAAGCAGTAACCGATGCCCCTGAGGCGGAGCGTGTCAGCAGCCCGGCCTGCCCCTCCCCGCCAGGGTGGCTGGCTGTCGTGGCGTCTGCACATGCTCACGCCGTCAGACATGGCGGGATGAAACTGAAGGCTGCTCTCCCTGCGTCGTCCCCCAGGAGCAGCCTGGAGCAAGATGACATGCGGATCCTGTACAAGTATCTGACCACCTCGCTGTTCCCCAGACACTCCGAGCCGGAGGTGAGGCTCGGCCGCAGCTGCTCAGCTGGGACCTCAGTCCTGCGTCAGAGGCACAGTGTCCCCGGGGGGGGTGTTCACTGCCCTTCAGGAAATTCAGCAGAGCATAGCGGGGCCCTTCTCTGCGATGCAGTAACGTCAGTGGACTGAGCTGCCTTTTCCGGGCCTAACACAGCGCAGGTCTCATTTTCGACATGATGGTCTCTTTTTGCCCGTCATATTTCCATTTTACATATTCAGCAGACGCTTTTATTCAAAGTGACGTACAAGGGAGGCAAATGGCACATTACAAACATAAGTGCAGCTTGGCTGAGCTTACGGTGAATGCCCAGGTACAAGTGTAAGTAGTAATGGAGCAGGAATACATGACTTAGAGCAAAGCAAGACCCTAATAAGACTATTAACGGACCAAAAGTACAATAGAAGAACATTTAGGGAACGTAAAGAGGCACCAGGCTAATAGAGGAATTCCTTGAACTTGATTTTGAGGCGTTCCTGATGACCGGCTGTGGTTCAGCAGCTCGTTCCATTATTTCTGTGTTGAACAGGGACATGTACAGAGAGTCCTTGTTTGGATAATGTTTCTCTGTGAGTGTGAGGGAGGTTAGGAGGCCCCGGCAGGTCAGGGGGCGGCGTGCTCGCTAACCCGCCTGCTCTCTGTCATGCCGTGAGGCAGCTTGCAGGCAGGGACTCGCCGCTCAGACCAGAGGTGGCTGGGAACCTGCTGCACTATGGGAGGTGAGTTCACAAGCGCATACGAGCCCAAGGGACCTCGGGTGGGGGGTAAGAATCATGGTAAGTCAGGGGTTTTGGAGGAGTAAATGAATCAAGGACAGTTTGGCACCAAAAATACCTGTTGGACTTGTGGTAGATTTTTTGATCATGTGCTCTGCGTGACGGCATTTGCTCCAGGCTGGCTGGCTGTAATGAGCTTTATGGATTATTCACAAAAATGAAAGGGATTTTCCTGCACCTACACCCCCTCGCCCCCCACACTCACACCCACGTGACCACTGTGACCTGGCACAATCTCTAGGGAACCTGGCCTGACCCAAATCCCAGGTGTGCCGGTCAGACCCTTGGTCAGAACCCTGGGTGTCTGACCATACTGCTGACGCACACAAAAGCAGTACCCAAGAGGGCTGGGAGGGAACTGCACGTACTGTCCTGAATGAACCCTGGAAGCATAAAACGCAACGGGGAAGATCATCTGGACCAAGGTCGAGCAGGCAAGGCAAACAGAGACTGAGATTACGTGGACGGCGCTCCCACGTAGACGCCAGCGCGTGAGGCTACACGGGCTTCATTTGGTCACGCCACAAGATTCAGCAGTGATCCCTGTGACCTGCTAAGCCACTTCCTCCTCCGACTGTGTGGCCTAAGGTGGGGTCTCCATAAAGAGACACCCAAGATCTCCACGCCAACGTCATTTCGTAAAATCACGTCGGCATCATTTTTAAAGACTGTAATTGCACGAATCCTTTGGCTTTTCTTCCCCCTGACACACCGCTCCTCTAAGTCTTTCTCATCATCCCAAATTGCTGGTTCCTTTCTGCTTACGGACAGTCAGCCCAGACCACTAACCGGGTCAAGGTGATGGACACGGGAGTTTAGCCAAGAGTTGGGATGAAAGATGATTCAGCCGTTTTACTCACAAAGCTTAAATTACATTCAGCCATCAGTCACCTTGGCCCTGTAACTACCTGATCTTGTAAAGCTAAACACAATGTTGAAAAGGGTCACTCCAGTCCTACAGAACACTTCAGTTATGAATCTAATACCATGTCAACCAGTTGGGTTTCTCTATTTTAGATGTAAAATGTGGATTGTGATATAAATAGTTTGATTGGGCCTGCATTGGAGACTGTAGCATCAGTCTTTCAAAGACTTATAAAATCTGTAACGTGATATAAGAAGTGTTTACGCTGTAGGTAATGAAAGCGAGAAAAAAAATTCAGTGCTTCAATAAAAGCCTTTTGACACTTTGCTGTCTTGAGCTATCACTGAACAGACTCCATACGTCATTATTTTATTTATTACCTATTATTTTTACACACACAAAATGGATAATTTATCGTAATTGGGAGGAAAATCTGACCACAAATGTAACCTGACTTTTCAGCAGAATTTTTTTATTTCCATTCAGCAATGGCAAAAAAACACACATTGTGATGCAGTTTTTTAGATTGGACCCAGTTTTTTTTATCCACACAGGATCCGCTGGGAAATAGTTGATTTTTCTTTCAGTACTGTTAGCAGTTAAGTTGTTGTGAACAGTTTACTTTATTTCCTTATATGTGAAGTATATGGAGGAAGAACAAGTAGAGCATTTTCTCTGCACTTTCAGTTTAGCATGTTAGCTACAAGATTGGTTAAGTGATTTTACAGTTACAGTGATTTTTAAGCCCGTCAAAAGCTTTCTCCTCTTTTGAAAGATTTCTTACAGGACCCACAAATCTGAAAGACCCTGATGCGAAATTCAGATTTCCCAGAATATTTGTGAACAGCAGCGACGGCTACGAGGAGCTTCACTTGATTGTTTATAAGGTAGAATCTCCATTATATCCTCAAAGTGAATGTGGAAATGTCCTCAGAATTCCTCAAACAAGCTCTCGTCACTTTGTAAATTATCGGTGCACAGATGTCTCTAACAGATGAAAATGTTGACTTAAATTGTAACGGTGACATGAAATGAGTTGGAGATTTTTGTTACATCTAATTCAGAAAAATTTCACTGGAATATTTGAAGTACGATTTTGTGCCATGTCTTCTGTAAATCGGGGAAATGGGGAGACCCAGTGCACCATAATTTGTCTCCATAGGTGATTCTTTAGTTCAAGGGTTTTGGCTCCTGTGTCCATCTTCAGTCTGGCAACAGTTCAACTTATTTTTGGTCACATTATTTTACTGTAGTTCTTTTGACGAATGACTTCATTGTAGTTTTATAGAATAACAGCTTGACTGGTTTCACCTGTTCATCTGAAGAATGTTACCTGAATTTCTGTGTGTGTAATCATCTTACTTTCCAGTATTAATTGGATTGAGATATTTTGAAGATCTCTTGCCCCATGCTGCTGTCTGACAGTCAGTCGTGTTCCTTCCTGTTCCGCAGGCCATGAGTGCTGCTGTCTGTTTCATGATCAGCGGTGAGTATTGAAGCCTCTCGGAGACTCCAGCTGTGGCAGAGCTGTCTGTCCCTGCACGGCCTGCCTGCCTGCCCACACATGCACCACACCGGCCAGGCCGGCTATCCGCAGTGAAGGCCTGCATTGAAGGACTCCCCCATTGTCCTGCAGCTTCTGAAGAACTAGGCCGAGAGTTCTGCGAGCAGCTGGATGGCCTGGTGGGACCCCAGCTCACACTACTGGCGTCAGACATATGCGAGCAGTACAACATCAACCGCCGGATATCAGGGTCAGATTATGGGATGTCTCAGAACGCCATGAACGCTGTCTGCTGAACGACTTCAGATTTCTTTAATTAATCTGTTTTCCAATATATAATTATTTCTTTTTACCCCAGTTCAACGTTTTTTCGTCTCTAAACAGGTCTGCAGCTAATATCACCAGTAGCATGAATGTAGTATGAGAGATGTGTCTTAATCTGAAGTCAGAAGGACAGAACCTGCCCCAGCGCACAGTGGAGCTTTTCTTAGTAGCCAGCCATGATGAAATTCTGCCCATTACCCCTAATCATGATGAAGAAAAAGATGGCTAGTTAAACACTGTCCAATTTTGCTTTATGGCTCTCAGCCAAACTGCAGGTACCTGCAGCAGATCAGATGAATACATACACACACACACACACACACACACACACAGTCCCCCTGCCTGTTACTGGTGCCTTTCTTACTGTTTAGAGCAGCAGGCCCTCTTACACATCTCACACACACACACACACACACAGTCCATCTGCCTGTTACTGGTCTTTCTCACTGTTTAGAGCAGCAGCTCCTCTTACACACACACACACACTGTCTCTCTGCCTGTTACTGGTCTTTCTCACTGTTTAGAGCAGCAGCTCCTCTTGCACATCACACACACACACAGTCCATCTGCCTGTTACTGGTCTTTCTCACTGTTTAGAGCAGCAGCTCCTCTTACACACACACACTGTCTCTCTGCCTGTCACTGGTCTTTCTTACTGTTTAGAGCAGCAGCTCCTCACACATCACACACACACAGTCCATCTGCCTGTTACTGGTCTTTCTCACTGTTTAGAGCAGCAGCTCTTACACATCACACACACACACTGTCTCTCTGCCTGTCACTGGTGTCTTTCGCACTGTTCAGATCAGCAGCTCCTCTTACACATCATCCTAACTGAAAGTTTAATGCGTGCACCGTTCCCTGCCCACAACAGATGCATTCAGCCAAGTCATTGGGGTTAAAAAAACAGATATAGTTGCAAGCTCTGTGATTTTATTCTGAGCATGTGTCAGATGCACAGTGGGCTTACATCACAGCAAATGTCAGACAATCTTTAGCTTTGGACTAAAGTGATAATGGTGGTGCCCAGGGATCAGCTACCAGGTAGCCTACAGCTCATCCTCATAAATTAGTCAAACATTTCCGTAAAAATGACACCAACTAATAAATTGGCCTGCTTTCTCAACAAGAATATTACATCAGAAGTTTAATGCTACAGAAGTTTGTGCCCAAGAATGAGATGTTACAAGGTGTAAAACTATATGGTAATATTGGAAGCAAGATGTTCTTCTGGCTTAAGAGAATCACATTTAATTCGAGCTAATGCAGGAAGGGGAGCACAGACCTGGCCAGGGAGGTAGTAGAGTAGACGTCTTGTCCTAGAGCTTTCTTTTTGGCTAGACTGTTCGAATGAGAAAATCTCCACCTATGCAGGCCAGAGAAGGAACCGCAGTTCAAATTCATCTACTTCAACCACATGAACCTGGCGGAGAAGAGCACCATCCACATGCGCAAAACCGCCAGCGTGTCGCTGACCTCCGTCCACCCTGACCTCATGAAGATCCTGGGGGACATCCATGCTGACTTTGTCAGGTGAGGCTGGCCTGATGGGGCTTTTTCAAGGGAGTGGACCTCTGACAGGAAGGCGCAGGAAGGGGGCCAAGCTTCCTGGATATATCTGTCGTGCATTGATCTTGAAGTAACCTTGTCATGGTGCTTTTTTTTTTTTTTTTTTTTATAGGGTTGACGAGGATGAAGAAATTATCGTAAAGGCAATGACTGACTACTGGGTTGTTGGCAAGAAGTCCGATCAGAGAGAGCTCTACGTGATTTTGAATCAGAAGAATGCCAATTTGATTGAAGTGAATGGTACATCTCATTAACACTCTTCGAGAATTGATTGCTGACAAGGAAATGGAGGGCGGGGCTGGGATGTAATTTGATTCATAAATGATACCCAGGTGCTGCTTGAACTAATTTACGTAACTGTGGTTTCTCGGCAAGGGTGTTTTGACAGGTTAACATGTCACTCTTGTGGTGGCGTGTGCTGGGTTTTCCTTGCTAATGTTGTTCCTACATGATTTAGAGGGCTGCTAATCCCAGTCAAATTACATCATTTCTGAACTTCTGCTCCAGACCTGCTGTAGCCGTGGGATCTTATCCCACTGCGATCCGTGGCAGGGCCTGGGTTTTGGGGTTTATAGACATGATTTTAATTTCCATGATTAATAATGATATTTCATGTGTATGATGCGAGTTGGAGCAGTCTAGTAGCATTGATGGACCAAATCTATGGTCTGAATGCCGATCCTAAATACGAATTCTTTTTCTTTCTTCCCCCACAGAGGAAGTGAAGAGATTGTGCGCTACTCAATTCAATAACATTTTCTTTTTGGATTGAAAAGTGGCAGTGATGTTGACCGAAGACTTGAAAAAGATATGGACTGTTTCTTCGACACTATTTATGTAACTGGCAGATATGCTGAGAAGACAGCATAGTTTGTAATGCAATAATTGCATTGTATAAGAAAAACACACCATGCAATTTTTAGATTTTTATTTAATCAATAAATGGTATTTCATCCTTGTAATTAACTGTAATATCAAAAATGTACTCAAATTTATTTTTCAATTGTATATAAATAATATATATATATAATGTTTAACTTGCAATTAACTGTTCCTTTTCCTCCATTTAGGTTTTTTTCATCCATTGAGGTTTATTGTAAAATTCAGTGGACATGCACAAACTTTGTATTTTTGTTTATGGCCTTGATTGTCTTGTGGTAATTTACAACACCATCATCTCAAAAATCTGTGGTTTGTAAACAGCCCAAAGTTGAAATAAACCATGAAATTCTAATTTTCCTTTGTGTTCATGCAACTCAATTCCTGCAGATATTCTTGTAAATAATTGTTTTTAAAAAATTATTCCTTTGACTTTTCATACATTTGGATATAGTGTTCTGTCCACTTGTATTTTATTGATTAATCAAATATACAATAAAATCTTATTTAGGTACAATTAAAAATGCCTGCTAATCTTTAAACACATGTTTTTAAGGGGGGTATTTGTTCAGACTTCTTGTTTTTTTTTTTCAAGCTGCTGGCCAGGAATCTGATGAGAGAGACTGATGTGACCAAGGCTCAGACAGGGCCTCCTCCATTCTCATCCACCTCATCTTCCCCCCATAACTTTCCAAGTCTAGCACCTCCCTTCCCATAGCTATGCCCACAGATCTGTAGCTTCAGCAGGAAATCCTGCAGACGGCCTGCATGGGATTGGCTCTCACACCTGTGCTGATTAAGAGCTGTTACCCTCTAGCTCATGACCGTCTGCTGGTTTGTTCTCTGTTATTCATCACATCAGCAAGGCAAAACCTGAACTCATCAGACCGGCCCAGAAGAGCACCAGGTCCATGGAAGGCAAACGCAGACTCCACACTATACTGCTTACATGACCTTGGGGTCAATCCATGCATTGGTTTTTATGTCAGCTGGAAATTAATTCAATTTTGTCCAACCAACCTTGAGCTATTTACATACTAAAATATTACGCAATTTTAACCTTATCCCAAAGATGAACTGCTGTTACGCTGCACAAACTAGGCCATCCACAACTGATCTCCTATCTTTTGATGCCTGAATATTTCACCTTTAAAATACCCCCTCATCCTCATGTTAGCCTCTCTGGTGCTGGTGGCCTTAAGCAAAACAATTTATGAAATAGATGGGTGAACCTTATCCTGGGGGCAAGAATTCTGTAAGTCCTTTCTGTGTGACAGACCAGCACAACATACCCTCGGTTAGGTAAACGCGCAGAGTTCTGGAGGCTGCTGAAACTGGCGCAGAGGGTGGCATGACGCGCAGCGGTGCCATGGAATTTAAGTGGCGCATTACCAACACTTTAGTGGGTTTGTATCACTTTCTGTTTGTTACTAATTGTCACGGAATGACCATTAAAACTAACAGTCCAGTTCCCCTGTGTCCGATGTCACCTGAGTCGGACATTGTCTAGTATGTAAAAATTAGACATATATTTTACAGTTTTAGAGCGAAAGCAGAGAACAACATCTCTAGGGGCATATGGGTGGATGTATGGACGCTACAGAGAGGGCCGGCTCCTGCTGGTCTCTGTGGTGTTAGCAGCAGAGCTCTGGACCTGCTCTTTCTTCACCCGTTCATTCTCTGCCTCCCTGTCCAGCAGCAGCCTGCGCTCATACGCTGGGAAGAAGGTATTTCTGAAGAACAGGTGGATCCTGCTGGCCCAGAGTGTCTGCTCACTCTCTGGCTCTGTCCCAGCCTCCTCACTTGGCTCTGGAACAAACCAATTTTTAAAGTAACAGATATTTAAAAAAGAAACTAAAACAAACTTATCAATAATTCAGCTGTATCTGTTACAAATTCATTACAGGACTGGTTCTTTAATGCGGCACAATTATGGCGCAGTGCTGTCCTCTAGTGTCCCTCTGTCCTATAAGCAGCTGGTAAAAGTAAGAAGACTAATAGCACCAGTACATAAAAATGCTTGAGGAAAAAGCATATCTGTGAAATACAAAAGCAAGTAATCAATTATATCGAGAACATTAGAAGAACGCTGAAAAACATTCCTTTCTGTGCTAGACACTGTCCATATCAACATGTAACAAAATTGGTCTTCTTATTGTTTTTTCAATTTAATGAAGATATAGTTTCACTTAATTTATGTCATACTCCATACTATGCCCCATACTTGTTTTGTACTATTAATTTTCTTGCTGTTATTAATTTGAAATGTAAGGGCCTGTTTTGTAAGAGGAGACTTCAGGAGGAGCTCAGCAGCAATCCTCTGATACCTGCTCTGGATGGAGGCGCAGTGGACGAGCGTGTGTCTAAAGCCGGCATGGAGCGCATCAGAGCAGCCGTCGGCTCGCCTTCCAGCCCCGCAACTGAATCTGTGTCCGGATTCGGCAGGGCAAGACCTCGTTCTACCTCTGGATCGCAAATGCACAGGGCGCACGGAAGGACATGCGAGCGTGTGACTGGCATGCAAATACGTCGTGAGTCATAAGCAAAGACACATCCAAACAAATGTACAGCACGGCCTGATTTGGCCCCACAATCACCTGCGGCTTGCTGAGTGAAAAGGGAGCCTGTTCCTGCTTTAAGGCTTTTGACAAGCAATTCACCTTGTTTCCCGTCCTTCTCTTCAAATGTGGAGAGGTGGTGTAAAACATCTCCGGATTTTCCAGACTTTGGATAGGAAAATTAAAGAGTTTCATTACATTTCATTATATTTCTGAATAAGGCATAAACATTACTCAAATTTAAAATATTGTTACCGGGTAATGATTTTAAAATATCTAAAGCATCCTTGTTGGAAATTCTTTTATTCACATGCACATGAAAACTGCCTCCTCCTCCTCATCATCATCATCATCATTATTTTTATTATTAGACATTGCCAAATAAGATTTTTGCTCTTTAGATATTTAATACAATATAATAGAATGATACAATTGTTATTCTAATAATAATTTGCTAGCATTCTGCCAAGGTCAAGAGGTTAATGAGACAATTATTTGTTACCAAATTCTAACAATACAGACATAAAGCAAATGTCAATTTTCAATCCTATTTTCATCAAACTTGACTGGTTTGTTAAAAAAATTCGACTTCCTCCGTAATCAATAATAGGTGAAAGATGTAACAGTGGATGAGTAAGACCCACCAGTGATGCGGGTCCCTGGAGCAGATGAGCAGGGCTGACGCTGAGTTCCTTACTCGCTGGGGATGCCCCTGTCCCTCCCTGCCTGCTTAGCTCAGGCAGATGTTTGGGGGAGATCTCCACAGTATGAGGATGCTTCACCTCTGCACAGCCCAGCAGGCCCTCGAAGAACTCGAGGAACGTCATCTGAGTGACATGGCTGAGATGGTGATTTTACACTGGCCCTATCTTCATACAACCTGGGCTCTGTTACAGTTTTCAATAATGCATTGGCATTGTGGCATTTGTGGCAATGTGGCATTTTATTAGGTATTATAATATGGGTAGCTATTTAAAATTGTTACACAAAACACAATAACTAAAGTATGAATCATAGAGAAGCTTCACATTTTTGACTGTGATGTTCTTTAATAAAATGCTTGCCTCCAGATCCAGGTTCCTGTGTGAAACATCTTCTAGTGGAAGGCTTTCGGTAAACAGGATCTCGAGAACTTTCCCTGTGGTTAGTTTATCATCATACACATTCAGGTCCTAGCAATGAAGTCAGAGAAATCCACTCTTACTGAATACACTGGCACAAAATGGTAACATTTGTTATTTCTGCTAATGGTGACGGGGTCATGTGCAAACATCAAAGAGATATTTGCGGAAGTGGATTCTCTGAGAAAATCCTTAACAAAAACTATGCTTTTCATGAAAACTAAATCTTAATCAAATCAATATCAAACCTATTGTGGAAAGTGCCAGTAATTTTCTCCAGGCCTCTGTTGGAGAAACATCTGGCTGAGATGCCAGATTTTGAGTGTGATTGGTGATGTGACTATTGCTGCCAGGCACAGTGGTTCCAGCATCTCAGAAACATCCAGCTTCCTGGGATTTTTACACACTACAATGTCTACAGTTTTACAGAGAATAGTGTGTTGAACAAAAATCTAGCCAGTGGTGTGTGTGGTTAATGAGAGAGATAAGAAGACAATGGACTCATTAAAGCTAACGAAAAGGCCACCAATGCAACAACAGCAGCTCAATACAACAGTCGCGTGCAAAAAGGCTTCTCTAAATGTACAACTCATGCCACTCAGTGGCCAGAGAATGTAAGTGAACAACAAAGTCTGAAGATATATTTTAGGTGGGAGGACTTTTTTCAGTCAGAACTGCAGAGTAATTAGCATCTGAATTCAAACTCTCACAATACTTCTTCATTCTCTGAACACCTCAAAGTGAAAACAGTGAACCTTGAGCACACTTTATCAGTTATGAGTGTCCCCAAATTGACCTACGCAGGTACCTTGAGTATCCAGATAAAGTGTCTCTTGGTTAAGGTAAGGTTACGTGGGGCCCTGGAATATTGCTTGCAGAAGTATTGGTAGATCTCCCAGCATCTCATCAGATAATGAGAGGCCACCACAGCATGGAGTGGGTAAGAGAAAAGAATACCTGGATTCACGAAACAAAACATTTAGAAACAAATTGCATACATAAACACATACATATCACTCACACGATTACGCTAACTGTTAGTTAAGTCCATGTCCCCCTAATGTAAACGCTTCAGTTTTTCAAACTGAAGTACCTCGTAACTTGTTTCAAACTTTGTTTTTCAAATCTTCACAGAAGTGTGCCCAGTGATAATTACTGTACTGATGCTTCCTAGGTTACGATGGTCCGTGTTACAATATTACGACTTTTTAGACTGGGTAAATGTTTTTCACTTTCAGTAAATTATTCAATGGATTACATGAGATTTTCAACATTGTATTATAAAATATGCAGTGTGTTAATGATTTTACCCAACTTTAGGCTAATGTAAGTGTTTTAGGCATGTTTTCAAGGTAGGCTATAGGCTAGGCTATGATGTTTGTTAGGTTAGGTGTACTGTTTTAAAATGCATTTTTGCCTTACGATATTTTCCCTTTACAATAGGTTTATCGGAACATAAGCCCATCGTAACCCGGGGAGAGGCTGTATTTGTGTTGTTAATCATTGGCATCAAACATCCATTTCCCTTATTCATGTTTTTACAGCTCATCTCATCCAGGATCCTGCCTTGTATCATATGTTCTTTGGACCTGGATCCAGCCCCCCAGCAAACCTGCACAGGATACGCAGTTAGAAGCTGGATGGATGGACATCTATTCGTCCATCTTCTAACTGCTTATCCTAGTCAGAATCATAGGGACAGATGGATGTTTTCACATAAATCCAGCCATCTGCTCATTTTCTGTAACTGCTTGTCCTATGCAGAGTCCTGGGGGTCTGGAGCTTATGGACACAAGGCAGGGAACAACCCAGGATGGGTACATAGAGGAAATCCCAAATGACACAGGGAGAACATGCAAACACTGAGGCATGGCGGAGACTCAAACCCTGGTCCGAAAGGTATAAGGCAACAGTGCTAACCACTGCACTACTGTGCCACCCCCACAAAAATCATAAAGGCAAATTGGACATTGCATTGCTTTAGAAACAACAAAGCAGGTGAATTTATTCATAATATTGTGTCTGAGTTAAGAATGTACGATACAACAGGTTTGTCTCTATACCTTTAACATTTGTTGCATTGGGAAGGATGTTATCCTCCATTAGCTTAGAGAAGCAGGTCACAAGCACGTTGCCAGATGATCTGAAAAGGCTAAATAAAAAGAATCTTATAAGTCATTGGTAGCCACCCCCCCTTGACTCCCCGTGAACTTCAACAAGGCCACTTACGGCATCTCTCTGTGATAGATGTGATTGGCCAGGATCACGAGGTGGCTCAAGAAGTTCCTGAGCAACAGAGTTCCAAAAGGAGAGTGGATGTCCTCTGGGGTATCATCGCCTGTCGTGAGGCACATGAACATGATGACCGGCCCGTACATGCAACCTTACAGTTGTTTGGGCTGCAGCTCCTGAACTCTGTAATGCTTCCCTATTAGTCACTTACTGCCAACGATCCGGTCCATTTGGGCCAGAGTGATTCCCTCCTGGTGGACCTTGCAGTCCTTCAGCAGACGCCAGAACTGCAAACGGGAGAGCAGGAAGGTGTTGTCTGGAGAGTCGTGGCCCAGCCGGCTGTAGAAGCAGTATGTGCTCCTGAGCTCTGCTGCATGTCTCAGCATTGCCAACTCCATCTATCAGATAGACAGAGAGAAACTGCATTACAATGAGGTTCGTCTCCCTTCTGAGGGAGCACCTTCATCACTGATTCATGCCTAGTGATACTGAGCAGCTCAGTATTCCCAGGGTGAGTCTGAAATCACATAATTACACAGTACATACTGAATGTCGCTAGAAGCCTACTACTCAACTGTGAATGTAGTACATACTGTATGTACGCATGAGAACATGTACTTGGACATACTGCAGTCACCATCTTGCATATTACCTGACCTCCATGTTTACCAGTGACGAGGGTTGGAAGCCTTAAAGACTCTTAAAAATTATTTAATGGAAAAAACATATTCCAGTCAACATATGAAACTGGGTATTGTTTTCTACTTAAATTTATACATAGCTGGCACTTCCACTGCCCTCTTGAAAGATTATTCTGTACAAGCAACATTTGAAGCTCCAGTGCCCTTGTGAGCATCCACCATTTGCGCACTTCAGAATCTCACACAATGTAGTATGTCATCCGGGTACCACTCACCTACTTTCTCAACCATACGGAGGATTTGGGCATTTCACTCACTTCATATACTACATTTCGCATACTACACAGCAAACAAGTATGCAAGTATGAAATTTCAACGCACTCTCAGTCAGTGTAACCCTCAGTCAATCTGAATCAGTGTTTATATTTACAGCCAACCACACTGACCTGTTTGAGTTCAGCATCTCTCTGTGGTTCAGGGAACTGAACTAACAGGGACCGGATATCCAGTGTCATGTCTTGGCTGAGTAATGATGACCCAGGGCCTGATCCAGAGGTGTCCCAGGGTGAGTCACCTTAGCAGCACATTTTGGAGACATATGTGGTCAAAATGCACCCAAAAAGATGATCAAGCAGTCATCATAACCTTCAATGATAATGGAAATAATCACTCTCTTCTTATTATAATATGTTTTGCTGTTAAATTTTACAGTGTATACTAACTGTCTGCACTAATAGAAGTGGGTGTCCTTAATATGTTGAGATCTGGTGTCAACGCAGCATCTTTTGGGAATGCTGGGAATTCAGTCATGCGGTCATCCACAAAGTCTCCTTCAGAAACATGCCCATTCTTAGACGTAAACTTTCCCTGCAATGGAAGCATCAAATCAATTTAAACGAATTTTTGAAGAATCTGACAAGAATCTCCGTTGACAGAAGAATACAGGTAATACAGGTGACCCAGCTGACCTGGCCGTGCTTTCTGTTGACCTGCCAGCCTCCTTCATATGATGCCCCGTTGGCATAGAAGAAGGTGCCTTGACCTTGGCGTGCGCCCTGCACAAACTGCCCGGTGTACTCATTCCTCTGGGGATACTGAGAGCCAGCGATTCTTCTTTGGAACCATGTGTGTGTCCCGTGGCCATGCTGTGAACCATGCAGTGCAGTTGGCTTTCCACAGTTCGTCCTTATATTGAAAACCGCGGTCACAAACCTCCAGTTCTACTTTTGACCAGTAAAAAAAAATCTCTTTCCTGGTGAGCATGGGGAACGTGCTACACTGGCACTCAGTCAGTGAGAAGCATTATCAGGAGTTGCTATACCTGGATTCCATTTTCCCAATGGCCGCTATACTGCTGACCCAACGTCAGCCATTTCATCGTGCCTTCTCCATGTCTCCTGCTGTCCTTCCACTGGCCTTCATATACATTCCCAGAGAGATAACTATAACACAGAATAATTCGAAATATACATGAATCAACACATATATGCCAAATATACTGCTGAAATACTTCAATACATCCCTTCTTTCTATTCAACCTCTCTCAGTACTATATATAGCATATATAGTACAACACCTATTTATTCTACATTATCAATGCTGGAGGTAAGTCCAAGCAACTAGAGAAGGTGGGAACGAGACATTTGATTGGTTGGTCCCACCTCCTCTAATTGCTTGGACCCACCTACTCTACAAACTGATTGGTTATCTCTCTGAACCAGTCATTTTTCGTTCTGCACTCAGAACATCTATAAGTAAAACTTCCATGAGCTCCACAATACATATACCTTCACGGAATCCTCCCATATGTCATTTGCATATAGCCATAGAAAAATGCATGTCGTCAGTCATCAGACTTGTTTGTTTTCACACCTACCGCCTCACTCCCCATCCATCTATCGTGTTGTTCACCCAGTCACCTTCATACCATGATGTCATCTCCTGGTTATAGAATATTTTACCCTGAAAACAAACAAATAAGCAAACAGCAGTAATAATAATGAAGAACCAACCTATAGTAATGAGTCTGAACATCTCAAAGGTACATAAAGATCCATAAGGATACATCTTATACATCAATAATGAGTACAAGTTCATTCACCATTACAACTTAATTTAACATATTCATTTTAGGTATTAATGCAAGAAACCAGTGCATAAACCAAGCTGAAAACTGCATATTGTCCCGTTCCGCCACTGATCACAGAAATACCTTTCCATGTCTCTTGCCATGGTACCACTGACCACAGTAAGAAACGCGCTTGGTGCCACATCTGTAGGTTCCCACACCATGTCGCAGTCCGTTCTGCACCTCACCTTCGTACCAGCTGCCATCCAGCCAGGTATATTTCGCATATCCCGTGGGCACATTCAGAACAAAGTCGCCCTGCAATTTAGAATTAAATCCTGACAGTCACATTTTAATGCCAATAAGCCTCTGAGCTTATTAACGCCAAAGCACGACAGTATTATATGTTTTACACGCAGCCTGCTTCAGCACATGATTAACATAATCCACATCTACATCTATAAAATGATTACGTGTGAATTGCACGAAGCGGTTTCATTTTTTTCTCAGCCTATATACACTTTACTGACTTACACATGCGGTGATAAAATACATAAAAAATAAAGTGAACACGACGAAATAATCATAATGAATGGTGTGAAAGTTACCTCATATATTACCCCGTCTGCCCAGGTATACAAACCCCGTCCGTGCATGTATCCTTCTGCAAACATACCCTTCGGAAATACGACAAATTACTTTTTCAGTTAATTTTGGAAAAAGCAGGACAGTCCGCACACTTAGCTTTTATAATGAATGTACCTTATACGTATTACCGCCCAGAAAATAAGCGGTGCCTTCACCATGAAACAGGTCACCACGCATTTCTCCATCGTACCTGCAATCAGCGTGCATGCATGTCAGTTGTCTTTATTCTGTCATGTTAAAACGTAATGCTACGGTAAAAGGGAATCGTTTGACCTTTGAACCACGATACTGCTGAAAAGTGGCTCTGGGCAGAACTTTGCACCGATGTACTCCGGGTTGGTGGTGATGGACGCCTGCGACGCCAAGGACTCCGAACTGAACTCCGCAGTCTGAAGTTGCGGGACTAGCGGAGCCTCCGACACAACGCTAGGTGCAGAGCAGCTAAGCGCAGAGCAGCTAAGCGCGGGGTTAATGCCGGCCGTTTCGTCTGTTGGATTCTCATCTGTGTTTTTCTGGTCTCCTTTCGCCATTTCCTACTTGAGATCCCCCAGCTATCACTACCACATACAAAGCGTGCTTGGCGACCGGGACGCCGTTGCTAAGGGAAAGAAGGGCGGGGGTAAGGAGCTCGGAGGCGGAATCGCAGAAGTATCTCTCAACAGACCCGAAACAAGACGAAACTAATGGAAACCTTATAGGAAATTTGAAAGAAAAAAGGTTAAAATGGAACATTTGGCCTCAGTATGAAACTATAAATTGTGTTTTGCAATGAATATTTGCGGTAAAAGCTGCTTGAGGTAATTCAACAAAAACGAACTTCAAAAATGAGTTCCCATTTCAAGAAAAATAAATCAAGACTGAAAGCATGAAAAAAAAAACTTGGATAGAAATAAAAATACATTTTTATTCAACATGAAAAAGAAACTAAAGATTAGTTATATATGTCAAAGATGAGCCATCAAAATAATTTGTATCTACTGACTAAAATTTACAGGTGATTTTTTTCAATGCAAACCCACGTTTTGGTTTAAAACTGAATAAAACACTAAAAGTCTGTATTAATGCAACATGCTTGTTACATGGCAAAATAAAAACATGGGTTGTGATGCATTTCAAAGCATGGCCACTAGGTGGCAGTATAGGCATCAGTCTTGAGTGAGCATGTGCAGGTTGGCTAGGTGCCTCATGGTGGGTCTTCCGTGGGGACAGTTCCATGGCTGCTCAATTTCACCCATGTGTGCTACCAGTTTCTTCATCTCACTGTTCTTCAAGGCAGTGCCAATCATCACCTAATAAGATGGGAGACATTCAGCATCAGGGAACATCACAAACTGCTTAAGATCTGCTCTTCTCTTCAAAAGTATCTTGAACATGGTTAAATTGAAGACACAAAAACCAGAACTTTTGCTTAATTTAGAATATTCTACTCACTTTATAAGAGTGATGACAGGTATTCAGCTTAAAAGTGATGCAAACTTTCTGCAAGTAAGACATTCAAATTCTATAGTCTACTTAGTCTAATTTTAGCCCATTTACTCTTGATAAACTCATTATACATACAACGTTTTTAATTGTAATTCCAGTAATTACTCATGTCACATTAAAAATATTCTATGTTAACGCAAATACACAGCATAACGATTTAAGTGCGGCCTCTCACCGATTTACGGCAAGCCCTAGAAGCAAACATCTGCCTAACACGGGAAGGTCTGCACATGACCCCTGGGCTGTCGCTCAGCATGAAGACCAGCTCCTCGATGTCAGCTGGTCCAAAGGTCCAGTTTTTACTTGTGGGAAGAGAAACCAGCTTCACCCGCTCTGTGACTTGGGCTTTGAAAAGGAAGATTCATACATCAGCAACACACTAATGCCAACATATCACTGACTTCAGTGTCAATAGGGATGGTGACGCTCTAAGGTGCATTCTGATCTGTAAATGAAATTTTGGAATAGATACCTTCCTCATCAATAAGGAAATCAAAACCATTTTTCTTGAAGATTTCCACATTTTCCATAAGTATTGTCTCACTCACTGCTGTGAGGTGAAGCTTCTGTGGACTGAAAATAATACAAATAACCAGAAGACTACATGAATGATAAATAAAAATGACAAGCAACAAGATTTAAAATTAATTGTATGTTTACACCTTTAAAATGTAATCAACATGGTGAAGTAAAGTTATAATAAATCATATTTCGTATTCCTTCAATAAACAAGCGTTATTAACTAGATGCAGTATTATATGGCACCACTTTACATTTTAGCGTAAGTATACCAGTTAGGTGAATGGAACAAATTTAGCTTTATTAGCAGAAACAGATATCGCCAAAAATATGATCAAGGTGTCTCAACAGCTTAAGCAAACAAATTCAGAGTTTAGATGAAAACAAGTCCAAACTCATACTGCATTTATGGATATATCATATGCGGTAGGCTCCAGAATACTTACGCTATAAGTTTCTGCCCTTGCAACACTGTGTGCTGTTGCAACATCTCAAAGTTATATTTTTCATCTGTGGCATGCTGGTCTATCATAAAAATGTCAGATTTTAGTTTGGTGATGATGAATCCAAGGTTGAACTGGCCAATAATCTCCATCTCTTTAAACATGTCTTTACTGGAAGAAACAGAAACAGATTTCTAACATATTTAATCATCCAGCCATAGAAAAGTCTTTCTTTCGTGTTTTCCAAGTAGCTGTAAACCAAAATTTTAACGGCAAAGTACGGAAGCTCCTCTACTTACGAATGAGATACGTTCTGAACGGGCGTTCATAACTTGAAATGTTCGTAAGTCGTTATTCAACATCATTTTAAGGGTATACGCAAGTACAAAGAACTAGTATGCTGGGAGTATGAACACTACGCTGCAGTGCGGCGGGAGTAGCGGCTAGATGTCGTACTAGGTGGAATTGGCGCGCAGAAAGAAAAAAATTGTTGTAGATCGGAAACAGGAGCCCAAGGAACACAATTTTGACTCTTCGTTCGTATGTCTGAAAGTTTGTAAGTTGAAAGTTCGTAAGTAGAGAAGCGCCTGTATATTTACAAAATCTTGAGTTAAAAATTAAGGGTTTCCCATGTACTATAGCAAAAGTAGTCATATAGACACCAATGCTCCATAAATTGGTTTACATTACATAAAGCAGCTCGTTTATGCCAATTTCAAAAGAGTAATTCCACTCCCCCACATAAATATTCTTCTTGTGTTTCCAAATCTGTAATAATACCTGATTTCCTTCTTCAGCTCATCCTCCGCAGTCTGGTTCTCCCCTGGGTTTATCTTCGCCCTAAACCGCCTGTACTTCAGCCCTTCACTAGCTCTCTCCTTTCTCTGCTCCTGCAGTTTCCGCAAACGATCTGCTAGATCAGGTAAAGAGAAGCGAAGCGGAACGATTTTTTTTATCATGCTGACTGGGGCATCAAGCTTGATCACACCGGGGGCAGTTTTCATGCCTGAGACGACGGCCTCTAACTTAGGCCTTTTAGTGTCAGGACTCGAGTTGCAAGGCTCTTTGTGTCTACAGGGATCAGCTCCGCTCAAGACGGAGGCCTTCTTGGACTCATGGTCTTCATTTCCCTTTCCACAGTGGTTCTCACTCTCACTATTGTTAACAGCCTTCTCCTCTGGGGAACTGAATGCTGATCCAGATTTGAGCGCATGTTCTCCAGTCCCCATCCCCAAGTACTGCTCTGCCAGCTCAGGCAACACACTCCCACTGTTAGTGTCCATGTTACTGTCCCCAGTTAGCTCACTTCCATTGCCTTCTGCCACTGGGGTCTTCAAAAATGATGGTGCTACGGAGTCCTGTGCATTTCTAGAAGGCTGCTGTATCATGTTTTTGTCAGCACTGCCGAAAAAGCACTTTAACTTCTTCTGAGCTGGAGCATGAAAACTAGTTTTACTGCTGTTAGGCTGGTTTTTTCCACCTGCCACCTGATGCAATGAAAATGCAGCCCTCAGCCCGGCCAGGTTCAAGGAGGAGTTTGTGAGGGAAAGAGATGGTTCTGGAAGAACTTCTGTTTCCATGACAGTCTCAGGTTGTTCTACATCTGGAGACTGAACAACATCCCTACACGTGCCTGTAAACACATAACAAACATACTAAATAAACATGTAGATACAGAAATATGAAAAAATCTTTGGGAATCAATTATGCTGCTTACTCAGCATAGGCAAGTTTGTGTGGTTAAGGCTGATCTTGTTTACACCAGTATCATACATGGCTACCAGGGAGGTCTTCAGAATGGCTAACAAAAGTTTTTCTTCTTGAAGGAAGATCTGACGCTTGTCAGGGGTAACATTAACGTCAACGCGGTCTGAAACAAACAGCGGGGTAAGCATTTTAAATGATTACATTAAATGAATTGCCAACTAATTAGGTCGAGTTATTACACATAGTGAGGTGTGCAGTATTTGACACAGGGAACACAATTTTGTAAAAATAATAACTCCAGCTGACATCTAAATAGAATATTTGGTCTGAAATGTTACACTGTCTTACCTGAAGCAACGCAAATATTCAAAACAACAAACGGGTACTGATGTCTGTTAAACATGTGATAAACTTCATTTACAAGCTTGGAAACCTGAAAATAAAGTGAAACATATGTTATATATGGAATATATACATGTATATGTTTTAAGCAACATAAAGACAAATGGGCTTACGTAAACAACCTACATCTGTACTGTCATTCAAGTACCTTTGAGGGGTCACATGGACGGTCGTTGATAAAGAAGAACTGCCTGTCAGTGGAGCTTCGACCCACACCGTGATCTCCACGTGACACGAACCCTGAGATCCTGCACAGCAATCCGTCTCATATTTAGAAATTCTTTTCAGTTGTTCTTTTTTCCTTTCGAGAATTGCACTCACAAAAACTGAGAAGCTCCTTTGTTAATGTACTCAACATTTCTATAAATACAGAGTGGACACTGATAAATCGAGAGAGAAAAAAAGTGGTTGGCAATTTGTGAAAGAATTAGCTACCAAACTTACACATAAAGATCAGTGGGTAAGTGTGCGTCATTGAGACCATAGTCTTCCTTGACAGCCTCAGTGGGAGAAAGCTGCTGAAATGGCAGCAAACTCTGGAGCTAAACAAAGACATACAGGAGCATTAAATTAAACACGATCATTTTTACTCTTGAACCATACTTCACATACCAATCATGGATACATTTTAATTATGGGAAATTATTAATGGGGATAAAATGTTTCATACAATGAAAAACTAAGATTTGTATTTGGCTCTAATTCTCAATCTCTTAAGTGACAAAAGCACGGCAAACAAACGTGATTTTCTCACTTGTTTGGGCCCAAACACAGCTCCAATGTTGTCCCTCATGCTTTGGCTGCCATTGGTGGAAAGCACAACGTTGCGCTTGCCCTGGCCGATCTGATTGGTGCAGGTTATCCTCACTCCCGTGGAGATGATGCAGTATGACTGCAGGACCTGGATCATTTTGGCATATTCCTGCACGACACACAGGAATCATGCCGCTGAACTTGTATCCCCAAGAAAATACCATGACTTTATCAAACACCTTCTCAGTTGATCTTTAAAAAAAAGCATAAAAAATTGGGGTCATTGCATTACAAATAACCTGAAGTATGAAACACCTCTAACTGAATTCTTACTTTTAAACAATCAGTCAAACTTAAAATGAAAAACAGCAACAGAAAACAGATGAATGCGTGCCAAATCTCAGTACAAAGATTATCTTAAAACAAACGGCTGCCTATTAGCTGGCCACTGGCACACTTCCTCAACATAAAGCTCCCCACAGCACCTTTTTGACGTTTCGCTGAAATTCCTTGTGGCGAACTGGCAGTGTGTAGAAGAGGTTCTGCAGCAGCACGGTGGTGCCCTGCTGCCGAGGGTGGGGGCTGCGCTGGCTGATGTGGCCGTCATGATCGAAGACGAGGCGTGTGCCCACGTGGGCGGACTCATGGCATGTCACCACACTCAGGTCACTGTGGGATAACATGGACATGTCAAGACGAACACCAGCATCATGTAGGAAGGCTACCAGAAAAAACACAGCAAAAGCACAAGGGAGTTCTCACAAAGGAATATTATATATCCAATGGAAAGAAGGAAGCAGGAAATTCAGGAACAGATTAAACTTTTCATATGCTAAACAAAACAAACTTCATCTCACAATTAAGTATATGATTTGAGGATCAAAGACATTTAAGATTTAATCACACATCATCAAATGATTAACATGGCAATATTTTACATATATTATCATTAACAGCAATTGTCTGTGAGCCCATTATCTGTGAACATAATAAACCCAAAAACTATTAAGGATAATTACAAAATATGCACCCTTTTCAATGAATATTATAGTGCAACTTACGTGACAACAAACAGATGTGCCGTAAATGTACCAAAGGTTTGGAATAAGAGGTGCTAATGGTAACCCAACGAGTGCGATAAACATTAAACTTACACCCAAGTAAAGCCTCTGTGTGACGCGTGACATTAGGACAACACAATGAGGCATGTCCCAAAGAGCCATACCTAAGGGCACACAGTGAACTGAGAGCTTCACCTCGGAAGCCAAATGTTTCTACGTGAATGAGGTCAGAGAAATCTTGCAGTTTAGAGGTGTGGTGCTTCAATGCTGCAAAGAAGCACAGTACAAAATAGGCATTACAGTACAATTAAAGAAGAACATAATCTACTGACAGTTTATTGATACACTCAATTGAGTTTTGCTACTCACTCAGTCCTTCAAAATTGCCTTCCTCCACTCCCTTTCCATTGTCAGATACTTCTATCAATTCTGATCCATATTCTTTCAATCGAATCTCTACAAAGTACCAAAGAAAATAATCCGGCAGTTAACAGCAAAAATATTTGAGGATAACCAAATTACTTAAAGATTTCAGACATTAGGCTTAATATGCTAAACCATATACTAATACCTTCAAAACATGAGTAAGTTTATTAGATAAGCTAGAGAAAGAGCTTTATTGTCATTTTACTTCAGTACAACGAAATTGTGTTGACATCTGTTCTTGTGCATTAATTGGAAAACAATGGCAACATAACCAGAATAGAAAAGACAGAAAATAGAAAAACATTAAGATACACAGTAAAACTGGTTAAGACATTAAACAATAATGTTTCAGTTATACATATAGTATTTACTTGTGCAGAACTTGACGTGCCCACAAAGCATACTTGCCTACATTGGTAGCTCCAGCATCTATGCTGTTTTCCACCAGCTCCTTCACAGCTGTAGCCAGGCTCAGCACGACCTGTCCGGAGCAGATCTGGTGCACCGAGTTCCGGTCTATGGGCCTGATTGCTCGAGCTGCTTCAGAACTAGTTTAAAAAAAAAAACAAGAAATAGTTTTGCTAATTACTTATATATCTATGACCCCGTACTGTTAAGCGACTGGGGGATGGATTAGTTTAATTATTTATATCCTTAGATAACACTAGAATAAATACTAATGCAGTTTATCAATATAAAGTTAGTACTTCGCTCTATTTTGCAAAGATACAAAAAGCTAATTGCAGCTCTTTAGGACAAAATACAGCAGCAGAGCTGTAACCTGAGAACTCACCAAGGTTCTGTCATTTCGCATGTAATTTATAAGCAGACTCTAACCCAGCTAACTTACTAAATAGCAAATGATAATACCTTTGCCGAAACTTACAAAATACTACAAATACTTTTATTCGCTACATGGCTACCTATTATCTATGATTCCACCACGAAATAATTTGTTAATAAATAGAAAAATATGTTAGCATGTGTGAAACGCACATAAACATGCCATTTTGCCACAATACGGGTTAGACATTTCACTTCCTAAGGTCACGGTCCTGAATTTTTCAAAATAAAAGCAAAATTTGCGCACGCTAGTACTTATTTTCTTCTTTTATGGAATGTATTTATGTATTATGCAGACATTATTTTCGCTATCAATGTGTATGCTATAAATCACAAATGTATAGTATAATGCTTTATTGATTTATTCTTAAATTATTACGTTTTGTGTTGAATGTGTCTTGGTTATTTCATCATTCTGCAGTTTTACATATTCAACTTCAAACATTTTAGCTTCTGCCTGATCTTTAAACCAATTCGTACAAACTGAATTGCCTACCGCATTAATCTCTTAAGTCCGATTTTTTTCATATAAATGAGGTGCTAAACATAACAGTAACTTTTATTATGAAACCAACAGTGTGGAAACGCCATGGAAACGGTAAACTAATATTTAGCGGGAAAATCATGCCGTAAAACTTCACATTTTAACAATCTACCATTACTTGCTGCATATCTGGAGGTAATGAGATATAACTTAGCGTATTGAAAAAAGTACAATATTTGGTTAGTATTTACTGTGCTTTATCGATGACGCTTTCAGAGTTGCTGAATTTCGGTCAGCTAGCTGGAGTGAGATTTTTCAATTCGAGACTAGTATGTAAATTGTATTACCTTTTAAATAGTTTGTAGGGTTTGCAAACTGACCCAACGCTTTTGATGTAGCTAATTTTAGGTTTATAATGGAATAATACAAATTGCCATATGATTTCTTGCGTGAGCGTTAGTCTGTAAGTGAGAGTTTCGCTCCAGATGTGCGAGGGTTTGCAACCCTGCGCTTTATAAGGTGCCTCTTCTTACCGCTTATCCTGGGGTACGTTTTCCAAAAGCATAGTTGCTAACAGCGTTGGCAGCTTACAGAGTTTGAACTATGCAACTGAACTGTGTACGTTGCTAACGGGAGCTTTTGGGAAATGTACCCCTGATCAGGGTAGCATGGAGTCAGAATCCTATATCGGGCAACACATGACACAAGATTGGGGTACACCTTGGATGAAATCCTGCTCCAAATATTTCCCGAGGAATAATTAAAAAAAAAAAAAAAAAACAGATCCCGACTGGAAGTTAGCTGCCTGGTCCCTGTCACTATTCTTAAAAAGCGAAAGCTACAACTTATGCAGCTTTGACATGTCTGTAGTGCAGGCAAGAATGCTATCAGCAGCAACTATATATGATCATATATAAAGCTTCATCAGAAATTTCTTTCAGTAACCTTCATCGTTACAGAACAAACGTGAAACGGCTAACCCTAACCCTTCATACAAACAACCGAGGAGTACAGACAACCTAGAGACACCTTAGTAAAAGCATATTAAACATATTTCCTGTTTCTGTGAATTAACAGACAAAACTGAAAAGATGATTGCCATGCACAAAAAGCATTAGTTATTGAAATTAACAGCTTGGTAAGGTAAAAAAAAAAAAAAACATACACATTTTCTATGGATTTCCACTTTTTAAAGTTTCCACAAATTTAATCGATTTGCCGTGACCGTCAAAACCATTAATCGTTGTGGCCTGGTGAAGTTTGACACACTAGAGATGCCGTACATATGATGTATTTGGAGCAAAGACGTCATGGGACCTTAAAGCGTGTGAAAAGCTTATAATTCAAGGGTATTTCAGTATTTGAATTTATGGAGACCATAACGCACGATTGACAGGAAGTGTGCTGTCAGACTTTTTATTCTATAGAACTTAAGCTACGTTCTAATACCGTCTTATTGCGGAATTTATTTTGATGCGGGTGGTGTCACGGCATAAGCAAATTAATCATACAACTAAACATCTAAAGTTAAAGATACAAGGACAAATAAGTATGAAAAAAGTATTTTACAGGAGATGTGCAATGATAAGACAAGCATGTGGACAATATAAATAAAGAACTAAATCGATAAATGGATGTATGTGAAGTGCCAACAGCTTGGGTATGGTGCAAATGAGTTCTGTAAATTAATGAAGCTTGTGCAGTGGGTGGTTAGATTATGGGGCAGTTTCTCATGGATCCTTATTACAATGCTCCTGTAAAATTTTAGTAATTTACATATGTACATTTTGCAGCCCACTCTACGTCCTGCAAATGTATGATTATTCCTGTTATCGAAAGGGGTTTAAACCCTCCACATATACTAAAAGACAATCAATACCTGGCTACGTCACTCTAGAAGTTCTAACATTTCTACATCATAAAACTTTTCTTGGTTTCAGTCATTAATTATTATCGAGTTAAGCACGTCAAAAAACAACCGATTTTCCTTAATCATAACACTCACTTCCATGGCCCTAAAACGTCTCATAATTGAATAATATTCAGAAAGCCCAGCGTTTTCACTGAAGTTTCGTCATGTCTTGTTATACAGTAGGAACCGTCTAAAATTGTTCAACGAAAAGAAAAAGTGTAAACCCAAATGGTGGAAATCATCATATTCTGTAAATATGAATAACAGAAAGCTACTCGAATCACAATCGTAGCTTAAATAATTGAATTAAATAGGTTGTTAACCAGTATCATTTTCAAGTAAAGCACTAATTTAAAAAGAGTCCCGTTTTACGTTTTTTTTAATGTAAGTTCTACACACACCCTTACTGTATATTTCATACTAGTAACGAGTATAATGCTGCCTACAATGAGGTAGCTGCATGTGAAATGCAAGTTTGAATCCGACGTAAACTGTACTTAACTTTACCGTTAAAATTTACGAAACTTAACAATGGCTGGAGAGTGAATGTTTAAAAATAAACCGTACAGTATGTTATTTTCTTTTTAAATCTAACTGAACCCGACCTACCTACTTGGCTAAATTTAGCTTAGCTACCCAGCATTTCGTTGAACGTCGGTTGTTAGTTAACCGAGATTATGTCGAGCAGTGAAGGCAAATCGACTGAGGAAAGTTCGAGTAACGACCGCATACTATTTCGCAGGAATGTAGGCTACAAAAACAGGAGATTCAGTGGAAGCGTCTTTGAATTACCGAAGGAAGACGAGGAAGACCTTCAGTTTGACAGTAAGTATAGCAGGTCACCCGACTGGAGTTAACTCTAGTTAACAGAGTTAACAGTACTAGTGTTCAAGGTTGTATGGTCTCACCCTCGTCATGAAACACACTGTTTCATGTTGCTATGTTGGTATCAGTCATGACTGTAATTCTTTTGGCACATATCATTCCTGGCAATTGTTTGTTATGGTCTTCATGAATTCAAATACTGGATTACCTTTGCATTATAATCTTTCACACGTCTTTTTTCATTCGCTTTAAGATCCGTTGACGTCTTTGCTCCGAATTAAATTGTCACTTGCTAATTGTAGCTGTCACAGTCAAAATCAGAAAGCGTTTATTATCGCTGAGGAAATTGTTTGTGCTTAAGACTGCACAGTGAACAGCCATAGAAAAATGATATCGTGTAAGTTTAATGTTGTGTAGCATTTAAGTACCTGCATGAGGAACTGTTTATTGTGCCTCTGTCTATGTTTTCATAGCCCTTTTTGTGGGGCAGGGCTGGGGGAGTGCACTGCCGGTTATGTTTTAGTCTGATAAGCCTCACTTATTAACATGACCGCTACGAAAACAGGAGGTGTTATTTAGAAGTTGATTGAATGTTCAGCTGTGTTTGAATGTTAAGTTAGCATATAATTAAGCGATGGCACAAGAGAATAAAGATATTTTTCAGTTGATTGCTAAAGTCATTGCTGAAGGTAAGGCAAACTTTTAACAAACTTTTAATTTGTATGTATTGTGGGGGTGGTATGTAGCCTTGTCTTCTAATCATGCACAGCATAATATATGGCCATCAGTCTTTATTGTGAACTTATGTAATATTGGGGCACACTGACTCTGGAGCCTGACCCAGGAAGCACAGAGCACAAGGCAGTGGACAGCCTGCACGGGATCCCAATATGTGGAATACAGTCAATTTGTTGGAACAGTGAGTTTGAATCTTCTTTCATGTAACTAAATGACATTCCTCTTGTGCTTCTTTTAAATGTAGCTTCGGACTCTGCTGAAAATGGCGAGGTGCTCATTTCTGGTAAACAGTACCCGTCCATCCAGGATTTCGCCTCCGCAATTCCCAACCACCTGCTGTTAGGTTCCCTCCTAGAGCACTTGTGTTTTGTCTATGAGAAAGATCAGCAGCGATCACGTATGCTTTTCAAAGGTTTGTATCCCTTTAGAAAATTTTTTTCTTGAGGGTGCATTATCTATATGCTCATGAACGCAGCAGTAATACATGACCTGATATGATATCTGTCATTTCTGCTGCAATACTTTGCCTGCTCACTCAGTGATTGGACAGCGCTTGGCAGCGATGAACCTGCTCTCTCCACTGGCCGTAAGCGATGAGTTCAGCACCGTGAGGCTCCAGCACAACAGGGCTTTTGCTGAGCTGTTGCATGCGGCCAGCACTTCCCTCTTCCAACAGGTAGTACATAAATGTGGCATGCTTGGTTTGAATTCACTTTCCATAGAGCATGTTTCAGTTACAGGTGGAGTCCCTCATTTAAAGGGTAATGGATGTTTTATTGTCATTCTAAAATAATGAGTGTTTTTCTTTGTGTCTAGGACCATAGGTATTTAAATACAGATACTCAGAGCCTAAAGACAAGGTAGGAACACTAACTTTGTGGCTAGATATTATGGCATTATTGTATTAAAATATTCAAGCTCTGTATGGTATGAATTTGTCACTGGGTCTATTCTTAAGTGTAAAATTATATGTGTATTATTTGTGTATATTATCACAAAGGTTAATCATTTAAGTAAATAATTTAAAATGTGCTGTGTATTCTGTATTGTTTTCTTGTTTAGACCAAAAGATGGTCTTTTCCAAGCTCAGACATCTCGCTACCTCAGTGAGTTTGAGGAAATATGTCGACTTGGCAAAGGATCGTATGGAAAGGTTTTTCGGGTACTGTTGTATTTTCAGATATTTTAAAAATGGATCTGATAAATGTTTATAAAGACAAATCAATAGTTTACTGGGTCATCGGTGTTGTTTGCGACTCAAGACTCGAAATTCGTTGTTGGATATGCGCAGCAGGTGCTTTGGGATGCTTTTTCGTTCGGCTAACAGTGCTGAACAATACAGACAATGCAAAACCAATATTAGGGAGAACAAAACTAGACCGTGTACAGTCAGTAGCAGATAAAGTGCAGGTGCTGTGGATATGACTATTATGGTAAATGTAGGTGCTTGAAATGCAGATATGGAAAGAGTAGTTTGTCTTGTGTCCATAGGTGAGGAATAAATTGGATGGCCAGTTGTATGCAGTTAAGAAAATTCTGATAAAGAATGTTACAAGAGAAGACTGTAGAAAGGTATGTATGTGTGTCTGTGTTTGTTTGTTTGTTTATTTATTTTGATGGACAGCCTTTCCGAGCAAATACCATCATGTTAACCGGGTACCAGAAACAGAAATCTAGCCGAAAGTCACATTTGTGAATAACTGAATGGTCAAAACTTGTGCATGTAATCATCCAGACTGAATCATTGTACCCGTGTTTTGTTGCAGGTTCTTAGGGAGGTGAAATTGCTGTCTAGCGTACAGCATCCTTATATAGTGGGTTATCACACAGCGTGGATGGAACATGTGCAGTCTTCTGAAGAAAGTAAGCAAACGTCCTGCATGTACACATTTTTATTTTATTTTTTCATTACTGTATTTACATCCGGCACACACAGTAATTTGTATCATGTTAATAATAATAATAATAATAATAATAGATACTTTATTGATCCCCGTAGGGAAGTTGTCTTTATGCCTCCCTCAACTTGCTCTTTGTAGAGTAAGTTGTCCGCAAAGGGCAGCCACCTGTTGGGGCACCCAGGGAGCTGGGGGTTAAGGGCAGTTTGAAATCTATATATGTATCTGTAATTTGAACTTGCAACACAAGAGATTTGGCTGCTGTACTTATTCAAACAGAAACGCACATTATTTTTATTACTATGGAAATTCTCGGCTTATTCTATTCAATTGCCGTGGTGTTTTCTGACTTCTGTCGCGGCATTAATAATAAATCATTATGCTACATAAGTGAGTAGAGAAGGTGTACAAATGCGTGCTAACCGCTTACTCATGATACTTCCATTACTTTTTCTTTCAGACCCAAAATCTGTAATTTCTAATTTGCCAGCACTGAAACCATCGTCAATGAAAGAGTAAGCAGATGTCACTTGTTTAAATCAGCAGCCTTTTGTATTAAAAATGCATTTTTTCAAAACAAATACTAAGGCATGAGAACCGTTTCTCATGAGTTCCTTTGGTTTTTGCAGAAGTGATGGCTCCTCTATAGTATTTGAAAGCTCCCACTGCCCAGATGCAAACATGCAAGACTCTCTGAAGGAAGCTAGCACAGCAGAAGGTGTACCTGGAAGCACACCAGAGCAGAGCGAAGCGGTGTGCCCCAAAGGCAGGAGTACTATGGAGAACTTTGTGCCTTGTGTGTTTCTGGGGGATCCGCATGTAACAGCGGTGAACGGCTGCCCCGTGGCCAATCGGGATGGGTCTGCGCTGACAGAGGGCCAGTCAAATAGGAGCAAGTTTGAGTTAAACAACTCTTATTTTGATACAGACAGTCACCAGTGCAGTGACAAGCGTACCCAAAAGGTATTACCAGCGCTCATTGTGATGCTATGACAATTGTGCATCCCATTGAACTTTGCTGAAATTATTTATGATTTACTGCTGTAATGTTTGTAAGAAGCATGTTAAGCCCATCTGGCCATTTAAAATGACCACTGTACCTAATCATATTCCTGTTTTCCTGAAACCCATATCACTGTATTGAGCAGATGCAGCTCCAGCTCATGCTGTACATCCAAATGCAGCTGTGCAAACTCTCTCTGAGGGACTGGATCCTGGAGCGGAACCAGGGCAGCACTACCCCATCAGGTAAGAGTGTCATGCTTCACACAGTCTTCTCTTTACCTCCCCCAACTCTTAGCACTTTAAAACCCATTAGGAGTTCTTCCACTTTGTCCTTGTATTTATAGACACACCTATAGATGATGATGGTGATGATGATTATTAAGTACTCACAAATAGTACATCGTGAAAGCTGCATTTTTGAAACTGAATTGAGGTTAAAGTGTGTTTTTTTTCATCACTGGACAGTCTAAACTGTCTGAAGAAAAATAACTTGATTGGTCCCACACATATCCAATATGTTTAAACATGTTAATAAAAGACAGAATCAGTTATAAAAAAGTAACATTCAAACTTGACAGTCCTTAATCCACGGCCCATTGGTGAATGTAGAGGCCCATCAGCATAATAAATGAGCATACCCATGCTGTTTGTCCTAGTTGTGTTCAGAAACGTTCAGAAACAGGTGGTAAATGTGGTAAGGATTTTTTCCCATAAATTTTAGATCCTTATGGGAGTGTAGATGTGGAAAAAACATTCAGAATTCTCCGAGCAATACTTGAAGGGGTGGACCATATCCATTCCAGAGGAATTATGCACAGAGACCTCAAGGTAAGTTCTTTGGATTTGAGTTGCACTTTCTTTAATTTCATGAGGCTGATTTCAAGGATGAGCTTGAATTTAATTAACCGGTGACACATGTAGCGAGGTCAGCTTGTACAGTTTACTCTGTGGAGTCGTTATGGATATCAGGATTTGAGCCAGGGAATGTCATCTTTGATGGCCAATCCCAGCATCTGTAGACAAAGTCAAATTTATTAGGCATCTGTCAGATATAATCTGAACCCCTCTCTATAGTGCTGATGTACATAGATTCTACATATATGCAGAAGGGTCAGGGTTTGATAGGAGAGGTGCAGTAGTACAATCCTCTGGGAGTGATACTCTGGAATCAGCAGTGTGTTGGGATGGAATCCTTGCTTATGCAGTTCAATTCAACTCAATTTTATTTATAAGCACATTTCATATTGCATTGTTTCAAAGTGTTTTACATTATCCCTGCCCAAGGCCTGCAGTGAGCAAGCCAGAGGCCACAATGGCAAACTCCCTAAAAGGAAGAGCCTTTGGGAGGAACCAGACTCAAAGGGGGAGCCCATCCTCCAGGGGCTGGCAGAAGTAGTGAAATGAGCAAGATGGCAAAGTCCCAATTCACACTTCAAATTTTAGTATTTGAGTCTCAAAGCTGGGGGCAGTCAGTTGATAGCAGGCAGGTGCTGGTGTTGCTTCTAATGGCAGGATGAACAGTGGTACAGCAGCAGGGCATACAGGAGAGACGTCACCGGGACAAGGGTGGGCAGGCCGGAAAGACGCCACAGGTAGTAGAGACGTCGCAGGCAGCAGGGTAGGCAGAATAGCTTGATATTTTGGGGTATCCTAGCAGCACAGCCCAGGAGGGGTAGGGGAATTAAAATGTTCAATTAGTTGTGTGCAAGTAGGGGAGACTAGAGGCAGTGCAAACAGGTAGGTGAGTGCAATATGTAAGCTCCAGCAGACATGACTAGGGTAGTATAAATAGGAGGGAGAGGCAAGTGGGAACGCAGGCATGGGGAGTCCCTGAAACATCAGCACTCCAATTCCACGAGGGGGTGTGAAGCTAGAGTGACAGCACTGACGGTTCAGTTCATCCAAAGCCAATGGCACCGATCCCCACCCAGCTCTACACCTCACACTATGGGTCGAACTGGGAGTGAGCAGTTAGCTAGAGCTTGAACCACAGTCCCTATAAACTAGACGAAATGTGTGTCTTTAGTCTAGACTAGAATATTGAGAGTGAACCTGAATCTTGCACATCTGCTAGAAGATTATACCACAGCTAGGGAGCTCTATAAGAGAATGCTCTGCAGCCTGCCGTAGTTCTTTCTACTCTAGGTACTAATAGATATCCTCCTCCTTGAGATTAAAGCAAGTGAGGAGGGTTGTAAAAGATTATAAGTTAGTAGCAGTATTTTGTAGTCAGTCTGAGACTTAACTGGAAGCCAGTGAAAGAAGTATAGAACAGGGCTAATATGATCACATTTTTTAGGTTTTGCAAGAACTCTGGCTGCTGCATTTTGTACCAGCTGAAGTTTATGTAAGGATCCAGATGGGCAACTAGAAAGGAGAGCATTACAATAGTCTAGTCTGGAAGTTATAAAGGCATGTATTTATTTTTCTGCATCGTGAAAGGAGAGCATCTTACAAAGCTTAGTTATGTTCAGCAGATGGTAGAATGCAGTTCTAGTAATACTTCATATGTGAGCATCAAAACATAGATCTGAACCAACCAGGACACCAAGATCTCTGACCACTGTGTTAAGCTGAGTAGGAAGACCACCAAGGTTGAGGTTGTCAAACTTATTTCGAGCAGCCTTAGGTCCAGCTAGCAGTACTTCTGTTTTTTCTGTGTTTAACAAGGGATTTTTTTGCCAACCAACACTGGATATCTGGTAGACAGTCCTCTAATCCAGAGAGCTGCAATGCATCATCTGGTTTAACAGATACATAAAAAACTGTGTATCAGCAGCATAACAATGGAACCCAACATCATGATTTTTGATAATGTTACCAAGTGTGATAATGTTAGTTGCTCCATGTGAACTCCTAAGAACCAGTACATATCTTCCTTCCCATGATACATTTGATTTAAATTTCTACATGGCAAAGTATATCGCTTGTAATATTTTAAGAATTACAAACCAGGTTGTCCCAGTTATCCATGTACTTTACATATGTGGAGAATCCATCCATTTTCCACTGCTTATCCGGGGTCAGGGGCAGCAGTCTTAAGCAGGGATGCCCAGACCTCCCTCTCACCAGCCACCTCCTCCAGCTCCTCCGGGGGAATACCAAGGCGTTCCCAGGCTGGCCGAGAGATATAATCTCTTCAGCGTGTCCTGGGTCTGCCCTGGGGCCTCCTCCTAGTTAGACATGCCTAAAAACACCCCCCCAGAGAGCCGTCCAGGAGGCATCCTAGATAGACATCCGAACCACCTCAACTGGCTCCTTTTGATGCGGAGGAGCAGCGGCTCTACTTTGAGCTCCTCCCGAATGTCTGAGCTTTATTTTACTTGTTGAGAAGAGAATTTTTTTCAGAACATTTATTATTTTTCCGAACATAATCAATGGCTAACATATTTTTGGTCAAGATTGTAAAACAGTAAGGATCTGAAGGGCAAGTCATTTAAATTACAGCTGTCTGAGGTATCATTGTGTAAATAACCCGAATTAATATATATTTACATATCGTTTCATAAAGGGGATGAATTATAACTCGTAGCTTCAAGCTTATCTAGGCTAAGCCAGCATCCACAAACATGAAGCGAGGCGGGGCTTTAACCAGTAGGCCTTTTTATCTTTTCCCTACAGTTTTTTACCAAGTCATGTTCACTCGGAAAGGTAACCGAGGTTATTCAAAACCATGTTAACTAACCTAAATCACTTTTTTTTTTCCAGAGTATTGCTTGGCCAGATATTTCAAATGTATTTTCAAGCAATGCGCCAAGATCTACTCTTAATGCATAAGTATATCAACACAGCATTTATGATTACCTGTTTGTGGATGGTGATG
The DNA here is from genome assembly GCF_048594095.1 of Paramormyrops kingsleyae. Taxonomy (NCBI): domain Eukaryota; kingdom Metazoa; phylum Chordata; class Actinopteri; order Osteoglossiformes; family Mormyridae; genus Paramormyrops; species Paramormyrops kingsleyae. Next base: position 18,917,201 of record NC_132801.1, on the reverse strand, counting down.
CATAACATATGTAGTTTTTATATCTGAACTGTTTGTTAACAAAATGGTGTTAATAGGTTTGTGGATGTTAAACTTCTCCTTTAGCTATTGGAACATGCAACTGAAGTTCCCGTTAATCTTATTCAGTATGGTGTCACACAATTAGTGTTATTCTGGTCTATGGTTTGGTTATAATTTGAACAACACCTGATATGAAATGATACTTTAATATAACCGATCAGACAGACTTTCCGACATGAAACATTCAGCGCAAAAAGCAACAAATTTGCAAAAGATGACCATAATGAAGATAAAAGTTTTAAACCCATTTCATTACCATATCAAAGCTCATGATCACTTGTTACTACTCTGTGGTGCATTTCCTTATTTAATTTCAATAATGACATGCTTTGTTTTTCAGCCTAGAAATATTTTCCTACATGGATCTGACTGCCACGTGAAGATCGGAGACTTTGGGCTTGCATGCAGAGACATAATAGTAGATGCTCAAGATTGTGAGCCCAGTGCCAGTTGTAAGATCTCTATTAAAAATCTCTTTTTAATTAACCAGTTCCTAATAGATTATACATTTGTGTGATGTATTATTGTTGAGATAGCGTCAAACCACATAGCTAACAATAACATTGCTATTAAGGTTACTTCTCTATTATTAAATTATCAACATTTTGACAGGCGTGCCATGCCTATTCCAGGAGAACTGGGGCAGTGACCTTTACAACAGCAGCACTGCAATATCATTTTCTCTTCCAGGTTCCTTTCACACCACTGGAGTAGGAACATTTGTATATGCTGCACCAGAACAACTAAAGGGCTCCAACTACGATTCAAAGGTATGGCCTTTATATCTTTAAACACAAGGTTTTATTTAGACAATAATAACGAGCATGCAAATTGTCCTACAATGTAAATAGTTATCTGCCTCTGTCCTCTCCAGTCTGATATGTACAGCATGGGGATAGTTGCTGTTGAGCTCTTCCAGCCTTTTGGGACCGAGATGGAGCGTGTGCATACACTGGAGAATGTCCGCCGAGGGAAGGTCCCCAGTGGCTTCTCAGAGCGGTGGCCCACACTTAGCGGTTACATCAGTCAGCTGACCAGCCCGGAGCCCTGCCAAAGGCCTAGTGCAGCCCACCTACTGCAAAGTGAGCTCTTTGATGGCAAAAGCAGGGTAAGTCTCCTGATTTCCCAAGCTTAAAGTGAGAAGACTGCTTTGATGTAAAGTAAATTTTACCCAATTTGGAAGATTTTAATTGAAGACTTTAAAGTGCATTTGAGTCCTTTAGTAAGTTTAGTAAATATGAATTTAAACTGCTGGGAATCCTGTAAATCTGTCCCATAACATCCATCTAGAGTGGCTTGTCTGTACATAAATTTAAAGAGGCCGAGTGAATGGCAAGCATTTTAAAATGAAACACTCAAATTTTATTATGATTGTTTCATGACAGGCATAAGTCGGTCAAACATGAATAGTACTACTTTGCTTACCATAAAAATTCTGTTATACAGTAGATGATTTGGTGTAGAACACTTAATATAGAGCACATTCACTTTTTAGTCTACATAAATTTCATGAATGTCAGTGTCACAAGAATTTCATTGTGAAATTTCAGTACTTGTTTAATATGCTATTTGTTATATTCAAATTTTTTGTAAATTTTTGTTTACCTTCTTAGAATAATTTTAGTTTGTTTTTCTCATTAGAGAAAAAACTGTAAAAATTGTTTGTTATTGTTGTTATGAAAGTGCAGTTAGGGTTTTCAACAGGATTAGCATTCTTTAAGAAAAGTATCTGACTAATTCACACTAACATCTAGACCAGTTTTTTCCAACCTGGTTCTCTGGAACCTATCAGGAGCTGGGGGGAGCAAAAACATGTACTGTAAGGGGGATCCCCAAGGACTGGGTAGGGAAACATTGATCTAGACCAAATTTTATCAGTAGCAAGCATTACAGGGACAGTTAGGGTCAGAAACCCAAAAGAATATAGCATGCTGCATGTTTCCTAATGTCAGCTTGACAGTGTTGGAATATTCTGTTGCTGACATGTAATCATTTTCCTTTGTATGTTCAAAATATGCTGCAAAGAAAAATGACCTTGATGTTGTTTTGGATCCTCTTGACTGAATGAAAACCAACGCAGAAACTCTGTGATGTGGTGTCTCATGCATTTTGCCCTTTAAGGTTATCCATAATTTGCAAAGGAAAGTTGAGGAGCAAGAGGAAGAGATTATGCAGCTGAAGAAGCAAATCAGTGAACTGCAGATCACTCAGGATGCATTACAACAGGCGGGTCCAACCTGAACAGAGCCTGTAAAACTCCACTCATTCATTTTGTTTACTTATGTAAATAATTTCGTGCAAATGGTTCTACATATAACATTCTCTGTATTTAACTATGTGCTTTATTACCTTTTAAAAAGTGTAAAATGTGAAACTATTCACCTTGTAATAATTTTTCTTTTGCTTCCGTGATTAAAAAAAAAAACCTCATTCGGTGCAAGTTCTTTGCCTATGTGTTTTACTTTTTCGAACCACACGACGGCGTTTGTAGCATGCGTAGACCAAACAATTTTCGCAGTCCACTTTCAATACAGTACAGTAGTCTTTCGATTGTTGCAACTGAAAACCTGATGATGTCTAATTGCATATTTACATAACCAAAGCAGAAAATTATAATTACCTAGATACGTTTTAGTTGTTCAAGCTTTGCATAGACTGCGACTAAATTAAACGAAAAAAAAATTCACATTACAGAAACAAATGCGATATCAGTTTTTAATCCTTAAAGATACATTTTGCTCAAAACCATCGTAAAATTGATCGCTAACTTATTACAAGATACGGTTTTTTTTTTCTTTCCTGAACAATGAAAATACTTAACTGCGATCTTGACAGCCGTAAAAGGCTTTACCGGCTACTGCTCTCATCTGCGGATTTTTTTTTCCTGACATCTGGTAATTTCAACACTTTTCTACATTAAATTAAACTCATATGCGTTTCGTATCATTGCAACACAAACCGATATCTACGACTCAAGTACCTCGCACCATCTTGCTAGTACTCCGTTCCCGATCGTTTCACCAATTCTTCCGTCTCGGAACAGCAGCAGAAACTGCTTTAATACGCAGATACCCGGATGTACCCGTGGGGGAATGTACGTCATTGTTCACCGCCGGACGCCCGCTGGATAGGGGGATGGACAGATACGGCCACAATAACTAATACATTTACAAAATAACAGGTAAGGACTTTATTTAATAAAAATACAACACAGTCATCATTTTGCTCGAAAATATGGCTTGTCTAATTTGAGTTTAAACGCGTGCCTTCTTAGCTAACTGGGCTTTTCGCTGTTAGTCCGCGGTTCAATGTCTCTCGTCTATTCGCAGTAAGTGTGGCTTAGGAGAGCGTACGTGCTCGCCGGTGAATTTAAAATACTGGGCCCCTCCTTCGTGAAACCTTAAACCGGTGACCGAATTGAACTACATAGCTATCTGTTTATCTGGCACCGAGTCTACGTCGAGTCAAACGACTTAATTTACTGGGTCGGCGTGCGCGTTTCTGTCTCTGAGTCGCCCCCCGTTTCACACTTCGCTCGTAGCCGTCGAGCTAGCCGGTTACTCACGCTATGTGACCACATTGGCTCCGCATAATGTCCATCGTGTCACGGCGGTGCGGCTTCATTGTTACGTCTCGCCGTTACCATGGCGTTTGCAAATGCCCTGCGCACGTTTAAGGTCCGATCTCCCGCGCCTTCGCAAGCTTACATTTTACTACTGTCGGCTAAATATTAATAATGGCGACTATTATTACATTGACTTAATTAAATACCTCCCCCGACGTTTTCTTTTCGTGTGAACTTTACTAATTTAGCAAGCTACTGAAGTACAGGCCTAAGTGCAGCGAGCTACCCAAGTAAGGCTTCATTTTAATTGTACATGTAGTGTACGTACTGTAATAAATGCTTTTTCCCCGGAGAATTCGATAAACTAAGCTATTCATCATTTCCCCCTTAAACTTACGTCTTTCGGTATTTTTCTTAATTAAAGGATTAACTGTATAGATCGAAATTCTGTGTACATGCCTGCAAATTAAATAAAACTGAAGATGGACACCAACCGTAGCAACATACAAGTTGTCACTTCCTTAAATGTAGACTTAGCCGCAATATTTGTCTTGTTATATCAAGCGTCATTAGGATTGTTAATTTATGTTTTTGAATAATCTGGTTTATTTGGTGAGCATGGTCGTATAACTACGATAAGCTAGTATATACCTGGCATGAATTAGGTTTCACATTCATTTTTTACTGTATGTCACGTGTCCTTAGTTTTTTAACAATATGGGAAATATGCTTACTTCATTTATGAACTATAAAATTGAGCAAAAAGCTGTAAGTCGTATATGGTTGCTAAACCAGTTGAAAGTAATATGGCGAAAAGTCCTATATTAGTAAAAAAAAAAAATTCCTTCCCTATTTTATAACGATAGTATTTTCTTAAATTAAACCGCCTGCGTCCTGTGAATTTCTTTCGTGTGTACTGGTTGACTGGGGAGCTAATAATGGCAGAGGATGGGTCCTTGTACAGAGTGAATGCAGTTTACCTGTGTCGTCAACACAGGGTATCTGGGTCTCTCCAATACACTGTAAAGTTCTGCTTCATTCCTAAGGTGGAATTGAGGTGATTGAGTTTAATTGTGACTGAAATCAGTGGATTTCTCGACCCACCAAATTTCTTCATTTGACCACTTAATGGTTACTCGTATTTAAACTTTACATACCATTTTATTTTTACAGTCTTGGCTTAAAAATAGTTGTTTGCATGTTCTCTTTGGTAACTGTCAGTTATTGTTTGAGTAACTTGAAGAAAGATGATAGATTTTAAATTATCAAAAATGTTTTTTCGGTGCCTAAGAGGAAAAAGTGTCATGGTGTTCTGGTTTAGATGCATTTTTGCAGGTATGTGAACTTGTAACTGGGAAACAATTTCTTAAAAAAGCATTTACTCAAAACTACAAGACAATCTGTGTCACTTTTTAGTATTTAAAATCCAATAGTCATGTTTGCAGAAACGTGTACATGTGGCACTCAAGCACCCCCTGTTGCTGGCTGGCTGGCTGTAGAGCATCTTCATTTCCCTCCAAAAATGTGCACAGTAGGTCCCCAGCATGTGTGGGTGCATTAAGTAAATGCCATCATCCATGTTTTAGATTGCTTAATTCTGCACATTTCATCCATTATAAATCGAGTTCAGCTTATAATATAGTGCATTTCAGATGAAAGGGACTGGCTCTAGGAAACTAATTCCTAAATAGTATCATGTTAGACTAAATGTAGCAAAGGTATTAGTTTGTTCATTACGCTGTGCTATACTGACTTGGGGATATGTTATATAGTTTATAAAGAAAGTTGCGTAACCTGTATGCTTTCCATGCGAACCATTGCAATAGCTTTTGCTTACGACATTTTGAAGTATGTGACGTGCATGGTCATACTTCAGGTATTCTTTGGTTGTTTAAGAATACAAAAAGTTCGTTTGAACATAATCCACAGAAACATAGGCAGGACAAACAAACAGGCCACCAGACTAGGGAACATACCAGATGGGATGTTTTCCATCACAGGTCACACACTTACATGCACAATCACACACTATGGACAATTTAGAGACATTAGTTTGCCTAACTACATGTTTTTGGACTGTAAGGTACCCCACTCAAATGTGGGGAGAACATCCTTGGTCCAGAATACTTTGAGAGATAAGATGAAGAGATGTTTCTTTAAAACAAATTATAACATTTATGCTGAAATTGTGTTTATCTGGATTTTGTGCTTCAGATAATGGATGTCCTGTTCTGTCTCATTAGTTTCTATGTGTAGCTGCATCTTTTTTTCTGTTTATTGGCCATGTAACTGTCAGCTGTCCACAATTCAGGATTAAATTTGACTGCTGTACAGTCCAGTAAGTAGAGCGGCATATCAGCCTCTTCTACTTCAAATGTAACTGTAGCATAATGTTTCACTAAATTAAACCATTGTTATTAGAAGATTTGACCACAGAATTCAGAACACAGGTAATTCAAAAGACCCCTCCGCATATTATCAGATTACCCACATTGTTCAAGATGGCACTGCAAATTGTATAACAGTATTATTTCATTTATATAAAGCTCAGTGTGTTCGATATTAGTTTTCCTAACTGACTTAAGATATAACTGCCAACTGGTGCCAAAAATTAGTAGTACAGTATTTTTAAAGATTCTGGAGATTTCACGGTATTTCATAGTATTTTTTTCCCAAGTTCACCTTTACCACAGCAACAAACGTTTACATCAGTCTATGTTATGAATGTCTTTAAAAAGGTGTGTTTTTATTAATTACTATAAAAAGTAATTTACATTTAGCTCAATAGTATAACCAACATATTTTATTGGATTAATAGACAGCAACATGTTTTATTAATTATAACTGTATATTTTGCTCCATAGTGGCATATTTTATTAATTATTATTGTATGTATAGCTTGGTAACAACATGCATGTTTAACCGGCATGATTTCAATAATTATTACTGTGTTCAGTAATGGTAAGGATTTTGCTTTACCGATATGCATTTAATTGCAAACCTAATTATGTTGCACATTGTCCAGATTTTCAGGCATGGACTGAAGTAATAGCTATTGGCCTAAATAATGTAATGCTGAACAGTTCTGTATGGAGAATTGTTATAACTGTTAGTAAGAAGGGTACACACAGTTAACAGGGGACCCCTCTCAATACACTCTGCTCAACCATCCATAGTGCTTCTAGCAGCAAACAGTATTGTATAATTTGGGGCATATTGAAGTGTTACAGCTGGTGTTTCAGCTATGCTACGGTATGGCATTATATGAAAGATACATAGCATACGGAAAATTAAAACCGGTATGCTGGATGAGCTGGTACACTGTCCAGCACTACCAGCATTTTTGTATTGTATTTTTCTTACAGTGGAGGAGATACTTAGTTATTTAAAAGACCCATTTAACTAATTTATCTAAAAAATTTATCGGTTATTCTGTTGTGGATTTGTACTATGGGTATTTTAATTCATTTATCCTAGGAATAATTAATAGCAGCTATTTACCATACAAAAAAATGAATAATAACAATAATCGATACTTTATTAATCCCCGTGGGGAAATTGCCTCCTTAAACTTGCTCTTTGCTGTTAATGATTCCTTTAAAATAAATACCACTATTAGTTCATAATTGTGCGGTATTGTATGATTACCCAGATCTTAGAGGGTGATGGAGTTTATGGTAAGAGGCTTGTGGTTTTATGCTGGTTTTCAACTCTTCCAACTGGACGCTTGATTCTTTTGAACTGCACCCAACCCCAGATCCAATGTTGCGCGTGTTTTTTTTTAAAATTATTATTAAAGTGGTTAATAAAATTGTTTGATTTAATGCTGCATGGAGATGTATACTGCTCTCGTGTAGAACTTGATGGGGAAAAATGTGCAGAGTAAGCATCTCCTTAATGTCACGGATGTTTTATTTTTCAGCAATGAACAATGACCATAGTTGACAAACCATCAGAGCAGTCTGACCCTGAGTCAGGTCAGCTCAAGCTCTCAGGCTCCCTGTTGTCATTGACCCCTGGTGATATGGATGGAGGCTCTGCTAACTGGGGCATAGGCTCCCCACCCTCAGATACCTCCAAAGCAAAGACCTGTGCGGAGCCCACCCCTGGAGCTGCTGTTTACAGCAGTGGCACAGCGGCCACAGGAGACAGACAGAAGGAGCAGGGTGAGTGGCATAACCTGTCAGCAGCCTGAATTTATTTATGGACAATGCCATGATTGTTAAGATACTTGGTTTCCTCTTCTTGGGTCCCTGTGTTTTCTGTCACACAATCACCACTCTGACACTTAAGGAAAATCTTTGCTGTTGTCCCTTGAGTCTTCAGGCTTTCTAAATCCTTTTAAAGTTACTTTTTGTGATTTTGGCTATTTATACATGCTCCCCTTTTTATCTTCTCCACTCACAGTGGTGACCGGCGGTGATGGTATTGCTCTCCCGCAGAAAGTCCTTTTCCCTGCGGAGCGAATCAGTCTGCAGTGGAACCAGGTCCATCGCATTGGAGCAGGACTCCATAACCTGGGCAACACTTGTTTCCTAAACTCTGCCCTGCAGTGTCTCAGTTACACTGCTCCCTTTGCGAACTACATGCTCTCCCGGGAGCATTCAAAAACATGTACGTTTCTAGAGTAAGACTTTGGAGTAATTCCAGTGCTTGGTTTCTGCACCAGGTTTCAATTGACCTTTTTTTTTAAAAAAAAAAATCTCCCTGCAGGTCATGAACCCAACTTCTGTATGATGTGCATCATGCAGAATCATATTATTCAAGTCTTTGCCAACTCTGGAAATGTCATAAAGCCCATTGGTGTTCTCAATGAGCTAAAACGTAAGTGCCACGGCTATGCATGGATTCACACCCTTATGCCATGTCAGATAATTGTGTGTGTCAGTGTCATATTACTGCCTTAGGATGAATGTTTGTCTCTCTTTTGGCTTTGGATTTTTTTGCAGGAATCGCAAAGCATTTTCGCTTTGGAAATCAGGAAGATGCTCATGAGTTTTTGCGGTACATAATTGATGCTATGCAAAGGTCGTGCCTCCCTGGAAATAAGTAAGTTGAATCGTACAAAGATATTTTGATTTAATCAGCATTTTAGGATATTTATATTCTGTCACTATGTAATTGTAATTCCTTAATCCTTCTCATGATTTTCTCACATTAGCAGTAGCTGTTCTGTTGCGTTTGAAAACACAGTTGATATGCAGATGCTTCTTGCTTTATGATGGTTTGATTTATGATATTTCAACTTTGTCATGGACTGATAGTGGCGCACATTCAGTAGTCAGCTTTGATTTATGACCTATGCCCGGCTGGCGATATGCTATCGATACTTTCCATCGATGCCGGGAGATGGCAACTTCCGCTCAGCCACACTTCCAACCTCCGTAGCGATCGTGAGCATAAACATCATATACAGTGTTTAACAACGTACCGTACAGTGTTTTTATTTTTCCTGTGTTTAGCTGAATTAGTAAATACTGGTATTAATTATAGTAATTGTTATTCATTGAAAGTGCCTATTTGTTTACTCATCATATATTCTTACTTGACTTATGTAACCGCACTGTCAGCAAAGAGCACCTTTATACGTGTCTTTTTCTCTGCAGATTAGACAGGCAAACCCAGGCAACTACATTCGTCCATCAAGTTTTTGGAGGCTACCTAAGATCGAGAGGTAGGCTTTCTTCTGCTGGTAATAATACAATGTCATATTTAACTAGATAAAACTGTTGCTATTGCACTATAGAAGGGTAATAAGTGTTTGGTGGTTCATTTGGAATGGATAAAGGTTACACACGTTTAAGACATCACTGTCCATTCCAGTTGGCCCCTGTGGCTTGTGTTGCTAATTTTCAGTATTTTCTTCCCAGTGAAATGCCTGAACTGCAAAGCAGTCTCTGATACATTTGACCCCTTCCTGGATGTTGCTTTGGAAATAAAGGTAACTTGCACACATTTGGACACAACAGCAAAAGAAATGCGTTGTGTCACAGCAATCAAATGCCCTTTATTGCACTGGAAGCAGAAAACATGATTTTCCCCTCCAGTAGTCAGTAAGTAGTGATAAAGATTTGTCTTGACTGGTCTTTGCATTAATCAAATCTGTATGATTTTGCTTTCCGGCAAACATCTAGACTGCCCAGAACATCACCAAAGCACTGGAGCAGTTTGTTAAGCCCGAACAACTGGATGGAGAGAATGCCTACAAGTGCACCAAGTAAGAGGCGATTGTCATTAATGTTGTTTGTCTGTTCTGAAGATTGTCTTCTGCAATCCATATTTTTGTTAGTTACAGGCTTTATCAGTAGGTTAACGGTTATTCAGAGCAGTTCTTCGTACTGTTGGGTTTAATTCAAAGTAACTTCGATGCAAAGGAGAGTGTAATACATATTTTATAATTTTTTTTATAGGTGTAAAAAAATGGTACCGGCCTCTAAGAGATTCACAGTTCATCGCACCTCCAGCGTGCTGACCATTTCCCTGAAACGCTTCGCAAACTTCAATGGTGGAAAGATTGCTAAGGTAGGGCTATTCTCAGCATTCTTTTCTTAAAAGAATCTTCGCATCATAAAATACAATTTATAACAGTGTATGTGGGCTTCAGATCTCTAAAAAGGAATGTTACTGACAAAAAAGCTATAAAAAAACTCATTCCTAAATAATTTATGAAACCTGATGCCTCTGGTCTGAGCATCTTAACTGAGTAACTCAAGCAGGGGTTTCTTAAGCGATACAAATAGATTGGCCATTAGGATATTTATGTTGGGAAATCAAAGCACTTTGTACCTTCTGATAACTCATACTTCCAAGCAGTGTAGGAAATTGAAAAAAATATTTGGGGGCAACTTTTGCCTCCACCGTCTAAAAAATGGGGGTAAATGGCCACTTTTTAAAAATAGTAATTAATGCATACAGTTTGTTTTTAATGTGGAATAAGCCTAGTTAAAATGCATATAGTAATCATCACCTTGTGCCAACATGAGTAAATAAAAAGTTCCAAAAAGTGTGCAATCTCAATATGTGTATAGAATACCATCTATATGTGTATAGAATACCATCTATATGTGTATAGAATACCATCTATATGTGTATAGAATACCATCTATATGGTAAGAGAGAGAGGTATGTGAGAGAAAGCAGGAGACCATTCTAACTAGGCTTTTATTTGGCTCTTAATAGCCGTTGTGTGTATATATATGTGTAACGTACTAGTTTATATATAAAATGAAAACTTTATCACAGTCTTTCAAATGAACTACTTTTTCTATTTAAACATCTTCTGAAACTGTTGAAGGTTTATTAAAAATATTTGGGAAAATAAGGCAGTATTTTAGAACTGTAAATGTGAACAGGTCCCTTCAATAAAATAAAACAAATATTTCAAATTACAATTTTTAACCTTTGAGCCATTCGGCAATGTTTTATAACAAAATGAGACAAGTACCAGTTATTTTTCACCTCCATCAGCTGTCCCATGGGTCAGTTACCGAGTGGTTTTATTTTAGCGGTCAGTTCTGAGAGTCTGTGTGGCATCACGGCCCAATCTCTCACATTGTTTGTAATCAGGAAGGAGTACTATTGGTTTTAACACAAAATAAAATGTATGTTGATATAAACGTTATTGTGTCATTCTGTGTCACGTTTTGAAAATATATCTATATACTATGAAAATTCATTATATTACACCAGGCAACAGTCAGTGTTGTCAATGGGTGGGTGGCGAAGCCATGAATAAGCAGACAATCCGTAGCCTTGTCCCTAGCAGAGAGAGGCTTTTTTATTATAAAGTTAAATTGGCCTCTGCCAACTAGCGTTACATAGTAAGTAGCATGTAGTTACAGTTACATGTTACATCCCCCCCCAATCCCCAAGATGTTTGCCCCTCTATCACAGTATTTAGGGCCATTGTTGCCCTTTGCTCCCATTAATTTCTTACGCTACTGCTTCCAAGTCTGTCTTCCATTAGATAGCATGAAGTATTTGTGTTCCCCAGGATGTGAGGTACCCTGAGCACCTGGACATGCGTCCATTTATGTCTCAGTCTCACGGAGAGCCCTTGAACTACCTTCTGTATGCTGTGCTGGTTCACTCGGGGTTCAGCTGCCACGCTGGACACTACTACTGCTACATCAAGGTTAGTCCTGTGGGCTCCAGTCATTGCTTTGCCTTGAGATGTTTTGATCCAAGCTCAGCATGAGTTTGTGGTTGAAAACCCTCTGCTTTGTTCCAGGCCAGCAGCGGTCAGTGGTATCAGATGAATGACGCTTCAGTCACTGTCAGCGACATCAGAACGGTCCTCAACCAACAAGCCTATGTCTTGTTTTACATCCGGTGAGATGCTTGATATTTTTTGTCAGACCTCTATGTGAATATCTGGGATGTGTGGCACTGTAACATATATTCATCGCATGGGTGTTGCAGATCCCTAGACTTGAAAAATGGAGTGGAACACAACCATTCCAGTCGAATGCCTGGCCAGTCCTCCCCACGGCCCATTCTTGCACCTCGACCAGCCGGGCCCCAGCCGTCCTCCACCGGCTTCATCGGGCCTCAGCTGCCCCCCCACATGGCCAAGGTGCAGTCCCATTAACCGTGTTTGCCTTGGCCACTATGGGAATCAGTTTGTGTGTTTTTGCAGTGGAGTGGAGCAAATGCTAGGATTCCTTAATGGAGCTTAATTAGATAATAAATTGCTTTAAAAATATAACTGACTTTTCAGGGGAGGAATTTCCCCTGAGGACAGTAATGGCTCATAAAAAATCAACTGTTTATTGAATTTTTTTGTTAGCAAAATCATGCTTGTGCCAATTTCATGCTAGTTACAAAGACTGTGAAGGTGTACACAACCAGTACTAGTGTGTCTACGTTTGGGTGTCTGTATGTGCAGAACTCCCCACACATAAATGGGACCGGCTCCGTTCGAGGGTTACCCTCCAGCTCGAAGCCCGGCAGCAGCCTCGCGAGCAGAACAGGGTCCAGCATTCCTTCCAGTTCCCTGGCCTCCCAGGTGCTTAATCGGCCCACCAGGATCCCCGAGTCTGCCAAGAGGCAGAAGCTGTCCTTCCTCATCGGTCAGGGGAAGACAGTGCGGCCTCCCGGGAGCCAGCCAGCCCTTCATTACAACCCCAGCTGCTCGTCATCCATTACCTCCCAGCTACAAACACAACCCTCATCGTCCACTGCCACTGCCTCCTCTTCCTCCTCACGGTCTACCTCAGAGAATCTGCCAGCTGCAGTGTCCCGGCCCAGCCTTCCCCCCGTCTCCCAGGGCTCCCATATGAACGGCACGTCCCATAACCACTGTGCCGCTTTCCTGGTGCCCTACGGCCAAGAGTCCTCTGAAGAGTCCGACCAGGAGGGAGGAGCCATGGAGAACGGCCTTGCTGGGCCTCATGGCACGCCTGCTGTAAACGGGAACAGCAGGGTTATTGCCACGGAGACCCATGTGTGGGAGAATGGCTCGGGACCATCCCATAATGGCACTAGACCAAGCCAGAATGGGCTACACAAGGTCAATGGTGTCAACCATAGTGAGAAGGTAATGATGTCTTACCCTTGTTATTATCTGCTGCAGGTGAGAAAATGGCCACATGGCAATAAGAGGTAGACAATGGTGATACAAGACAGTATTGAGTGGTATTATAGAGTTTCTGCTATATTATTTTCACAAATGCCAATGAGGCACTTATTCCCTTTGTTTAATTATTAATGAATATTGTTGGTGCATATTTATACCTCAAACATACCGATACTTGTGAACTCTTAGGGTGTTGATTCAAGTAAAATCAATTCTCCATACCCAGTTTTTATTTTCAAATTAAATCAGGTGTTCAAGAGTATGGATATTGGTGTTTTGCAGGTCTCTCCTGAGGCACTGGGCCTGAGTTGTTCTCAGAATCCGTCTCCCAGTGTGGCCGACGGCAGAGATGCCCCAGCCAGTGTTAAAGAGACCCTGGACACAAACCCCGTGGAGATTGTGCCTGGGTATGGAATGTTTTAGTATTTGTTTTTTGCCTTTTACAAGACATTGAGGAAATGAAAGAGTACAGGGGCTCTTAGTTATTTACATGATACTGATAGTCCTAGTGTGTAGGACATTCACTTGTGAAGCATATTAACAAGTCTACATGCAATCTTTGGCTCTTATTAAAAGTTTATTTGTATGATGTTTTCCAGCAAAGAAGCATTGCTTCCTATACCCTCCTCCTCCCAAATGGGTCAACCCCACAGTTGTACCTCTGTCCAAGACAACAATGCCTCCACTAATGGAACAAGGGCTAGCAGTCACTTGAATGAGCTCACCGACCCTGTGTCCAGTGTGGCCTCTGATCCCGGTCTGACATCGGATAGAAATACTACGACTGAGGTTAAAGCTAAGCCGCTTGATGTGGTCTCTCAAACCCCTGGTTATGTTTCTCAAAACAACGCTGTCACCTTGATGGATGCTGCCGGTGCCTCTAACCACGGCTCCACAGATGCTGGTTCCATTAACAATTTGCCGTCTGGCCCAAGCCTAGTTTCTGGAAGTGACCTTTCTAGAGTGAAGGAGAGCACAGAAACTGCAAAAGCAGCATGGAGAAACACCTCTGAAAGCAGCGGCCATATTCCCAGGTTAGAGAGCAAAGGGGAGTCTAAGGAGTCCAACCCAAGACACATCGCCAGGGAAGGAAAGGGGGCCGTGGACAAAGCAGTCCACCTCTCTAGAAACTGGGATCGAGGGCCTGAGAAACACCGGCACCGCCGGGAGAGAAGCCGGGTCCGGAGCAGGGAGAGGAGCCGTGAGAGAAGCCGGAACCGAAGCCGGGACCGGAGCAGGGAGAGGAGCCGGGATCGGAGCAGGGAGAGGAGCCGGGACCGGAGCAGGGAGAGGAGCCGGGACCGGAGCAGGGAGAGGAGCCGGGACCGGAGCCGTGAGAGAAGCCGGAACCGGAGCCGTGAGAGAAGCCGGGACCGGAGCAGGGAGAGAAGCCGGGACCGGAGCAGGGAGAGGAGCCGGGACCGGAGCAGGGAGAGGAGCCGGGACCGGAGCCGTGAGAGAAGCCGGGACCGGAGCCGTGAGAGAAGCCGGGACCGGAGCCGTGAGAGAAGCCGGGACCGGAGCAGGGAGAGCAGCCGTGAAAGAAGCCGGGACCGGAGCCGAGAGAGAAGCCGGGACCGGAGCCGAGAAAGAAGCCGGGACCGGAGCTGGGACCGGAGCCGCTACAAGCATGACCGGAGCTACCGCTCTTACAGGGACAGGTCTCGCAGTCGGGACCGACACCACAGGGATAGGGAGGTAGAGAGACGCTGGGATCGCTTTGGACACTACAGCAGGGAGCACTACCACCGGTCCAAAGAAGACCGAGACCGTAGACTCGGTGAACACGACCATGATTATGACAGGCTCCTGGGGTACCGTCGCCGGGAGGAGCTCGGCAGCCAGAGGCGCCGTTCAGAGGAGGGACGAGGACGGGGGCACCACACTCAGGACGGAGAGCACGGTAGAGCCAGGCACTCGCCCCAAACCACTGCATCGCCACCCCCTGGCCACGGCAGAGGCTCCCATGTGCGACTACCCATACAGGACCAGCACTCTGAGGACCGTCGCACCAAGAAACACAAAAAGTCCAAGAAGAAGAAAAGAGCAAAGGACAAGTATCGGGAGCATTGGTAAGTTTATGTGACAGAGGGCCTTAAGTATCAAATACATACACACATAGTTCAGTGGTCCATTGCTAAAGACAATTCATGCCAATTTCTTGCCATGCTTAGGTCATGGCTGGCTACTTTTATTTAAATGAAGGAAAACAAACACATTTTAAAAGGAAAACACATTTTATGCAAATAAAAAAATGCTGATTTATTATTTAATAAAGGACATTTTTTCAAGTCATAATTTTTCATATTTCATATCGTGATCAATATCATACCTTGTTACCTCATTACATCCCTGGGATACAGTGAATTTTATGATTTAGTTCTTGATTATATTTAATTTGGCAACAGAATGCACAATTCACACTTAGAAATATTTTTGTCAAAGTTATTAAATAAAACAAAGAATCAGGCTGTTGTTAATCATGTTGACAGTGGATGTCATCCTGTAGGGTAGTGGCATAGCTTTTGTTTGAGCAACATGGCCATTATACACTGCCTGGCCAAAAAAAGTCACCATTTGAATTCAAATCTGCATGTACTTAAGAGCCAATGATTATTACAGCTCAGCAATGTTACGCAGCAATAAAGTGAAGTCGGCTGAGTACCTGAATCTACTGAATGGCCAGGTTATCCCTTCAACCGATTTTTTCTTTCATGCATGGCATGGGCATATTTCAGGACAAGAATGCCAAGATTCTTCAGGCTTGGACTGTCAAACAGTGGTTCAGGGAGCACGAAGAATCATTTTCACACATGAATTGGCTTCCACAGAGTCTTAACCTTAACCCCATTGAAAGTCTTTGAGACATGCTGAAAAAGACTTCACGGAATGGTTCGACTCACCTTAAACCAGTACAAACCCTTGACGAGAAATGCAAATCTGGGTGAAAAAAGTATTGATGCTGCACAAGCATGTGGAAACAATGCATTAACGAATATGTACCATAATCAAAGCTAAAGGCCGTCCAATGAAATAGTAAAGTGTGCAACCTTTTTTTTTGGCCAGCGGTGTATTTTCCTACTCATAGCATACTCAAACAGTGTTGCTACAACACTAAACACATTTTTCCAATGTTAATTGAAATGTATTGATACAAATATTTTATTTAATGCTTAGTAGTTGATAAAAGGGAAAAATTATCAGTATCGGGATCAGACCAGAAAAAAATATATTGTGCCACTTTATTATTATTATTATTATTATTAGGGATTCTGTCGTGTGGTGTAATGCAGTGCTGTCATTTATTGATGCTCTATGGGCCAAAATAGGGTACATTTTTGATTCAAATGGGTTCCTCCTGCTAATACAAACATGGTACAATCAGTGCCATATAAAAATGAGACTGCAGAGGGTTTGCATCAGGATCGTAATTGAAAAATGATTGATTAAGCAGCCCTAGACTTGGCCTTGTGAATGCGATAAATTAAAAATATTTGGATCGAAACCACAAAACATTATATGAAGATCTATACCGATTTCATTCCAAGACAAATTGCACCAAAACTGAAGCAGGAGTGCTAGGTTGCAGCAGAGGAAGGAAAGGGTGGCATCGGAAGACGTGTGATGGATCTTTTTCAGACTTCCTTGGAACATTGTATAGGTGATCTGGGGCCTGCTTAGTTTTGAGACAAATTAAACCAAAATTGGGCTGGGAGGGGGGGGGCTAGAGATTGCAGAGGCTTGGGGTCGTGGGAGGAGTTGGGCATAGATTGCGGGGCCGACAGGGCCGTCGTTCACGTATCCTGTGTGTCGTACCTCTTCAGGGGCCAAGATGCATTTGAGAGGACTTCCGACAGCAGCTCCAGGAAGCACAAAAAGAAGAAGAGGTCGAGACATGAGGCAGACTCCCCATGGGAGAGCCGCTCCAGCCTAAGTGGCGAGGAGCACCGTGGTGGCGATTACGACAAGGCAAGCCGCAAGCGCCAGCACCACGATGACGCGCGCCCAGCCTTCGGCAAACGCTGCCGGACTGAGAACAGCCACCACACTCACAGCGGGCTACAACACCACAACCATGCAGGTGATTAAGCTTGTGCGTGTCGTGGAGAAGCCACAAAGCTCATTGCACTTTCAGTGAGCAGCTTCCACAGGTGAAATAGGTTGGATTTTGATAATCTTGGCATGTTTTTGTTTTATCGTTAACCTTTTTTATTAAAGACTGAATTGCCTGCATCACACATCTCTTACACCAGATGGCAACACTGAGTCATTTTTGCTGTCTTAGTTTGATCCCCCCCCCCCCCCCAATGAATTAGTATTTCTTTTTTTGTGCAGGGAACGTCACATCTCAGTCAAAGAGTAACACTCACGCATGCTCTCATAATGGCCTGAGCGCAGAGACGGACCACAGAGACTCAGACCATGAAGAGTCTTTCCTCTGCAAGACTGACAGAAATAAGGGTAAGTGGGACCACTTGAATCTTAAACAGAACTAAGACCCACTTTTTCGGTGGGAACTGTGTTACATCTATGTGCCTTTGTAAGTGTGTGAGTGTTCTGCTCATATGTCTTACAGTGCAGCTGATCTCATTTAGCAGGTTTTAAATGTGTTTTTAGAGCAAGCCACTTGTGAGGACATGGGAGGGAGTAGAGACACTGGAAGAAGCTTGTCCTGCAGTAACATGGACAGAAATGAAGTTGGTGAGAGATTTTTAGGATCTAGGACAAATTCCCTGATGTGCCATAGCCATACATATGTTGCAGAAGGCAAAGGCATTGCATTAAATGTCAGTTTGTAGACTCTTCAGATAAGCCTTACTATAAATTACACTGTGTTAGATTGAATAAGGTTTGTCTCCTGTAGGGAATACAAAACTGTAGATGTCTTTAACACTAAACAATGCAGCGTAATATAAGTGGATCTTGAAGACTGATTATGCGCATTTCATTTTTTAAAAACAGAATGAAAACATGATTTTTTTTCCGTTCAGTGAAGGTAAGGATTGATATCAACATTCTGACCTTCCATAAAAGACAGATTAATTGTATTGCCCAGATGAGGAATACATATTGTTTTGGGATTGGTCCACCGCCATATGCACTTATCTTATTAATGTCATAACTTGTCTGGAACTGATTTCATTTTGAGACCAGGGAGTATATTATTGTCATTCTGACAGCATCTAGTTTATGACATTTTTTGAAGTGCTTTCTTGTAGGAGTTTTGGCTAAAAAGTGTAATAGTATGATGGTAAGGCAGATCTTTCTAAAATAAACAGCCTGTGCAGTATAATACGCATTTCTTTGTACCTTTTCAAGATGGTTACCAACATTCTGTATTTCCTTGTCTTTGTTTTTTAGACCATGGATTTTGTGAACGCCTTCTTCAAAAGAAGTGAATTTCAAATGCCGAACAAATTCAATCCTGCTAACGGAAAAGTGGTGCTTTAATCATAAATTATACTGTATTTTTACCACAGAAGATGTTTTAGATATTCGTTTTTTTTAAGCTGAAATGTTAATTTACTCTTCGGTGGTGAAAAGTATCATAGTGAACATCCTTAAGAATGCGACTGAAATATATTTAATAATGAACTGTAATCAAAGAAGAAGCCTGGAGCTTAACATCTCAGCTGCTGCTTATAGACTCAGGACTTTGTCACTTTTAAATGAGACTGCTTTCCTTTTTACGGTGTTTTCCTAGGATGAATGGAAGCTAAAAATATTCATTAAAGGAATGGCTCTTAAGTACTTGGCTGTTGCCTTCAGAGTTGGGATGTCACCATATCCACAGGATACTGATCTGATACTGAGTGAATTGGTGGTTGTGTTGTGTACACGTGTACCGCAATGACAATAACCTGGACCGACTAGAGAGTGTAGTTTTACACACTTATTTTTCTCCTCTAGCAGCTCATCACTGGAAAGGATTTGTTGGCTTTCACTGAAAACCATGTTCCATAAATCTCCATAAGTCGTGTATCATGTCTGCTCATCGAACTAGTTCTGCTTTCTAAGGCAAAAATCCACTTGAGTTTCTAGCTTCAGAAAGAATACTGTGAATTGCATTTGAACTGTACTATCAGTTATTTTTATACATGAACGTTCCTGTATCAGGAATATTAATAGAAAAAATATTTTTTTTGTTTTAATAAATTTCCACTACATAGTTTGGACCCTTTACTATGGGCATGTCTCATTTAATGGCTATGGTTTGCTTTTTTCTACAAAATGAAATTATGGTTAATATTCTACCCTTCTGTAGCATGTAAAATTTCTACGATGTAAAAACCTGTATAAAGAAAAAGCCTTAAAAATGCATTGTCATGGTCTTGTATTTTTTCTTTTCAGAATTTAGTCTACCATGCAGATTACTGTTTAAAAGTAGGGCGCTGTATGTAAACATATTTATATTAGGCCTGTCAGCATTAACATGTTAACAAATGCAATTACTGTAAATTACTCGTCATTATTAATTATTATTATTATTATTGACAGTCCTGATTGGAAGCTTTTTGTTGTTGAATTCATGCTTTTGTTGCCTTTTGTTTTAAAAAAAACTTGGACAAATTATTGCTGGCATTGAGACTGATATTTCCGTGCATCTTTTTCAGGGATGATTCTTTGTGCAGGTGGCTAATTTGTCTGACCTTCAGATATATCTTGGGTCCATTGTTTGGATTATTTTCATTATTGTCGCACATATTCTGTTCACTGCCATGCGTACAGCTAATACAGGATGTGTACCATCCCACAATGCATTGTTCAGCAGCTGATTTTACCCTAGGTCAGGGTTTTTATTTTCATTCCCATGTAAAACACTGCTGGCTTCAGCCTCATCAGTCACCATTCTCTTCAGAATCCATTCCTATCCCCATACCATACTGGCTCACTCCAAATGATACCTTGTCAGCTGACCACTGACATCTAAACTGCTGAGAGCTACAGCCGTAAGGTTTTACATGCAATAAAATTCACACCAAAATACAGAATGTACATTATTTACACATAACTTAAGAATATGCCTTCCAACAGTCACAAATGGAACTTGCAATTGAGTAAAGAAAATAAATACAAAAGCAAACTGATATTGGATGTTCAATCACAAACTGGTCACAAACATTGTTTCTCCACAATACAATGTAATATTGGAAAATAAAACAATAATAAAATAGATTCCATTGTAATATTTGTTAAACTAGCAGGTACTTATGTTACCTCCTATACATAAGGATACTAAAAAGCTTTATTTGACTGGTACTTCAGAACAAAAGATGTTTTTTTTAACAATGTTTTAAAAAATCAGCCCTTTATTTAGACTGATGTGGAATGTTATGAACATTCTTTCTAATATCTTCTTAAATGCCGATGAGTGTAACAGCACAGCAAAATAACACCTGCAGGGTATATAACCCAGTTCTGGCCCATTTCTTTCTTTCTTTTTCTGTATGTTCATTATTCTGTTATGCAAAATTGTAACGCTTCCGGGTATTCAGCCCTGGGTTTTCCATGTCTTAAGTGATTTTTCTTAAGACACTCTAATGCCACAGGTATTAAAGAAGCGAGGTGATCGACATGCTGATTTCAGGAGGTGACCATTTGAAACTGTCGATGAATGTAGTGGAGGTTGAGCTATGAGTTCTTTTCCTTTCTGCTTGAAATACCTCACCCTCAGGATGCACAATTTAGGGGACACATTTAATAAAAAATTTCTTTAAGTTACAAATTTCCCATTTTTTCATAAAAATTATACTCATAAAAATTCTGTTTTGATTATATAGCTATGTTTTGAGATCACACTGGATCTATGAACATGCATAGGTAGTTAAAAATTGCAGCTAAAGATGCTAAAATAATAATCACACTGGGGGAGTAGGGGTGTAGTTAAATACCACAGCTATGGGGCTGGCTTCACATTCTCTTGTTCAGCTGTCATTCTGGACTGATGTCATGCCTGCTCTTGTTCTGCACTTGGGCCAGCGTCCCTGGTGTACTGAATGTCTGGAAGACCACTTGGGAATTGAGCCCGTCCTCCTTGCCGTCTGTGCGGCTCACTTTTTGTTAGCAATCCTTCGTTTTCTGGTGGCCAGCATGTCGTAGAAAGGATCTCTGCTGATGCTGGCCCTGTGGAACAGAGAAATAATGGAAAACGGTACTTTAATGCAATATCAGAGACGTCTTTGATATGGAAATGTATGCACGTTTCAACAAACTGTATTTTATATAAAGAAGAGGGGAAAAAGTTTGCAATGTGACCCAGTTTAGTTTCCATGGTTTCCAAAGATTATTTTTTTCCACCCATCATCTTTCTGAGCTGAGGAATTTCTTAGCATCCAAAACACATTCCACCTTCAGCACAGATTCACTGCTTAATACTGGAACATGAAAGAAGGATAACTAAACTAATGTCAAACATTAAACATGCACAAAACATGCTTACAATAGCATTATTTCTTCAGATTATTAATATGTAATAGACTTTACGTACTTAATTTGGGTGGGAAAAATACAATTACAAATGTTAATATACACTGTCACACCATCCGAAGTCTCTCCTGCCTTTTGCCCTACGCTTCCTCGGATAGGCTCCCTGTAAAGCATTAGAAGATGTGGAAGATGGATGGATAGATGTTCATGTGCTGTTTCATACTCCTGTGCCATATTAACAAAGGGAACAAGTACACAATGGTGCATGTTTACTGTACTATATCTGTAGACTGGAAATTCTGTGATCATTCCACATTGCTGACATTTCTGGAATAAACTGACCATGAGTCATAATGCAGACCTTAACCAGCTGTAGAAAACTATCTTTTGGATAGAAGCTATTTTATTTTGAAGAACCTTGTAGAAATACTACAGTACTATCACTTCAGCCCTATTTACTCTAACCTCTGGTGGTTGAAACTATCTACTTTAAAACCTCAGTGGCACAAACTACCCTGCATTTGTATAATTTCATATTTTCACAGCTGCTTTTATAATTCAAATGCTGAGCTGTTTCTCAGATGCAGATGCCTTACAAATGATTGCAAGGCAGTGCCGCATGGAAGTAAATCTCTCTGCAGCCTGTCGAGGTGAGTAATGAGCTTTAAGGAAGGAAAACTCCATGTAATATGAGGTGATTTTAACATTCCTAAGAACTACTGTCTTTTTTTAAAGGATTTCCCTCTGAGCAGCTGTCAACAAGAAAACATTTTTAGCCATCTGAAAAGACATAAGATGCCAAGAGTGTCAAAATCCTATCTAGGGAGCTCAGAGCATGACTTTGGAGAATGATTGAGGAAGAACGTGAGGTATCCATTGCTGTAATGGAGGAAGACACTTTTGTACACGGAGAGGGTCTTTACAGTTCTTGCGTTTTACTCTTTTCTCCTTTGTTTTTTTTTTTTTTTATAATTCTGTATTCCACAATTTTATAATGAACATTTTCATTACTAACAGCTGCATTATAGTACATCATAGTCTACTGTATTAAACTACAGGAGTATGAGTTTTATCTTTGTGCTGGATAGGTTGTGGGTAGGTTTGGCAAATGTGCAAATAAAATATAGATTTCCCTTGAAATTTTTGTGTTTTATGTGAGAAAATGTCAGTTATGAGCCACAAGTGGTAAAGCATTTAGAAACACTGAATTATCCCCTGAAATATCGCTAGCCACATTTTAGCCATTTTGCATAGGTTTGGCACACAGGTGCATCATGTACACTTTCCTCAGTAAAGCCTGTTAGGTTCCAGTAAATGATGTGAAATTGGGTGCACATGAAGAAAAGAAGACTGGGAACCATATATGTACAAATTTGACCAAATCCATCATATAGTTTTTGATATATTCACAGAACACCAAAACACTAAATTGCATTTTTGAACTTGTTCAACTTTTTTATATTCTATTGTCCATAAATTATAGAGAAGTTGTGAATTTCAATTATGCAAGTCATTGCAATTAATGGAACAATGGTCTGCTTTGATTTAAAATATTGGGCATGTCTCTCTAACTTCTACATCTGAAGTTATGAAGCTTCAAATGCAACCATACAAATGAGGCAGTAATTGGCTGGCAAAATTCAATATTAATCTAACAGGTTCAGTATCAGTGTACTTATTGTGTGAGGCTATCAGCCGACACGCTCAGTTTAGAGGATAGACGGACTGTTCAGGAAGCCCTTACTTGATGGACTTGATCCATTCCTCCTTCTCCTCTGGTGTGGGAGCCGATATCCTGTACACCACATGGTTCCCCTCAACCACCCTACCATCCGCCTCGGTCTTGCAGGCCTTGATCACCTGGCCCTTATGATTAGGGTTAAAGAGCTCAAAGCAGTTCTGCAAGAAAAAAACAACATAAGGTGACTCTTCATTGCTCTGAAGTCTATAGGTTACTGTGATGTTAATGTACCAGTGAGAAGGCTGCTCCAAGAAAGAAAAAAGGAATAGCTCTACTAGACAGTAGTATTTCTACTCTTTGGGAGGGGTTGCTTACAGGCTTCCTGGGCTCTTCAACCTCTCTAATGCTGAGGTTTTCCAGCGGAATGATCCCGCGAGGCTCCTTGTCCTGTCAAACAGACAGCACATCTCAGCGAATTCCTTTCTAATTACGTGCTGTTGTACAGAGTGACTAACCATACAGAACCATAGAAAATATTGGTGAGATTCTGAAACAGAATTCAAGAAACAGAAACTTATACTTCAGGGTTACTGCATACTCATGAGCAATTCTTAATGTCAAAGCACAAAGGCAGTAAGAAAGCCATGCTCTCATTCTACCCTGCCTGTAGGGTATGGTTCCTGACCTTCAAGTTGCAGATTTCTAAAATAGGCTATAGCCTGAACATAAACCCTACATGCTTTGTTAAGACTCACAAATGCCAAACTCCTATTTGGTTTACATATTTTTTATAGAATAATCCATATGAGATTTACCGTTGTGTACTCAAAATAATATAGGCAGTTGTCAGTCAATATAAACCACCTTCGTTTCCAGGTCTTCACTCTTCCACCTGTAGGGAAACAAACACCAGATAGAGATACAAAACCTTTCAGGAAGAAAGAGCAGGTGCCCTGTAACAATGCAGCAATTTGCTGTACACCATGTCTCTCATTTAGGACTCATTAAAACCAAAACTTATGTTGAAAAGTGTTCATGTTCATGGTTTGCTCATTACCACATGTATTTTTTAAAATTGCTTTTATGGGGGGGGATTGTCTATAACAATGAACATTTTTCAGAGTGCAGGGTATAACCAACAAACTAACACCAACAACCATAACCAAGCATTTGCACATGGAGTACAGAACAAGGTGTAGGTTAGTTTATCTGCAGTACCTGTTAGTATTATTACTGCAGTTCTTTTGGTGTGAATGTCAGGGTTGAGTGGAATCATACATCATCTCAGAATCATCTCAGTAAATGATAAGGGCAGGTGGGTTAACAAAATTCTTTTCCAGAGATTATAAAATGTGTGATGTGATGGCGTGGGGGGGCAGTCTTATTCGGGTTTGAGTCCAGCCCTCTGCTTCCTGCCACCTTCATCTGGACAAATAGGGTGTCGGTGAATTTGTGCCTATAAATGTGTGTCTGTGTGCATGTTAAGTTCAAATGGTAGATGGGACAATCAAGCTATTTGTGAAAGAATAATTATTCTTAAAGTATACTTAGGATTTGTTCCAAGTTACATTGTTAAGGCTACTGTGTGGGTGTCAAATTCAATAAGATAAATGTCAGGTAAGCATCGTTTTAAAATGTAAAAGGGCTCTGACCGTCCTTTAACGTTATGAAATCGCATGTAGGATTTCAGCCGAACCAGTGTGGAGACTTCAGTCATTCCACCTTTAAAAAGCAGTAGTTTGTTTGAAATTTGTCATAAACACCCACAGGTTTGGCTTCCACTCCGAGGTTTTATCTCATCCGTTCAGGTTATATTTGAACATTTTCTTACGTAATGTGATCCATGTATTTATATTTATACAAGAATTCTTCCTCGCAGCGGGCTACACGGTAGTCGGTTTAAGCAGAGGTCTCAAAGTATGACAGACAGTTTCCTGCGGGCCAGGCAAACATTTAATTCATTATTAAAAGTGGCCTGCGGATCGATCTTCCGTTTTCCACAGATTAGCATTCTTTTGCTAGATTAGCAGATCATTCGGGGCAGGGTTTTTTTTTTTTTAATTATTCTACATCATTTCTATTTTGGCCAAAAAAAAAATAATTAAATTAAGTGTCCCTCTTGAGCTGAACACCTCCTAGCCAATGCTCCCCCCCCCCCAGGTTATTTGAGCTTGAGATGCCTGGTTAATGGATATACATTTAATAGTCAGCTCATCCTATACGAAGAGTTATGTCCCTCTGGCACCTTGTGACTAAAGCTGGGATGCAATGCAAAAGGCGTAAATGGCCATTGAATGAGACGATGGAATGAAATCAGCAGGTTATGGTGCTGGGGACTGTAAAGGTCAAGTGTAAATGTACCCTCAGGATGGAAATGCATCCAATTCTGTAGGGAGTAACCACAGAGTCTGGCAGACAGAATGAAATGAGAGAGTGGAACCTACTGAAACTGCCAAGAATCTCACATCATGGGCTGCAGCCAATGCCGCCCTGAAGAGGTGATATTCAGTTTTTTTTTCCACTGTGCAGAAAGCATGCAGCTAGGGCTGCACTGGCATGGCGTATGACCAGTGACAGAAAGGCTGTAAAAAGCAGTGGTGAAGGGCGGAATCTACGGGAACGGTTAGGGCTTCCGGAGCAGCTTCAGTATCAAAGGATTATCACGCGTATGAAGGGAACGAAAAAGAACGATAATAAGAAACAAAATCACCTGGCACTATAAAACAAGTCAAACAGACTCAAAACGGCAGAAAAAATAAGCAATGAATAAGTAGAGATTAGCCAAACTTCAAAGAAAATGGGGAGATAAAACATGAAAAAATTATAAATATGAGGATTTTTACTACATAATAAACACAAAAAAGCCCCTGTAGAATATTTTTCTTTCCTCTGATATCAGATATTTTATATAAATCCACAAAGCAGAGAGGTGTCCAGCTTTTTTCTTCAACAAATGTTTCACACGAGTTTGTGAAACACGGAGCCTGGAGGCCAAGGTGGGAAAAGGGGAAGGCCAGTGTCCCGTCACCGTGAGAGCCCGGGCCCGTGTCCCGTCACTGTGAGAGCCCGGGCCCGTGTCCCGTCACCGTCAGTGCCCGGGCCAGTGTCCCGTCACCGTGAGAGCCCGGGCCCGTGTCCCATCACCGTCAAAGCCCTGCCCGGTGTCCCGTGACCGTCAGTGCCCGGGCCCGTGTCCCATCACCGTGAGAGCCCGGGCCCGTGTCCCATCACCGTGAGAGCCCGGGCCCGTGTCCCGTCACCGTCAGAGCCCAGCCCTGTGTCCCGTCACCGTCAGAGCCCGGGCCCGTGTCCCATCACCGTGAGAGCCCGGGCCCGTGTCCCGTCACCGTGAGAGCCCGGGCCCGAGTCCCGTCACCGTCAGAGCCCGGGCCCGTGTCCCGCCCCCTCCTGACTGTCTGCTCCAGCTCTGGCTGCCTGCATCAGTCTCCTCTCTCCTTAGATGTTACTGCTTTCCCTGAATCTTACTGACCGCACTGTACATTTTTGACACTTTTTAAATGGGGGTGGAGGGTGTCCAGCCGAATCACATTCCAAGATCCTCCCCTTACTAAACATTTACTGGAGCTGTTATAATATTGGCCAGACCAACACTACACATACTCAAGATAATGAAAAAAAAACCCTTTCCAACTGTAAGCCACACTGAAAACTGCGGCAAAGGCAAATATATTACCAGTGTACGCTAATGCACTCACTGACCCTTAAGCAAATTTCTGCATATATTTTCAAGAGGCTGTTTGCCTCATAAGATTCATATAATCCACCTAACCATCAGGCTTGGGAGCTGGCCCAGTAAATCTGAACACAGTTGTCTCCTGCCAATATAATTTCTCACTTTGGTTTATTAATACATCTACCCTTGTGTTTTTAAAATTAAAATACTGTGGTGCCCCTGTGATTATCACTGAATTAGAAGGAACGGACATGCAGTGAGCAGACACCGGGGGATGAAATCCATCTCCGATGCTGCAACAGCGCATGCACAGGTTGCATGTGGGCACCATGGGGGCAAAGTGATTTTGGGATGTCCATCGCAATATCCAGATGAAGTGTCATGCAGCCGGGCATGCAGTAGAAACGCCAAGAGGACTCAAAGGCAATAAAGCATTAAACAGCAAACTTATGCGTGAACCCAGAAGAACTCAGAAAGTATCCTGTCTGTTCCAGGAGGATGTAACCCAGCCTCCACCATACTAACCAAGTTTTAACAGCCACCCTTCTCTGTCTGGGTTGAAGAATGTGTGTGTCAGGTCATTTCCATCATCTTCCGGGATTTTAAAAGGTTCGTTTTTGATGCTTTCATACAAATTCTGTAAAAAAAAAAAAAAGATTAATGCATTTTAAAAGAGATGTTAAAGAATCTTTTCTGCCATCCACAAGTAATGGAGATTGGTAAGCAGATCTAAATGCCTATTGCAGTTTCCCTGAGCAGCAATGGGATAGAGCATAAGGGATACGTACGTAGAGAGGGGACTCCATAGTGTTTTTAAACAAGGCAGAATATTAAATATGGTATCTAAAGGATTTCATGGGCGAGTGGAGATGTCAGGCACTGGTGCGAGAGTGAAGCCAGAGCCCCGAGAGGCGCGCCCACCCTCAGCAGCTCTTCGGGCAGGTCCCCTCCTTCGTTGATCCCGCGGTTCATGGAGATGAAGCGCTCCACCGCAGGCTTGTCCCTCACATTGGGGTTGTGCAGGCTGGTGTTGAGCATGATGATGGCGAAGGACAGGACGTAGCACGTGTCTGCAGGGCACCACACATACAGATACAGCCAAAGAGCCGTTCTGAGGATCACTTCTCCTGGGCAGGGTTTATGTTGAATTGGCCAATTTCTGGCCTATTTGGAATCGTTAATTTATAACTTCAGATGTAAAAGTCAGAGACACATGCCTAATACCCAAAATCAAAATAAATATTAAAAATACAGCTTTTAATCATGGACAGTGTATTTTAAATACATGTATTAAATATCTCCTTTCTCCTAAATGCTAACATAGCATCACATATATAGCTTTATTTCTTTCTTTCATTCTTTCTCTTGGGCCGACTCTGTTCTGAAAGGCGCTATGTAAAAATTATAGGAATTAAACTGACCTGACATTCTTGAAATCTTTCCCTCCCTAACACTACATCTGCTACAACTTTGACACCGACTATATAATTCATAAATTGTCGGGCAGAGTGGCAGTGAAAGCAATAAATATAGTGAGGCACGTAAAGTCAGTAAATATATGGTGGCGCTGCATTAGTTGTTCAGCTGGCGCCTGCGGCCTGTAAGCCGACAGCTCTCTCCATTTCATCTGGCTGTGCTGACAGCCTGGTCTCCTCAGAGTGATCACCACACAGATTGGTCAGGTCTCAACGTGAAGGGGAAAAAAATGATAAATAAACAGCATTTCAAGCTGCATGGCTTTTCCTGCAGACCTCTTTGCAGGTTGTAATGCGCAGATTATAATTGTTAGCGTTATATACTCAGGTGTATTAGCTGAGGAGGAATACAGGCAATGCTGAAAGGCATCATCTTTATTCAACATAGGCTTCAGCGTCATAAAAGCCAAATATTTTGAATCATGATTTTAGGCGATAACATGGGATAGTAAACCCATCTCCTGCTCTGTCTTACCTGTGGACTGGAAGACCCCTGGGTTGCATTGGCAGTAACGAGAAGCAAAGGCCTCCATCATGCGGTCGATCTTCTGGGCCTCGCCTGGGAGCCTGAAGCTCCACAGGAACTGCCTGGTGGGTGGGAGGTAAGAGACAGAAGAGCGTGAGATT
The DNA here is from genome assembly GCF_048594095.1 of Paramormyrops kingsleyae. Classification (NCBI taxonomy): domain Eukaryota; kingdom Metazoa; phylum Chordata; class Actinopteri; order Osteoglossiformes; family Mormyridae; genus Paramormyrops; species Paramormyrops kingsleyae. The sequence continues at coordinate 18,888,095 of NC_132801.1, read as the reverse complement.
GGGGGAGAGAGAGGCAGCACAAAAGCCAGTGAGACGGAGAGAGGCGCTGAGATGACAGACTCAGTGAGTCAGAAGCAGCCCCATGTCTCTGAAGAGCTTACACAGGTGCTCTCAGTGGTACCCATGTCTCCCAGCAGTTCTCAGTTTTCTCCAGCAGGGGGGAGCGATAGCAACCAGCCTGCAGCCCTCAGTGTGTACCTCCACACTCAGGAAAGCTAATGGCCCTGAACTGCAATGTGAATAATGAACCAGAGCCACACATGCTCAGTGCTTAGCTATTGCCTCTCCCTTTAGCACCCATTAGAAACATACCATATTAAATGTACTTCAATACATTTTTGGAACATTTCTGGTTACTGAACTGGTATCCATCCAGATACGTTTTATTGTCAAGCATGCTTAAATGTTCCAAAGTCATTCAAAAAAATAAAAAATCTAAAACAGAATACACTTACATAGTGGGAAATAGGACTCCAAATATTTAACCAGTAACAATTATGAAAAAACAGCAGAACACTGTGTTCCTGCCAATAAATTCAGTGTAATAAAGAGTAGACACCGAGAGGACCAAGCTCTCCAGAAGCAGATCAGGGCTGGCTTCGGACTCTCTTCAGGATTATGAAGGAAATGTTCAGCTCACCTTAAAGCTTGCACAAGGTTCAGATCTGCAAATTCGTGTAGCTCAACAAAGGCCTGGAGAACCTTAATGTTGAATTCATCCCTAAAAAAATGAGCAAAAAAAAATATTTTCGTGATTTTCAGGGAATCCAGGGAATATTAACTGTTCTCCTCAGCAGAAGTGGAGAGACCCACCTGCACCTGTACTACACAACTGCTCTGAAAAGAATGTCATACATCTCCCTTTGCAGTAATCTAGAATGCACAACCTAATAAATTCTGGAAGCAGTAAGCCACCTCTTAAAGGACATAGTCTCAGTTTTCAATGCTCAAGCATGATCGAGAGACAGCCGATGGGAATCATCTCAAACTGGAATCCACACTAAGCCTCATGTAAGATGGCCCTTGGTGAACCACTGCAGACACGAATAATGTAGATTCCGAAAGAAACACTGACAGGACATTGGATTCAGTCTAAACATTTTACCCACAGGCTGCTTCTGGATGTTGCATGTTTATTTTGATTTCATATATTCAAATTTAAAGGATAACTCTTAGACTGCAAAACAAAATTAGAATAATATTGTTCCAGGCCACCAGAATGGTTTAAAGGAGATTAGCAGCATCTTTTATAGGTATGGTTGGTACAGTAGATATGATTTCATTCATGAATCATTTCATTAATGAGTCTAGGTTTGTGGACGCAGCATGTAGTCTGTACAATAATGAAAACAAGTTCAATTTCCTCAACATAAAATGTATTTATAACAGTAATGAAACTTGAAGCTTACCGCTCTCCTAAGTAATCCCCGATGACGGTTTTGTTTAAACCCTCTCCCTTGTAAAGGAACTGTGCGATGTCTTCCGGAGTGTTCTCTAGAAGGTCGTTTTCCAGGAGAAACTGAATTCCCTGTAATTAAAACAAAACGTGGTCTCCCATTTGTTCCGGTATTACGCTGATTAATTAGTGATATACTATTTTTACAGCGTAACATAAACTTAGACACCCTAGTAGCACACTTAATAATGTGAACAGAATGATACGTGCAACAGATCCAATAGATTTTGAGATATGAACATTTTTAATGTATTTATATAATATTAATATTCCGCAAAATATTAATCGGTAAAAAATTCCTTCGTTTGACAAAGGACTTGAGATTACCCTGTATTTTTGTAGTATTCAACTGCAATTCTACCAAATGTACTGATAGAACTGAGGAGGAGTATGGATGCGCTAGTATTTACTATTTACTGCACTGCCAAAATCAAATTTCATCACAACCATTTAATTTCACACCAGAAACAGGATAACTGAAAAAAATCTGAAACAATAATCATCAAAAAAACAATAAAAATCAGGAGTGAATACGTTAAAACTGCTGCACAAGGACATTATTCTGAAACCCCAAAGACGACAATAACGTTCACTTAGTAACATAAACGGAACCTCACAGCCTAAGTTAACACAGCGAATTGGCTGCTGCATAAATTATTCGTAACATCTGCCAATATCCATTTTCATTTCCTGGAGAAAGACAAAGGGCACGAAGCAGGAACGTCCTTCACATTTTCAGCAGACTCAAATGTGTGCAGTACCATGCACCTCAGGGTATGTGTGTGTAACAGACTAAGCTTTTAGCAGCCGCCTAATGCCGTTGGACACATTTTCCTGGCGCACCCAGTCTCCATTCATTCCTGTGGATGGCAGCGTCAACGCAGAGCACTTCCAACACATACAAATGCGTCCAAGTGCTGCTTCCCTGCTGGGAAAGTTGTCTTCCACAACAATGCACGGCGCAGACTGACAGCGTGTGGTTTTAGGACATGAAGATTAGGTTATTAATTTCTCACAGCTCTTACAAGCTCTATGTGTCAGTCATCTGGAGTGTTTTTGCGCCTGAAAGGTGAGGCACCCTACACAGGTGTTTCCGCTCCATTAGGCCGGGAATTTGGAGGACAGTGTCACGTTTCTGTGCTGTGGTCCCCGGCCCTTGCTGACCTCTTCATAAATCAGATCCATGCCAAACCAGCAGTATTTCTTGCCATATTACAGTCTGAGGACCGTTTTGTTGAAAGTTTACGTAACCCTTAGGCGGGTTAATTAAATGAGGGTTACTTTCTCTCTGCAGATTAAAATTGCGTGATTTTGTGAAGTCCCCGAGCAACACTGTCTTTGAATCTTAAGTAGCATTTTGTCGCTGCCAGAAAACAGATTATGACTCAATAAAAAGCAATGGTCTATGGTGTTAAAATGCATCATGTAGTATTTTTAGAAAGTCACTTTAGATTTTACTTAAATATTTAGCGACCATAACTGCAGTTCATAAACATTTCACAAGTGACATTATACCTTCAGATTTATCTGGTGTTTAATGATTATCAGTGTGTGTTGGCGACTATAAAATAGTGACATACCTTCTTGGGATCCATGTTGAATTTTTTCCTTCCCATTGCAATCTGTTTGTTCCTCTGTGATGTTTTGCTGTATCAGTGGAGATACAATTGCATTTTTCTATTTACTCAGGCAGAAATGGTCATTTGAAAAACAGGTAAACACAGGTGTTTGAAAATGCACTGTGATAATATCCCAGAGCAACTAATAAAAGTAATTTTGGTCATTTTTATTATGAGTGGAGCCAGCAGTAGTATCACATTCAAATGATACACAATAAATACATCTTAATGTTTTTAATTAGAAAAGATTTTTTTATTCCATGAGATTTCTGTCTACGAGATGTAAATCAAGACTCAACAGTGATATACAATTTACAGATCCTTTTCAATAATACTGTCAATAAAATGATCATTTCAAATGTGCAACATAAAGTTTGATGTTTTATCACTGATAAATACACACATCTGACGTACTGATTGCTTCTGGATGATATGCAGGACAAAATATCAGATATGGACAGGTTCAAGTTATTACAGGATATAACCCTGTTGTTGGTCTGATGCAGAAAAACATCCAGTTTTAGATATGGGGAAGAACAGTAACTGGTTATGAACAAAAGCAAGGTCTAAGCAACTAAACGCGATGCCCAAGTGACAGCTGGATTTTATAAGGGTTTGAGTGTAATGTGTCAGACAGGATATTAATAGTGGTCGACAAACATAGCTCTGAAACTGATAGCATTTTTAATTTATTCATCTACATATTTTTAGTTTCTGCTAATATGTGCCAAGAATTTTTTCATATTGTTCAATTCTTTTAAAAAATAAAGAAAAAAATTTATGGTATCACTTCTTCACAGTCTACATAAATGCAAATACTTTTGTTGAATACTTTTTGAAGAAGCAGTGATATTTGAAAAATTTTGAAATATTTTACCAAAAAACACATTCTAAGGGGCTCTCACAACAGAAGCCTGAATAATGGTGCACTCCATATGAACTGGCAAGTGAGAATTTCGTTCCTAATCAGAAATTTCAGCTGTAACGTCCCCTGAAGTCAGAGCTCTGCAACCCAGACCTGAGAACTGAAGATGGCTGAGCCTTCATTAACAAAAGTGGAAGTACTGCTCATTAGTACTTATGTCTTATTTGTGTTTCATTAAATCGTCGTACTCACAGTACTGTCCAACCTATATTTGTGGATATGTTGTTACAATGTTTATATGTGCAAAATACTATGTAATGCATTGTTATCAACTGATGTTGCTAACAATGGCTAAAAATGAACCTGGCTAGAACTGGTATTGCTAAATGGCTTCCCGACTTGTACTGGAACCCGGTTAGCGTCATTCCTAGCTCCCACTTCCAGCTTCTGAGATAAATGGGACGCAGCGTAACCCCACGCTTCAGGGACGATTTAACTTCACACTGCCTACATGTAGCATCATTACTCATAACTGATGCCCTGGCAGCACAATCCAGCTGAACCGCACTCTAACGACAAAGTCAGCCTCATCAGGCGGGTACCGTGCATGTTAATGGCTCCCTGTAATTAGCACAGCCAGAGGGACTTATGCCAGACCAAAGGAAATATTAAGAGCTGGAGCTGCAATCCAAGTGGGTTACAGCTAGAATCGCTGTGTGCCTGTAAACCAAGATGAAACAAGGCTGCTTGCTAAGAGGAAATGACTCACCTCTCCCCGATGCAAGTTAATTGCTCGATTTCAGTCATGACTTCAGCAATCTCAAACTTCAGACGCTGCAAGAGATGTGCACTTTTGAACAAACTACATTTTTCCTTCCTTTTCCCGCAAAATCAGTTAAAATGTCATTATCATTAGCTTACACCACATTAAGAAAGCAAAGTAGCAGATTAAGACGTTACTTTCTAATATTCTAAATTAAGTGGCTTAGTTGCTCAGCGGTTAGCGATGCAACCTCACAGCTCTTGGGTTGGAGATCCCATTGCATTTGGATATTGAATCTTCTCCCCATGGTGTATGGCTTTTCTCCCATGGACCAAAGATGTACAGTTTGAGTAATTGGTATCTCCCAGAAGCTCATAGGGCAGTGTTTCCCAATCCGATCCTCAGGGACATACAGAGTGTCCACAGTTAAGCTCCCTACTAGCTCCCGTGAGCTATATGGACTGTCTGACAGGGAGTTCAGAGAGAGTAAAAACATGGACCGGTTACGGGTCCCCGAGGACTGACTTGGGAAACACTGGCATAGGGTGCGCCTGTGATGGACCGGCTTCCCATCTATCATGCACCACGCCTCTGCACTGCATGGCAACATGCTCCAGGCAGCCCTGATCGGCTGGAAGATGGAGGGTTTCCTTAAATATTACATTTTAACTTTAATTTTTAATTATTCAATCATTTAATTCACTAATACTGAATTTATATTATATGAAAAATACCAGGAAATTAACTCAATTACTTCCAAAATCACTACCATTTTAAAAATTCATTTGCATTGATAATTTTTCAGTATTATTACTTGTGGACAGTTAGAAAGGCATTTAACTTGTCTAAAAGAAAACCACAGTAACAGACAAGTAAAACCTGACTGGTCCTGTTCCTTTGAAATTCACTCAATGTGCAGAGGCGATTAATGTTATTCAGGCAGAAAAGCATAGAAACGACGTTAGTGACCAGTATCGTTTAACTTCAAGTACCTCAATGTCATCCAGTAGCTCCTTCTTCCTGCGTCGTATGTTGGTCAACTCATCACGTTCATCGACTGAGAGATCTTCAGGCACTGAAAGAGACATGCCTGCATTAGATACTACCAGCAACTCATTACTAAAGGCAGGAAGGGGATTAAATCCCTGAACTCAATCTCCGATCATGCTTGCACAAGTTTTAATTGCCTCAGCTTAGCAGAAATTTTCATACAGTGGGTGAAATTAAAATGAACTGTATATCATGAGAATGGCTATGTGTTACACATCAGCTGTACCTGTAGTACAGAACATTGCTTACATAAGTATAGGACATTCAGTTTAATGCAATGTTTACATGCATGAATTACATAATTCTACAGATGCTTTCAGACAGGACAACCTGCTCTACTTCCTGACCATAATCACCACATGGGCTTCTCCTGCATACTGTCAGTATGAAAATGTATCATCAATGCTCAAGGATACATAAAATACAATATCAGAAATCCTGCCTTCATGCTTTTAGTTTCAGTGTGATTTTTGCATGACATTCTGCAACCCTGATTAGTGAATGTCTTTACAATAGGTTTTGTTAGAAAATGTTTTTTCTTCCAGACAGGGTATTTTTTGGGGAACCATATTTATTAATTCGATCAAAATATTAATTGCATTTAAAATATATTGTATGTACAGCAGTCAGAAATTGCAGAGTTCGACGCTACGCGCAACACATTTTGGGCTCTTCGCGCACAAAGCAGCGATTGTTCAGCCCCACCGCACAAAGCACCCACGTAATAGAGAAAGCAGAGCGGCCACCCTCCTACACCAAGCCGAAGAAAGGGGGAAGGCGGATGCCCTGACTATAGCGTGGTGCAGCCACAATTCGCCGCTGTGTCTGCGAGTGCGTTGGCAAGTGGCTGAAGCGGTTAAGGGCTCAGCCACTGCGGGCGGTGCAGCCTAATACATTAACCATGGGCCGCGTGCGGTAAACACTGGAGCCGGTTTGTTTTAACCTTTCTGTCAGTTCGTGTTATCGCTGAACACGTCACGGGGGTCTGAAAAACACAGGGCGCTCTCAGCAATGGTAACGTTATACAGTACCGGGCATCCAATAATAAAGAGTCTGACTGAAAGGGCTCTGACGTCATTAAAAGGTTATCCTGCATGATCAAGTAATTTTAATAACAAAAATAATAAGATTGTACTCCAGAACATTTTTTGGAATAGTTGGGCTGAAATGCAAAATAAAATAGAAATCAAAATGCCAAGCAATTTCATGTGTATGTTGTGGATGTCTTAATATAATCATTTAATATGAATTTTTCTAAGAAGACGACATTTTTTAAAAACCTTATGGCTAGAATAGGTCTGTTTATTTTTTTAGGTAAAAATGAGAAATCCGAGTTGCTTTCTGTAGCAGATAGGGCATGATTTAGTAACAAACAGCCAGCAGCTCCTTCCACTGAGGCTCACTGTCTGTGAACTCAAATGGTAAATCCGACAGTATGGAGACAGCCCTTGTTTACTTGGACAAGGCCTCCGAGAGGAGCTAAACACAAACAAACCCACACAAGACTTTTTACTTGCTTGCAGTTGGAGCCCCGAGCTGACAGAGACCCAATGGCATCAGAGTCTTAATCATTTTAGGAAAAATGCTGAGACAACTTCATTTGTCATCCTTACTGAGTTTCACCAAATAGACAACTCTCTTTAAGCCTGTTATTCTCCTTGCAGATTATCTCATCATCTGATCTCCTCCCTTCGAAAGTCAGATATCAAAAGAGCATTGATGTATGGAACCAGTGTTCTCAGCGGAATTGGACTCTATCAGGTTACTTTTCCTACAGGAATTATATTCAGTCTGACGAGTTTTATGCTTTAATTGAACTCTGTCTAGCTAGCTTAGCTAGCTTTCAAACTGGATTTGAAGTCCACCAATCAAAAACACGAGAACTTAAACCAGGTCAGGAGACACTGTGCAGGTCACATGATCTGTCTCACCCATAAAGTTAGATTTCGCTCACTTTGACAGACATAGTATGTGGATCACATGGTTATCATTGCGCATGAATCACCATAAGAACACTAGACGAGCACACTGGGAGAAATATACTGAATATAAACATGATCATCCATTTAACCATCCATTCAGCCTTCAACTCCTTATCCAGGTTATGCCACATGCATCATTAATGGCAGCTGTCCAGCTGAATAGGCATTCTCTTTTAGGACTTAATTCACTGATATTCCACCCAAGCTTCACTTCAAGGAGCATCGTCCTTCTTTTTCTTCAAAATACCTTAATTGTTTATGCTTCAATATCTATTTTTAAAATTAGGAACCTGAACAAGTTAGCATTTCTATAGAGTCTATATAATTTACTGTCATGGATAGACATTTGAGTTGTGAGTGATCGCGTGGCCCAGATTAAGTTCTGTTTCAGAACAGAGTCAGTCCTAATATAGTCAATAGATTTACCTTTATATGAGTGGGATTATGCAGAACAAATTAGGGGGGAGGGGGTGGTATATTTTGAAAGGGGACGTTTTTTTGTCATTTTCTCCCACAGGGGGATGGCGCCCATAAGCACCTCATTACACCTCCAGCCCTGGTGGGTGTTAATGAGTCATTGATTTGTTTTTACTGGCAGTATCATTATGGCAGATACATTAAGAAGCTAACTTTCAAACTTTACAAAATAACAATGCAAGATGCTTACTAGTTGTTTATGCACATAAATGATAAGGTATATTAAGAGTGTTTTGTTTTGCTTTGATTCAAAATTGAAAATGCAAATAGAGCGGAGATTGTTAGCCCCGTCACTCTGTGGAGAAGTCCTCTTTTAGCATAACACAGGGTAATTCTCTTCGATTGACAGCATGGGTCTGTTACTCAGTGACCTAATCTTATCTCTAGTATGCTAGTAGTTTGAATAGTTACTACAGATTGGGGATCAATCCCTTATGAGGCTAAACCTGTTAGACCACATTTCCTCATTTATTACCATAAACCAAGCAATCTGGGGAAAAATACAGATACCAATAACTGTTACTATAAACTAATAGAGAAAGGGCATCCTGTATTTAAAGACTTGCGTGGTCTGAATGTTGAAAAGGAATTTTTCAATAGCTTCATGTGTTTTCGGTGCCTGTCTTATACAAGCATGGTTAATTTCAATTTATATTGATGAACATTTCATAGCTTATTCCTCTAGCTTTGTTTTAGAGGAACAGCTATGTGTTGAAACCTGAACTTGTTTTTAAAATAGTCAGTAATCTACCTATGTCAGCAACTGATATGTAATTAACAAAAAAAAAAAGTTTGATTACATATAGTGGAAAAGACATGGAGAAGTAAACAGATCCAGTTACTAAGGATTTACCAAACATGGCACGGATTCTCTCTGTCCCCCCTGTTCTTCTCCGACAGGTGAGGGATTTAAAGGTGCTATTTCTGATTTTCCTGCACAACATTTTGACCAGCTACCTGGTGGGTAATTTGCAATGCAAACATTCAGTTCCTTCAGACTTCAAAAAACACTCACATCCCCAGCATTCAAAATATTTCAGAGCCATCCGTAAAATTATGATTTATCTTCCATACTGGCCTGTTTTCTATGTGACGTTGCTTCAAGAAGGCATCTGCTCTGTGAGACTGCGTCTATTTCACCACGTTCTGCTGTTTTTTCTCTGTCAGGCTGTTTGGCAGGTCAGGCTGAAGCTTTGTCAGGGGGAAACTCACACTGTCTTGTTCAAAATTTCTTACAGTCTTCTGGGGGCAGTTTCTCACAGGAGTGGGATTTTCATTCATTCTCAACAGCCTCCCTAAGAGTAACACCAACAGTATTTGCTGACAATAAATACGATCATGTGAAAATGACCCACTTTTCACTCTCAAGCCATTCACTTTTCAAATCTGCCTTTGAAATGCTTGCTTTCCAGTGGAAAAGCAGAACTGCTTAATTTGTCAGAAGAACCTTCCTTTCAGGAGAGAATCAGATTACAGATTAATCAACAATGGCTGTTTTTCAGCGGTGACACTGGCTACTTTTGTCACAGATAATCAAGTCACGGAGACAGTAACATAGCTGAACTTCAGTTACACAACCACAATGTCTTTCTGAAGACATGACAGCAAACCCTTTTGTTCCATGAGAATTTCAGTACAAGCAAGACTTACTCTGTGCTGTCTGATGAGAAAAGTTGTACTGTGTCAAATCATAATCATATCATATAGTTCATATGGTAATTTTTCTATCAGCAAGTGGTCCTGGGACTTACATTTTCTGCAGTTTGGTGGCTGGATAAAATGTCAATAAATAATTAATCTACCTTCCATAACTATTTATCTAGTACAATGTCACGGTGATCCTAAAGCTTGTACGAAGCATATGGCACCCTGGAGAAGACTCCAATGTCAATAAATAATAACGGAATAAATGACTTCTACACCTGCCACTATTGATAATTAATGTAGATAAGAACACATTGGTGCTTATTGTTGTTTTTATAAAGACACCTGTTAACCTTCCCAGCCGCAGATCCTCAGTTCCTTGTTATCAAGTTCCCCACACAAAATGACCATGTGATGTTTTATCGCCGAGGCATGACAGGGGATGTTTTCATTGTTTATCTATAACCTCCCTGGTGGTTTGAACTGGACATCATGACAATGGCCTCCCTTATGCTGGCAGGATACCTCACACTTTCTGAAAAAACACAAAAAAAGTGGACCAAGTATACTGCATATATAACACTAAATTCCACACTGAACACACAAACTGCTGCTCTGGTACATTTTCCCTCTAGATTATTTTCAAAACAGGTAATCAGATCTACGAAGGATGACCAACAATCTTACAACAATCTGGTGTGGATAGTTCAGTGTCTTGCAAAAATCAAAAACCAATCTGTATAAATAACACAGGAATACTGCAGCCATATACTGATCACATCTGTCTGGGTGAAATTGATCACTATAAGCGCATAATAATTTTAACCGTTTTTTTTTCTTCTTTATGTCACAGGCAGATTTCCAACTAACTGACATTTGTATATTTATTACATGAATATAAGGTAATTGAATAGACAACATCAATATTTACTGAATCTTACTCTTTCAAAATACAGTACAACTGTTTAAACGGCATTTCAAAATACAGTACTGTACAAATTAAATCGTTGAACTGTATAACTCCAATACGCTATGATACAGTACTATATATAAAATATAGCTTATAAAAAATAATTACCATAATTTAATTTTTCTGGGGGTTAGATATTTGCTGTTCAGTGTTTCCAGCTCTCACTCTCCTGAGTGTCTGGCAGGTCACATCACTGGTGAGTGTGTATACACGTGTGTTTCTGTGTGCATGAATGTGCGTGTCTGGCATCCATTCATTGTTCTTGTGAAGTGCTCTCCACCCAGGCAAAATCAGGAGCTATCGTGTTTCCTTCAAGTCATCTGCTTAATGTCATGATCTGCCTCCATCATCATGTTTTTATCATTTATTAAAAAAAAAAACCAAAATGAACACTGTAAGCAGACTGCTTGATTACTCTAAGCAAATAATTTAAACAGTATTTGTACATGAATGATTCTGTCCCAAGCTTTTTGATCCATATAAGCAGTTGATCACTATAACCATGATCACTATAAGCGGTTTCCACTGTACCTATGAAAACAAGCAAAATCTGATGCAATATCTGTTTAAAATAAATAATTGAAATGTAGTATTTCACTTAATATCTAAATATCTGAAAAAAAATATGAATGAAACATTGGTATTCATAAAAATATTACATGTAGTCATATAAACTGTACTTATAACTAGTCAAGACTTTACACTTTGTCCAGGTATGTGATGTGCATGAGAAACATTTCTAGCACTGCTGTGTACGCAGTCAGGAAAATGCATAAGTGTTCCTGATTTTGTTCAAAGCCCAGAATCCTCCACACTTATGCAATCTGAGTTCAAGATCACAGGCAAATGGAGCTTCCCATCTCATAAGGGGGCTTATCCTGCTTAGAGCACTTTGGTGAGCTAAGCGCTGTTACAGCATTTCCTAATGCGGAGTCTTTAAGTTGTGATTCACATGGCACATTACAAGTCTTTCAGGGATGGGAATGCTGTGGATTGAGATTTCAATGATTTAGTGAATATTCTGAAAGTAAATATTCTGACATTTGCATTTTGATGTCTGTGTTTGCACAACATAATGGCATCTGATTAAATGTAATCCGGAAGTGATGTCTTTTTAAACTTTTTTGTTAATAAATCTGCAACGTGACTCTTGTGTCATTATCTGGATTCCAATTAAATATTTCAATATATGCTACAAATGTAACAACTGTGGCTCATTTTTTAATGTTTTTGCTAAAATCTAAATATCTTGCAGAATAGAGAGCATAAGACTAAATTACAGTCTGAAACTGGGACAAAATTGAAGGAAAAAATGTGTTCCTTTGTGTTAGATAATGTATATATGATATCTTCTCATCATCCAATCACTTATCCTAGTCAGGATTTGGGGGGACCTGGAGTTTCTCCTAAGCAGTACAGGGCACAAGGATGGGATGCACCCAGGACTGGATGCCAATCCATTGTGGAAACACTGTGGGCAATTTAGGGACACCCAGCAGTCTTTGAACTGCAGGGGTTAATGGAGTAGCCTGAGGAATCCCACAAAACACGGGGAAGATGTACGATCCCCCTACACACACCAGAGGCACAATCCAACGAAGCCTGGAGATACATACATGACAGGGGCTACAACATTGTTTTTAATGCTGCTCTTAACTTTTCATGCAATCATATTCAACACTTTGTAGCACTTTTAGCCTCCAGCTTCCAAATCGCTAGGGGGCTTTGACCGTTTACACCAGTGTTTCTCAACCCAATCCTCAGCGAACCCCAGCCAGTCCACGTTTTTGCTCCCTCCCAGCTCCCAGCGCACCTGTACCAGCTATTCGGTGTTCCTGATTGGCTGGGAGCTGGGAGGGAGCAAAAACGTAGACTGGCTGGGGTTCGCTTAGGACTGGGTTGAGAAACACTGGTTTACACTAATATGAAATGACATCATTTTCAGCAAGTATAATATTCTTAGGATGCACATAAGCTAAAATAAAACTCATATTATGTATATAAAGAAACATTTACGTCCACCAAACATACCTCAACAGATGTAATATACGTTAACAAACATTATAATAGTATAATTATATAATGTTATATATAATTATAGTAATGTTATATATAATTACATTATTTATAATTATAAAGGCATTATGAAAGTGCAGTTAATGTAAAGCGTTATCCAATATTTCCTTTTGTTGTCTAAACAATGTCAATCAAAGAATCAAACCAGAGACTCTGCCTTCCCATAAAAACAAAATGCAAAATACAGACCATATTATCATTCTAAAAAATAATGACATTACAAGTAGGGCACTGCAGTTTAAAATTGTAACATTCCTATAAATCATTAAGATTCATGGAATTAATTAATATATGATGATTTTGCATCGTATATGAATTATTGAGTTTTGGGGGGAAACGATAAGGTAAAGATAGGTCCTTCATGGTTTTGGATTAGGACATTAGAACATTGGATTAGTACGAAGCAGGTAATCAAACTCAACCAAGACCAGCACTCTGGGTACTTCTATTTTTATCAGCTGAAGCAGAAATAGATTGTAAACAAAAAAGCATGTATGTCTGGAATTGCTCCCTTGTGTTTTGTTCCATTGAAATAACATCTGTCTGCTTAACATTTCAGCTGGCAAAAGCTGGTTTTGCCCCACGTTCCATACACACCCAGTTTGTGCAACTCTTAGTTGTTCTTAATGTGTGACCAAGTGAGCGAATGTGCAAATGACTGCACTGTGATGAAATTGCATTTATCTCCATACCCAGGATGCAAAATCTGATCCATCCTCTGCTTGCCAGACGAGGCTCTGGATCACTGCAAATCTGGGTGGATGGTTGAGTAGATGCAGGGTAAAGGAACACACTCTATCCATGCATCCATTTTCCACTACCCACTTCTCCTATGCAGGGTTGTGGGGGGTCCGGAGAATATCCCAGAAACCTTAGAACAAACTCTACATATCGTAATTTTATACCAGTATAGATTTAGCTGAGCAGCACTAGTGCACTTTAAGGTGCAATGTGAAAAGTTTACAAGTCATTCAATTCCAAAAAAGGCCAAACCTCAAAGGAAATAATAACAAGAAAACGGTATTCCTGATGGTGTAAGGAAAATAGATTTATTTGGAATGGAAAAGATTTTCAGAAATTTAGAGACCAGACAGATTAATTGACATGAGGGTTTTTTTTTTTTGCTTGGCAGAGGCTGGCTGTATAAAATATTTTTCAAACAAGGTCATCATGTTGGAGAACAATTGCAGACAAAAGCTGTTTTTTAAAACTAAAATACTTTTGTGTAGAAATAGAGAGTTCGATAAATTCTGCCTGTGTAGTCCACAAAGCAAAGGGGTATTCTAGGAACTAACCCATTGCTATAGGTAAAGTCTATGCTTTATGTAATGTACACCCAGAAGAGGTGGAATTCATAGCTGGGCCCGAAAGAACGCTCAGGTTTAGCTAAACTAGGTAGCTACATTCAGCTCCAGATTTTGTCTATGCACATTATATGTTCATGGTTAAGAATGAAAACTGGAAACACTATGACTGTTGAAATATGATATAATTATTATAACCAATATTAATGAAGGTTAAAAAAAAAACTTTATGAAGTATTTCTTGCGTTAAGTCAGGACATTAGGTCACGTTTATTGCTAGCAAGTTTATGTTAGGTTTAGAGCTCCAGTTTTTTAAATTCCTTTAATTATGTTTTACTACTGATCTTTATAGAATATTGCAAATATTCTTTAAGGTCTAAAACAGCGATGATGATATTGAGATACAACTGCTCAGTATTTTAATAGGAGAAAGGGGGGTTCCGATCTAAGACAGGATTTGCTGATGAACCTCTTTGAACTTCTCACTCGCTTTAACTGGAAATTGAACAAAAAGAAACAAAGTTACAGGATAGATATGATGCTCATTGGGATTTCATAGGGAGACATAAAGATAAAAGGGCATTTTGGCCATGGAGCGGAGGTTTTAGTCCCAGTCTCCTGCAGCTCCACATGTCTCGGTCAGGAAATTAGTCCTCTGCGTTGAGTTAACACTGAGGTGGGGAGGCAAACACGGTGCAGACAGCAACAGCACTCTGACACAGAGCGTCCACTTGGGGACATGAGCCCTAACCACTGACACTGCAGATGAAAGTGAAAGATAATTCCCATGATTGGTCATGTCAGGTATATTTGAAGAATGTAAGCATTCAAAAAAAAAATATGAATGTACTTGAAGGGGGTCATCTTAGCTTTGAAATGCAGTACACCTCCATTATAACTTACACTTCCAAAACAACGTGGGTTAGCTTTGCATGCTAATGAGGCCATTGATCATTAACTCCCGTTTCAGTCATTTATTTATTAGTTGACCATATTACACTAACCTCCCAAACAACCTAATATTGACTGTTTAAAATCCTTCTCCAAAATCACACTTCATTGTATGATGTAAAATAATTAAATACTAACATGAGAGGAACTCATAGACTACAACATTAGAACACAATCCCAATTACCCCACCCCCATAACATTTTACTTTTAAATGTGACATCTGAAGGGGGAGGCATGACCCAGATGAAGCTTTTGGCTGAACAGAAAGAGGACTGTATTGCGCAATACTACGGATGGTGAGAAGGTCTAAAAGTGGGCAGGAAGGACCATCGAGGCAGGAGTGGGCCGAACCAGCACATGGGGAGCACTGCAGGAGCAGGAGATACAATGAACAGGGAGAACACTAAACATCCGCAACAACGTCAATGAACAAACTGGGGAACACGGGGCAGGGACATATAAACATCAAACAGGGTCAACAAACTCGAGACAGGTGTGGATGGTTAAGACAGGGCTGGGAACAATTACGTGATTATGGTATGGCCAGTGACCTCTGCCGGCCAAATGGGGACATGATGGAGGCAGATCATGACATTAAGCAGATGACTTGAAGGAAACACGATAGCTCCTGATTTTGCCTGGGTGGAGAGCACTTCACAAGAACAATGAATGGATGCCAGACACGCACATTCATGCACACAGAAACACACGTGTATACACACTCACCAGTGATGTGACCTGCCAGACACTCAGGAGAGTGAGAGCTGGAAACACTGAACAGCAAATATCTAACCCCCAATCTGTCTCTTCTGTGGTTATTCATCAGTCAATTAATTCTAGGGAACCATACATGAAAAACCCTTTTAGACTTGGAATTAGAACGATAACCTCTTATATAGCCAGAACTGCCTCTTTAAACCCAGGAGCGGCCTATAATGTCCAGAACGGTAAGGAAGACCTAGAAGACCTATAGTCAGGACTAAGAATTATGCTGCGTTCAACCGGATGCCCCCCCCAGACATTTTTTGGGTAGCCTCTATGCCTGTACGGTCCAATTTATTTTAAATGACAGTCAAAAACTGAAATTCCTTGTCAGGGTTAAAATTCTTTAATGGGCAACACCAGCATGGTTGGTCACATTTACTTAACGCACGGATACATTTGAAAGATTTATTATCGTTTTTGTCCCGGCTGCCTAATGAATTATGCTGCAGACAGTAATCAGTGACATCGCAAAAATGGCAGGAATGGAGAAGCTAGTTAGCCTGTAGTGTAATACCATCACGTGAGACGCTAAAATAAAAACCATCTGTCTTCTGCTCTAAGGGTACAACTGCGACGTTATTCTTCATACCTTCGAAAAAGCTAATTAGCAGGAGCCTACAAAGGTCTATACAACAGTAGTTACTCTTAAAACTACAGTACATCTCCACTCATAACATCAACATCTCATTTGTTTTATTAATCAGCCTGTGTTCATTGTCCTGTGCTAGCCTCTTCATGTTGTGGATTCCCCATTTGTTTTATTAATCAGCCTGTGTTCATTGTCCTGTGCTAGCCTCTTCATGTTGTGGATTCCCCATTTGTTTTATTAATCAGCCTGTGTTCATTGTCCTGTGCTAGCCTCTTCATGTTGTGGATTCCCCATTTGTTCTCCATTCTCCAGACCGAACATGTCAACCAGAAACACATATCTCCAAACCCATCGTCTACTGACTGTCCTAAATTCACTAACCTGATCCCACCAGTTTCCTGTGCTCAGAAATGAGTGCCAGCTGGCTGTAATCCCCATGTACCTCACTGCTATTAACCACAGTGTCATCGCTAGCTGCCAGGCCGGAAGTGGGGGGACGCACACAGCTGTGGACGGCTGCTAACCCTAACCCCACTTGGCTCTGTACACCCAGCCTTCATATGTGTCTTTTGGGCTGCAAGGGCTGCCTCTGTGGATGGACTGCAGATCTTTAGGCACAAATGTGTCTGGGGAAAAATCCAGCCCACAAGTTACATACATGAACTAATTTCATTTAAAAGCTAAATGATAAATCAGTCACTTAGACCCAGCTGTGTTATTTAACAAAAAACTAAACTATGCAAGTCTGTTAGGTATTTCATCATTTAATTATAATAATTACCAATATTATAAATAAGCTATAATTATATGATTACATATTGTTTATGTGTATTTAAATATATAAATAATAGCACACAAATCACATAATTACCCACCACTGTGCCATAATGTTCTGCTCACTTCCTCTTAAAGTGTTCATTTGAGGTTCAGGTTCATTTCTCATTAATAGCACAAAACAAAGTCTCTTCTTATGAGGCCACAAATTTAATCCAAAGAAAGATGGCAAGAAATAGCCATTCTACATTAATGTGATGTATACGTGTCCCAGCAAAAAGGATGCAAATATTTCCTGGATTTCCTGAAGGTTCACTCATGTCATTGTTCCAGCCCTGCCTTTTCCTCCGACCTTCTCCCTCTTCCCCTTTCCGAAAACCTGCAGAGAATAAATCCTTGAACCACGGGAATGGAAACACTCAGAGGGGTCGCCTGGCTTTGAATTCTTCTCAGCGCATGACTTGGGACTCTGGAGACTAGCAATAAGTCCGACTTCCCGTTAGGAACAGAGACAAATAACTCCACACAACTCCAAAAGTTCCCCTCAAAAATGTTGTATTGTTTGCCCACGCATACTTGTGTTAAGCCCAGTATTTTTTTTCGTGGAATATTCATAGGACATTATACTGGTCTGGACTTAGAGACAGCTATGCAGAGATAGCTCTTCCAAACAGAATGTGTATAGTTCACTGCAGCCATCAATACTACTTAGTTAGCCCCTTCTGAATCAAGGAAAACATCTCCAAATCCTCCAAAGTATTTCTCCAAAATCAATGCCATATGCTGTACCCAGACAAGAGTGTGCAACGGTCATTTATGAGGCACTCTGACTGCCTCCAGTCATGCCTCAGTTTTCTGCTCTCATCTGAGGCATGACTGCCTCCAGTCATGCCTCAGTTTTCTGCTCTCATCTGAGGCTAGACATTTTAAGAAAGAACTTTCAGCCAATTGCAAGTCACCAAAACTGTGGTAGAAACTCATTATATGCGCTCTCGCAATGAGCAGATTTTTTTTTTTTTTCTTGGAACTTACTCAAAAACTCCAGCAGAAATCCACCCTGAGAACCCAATATTTAAATGAAACTTTGTAAAGGCATGGTTAGCAGATGCTGAACAGTTTGATCACTTTGCGATGCACCATCCACCCTCCATAGAAGACAATCTCAATTATGACCGTGCATCAGTGTGAAAACCATGCAGGCATAACCCAAAAGTCAATGAATCGCAGACAGCAGAGGTCAGACGGCAGAGCGGTCGGAGTCCCAGGCCAGCCCTGACACCAGATGATATTAATCGGTGGGATGGTGCAGTCCAGGTTCCTGCTGGGCCAGAGAAGGAAGCAGCAGAAAAGATGGTCTGGGGACAGCCAGGGCCCATGCAACGCCTACTGGCTAATGGCAGCCGGAGGAGGGACGGACTGGACTGTGAAGCAGCGATGTCTGCGCATAAAGAATAACCACTTTGTCATTTGTTTCCATCTTCCTTAGTCTGAGACCCCCAAAGTCTGACACCCCAACAAAGCAGCTATCTGCCAAAGTACAAAATGTGTGGGTGCCCTGTGAGTAATTACACCAGCTCCACACGCTCCTGGCTGATTCAGTCACAGAACAAGGTCATTCTCATCTCCTGCCCCCCTTTCCACTCTCAAAATACAGAGTCGTTAATAACACAAGCGAAGCGTTCAGCTACGGTTTTACTTCCCCTTCGACATGTCTAATAAGTAAATATTTTTAACTAATTGTTTATGTCTGGCAACAAAAACACCATTCACACATATAGATGAAGAAACTGCTGTCTGGTACCACAGATTTCAGCAGCTCAAGGACAACGCAACTAAAGACTGCAAGCATCTCTTTCTCGCATTTCCATGGCTCAACAAGGACAACGCACACTGAAACCCAACCGATTTTTTTTATACCCATTCAAATTCAAGTTATCCCAAAATAAACTTACAGCTGTAAACATTAATGAGCTGTGACTACTTTTAGCACGAGCAGTACTGCATTTTCGCACTGCATACCACACATAAAATGATCGCAGGCAGTAGTGTAAGCGTATTAGTAAATTCCATGCGCTTTCCAACACCCCACTTTCTGTCCTGCTGTTAGGGTATGTTCTGTACCATCCATGCGAAGAAGTGTTCTAGCTGGAAGAGGATCTAATTACATATTATGGCCCTTTATTGGGCCCTATTTCAAATTATCAAGTGAACAAATGAAGCTGAACAAATAAGGCCCAAACTTTGACCATATGCTCAGTGGCTCCTTCACACTGGACTGCAAAACACCAGGGAACACTCTAAAGCAGTTTCCCAATCCGGTCCTCAAGGACCCACAGGCAGTCCACATTTTTGCTCCATCCTATAGCTCCGGGTAGGAGAGGGAGCAAAAATGTGGATTGTCTGGCAGGGTGCTGGGAGAGAGCAAAAATGTGGACCGACTTTGGGTCCCAGAGGACCAGATTGGTAAAAACTGCTCTAGAGCGACTTCTTGCGAATCTCCTATATTGTTTTTATTTCCCAATTCAGAAACACAGCAGCATATTTTAAAGGCATGCACCAAAAATTATATGAGGTGCAAAGTGCAGTTAGAGAATAGCATAATTTTATCCATCCATCTTTGAAACACTTATCCTGAACAGGGTCGAGGAAACATAATTTCATGTCTTGATAAAAATTTAATTTTAATTTATGCTCCTTTCCACGTGTGCTAATATTTTTTAAATGGTCGGCATGTTTTATTCTTCATCATCAGTGTCACATGCAGCCCTTTGCAGCCTTAGAGCTGAACCAACGTGCCTTTTCATCCAAATTCTCACGGCCTCACTCCCCCGACCATTTGCCCTCCTGCGGCCTCAGAAGGTCTTGATTGACTGTGCTGTGGCAGAGCCAGCTGGGCAGTGTCACTGCTGCAGGGGGACGCCGTTCCCAGTGGGGGACTGTCTCGCGTCTTCCCTCCATCCCTCTGGCTTCACATCTTGGCGATTGATGCGCAGCACAAATGCCAGCGCAGTACAAATCAGGGAAAGAGGCCAAATGTCAAGAGCACATTATGGCGCCCAGTACCATAGCAGAGCACTGATATTCATAGCAGGGGAAGCAGATGGCACTAGAAAGTGATTCATCTCCAAAACCAAAACACAACAATTCACCTTAACTAAACTGCCTTTAAAAAAACATGAGCCACTTGTCACTGTAGGGGTAATGGATGCTTTTTTTCCAGACAGTTCTATGACCATCATGGTGCCTGCTACCACTGGTGCTTGCTAATAAAGAGGAAAATCTTCTGATGTCACTCTATGGATTTTTCCATCCAATAAACGAGCTCTCCTTAGCCTGCATCACCAGGCCACTTCCTGTTATGATGATGTCAAACACTTGGGGCAGCCTTTGGCCGCAGAAAGCCAAAGGAAACACACTATGCCACTGAAACATTCGCTTTCGACCACAAATGTCAACGCTGATGTCAATGATGAAACCAGCAGGTGGTCATGTCAAATGAGCAGTGTGTTATACATGGGCTGCAAGAAGAACTTCAGTGGGAAGTACATCCATACATCCATCAAGACATCAAGAAAAGCCTGTTTAAACTACTTCTGGACTTCTCAACAGTCATCTGTAGAGAAAAGACCAAATGTGAGAAAAAAGAACATTGTAAAAGCAGTACACTGGTAATAACTGAATACTGTACTAATGGATTTAATGATAATTTCATTAAATGATTACTAATAATAATAAATATTGTAATTATAAAATTCAGCCCAGCATCTCTATACCAGGGAGTGTGCTTCACAGAAATATTGATCATGAGTCCACAATCTTCATTACGTAGTCAAAATTACGGTTCAGTGGCTGTTTTAGCAAAGGGGGCCTCGTTGTACCCAGATGTTCATCTTACCATGAAGAGTATATAGAGCATGAAAAGGGTTAAAACACAGAGCTAGAGACAGTTCAGTGAAGGAGGGAGCACCCTGTGTTTAAACAGGCGATAAACACATATCGGCAGAATTACAGTTTTTTTTTGACAATAAAGACACATGTTTACGTGCAATGATGGTTTCCCTTTTAAATCTAGGAACAGAGAAGATCATTCAGTCCACCGGTCACTTAAATTGCCTATCTAGATATTAACAGGAAATCACCATTAAAAGAACAAACAGGCTAGTGTATCATGTCACAAATTCCCTGTGTTATTGTTGTTGAGTCATATTCATGCATTTTCATGTATAAATAAAAGGATTCATGTCCTGTAATCCTGTCAAATACTGTACAGTGGAAGGCAGCTGGTCTTTCAACTACTGCTATGTCTCTTGCGTGCTGTACATTTTTATGCTCTCACTTTTACCACAACAGAATAATCATTTTTGATTTTTTTTCCCCCCAGTGCAATACAAGTTTTTGATCTTTGCAGACTAAACATTGTGTGGGCTTCCCCTTTCCCCTACACCACAACACACCAATACAATAAGCTCATTATGACCAAACCTTGTGTAGCTTTATTATCAGCATATGTAACACACTGGTAATGATACATTCATGCAAAAAATCCTATAATTTGCAGTATGTTAAACTTTCGAAATGAAACAACCCTGCTCTTTGGGTGTCAAATTTGTGAGTGGTTATCAGGTTAGGAAATTCTCTAAACATTTCTTCCAGCATGGATGGAAAAGCCTCCAAAATGATGCATCACCTTTAGACTTAGGCTGGAAATGTAGCCCAGTAAATTTCATACTCAAGTTACTCAACGCTACAACATAACCGTTCTAAACCTCATTAGCCTAATGAGTAGCAGTCTATAACAGTAACATCAAAACTGCTCACTTGGGTATCAAATGCCTATTCCTTCTGAGGTATTCTACAGATTCTGTAGGTTCATTAGTGCCAGTCTGCAGCACATGGTAATGTTTGTCCAGCTATTTGCTGTAGGTCTGATAATTCTATATGTCACATATTAGTAGTATTTAGAGCTAAGCACTTCCCTTGGGTATATAGAAACACTTCAGTTGCTTATATCAGCTGCTTCATGCCACTTGCTTGTTTCCTTTTATCTGAGGCCTGTAAAGACCACTCAAATTTGTTTCTGTTTCTTACTATTACAACAAAAAATAAGTTTGCTTCAATGTAGCATTTCTGATCCAGTAACCGTCTGTCTTGTTTCTTCATGTTCAATGTTTCAGTCCATCGCACTGTTTCTATACTCTGGCTGCATTTGATTTATTTCACATCAATCCCTGATAACAATTTTTCGCATTAGGAACGTTCATCAAACATTACCATTATGGTATGGAAACATTCAAAGTATCCAGCTCAGAACGTTATCCCACCATCACAGCTACTACTACAACCAAAAATTACTATGTAGCAACAAATGAAGGCCATGGTGAAGCAGCATGTATCACCATGGCTTTACAAGGTCACGGGTTCAAGGCCGAATAATGCATTTGCAGTGTACACATGTTGCACTTTTATAAAACAATAGTCTTATTATAAAACAATATTTTTTCAACATGAATTGCATTAGAAGGATGTTCCTGTAATAAAGTCACTGTGCTAACATTGACAGAACCTTTGTTAAAATGTAAAATGTGGAAATAATGTTCCATTGACGTTACAGTAAAAATGTTCTCTGCCAGCTTTGAAAAGACCCTCACATAGACTCAGCTAAAGTTCTTGGAATGTTCCCTGTTAGTTGGGATCTTACCTTGTTAGCATACAGGAAGTCCAGCTTATTAATGGAAAACTTTACATATCACCAGGGAAAACACATCTAATTATACACAGACAATCGTGAGAACGAAGACAGCCATCCAACGTAATCCACCAAAATTAATCCCTCTCTCAAAAAGTTTTCAAACCTCCCACTTGGAAACCGTCACTTCAGACAAAACCACTTGGTTATTTATGATCCTGTTAGCAACTAAGAAGCTGTATACTATTAGTGTGCGTGTCTTCAGTGAATCAGCATATAAAATTCTATGAATCAACAATCAAAATCCCTGACAGGCAATGTTTTACTTCTGGTGACTTTCCGTCATTCATTTCAGTCTGCTTTTTAGATGCATACACTGATCACCGTTAGAAGTACAATGCATCACAGTTTACAGTGCAACAGAAACACAGCTGGGCAATCTGTCATGATCTGTATTTCACTCACGGAGGCTGATTCGGAATGATGCGATCTGATTGGCTTTTTATCAGCATGGAGGTGCACTTAGCACTGTTAAAACACCAGTACACTATTTTTATTTACATGTATACATGATTACACCCCTGCAAAAGATGAATGGTTATACTGTATCTTAATAGTTAAAAAGATAAAAATGCTATAACAAAATGACTAATAATGTCAATGAACAATGGAGTATTTCTGCCATTTTACCACATTGTTGGACACATTTGGTGTGGTCACACCTGAGCTGACTGACCAAGCTAATCCTAATATAACTGTTCACTTGTTTTTTTGAGATATTTTTTATGTTGGTAAAGGCCAATTCTGGATTTCAGATACAAAACCCTAAGCTATGGACTGCCCATTCATTTTTAATTTCACCTTCTTTGTAAATGATTTAACATTAATTTGCTAATAGATGAGGATAATAACACTATTTTAACACTAACAACAATTATTGCAATGTTAACATAACATAATAACATTATGCACAAAAACTATACATTAACAGAACTGATGATGAATTACTGGTGAAGAATTACATCTAAATATATGGAATACAGGTACTTAACTACATGCAAATAACACTATTGTGGCCTACTTTAAAAATGCTATTTTTTATTTATTAAAACCAGTTAAAAAAAAACAACACAGCACTTTTCTTAAATGAACAAATACATGGTCAAATCAGTATTTTTAAGCAATGCTTACAATAAAAAAATGCATTTGAAACACACTCTAATTCACTTTATTTGTCATTGGAGAGCTGGCTAATTCAAGCAACTCATCCCAGTGACCCAGATCTTAACCACAGATATTCCACTTTCAACCCACCCAACACTTTCTTCTGAGTGTGACTCCTGGATACGTTGCACTACTGGACGTTTCCTTATATAAGACAGGAACATCCTCTGAAGATGCAAACATGACGACCCAGTTCTACATCCCCAAGCGTCACCATGTGGAAACTGACAGCATCTCTGATAAATGTCCAGACTCCAGTGTCCTCTAGCATTGTAAGGTGAGCTAATAAAACAAATGCAAACCTCAAGATGCCAGAGATCGAAATGTGCCACAATGCATTGAAAATTCCCAAATCCAGCTCTGCTTTTTAAATATGCCTACAGGTGATTATTCAATCAGTCTTAACTTAATAGGCATTAGCGAAACCAAAGAGCAAAAAACTTTGTTTTTAAATATTCACGCATGATTATATTTAATAGGTAGTTCACAAAATGTGCATTTAAACCATGGGTCAATAAGCAGTGAAAGTGTAAAAGGCCTATTACAATCATTATTGTAAAATGTACTATCCATAATAGATGTCTCAACACTATAAAGTTAACGGCCTGATAGTAATGATCTTAATATGGATAATTACCAGAATGATCAACTTCTTTCAACCATTCTCCTGCCCCCGTATTTAGTCTCCATATGCACTTCCAATGGCGTTAACAAAACATTACATTTGATATAGAATGTAAGCGTCGGCTTACCGTGATTGTCTTCGTCCATAATTTCTGAGGGAAAAAAGCAGTCCAAATACGACGCGTTAACACAAAAACTTGGAGGTTAATATAATTTAAGACAATATATCAGGTATATTTTGACAGCACCGCTTACAGTGCGTTTACAGACTGTTTTTGCAAGATTTTATCGATGTACATAAATGTATAATAATTCAAAACAAAATTTAAAGGTCCATTATTGATGTAATATAAATATGTCGGGGAAATATCAATATATTTCAGGTAGCAGTTCGTATCCTAGGCGAAGGCGCCGTTTGCATCTCCCCACGACTCGCATCTGTAAATTCTCATTGTATGACCGTCCGCCCGTTTGCACGCCTCTCCCTCCGCGTCATCGGCTGGCCCCGCCCACCGCACCGCGACCGACAAACCTGCTCCAGAAACGTGCAAATGCCATTTCACTGTGCTCCCATCCACCTCGTTGTATGAACATGCGCTTCAGGATTCGACGGCCGAAGATTTATTTGTCCTGCTACTAGGCAACACATATTTCACGCCATATGCAGCTAAGGAAAAAACATTACCTAGCTGTATAGGTCGTAATTGCTACTAATCTCTATAAATCCGTGCAATGGCCTTATACGGCTCATTTGGCTTTATAGAGAGATATTGGGCTAGACTAGTTTATAAAATAATTATTAAATAGCGGTCTTGAGATTGTCAATGGATATTTTCTAATTACTTCTGAGTGGTGGCATATAGTCACAAATTATATTATAGCCTAATACTGGCAGAATCACAAACAAATGCATTCAGTTTTTATTGATCGGAAACTTTAGCAAAACTAGGCCTATATTTAACCACCATTTTTCAATAACCACTTGTCTTTTTCAGACTCATGGGGGTTCAAAGCCTATGAGTGCAAGGCAGCTAGGAACAACCCAGGATGGGGCACCAACCCATCGCAGGCCACACTCACACACCATTCACTCACACATGCACACCTATGGACAATTATGCAACTCCAATCAGCCTCAGCATGTTTTTGGACTGGGGGGGACCGGAGTTCCTGGAGGGAACTCCACAAGGACACGGGGAGAACATGCAAACTCCACACACACAGAACCTGGGCAGAGACTCAAACGCCAGATCCCAGAGGTGCGAGTCAACAGTGATCTAACCACTGCACCCCCACGCTGACCCAGCCTGTATTTAAATTTAGTGTAATAAGGTCATATAAATTCAGCATAAATGCAGTTATATCATTTGTTGAAAAAGAATGTACATTTTGAGTCTGCAATTGAGACAGAAGAAAGAAATTAATTAGGAAAATAAAAACAGATATGCTGTTATACATGTCACCTGTAATGAGAGACCAGTAAGGTTGCAGGACATGAGTGAGGAAATGAGAGCATTATCCGGGATGTGTTGGAAAAAAGTCTCCTACTATTGCTTTATATAACTAATAATATTTGATTTGATTTGATTTTGATTTGATTTTCTTAAGTGAAGGCAATGATATGTAATTATATTTACTTGATAATATTTACTTGAAATGCTAGGGTTTTGCAAAGGGAGCTTTCCAGTGTGGAGATTATACCTCCCTACCCTCTTCCAGTAAGGAGTGTGTTAGGTTTTAATGTGCCAGGCTTCATCATTCATAGCTATAGCCAACATTAAGAAATGAGATTAATGAGTAGTTTGTCCAGTACATAATTAATCTATGAAATGTAATTCATACCATTTCCCTATAATACCATCATTTCAGTGGTAATACACCTGTATAAAATTAAGAGACCACAGGACGATTTTTCATTTGACTCATTTCTCAATTTCTGAGTGTGTGTGTGTGAATAATATATATTTTTTGCAAACTGCAGCCTGGTTCTTCTCTGTTTCTCATTAATGAAGGGCTTCTTCCTTCATCGGACTTCAGTTCTGCTTCCAGGAGCCTGATATGAACTGTCCTAGCAGTGCACTTCACACCTACACTTAATGTTTCCCATTCCTTTCGAAGATCACTTGATGTCATCCTCGGATTCATGAGAAACTCTCAGATAAGTTAATGGTCATCTCTGGCATTAGAATGTCGCTTCTGCCCTTTACCTGGCTGGCTTCCAGTCGTTCTCAGTGTCTCCTGCTTCAGTTTCTTCTTGTGTACTGCTGTGTTAGAAATTTCGAACATAGAAGCAACCTGCTGCTCAGCGTAACCTTCTGCCAGCAGAACTATGATTAAACCAGGATTTAAAAATGTAGATAAGTTTCAAAATATAGAGTGGTCTCTTAATTTTTTTCTGTGGCTGTATGTTAAAAAATAATGAGAACATACATAACAGTGGTATGCATCACGGAAATATATGCTGAACTTAAATAAGCACTCATTAAAGATACTAGGTGTTTGTGATTCAACTGTCGTAATTCTTCAGTTCAGGGTTTAAATTCCTTAATAATATAGCTGGTTCATATTCACACCATCAATCAATGACTGGGTTCACATTGCATATTTAAAAAGAGGCAGATAATTCATTAAATCTATGCTAATTTTTAGGCCCTCTGGCCCTCAAATGCAAAGATGTGTGCAGTTGTCTTTCTTAAATAGAGCAATTTTTAATCAAAATACTGATTACATTACACATCTGTTTATTTAAGTAGTTCCTCTAAATAATGATCATGATCCTGATAATGTTATTTAACTTCTGACATTTTGAAGATGGCCCTACCATGGGTTAAATTCAAAGGTTTTCCCAACGTGAGAAAGAAAACAAACTACATTGGGTGTATTTAAATAGTGAGGGTATTAGATAGGATTAGTAGTGCAGAGGCCCAGCACACCTATGCAAGCTGGGACACAGACACCGTAACTGTCTCCCATGATTTGGAAAGTCCTGACCTGGAAAACACAGCGACTGGACTGGTTCACTCTGGGATTAACTATAAAACTAATTTGCTGAGCTCTGTAGAAGATTTCAAAGAATGGCAATATGTGCACAGTGCAAAAAGCCCTTCTCACAGAAGAAGCCAACTATCAGCATGTGGAGTATCACAGTGAGTGTGTCAGGGTCTCAGGGGTGATTCAGTCCAAGTTAAACATGTTTGGGAGTTTCCACAGGGGAGGAAACTGATCACAAGTTTCCAGTTCTCAATTCCTCAATGTATTTTGGGCAGTTTTTATATTAAAATGCTTTAAATTAACTTAGTGCCCTAGTATGCTTGACATTTTAGATTGTTCCATGTTCAGAATTGTGCAACCTTTACAGGAAACTGAAGTCACTCGCCACACCCCAAGATCACTGCAGTTATACAACTGAGCTCTATTCTTGTTCAGTTACTCAACCCACATACTTTTTTTATGATTTAAATCCTTTTCATTTAGATATTATGAAGAGTCGTGGACTTACCTCATTCATATAACAGAAATGTATACTGGTTTGAAAACTTCATATCATCTTGATGTTTAACAACTGCTGGAAAAATAATGAATATTCATTATTATTTATTCAAATCAGCAAATTGCAATTCACAAAACAAGCCATCACCAAATATCTAATATTGTTTGGTGCAAATACCCCACAACATAAAATGATTTTATACCTGCATATTGATATTAAATAAATATTCTAAAATGGACATGTGCAAAATATGTTTAGAATGCAATATTAGTATGTGAAGATTTTGAGCATTATGTTTTCCTATTTGAATAGCAAGAAGTAACGGGATTAATAATTGTTGGACAAAAGTGATATTAATGAAATGGAAGATTGAGATCTTAGGATAGCTCTTCTCAACCATGTGGCGGCCTTGGCAGAAGCTCTATTGTGTAAGTTTAGATTAAATGCATAAATTATATTTCAAAGCTATTGGCTATCATTATGGAGATCTTTTTCGATTCCACATACTAACCTTATCATTATTGCTTACTTTTATACTACAGGGTCATGACCTACATGTCTCTCTCATTTGACTCACCAGGTTTGTAATAAGATGAGTTATCATTTATTACTTGTGTAACTTGTGGAATATTTAACTGAATGTCAATCTTGTCTGCATAAAATACTGTATAAAATATGAAGAGAGGGTGCAAGCATAAACAATAATAAATATAAATAATGCACACAACACCCCATATAATTTGTTCTGAAAATACTTACAACAATAATTGATAAAGTATGACAGGTGACTGAAGCATGAGGGATCTTACTAAACCTGGATATCCTTTCTGCAGGTATTCTCTTTGCCTTGTGGACAACTCTGCACACAAAACTGAACTGTCCCTCTCATAATGAGGATGCCACGGCAAGGACAAACAGTACTAGGATTTGATTAAGAGTCTGCTGGAGCTGAGTGAGGCAGCACACATGGATTCAGTTAAAACATTCCTGTCTCTTTGGCAAGGAAGTTCATTTCTTCCTCCACATGATCCTCCAAAGGGTAAGAATAAACTGATCTTTTTAATGGACACATATATCCGTCTGTTATTGTTATTTCGACATCAGACTGTAGAGCAGAGACATGTGAGAAAGATTAGGTAAGGGAAAACATTATTATAATTCTATCAGAAGGACGAAATAGACGAAATATTTATTTCTTATTTTATATGTAACCTGTATTTTATGTTATACACATACATTCAAAACATTGCAATTAGATACAAAATAATTTGTGAAGGTTTTCCCTAAATTTGGCAAGAAGTATGAAGAAAAACTATTTTTTATTTGATCTTCCACTAAGAAGGAAAGATGGAAGGAAAGATGGATGAAATGCAAAGGGGAACAACAAAGATTTACTTTTTTGTGTGAAATATGGACAAGGTTGTAGTCAGGAGCATTAGAAGCCCATCAAATGAACAAGGCTAAAAAGAAAGAAAGAAACTAAAATAAGTTCAAACAGGTCTTTTAGTTTTATCTATGTTTTTCTTGTTTGTGTTTGTTTACTCTTTATCCTGTAAGTTAAGTGTAATTCTGCTTATTTCATTAAAACGATGAAAAGAAGAACGAGTGTGTGGTATATCGTGCATTTTAAGTGAGACTCGTGTTTATGAAAAGTGAGGGAGCACAAGAGAGTGTCTGAGATGGGGAGAGAGCAGGGAACTGGAGAGCTGGGGCCTCCAGACTGGGGGAGAGTTTCCCCTGTGCAGTGCAGATGTCCAATATAGTCCAGGAAACGGTCTGTTTTCACACTTTTCCCCTCATTCGAATTTCAAGGGTGGGGCGTTGAAACAGTCCCGAATTAGACTCTTTATTTTGGCTTTTCAAAAAAGGCAAAACATGTTCCAATTAAAATATTTGATCTTAATTCATTACAGGCTGTTATCCTCCACATTTAAATCATTCCACCGGTCTACCAAGAAGAAGCCATGTTTGAGAATTCCCTGCTCCTTGGCAAAAAATAACAAAAAATAGGCCACATGCTTAAGAAATTCTACGGTCAAAATAAAAAACGTTGTATGTCCTGGAACAACTGAAATACAAGAAAACCACTCCTATTCTACTACCACAAAGTTTTTTTTTTAGTGGTAAAGCACTAATAAAGCAGTGACCTTTAAAAAATGGTTTATAATTTCATGAAACGATATTTTTTTTTCAGTGGGTACATAGATATTTTGTATCTGGAACAAAGATATATTCATTTTATTCAGACGGAACTGGCAACTAATGCAGTGAGCTTGTGAACTGCAGACCAAGGCCTGCCAATCTGCTTTGCCAATCTACTTTTCAGAAAAGGTCTTTTTGGTAAAACAGAGAGCTGAGACTGGAAGGGTGGGAGCAGAGTCTGTGCTTGATTCTATTCCCAGATGTAGCCGTCACACGGGAGTACTTGACCTCCTGTGCCCAGTGCTGTATGGAGGTATTTAAGTATGCCTGTGTCAATGTTTCTCTGAGTGAAAACAACAACATCTCTAATGGCAAATAAGCAAATGAAGAAATCAGTCGTCTCACCAGATTAAAACATTTCTGCATGCTTGAATCTTGAATAGTGTGGCATACCACTATCAGGGCAGAGCCCATCAACAGACCGAGGCAGGAGGCACCCCTATGTGATTGGCTCAGCCAGTCAAAATCTGCCCTTTGCCCTCCATGCTCCTCCTCCCTCGACCACAGGAAATCCACATACCGGGTCACAAGGGCCAAGCCAAGCCCCTTCCCGGAGAATACTCACTGCTGCCTTCTTTCTGGGAAGATCCCCTACAGCACTAGCTTCCTGGTGAAGCTTCCTTTGTATATTTCTGCAGCAAAATGCAGAATCATCAAAGTGAATCCGGAACGATCAGCTATACACATATGGTCGATCCGCGTCAAGCCATAGTGAAATCTAACCCCACACTTCCTCTGCTTAATTTTATCATTATTAATGTACAGTGCTGTCCGACTTATAACTTAGACTACCCTTTTCGCCAGGAACCATTTGCTGACTATTACAGTTTAATAAGCCTGTTACTGACTTAGGCCCCGTTTACACTGCAGGTCTTGATGCCTAATTCCGATTTGTTGCCTATATCCGATTTTTTGGACCGTCTGTTTACACGGTCTTTTTAATTGTGACCCATATCCGATTCGTGTGTTTACACTTGCTATAATTTCACGCATGCTGAACGGGGGTTTTTGCACGACACCGTAGCCAAGACGGACGAACGCGAAATTTGTTTTATGATAGCTTTGCGATGTATGCGAAGTTCGCCGAACAACATCACGATTTTGAGGCGAAGGAGGAGGAAAAGGGCCATCATTGCAGCCGAAACAGAAACAGATTTGTTTCTGTAGGAACCTTTAATTTTATCCTGAACGGATTCTTCTCCCCACAGGGTGAGAAGGTAGGCTATTTCAGGCGCCGACCACTGCCCTACACTTTCCTCCTCCATGTTTCGTGTGTTTCTTGAATGTTACGCTTCCACACGTACTTCCCACGTACGCTTCACGTACGCAGTTTAATGACGTACAGAACGCAATGCCTCAGAAAATCCAATCTGCCTGTTTACATTACAGTCGCATTGGCCCATATCTGATTTATATCTGATTTATTTCCACATATGAATGAGGCCTGAAACCGATCTAGAAATATCCGAATGCATGCGTTTTTTTCCCGTTTACACTGTCACAGAACAGATCCGATCTGTGTCACATATGAGCAAAAAATCGGAATTAGGTCGCATTTAACAGACAGTGTAAACGGGGCCTTAGAGTCTGTCATGTTAAACTAAAGCATGACACTTGCTTAGTGCAAATGCAAAAACAGAAAAGTAACAATTGTAGGGTGGTGAACATTCACCAGGACATAGGAAACACCCTTAGAACAGGATGTATGACCAGTGTAGATGTCAATCAGAGGGCGATGATGTCACTTGGCCATAACCCCATCATTTCCCATTTCTCCACATAGCCCTCTTCCCCTCTCCAGTATTGTAGCGTTAATGAATTGGACAATCCTTTATTAACACCGACAAGAAATCAGTGAGTGTTTGATGCATATCATGCATATCATGAGAGTGTTCCAGAGTTTTTCCGGAGTCCCGTCAATGTTTTCTGATTATCTCCCTTTTGCATACCGTGAGGATAACGTCAGTGCTTCCTGGAGAGAAGGAACCCATTCCTTGTCTTGACCCAGTGTTCTTTCAACCAATGGATGATGATATACGTTGCAAAGTCTGTCATCATCAAACAAAGTATTTCTCTCTGTGTCCCTGTATAGGTTGGAAAGCTGTTTGAAAAACTGATAGATGTATGTCTGTTTCTGTTCCTGTAACACGTATCACTGAAGTTTTCATTGATGTGCAACATGCAAATTTCATATAAAGTTCATGCTTCCAGTGTTTCATGCAAACCTGTATTGGTTCCTCCTTTGGAGGATGGATGGACGAATGGAAGTTTACC
Organism: Paramormyrops kingsleyae; assembly: GCF_048594095.1. Lineage (NCBI taxonomy): Eukaryota > Metazoa > Chordata > Actinopteri > Osteoglossiformes > Mormyridae > Paramormyrops > Paramormyrops kingsleyae. The sequence goes on along the minus strand of NC_132801.1, from coordinate 18,855,309 downwards.
TTCAGGAAGTGCACCACTTTGCAGAAGCAACTTTATTTAAAAACTTGTAGAAAGTGAATGTATATTGGATAGAAATATTGTAAAATTCCAAATAAAATGAAATCACGTAATTTCTATTGACTTTATTAATTCTCATAGATATATTGTGCTAGTTCAGGTACATGTATTTATATTAATACGATTACTGCAGTGGTTATATACATTTGCTGTTGTTAAGTAATTTGAGTGGTGTAATTTGACCTTGGTATTTTTTGCACAGGGGTAGGTGTGACTGAATTACCATGATGATTAAATTCTTGCCAATACACTGAAAGTGAGGGGATCACAAATCATCATCTGTGACAGAGGTCAAGAATGGTCACTGACATCAATTATTGGATCAATGCTCTTCGTCCAGCTAACAAGGTTATCAAAATATGAAACCTGGATCATTAGGATAGTTATGGAGTCTCCGGAGAATCCAATGCTGGATTAATGAAATGATGGTGCTGTAAGGAAAAAGTAACAGGATAGAGAAGGACCTCAAGGAATAGACAGGTGACAATAAACAGAAATTAAGTTTGGATTTCATTAATAAACGTGTCCTTTCGTTCATATTCTGTATTGCTTATCTAATGGAAGGCTACAGAAAACAATGTTTATTAAGGATAAGTTTCTTTATATGATCACACACTAATTACCAATGTTAAATGATGTGATGAAAGTGAGCATTTATGATCATTCAGATTCTATGGTAACCAAGCTCAAAGCAACAGGATTGTGATGTATGAAGGTGAATGTGAGTTTGTGGGAAACTAGTTGGGTGAGCACAGAATTAAATAAAAAAATAAAGCAACACACACTTAAGGATTCTCCATCTACAAGCATAATGTCAGAGCCTGCGCAAAATTGCTTTGATTCTTGACCAAATGAAACTCATTTGAACATGAGGATAAAGAGGGTGACATCACCATATATGTCACAAGGGATTGATAAAGGTTTGTATCTGGAACCTTATTTTTTCCATTTATCCAGCTCAGCTATTAATCTGTTTTCCAAAATACGACAGGGGCCTGGAACCCCTGAAGAGCAAAACATTGCAAAGACTATTAATTAAAACTGGGAATTTGTCCAGGATAATTGTGCCTGAGTCTGCAACCCACTCCATTCTTAAGTCCTAGGTCAGAAGAGGCACCCCCACAGAGACTGGGATGGATTGTTACCAACTTCCTGCCTCCTTGTGAGAATGACTTGAGGAAGGAGAGAAACAGATCTCTGTGAAGAAGGATGACGGGGGAAATCTCAGGTAAACTGCCACCTTGTATTAAAGGCCAGCCCAAAAAAAAACAAAAAAACTGTATTACTTGCCAACAGAGTTTTTAGAGTGATAGTATTCTTAGTCAGGTTTTATTGAACCAGGATCAGAATGTATTCACTGATGAGACTTCTAAGCACTTATGTAAGTCACTCTGGCTAAGCGCATCTGCCAAATACAGTAAATATAAATGTAAAAGCTAAATTATAGCCAAGATATTGTATATACGCTAGGAGTCAGGGAAAGGTTAATGTAATACAGGGGTGGCCAATCTTATCCAGAAAGGGCTGTTGTGTATGTGGATTTTCAGTGTAACTCTCTAATTGGATTATTAATTAGAAGATAGACTTGTTAAAGTGTTCTCACACCTGGGTTTGAACGGTTGACCTAAAGGTTATCCCAAAAACCTGCACATACACCGGTCCTTTGTGGATAAGATTGACCACCATGTAATTCGTCATTATACAAACCAATTTCAGGAAAGTCCACACAGCACTCACTCACTAGGGCGAATAGTCACAGTTACAAAGACTGTATAAAATGAGGCTTTAAACTTGATCTGAAGATATGGAAAAGAAGCATTTCCAGTGAAAACTGCAGAAACCGGTTCTTCTTCTTCACCAAATCCAGAGAGACATATCTCTGGTAGAGGTTTACGCGGACATCTTTCTGAAATAAGATGTTTATTTTTAAAGCCGAGGCAATTTTCCCAGTGCAGATTTTCAGTGATGCATCACCCACACAGCTGCAGCACTCTAAGAAGAAACATTGCTGCCAACGTCTGTGATAAAGTGAGAGAGGAAAAACAGAGAAAGAGAGGCTGATGAAGAAATACAAGGCCTAACAAGGTTATATATGCCATCAAGATTAGAGCTTTCACCAATGTCATTCTACGTTGCTGTTCAAGTGTATTGTTTTTCACGTTACCATTTATATTGATTTTCAGTTATACTAGAAGCATCTCGTCTTTAGTGATGAGCAGGAGAAAGGATTCCCTCTAAAGAGCCTGGCTGCAGAAAACGTGATGATTTCTGAGCTCTGTGTGCTGCACACTCTCTATGAGCCATCACGTTCAGGCATGGCATAGTCTAACATTACAAAACAATAACTTCAAATCACCAAACAGCTTCTCCAATTACATCTTGTTCCTCTTGTAATAATATTACAGAAAATGACATTATTCTTTATTATGGAGGATGTTTTCAGACATGTAACGCCACAACCACAAAATGATGCTTGAGCACCCTGAAATTCTTTAGAACTACAGTGCAGTACCTTCATATCTCTATGCATAATACATCTGCATGATTACTTAACAATAGCGCAAAATGTAAACACTTATGTCATAGTGTATTCTCAGATATACATACACACACAAACATATATGTGTATATATAATCATTTGCATATACACACACTGTTTACACTGCACACTGTATATCTTCTATACTTGCACTACCTGTGACACCTGTAGCTATTCCAATTACTGTTGCATAGAGAGGATTATTCCAGTACCTTTACCTATATATGTGATTCCTCATAGGATGTATTTCACCAGTACATGCTGATTTCTCATTTATTTATTTTATCTCAAGCTCTTCCTTTTCCTATACTGAAACTATGTGTACTGTCTAATTTATGTTTGCTGCTGTAAAATAATTTCCCAGTCATGATCAATTAAGTACAGCAATCCATGTCTGTACAGTATTTATTTAATACTATGTTGATTGTTATGTTCGCATGCGTTATGTCATGATGGGGGCAGCCACTAAATTTCATTGTACTTGTGCATTCCACTTGCAGAATGACAAATAAAAAAAAATCCTTGATCACTGATAAGCCCTAACCTTATTACATACTATACACTTTTAAGATTTTTATGTATAATTCCCAATAACATTCAAAATCTCCACAAATCTGACAATATCCAATTACAAATTTGATGAATAGGCAACTGTAAGGTTAGTAATATTATATGAACATTATATTCTCATTTTTTACAGGTGAAATATATTATTTTGTGTTGGTTCTTACTGGGTGACAAACAGTTATACTAGCAAATCTATTTTTAAATTGGTATACAGTAAATGTTTATGAAATGTCATTTTAAATTGATTAAGAATTTTTACAGCTGAGAATGACAGCTTTTAAGTTAGGTATTTATAAATTATATTGCTCTATTATAATCCTGTAAGGGATTATTTACTACAGTTAAGTATCCTAGTTGCAGTTACATGCTGACTCTGCAGGTGGGTGTCTCAGGCCAAAAACCCCACAACCTGTCTATTTACACATTAAAATACGTCAGATACTTCTCACTGCTTATTTTGCAGGACTTGCACCAGAAACTGAAGCCAGATTTTTACTTTCTCCAGTTACATTGGCATACTGGCAGGTAAACTATCCAGCAATAGAAAATCATCAGTTTCTCCCTAACAATCAGTTATATATTTACATATTAACGGTCTGCAGACTGCTGATTACACTTGTAGGCAAATATCTCTTGGCTGTGAGGTCCAGAGAATGACAATACAAGGAAAGTCTTATCTTGCCAAATGCTTACCTCATTATTTTATTTTTAAACAGCCAGTCCTTCCTGCTGCAACATTTTTCTTCCTTTATTTGATAGATATAGGATCGCATACACTTAGTATTACACGTTCACAAGCTAATGTCATCGGAACAAATAACGCTCCAGTAATGTTGAATACCAATGGCTGAAACTTCAAGGGGCAATAAAACAAACAAAGGTTCGGAACAACACTTCACTAAGTTACTTGTTTTATTGAACCTTGCCCATGAGAAAATACCATAACTGAATAAAATGTGAAGCTACCGGGACTGACAATCTGACACATACATTGTCAGTCCAGGTATTTTCACAATGTTGAAAATAAAGCAAATTCTTTACAACAAAGCAGATAACCATACACACAAGCAACACCCACTCAGGTAAAAACATTGTAACTTTACCAGACAGAGGCACAAGTGAACTTAGCATTGCAATAGTAAAAGTACATTAAAACTGAAGCTAACTGCTCTGCATAGCCTGAAGTATTTAACTGTGGTCTCTTCATTTTTCATTTTCACTTTCCTTCATGCTGATGATGCCCTGCTGAGCTCAACATACTGATAAAACTGCTTATTCTTTAAATGATCTCTTTCTTAGGCCACCCCTTAATGTTGTTTACCACATTAAAACCCCTTTTCCAAGCAAATCCCACAAAACGTAATCCTCTTCTTTACTGGAATAAGGACATAAATGGGGGGAAGGGGGATTGCCACATGGAGATGCAGTTGCCATGGCAACACTGATTAATTAACAGTTGCATTGAAACAGAAATTGAAGGAGAGAGGGGGGAAATAAACCAGAGCTATGAGCTGCAGTGGTAGATCTCAGCTTTACTTGTTCTAAAGTTGCTGGATAAGGCTGAGATTTAAAGTGTCAGCAATTTTCTCTTTGCAAAGAGCACACTTAACAACGCACTAAGTGTCAAAAGTAGGTTAGCAAGTAGGTTCGCTGTATTTTGAAACCTCTGTAAAAATGTGCCGGTATTAATCCTGAACCATACACATGATCCACAAGTAGCAAAGAAGTATGATTAAATAATCCTCATCAACAACTTCAGCTGATGAAGTCCATCATAATTTACTATTTGTACATTTTAGGTCAACTGCTAAGTACATGTAGTGTTTAACTAGAAGGATACACTTAAAAACTTAAATGACAAGCTTGATTATTTGCATGGGAATAAAGCATTTGATCCTATATTTAGTAATGTATTTAGAGTCTATAATATAGTACTCAATGCCAAAGCAAAGACTTAACTTTCAAAGATAACCTCACCACAAAAGATCTCCAAAAGTATCTACTGAACTGTAGTCTTAACTCCAGCTGTTTCCATATTTAAGTTTATTTAGCCATCCTTACACATGGATCCACTGAGGATTGAGTGGCTTGCATAACAAAATCAGAACATGTTGCCCTCTAGTGTGCAAATTTAGAAGCACACAAAAAGGAGATAGATAATAGATCATTTTATAAAAGGAAAAAGGTATATACATTGGTATTATTACACACACACACACACACACACATATATATATATTGCAATATGAAAGTATATAAACATTTAGTGATTATAGTGTTCCTATATTTACTGGGGTTTGCGCAAGTTGTTTTAGTGAGTTCTAAAGCAGTTTTATATAGCTTCAACAGAACTCAGGTAAAGCTGTTACGATTACTCGATTAAACTCAATTACTCGAATATTAAAAAGCATCGATAGAAAATTTCCTTTGAGATTACTCCGCAATAATGCAGAAGAAAGACTGCACATAGTGGAAAAGGGTTCTAATAGAGAGCGAAAGCAACATTTGTGCGAAGGCACTTCAGATTAAAAGTGAATGAAAATGCAATCATCTGTCAGTACAAACACTCTTCATTTAACGATGGTGTACTGTTCCTATGACTAGGTCTTTAAGCGAATTGGTCGATAAGCGAGGAGTCGCCATCCTTTACCAATAGTTCAACTATGCTGTAAGTCATTAAACAGGTAGGTTGTTAAGTGAGGAGTATCTGCATTGCAATGCAGAACTTAAATATCACCCCAGCACCACTGCAATGCAAATACATCTTAAAAGAAGACATTCAACTTTGAAGGACTGACCCAGTAACATGACGTTACATACAGCGGAAGAGAAATGTCTTTTCCTGACCAGTTCTTGTTTGCTTTTCTCCTCACTTATTTTTAATTTCTCACAAACTCGCCACAAAATCTATGAATGAGACCAACAGCAAACAGGAGAATGATTATGATCGACTGCGAGAGCTCATGCAAAAATAGCGGCGGTAAACTTTTTTTGTAACACAGTTGAAAAGGAACCATCACTAAAAGTGTAGCGCTTGCGAAGTTTGATTTATTATGACTGAGGAAAAATGTTTTAGCGCAACTTATTGATGGCTTGAACCCAGCAAATTATTGTAGTCCTTACCATGTGACAAATGACTGAAATGGCACGTCGATATTAACATCACACATCAAGCAAGCTTATTGGGGGTAGTACAGTGGTGCAGTGGATAGCGCGCTGCACACCGATACTTTGTGTCTGGAATTTCTATGGTCACCCTGTGTGTGGGTGCTTTTCCAGGCAGATTCTCCGATTTCCTTTCACTGTATAAAAACTTAAGTGAATTGGAGAGCCTAAATTAACAATATGTGTGACAGTGTGAACCAATTGCAAAATATATTATATTGTATATTATGATTAAACTACTCGACAAATCAGACTGATGAGTCATATTAATCGGTAGATTACTCAATTATTGATATAATCGGTAGTGACAGCCCTAAACTCAGGCTGTTATTACAGAAGAAATTCTGCCGAGAACTCCATGCCATGAAGATGCTAGCTGCTGTAGGTCAGTGCTTACATATAGCATTCATGTCAGTACAATATAATTAACATTTGAACACTATAAAAGTATTTTAATGTAACAATCAGAAATAAGTTGTCTGCAATGTTTCCAATCACTGTTATTTTAGTATGATTACAGCCCCATTACATGAAATGCTCTTTCTGCAGTACTGTCTATAAACAATGAGTATGTTTACTATGGCTAAAAGAATATCTGTGTAAAACTGAGAAAAGTCAAGCCAAGTCACGTTCATTTATAGAACACTTTTAAAATGGGAGTCGACCAAAAACTGCTGTACAAACTAAATACCATGCAAATAACACAATAAGGTGGAACTACACCGAATAATTTAAATGACAAATGAAATAAATGAATAAAGAATCAAGGACAATTTTTATAAATGTTTAATCTTTTAAAAATAAGACAAGAAAAAGAAAAAATGGATATGAAGCTTTTTATTTAAAATTAATTTAATGATAATTATCACAAATATTACCATGGGGAACTTCATTATACAATACTAATGTGATACAAATAAAGCAGAATCTCAGAACATTATTTTTACTGTTATTATTAAACAGGGAAAACACGACAGTTAAACTATAAGAGGCCAACTACTGAACAGTACAGGAAAAAACAGACATATTAAAGGAAGCTACCTGTCGGGAAAGGGAGGTGCCGGTGTTCTGTCGAAAAATACTACCTATCGAGACGTGCTATCGAGCCTTTCTGCGCATGTGCAGTTCTACCGTTTTGGGATTAGGGTTAGGTTTTAGGGGTTAGGGTTAAGGTAGGGGTTTTAGGGTTAGGGCTATCGATTAGCACTACGGTAGCATTTTTCGACAAGGCAGCATATATCGACAGAAAACAGGTGTTATGCCGAAAAAGGCATCCCTGCCGTAGAATGCATGCCTGTCTCTAAATGACCGATTGGTCGCTGATCTGAAACGAGTTGAGCTACTTTGTCGAGTAAGGCTAGCGTAGTGCTAATAAATAGCCCAAAAAACCCCGTAAAACCCTAACCCCCAAAAAACCTCTAAAACCCTAACCCCCAAAACACCCCTAAAATCCTAACCCTAACCCCTAAAAAAAAAACCCTGACCCCCAAAAAATCCTTAAAGGCTCAACTCGTCGGAACACCGGCATGCATTCTAAGGCAGGCATGCCTTTTTCGGCATAACACCTGTATCTAGATTTTTAACGACTATCGCACGATATGATACTCAATACATCGTACATCTCTAAGGCTAAACACTACTTTTTACCATAGCACACTGCTATGGTAGCCTGCGCTGCGAAACAGAGTCATTTCCCAAAAGCACCGTAGCGCAATTACCATGGGGTAGCACTTCCTTTCAGAAATGCGCGTGCTGGGGACTGCCATTTTATGCGTCTACCTGCAGCACGTGAGCGCGAGAGCGTCCTCCTCGGAAGTAGGAGTACCTTTAAGGAGGAATTTTGCCCCGAAAATTGTTACAGATCGATGCATTTAATCGCCGCATCTTTCAACCCTCATCTACTCTAGATTATATTCTATTCGGTTATTTAAATATGCTATATTCGTGAATGTTACATTGTCAGTGGCACTGCATGATTGTCCCCCAGTACCCCAGCTGTTTGGCAAAAGTAACCGGAAATGATCCATGAAGAACTGGAGCCGCCACTTCCGGTGTCCGGGAGGGCGGAGCTTCTTAAGCTTGGAATTGGGTGGTGGCTGCTCGATTCAAGTTTTGGAGTTTCAGTCCGATATTCTGCTGCAGCTAATGTGGGATGCGTAGGCCGGGGGAGGTTTAAGCATTATTTTCCTGTAGATATTTTCTGCATTTGGTTACTTTTACTTGTGACTTTAGCGTGGCTAACATCTGGTTACAAGGACTGATCTAGTTACTTGAAAGGCAGGTTTAATATCAGCTGGCTAGCTTGGTACTTGTCAAACTAGGTGAATCTTCCATAGGTTCGGGCTGATGCAGGCCATAAAATGTGTGGTTGTGGGAGACGGGTAAGTTAATTTTTTGTTTGTCCCATCAGCCGCTGTCCCGTGGTCCCTGTTTTTCGTCCGTTTTCATTGATAAATCTGGAAGTCAGAGTTCAGGTCGCAACTTCGCTGCACTTTCCCGGTCCCCTCCATTCACGGGTGAATAGCTTATACTTCATTACAAGGGCTATATTGTCATTCGCTTCTCGTCGTTGCTTCTATCGGGGAATGACGTGTATAATTATCCTGTCTAGGTCGTTTAATTATTATTGACATACTATTATTATAATTATTATTTCGCTACACTTTCGCTGTCACCTCTTGTCACGGTGGATAACTATTACTCCTGTTCCCGTCGTTGCTTCTTTTAGAGCTCTGGTGTTCCAACCTCTTAAACTTCTTCAGGAAACGAAATTTATAACTGTCTGCCTGTCTAGATCTATTGTTAATGTAGTTTCGCCCGCTGCTGGTTAAGTACCTGTGTAAAATGAAGATAGCTGCGATCCAGTCTACGCTGCACAGTGCTCCCTGTAATGCAATGAAATTAAAGGTGTTACCGGATGCCTACTCAATATTTCATCTGCATTCCTCTAATTGACTCGTATTAAACATCGATTAAGTATTAAAACTGATTTACAAATACCTGCGTGTAACGCATTCTATAACCAAATGCACAGCTTAGTCCAAACTGGCATCCATCACCTCCACAAACATTTTCACATAAAATGCACATTAGTGAAAGCATTCATATGGGTCTTAACATCTGCATCCATGTCCTTTACCTTTAGCTGTAATTACAAAGTATTGTTTTTGCTTCTAAACGGACGGTACCCTCATAGCCTTCGGTTGACATGTCTGATACTTTGTATGTTTATCAAAGAAATTAAAGTAAAGCTTGTTTGGGCAGTTATACTCATTTGTATAACGTTTTATAACGTAAAGAGATTCTCAGTTTTCCAAAATAGGTGCTTCAAAGCTGCATAATGCCTGCCGGGGTTGTATATGTTCATAAATTGAAGGAGGCTGCCAGGAATCCCTATAAACAACGATGATAGCTTTGTTACTCCCACATAAGCTTATGGCCATCCAAAAGCCCAGCTCGGGTACATATTGCCATTTACCTGTCCTTCCTTATTCCGCAGAGGTATGAACTTGTGAGAAATACACGCATTTCCTTATTACGCAACAGGCAGGGTTGTACATTCCCTCTGCTCCGGGAAGTGTAGCTATTGGCATTTGTATGGGCTCCTCTGCCCTCTGTTGATTTGCTAACGTGCTGATGATCTTATAGATTGAGGACTTTATCTTTCTGTAAATACCTGAAAACGTGCTGTTTTGGAAATACTCTAGCGTTATACATTCAGTGTGCTTCTTTCCCTGCGTTTATTGAATACTGTCTTCACATGCTATGTTATAATGACAGTATTAAAAACTGATTTATTGATTTTACTTGGATAAGACCTCCCTACATATACTTAACCTCTCTGATCTTTCTGGATTGTGAGCAAGTGCACCTAAATCTGCTTGCATTTTAGCTTCTTGCACTTTAACATAATTGGATTTTTTAACTTGCACAGTCTACAAAAGTGCAGTTCAGGATGCATTTCATTAGGTGTTGTACTTTGTATAACTATGTATGTGACAATTAAAGAATCTTGAATCTTGAAATATTCACATATCTGTATGCAAATTATCTAGTACCTCTAAGGCAGCTGAATTTTTGTCTCTCTTGAATATCCTGATCACTGTCAGTTTGGACACCTATAAGATCTTAGTGTTGGAATCTTAAAATAATAGATGAATGAGAAACTGTTTAATAACTATTTAATTGGTATGTTCATTAGCCTCATATTACGTTTTTTTCCTTTGAATGTAAATTTTACTTCATATATACAACTGTTTCATGATGTACAATCTAGATGTTCCACTGGATTTAATACTTGCCCACAGAAATGTTGACACAAAAACATTTACTGGAACTGTAGCAGAAATAGCAACACAGCTGATACACTGATACCTGAACGCTGATAACTTTGTGTTATGAATGTAGCAGACTTTGCTTTCATTTTTCTCGTAAATATTGAGAGCCTTTGGTCTTTCTCATAAACACTCGGTAAAACAAAGCCTGTTATTTTATAACAAAATTCTATGCTTTCCAGGGCTGTGGGCAAAACATGCTTGCTGATCAGCTACACCACCAATGCCTTCCCAGGAGAATACATACCCACAGTGTAAGTGTCTGTCTGAGTGCCCATTGGCTGATGCTGCACCTTAATACATGTGTAACAGTTTAAGTGCACTGATACATTTCTCTCTCCTCTTAGGTTCGACAACTACTCTGCCAATGTGATGGTGGATGGGAAGCCAGTGAACCTGGGACTTTGGGACACTGCAGGGCAAGAAGACTATGACAGATTGCGTCCCCTGTCTTACCCTCAGACAGTAAGTTGGTAAATAAGTATATGGTCTGCTCAAGCCTGATAAAGCCATGTTCCTTATTAAAGCACACAGTAGTAGTGTCTATAACGTTTGCTGAGAGGGTGACTCAGTGAGTGCATGTGTCGGTGATGATAATTAGTGTTTATTTACTAATGTTTATAGATCATTCTCTAAACTTTGACTGTGTGTGTGTTGCATGCACTACATCTGTGCCAGCAGAGTCTGTTGTGCTCTATGTGGAAGGTTGAAAAGTGAATTGGGTTGTGATGTTCCAGTCCCCCAGCACAAACCCCACTCTGTTTCACCAACCAATGAGCATTGACTGCTTTTTGTAATGGAGCTCTGTGATTTGAGATTAAGCTCATTCTGTCACTTCGCCAGCCTACGGACGTTCAGTACCAGCAGTTAGTCAGTATTCTTTATTTGCCACAGTCCCTTCCTATAGAACACCCAAAGCAGTACTCTGTCGAGTGCTTTATTTTTTTGTAATTTCTAGTTTTGACCAATATTTTACCTGAAATACAATCCCACCCACTTCTGTAAATGTAAATCTGGATTTTTTTCAGGATTTATACATGTGCTTATCTGCAGTATGTAAAAGGAGATAACCGTTTGACATTGGTTGAGGTGCCATCTGTGAGGTGGTTAGAGTAGCAGTATTTCACATACAGTAAGATGCTCTCATGTACGTTTTGATAGGCTGCTGTTAGTGGTTTAGGATTCCTGTTATTCCCTGGAAATCAATCACATTCATTCTCAGTGGGTTAGACATGTCAATGATGTTGAGTCATAAGACATTCATAAGATAAAACCAAGCAAAGAGAGGTACATTGCTCAGGATGGTTTTCATAAACTGAATGTTTCTTGCCAGGATGTCTTTCTGGTCTGCTTCTCCCTTGTGAGTCCTGCCTCATTTGAGAATGTCCGTGCAAAGGTAAGCGTCTCTTCCCAAAGAGTTATTACTGCCTGTAAAGTGTGGTGTATTCAGGACAATAACCCTTGGTGTTAGTTTTGTACCTCTGCTCATGAATAAAGTGAATTTACATGCATTTTCTCCAACCAAATGCCCTTGTTGATTAGTTCTTTTTGCAATGTCTGCAAATTTCATACTCAAAAATAACAAATATGAAGTTGAAACATTGATACTAAGAGAGGCATTTATGCTCACCAGAACACAAATGGTATATGGAACATGCTACATAACAAAATGAAGAAATGTGTGCTGTTTACCAGTGTTAAAGACCCATAAGTTAGGCATTCAAACCATCCGAGGAGATGTGCAACATGAGCTCTACAGCTGATTGTGTGTTTAAATGTGTGTATATACTAGTGACACGATAACTAAGGCTTGATGGCCCTGTTCTCTCTGCAGTGGTATCCAGAGGTCAGAAACCATTGCCCCAACACTCCCATCATCCTTGTAGGCACCAAGCTTGACCTGAGGGATGAGAAGGCTACCATTGAGAAGCTGAGAGAGAAGAAACTCACCCCTATCACCTACCCTCAGGGTTTGGCCATGGCTAAAGAAATCGGTTTGTGACTTTAATCTCCTAAATCCAGATCCTTAAATCTGTGGGAAATTATTTCATGCTCTATTAGGTCACCTACTTGTTTATCTTGGAGCATATTTCTGACTTCAGATAAAAGGCGTGTCCATGCTTAGGATAACCATGATGATCCAACAGTAGGTTTTTATTCAAGTGCAGACAAAATTCCTAGGCAGTAAAAGAAGATGTTTAAAGCTATTTATCTGGGTAGTAAGTGTGTATTTGCTCGGGGAAAAAAAACACACACAATTTAACATTAGAATATATGCAAATTAGCAGTGACATTAAAAACTAACCATTTCTTCAGTTCTCCGAAAAGTTACTGATGTCTTAGTAGGCTAGAGGAATACCACTTCAGTTCCCAAACCTCTCCTCAGGGGCATATCAGCCATATATTCATTAAATTTTACTTTGACAAAAATACATTTGTAGATTTACACCAATATAAAGATCATTTTAACATCATTTTCTTGGACTGCCTTCAGAATTTTGCATCATACTGTATGCTGTAAAATTTTGAATGTTTTCCTTGCTGCAGATGCGCCTTGAGTTTGTACAGATGGAGGTGGGCTTCTCTATCCATACTCTCCTCATACGGTAAGCCTAAGATCTTTGATGTGCTAATTTCTGTGTATGTCCCTTGTGCCCTCCCCCCCACCGGACAGGATCGGTGAAGTACCTGGAGTGCTCAGCCCTGACTCAGCGTGGTCTTAAAACGGTGTTTGATGAAGCTATCAGGGCGGTACTCTGTCCGCCGCCAGCCAAGAAGAAGAAGAGGAACTGCCTCCTGCTCTAAAGGGACACGGGAGAAACACCTCTGTGGTGAGCTCACCTTGGGCGACAGGGTGGGGGTTGGGGAAGCCTGTATGTATCTCTCGTAATTAACGGTAATTGTGATCGTCTGAATAAAATATTCCTTTTATAGTTATTTTACGGTAAGTGGGATGATTGCCCAACCCTAACCCCTGCACACTCATAAAGGGAAAAAAACACACTGTATTGTGCAAGCTTTTCAGAAAACTGTAAGGTATAATGTTTCTCATAGTATGTAAAGCCCATATTGCTTCCAGTCTTCAGAGGTATTTAGTAAAGGTATTGCCAAAGTATAACTACACCTAAAAGATCGTGACTGGGGAACACTAATATATATGTGGCCATTTTAACACTTCATTATCCACAGAGAATCTTTTCCGTATGCTGTGAATTAAAAGCTTTGTGCATTAAGCCTGGGGTTGACCAGCTTCAGAGGTAGCTCTGGTTAAGTGGGGATTTTGGTCATATCAAAGCGCTTTATCGGAATAAATGTGATTTAAGAACTGGGTGCTGTTCGATGCACCGATCTACAGTCTGGATTGTGTTTGGTAATACTTGCAGCACTTTATAGCACTGCTTCCCAGTATTGTAACTGGGACCCCCTTTGTATGCTGGCTTTTGGAAAAACCAGTGCCTTTTTAGGCTTAATAGAGTTGATTGAATGTGGGGCATATCACTAGAAAAAAGTTTCTGCAGTTGTTTTATGTGGACAAATCGTATCTATTAATGCAAATGATTAAGCAGCAATTATTTAATTCCTATTAAGAACCCATGTATTTCTTAGGCAAAACTGACAAAAAAACATATTTTACTCAATCACACCCACTTGTAAAATGAAACCCAATAAGTTTAGATGGGTATTTTACATGACCTGTATTGTTGTAATTATGAAAATAGTTCCTTTGGATACAAATCAGCATATGTCACAGGTATCCGGAACCACCAGCAGTACCCGTGCTCAGTGGAGCAGTGTCCCCATGGTAACCTGTCTCAACGTCCAAGTCGCATCATCATTCTGCTATGAATGGTTGTGTTGCAACTGTGTTTCATCTGATGTGGAGGAATTCTCTGCATGGAAGCATTATATAGTGCTTTTTAGTTATTTCTGTGAGCAAAGGATATTGTAAAGCCAAGACATAAAATCTCTGATGACTCCAATTTTTCTGTTTTGGGATTTTTTTTTTTTGATTGTTCATCCATCAACTGTTCTACACTGATTTTTACTTGTATATCCATAACATTTGTTCTAATATTTCTTTTCAAAAAGAGAAAAATTCTGAGTTAGCTTTAAGTTTCTGTATTATCCTACCTCACTGAATATCATATATCCTGTTATGCATTTGATTTTCTTTATTACTTTGATACTTTATTAATGTGCTGGTGGAAGTAGACCTACTTGAAATGGTCTGTTCTTTTTCCCATTGATGGAAATCTGAATATTTCAGACTATCATCCTTAAACTGATCAACAGCTTTCGAATCGCACAATTAAAACACTTGATTGTAATGTTTCTGGTGAAGAGTAAATATGGCTGCTCAAATGATAAAAATGTAAGTTGCTGATTTTAAAATCAATAAATTGGAATTTGAATAAAATTTGTGATTTATGTACTGTGTATGGCAGTCACTTTTTTCAAAAATCAAGTGAGAACAAATTTCGGATGTCATGCAATTTGTTTGAATATATTCGAATGACTGACACCCCCCCAAAAAAAAAAAAAAAACGCAACACAGAACCATTCATTACAGTATTTTAACAGCCTGTATAACGTCTCATTTGTACAGAGACCTTAAGTCAGGGAGGGGAAATATTTTTATAATAGTTTTGCGTTCCCTAGCAATACGTTTGCGTCACCAATAACAACTATATTGTATCCGTTTAAAGTACGAAACATAGTGTTAATGGTCTAATAAGTATAAACCTAAACGATACGGACATATACAGTTAAGTGTGCTTTGAACACTCAAATTATGGTGGACAATGCACAAGGTACAACTTTCATATGTGTGTTTTTATACGTATTCATTGATAATTGCACTGCACCCATTCACTGCCAATGATTGTAGGCAAGACAGCTGGTATATTCCAGACTTCTTTATGTGTGAATTTTAATTAATAGTTAAATGTTTGTGTGTGCAATTCACGTTCAATAACCCAGTTGTCACTGTCACTGGCAGTGAATGGACACAGTGCAATTATGAATAAATGAAGTATAAAACACATAATATTAAAGCTACCACAGGGGGCACTGCATCAGCCGCTGGCACCAGAACCACAGGACCTGGAGCCAGGGTTTGTGCCCAGGTGGCGGGTGCAGCTCCTTTAAAGGCATTGGGGATCCGTGGGATAGCATCCTCCACAGACTTGGCCCCTTTAAATGCCAGGGTGTCCTTAACAAAGAGCAAACGGAGGTCTGGGTGTCATGTGCCCGCTTGGGCGAAGTGACGGGGTCGTCCAGGGTAAATACCACCAGATTCAAAATCAGGAGGGGCTCCTCTTGATTTACAACAGGGGAAGAAGTGGAGATTGAGAATGCCCCCAGGCTGAAAAATACACAGCCCCTGAAATACACAAGACTAATTGGCAGGAATCATAGAACAGCTGGTAAACGTAGGGATGGATGGATGGATGGATGGAAGTTATAATCCATGACTTCTTGTTTAACAGGGATACGAACATGAGGTGACACAGAGCACAAATTTCCTTAGTCATCCATCAACATGGGAAACATAAGAGAATATACAAACCAAATGAGGAAGAAGTGTATTGACCTTCATATGTCAGGGAATGGGTATTAAAAAATAGCTACTCGCCTTAAAATGCTCATTTCTACTGTTAGGGCAGTAATAAAAAAGTGGTCAACAACTGGAACTGTTAGAAACCTGCCTGGAAGAGGACCCAAGTTTATTAGGAGGATCATAAGGGAGGCAAAAAACTCCCCAAGCATGACTGTTGGTGAATTACAATAGCAAGTAAAATCTTGGGGTTACCATGTCTCCGAAAAAACTATCAGCCGCCCCCTTCATGCTAACAGATTATTTGGAAGGTATGCCAGAAAAAGCTTTTTTTTTGTCAGTTAACCACAAACGTAAGCACCTGGGGTTTGTGAAACACTACTACAACTTTGACTGGAACCAAATTCAATGGTCTGATGAAGCAAAAATGGAGCTTTTTGACAGTAAACATAAGGTGGGTTTGGTGTAAAAAGAAGGATGGATATAATGAAATGAACTTTATCTTGGTCAACCTCAAAGGCCCTGGCAGTGTGTAGCTCTGCAGATTAGGACTCAGCACACAGTTGCCAGTTCAAATCGCATGGTCTGAAAAACTATTTAACCTAGGGCTGTTTGATTATGGCAAAAATCATAATCACAATTATTTTGGTTAATAATGAGATCACAATCATCTCAATTAATCGTTGACTCTAGAAATATGCATTTATCGAACTTTTAAAAAACTTACATTTTTAACAGTGGATTTCTTTGAACTCTAATGTAATTAAACTGAGAAACAAGCAAAAAGGAGCTTGAAAGGGGTGCGGTGGATTTCTAACACAAAACAAAATGTGAGCATCATTGCAAAACAAAACACAGCACAATAATTGTTTTATCTTGATTATTTCGTTTTGATAATTGTTGAAAACCAAAATGGTAATTGTAATTAAAATGTAATTATTTGCCCAGCCCTAATTTAACTTTCTTGAAACTTTCTTTCATGAATATAACCAACTTCACTTTAAATTGCAATATATAAACAGAAACACTTTTCCTTTCTAATGAAATATATATGTATAAAATACACAGTAAACAAAAATGTGGTGTTTTACAATACGATTTCATATTTTCCAGGGCTGTTGGTAAAACATGCTTGATGATCAGCTACATCTCCGGTGCTGTCCCGGAAGAGAATAATCCCATATTGTAAGTGTCTGCCCGAACGCCCATGCATTGTAGAGCTTAAATATAGCATCCCTGGTGTGTGGTTCAGTGGGTTAGGATGGTGTGCCTATGATCGAAAACATGCTGGTTGAAAGCCCAGGGCTTGCAGAATAATTCCACCTTGGGGCCCTTTAGTAAAAGCCCTTAAACACAGTGTGCACAAGGAAAGTGCAAAATAATGGGCTGTGTTCTGTAGATGCTCCAGGAAACTATATACTATATAATCTTTAACCTATTTTTCTTGCTGCAGATGCGCCTTGAGTTTATACAAATGGGGGTGAGCTTCTCTATCCATACTCTCCTCATACGGTAAGCCTAAGATCTTTGATGTGCTAATTTCTGTGTATGTCCCTTCAGCCCTCACTGAGCGGGGTCTTACAACGGTGTTTGATGAAGCTGTCAGGGCGGTACTCTGTCCGCCGTCAGCCAAGAAGAAGAAAAGGAACTGCCTCCTGCTCTAAAGGGACACGGGAGAAACACCTCTGTGGTCTGAACTTACCTTGGGCGACAGGGTGGGGGTGGAAGCAGTCTGTAATAGGGCTGGAAAAGTCCATTTAAAAAGACATTTGAATTTGAACAGATTTATTCGAATATTAATTAGACAATGATATTTCAGGCCAAGCCCATCACACAGTAGCCTAAGCCCATTGTTTGTGAAATGTGAAACCTGTAATGTCAGCCTACTACTGTCATGTGAGGGAAATGAGGAGACATTAATAATAATATAATAACACATTTTTATTTATTTAGCTACCCGCAGGACAGAAACAGCAACAAGATTGTGGTGTGAAATTAAAATATCAAACAACTGACATTATACAGCTAACATGTGTTTACATGGACATAATAACTTACCAATCCTTTTAGTAAGGCCTTCTGATTATGAATATCTCAGCCTTCTCCATGCTTACTGTACAATGGGAGCTGTAGGCTGCATGAAGAGGAAGCCCCCGGGACCAAGAATGTGTGCCCTTAATCTACATCACAGAATCCAGCTATCTTCCACCAACTGATCCAGGGCAGGGTCACGAGAGGGCCTGCAGCACAGGGCACGGGAGAAGGGGATAGCCCGGCCAAGATCCACCCACAAAATGTTTCTGGATATCAATCTATCAGGAAGGGTTTAACAAAAAGGGGGCAGAAGTAGCAATGAATCTTAGCAAGAGATTGAAACACAGGCATTCACTCATAGTGGGATGCTTTAGCTACACTTAAAACCTCATGATTCTGAAGAGGCTGCTTCCCTGCCATTCGCATTAATCATCACCATCTGTCATCATCCAGTTCCTTCCAGTTTATCCTGCAAGTGACAGGAACTAGTAAGCCGGACATAATCATAAGAATGTGTTATTCGTCAGGTATGTACACTTGGTTCTTCCAGCTAGTTCAAAGGCAGGTTTAGTATCAGCTTGCAAGCAAACTAGGTGGCTGTACTGTATGGCTGGACTGATGCAGACCTTAAAGTGTGTGGTTGTGGGAGATGGGTAAGTTTATTGTTGCGTCTTTGATCCGTAGCTCAGATCAGTACTTCAATACAGTCCTCTCCTGTCATGGGTGGGTATATTTTGGCTACAAGTTATTCTATTCCCGTTGCTGCGCCTCTTTCGGGGAACGACGTGCATACATATTGATCTATGGAGATAATAGTTATTGTACAGATAATACTTATTATTCTTGTTGTGGCTGTTACTGTTTTTTTGGAATTACCGATCGCCTGACTGGTTACGTAGCCTACCCGTGTAACATTACAGCAGCAGTTCCAGTTGCGCAGCGTTCTTAGTAATATTTTCAGATTTACCGGTTGCCTGCTTAGTACTGTATTTCCTCAGTGTTCATCTGCTTAAGCGTTAAAACTAATCTACCAATTCCTGTCCGTAAAAACTTTCTCTGACCAAACAATTGTTTTGTCCTGTAAGTGCACTTTGTTCAATTACGTCTGTTAGGCTATTGAACATTTAAAAATCCCGCTTAGTCCAAACTGGCTTCAGTCACCTCAATGAACGATTTCCTGTAAAATGTTCAAATGTTCAAAAGCGTATCCGTGGGGTGCCTGACCATCCATATCCATGTCCATCCCCTTTAGCCACCATAAAGTCTGTCTGCTTCTGGACGACTTAAATAATTTCTTGCAGCATTTGGTTTAGTTTGCGTCCGTCATTTTATATGTTTAAGACATGAAAGAAAAGCTTGTATGATCAGTTATACGCATTTGATCTGTAATAACCTGTTAACGCGTTTAAATATCCATTAACAACTCTTGTACTATCTGTAGTTGGAAAGTTGTCTTTAGCCTTAT
Source organism: Paramormyrops kingsleyae (assembly GCF_048594095.1). Classification (NCBI taxonomy): domain Eukaryota; kingdom Metazoa; phylum Chordata; class Actinopteri; order Osteoglossiformes; family Mormyridae; genus Paramormyrops; species Paramormyrops kingsleyae. The sequence goes on along the minus strand of NC_132801.1, from coordinate 18,835,590 downwards.
ATATTTCAGTGTTATATGATGTTAATTGATTGTCCCCTTTTCCAGTATAGGTACAGTACTTTCAAGTTCCACACAATGACAGCTGAGATTGCATATGCAAAAAAAGTTTTAGAGATGGAATTTGCCACGAATCATTATACACAAAAATATACGTTTAAGGCCATTCAAAGGCCCAGCTCAGGTTCATGGTGTCATTTACCTTCCTTATTCAGCAGAGGCACTGAACTTCCGAGAAATACACAAATTTCTTTATTATGCAACAAGCAGAGCCCTACTTTCCTTCTGCTCCGGAATGTGGAGAGCCATCCGCATGTGGTACGAGCTCCACTACTGCTTGCTTGCTGATGTCCTAATGTGCTGTCACTCTTGAGATGATTATTATCTGGTTAACAGGATTATGGACGGTTGATCTTTCTGTAAAGACCTGTTTTGAAAATACAGTGGTACCTCAGTTCTCGAACTCATTATAACTCGAATTTCTTAAAAGTCGAACCAACAAGTTCCGAAAAAAAATAAAAAAATACCTAGAACTCGATCTGAATCTCAGAAGTCAAACCGTGAACGCCGACCTAAGATAGGGGAAATGAGTCACGCGGTACGTCTCTCAGCGGAAACAAAGGGTAAGCTTAATTAAGTCTCAACCTGGCATTCGCTGTGATAGCATCCTGCATGTTTACACTAGCTGAATACATATATTTAGACAGTACAAATACATTAAGACAATGATAGACAGTAACAGTAATTATTATATAATAAAATACACTTAAAATAAAGATTTCTTATTAATTATTTTAATATTAATAATAAACCATTAATACATTTAATTATAATATTGTCGTGCCCAGCAGGGACAGAACGGAGACAAAGGCTCAGACGTCAGGGTATCGGGGAATACGGGGTTTAATTACAGGTAAGGCAGGCAAAACGCAGACAGACAATACAATGACTGGACTGGGGAAACAAACTGAAACGTGGACTAAATACAGAGGACTAATGACAGCAACCAGAAAGCTGATGACACGTTGATTCCACACGGGTTAACGAGGGGGCGTGGCACACGAAAGGAGCGGACGATTGGGGCAGGACACAGCCGCAAGTGGGTCATCGACATTTCTGCCTGCATCATGCCACGCCCATTCACCAAATCTGCCCGGATCCATGACAATTCTTAACTGCTCTGATCTTGCAGAGTTGTGACCAAGTGTCTGATTTTCTTTAAGCAAACAAAATGAGTGGATAACGTTAAACCAATACATTTAAACTCTTGGTGACGGTGCCTTTATTCAGTGGTGACCAACTGGGTAACAGCATTCCAGTTATAATAAAAATCAGCTTGAATATGGTTGTTTCTGCACATGTCTAAATATAGTTAATCAGTCAGTTAAGACTCCCTTAAGATCTCAAGTACAGTATATGAATCTTAAAATTACAGCTGCATTCATCGAATGATTTAATTTACAAGAATTCGACTCTTTTTTGTTTTTTTGTCAAATTCTTCAGTATTATCGCTACCGACTTCTTGAAAATGCTAACATACTTCGGTACTTTATGCATGGGCAGCTTGCAGGATCGTACCCGCCATCTATTTTGTTTACTTAATCGTGTTATGGTATTTGCCAGAAGAGTTGTACAGGCACCAATGAACTACACATGATTTTTCCAATGCTCCATTAACCAGGTAACGATTGAAGGATTTTTGTCACATGCAACGTATCCAGACTATAACCTGCAGTGAAACAAAAGGTGGTCAAATCTGTCATAATCAAATAGCAATATCAATAAAAGAACAAAAATTAAGTGTTTTATCATGTATTTACCAGCTATTGACTAGGTGTTGGATTGCAGAATGCATTGAATATTTTTTGCAGTGCCACTAAACTCAGGCGAATGAACACTGCTGTTTAATAACAAAAGTTTTATTTGTGTGCTAGCCTTCTAATGTAAGAAAAACATGTATAATTGGTTAGAAGATAAAGGTTCAACTGGATTTAATAATTTTCCACAGGAACCTTAATGCAAAACAGGAGGTGGTGCTGTGGCTTAGCTGGTGATAGAACTTGTCTAGTAAACAGGAGGTCCTAGTTTTGAATTCCACCAGTAACTTGCATCATCTTCAAAAACCCTGGTGTTTTTTTTGCTTGGTGGGCAGTGTATGGGTCTGCAGTTTAGGACAGATGCCTGGTTTTGGAAGGTCACCAGGTCAAGTCTTGATATCAGCTGAAGGATTTAACCCCAATTGCTTCAGGGACTAGCTGACCATGTTATTTCAAAAGAATGTTGCTATCAATAAAATCATTTGATAAATGGATGTAAAAACCTTATCAAGTGTAATTCGAGAAGAAACAAACCATGCTGATAGTTTTGTTTCATGTGTGTAATAGACTTTGCTTTATAATGGCTTATAAAAACAAAAGCATTATTCCTTTCTCACAAAAAAACTGGTGCTTTGTATTAAAATTGTCTTCTAGGACTGTGGGTAAAACATGCTTGATGATGAGCTATGCCTACAATGCCTTCCCAGGAGAATACATACCCACAGTGTAAGTGTCTGCCTGAGTGCCCATTGGCTGATACTGCACCTTAATACATGTGTAACAGTTTAAGTGCACTGATACATTTCTCTCTCCTCTTAGGTTCGACAACTACTGCGCCAATGTGATGGTGGATGGGAAGCCAGTGAATCTGGGACTTTGGGACACTGCAGGGCAAGAAGACTATGACAGATTGCGTCCCCTTGCTTACCCTCAGACAGTAAGTTGGTAAATAAGTATAAGGTCTGCCCAAGCCTGATAAAGCCATATTCCCTATTAAAGCACACAGTAGTAGTGTCTATAACCTTTGTGTGTCACAAGCACTGCATCTGTGCCAGTGAGGTCCATTGTGCGCCTCATGTGAAAAGTTGAAAAGTAACAGTGGTGTTGAGTCCACTGGCACAAACTCCACTCTGGTGTGAATTGAGATTAAACCCATGCTATTAATTTGCCAGAGTAAGGGTGTTTTTCAGCAGCAGTTATTCAGTGTATTTCATTTGTTTCTGTCCCTTTACCTTTTTTCTGCTTTTGTGCTGTTTATGCTATTTTGTCTGCTTTCCATATGTTTCTTTGATACTAATTTTGCCTGGTTGTTTTAATTTATTTTTTTTCTCACCATTTTTACAAGTGTTTATTATCTGCATTGAATGGAAGGAGATAATCGTTTGACATTAGTCAAGGTGTCATCTGTGAGATGGTCAGTGTGGAAGTACGTCACACAGGATGCTCTCATGTACATCCTCACAAGCTGGACGATCGACTATATGTCAGCCCTATATGTACTCCAGCTGCCATGTGGAGGAACTGTTTAGGATTACTGTAATTCCTGTAATATTCATGTAATACCTGGTGATCAATCATATTAATTCTCAGTGGGTTAGACATGTCAGTGATGTTCAGTCAGCATTCATAAGATAAAACCAAGCAAAGGGAGGTACATTGCTCAGGATGCTTTTCATAAACTGATTGTTTCTTGCCAGGATGTCTTTCTGGTCTGCTTCTCCCTTGTGAGTCCTGACACATTTGAGAATGTCCGTGCAAAGGTAAGCGTATCTCTATATTGCTGTCCATTCAATACCACCTTAATGTGTTACGTACTTCTGAATATGAACAAAGTAGATTTACATACATTTTCTCCAGTAAAAATCCCTTTTATTGTCAGTGGGATGCGTTTGCATTTTCGAATGCAAATTTCACATTCGCAAAAATAATAATAATTTGCACAAAAAAATAATAATAATTTGATCCGAATTGCTTCAGGGACCTGCTTTACCCTGTTTCTCAATCGCACAATTGCTTTGGATAAAAGTCTGCTAAATAAATAACTTAAATCACTTACAGCTGGAAATCAACCAGAACTGAACATCCCCAAACACCATGCTATGCTGTTAACTGCATTAGTGTAACAAACGTTGCTTTAAATTGAAAAGTGACAGGATATATATACTTAGCTGACCGTTAATGAGACACAAACCTTGCCTCATGGAGAGTGTCTGCTCCAGGTGAGGCATTCGGTGCAGGGATAATTATACAATCATAGCCGGCATGGCGAACTGTAAAGTTGATTGTGTATCCCAGACACAATGACCAAAGCATGTTGGTCTTGTTCTCTCTGCAGTGGTATCCAGAGGTCAGAAACCATTTCCCCAACGCTCCCATTATCCTTGTAGGCACCAAGCTTGACCTACAGGATGACAAGGCCACCACTGCGGAGCTGAAAAAGGAAGGTCTCACCCCTATCACCTCCTCTCAGGGTTTGGCCATGACTAAAGCGATCGGTTAGTGTCTTCATAATTAAATTCCAGATCCTTAAATGTCTGGGGATTTATTTCATCCCCTGTGGTTTATCCTATAGGGCAGCTCTGAATGCAGATTGAAGGCTTGACCATGTTATAATGATCAAGCAATAGGACAGTATATTCTATAAGACCTACCTGTTAAAATGGAACGATAATTGCTACCAGTGTGTTTTTTTTTTCCTTTTTCACGTCCATCCTCCACTGCAGTGGTTAGTTTTGCTGAGCTTCCAGTTAAAATTGGCAAGGGCTGCTTGTTAATACTGCCATTATTTCCAACAATAGCAAATGCAGACCACACAGTGCTCACAACAAAAGTGCAAAATACTGAGATGTGTTCTGTAGATGCTCCAGGAAACTATTGCTTCGTTCCATTTACCCGAAGTCAGAAGTCGGACTCGGGAATGACAACACACCCGAGTTATCCACATTCCAGTACAACAACTTGGAATGCCAATAAGCAATTCCATGGACCTGTTCCAAAAAGCAGGATTTCATGCTTAGCTTGATAACTTGTTAGATTTAAGCAGCCCCAGTTGAAATGGCTGTTATCTTTGTTTACTTACATTTAGCTCAGATTACCATAAATCTGGTAGTTTTCTGGCCAGTTTGATTTTTAGCGATATCAGTTGATAACAATACATTATGTGGTATTTTGTGCATAACAACACCGTAGCAACATGCCCACAGATAGCGGTTGGACAGTACTGTGTGTATGATCTATTTAATGAGCTACAAATAAGACATAAGTGATAATAAACAGCATAAAACTTCAGACTTGATAAAGGGCGCAGCCGTCTTGAATTCTGAGGTTGGGGTTGTGTCAGGGCTGCTAACTGAGATTTTCAATTCAAGACAAGTCTGCACACACATGCACACACATTTACATATATGCAACAGTTTTATTTCCTTGTAAATAGTCTGTAGGGTTTGCAAACTAGCCCAGCTCTTTAGATGTAGCTAATTTTAGATTTATAATGGAATTATATAGATTTGCTGTATAGAATCTTTAACGTCTTTTGTTTGCGGCAGATGCACTTTGAGCCTTGAGTTTATATGGATGGAGGTGGGGTTTCTATATCCAAAATCTCCCTGTATAGTAGGCCTAAAATCTTTGATGTGCTAATTGCTTTGCTTGTCCCACCCCGTTACCTGCTGGACAGGAGCGGTGAAGTACCTGGAGTGCTCAGCCCGGACTCAGTGTGGCCTTAAAACAGTGTTTGACGAGGTCGTCAGGGCGACACGCCACCCGCAGCCAGCCAAGAAGAAGAACAGGAACTGCCTGCTGCTTTAAAGCAAGGGTGTCAAACTCATTTTAGTGAACAGGCCACACCGGAACCTGTGCAAACTCGTGTGGGCCACATAAAAATAATGTTTGGTAGTTGACAGTCTAGGCCTAATAATGTAATTTAGGTGCTTATGTGTGAGCAAGAGTTCACATCAATAAAATACGTTAAATGTGTTTTTATTAATTATCAAGAAATCGTTTGCATTTAGCTTGATTGTACAGCTGATATGTTTTATTAAATTATTAATGTACATTAAGATATGTTTATCGATTATTATTTGGTTGACTTTATACCACAATGTGAGGTACAGATGTACATATCCGTGATTCCAGATTCGGGCAGAACAGAATAAAAAAAAGATCTGCTTTTGCAAAATGGAGTGTAATTTATTATACAATTCACCAAAAACAGATAATTGAATATTAAATGCTATGTATGAAACCTACCAAAATATATATATGCATCAAAATAATTCTTGAAATAATAATCATTAAAGTAACAAATTGTTACGATGCGTGCAGACAGGCAAGCGGGGAAGCAGGTGAGCAGGACACAGGACAAGTCAAAAGGAACAGGAAACAGGTGATGACAATCAGGGATTAACACGAGGTAACAAGGTGGCCATGGTACACACGAGGATCGGACGGAGCTGGGCGTGACAGAACCCCCCCCCCCAAAGGCGCGCACACCGGGCCCGTGGGGAGGCGACGGACGAGACGAGGGAACAAGACATGAAAGACAAAAATGCAAGACATCAGCGGGGCACCGGAAACAGAACAGACACGCAGAACAAACACAAGGGCAGAAGCCAGGACAAGACCCGACACAGAACGGGAAATGCAGACAAACAGATTAGGAAAGGAGACACAGGAGATGGCGAGAAATGCGAGAAAGGAGGAGGAGCAGAAACAGGAGGGATGAAGGGACGAGGAGCAGACAAGGGAGACCAGACAGGAACGGACGGGGGACGAAGGGGAGCCCGAGGGAGCCCAGACGGGCGGTGGCTGGAGGGGCCGCAGGCGAGAGGGAGGCAGGAGCAGCAGGGGACCACGCAGGGGCCAAGGAGACAGGCCGAGGGAGTGACGGAGGGGAAGGCGCCGTCCGACGCCCAGCCGAAGCCTGGGGGCCCGGAGGTGGCCGACATGGAGCCAGAGGCACCGAGGCACCGGGGGGGGACCCGGAGGCAACCGCCAACCCAGAGCCGGAGAAACCGCAGGCGACCCCGGAGCCCCAGCCAAGGCGCGTGAGGGCGAGCCAGGGGGCAGGGTGGGCGGGACCCCGGCCCTGCGCTTGTGTCCCCTCCCCTTTCGGGACACAGAGAGGCGGGGCCTCGGTGGGTGTCGGCCTCGCTGGGGTAAGGGCCAAGGAGTCACTGGAGCCGCAGCGGGTGGAGGCTTGGGCAGAGCCGCGGGCGTGGCAGCAGGATGGGCGAGCCGGGCTGGACAGGCAGGACGGGCTAGCCGGGCTGGACAGGCGGGTGAGGCCGGGCAGCGGACAGTGTGGCGGACAGTGTGGCGGGCAGTGCGGCGGCAACAGCAGGCGGTGCGGCGGGCAGTGAGGCGGCAACAGCAGGTGGGGCCGCGGCCAGTGCAGCGGCAACAGCAGGCGGGAGGTCTGTCCTGTCAGCCGGCGCGTCCAGGTCCGGCACTTCCCAGTGAGGTGTGGTCCCTTTAAGGGATCGCGGGACTCGCGGAATTGCGTCCAACACCGCCCTGAACCCCTCATACTCCAGGCAGCCACCCTGAAATATGGAGGCAGATGTTGACAGGGGCTGTGCGGCTGTGGTGTCTTCCGGAGGCTGCTGAATCAGGAGGTAACACGCCCCCAAGAAGATGGTCGGGGCGGCTTCTTCTCCTTTCTCCCTGCGCCTCTTCTTCTTTCGCCAACCGGGACCGGCAGGTGGAGGTGGGGTTGCCTCCGTGCAGGCGAGTGGCTGGAGCCGTTTCTCCTTTACCTGGCAGACGAGTTGCTGCAGGAGGGAGCGCACTTCCGCTATTGCGTGCGCTTCCGTGAGTGGGGTGACTCCCTGTAGTAGGGTCCAGCTCTTCTCCGCCAGGGCGAGTAAGCCAGGATCCTCTTGGATCTCCGGCACCTCTCGTCAGTAACCCACCTCGTGCAGTAGGACGAGCCATAGGTCCTCGTCCTGCCGCGGTGAGTCTTTGGGGAGATCGGTCATTCTGTTACGATGCGTGCAGACAGGCGAGCGGGGAAGCAGGTGAGCAGAGCCGGTGATACGGGCAAACGGGGTTTATTCAGGGGATAGGAGACACTCAAGACAAAATGAGCACTAAACATCACGAAACGTCAATGACTGATCTGGGAGATAGTGGGAGACGCGGACTAATATACACAGGACAAGTCAAAAGGAACAGGAAACAGGTGATGACAATCAGGGATTAACACGAGGTAACGAGGTGGGCGTGGTACACACGAGGATCGGACGGAGCTGGGCGTGACACGAATAAGGGAATTTCCCAAATGAGTAAACAAATTTAAAGAAATACTTTGAATGTATAACTGAGCTAAGCTAGCCCAGGCTGCCTTATTTCCCTAATCATTAACAAGAAAATCAACAGTAGCTAGCTTAGCTTAGTTATACATTCAGAGTGTTTCTTTATAAATGTCAAGGTGGAATATGAAGCCTGTTCTTCCTCCCTTTACACTTCCCACATTCTCTCTTTTGAAATACAACTGCTGAGGTGTTTCTCCAAGGTGTTTTTTTTTGCCAGAGATTATTTTAACCTTAACAAGTGCTGTGGCACCAAAAACCTTATTACAGCTGTTCGGGTCTTCAAGAAGGTCATCTACAGAGGCCGATCTTGTGCATGCTTGTATAAATAAAACACTAGTACAAAACACCAATATTTTCACTGATGTGCCTATTTTCCTGATTGTAATTCTGGGCAGGGTCACTGGCAGGAGTCAACAAATAGAAGAAAATACAGAAGTGTTCTGACAAAGCTAGATCCCTAATATCAATGGTGGAAATCCTGAGACCCTTGCTGATAACCAAGTCCAGCATATGACCTTGAAATTGAGTAGGACCACTTGCATGCTGTGATAAATGACACATGTGAAAGAGGCACAGAATTATCTGTGCGGATGTTAAAATAACCAGCTATAAGGAAACTTTCAAAATCCATGGAGATGAAACACAGGAGATCAGAAATTTTATGTGGGAGGTCTGTAGGCAATTACTAATGAAATGTGTGGTGTGCCCATCATTATGGCACAGAGATATTCGAAGGAGGCAAATCTACCTATTGATGTTTGCTTAAATTGGTATGTGTCCTACAACGAGACCGCACCCCCCACCTTTACTCCCACTCAAGTAATAGTTACCTGGAGTGTTTGGCCCTGACTCAGTCTGGTCTTTAGACAGGGTTTGATGGCACTATCGGGGTGGTACTCTGTCCACTGCCAAGGAGAAAAGGAAGTCTGTTGCTCTAAAGGGACACAGGAGAAATAAATCTCTGTGGTCTGAGCTCACCTTGGCTGACTTGGTGGGGGTTGGGGAGGCCTGCATGCGTATCTCGCAATTAACGGTAATTGTGATCGTCTGAATAAAATATTCCATTTATGGTTAAGTGAAAGTGAGATGACTCACTAACTGACTGCATATTTCCTTAAAAACTTTCCCAAAACTGTTTCCCCATTGTTTAGTTTTCGAAGGTATTTACTGAAGGCATTGCTAACTGTGCCTAAAAGATTGTCACTGGGGAGCACTGATATATCGGATCATTTTAAACACTTTACTATCCAGAGAAAATCTTTTCCATGTGTGTTAAATATGATGTGAATTAAACGCTTTGCGAGTTAAGCCTGGGGTGTACCAGCTTGGGAAATGGCTCCGGTTAATATCTGCTATTTAGCAAGGATTTTAGTCATGTTACAAAGTTTTATATGATGGACTACAATTGTTTTTGACACAGTAATTTAGAACACTGCTTCCCAGAATTTTTTGATCGGGTATGCCTTGTTTGCGGGTTTTTGGAACAACCAATGCCTGGTTTAGGTCTAATATAGCAGTGATTTCAGTCTGAGATGTATTACTACAGATTTACAAATGTTTCTGTGGTTATTTTATGTGGACAAACTACAGCCAAAAATATTATTTACGTTCATGTTAAAGTGAAACCATGAATTTTTGGTTTGAGCACAACACTGAAAAAATATATATTTTGCATAATCACACTTATCTGTAAAACGAGACCCAGTAACTTACAGAAGAGTATTTTTAATGGCTTGTATTGTCTTACATATGAAAAGTTTCTGGAGCACAAATCAGCATATATATCGCAGGTATCCGGAATCACCAGCAGTGCCCTGGCTCACTGGAGCAGTGTCGCCATGGTAATCCATGCCGATATCAAAGTCTATCATTCTGCTAGAAATGGTCGTGTTGAAACTGGTTTATCTGACATGGAGGAATTCTCTGTATGGCTGCATTACATAATGATTTTATATGAGCATCAGGTATTGTGAGACCAACGTGTAAAATTTTATTTGTTACGCATGACATGTTAACATAAAAAAAATAATGAAACATTGGCATTATTGGAATTTTCATGTTGACTGACATCTGCATATTTCAGACTTGCATCCTTACTCTGTTCAACAGCTTTCTAACCACACAACTAAAACACTTGATTGTAATCTTTTTTCTTGGTGAAGAGTAAATGTGGTTGTTCAGATGATTATACATTTATATAGTAATATTTGTCTAGAAATTTTCATTTTCCAGGTACTGTTCACTGTTTTGCATTCCATTTTCTTAAAATTATTGTATGATACTTGTATGAAAACATGAGTAATTCCATTTAATTACAATTTAGTTCAGGTTCAAATAGCATGTTTAACTGTTAGCCTCATTAATGCTAAAGGAGTTAGCAAAATGTACTTTAGAACAATAGTTAGAGTCTACATATTCTTCACCGCTGGCTCTTCCATTGGTCAAACACAAGCTTGGCGGACACTGCATCCTGAATGCCCATTCCTTTAGAGGAAAACAATGGAAACAGAAGTAAAGTACCAGGAATGCCACAATAGAGGAAAAGCATATATTTGAAATTCATAATGATGTATTGGATGCATTACAATATTATGACCTTATATTTCTAATATATTTAAAGACTGGATTTGAAGCCCCGACCCCGGAGAAGTGAGGAGGCACTGCCACGCTTCTGACAGAGCAGAGGCAGAAGTAACCATGAATCGTACCAAGAGACTTAAACACAGTGGTTCTCTCAGAGTGGGCTGGTTTACTTCCATTTATAACTTCACCCAGCTCTGCAAAAACGACAGCCTAAAAACAAAGCACATGTCAAAACACACAAAAATATTTCTCATATAATCCCAATTTGCCATCTACTTCTTAGATTCATCAACTGCAACTGTAACAATGGCCCAGGTATAGGACCACTGAAGTGCTGGACTTCTACTGCTGTCCTCACTCAGAAAAAGCACCAACAAATCCCCGTAAGCAAAGACATCACACCTGTTCTGTTATAAAAAAAAGTTACATTCAGTGCTTCAACTAAATTACCCACATGAAAATAAATTTGACTTGAGCTTCTTACTAAAAAAGCTCTGGCCACAGGTTTGTGTGGATGGATGTGTGGTGTTACATAATTTTACAATTTGTCAGATTTCATCATCATAATTGAAGGAAAATATACGAGCGTGTCATACAAGTACATCTTACTGAGTAGCAGGTGTGTCCATGCATTTTAAAACCCAGGATTGTACTGTACCCCAGAAAGGATTACATCTCCTGATTCTGAAGAGGCTGCTTCCCTGCTGTCCACATACACCACTGCCTCCCTCATCAGGTCATCATCCAGTTCCCTCCAGTCTGGCCTGCAGGCTCCTACAGCTAGTAAGCAAAACACCAACAGTACTTTGTTACTCTTTGTTACTCTTTGTTACTCTTCCAGCAAATGTGCATAACTGCAGACACAGGGAACTCCAGGTTTTTCTCCTCTGGGGTGAAAGGCGAGAGAGCGCAACCAGTCATTCATCCAGATAAATATATTTGTAAAAAATGAGTAAATATATTTACAATAACATTATTAATACATATTGATATGACTAACACAAGCCACATTTTCAAATATAACTACTAAATATAATTTAAAATTTGAATGAACTTAATATGTTCAATTAGCCTTTTCATCTGATCGGATAAAGTCACCTATGACTGCAAGTTACACATGAACATGATAAAAGATTTGGCGTTTTGCTAAATTTAGACTACGGTCCTCTCACAAATTCTGCTCTGTTGCTGTGTTTTGAAATCCAAATACAGGGGTTTTTAGTCTAGGCAAAAAAATGTTTACCCCCGTTTCCTTCCTACCTCCACAAATCACTCTAAAACACACACTTCTTACAAAACATTGGTAGAGTCAACCTCCGACAGTCTGATGTAATCTCACCCACTATGTGGGCACCCGGCTTCACCCACTGTCCCTGTAGCACGGGCTCTTTCGCCATGGTGACTGTGATTATGACATCCGCACCCTCAGCCGCATTCTTCACAGAGGAGCACACAGTTACCGGGCCCTTGACCTTACTACTAAACATTTTTGCCTTCTCTTTTCTCCTACTCCACAAACGAATCTGTGGGAGAAAACAAAGCATGTCATCGATGTTACAGCCCAGGTGTCCATCCATCCATCTTACAGCTTCCTATTCTGCGTAGGGTGATGGGGAGACCTGGAGCCTATCATAGGCAGCGCAGGGTAGGGTAGGGGTACATCCCGTGGGTGTCAATAACAACACACAAAAAAAACATAGTCCCACTATAATGCAAAAAAACAACAAATCTACAGTGACTAAACTAAATATTTATATATTGTCTTAAGATCATTTATGAAATTGTCTTTAGTAATACACCGAGTCATGTCAATTAGTTTAAACCAATATTCTGAACCATGCACAATGTTTTCATTTTGTTAAATGAACAAATTACTTAAATCTGTGTCCTGTTTAGAACCAAAATAATCATTTTTTCAAGCTCTTTCCATGTGAACTCTGCCAGTACCTCTTTGAAGGAAAACATTTGTGTGAAGATCTCATAGTGGCTGAGAGCCTGAGAACCTGACCCCAGGATACACAGCACCTCAGCGTGGGGGGGCCGCAGAAACTGCAGATGGCAAAATGGGACACACCACATCTGCTGCAACACAGTGATGATTTCAGGATCTCTGTGGCTGCAATATGCTTAACTGCTGTGAAGTTAAGCTAGTAAAGTAATAGTAAAGAAAGTCTTACTTTGGTGGAAATAGCTGAAACTGCTGCTGTTCTTTTTTCTGTGATGACAGTTCCATCCATAACCTAAGCATATCAACCATAGTTAAAATGCATGGTGGAGATTTCTGGTCCAGAGAGTACAAATCCAGACCAAGATTTTGTTTCAACCAATCAGATGAGTATGAAGAGTCACAGTCACATAGTACTCAACTGGCTGGTTGAAACAAAATCTTGGTCTGGATTTGTACTCTCTGGACCTGAAATCTCCACCTCTGGTAAAATTTTACGCAGTGGTCCTCAAACTCGGACCACCCCTCCAGAAATCACTGCGCAAAAATTGATACTGATAAAAGTGATCAAATTTGCTAATGATAAATTTCGCTTGAGAATGCATATAGAAATGCTGGGCAGGTCAGCCTTACCCATTACGAAATTATTACATATAAACCTACAACGTATGTTTTATCACTGAGATCATTTTCTTCACACACCAACACGTACGTTTACGGCATATTACAGCGTACAGGTACCGCCACGGTGTTTACATACGCACGGCAGTCACGTTCCCCCGTTGCGGGTCCAGCAGCAGCACGGTGGCCTGGTGCGCAGGGAAATCAGAGCCTTCGTCACGCTGGTAGAAAGACACCATTTTAGTGGCCAAAATATTTTCTTGGACCATATAGGCAGGCATCACTCCAAGGAATCTAGTGAAAAAAAAGTAACCACTTTATCCACTTGCAAAGTTTTATAACCAACGTAAATATAATGATATCAAAACTTGAAACACTGACTTACCCATTGTATCTCTCTAAGGGTAAAATAGTCCTCAAAGGTTGTATGACTTCTTCAGCATTGCGCTTGGAGAATTTTGCCAGTGCTACTTCCAAGTGCGAAACTAAGTCTGAATATTTTAGCAGCCCCTTAACTTCGTCTCTGCTGATCAGCACGGGAATCTCAGCCATTTTAACACGACTCACAGCGGTAGGATAGTTTGCAGTTAGTGATTCGTTATTCAGTTGAATTTATCTCGACAGTGCAGTGACGTCCTGTAGTAAATAGAATGGCATTTTGTTTCTCGTGATTTTATAATTCAGATGACGTCATCCTCCACCCCTAAATCTGTGTAATATTATATGTGTAATATAGTACTTTCCCTTATTTTGAAACACGAATAGTAATAAAAATAACTGGACCGTTTAAACAGGTCCGACCAGGCTCATTCTGACCAGTCTCATTTCTTTCACAGTCCAAAGGTCGTCTCACAGTGACTAAGTGTGTGAGGCAAAGGGGTTCAAAACATTCATTGGAAGCCTATTTCCAAAACGCTGTCAATTATATTAAAAATACATTTGTATTAGACCGACATTGACTTGTGAAAAAAGTCACAACCGTATTTTAGCAGATTTGTTTATTGTTGCACAATTCAGTTAATTGAGCTCTGTGACTAAGTGCCATTACAGGAGATATAAGACCGATACAACCAAACAAGTGATCCACAAGAACCGAACTAGGTTCACATAGATCAGGCTGATCTGTAAAATCAAATGGGTAAGTAAAGAAGGGCTTACAACACAAAGTTAACTGTACTGTTACGTTTTCCATGGCAGTGTCTCGTGACAGCGCTTGCAGCACAAAAGTGCAGTTACGTTCTTATGAACAGCAGTTACCAAGGCGCTATCTATGCGTATAATATCTATGGCTGTAGTAAAAATGCTTCTGTAACTAACTGTTCATGCAACATATTGTTTGCATTTTAATTACCGTTTTAAAATAACTATAATAAAATCAACACGTAAAACTAGCAATTTCAACTTACTTGTATGTACCACTGGGGGCGGCGTCTTTGGTAGAAATACAATACCATTCCTCTGCCATAACTTCTTATTTATTTTGTTATTATTTAATGATAGAAATCGCGTTCACGCTTTCTAACAAGTGTTATGCTTGCACCGTTATAATAAACACGCTTATACAAAGTGCTGGTTCATGAGTGCACAACCAGACATCGTATTTCAACCACAGCGTGACAACCTGAATTTACCAGTTTGTACCATTAGGGGAAGCGTCATTGGAAGAACAGTAGTATATTCCTTTGGCATAACTTCGTAATCGTTTTGTTATCATTGATATAATCTAATAAATACGACGTGACAAAGTGATAATCAAGAACAGAACTCCCAGTGATGCTTGTATTTCCAATTATTGAATGTTGACTTGTTTTGTACGAACACATCTTCAGTGGCACCCAGCGGACTTCCCACGGGACAAACCGCTTAGTCACGCTGCACTACTACGAGACACTGCATTTACATAACCGAGGTGAAATCAGTTTTAGGTTGGATTTTCGACAGATATTCAGATCCACACTCTCCACACCTAACGGCGGTGTTTCACTTACGCTAGACGGTATAAGCGGTCGAGAAACACACCCTGGCAGATAATTGATCGCCGCTGATTTGGGACCGTCGACGAATTACCGAACTCTTTGTGTATTTTATATGATTTTTCTTTTCAAAATGAGGGGTTTTTTTTCCAATAGCTTCCAGGCTATAGGAAGCAGTGATACAAAACCATCTGTAAATAATAGTAATACCTGAGACTTTGCCATCTACAGTGTAGAACCAAAACCATTTCCAAGGGCTGCTTTTTTGACGTTTGGGGGCTAATAAATACTTAGGGTTGTCAATACAAGAAGCATCAATACAAAAAACATCCCAATGTACCTTTACTTGTGCAAATCAGCAGCTGAACTTTTTTAGTCAAGAAGCCAGCATAGATCACATTTTACTCGCTTCAGAAAAGTGATACAACATTTCTACAGTTATGTTCTGTGTCTTTAGAATTGTCAACTGTATTCTGCATGTAGTGCAACCAAATTACCATCTGGTGCAATCAAAATGTGGTTCATAAAAATAAAACACACACCCAAAAGCTTTTTTTTCTTAAAAAAAAAGAATTTAATACCAGAAGACATTAAAATTTTGACTTGATAAAAACGCAGTGAAATAACACAAAAAAAGGTCTGTTACATCTCACTAGAATTGTTCTTAATAGTAAAAGACGACATTTTATTACACCAGAAGTCTTTCAATAGCCATCTGCACAGACTGGATTTGTGGTTTAAGCTGGGACCCCTCCTTAATGGTGACCGACGTGGCGATCACAGGTCTGGAGACCCCACAGGCACGACCCAAGGCCTGCTTGGAGCGCACAAACACATAGGGCACATTTTTATCTTCGCAAAGTAGTGGCAGATGCAGGATGATCTCCAGAGGTTCTGCATCAGCAGCCATCACAATGAACTCTGCAATCCCACGGTTCAATGTTTTGGTGGCTAGAGGGACATTTAAAAAAATGCAGATTATTTAATTTACGGAAATGTTCCACAAGTTTTCCAATATTAGATAAAAGATAAATCAACATGGGCGAAGTAAACGTATTATCACAATACAGTAGAACTTACCTTCATTGGCCCCCTTTCTTAGCTGTTTGTAATTGGAGGCTTGCTGAACAAGGTCCAGGATGGTTTTGGTCAATGTAGCATCGGCCAAAGGGTAGGCTTTTGGGTTTACTTCAGGGTCAGCCTTGGGGGGGAAAAAAACGTTAGCATACAATAGGCACTAGGGCTGCACCAATTAACAGCTTACTCCACAGAAAAATAGTCATCAACTATTTTATGGATTGGTCGATTGACCAAAACGATTAATTTTCCTCCAAGAAAATCAACTTGACCTAGAGTTGGGCGATATGGCAAAAAAAAAAAAAAATCACGATATTTTTTTCCTGTATTGACAGATATCGATAATTATCAATATTATAGTTTCACAATGCTGTTCCATGTAATAATCAATATAATAATAAAAATAACCCTATTCTGACAAATAGAATGAATAAACAATATTAGTAAACAGTTATTTTCCAACAAATTTTATTATTTATATACAAAATCCCCTTAAAATGATAAAAGGTAATTGATTTTCAAGTATTCAAAGAAATATAGCTCAAATGAACAAAACCATATAATTATGTAACAATATGCAAAACTATATAATACTGGAAATATGTTAAAGGGCAAACATAAAATAAAGCAGTACAGAACTGACTGCAACAAGTATCTTCCTCTATCCTTGGTCTCTTAGAAACTTTTTAAAATTCTGAGGTAGAAAAATATCTAAACCAAACAAAAAACACATTCATAAAAATGCCAAATCATGGTTAGACTTTTTTGTCCGGCGCTGCAAAACGTCACCACGCGTCACCATGTCACATGGTACAAAATACTAGCGAGCGCAAGACTTGAGACAGACCGTGCAGCACAAACTGGAACCGCCTCCGTGACGACACAACTTTGCCCTTATTGGCTGAAGATTTTAGTCACACGCATGACGTTTGTATCCCTATAAGTTCCAATGCGTTATCTGCTATTTTTCTCGGAAAGCACGTAAAGCAGTGAGAACTGGTTTTCAGTTCATTTACCTGGTAAAATAAAGTTTAAATAAATTACATAAATGCTCTAACGGTACACGTAAGTTAGTGGTTTATTTATTGTTAGTTACTGTAATGTTGCACTGCTTTATTTGTTCGTCCAGTCCAGTCTGTGAAGGCATTCAAGTAAGAATTGCATTGTACTCTGTACATGACAATAATAACTTTGAATCCTTGAAATACATGTATTTGATCTTTTTCCTGGCAGCTATTTTTTAACACAGAGCCACTATACACAATAGTTTTATTCACTGCTAACAGTTTGTATCAGGAGTTGGCTATTGTAAAAGAAGTGATGTGCATTAAGGAGATATTTGTATAGATTTATCTACACCCTTCTGGCAGTGCTGCAGTCATGTCTCGCAGACTACGAGGAGTAGAAGTTGTCCGACTTGGCTGCAGTCAGTTTATACTCCACCCCTGCAACGGCTGGCAGATCGCGTTCCACGTTGCATCAGCTGCAGACCACCTAAGCCCAAGTCGAACGCACCCATTGCTTCTTTAAGGGAGGATGGGCAAAATTACAACGTCGTCGGTGATTGGATGTTGTGCTGGCCTTCAGTAAATCTCGATAAGCCATCGAGTTGTCTGTCTCAGCGCATTCTCTCAAACTTGGTTGGTCCAGTTTTATAGTCTGTGTGTATCATCGTGATTGTCCTCATTTTTTAATCGATGAAAAAAATCGAGATCGTTTTATCCCCCGGCACTAACTTGACCATTTAATTTGACAACAATCCGTTTGTCATTTCATAACTTTAGATAGGGCTTTTCGACACTATTTTCGCCCACAATTAGATAAACAGACTAGTAGTATGCCTAAACATATTAATGAGATGCGTATTGTGATGCCCAACAGTTAGTAATCTGCATAAATTTGTCATATCCTTATGCTTAATAAATTCAGGTAGCGGAGAACGCCACATGCGACACAAGCAATAAACACTTATGTCGCGATGAAAGAAGGGACAGATCAGTAGCCACAACAACTTTTGAGAGAGGAAATACTGTGCTTAAACAAGGTAAAAGATGGTGGTGTTGTGGCAGTATGTCATGCAGATTAAAGTTCAACAATTTTTTTGTAAATATGGTTTTCATTTTTATTTTAGTTTACGAATTATCTTCTTTTTTTAGTGTCCGTTTCAAAAGACCCCATATGATGGAAAAAATTATGGAAACACGTTTTCCCTTGCCCGGACGCGGGTCACCGGGGCCCCCCCCTGGAGCCAGGCCTGGGGTTGGGGCCCGATGGCGAGCGCCTGGTGGCCAGGCCTATACCCATGGGGCCTGGTCGGGCACAGCCCGAACAAGGCACGTGGGTCCCCCTTCCAATGGGCTCACCACCCGTAGGAAGGGCCATAGGGGTCGGGTGCATTGCGAGCTGGGCAGTGGCCAAAGGCGGGGACCTTGGCGGTCCGATCCTCGGCTGCAGAAGCTAGCTCTTGGGACATGGAATGTCACCTCTCTGATGGGGAAGGAGCCTGAGCTGGTGCGCGAGGTTGTGAAATTCCGGCTAGATATAGTCGGGCTCACCTCGACGCACGGCTTGGGCTCTGGAACCAGTCTCCTTGAAGGGGGTTGGACCCTTTTCCACTCTGGAGTTGCCTGCGGGGAGAGGCGCCGAGCGGGGGTGGGCATACTTATTGCCCCCTGGCTGGGCGCCTGTACATTGGGGTTTACCGCGGTGGACAAGAGGGTAGCCTCCCTTCGCCTTCGGGTGGGGGGACGGGTTCTGACTGTTGTTTGCGCTTATGCGCCGAGCGGCAGTTCAGAGTACCCACCCTTTTTAGAGTCTCTGGAAGGGGTGTTGGAGAGCATTCCTTCTGGGGACTCTCTTGTTCTGCTAGGGGACTTCAATGCTCACGTGGGCAATGACAGTGAGACCTGGAGTGGCGTGATTGGGAGGAACGGCCCCCCCGATCTGAACCCGAGTGGTGTTCTGTTGTTGGACTTCTGTGCTCGTCACGGATTGTCCATAATGAACACCATGTTCAGGCATAAGGGTGTTCATATGTGCACTTGGCACCGGGACACCCTAGGCCGCAGTTCGATGATCGACTTTGTAGTCGTGTCGTCGGACTTGCGGCCGCATGTCTTGGACACTCGGGTGAGGAGAGGGGCGGAGCTGTCAACTGATCACTACCTGGTGGTGGGTTGGCTCCGCTGGTGGGGGAGGAAGCTGGCCAGGCCTGGCAGGCCCAAGCGTATAGTGAGGGTCTGCTGGGAACGTCTGGCTGAATCCCCTGTAAGGAGGAGTTTCAACTCCTACCTCCGGCAGAACTTTTCCCATGTCCCGGGGGAGGCGGGGGACATTGAGTCCGAATGGGCCATGTTCCGTGCCTCCATTGTGGAGGCGGCTGACCGGAGCTGTGGCCGTAAGGTAGTCGGTGCCTGTCGCGGCGGCAATCCGCGAACCCGCTGGTGGACACCAGTGGTGAGGGATGCCGTCAAGCTGAAGAAGGAGTCCTATCGGGCCTATTTAGCCTGTGGGACTCCAGAGGCAGCTGACGGGTACCGGCAGGCCAAGCGGGATGCGGCTTCGGCGGTCGCTGAGGCAAAAACTCGGGTTTGGGAGGAGTTCGGTGAGGCCATGGAAAACGACTTCCGGACGGCTTCGAGGCGATTCTGGTCCACCATCCGGCGGCTCCGGGTGGGAAAGCGGTGCAACATCAACACTGTTTATGGTGGGGATGGGGTGCTGCTGACCTCAACCCGGGACGTTTTGGGTCGGTGGAGGGAATACTTCGAAGACCTCCTCAATCCCACCGACACGCCTTCCGATGTGGAAGCAGAGTATGAGGACTTGGGTGTGGACTCCCCTATCTCGGGGGCGGAGGTCGCTGAGGTGGTTAAAAAGCTCCTCGGTGGCCGAGCCCCGGGGGTGGATGAGATCCGCCCAGAATTCCTGAAGGCTCTGGATGCTGTAGGGCTGTCTTGGTTGACACGCATCTGCAGCATCGCGTGGACATCGGGGGCAGTGCCTCTGGACTGGCAGACCGGGGTGGTGGTCCCCCTCTTCAAGAAGGGGGACCAGAGGGTGTGCTCCAACTATAGGGGGATCACACTCCTCAGCCTCCCTGGTAAGGTCTATTCGGGGGTTCTGGAGAGGAGGGTCCGCCGGATTGTCGAACCTCGGATTCAGGAGGAGCAGTGTGGTTTTCGCCCCGGCCGTGGAACAGTGGACCAGCTCTATACTCTCCGCAGGGTTCTGGAGGGTTCATGGGAGTTTGCCCAACCAGTCTACATGTGTTTTGTGGACTTGGAGAAGGCATTCGACCGTGTCCCTCGGGGAGTCCTGTGGGGGGTGCTCCGGGAGTATGGGGTGCCGGGCTTCCTTTTAAGGGCTGTTCGGTCCCTGTATGACCGGTGCCAGAGTCTGGTCCGCATGAGCGGCAATAAGTCGGACTTGTTTCCGGTGAGGGTTGGACTCCGTCAGGGCTGTCCTTTGTCACCAATTCTGTTCATAACTTTTATGGACAGAATTTCTAGGCGCAGCCAGGGCGTTGAGGGTGTCCGGTTTGGTGACCTCAGGATTAGGTCTCTGCTTTTTGCAGATGATGTGGTCCTGTTGGCTTCATCAGACCGTGACCTTCGGCTCTCGCTGGGACAGTTCGCAGCCGAGTGTGAAGCGGCTGGGATGAGAATCAGCACCTCCAAATCCGAGACCATGGTCCTCAGCCGGAAAAGGGTAGAATGCTCTCTCCGGGTCGGGGATGGGATCCTTCCCCAAGTGGAGGAGTTTAAGTATCTCGGGGTCTTGTTCACGAGTGGGGGGACGATGGAGCGGGAGGTCGACAGGCGGATCGGTGCGGCGTCCGCAGTGATGCGGGCGCTGCATCGGTCTGTCATGGTGAAGAAGGAGCTGAGCCAAAAGGCGAAGCTCTCGATTTACCAGTCGATCTACGTTCCTACCCTCACCTATGGTCACGAGCTGTGGGTAGTGACCGAAAGAACGAGATCGCGAGTGCAAGCGGCCGAAATGAGTTTCCTCCGCAGGGTGGCTGGGCTCTCCCTTAGAGATAGGGTGAGGAGCTCGGTCATTCGGGAGGGACTCAGAGTAGAGCCGCTGCTCCTCCGCATTGAGAGGAGTCAGATGAGGTGGCTCGGGCATCTGATTAGGATGCCTCCTGGGCGCCTCCCTGGTGAGGTGTTCCGGGCATGTCCCACTGGGAGGAGGCCCCGGGGAAGACCCAGGACACGCTGGAGGGACTATGTCTCTCGGCTGGCCTGGGAACGCCTCGGGATCCCCCCAGAGGAGCTGGATGAAGTGGCCGGGGAGAGGGAAGTCTGGGTTTCCCTGCTGAGACTGCTGCCCCCGCGACCCGACCTCGGATAAGCGGGAGGAAATGGATGGATGGATGGATGGAATTATCTTCTTTTTTTAGTGTCCGTTTTCATTTCAGTTTTAGCTTACGATAACGACACTGGTCCCAACACTGGCACCGTTAGTCAACGTGCTGTCGTACGTTTTGTGATAATTTGAAGTACTCCCATAATTACGCAGTGATGTTAAAGGATACATTTGTTATGATTAATTGAATCGTTTTAGGAATCAAAGGTAATTTTATTAAAATAAAAAATATTATTGTGTCGATTTAAAAAATTGATGTCGACGCTTTTTCAGCCATAAAAAGCACTATAAATCATGTACAATGTTATTTTAATTTTTCTAGTGCTAACTAAATTGTAAAGTGAAAAATTTAATAACGTGCTGGGCAGGGGCGTCAGAAGCATTTTGAATGTGGGGGGGGACACACTGGCATAAAACTAATATTTTATGTTAAACGTGTGGGGGGGGGGTATAAACTAATAATTATTAAATGTAAGGGGGACACCCCCCCCTCAGATTTAATGGCGGAGACACCCATGATGTTGGAAATAACGAATTGTTTACTTATGGTGCGTTCGATTATTTCTCTCCAAGTCGGAACTCGGATGAAAACGTCACGATACGTCACGAAAAACATCACTTCCCGTCGGAAACACGCCCCTTTTATGACGTTGAAGTCGGATAAGATTTTGTTGCCCGAGTTGCCCTTGTGACGTAATTTCAACATGGCGACTTGGTTTGTTTGTAGTTTATTTACTGTTCGAAAAAAGAATATCGCTATGAATGTACTAAAATATTTTATAAAGCTTTTAATGTGGTTTGACTAGTTCGTGTTTCTTGTTTGTCTCTCGGAAAAATCTAAATTTCTCCATTTTCTTCATTTGTAAAACTCCAAATCTGCTAAAATATAAAGCAACAATACACAGCAACGTGTTCATGGAGGCAGCCATGTTTGTTCCGAGATGTGGGTAGCTCGAACGGGAGATTGTCGGACGTGATGTCACTCAACTCGGAATTTCCGAGTTCCGAGAGAAAAACGAACGCACCATTAGTATTGTATTACGCGACGCTGTACGTGAGACGCGTCATTACTTGCATTACAGCTTCCAATGAACAATGCCGGCTGGGAACTATTACGAAATAAAGCGGCGCCACTGCAGTGAAACGAGCACCACGTGTTTCACATGAAGCGTAGTAGCTAGCTAGTAAGTATGGGACATCAAAAACAATCGTACACCACGGGGAATACATTACAGTAACTTTGAATTGGTTCCTAAAGGATTAAAGGAATATTCTGAATATGTTAACTTAGAATAATTTTGCTTGCATCAAGTGGACTTTAAGTCAACGATGCAACAAAATAGCTACGAAAGCCATTAAAATATAACTTAAAATAACTGGCAAATACCACAACCTAATGAACAACATAAACATCAATCACATATACAGCAAAACTTATAAATACATACGTAAACTATTTCATTTTAACCTTGCAGCTATATAGATTACTGCTGAACTACACCGTTTTAAACACAAACCGTCTATTTTCCAAAAATGCTTACCAGCGCAGCTAATTCTACAAAAAATTAAAATATATATATATATATAATTTAGACAACCACTTACCATTTCAGCATACACACGTGGGTCGGTCCTCTCGGCGCGTGCTTCACGGAGGACAAATACAACGAACTAGCGTTAGCTGCGTTAGCCCAGCACAGTTATTACCAAACTAATACGCAGGCGCAAACAACCGGAAACCGGAAGCATGAGTTACACCGGAAGTAATCCGTCAAAAAATCTTGATATCAATGAGAATTCGCAGAATCAGTTGGTTCCGATAGTTTGTTGTTAAATAATTAGTAATATATTGCTTCTTTGTGTAATTTAGATATGTTTTAGTTCACATCCACCAATATTCCTAACTAACGCTTGCCTGTTATTGGGTTCCGGCGGCAGTTTTCTGGAAATTAACTTTGGAAAAAAGATCAGTTACGTGTGTGTGTGCATATATACACACACAGTTTCTGTGAAATTACCAGTTGCATTAATGTAACTATAATAAACAAATAGCAAGGTTTTGACCTGATGGATCCGTTTGTAAGGCAACATCACAGTTTCGTGGCTTTGTCCTTTCAATTTATTTTTAACGACTGTTTTAGTTTTAAAAAGTAATCGCGAGAACTTGAACATGGCTCCATAATCCTTTAATTATAGATTTTGGCAATGACTGACCACCTAGTAAGACTGCATTTAGGTATAGATTTTGAGCTTTAAAATGCAAATTTACGACATTAATGCATAGTATTAATGTATTAGTGCCAACACTTATGCAGTGTATTTGACAAGTGAAATTATGCATCTAAAATAAAGCTAAAAGTGTTCGTTAATAATTGGTGCATTTTTTATAAATTACGTGATTTGTACGCTCTCAGAGCAAGCGTACATATTTTCTTCTAATTCTTAAAAAATACTTCCTTAGGCTATACCAATTGTTTGCTTATACAGTTAAGTGTGATGCGCGTTGCAAACTTATTTGTAAGCATTCGCGGTACATTTTTTGTTTAACCTGAATCAATGCCGTTATTTTCTCACGTATCCTATTAATGATGTCGTAATACAGCAGTTAATTTTTCCGTACTCTTTACTCACCAGTAGGGGTCAGTAAATGTGCGCCTATAGATTTTTTTCTTACATTAATGACATAGCTCCGAAATTCTTCTTATTATAAAGTGTGTTCTCCTTACCTAGGTTTGGAGTAGAGTACGACTGTGTTCCTTTATGAATGTATATATACACACTTCTTAAATTCTTGTATTGGAATGTTCAGTGAACAACTACAAATGAAGATATAAGTCCATTATAACATGGAAAGATTATGTAACAGTGCATGTCTGACGTCCTATTAACTGGTTGTGTGCTGATGGCATAGTCAGATTCTAGGCTGTCTTTTAAATTTTAACGCATTAGTTGACTGTTTCATCCCATGAAACAGCAGTATTTAATGTACATTGTACAAAGAATGCCCTGGTTTTTCTCTGCTATTATAGCTGAGAGGAGGTTACTTTGATGAATCAAAGATAACATTTTCTTGCTACTCAAATGATGAGCATACTGTAAATTTATTTGTTAGAAAAGAATATAGAGTGTATTTTAGTAAATGTTCCGTAAGTAATATGCAAATGTAGAAAGTCTCAGTGTGTGCAAAAACTTTTGACTGGTAGTGTGTGTGTATGAAACAGGAACTCAGCCTCACTCCAACTTCTTTAATGCCAAGTATTACCAATATAATAGACTACAGTATAATAGATTTGCTTTGTTCATTTTATTGGTATCTCTGTATGTCAAAAAAGATATTTCTTTTTCCTATTAGCAGTGTCTGTTAAAATGACTTATTGCTCTTGACTCACAACACTGTATATAAATCTACTTATTTATTGCACGTTCTGTTTCAATGCCAACCTAATATTTATATACTATTTAGTACTTATTTTCATTTACACTACAACCAACAAAAAATATGTCAGGTTAGTGTATGAGTCCTAGACGTAGGAAACATAAGGGTTATTTCAAAATCAAAATCAATATGTAGCTATTGCTTAATGAGCAGTGGCAGGTCCAGGATTGAGATAATTACATTATCCATAGAAGAAATCTTTTAAGGTTTTTTTAATTTGGAAATACATCTCAGAACCCAGCCCAATTCAGAAACATAAGACATTTACAGATGCACATAGAGACAGATTATATTGATCCAAAACAGGTAATATTGGCGCCACAACCTCAAATAAAACACAAAGTGCATGATTTCAAGGACAGACATTACAAAAAAAAACTAAAACATTTGATTGGATGAATAGGACTGCTGGTTCTTGTATACATAGTTCTAGCCAGCCTGACCTGTGCCATCATCCTTTTTTCAGTGACTGCCACCAGGGTATAAAAAAGCCAGCCTTCCTGACCAATTTGTTTAGCCACCTTGCAATCCCTATCACGCTGTTGCTTCCCTAGCAGCATAGTAAATGATACTGCCTACTAAACAATACAGAACATCCTCAATATCTTGCATTGGTGTTGTCCATCCAGTCCAATCTATTATTTAATTGGACCCCTAGGTACTTGTTTGATTGCACATGCTTTCCCTAGATGGTCTCTCCACTCCTTTGTCTTGCTGATGTTAAGGTTCAGATAATTCCATGTGCACCATGTCCCAAAGAGCCACATAAGCTTCTTGTATTTACTTCCATATCCATTGTTAATTTGTATGTATTTACCACTGACCAAAACACCAAAAGCACATAAAAGAAGAAAAGCTGCAGAAAAGAGGACAATAGATGGATATGGCGAGACGGAGGAAAGAAGGGTCTCTCAGTCTTGCAATTATAGTTGCCCTGTGCTACTGGGTATTCTATTTTCAGATGCAGTGGGCTGCAGGGAGTTCCTGTACTTTGGTCTGTTCAATTCGGTTTTTTCTTTCTGTTTATTGACCTGGATTTGTGTGCTTCGGTCATTCACAGATATTGTACCTGTCTGTGTTTCCTTCCCACTACTGAGTATATCAACAAAAAGAAGCCTAAAGATAATCAGTAATATTGCATTTAAAAACATATTAGTCTAAATGAATTCTACATTTATATATTTTTTATTTACATAGCAGATACTTTTATCAAAATTGATGTACATTTTCGAGAAATTGTGGTCAGGCAGTCAGTGGAACAATTGGGGGTTAAGGGCCTTGCTCAAGTGCTGAATGGTGTTAGTACCCATGGTGGAGCTCAGATTTGAGCCAGCAACCCTCTGATCCAGGGGTTCTTATCCTGGGGTTCATGGACCCCCAAGGGGTCCGTCAGTGGGTCTTAGAGGGTCCGTGATGGTCAGATTAAAAATGAACAATTACGTTCACTGAATTGTACATAAACTTGTTTTATTTTTGCCACAATGTATAAGAAATGTTTTGTATATGCATGAGCATATGAGAGAAAGTTCAATAAAATATATTCATTGAGTGCCAAATTGAGTATATGTGCATATTATGTACATATTTTTGGGAGGGGGTTTGTAACTTTCAGCAAAATGGGGTCCATGGCTCAAAAAAGGTTAAGAATCACTGTTCTAGTCACAGACATGGAAGCTTAACCCTCCAAGCTACACACTGTCCCCTGTTACATGCATTCATATTTTAATATTAAAAAGTGTTTTTGTACTTCCTGTATCAATTCATATTTACTGTATATAGTTTCTTATAAATCACAGAGTCGATTGTATTGATATGAAATAGAATAAGTTTATACTTTTTTTCCACACAGATAGCAAAGTTGTGAATATTCATTATACCCTCCACATTAGCTGCCCTTAGATCTGTCTTTCATGGGGGAGGAAGGACTCTGGGAGTGAAAAAGAAGAGGAGCATGCATGCAATCGTGTGAGCATTTAAATGGAGCTTTGAGGATGTTCTGTATTGTGTAGTAGCCAGTATCATTTACTAAGCTGCTGGGAAAGCATGAAAGGGATTGCAAGGTGACTAAAAGCACTGGATGTCGAGAGAAATGGGATGTCATGTCACAGACTCATTCAGATGCAGCTTCATATGGAAGAAAATTCTGCTACCCATGTTCAGTGGCCTTCTGGTGATGACGCACAAGCAACTGTTCTTTGTTACAAATGAACACTTTGACAAGAATAACAGATGCACAAAATTTGAGCCTGATGTCCAGGAGACGGCGCTTTTGTGTGAATCATTTATTACACTTTGTGTTCTTGGATCAAAATGTACACAGATCATAACACAGAGCATCTTTAAATAGAATTTGTGACACTGTAATAGTCTGACTGTTCAACTCCAGCATGTGCAAAAACTGTAAATATTAATGTCAAACGAACTATATATTTATAGCATGTATTCTTCATCTGATTTTTTTAAATGGAGCATTCATGTGAGACAAAGTGAGATTTTAGCTACCAGATGTATTTCCTGAGATGTATTTCCAAGTTAAAAAACCTTAAACTCCAGGTCATACCCATGAACAGTTCCAGACTATACCCTTACACACTTAAGTCATCTTGCGTCAGGATATTTCTTAATATTTAATGATGAAGGGAATGTTAGGCTGCCATTCTTTGGTGTGGTAACTACCCTGACACCATTAAGGACCAACTCAGGATTTAAATATCAAATAACAGTTACCTTGGGTATTACAGGTTTGTTTATGGGAAAAGAGCAGAGAAACAGGGCCAGATGTAAGCAGTAAAGCACAGGGGAACAGAAAGGTAAGTCACGGTCAGCAAATGTGCAGGAAAGAATGTGCACAGTGGTAGCCACAAGGGGGAAATGTCCTGCATTGGCAGCGGAGTATACTTTCAGTGCCTTGTGCTTGGTGCCACTTCAGATGTTGAAAACAACTTGTTTTGTGAGTCAAGGACTTGCAGTGAGATGTGGGTGTCGGTGCTGGAATGAGATGATTGGCCACACCATCTCCTGACAAGAGGAGAATTTATCTTGTATCTGAGGGCTTGTTTGGGGAGGCTAAAGATGGCCATCCAGTCATGGGTTTCAGCATGTGCTCCCCTCCAGATTCAGATATAGTGGCCAAGCTGGTGATTTATAAACACCGGGTGTACAGACACTCTGTCTTTGGTGCCAGAGGCTTAAAGAAGAGTTTCATCCATGTGAAAATCTGGTGGTGATGTGGAGAATGAGGACCATGGATGGGTCAGTTAAGGGACATTGAATATTTCATTTTAAATCATCCAGATAATAAAACAATTCATTCATTTCTGTGAAGGAACTGTGGATATGAGTGACCTGGTTCGATTTCCATCGTATTTAAATACAATGTAGCAAAGTTACTGTAATAACAAAAGCATTGTAATTGAAAATGGAAACCATTGTACCCCCATCTACAGTGATGAACAAAACAACTTACCATACTGTATAAGATTATGGCATTTAGAATATATAACACATATGTGTAATGTTGGCGGAGAGTAATAAAAAATAGTCGATGACCTGAATATGATGAAGCATGTTGTCAACAAAAGCTAGAGAAAATTTCCATCATCTTCCAAAAGGAATTGCACAGGCTCACACTGTAACCGAGCACTTAATTTAGATACTCCTCCTAGAAGACTGCAAGGCAGTGAGGCAGCATCATGTGATACAGAGAATCGATCGCAGTGCTAATGCAGTGCACTGCATCAGCTTTGCATTCTGATTTAATAGGCTGTTATGGTGCTGCAGTGCCCTAGAACACAGAATGGAGCTTCTGCTCGTGGAACAGAATGGAGCTTCTGCTCGTGGAGGCAAGCCTGAGGCACCTTGTGTTCACACATCCGCTCAGAAAGAACAGGAAGGATTTTACAATAGACCAACTACATTACACCATGCAGCTCTGGAACACATTTTGCAATGTGCATAAATGAGTTTTTTTTCAACAACACCGCTATTTCATCTGCCCTTAAAAGGTTTCTCATTGACCATATGAAGACTGCTCCTAGCCATGTGTGAAAGGCTATTGATCTCTTGACGCAGAATCAATCTACAGTTAAAAGTAATAACTGAGCACCTCTATCATTGCATGGTAAAGCCTAACCTTTTAATACCAGACGAAATGACCAGTTAGACAAATGCCCCTGAAAAATCATTGAAAACTCAAAACGAAGGGAATTAGACTGTGTTCTTTGCTGTTTCTGCCATGTAGCACTTCATTGGAACTGGTTTTGGGATTCTTCATATTTACATATTACAGATGAATTCAGCAGCATACCCTAAATAACTCTTAATTCCAAAAATCCATGACATTCAAATAATACACAGACTAATACTGAAGTGCCTTTTCAAATGTAAGCAGCTCTCTTTGCATAGCATATGAAAAATATATTCTATGGAGCCCTTGTAGTATTCGTGCTAGATGCAAAAAAAATGTTCTACTGGTCGGGAACATGCATGCTACTGCGACAAAAAAGTAGGGTTTTGTTGCTGGCATGGCAGAGTGACCAGGATCTAAATGTCAGCTGTCAAAGAAATAAAACATTGAAATGGAAAAGCAGGCAAGGACCCAGCACTCAGCAGAATTCTATATCGGTGCAGGAGGACATACGTCTTCAGCCAAGAGATAATTACAATAAGACTGCTAAGAGATTCTATTAAAGCAGAACAGAATGAGGAAAGCTCTTTAATCAATGTCCTGCTGTCAGTGTACTGATCTGATGCATCCCTGCTTGGTGTAAGAGCTATAGAGCAACTATAGGGGATTTGACTGGGGGTGCAATTGCACTGCTGCTCAGAGGAAAGTGCTGTTTGAGCATATTAAGTTTAATATTATAATATAATGTTATACTTCAAAATGTGGCTTGTGCTAGTCATACCAATGTGTAATAATAATTTATTGTAAATGTATTTACTATTTATTTTTACAAATGTATTTATCTGGATGAATGACTGGTTGAGCTCTCTCACCTTGCATCCCCTGGGAGAAAAGTCTAGAGTCACCCATGAACGCATCCACAAACGCCGGCCATGTTTATATGGAAGAGACCTTATGGTATATGCTGCCGGGAAGGCATTTCCTTTATTGAAAATGTTCTATATATTACAGACATACATACATCTAGATCAAGGTCAAGAACATTTGCGTGTTCTGTTGTATGAAGGCTTCACAATCTAACGGTTTGTAAAAAATAATCTGAAAGAGAGTATTGACGTATTACTTGTTCTTGATATTGTTAGCTATAAAGGCACAGCTGGAGACAATAACCTTAATTGTACTATATCAAAAAGCAACAGAACATTTATTAGTAATCATTTTTGATAAAAGAATTGTTCACGTTTACCAAAGAACAGGTGCCAGTTTCACAAGAGTACGACTCGATTTCGATGTGACGTTTCAGATGCCGTCATTATTATGACTGTGTATTGAGTAGATAATGATCGTTGGATTGGACGGCAATTTAAAAGCAAAGCTACCCTGAACCCCTTAAAATTTTACAAAAGCATTTATATCAGCTATTCTATACAGCTGGCGTTCTTATAATCATTCAGTCGCATTATGCCGTTTATACAACATTGCCGTTTTATTTTAAAACACAGTAATCATGAAAAGCCTGTAATTATGATTGTGGAAACTGGAGCAATTTATAGATTTAAAATCTGGCAAGGTTTCGAAAATGATGGTCTTTTGAGCTATTTTACAACTAAGCTACGATAAATATCCGAACAAAGAACAATGTTTTTTGGACAATTTCGGCGTACCTAGTTATATTTATATTTCATAATTATTTTAGGGATTGAACAACTATTTGCGTCATAATCTATTTATACCGACAGACAACGAAAATGGCACCGCGGGCAGTCTTCAAAGGGCAATGAATATTTTGGGATGTCCTAATACTGAAGAGGGGCCAACTACAAGTAGTAATTTAACCTCTAATACGGCGATTCAAGTCAGTCCGCACAAAAAAAAGAAAAAGAAAAATTGACATTCTTAAGAATAACGACAAACTAGATAAACCACGAGCTGATGAAATGTGAAATAGAAAAAAAAAGTTGTGCGGTATGTTTCAGATTATCAGAAAAAGAAAACGCAAAACGAAACGCACTTGTATTAGGATACCTGCTGAAATAGACTCCAGAAAGAGGGGCAGCGCGTCTCAGCACCGCGGCTCATCGCCACCAGCGGAACCAGACGTCTCAGCTTGGGGCCCGAAATCTCGCGAGATCTGCGTTGTGCGTCTGCAACTCTCTGCGTTGGGGTGCCCGATCATTTAACTCTATATCTTAACGTCCGAGGAGGCTGGGGGACAGAAAAGTCGAGCGGACATCGAAGCGTAGCGCCTCTGCAGATGGCGTGTTTATGGACAAGGTGTAACGTCTGAAGCGTTAAGATATTTCATGAATATTGGCGATCGCTAGCTACCGTTAGGTTGGCGAAACGATTCCTACAGATGTGGTGGCTGGAATCCCGAGAGGAGAAAAAAAAGGGGGCACAACCAATAAAGCAGGACACAGTGGAGGAATAAGAGGGCGATTTTCCTTTTTCTAGGACGCATGGAAAGACTGGAAGACTGTATCCGACGGTGGCGTTTAATATTTAAATAGTTCCTATATTCTAGTTATCTTTTTGCGTTAGGACCTGCCCTCACTCGCTGGTGGGGCAGTCTGCTTTCGGGTTTTTAGCTGCCTTGTAACAGGGCCCTAGTCGGGCTGTCTGGGCTCCACCATGGGCACTAACAGCGAGTGGGTGTTCGCCAGGGCTGCTGTTCTGCGGGACATGGCTAGAATGACCCAGGGCTAAAAATCAGCGGGCCGAAATCGCCGCTCCCCGCTTTACTTCAGCTATATATATATATTTTTTTTTTTTTTCTCACTGAAGAGAACCACCAAACCCTGAATTTCCGTCAGCTACATTTTCAGCGCTGGATAGATGGGTTGCAGCATTTGGTTCCAGGCTAGGTAGCGTGTTATCCACCTACCTAGCATAGCTGTCATCCAGACAAAGTGAGCTGTATGTAGCAATAAAAATAATGGATGGCTGACACCCTATTGAGCCTCCTTCTTAGGAGAGGGGGCGAGAAAGAGACACGAATAATAGGAATCTTAAGTCCGAAAACCAGTACACTACAGTAAAGGGCGAAGACCGATCCTCCTCATATGGCTACAGCCAGCTGAGCCGGGCAGCAGCCGAAGTCGCGCCCCAGAGTTAAAAGCTCCGCAGCCTCCGAGAGACGTGAGAAATGGATAAACTCACCATTATTTCAGGATGTCTTTTTCTGGCCGCAGATATTTTTGCCATTGCCAGCATTGCCAATCCAGACTGGATCAACACCGGGGAATCTGCAGGTAAGCGACCCCGCCTTGGCATTTTTCATGATTAAATTACAGGCTAATTCTTAAATCACGGTTTATACGGTGTGCCATATCCAGTTTCTGCAAAGCTTGTATTTGATATTTCTTGCATGGGGGTCAGAAGATTTCCAAGTATTCAGTTAGATGAAGTAGATCTCTTACAGTATGTCGTGATCTTTCCGTTCGCTTCGTCTTAGACATTTACATTTGATTTTTACCAGATACCAAACTGGCAATTTCCCTTTACCGCGCACAGATTAGGTAATCGTGGGTCAGAATAAGCAGTTGGAATAAATCGCGTGGGTCCATTGATAAAATTGCTCGCGTGACATTGCAGGAGATCGCGGGTGACCCGGCACGTGCGGGGTCTCATTTTGTCGCCACACTTCTGAAAATGCGCTTGGAGACGATGTTTGAGTATAATTCTTTTTTCTTTTTTTTTTCTGTTCTTTTTTTAACCGCTATGCGCGGTAACTGGGCGTTAATTGTAGGTATCAAATGCTGTTACATGAAATTGCTGGCTCCTGGGTCAACACTCGGTCTTAGAAGGGCTACTCATGCCAGGAAATTGGGGTTTGTTAGAATCACTTAAGTGAGCCTCAACGATCAGCCTTGCTATTAATTGAAACATAAAGGCTTACCGCTTACACTGTTAAATACAGATGCATAGTGTTTTTTTTTGCATTTATATTAATTACAAATTTTGCAGACGTAACGTGTTTCAAGTGCCTTTTGGGTAAAAAAAATAATGACAGGCTTGACAGCCTTATCTGTTAGAATGAAAAATTGCGAAAATAACACCTGCGCTGTTTTAATGGTTTAGGAACTTGGCACTACTTCTGTCGCAGGTGGGTACTCCGTACAATTAGGTGTTATCACCTGGGATGATGAAAGTGCAGTTAATTTCTGAGCTATTTATAAGACGTCTGTGAAATTGACTCTAAATCTGAGCATTTATACAAGTCCCTAGTTCCATGTGCCATATAATATTGGAAGCCCACAGTCATTTGGAGTATTCAGACTTGAGATATTCAGATCAAATTTCTACCTTCGTTTTTTAAAATGGAGCGTTAAGGTATCAGCGATTTAATGTGCAGCTTGGTTTACTCCGGCGTAGGGGATTACTCTCTGGGTGCTTTGGGCTCCTCCCAGAGTTCAAAGACACAGTGTGTGTCTCAGAAACAGTGGGTATTGCGTGTGTGAAGTGGAGTGTGTGTGTGCGCCCCGTGATAGACGTCCATCCCCCAAGAATGTTTCCAGGTCTTGTGCCCCATGATGCTTGGGATTGACTCCATGGATAGATGGTCGAAAAAGGCAACAGTAAAACACACGATTCCTTGGGTTTGTAAACCGTAATAATGGTGCCAGGTGAGAGCTGCTGTTTATAGTCAATGGAGAATCATTGTGTTTCTACATTTCAGGGACATACTTTACCTTTTTTGCTTTAGGGAAAATAGGAATGGTGAAGTAATGAAGTTTTAAAATTTTGATTCAGCTTGCATAATTTCACAGGTCATATGCCAGTTGTATATGATGCTGGATGGTGTTTTTCCACCAATTTTTGCAGATTCATGCTGGTACATCATTTGTCTCTCAGACAAATTTATTGATAATGAGACCAGGTGATTTCAGCAGGTGTTCCTGAGGTCACATGACAAAGGGAACCCAGTGTTAGCGCCACAATAAATCTGATGGCCAGGCCCAAGATTTTTCACATTATTGCAGGGCAACAGCACACCACAGAAAGCAAATGACACATGTCTCAGTTGTTCAGTGCAGTGTGTACAGGAACAATGTTTACAAAACACATGAAAGCAGTTTGGTGCAGGTGGGTTTGAAGTACAGATTTCTACCTAGATGTCATAAATATTGCAGTCCAAACACTATTGGCTAATGGCAATGAAACACAACTTCTTCAAAAACACCTTTAAAACAGCTGAGTGCAGCTCCTGAATTGGCACATAACTAGCTAATGTTGGCTTCTTGATCAATTAAGCATAGTGCATAGGCCATTTGGGTTGGTTCTGTTTACTAACAAATCACACACTGTCGTTCCGCTCCAGTCGTGATGCTTCCTCATCAATGAGCTCTTCCACACAAAAATTGTCACATTTTATTACGTGATTATTCATTTAAATGTGCATTAATCTGTTTATTTTTAAATGATGCTTTAATAGGCCAATCTTCTTTAGCATCTTTGAGTGATTGTTTTGGTTTTTTTTTTGAAGGGGGGGACACACACAAAAAGTGCTGACACCCCCTGGGGACCACAGCATTCTCTTTATGTGTACGCGTCTCCAGGTGGAGAATAAATCCGTAATTGGGGGGGGGTAGGCATGGAATAACTCTGGGCAGCAGCTTCTCATGCTTCATTGATGTTCTGCAGGGTTGATGGAACCCAGGGAATGCGCTGTAAAATGTGCATCACATTACTATGGAATGGCCAGAAACCTTCCAGTTGAAAGCAGCCTTTTGGTGGTGCCTAGGTTTCTCCGGGCTGCTGGCACTCATTAACGCATCAAGCGTTGATTTGCAGGCCATATCACTCCAGCCAGTGTCCATATGTCTGTCACCATTCAGCTGTGGTATCCAGTTTATGAGGGTCAGCCCTGTGAGTGCCTTCGCATTCCCGTACTGCACTCCGTCGGTCTGCACTGCTGTTCTTCCTTTCACTGGCTGAGTGCTGCTTTGTGCTTCTTCCTTCCTTAGGTTCTTCACTGTCGCCTTGTTTTCCCCTCCAGATGTTGTATTTGATACGTCGCTAACATGTCCCAAATTAAATTCTGCAGCCTTTTCCTGCCGAGGTATAGCATTTTATCGCCGCGGATGTCAGCTAGGTCTTCTTTCCCATCCAAACTAACAAATACAGAGCTGGATTTCATGCTCATGCCACTTGATATCCCATTAGATGCCTACTGGGACAAGAGTGGGATGTTTCACAGACTAGTTATGTTTGTCAAAACCTTGTATTTTACATACATGTAATACTACCTTTAACCTGAATCTATGTGTACGTGAGGGGAAAATGCATGCAACTAAGTTTATTTTTTTTTGCATTTTCCAACATTATAATGACAGTCATTGTTATATGACATGGAAATTTGTAAAAATGATGCTGAACTGATAAAAGGTAGAGAATTCAGGTACTGTGATGAATTTTCATTTGGGAATTGATCCAGTTCTGTGTGAAATGTGGTGGAGCTGATGTCAGCACAGCGCTCCAGGCTTTCTGCCATGTGTTCTCACTGAAGGCCGACCTGCAAAAGCAGACGTTGTGATTTTGCTAAATGCACACATGCTAGAGCTGAACGTGAAATTTGCCTTTCGTTGGGTACTTAGTTATTGCTTTATGAACATTATTTTCATTTTCCTAATTTCTGTAGCAGAGTCTTTAAACAAAAAATGTAGTATTACTACTATTGTCCTACTTCTTGTCACGATTTAAGAGAGAAGCCATGGCATTTTAGAATATGATACAGCATCCATCTGTCATCGGTATTTGCTTGTGATGTAACGTCTTCACTTTTCACCCTGACTGTGATGTACCTTGTGATTGGATGGTACTGCTGACAAATATGACCTATTGGTCTGCTCAGCGTTGTGTCTTGGTGCCAACTGGAACATGTGCCACAGACCAAGATCAGTCAGGAAAAAAAAGTTAAGCAAATGCTTACCACAGTCTAGTTAGAAGACTCATTCAGTGAAGAGTATTAACAGCATAAGCATGAGCATTTTAATGTTCTACTTGCTATTTTTCTGTCTTGATTCCTGGTCTGATAGTCTTTGTGTCTTATGTTTGTTCAGTTGAAATGGTTTAAGTAGTGTGCCAGACTGTTGAGGTTAGATTTTCTGATGGCTTTGGCCAAGACTGGTTTTCTGTGATTAGACTGAGAGCGTAATTGTAGTCTTCTCTTCATTTTTGAATAACCTTCTGGAAAGGTACTTCACAAAAACAGGGATGAAGATGCTTTCCATTTTTTTTTCCTTTTTGTTCACAAGTGTTTGGTGTATACAGTTCTTCAGTGAATCATCTCTCCATCTTCGAACTGCCAATCCAGTTCAGGGCTTTACAGTGATGTTCTAGGTATATTTTAATCCTAGTATTTGTTTATTTATTCATGTATAGAGAATTAAGAACAATTCTAGTTGTCCTGTCGGATTTGTTTGTTTGCTTGTTTATGCATGCTAGTTTTTCTTTGGAGAATTATCTAACAAGCATTGTTTTTTGCAGAATGCTTCTGGAAAATGTTCCTTGCAGTGCCTTGAGGTATCAAGTTTATGTTATGCCTCTGAGTGCTCTGCAGTAATATCGTAATAATATCTTACTGCAAATGAAGAACATTCCCAGTGCTATGATGCACACCTTTAAAGCAAACTCGTGTTGCTCTCAGCCTTCCTTAACCAGTGGGTGGTAATTTCCAAAGCGGCAGATGTACTTGGAGAAGCCATACTAATGCTAAAAGGTGCCCATTAATTCAAGTGGTCCTCTGCGCCGCGTTCGACAGTACGGCCCCTAGAGCCACTTCAGGGGGGGTGCGGCTCCTCTGGGGCCGTGTGTGGGATGACGGGGCTAGCTTGTGCGTCACGTCGCTAAAGCGGCGTCCGTCAGCCGGAGGTCCTGCCCTCGGCTAATCACAGAGGTCGAGCTGCCGACTGCACTCGCGGGAGGAAGATCATCCTGAGCAAACAGCTTAAGGGGAGCCTTTCACAGGAAGATATCATTATTTCATCTCTGTTTCATGCAACGGTTTAACATTACAATTGAATATGTTTAAAATAAGTTGAGTGTAACAGTTAAATATAATTTCGACAATAATGAGCATGTCATACAATAACATTATTATTATTATTATTATTATTAACAACAGTATTATTATTAATACTCATAATTAATACTACTGCTCCTACCACACCACTAGTCTTAGTATTAATCTGAAGTACATGGTATACACTATAAGAATCCTGTGTGTGTATGTGTGTGTGTGAGAGAGAGAGAGAGAGATTCGCATTCATATTATGTGTGTACGTCAGATTTTCCATTTGAAGCAGAAATGTTGTCTTGGTTACTGCATTCCTGGCTGTCTGGTAAACTCTATATTTTAAGGTGTAGTAAGATATAAACTTTTTGTTTTTACAAAGTTTCTAAAAAGGTTTCAATATGGCCTCCATTCATTTCCCAATAGATATGCGAAGAGAAGGTTTGAGGTTTGACCATTGTGTGATGCTTACTGTATTGCATGTTTCCCAGTTTTAAAGCATGGTTTCCTTGGCAACAGTTAGTTCAACTAGTAAAAGCCTTGTATTTTGGAATGGAAGATTAATTGCTGCCAGGTCACTGAGTATGCAGAGTGTTGGAGACAGTGGGATATTGCCGCTTCGCTAAAAGGGCTGAGTGGATGGGCACCACCAGGTAGCATGAAAGTGGTTTTATCATGTCTTCTCTGTGCATTTCTGCTTGCTTGAGTGTACTCTGTGCTTATACCTTATACTGAGTGCTTATACTTCATACTTTGTGCGTTAGTATTTTTAGTCATTGAAAAGAGTGCATTACAAAGATGTGTCCAGATATTGTCTTCCTTACTTTTTGTAGCATTATGTATTGTTGTGTCAATCTGAGACACAAGTAGTGTGTATGTATGTTTGTGTGTGTCTGTATATATATGATGTACTGTATAGGGGTGGGAAGAAATATTGATTTTATGATTAATTGTGATCCTGCTTTTGATGATTCAATACTGATTCAAAAATTCCAAGTTCTCTCTTACTGAATAGGTGATGCTACTTTCTCTCTCCTACAGGGAGGGTATCAACAGTATTGCACAATCGCCTAGTGGCGCCATCTTGGTGCATTGTCAGTCATAGTAATGGAGAACTATCAGCATGTGAATGTAAACAAGCCGAGTGAGGCTTTATTCTCACAGTGTTGTGAAATAACATCAAATAAAGGCGAAATAATTAAAACGAAATAAAAGCAATTAAAAGTCTGCAGATATAATTTATTTCTGGCTAGCTACAAGAACTGCAGAGGGAAAAGTGTGGATGGAATATTTTGGTGTATTCACAGGTCAGGACAAGAATAAATTTCATGGTTATTGTTATACATTGTTTTCTCGTTATCTTAGTTTCTTCATATAATGTTAACCTAAACAATTATATTGCTTTGCAATGTTAATGTTACTGTGCTGTCATTCTTTCGACAGATCTGGTTTGATTGAACATTAGTTAATGTGTCTTAAATATGGTTTGAATAGCGTTGAAATGGAATCCAGTCGGGCACTTGTGAATTGAAATCAAATCGAATTGTGAGGTCAGGGCCCATTCTCGGCCCTAAACAATACCAGCATGTTCCTCAGGTAAAAAGATTTTGGTATACAGTTCTTTGGCCTTTCTTTAGTGGTTTTCACAATTTCTTTCCAATGACTCTGCATTTGTAAATTTGTTCCATTTAGAGATTTTTAAACATCTCTCCAAATAAGGAAAGGTTCATATCTCATTCCTATCAGATTGATATCGAATCAGAATCAAATTTTTAGCTTGTGAATCTGAATTAGATCAAATTGGGACATCTGTGGCAGTACCCAGCCATGAGGGGATACCGTTGGTCAATTATTTTAAATCTGATACCAATACCAATTGTTTGGGAGGTTCTGCTAGGGACACCCCACCCAAATAAATTTAAAAATAAATTACATTCCAGAAATATTTTTCATATTTTTTGGTAAGAAAACACCAACTCAGGCATACAACAACAATCCAAGACAACTATATTTTATAGCTGTATACCTCTAATATATTTATAGCATTGATAACAGAGAAGGGCTGATCTTAAAGTGTGATTTTCTGAGTAATGTCTTTTGATTTTGTGCTGTCTGTACTGAATTTTCTTTTGCTATCAAATGCTTGCCTTATTGACGGACTACCCTTATTTGGCTGTACTGCAGCCTTTATTGGAATGGATTTGTTTTCGTGCTTCACTCTCTCGCCTTAAGGTGAGCAATCAAATTTGCTGTGTTTCATTGTTTATCAGTAGATCCTCCTTCGTGGTCGTTTCCGCTAACATTAAAATAATAATTAAAATAAAATGACTGTTTAGTACCTGGGTGAGCAAAGCACACAGACACAAACCTGTACTCATATCTTTGTGGGGACCGTCCATTCATTTTTATGTTCAAAACCCTAATCCCAGCAATGACAACCTTAATCCCTACCCAGTGCTAACATTAACCAAACAAAATACAAGTCTTTTGGCATTTTTAGTTTTTTGATTGTAATATATAAAATTTTCCAATTCTTTTGATTTCTTTTATTAATGGAAATAGTGGTGAAGTATTGTGTTATGTTTATTGTAAGTTTAATTAATGATTTTTAGTTGGAGATATTTTTTCCTTCAATATCATAGATGTTCCGTGTTGTGGCATCTTTTTTTTTGTTTTTTTGTGACATTATTCGGAGAGATGGTGTCTGTTTGACAGTCATCCTCATCCCCACCACCCAATTAGTGGTGGCGAACAGCGGACTCCTGAAGCGTTGTATCCACCCGAGATCCAGGCTTGCGGGGTCAGTGCAGAGCAGGTGAGGGGTCCCTTTGCGGGCGGCTCCATAAGGAGGGGTACTGATGTTCCATTAATAATACATTCCCCATTGTGAGTCATGCCTCAGTGTGCTGGTTTGATCTGCTGCCATGCTGCCTCCTCAAAGGGGCCTGTTTGTGAGCACGGGGCCCAGGTGGGTGTGCTCTCACGCTCCGTTATGCACTCAAATAAAAAATATGCTTTTTATATTTCGAACACTTTTCCGAAGCAATGCATATCTGGGATATTTTGCAGAGACTGATGGTCGTCTGTCGTGGTGTTGGCCCGGACACAGGTTGACGCATAGTGGCCTCTCTTGAGGACGTGGCCAGTGGTGCTTAACCAATCTCAGGTGAAACCCCGAGAAGCGTCCAGCTTAGTGCCTGTGAATGGGACGGCGATCGGGTCGTCTGAAAGTTTCCCTTTCAGCTCAGTTTGCTGCATGATAATTACCCAATGGGGGAAATTACCTGCAGCAAGTAAAGAATCGCTGGTTTGTGCTAATAGGATCTGAGGGGAGGAATGTGGGCCGTGGAGAACAGCCTTGCAGTTAAAGAAGGGAGAAACTGCTGCAGACCGGCCCGAACTGAATTTATCTCCCCTGGTAGTGACCTGTTACGTGGGTTAGATGTTAGGGACGTCGCTCTGCGCAGTAAGTTGGTTTATTATTTCAGG
The DNA here is from genome assembly GCF_048594095.1 of Paramormyrops kingsleyae. Lineage (NCBI taxonomy): Eukaryota > Metazoa > Chordata > Actinopteri > Osteoglossiformes > Mormyridae > Paramormyrops > Paramormyrops kingsleyae. Next base: position 18,794,825 of record NC_132801.1, on the reverse strand, counting down.
TTATTGCACTTGAGTTAAAGCATATTTTTCTGAGTATTTCTGTAAATGTGACCAATCTGTTGCAGAGTGCACTGTGTTTGTGATTAGGGGGAATCTAAGCAGGCTGTTCCTGTGTAACTCCACACGGCACACCAAAACAGCTGTGACCCCGGGAGACCTAAAGTGTCCCACCTGGAAATGGACGCATGCTTTGGAAACTTGGTGGTCCGTAGACCTAGGCAGGGCTCACGTGTGATGGTTGGAGAGTTCCTGTTTCACAGAAACACACTTTTAGTATTTAGTTTTAATTTAGTTTAATTTGAAGGACCCTTTATGCAGATATCTAAATGTTTGCAGGCATTGGGTAAGTATTAAAATGAGTTGTGCACGCCCCTTAAATGTTTTTGCCTGAGGGTGATGTACCCGTTCTCGAAATGTCAGTCTCGATGTGCCAGTGTTTGTCAGCCTCCTCAGGCTAAGTTCCACACCGTCCCCCTGCTTCCCGTTCTCCGTCAGGAAAGACTCTGGCACATCTGTCTTAACAAAGCTATTTAAAGGGGCAGTTGACAAGCACACTTGCACATAGAATTAAAATCCATGGTATAACAAACCTGTGCTCCCATGCTTAGGTGACAGATCTACTTCTCAAAATTGTATCGCTGTTATTTTCAAGGTATTCTTCAAGCTTTCCAATCCGGCGGAAATGCAAAACGAGTGTAAAAGTTGAATGTAAAATGTATGCTTTTGGGTGGTGAAATGGATGCAATTGGTTGGGGAGGCTTGCAGTAGACGATGCCTGGCAGAGGTTTGCGTTCACCCACGCTGGGTGACCCTTTCTGACTCTCTCTCAACAGCAGCACTGTCATTCACACGTATAACGGAGACAAAGCCCAGGTCCGCTACAGAGGGGGGTGTTGTTGTGCAATTTTCCATCGGATAATTGGCTGCTGTCCCAGGGTTGTGTATTTTTATAATCTAGAGCTCTCTCTAATCCAAGGGCACGGTGGTAATTCATTACTGACTCTTATTGAAAAATCTCAACTAAAAAGGCAGGGGGAAACTGTCAGTAATTAATTGAAATGATCTATTTGAAATGAGATGGATCTGAAACAAAAAACCTTCGACGTTGAGGTGTCTTACATAAGGTAAAAATCCAGGACTCTGGCTCTGCTCCTGACCAAGTCGTGCCATGTCTCTATCGATTCAGTCCAATCTTTTGGATTGTTGATGATAAAAAAAAAAAAATTGAATATTGAATTTTGGTAACTAAACGGCTTGAATATACACTGAAATTTCGAGAGCGCGTGTCAGTTTCTGTTGTCGTGGAGAAGCAACGGGCTGAGTGATAGATGATGATAGACAACAAGACTGAGGGAATCATGCCCAATCCCTCATTTACATTTATTCACTCCTGTTACAGGTTTTCTGAATGTACTGGCTCAAAAACCATTTTAAAAAACTGTGGGGGAATTACATTTGGCAGGTGCCTCATTTTTTAAATGCTGAAGCCCACAGAGAGGTTATCTGTGATTAGGTGACTAATATAAATCAAACCAAATACTAGAGTGAATGCAGAAGAGAAAATTGTGTTTGTAATACCCAGTTAATCTTCTGTATCCTTGGATTTGAGCACACTGGGAAACTTGTAGGCCTCCTTGGAGTGACCAGATGTCTTCGGAGATGGTCTGGCTGTAGGCCAGCTAAATGCACGTCAGACCTCGGAGATCTAGTTTCACTGTCTGTAAACCAAGAAAGGTGCATCTGACCCCTTATTTTTTTTTTTAAGCATTTTAGGAGTTCGTGTTCTCTTCATGAGCTCTCAAGACACTTGAATAGAGTCCTTTCATCGATAAGAAACAGCAGTCATCTGAGTCAAGATCTTCACTGAGATGCTTCTTTCTTTTAATATATTGATTATTTGTTGCGTTGTTGTTTTTCCATTAATACCCAGCAGAATCCCAGATAGTGGGAGAAGATGCGAACGGAGCCAGGGCTGGGAGTCAAACCTTCAGCCCCAGAGGTGTGAGACCACAGTGTTAGCCTGTGTCGTTTGTTGAAAAATATATTTGGTCTGTTTTATGGTCTAAAGGAAACCATGACTGACTTGTAAGGCATTGCTTGCTACGATTTTGCATTGCATGTGTTTGTCATTATTGAACCACACAAAGGCAAATGAAACACAGGATCTCCTTGTTTATCTCGGGCCTTTAAAGGTCATTACACTGACTTGCTAGCAATAAATTAGGGACGAGCTCACGTTAAACATGATCAGCATGATCTGTTTGGGGATTCTTTGAGGATCCTGCGTTGAGGCGCTTTGGAATCGGCGTAGGCAGTTTGTGTCGATCCAGTCCTGCTCTGGCTCTTCAGCATTGTATGGAAATGGAGCATTTCGAAGCGGGATGGTGAACTCTCTTTGTGCGAGGATGCCTCCGCTCACGGTGTCTGCGGGAGCGTGTGGCTAGCGTGTCTTCTGGTAGTAACACAGGAATGCTGCCGCGAGGTTACAAGCAGCGGGAGTCTGACTTCTGTTGAGGAAATGTTTATAAAACGCAGACATTATGTTCTATTAAATGCAATTGACTCCCCCCCCCCCCCCCCCCCCCTCATTCAGTCAACATGCCCTGGCCCTTCCACAGGCATCTATCACACAGAACAGATGGCGAGCGGCTTTTAATGGACTCTACAAAGGTGTAGAGGAACAGAAAGTTCACGGAAGCATTTCGGTTGTACCTTTGTAAGGCCATTAAAAGCGAGGCCTATTTTGTACCCGCGGATGCAGGGCTTCCTGTGTTTTAAGAGACGGGCCGACTTGATTCTTTATGATGAGCATCGTGTGGTTTTGCTTAGAGGCCCACAGTTGGGCACCCTGACCGCACCTCACCACACGTCCTGTCCTTTTTGTTGTTGTGGGAACCCCAAGCGCACTGACTCAGCTGCTGCTTCACGCCCGGGTGTCGAGATGCCACTGAAGCTGCTGCCGTTCGTTCGGAGCCTCCTGACGTCTCTCGCCTCGGCCCGCGCCGCTGAAACCCGAAACGGCGGACTCCGCCCGACGTGTCGTACGTGCCGGCTGCCGCTTGCCTGTGCAGGGCTCCTGTCCAGATGCCGGTGTAATGAGCAGTAGCGCGCCAGGTTCTTTCTGCCTCTTCTCAGGAGGTGCTGGTGCTCCAGACTTTGACATCTGCAGTCTCTTTGAGTTAGTGATGACATTTACACCTGAGAAACCCGGAGAGGCCCCTCAAGGACTAGAAATCCACACTCCCAGCCTTTTATGTCCTATATCCGGAAACACAGGGCACCTCCCCCAAGACAGACAGAGAAGAACCATGAAGTAGGACCAAGAGCTTATCTTGCTGTTTTGTTTTCCATCAGCCAGTATCGTGTTAAAGGATGAAAGTCTGTCTAACGAAATCCATTTAAGACTTTCTGATGTCACTGCTGCTTGTTATGAACCATATCATCCTCATCTTTGCAACAGGTACACCAACTTCCATGATCTATAAAAATGTTGAGCATTGATCTTTTCCCATAATTAACCTTTACATTGTGGCATGATATGAACATTTCTCAAGTTTTCATGGCATAATAATTGCACAAGCCTTAAGTGCATTGAGTGTTTCTACTTAAACAGTTTAGACAGAGGACACTGCACAGATGTTGCGGCACATGACTTTTTCATGCACCTGGAAGCCATTACAGTTTCCTTCCCAATGAATGAATACACTCTGTAGTCCCCCACCCTGGTGGAAACTGCCATCTGCAGGCTTTCGGGGCCCAGAGGTGTGAGGTCCGTCCTTTTCCCACTTTTCGGCCTGGTTCTGTGCTTCCAGGTCACCATTAGATCCAACTGGCCACTGAAAGGCAGCGTGCCTGCATCCTGAATGCCCTGCCTCACCAGGTGCCCTCATTAGATAGAAGTGCATCTGCTGGCTCAGCAGTTGTCATTGGGGATCCCACCGATGGCCACAGGCTAGGCGTTATTGACCCCATTTGACCATGTCCTGAGTAGCAGCCATCCTCCCCTTACCTGGGCCTGCATACTGAATAGAAAATGTAGGAAAACATGAACAAACATGGTGACCTGGAAGATGGCGACATAAGAAATGTGGCAGCTAGCAAGACCCAGGGAACGTGGTGCCCGGCAAGAAATCTTACGACAAATCTATATAAATCCATTATAATCCTATAATTACCTACATCAAAAGCGTTGGCGTACTTTGCAAACCCTACAGACTACAAGGTAATAAAACTGTTCCATACACGTGTGTGCAGATTTGAAAATCTCACGCCAGCAAGCTGACCAAAGTTGGCAGCCCTGCTATAAACATGATCACTATAAGTGGTTTCCACTGTATTTTAAATATTGCTAGGGTTGAAACGATTGGTGGTATTACCTTTGGTAGCTGAAACTCTTTTTCCGTAGTGTTTTCATTTGACGACTTTTTGTTCGGTGTCGTCTTCAATAAAGCCACAATGCGTCCAAATGACGGACATGGCATTTTCCTTTGGTATAAGCTGCTTGAATTGCTCAGTCCACTCTGTGTTTGAGTTTGCCCCCGTGTTGCTTCCAAGTCGCAGACTGGGTGGGGCGGAGTCACGTGACAACACACGCAGTAGTATGTTTTTAAGGAGACAGTACATGAAGACACTGGGGTTTTTAAATATTAACAGAATTATAAAGAAAAGGAAATGTACATGGGCAAGATTATGTTGATTAGAGATTCTGAATGCCGATTTTGTTTCATTTTCGATTAATTACTCAGCCCTACTAGAGTTACCTTGCAGAGATACTTGTACAGAGATTCTCCGTATTAAAAAAAAAAAATTAAATGTTGTACCTTTTGTGGATACGTCTGATAATCTTCTCATCGGCGAGTCAAACCGTAAAAAGTATCCTCTAGAATGAGTTTCTGTAGCATTTTTCACAGTGGTTGTATGTTAACACAGTATTTTTTATTGGACAGACATTAAACAAACAGAAGAAATCTCTAAGAAGCACTAAAACTTGGAAACCTCTCCCAAGCAGAAGTGCTTCCTTTGTTGCTATACATAACCTGCTGAAGGTGATTTGCTGCTTTAATTAACAAGATGAATTTTGTTGCAGCTCCCAGTTTGATACTAAACTATTGGTATCCAGAGGCACGGTACAGCCAGAGAGCGGATTTAAGAGGAACCAATGAAAAAAAGATGTGAAGTCATGTGACACCCAAAGGGAAAAAGAGGAATGTGGTTAGAACAGAGGAAAGCCTGTCAGCATTACCTTTCAAATAGCGTTACCTCGGAAAGCACTGAAACTCCTCTCCGAAAAAGACTCCATGCCAGTAGCTCGCTGCTTGGTCAACTGAATTGTATTTTTTCGGTCCCCACAAGGGGAAACTCAATTTTATAAAAATCTGTGAGTGAAATCAAAAGTCTTTTATTTTGTTTAGTTACTTGGGGTTAAGGTTGTCATTACTGGCGTTAGGGTTATAAAAGATTGAAGGGTCCCCACAAAGATATAGATACCTCGTGTGTGTGTGTGTGTGTGTGTGTGTGTGTGTGACCTTAAAAAAGGCTCTTATACACCAAGGATATGGCGTGTCACCCTGGTAGTGATTGGCCCATATTGTTCATTGTTTTGAGTGTTCCGTTATGCAACCCTTGTTATCGGTGACATTTCTGGGTGTCAGGGAGTGGCGCTGAAGGCGTCTGCAAAAGCGAATGCGTAAAGAGCAGCCTTTTAAAGAGGGGTGGCTGAGGGGGTGACAGCTGTTTTGTTTACCAGAGCAGCTTCTCCTGCCGTAATTGGACTCACCAGTCTGGAGAATGAAAGCAGGAGGTTTAGTGAGTCATTCGTTTGAAGCTTTGTATTTTAGTGTGTGTGTGTGACTGTGTGTGTGTGTGTCTGAGTCTCCAGACCCTTTTCCCTAGATACTGTCTTGCCATTCTCCTCAGAAGTTCACCACTTTGCTTCAGGAAATTACTCCATCTCTCTGGTCTTCAAGGCGGTTTGAGTCTTGCTGCTCCTCCCTTGTATCGGTTGTGTCTGAGAAATTCTTAGGAAATGTGGCATTCTATGGTAAAGATCAACATCAGATCTCTATGATTTCTGGACTTCGTTGTTATCCACTTGTCTATCTGCCATTATCACATATTTTGAGAGCGCTATAACCAGAAACAATCTCTGGGAGTGGCACGGGAATGTCTGGAACAATGCAGGATGTTGGTCTCAGTGTTTATTGTGTTGTATTACTAATGGGCAAACACTGCTGCTCTCTAGATAGAGTATAACTATGCTAGAGCTGTGTCAAGTTTGGAGGTATAATTTAAGGTAGCTGGAATACAAATGATGATCTGGGTTTATATCTTGAGATTCTGTCTTAAAAGGGGAAAAGCAATCATTGTTGGGGGGTAAAGCCTCCTTTCAGAATGGCTGGCTTTGAAGATGAAAGGTGACACCAGCTTTCTGCTGTGGAGGATGGGCAGCTCAGGCTCTTCCTTTCCCACAGGGGCTCTCACGGTGGGGCTGGTGCGCCAGTGCCAGACCATCCATGGGCGCGACAGGACCTGCATCCCGCCGCGGCTGCCCCCCGAGTGGGTCACCACGCTCTTCTTCATCATCATGGGCATCGTCTCCCTCACCGTCACCTGCGGCCTGCTGGTGGCCTCCCACTGGCGACGCGAGGCCACCAAGTACGCCCGCTGGATAGCCTTTACTGGAAGTAAGTGTCCCGCCTGCTTCCTCACGCTCTGCGTTGCCGGGAGACCCCGTGCATCGCGGGAGCCTGGTCATGTGACCTGTAATGTTCTTTATCAATTCACACTAGAGGCTATAGGTGGATTAAAGAGGTGGGAATGGTCACATGCGTGCATGAATACGTGTGTGTATTTTCTAGAAGCTGTAATACGTATCACACGTGTCTTGGTGACATATTTAATATTGTGAGTAAATTAGCATGGGAGAGAAATAAAAATGAAAACTATGGTGTCGGTCGGGTCAGTGAAAGTTCACGTCACTGGGCTTTGGTTTGGGGTGACATCAGTGGGGCAGGAGGAGGCTAATGAGCCTGTGGCCGGAACCCCGCGAGCTTCAGTCTCACGCGGGACGCCGGATGTACGTTGGCACACGCTCCATGCAGCTCCTGGTTTTCCCTTTTCAAATGCATTGTTTTTCTAATTCCCTGGCATAAAATTCAGCTCCCAGCCAATCAGGAACATCGAATACCTGGTACAGGTGCGCTGGGAGCTGAGAGGAAGCAAAAACGTGAACTGTCCGGGGTTCCCTGAGGACTGGGTTGGGAAGCACTGATTTAGACTACTTCATTTACTGAGTTCACCTAGAATAGTAAAAATGAATGCTGATGCTTTCAGCCTATGTGCATGTTCTTGCATTTAGTCTGATTTATCAAGCTTGGTTGAACTTCCCAAAACATTTAAGAGCAAGATGTGGAACATTAGTGCCTGTTGTCATGTCAGGATTGCTTTATCATCATATCATCCAAATGTAGAAATACAGTGACCCAAGGTCAGGTACCCCCTGGGACCACGTTGCAATATAAGGACAGAAAGTGACATTTAAACAGTTCATTCAGTTAGTTCACACAGGACCGACCAAATGACCTAACTGGTGTCTTTTAGGCTGCTGGTATAATTAACAGCAAGCGTGTCTGGACATCATTGCATAAGAAGTGGTTAGCGGAGAATTTTTGGGGCGTCGCTCTCTGCTGTCCCTTTGCATCATTGTTCCCCTGATCATAGCACAGCACAGCAGCTCTGCGAGTTTCCTGCCCTACACTCAACCGACACTCAGGAGCAGAGGCCACCACCCAGGAGGTGATGGGCGTGCTGCTAATGGCCCATGTATTTACAGCTGTCGTGGGGGTTGGGGACAGTGGGGACCCCTGGGGCCATACTTATGGAATATACCGCGGTCGGGAACTGCAGAATGAGCCACTCGCCTCCCCATGCGGGTGGCTACCGTTTGCTTTTAAAGGGTTTTTTTTCTCATTTATGGCCTTTTCTTGTTGTCAGTTACCCGTTTTAAATGGACCTCTTACCACGCAGCTTGTGTGAAATTGCCTGACTGAATATTAAAAAAAGGAAAACCGTTTAAAGTGTTTTTCTGTAAGTACACAACAAGTGTTCCTCTTTATTGCAAGGCAGCAGGAACGTGTGCATCCATGGGAGGAGGAGAAAGGGATTCTGGGAAAATGGTATGCTGCAGCGATAGGGGGTATTTTGTTTTTTTTCTTTATCGGGAGGAGTCAGCATTATTTTACTTTTCACGGAGGAGCACTAAGGAATCGACCTGTATGTCTGTGCATTTGTAACTTGCCTCGGTTTGTGCTGGATGGCTAAAGAATAACTTCTGCGGTGGTGTGCCATAATGGGTCCTGTGTGCTGAAGGATTGGGGCTGCAGCATTTGTGTTACACCCATTGAGGCTCCACAACACAGGTGTCAAACTGCAGTCCTGGGGGGCCGGAGCCCCCTCCACAGTCCAAAAACATGCTGAGGCTTGGTGGAGTTACCTAATTGCTCATAGGTGTGCATGTGTGAGTGAATGGTGTGTGAGTGAATGGTGTGTGAGTGAATGGTGTGTGAGTGAATGGTGTGTGAGTGTTACCTGCTCGGGGTTGGTGCCCCATCCTGGGTTGTTCCCTGCCTTGCGCCCATGGTCTGCGTGATGGGCTCCGGACCCCCCATAACCCCGAGGAGGATAAGTGGTTACAGAAGAGGGGTGGATGGATGGTTATGATGTGTACTGTGGTCTTTATTCAAAACGAACACGTTCTTATGAAAACCCCTTGTTCTTCATGGATAATTTGGTTGAAAATGAGGCACTTCCTCATGACAAACGACTCCTGGCTGAAGAATGATGAGTGTTTTATCCCCTTCAGCATGTCAGGTTAAATTGTGCTGCTTGTCTCCCCCCCCCTCGGAAAACCATTTCTGTGTCTGTCTGGGGTGGAAAAATTGTTATAAGGTATAAATAAGTTTTTTATTCTTTTCTTTTTTCCTGTGGGTATCTCTCTGCCATTAGCCAGCCGGTTTTAACCTTAGATCATCCTTTACCGTCTCAGACTTTGAGAGATGAAATAAACATGGCGGACAGAAAACTCCTTGTAAACTGAGGAATAAACAAGCAGCAGCCACTCCGCCTGGCCCGTCTGCGGTCGCTCACAAGGCCGCCCGTTCACGGCTCTCCTGCACCCACGTGCGTCTCTCTAAGGTGACTTTTTAATGGACTCCAGGGCTCTGACTCGAGGTGGGAGAGTCCAATGAAAGAGCGCCTTTGTTTTGTACTTCCCACTGAGGGCCAGTCCCGACCAATGGGGTTCCTGCGGCCGGCGCCCCATGGCATGCCCGCTGCCGGAGCGAGGAGGGCCCGCCTCTGTCGGGCTGGCCAGGACCACCTTGGCCGGCTGTGCTGATCAGTGTAGCTCCGGGTCAGGTGTGTGTTTTGGACATGCCGTTTTGGCAAATTGCGGCCCGACATTTTTAAAGGCTCCTTTTATTGCTGCCAGTACGGATGTGTCACCAGCCTGCAGAATTAGGTGTCTTTGACAGATCTTCCTAATGCAGCTGACACATTAAAAATATTCTTTTAAGGTTATTGCCACGAATCCAGCCCTAGATCAAGTTTGACACTTGAGTACACGATTGTAAAACAATATTTGTATGTTTAAAATATTTTACATTTTGGTTTTGCTACTTTTAATGTTTCCAGAATACATTTTCTGCAGACCCTGTCGACAGTTAATCCTGACCACTCAACTCTAACAGGAGTTTTTCAAGTAAAATTTCTTGTAGCACATTTATTGTTGACCCTGTGTGCAGTGTGTCTTTGGGGTGTAGGTTTGTAGTTTTCAACCACCTGCAAGTTTTCATTTCCAGGTGTTCTACGTTCTTCTGTTTTTCTCGACAGCTGTGAGCTTTTGACAAACTATGAAAGTGGAAATGCTAATTATTACCAAATGATTGTGAACATGGCTAGTCTCAGCTTGCTAATTAAATTTCACTGGAATGTCTTCAGTTTCCCTGAAATTGCAGGTCCAACACAATGAATAATTAGAATAATTTGAGAAGTACTCTTATACAAACCTAACACGCTGTGCTGCTGATTTTCTGCATCACTGCTTTATCTCAACACTCTGGGTATGTGTGCATTTTAAAAAGGTAACCGTAATGTCCAGTGTGTGTGTGTGTGTGTGTGTGTGTGTGTGTGTGTGTGTGTGTGTGTGTGTGTGTGTGTGTGTGTGTGTGTGTGTGTGTGTGTGTGTGTGTGTGGTCATGTATATTAAATCAAAAAAATTTTAAATGCTGAAACATTTTGTATTTTGTTTTTTTAAAAAAAATATTTATGGTTAAGGTTCAGGCTGGGTAGCCGTTTAGGTTATGCCCACAGAAATGAATGGAGAGTCCCCACTAAGGTATAGATACTGTGAGTGTGTGTGAGAGCTCTGTGATCCCATCCCGTGTGTCTTCTGCCATGTGTCCTGTGCTGCCTGGGACAGGATTCAGGATCAGCCAGACCTGTTCCTGGATAAGTAGAGGATGGGTGGATAAAAACATAACATCTTGGTGGCATAAGATGTAGAGATGCACAATACCTGTTTTTTCAGATCAAGTACCTCACTGATACCAATTAGGGCTGAGTGATTTCTATATAAAATAAATAAATAAATATCGTGACAAAGGATAATATAAAAGTAACCCCCCCCACACATACGCCCACAAACAAGGCACTTTATTATTTTTAGCCAAAAAAATGTGAAGGCATGAAAAAAAGATACTTATAATGTGATGAACTGCAGGCATTAAAACCTGCAGACCTGGCAGTGGGCTGGATTTCATTATGATCATGGGCAGTCTAACTGCGTCTGAAGCAGTGATTCACTTTTTAAACTGCGTACCATCTCAGAAGGTATTATGCTGTCCTTGTATCACCATTATGACATTATGCTTGGCTGTCAAGAGCAGTAGACTGGGTAAGAACTACTGTTATTTTCACTGCACGAGGGTTATCTCTACCTGCTAATGTTGATTTGTTGCAGAGTGCTGCTGGAGGCAATTTTGTTGTCGTCTTTCTTATGTTTAATTAGATTACTAGTGATATATAGATCTGTTTCCGTACCTCCTCTTGATAGTTTAGTACAGCACAGTTTGCAGTGTTATGCTTTGGGTTTCCGAAATACTTCTGCACCGCAGACAAAATCCCGTTTATTTTGTATCGATAATGAAATCACTGATACATCATTAGATGGTATCGGTCGTAGGCTTCGCCACATTTTCATGAGGATGATACTAGTATTGGTATCGGGACTGATACCGTGCATCAGTATCAGTGCATCCCTTATAAAATAGCACCATAGGTGAGTAGTTAACACTGTGGCCTCATACTTCTAGGATTGTGCCTTTCATTTCTGTCCCCTGGTCTCTGTACAGACTGTGTATTTTCCCTGTGTTTGCATTACCTTCCTCCTGCTCTTCATAAATATACAGTTTGGCAAATCGATGACTCTAAATTGCCAGTGGTTTGCATATGCACCATTTGTCCCCGGCCTTTTTCTCCTGCTCTTCTCAGAACAGCATTCACCTTGTTCCTGAACTGGAGACATACAATGAAAGATGGATGGATGGAAATCGCAACCGAGTCCCACTTTTGGATTTGATGCAGAAGATGCTGTTACATTGCTTCCCAGTGCCGTCTGATTATTATTCAAGCTGGCTCAGTGTGAAAACACATGGCACATTGCTAGACTGCCTTTCCTAAATGGTCACGGGAGACCCGGTGCGGTGACGGACAAACCCCCGGGGGGGGGGGTCGCTGCGGAAAGGTTGCGCAGCACAAAGGGGGAGTCCCCAGAGTATTAGCGTCTGTGCTGCATAGCCTGAATGAGATAGAGGGCCCCGATCTGCTCTTTCTGAGTTGGGGGTCCACGTGGAAACCATGGATCCCACATTACTGCACAGATACAACGTGGAGCCTGGTAGCATGTCTTTGAATCTGCTGCCCTGTAAGGCTCCTGTTTAATTACAGTGGTGTCAGTGCTCGTAGGCGTAAGCCCCTCCCATCTCCATTTCCCACATTTAGCAACACGGTCGCTGTTTATTCTGTAGCGCATATATATAATATATGTTTTTTTTCCCCCTGTGTGATATTTTCAGTACCGAAAACAAGCCTGGGCCCGCAGTATTTTCAGTGGTGGCTGTAAATAGGCGAGCGACTGACAGTCTCCCAGCAAAGCCTTTGCAAGACTAGCCCGCTGAGGCAGGAAGGCGGAGTCAGAGACACCGGCCTCAGATTTCAGAAGCCTCTTTGGTGGAAGGAGGCCTTCTGAAATATCAGCAGTGCGCGGCAACCGCACACACATGGGGATCTGTGCTGTCCGTTTTTATTTTTCCCTTCCTGAGTTTCACATCCTTGGGTGGCATGAACACTCTGTATCTCTGTGATTTATGTGGGCTTGTTCTGTCACCGTAAAGGCAAACATCCCTGCCCAGATTAAAGCGTAAGAGTAATAGATGTAGACATTAAAGGGACAGAGGAACCACCATTCATGTATGTGGGAAGGAGGTCACAAAGTTTACGTGCTCAGGAATGTAGAACAAAATAATATGTCATGCAATATGCATTAATGCATCTTCCATAATCACTTATCCAGTTCAGGGTCATGCTGGGTCTGTAGCCTGTCCAAGGGCCCAAGGCAGGGGTCACCCTGGATGGGATGCCAGTCCATCACAGGATTATACTTCATGTTATCGCCTATGTAAATTTACCGACTATTTAACACAGTCTTATTCTGAAATAGTGGTTTAACAAAAGAACTACAACACAGCAGATTAAAAATGCCAGTTGTAAGTCAGCCTGCTTGTGGTGCAGAAAAATGATAATCCTTTGTTTTATCCTGATGGGTTTCTGCTCTTGGTTTGAAAAGTACATCCGATATCAGATACTCCTCAGTGTGGCTCAGTGACCTTCTCCGTTATTGTTACGGGCCTGTATCCATAAGCAGCCGACAAACCGGAAAAGTGGCTGTTGACTTGTGATCTGTTAAAACACACACACACAGCTATCTTTGTGGGGACCCATCATTCATTTCTACAGGCATAACCCTAACTAACTATGATAACCTTAACCCCAACCCAGCACTAACCTTAACCATAAGTAAACAAAAAAATAATAATACTTTAAGACTTTAAGTATTTTTAGTTTTTTATTGCATTCACAGATTTCCCTTCTGCGGACTGAAGAAATGTCAGTCAGTGTCAGTAGTGTCATGTTTTACTACAAGGTGTGGTCCCACAATGTAGTACTCAAACACACACGCACATACACACAGAAATGATGCTGACAATACATTTGTGAATATTTAGGCTACTCACACACTCTTTTATACTAGTATAGTAAAATTCAGTATTTTGACAATAGTACTGCTTCCATTAATGGTTAAAAATAACTTTCACAGTGATCGTTAGAAAATATATGTACTTGTTTTTGTGTTAATCCAGAGCTAGGCATGTAACGATGAATCGCGAATCCGTTAAAAATCGATGTAAAGGTATGGCGATTTAAACCGGCTGATGTGGAAAATGAATAGCTACTTTAGGAGTACTTCACGGTACTTTACTTAACAGAAAAACTGGTGTAATATTACATTTGATTTCACGATGTCAGTTTGATGTCAGATGTCACTGACAGATTTCACGTCGACGTCGTACGCTAGTTTTTGGTTTTGACCAAACGTGAGATATGGAGCGAATTTTATGTTGAGGACGAACCACCCAGTCTTAAATCGGCGGTGTAGCAGCATTTTAGCTTTCCGGTACTCATAAACGAGAAAAGCACAGACAAGACAAAAACTGCGTGCAAACATTGTAAAAGACTGATAACAAACACAAATAGTACAAGGAACATGCTTCAGCATGTCCACCGGCACCACAGTGAGCTCAATTCACCAGCGCCAGAGCGGAGATTATTAAAAGGGCAAACCACGCTAAAAAGCTGCACATGCACGCCTTAGTTTATTTGGTAAGGCTTTATATTAAGTGCACCTTCATAATGCATTCATAGAACATTCATAAGCAGCATTCAAGTACACATCCTAACATCCCTTAACAGCTTTAATATACATTAATAACAAACATTACATGATTATATAATTATAATGTTTGTTATTATATAGTGTTTGTTATTAATGTATATTATAGCTGTTAAAGGATGTTAGGTTGTAAAGGTATACATGCATGATGTTTATGAATGATTTCTGAATAAATGAATACATTATGAAGGTGTACTGAATGTTTTATGAATGCAATATAAAAACATTATGAAGGTGCAGTTAATGTAAAGCGTTCCCGTTTGTTTATTTGAAGATTTTATTTTGATTTGGGATTTTATTCAATTTCAGTTGCACTGTTAAGAAGAGGACACAGTTTTGCACAGTTTAGAAAGATAAAGGAATATTTTTTAATTTGTCTGCAGCTCATTCTGTTAAAAAAAAAAAAAAAATCGTGAGAAAATTGTATCGTGAACTCAGAATCGTGAATCGAATCATGAGTTGTGTATCATTGCATCCCTATCCAGAGCTGACCCCTGCATGAATATTGTCTTAAAATAAACATTAATATGAAGTATAATAATACTACCTAAAGCTTTATGCATTTTTGCCAGTGGTTTAAATTTGGCCATATGTTTGTGCTGTTCTGTCTGCAGTTTTGAAATGGTTAGAGTTTGCTCAGAACTGTCAGGTATACCCAGTTCTGGGAGGTTCTTTTTTTAGAAATATACAGTATTTATTTTTCTATGATAATAGACTCATATATTGCAGCAGTATTTCAGCTTTCAAGCCTATGCTTTTGCAAATGCAGTTTGATGGTGTGAACACTTGCAGTATAAGAGAATATACCACAGATTATAATGCACATCCAGAGCAAAAGGCTCTCAGCCTGTCATATTATTTGTGGCTCTGTAATCATGCCTCAGAAAATTGAGTTTTCCCTCTTACCTGTGCTGAATGGCCATTCTGTTAGCATTCAATTTTTCTTGTCTAGGTGATAATGGCATCCTAATTCTGTTAGCAGAACAAATGGTTCTGCTTCTATAAATAAGCTGGCAATGTTAACTGTGTGTTTGTTGTCTTTTTTTTCCCTCCTTCTTCTTCCCCCGCAGTGATCCTATTCTGCATGGCGGCCCTCATCTTCCCCATAGGATTTTACATCAATGAGGTCGGAGGACAGCCCTACAAGCTGCCCAACAACACAGTGGTCGGCTCGTCCTACGTCCTCTTCGTCCTGTCCATCTTTTTTACGATAGTGGGACTGCTCTTCGCAGGGAAGGTCTGTCTGCCAGGCTGACCTCCCCCCCCACCCTCCCAGGCTGCTTTGTCTGTTTTGGGCTTAGAACCATGCCATCAAAGCAAGATGCATTGTGGGATGGACACGTGGATCGTTATGACAATGACTTCTGTTTCCAAGGAATCAATCCTGAACCCAAACAGAGGGGGCGCCATGCCGCACTTTGTCCTCGCCTCCCTTCGCTCACGTCCCATGTCCATTGCGATGCTGGTGGGGGCGGGGTGGGGGCAGAGGGGCGGCGGAGGTGGCCAGCTGCAGCTGGGCAGAAACCCCACAGCATAGTGGGGCTGTTTCAGTGATCCCAGCCAGCCGGCCCATTCCCATCAATCTTAATCTTTTATTATTATTGATGTTTGCGTTTATTCTCTGTTCTCTTTGAGCTTTTCAAACTCGGAATCCCCAGTGGATCCACAGAAGCACGGGACCCTACCGACTGAGTGCCACGCCCTCCCACCGCCCTGCCCTTTTTTTGGAGTGGTGGAAACATACCTGTCTGCAATGGTGGGTATGGAGGGTTCCAGGGAGCGGTAGAAGGTTCCCATCTCCCGTCTCCTCCCATCCGTAATACAGCAGGAGCCACCAGCAGGCTCAGATTGGGGGGGGGGGGGAGTGAAGTGAGAACCTGAGTGGTGTGTCTGGAGTGGGACGTTTTGCCTAACGCCCCCTGAGGCAGGTGAGGTGTCTGGGGGGAGGGGGGGGTGGTTCAGCTGGCCTCAGCCAGACAAAAGAGCATGAAAAGTGAGAAATTTCAGCTGATGATGTAGTGATACCAGATCAGAAATAAGACATGGCACCAGGACTGCGGGTGAAGTCCTTGTGGGGCAGGCCTCACGGTGCCTGGGACGGGGGGAGGGAATTGTGCTCCAGGTTTCAGCCTCAGGCCATTAAACCCATTTGAGCTCTGGACTGCATTTCACAAGTACAACAGGTTTGTTGAGTAAGTCTTACACTTTTTTTTTGTTAACAGAGCTTATGATCCTGCTTTCATTATATTATTAAATTTCTGCACCCCTCCTGTACCGTTTGGTTTGGCTTTTTGTTTTGTTTTGTTGTGCTTGTGCTCTGATTTGTTCTATGAAGTATATAAATATTCAGTGACAAAAGATGTTTGTTTGCAGATACAAATCAGTGAATGAAATCACCAGAATCCTAATATACAAAGCAAAATGTGTTCATCTCTTTGTTTCGTAATAAAAATATTTTGTTTTATTTTTGCTTTTTACTAATTTGTGTCTGAAAGAATTTGCCTTCAGTTTGTACAGTACAAATGCTTTAACTTATTAAGGTCAGATGTTTTGCAGTAAGTACAACATTTGTTTTGTTTTTGTTCTGTTTTAGAAGATTAAGGAATATTTAAGATTAAAATGCATCTCTACAGGAAACAGCCTTTTGTTGTCGAGCTGCCCTTTTGCCTTCCGTCTGCTGTAGGTACAGCGTAATCATGTGAGTCTTATGGAGAACATTAGAGGTACTTGGGAACACGGTTTTATTTTAAGACAATTCCAACTACATTAAATGACTTTTATCACAAGTACTTTCATTTATATTTAACCAAATTTCTGTCATTTCCAGCATTGGTTGCACAGGGATGGACTTCCATTTTTCCAGCCTGTCTGAAACCCTTTGGTCTAACTTTACAAATGCTAGTTGACATGAGCAAAAATGAAATTATATTTCCAGTGGATGTCTTGGTTTTTCCACAGTGGAATGTGCAAACCAACAAGTGTGAAATGCTAAACACCAGTTATTTTATTTATTTTTTAAACTCGTCATTGGCTAAAGCAAGGGCAGTCTGCTTTTTGGATGGAGGTTGGTAAGCAGTTCCACTCAGTCTCACAAAGCAGCATTGGTATGTAAAACATTATTCACCTAACAAGTCCCATAATGTGGTTTCTCTGACCTTGAGGTTTATAATCTGTCTGTCTATCTATGTCTGTCTGTCTGTCTGTCTGTCACAAATTGTTCTTTTTGACCACTGGTGTCTGAATTTCCACAATTTTAAACTGTATTTTTACATGGTCCTCAAACATCCCAACCATTAATACTGTATTTTTATTTTTTGCTGTACATAGGAATGAGCCGTATAGAGTGGCATGGCACAGGCAGAGTTAATGTGCCATCCCAGTGTTTGCCAGGATTGGATGAGGTTTCTGAAAACTGATGGATGTTTGTCTCTAGAGAAAACGCTGAAGATGACCACGTTGACACTACCCACTGTGTTTTATAACACATCTGCAGTACATGTTATGATAATGTAGGCCATTGTTCCCTCTGTAAAGCTGCTTTTCTATATGCCGTATTCAACATGTCAGCCAGAGCATAAACATGGCTGAAAGAGACTGCTGTCCACTGGCCTCTTTCTGCTCGCTCTTCGGCAGCTGTGTCTCTGTGTGCTGGCTCTATTCTTCTTTCCTGCTCCCCTTATACTGATTGTTTTCTTAAATTGTTTTACTTAATGTCACCCATTTATATGGTACAACAGCAGGGACTCTTCTTGAAAATGAGCCATTTCAGCATGTTTTTTTTAAAACCCACAATACTATTTTGTTGGCTAAGATGGTTTGCGTTCAATGCATATTGTGTATCATTGGTTTGAGCCCATTTCTACAACCCCTTACTAAACTGGTTATGTTGATTAAGTGTAAATGAAAAGATGCATTTCAAATGCCTATTACAGTATATAAAATAAAACCAGAGTACCAAAGCAGTGCTCAAGGAAATCAACACTTGTCTCTAAATTAGATTTCCCAAAATACCCATCATCTGCTTTGATGCAAGGCTTTGGGATTCAGCAAAACTTCAGTAGGAAATCACCCAATATCTCTTCACGGCTCTGCTGTCTGTCTCTCCCTTCAAATACAAGTTCTTTGTATTTCCTTATTCTTCTTGTGCTTCTTGCACAATGCTGGGGGTTGTTTTGGATCCTTATCTCGCTGAACAATGAATTAGCCATGATCTTGATGGAATGGGATGCCTTTGAAGTTCGCTGTGATAGCCATGCTGGTTAGGTTGCCATGGGTTTGGTGAAGATCACCAACTCTGTCATGAACAAACCAATCCCAGACCATGACCACTGCAGACCTCATGAACTCATGCTGGCTGGACCCGTATAGTTTTAATTTTAACTGCCACCCTTCTTAACAGACAAGTGTATACAATTTACAGTATAGTCGATTATGGTTTCATACAGGTGTCCTCAAAACAGTACTAAATATATACAGCAGACAAATTTGGATTGAATACATATTCAAGGTTCCACTTTAGCCCTTTGTTCACAGCCTTCTTCTGTACTATTTTTGCTGTTTATTTTTGTCTGAAAAAAACATTCATTTATACTGTACAAATGCAAGAGCTTGAGGCAAGGCATTTGGCAGAACAGCAGAAAACTGTTTTGTTTCTTTGACGATTAAGGAACATTTATCATTTGAGCTGAAAAATGCTTCTCTGCAGGATATAGCAGTGAAGAAGTTCCCCGTTGGCTTGATTATGCTGTAGACACACTCATTATGCGAGTCCTATGGTTAACAGTATTGGTGTTTATGGAGAGAGTTTTGTTTTAACCAAAAAAATTAAACCTAAAATGAAACTTAATAGTATAAAATTTAATACTTGTCAACAATCAAGTATGAATATGCCTTTCTAACTTTTCCTTCCTTTGTAAATATAGTGCAAGTCCTGACTACATATTGTATACTTAATGCACCTGTTTGGTTGTCTTTTGCAACCAAAATTATAAAATTATCACAGTTAATGAAGTTTAGATTTATAAGCATACAAAGGATTTGGATCTTGGTTAAAAGGTAAAAATGCAGGATCCTCTTTGGCACAACTACAAATGTGCAGAATTGCTGCATATAAAACTCCCCCCCCCCCCCCCCCCGTTATCTTTGTGCTTAATATGCATAGCAAATTGAGTGAAATTCCAAGTACTCTAATCCCATCCTCTCATGTAATGGCTTTTTTTTAAATGTGTTAAATGGATTGTAAAGGATGCGTAATTATTCAGAGATTACTGTGTTCTTCCAATGACAGGCCTGGTTATTACTGCAAGTATATTAAGGCATCTTTCATAGAAGTTAAAAATATTCTCTTCTTTTAGTAATTTTGAAAGCTGAAGTAATTATCCAAAGTGTGACTCTGGCAAGAATAAAACGTTTAGCTGTTTATTAAGGATCTTAAAATACTGAGCCTTATGGCTGAGGACTTTTCCCTGCCCACTGACTCAGACCCATGCAAGCATATGACGGCAGAAACTGCACCATCATGAGCTCTGTGGCGCTTTCAAACAAAACTGTTCCTTCCTGATGAATGATGAGCCACACCAAGCTGCCGTTGTGCGAGCGTGATCTGTGCCAGGAGAAGTGCCTGATGTATCCGTTTTCAGGTTTTTGCTCATCCTGTTGTGGTCAGCAAGATTCGGCACCCGTCCCGAGGAGCACGGCAGTTGGTGGATCCTGAGCGGGTCCACTGCAGGACGCTGATGGATGCACTCTCTACTTTGTTATTAGCAGAATAACCCTGAGCAGCATTGTTTTTGGTAATGGGAGGAAGCGGGAGGACCTGAAGAATTCCTGATAGCGGCAGACTTAAAGTACGACGTGAACATACAGCATGACGACATTGTCAGCTGGCTCCAAACATGTTTATTTAATGCACTGAAAATTCATAAGGTTATGATTTAGGATCTCATAGAAGAATGTGATGAATTTTAATTTAGGTTTATATTTTTATGGAGTCTTGGACCTCCCTGAAAAAGATCTTTGTCCCTGTGAATGCAGTGTCTAGTCATTGCACTGTACCAACTCACACTGCTCTGTAGCCAACCTCCTCTTCCATTAAAGGAAGATTTGTTGTCCAGGTGCCAATCGGAACACATCTGCAAACCATGCGCTTATGTTGCCATAAAAGGTAGATTCAGCAAGGTAAATATCTTATAAAATGTTATTCGGCTTCAGGGTTGTCTTTTAAGCTTTCACAGGTGGTGGCATAAATACATAATCTGGATAACAAAGGTCCTATTCAGGGAGGACCCCCACCTCTCTGGCCATAGGTGTCCT
Organism: Paramormyrops kingsleyae; assembly: GCF_048594095.1. Classification (NCBI taxonomy): domain Eukaryota; kingdom Metazoa; phylum Chordata; class Actinopteri; order Osteoglossiformes; family Mormyridae; genus Paramormyrops; species Paramormyrops kingsleyae. Next base: position 18,774,448 of record NC_132801.1, on the reverse strand, counting down.
GCACACGCCTGACAACAGGCCCAGACTGAAGGCCTCTGGAGGGACATAGCTGTTTTTTTTGTTTTTTTTTTAAAGTTAGGATTCTGTTTGTAACCGAGGAAGTGAGCTGTTCAGGGCAACCGCATGCAGAGATTTCATTCAGGTCTGTGTGCTACGTTTTTGCAGACAGCCACACTGAAGGTCAGCTCATACCGCTACCTCTGATTCACCCAAACAAGCAAGGGCAGCCTCTCTCTGGCTGGGGGGCGATACGCTGCACTGTACTGGCCTGCAGCCTCTGTCCGGCTGGGGGGCGATACGCTGCTCTGTACTGGCCTGCAGCCTCTGTCCGGCTGGGGGGGTGATACACATTATGAAACAGGATATAAAACACAGTGATACATTGCTTATCAACAGGGATACATTCTGAGAAATGTGATTTCCTCATTGTGCGAACATCACAGAGTGTACCTACACACTGTGTAACACAGCATATTTTAGTAAACATAATTGTAAGTAGAAAGAGTACACTAAAATAATGAAGAAGTACTGTATGGTAAATACATAAACCAATAACATCATTATCAAGTATTATAATATTATGGGGCAACTGATTTCCATGCGATCTGTCATTGACCAAATGTCATTATATATTTACACCCTCATGTGTCCTGTTGAAATTTTTTTAAATTTTTTTTGAAAATCATGCAAAAATAGTGAACAACAGTGAAACATTCATAATATGGCATTATTTGAAAATCCAAGGAGTAATTTAGCTGATTCTCATTGTTCTCTCAATTTGTGTGGAGATTATGCACCTTTTTGCTGTGCTTAATGGTGTTATGCTTGTCACTGGGATTAAAAATCGGCTCTTGGTTTTTGCCCAGACAGGCCTGTCAGACACATACAGTACATACTGATTGGGATATTAACAACCTGTTTATGGGATCTTGGCCATCTGCATCTAAGTCATTATTGTTTATCTTTAATGTAATGAAGCCTGTAGGAGTAACAGTTATATTGCTAAATTGAAGCATTTCATGCATATTCATACAGCCCCCCCCATCCCCCAAAAAGTATTGGGACAGCAAGGCCAGTCCATTTGTTTCTGCTGTACAAGTCATTTGGGTCTGTGGTCAAAAGATGAATTTGTGATAAATGTTCAGAATGTCTGTTTTTATTTCTTGGTATTTTACATTTACGTATATGTGTTAAACAATAAAGAACATAGCACCTTTTGTATTAAACCACCCAATTTTTAGATGAGCAAAAGTATAGGAACAGTAGCGTTAAATTAAATAACCTTTAATATTTAGTGTATCCTTTGCTTGCAGTAACTGCATCAAGCCTGTGACTCACTGACATCATCACATTGCAGGTTTCTTCCTTTGTAGTCCTTTTTCTGGCTTTTACTGCAGCCTCTTTCAGTTGTTGTTTGTTTTGGGGGGTTTCTCCCTCCGCTCTCCTCTTCAGGAGGTGAAAAACGTGCTCCGCTGGGTTAAGGTCTGGTGACTGACCTGACCAGTATAAATCCTCACACTTTTCCCCCCGGATGAAGTCTCTTGTTGAGTCGCCCGTGTGTTTTTGAAGTTCGTCCACATTCGTTTGGATGCATTTCTCTCTGTAGACTTCTGAATTCATTCTGCTGCTAACATCATGAGTTCCATCATGAATAAAGACAAGTGAGCCGGTTCCAGGAGCAGCCATGCAAGCCCAAGCATGACACCACCTCCATTATGCCTCACAGATGAGCTTGTATGTTTTCGACCGTGAACAGATCCTTCCCATCACTTTGGTATAGACTAATATTGGTCTCTTCAATCCAAAAAACTTCAGTCCACAACTCTTTGGCTCCGCTCTGTACGTTTTTGCAAACTCCGATCAGGCTTCTGATTTTTACTGCTGATTAATGGTTTGCATCTTGTGGTTTGGCCTTCATATTCCTGCCCTTGAAGGAAGTCTTCATTGAACAGGTGATTGTGATGCCTTCACCTTGCCCTGTGCAGGTTGCTGGTGATGCCGCTGACAGCTGACAATTACTTTGGGGGCTTTTCTCTCACAGCTCTTACGATGTTTCTGTCATCAGCTGTTGTTCTTTTGCTTGGCCGATCCATTCAGCGCCTGCTGCTCAGTACACCAGTGATTTCTTTGTCTGGGCTATGTCCAATGTTTGTGAAATGCCTCTGATTGATTTTTCCCTCTTTTCCCAGTTTCAAAATGACTGACTTTTCTGCCATAGACTGCTCTCTGGTCTTCCTTTTGGTTTATCCTTTTTAAAAACAAATGCAGTCTTCACTGGTAACATGAAACACCTGTCAGTCACATGTCCCAGTATATTTGCTCACCTAAAACTCAAATCGTCTCTAACAAAAGGTGCTATGTCCATATATTGATTGAAGCATTTAGATGTAAATATCTCATATTTTTCTTTTGACCTCAAACTCAAAACTCTTCAGTGTATTGCAAAAACAAATGAATTGGCCTTGCTGTGCCAATATAATCGGAGGGGAATGTAGTATAATTATTTGTACAGCATTATTCCATTTGCATTGGGGATATTCAGCTTTAATGCCTGCATGAAAAGCACCACACAGCCGTCCCATGTTCACCCAGCCACTTTAAGGTTACTGATTCATGGCAATAAACACTATCTGCCGTCCTGCTACTGCCCAGACTAGTGTTACTATATTTGAGTTGATGGAAATAAATAAAATTTACAAAAGCTACAAGCTCCCTCCCCCACTCCATTTTGCCTCACTGTTAGTACCGCTAAAAGCTTTTTTTTTTTTTTTTTAACAATAGAACCATTAACACTGCTGGCTACTTCCTGCTTTTTAAAGCATTTCTGCACTGTGTGCTCCGTTGTTTGCGTCTCTCTCAGCTTGAAACTTCTCCCCACTGAAGACTTCTGCTTCAAAGACTTATCAGTCATAAACTTGTCTTTGAAGGAAAGCGGAGCTGAACATGACGGAAGACCTCGCAACAAAGGAACAAATAAAATGCACTTCAGTGACTCACACATTGTATCCTAGATTATCCTAGAAGGATCATTGGGCCCTTTTACTAGATCCTGAAAAAAACCCTGTAATCTCCCCCAACACTTAAAAAAGGTTACAATTATTTTACGCGAACCTAATCTAAACAACTTCACAAACCTGACAGCCTGTGCAATGCATCTGCGAAACGCTCGATTCACCGGGAGAAGCTAACTACCCTACATCAGATGCAGACAAAGTCTTACTGGCAGGTGTTTGACAGCAATTCTACACTCACAATGAGGAAAGACATTCTGGTACTTGCCATGACTCGTGGTTACAAACTGTATAGCAAAAAATGACTGCATATGATGAACAGTGGATCTCGTTATTCAGTAGAGGTACTATTTAACATTTATTACTTTTAATCGAAACATTCTTTAATATTTGTTCTGGCGTTTGTTTCCACACTTTCTAAAACATGTATTTTATTTTTTTATTAATTTCACTGGGTGACAATCCCTGGCCCTGAAGAAGTGTGATTATAGGCATTTTTTAGCATTAAGAGCATCTTCATCTTTAATCCTTGTTTAACTGCATCCCTAACTGCAGTGATCTTCCTGTCCTCTCCATCTGGTCACGCTGCTTTGTCTGTAGTGGTGCTGGCAGGTGCCAGGGAACGAGGGTCACTCAGCCCTTCTAAGTTGTGACCTTTTTTTTTGCAGGGTGGCCCATTGAACAAGATGGAGTCAATGGAGCACGATCGCCTACTTCTCATGAAACCGAACTGTGACAGTGTAGACATTCTCAAGTACTCAAGACATAAACACAATGCTGAAGTCTTGGTAGCTATTCTTCAGCACAGTTCCGTGTTAAATAACTACTAATTGGGAGTGACATGAAAGTGATGATGCATTTATACGTTATTAACAGCTTACCAAGAGGAATGAAAATACCAGAAATGTTGTTGTTCACACCAAGCAGAAGCCTGAATATGTAAACTTAGCGAGCTTCTAAGTCTGTTGGTTACAATGGATTGAAGCAACGTCAGAAGAATGACAGCGCCACTGCCTCTCACAGGCTTTATCATTATGGGCGTATGGACCTTCGTTAGCAGTTATTTACATGTCCATGATATAATCATTTCAATTACTACATTTTATAATGAAAATCTGATGTAGCATCATTCAAAATAAAATTACGTGTGATAGTTACTCTTGGCCTCAGCTAAATCTCCTCTTCTCAAGATGGTGGTGTATGCCGGCTTCTCTGTGCATTTCCAACCTTAAAGTCACCAACAAGTGTAATTAAATTCAGCACATAGTGGAGTGTTCGTTTGCATTGGACTTCATAAGCTGGCAGTTAATTGACCTTTCCATAATGAGAAGCGTGCTAAAAAAAAATTGCTCTGAAGACTTGCCTAAATACTTGAAGTATTTACTTTGACATCTTATTCGTCTCAGCCCAATGTCTGCCCCAATTTGTAGGTCATCAATGAAAGTTTATTTCAGTAGACTGAAAATTAAGAAATATATCTGTCATTCAGAGTCTTTCTTTGTTTATACATGATCAATTGTACTTGATTTGTTTAAGTCCTGTAAAGAAACCTTGTGTATTTTTCTAGCTCAGGCGTCCATGTAAATTAAATTTTTGGTTTGTTGTGTTAATTTGTCAATTTTATGCTTGCAAACACAGGGGATGTTTCAGAAATCTCTTTTACTCATTTAACTTAATTGGTATTTGCTGTTGTTCTCCTGTATAAATAATCTTTCTGTCTGCTCTGTCTGAAAAGTTTGTTCCTAATTTCCTTAGCCTGAACCACTGAAACACATATGAATCAAAATATAGCCCTTGATGGATTCCTGATGAAAACTTACTGAAGCCAAATTGTTATTCTGATATGTTACCCCTAGTTTGCTGAACATATAAAGCTTTTAGGATAGGGTTGGGCAATCTTATCTATAAATGGCAGTTGGGTGTGCAGGTTTTTTCTGCAACTTCCTAATTAGATTATTAATTAGAGGACTGATTGGATGAAGAGTCCTCACACCTGGGTTTGAACAGCTGACCTAAAGGTTATCCCAGAAACCTGGGTGAACACACTGGCCCGTGGCAGATAAGATTTCCCACCCCTGCTTTAGAATGTACCCAAAACTGTACCTATTTATCCGCTGGCAGCTTAGAGATGCATTCATAACTAAAGCAGCGGAGCAGAAGACTGTGAAATAAAGTAGGAGTCTGTGGTCAGGCATGGGTGATGGTCCCACAAGGTGCATGAGAAATAGCTCCAGTCCCTTGCGTGCAATGAAATGTACAGCCACCTCAGCAGCAAGTGGAGTCCCGCATCACTGTGCTCATTATAGTCTATGTTAATGAAATAGGCTTTTGCTGCCATTTGCACAAGTACATTGGAATGCTTCTCTTCACCAACCCATGAGACACACAGACACCTATGCGGGGGGGTCATCACAGTGCAGGGTCAGCTAGCATGTAGCACCCCTGGAGTTGGGGATTAAGGGTCTTGACATGTGACTATTCCGCTGAGGCCAGAGCTTGAACTGACAATCATTTGATGACAGACACAGAAGCTTAGCCTGCTGTGCCAAACACCGATTTTTATTCTAGCGGTAGCCACAGTGGAGCACCCTGACTATTACAGACAGATGGAAATTGGTATGTGTGAAATGGATATTTTCCATTCTTACTTCTTGCTGCATCAACCAGAAAATTGAACTTGGTGGTGCCATAAGAAAATAAGGTGTGCAAGAACCGAAGCATAAAGAGATGTGCACCGATATTAACCATCGCTTTAATTTGAAGGTCACGCTTATCACCAGTGTTTCCCACTGTGCGCCCTTGGCCATGACCTGTCGGTGCATAATTTAGATTTGGTGTAACACTGATGGCAAGTTTTGTGTAGCTACTAATATACTAGATGTAAGCAGCCACCTTCTGCTCATTAAATTGCATTGTAATGTAAATATTATAAAGAATAAGCAAAGAAGAAGTGAAGAAGATGCAGGTTCTCTCAGATGAGGGTTTTGGATTTTTGGTCAAAAACAAGTTGTTCCAGTATTTTGTTTAAGATATTTTTCAACTGACATGTATTTGCATACACAGAATGCACAATTCTGCACACTAGACTAGACTGTGCTGCCAATGTACGGGGGTGGGACAATGAAACTGAAACACCTGGTTTTAGACCACAGTAATTTATTAGTATGGTGTAGGGCAGGGGTGGCCAATCTTATCCGCAAAGGGCCGGTGTGTATGCGGGTTTTCGCTTTAACTTCCTAATTAGATTACTAATTAGAGGACTGATTGGCTGAAGAGTCCTCACACCTGGGTTTCAACAGCTGACCTACAGGTTATCCCAAAAACCTGCATACACACCGACCCTTTGCGGATAAGATTGCCCACCCCTGGTGTAGGGCCTCCTTTTGTGGCCAATACAGCATCAGTTAGTCCTGGGAATGACAGGTACTAGTCCTGCACAGTGGCCAGGGGGATTCTGAGCCATTCCTCTAGCAGAACAGTGGCCAAGTCACTATGTGATGCTGGTGGAGGAAAACGTTTCCTGACCCGCTCCTCCAAAACACCCCAAAGTTGGTCAGTAATATTCAGATCTTGTGACTGTGCAGGCCATGGGAGATGTTCACCTCCACTTTCATGCTCATCAAACCACTGTCACCAGTCTTGCTGTGTGTATTGGTGTGTTGTCCATGATATTGCATCAGTGATCCACCCCCGTGCTGCATTCTGGGTATGCAATAATCCAGGTGGTACGCTTCTTTGGGACTTCTCCACACCGTAACTCTCCCGGATGTAGGAAAGACAGTGAAGTTGGATTTGCCAGAGAACAATACATCTTTCATATTGTCTACAGCCCAAGACTTATGCTGCTGGCACCATTGAAGCTGATGTTTGACATCGGCACAAATGACCAAAGGATTGGCTATAGCAGTCTGACCATGAATACTGACCCTGTGGAGCTTCCAAAGACCCGTTTTGGTGGAAACAGAAGAGTCGAGGTGCATTTAATACTGCAGTGAGGTGAGAAGTTTTTTGGATACAATCCAGGTTAGTACCCAGACATCCATTCAGACAGCTCTCTCTTCTGTCCACAGTTACTCCTGTTGGATGTGGTCCGTCCTTCATGGTTTGCTGACATTACCCAGGATACCGTGGCTCTCAATTCACCACAAAGACTTGCTGTCCTGGTCACAGATGTGCCAGAGAAACACACACCAACAATTTGTCCTCTTTTGAACTCTGATATGTCTCCCATCATGTTGTGTAAATTGCAATATTATATGTACAACTGTACTGTTGTTCTGCTAATTCAACCTTCACACTTTTCTCTAACTAATGGAATGTGCCATCAGTGAAGACTGGCCATGTAGACCATGTTTTAGTTTCATTGTCCATCCATCCATCCATCATCTACCGCTTGTCTGGGGTTCAGGTCGCGGGGGTAGCAGCTTCAGGAGAGATACCCAGACCTCCCTCTCCCCAGCTACCTCTACCAGCTCCTCGGGGGGGACACCGAGGTGTTCCCAGGCCAGCCGAGAGATATAACCCCTCCAGCAAGTCCTGGGCCTGCCCCGGGGCCTCCTCCCTGTAGGACATGCACGGAAAACCTCTCCGGGTAGCCGCCCAGGAGGCATCCGCACCAGATGTCCAAACCACCTCAACTGGCTCCCTTCGACGTGGAAAAGCAGCGGTTCTACTCTGAGACCCTCCCGGATATCCGAACTTCTCACCCTATCCCTAAGGGAGAGCCCAGACACCCTGCGGAGAAACCTCATTTCGGCCGCCTGTATTCGCGATCTCATTCTTTCGGTCATTACCCATAGCTCATGACCATAGGTGAGGGTAGGGACGAAGATGGACTAATAGATCGAGAGCTTTGCTTTTTGGCTCAGTTCTTTCTTAGCCACGACGAACCGGTTAAGCGCCTGCAAAACTGTAGACGCCGCTCCGATTCGTCTATCCAGCTCCCGATACTTAAACTCCTCCACTTGAGGCAGTACGTCTTCCCTGACCTGAAGAGGGCAATCCACCCGTTTCCGGCTGAGAACCATGGTCTCGGACTTGGAGGTGCTAATCTTCATCCCTGCCGCAGAGCATGCTGGAGGTCCCCAGCAGATGAAGCCAACAGGACGACATTGTCTGCAAAAAGCAGCGAGGCAATCCTGAGGCCACCGAACTGGACACCCTCAACACCATGACTGTGCCTAGAAATCCTGTCCAAAAATATTATAAACAGGATCGATGACAAAGGGCAGCCCAACCCGCACTGGGAACATGTCTGACTTATAATAATTATTATATGCGAGGTATTGTTGCGATGCACGTACTGAGCGGTCTGACTTCGTATTCTTTCCCCAGTTGCGGTCTGTCATCCTTGCCCTTCCCGGACCTCCCGCGCCTCCTGCCAGCCCTCCTGCCCTTCCCGTAAGATCCCTCGTGTCCTTACCTGTGTGTGTCATCCACGTCTTCGGCTTGATCTCCCGGCTCACCGACCCCTGGCTTCTCATCTCCTGACCACGACTTCGGAACGCGCTTTGGCTTTTGCTGACCTGATTGGACGGCTATTGGCAAAGACCCGGAACCGGCTCATTTGTATCACTCCCAGTAAACCTGGTTGCCTGACTTCTGGTGTTCGCGTCTTGGTTGGCAGGACAGTAATGTCCAGCTTTATAATGTACAAATGAATGTACACCCACTCACACTTTGGGATTATCATTTTACTATCTCAGTAAATTATCCATAGGATATGTATTTTTTTGGTACTTTTGGGTCATATGAAATGGTGAAAGTCATTACCATTACTGACCATGGTAGTTGTGATTCAGAATAAGTTTTGGTTAAAAAAAAGAGTAAGGTTTATGTAACACCACATGTTCTGCCACACATTTCTGAGAAACAGTACAGAAAACCCTTTAACCATCTGTTATGTAAATAGCTAAAAGAAGCAACTGTGTCTGTATGTGTTATTTAGCACTGCAGCCAACTGTACTGTGGAGGAGTGAGCCCAGGGAATAGGCCGAGATCTTGCATGAATTAGACAGACCTGCATCGTTCTGATAAAAGTGGTCATTGGACTATAAATTTGGTGTTTATAAACTTGTCTTTCTCTAATCAAACTAATAGACAAAACCTACGTGCGTGAACTGTATCATTATGTATTTTGGAAAAAAAAAAAAGGCTTAATTTATCTATTACTGGTCCACTGTAGTTGTCCCTATTGTCTACATATGCCTTTTACCAAATTCAGACGGAGTCTTTTATGAAAGTTGTGCATTAAATCTACATAGACATACAAACAAATTATGACAATCTTTCTTCAGAAAGTTTGTGACAGATGGGATATCCACAAACTAAAATGACGGGTTTGAACCCCCCCAGTGAAATAAGAGGAACTGCCCGCCTGAGTACACATAGCAATGGAGCTGCTTGTATATAAACCATATTCCATCTGAAATAGGGATTGTAGTGATTCCAATTTAATTCCATAAATGATTTTTGAAACTGGATGGGTATCATCAAATTTGTTAATCCTGCATAATGCAATGTTGTTTTATTACTGAGGCATCATTACTGAGCCATTATTGTCCGTTCAAATTTGTTAATCCTGTATAATATTGTTTTATTAATGAGCCATTATTACTAAATGTGCGACGAGGCTTTTTATCATTTTATCATGCACACAACAGATTTGCTCGATAATGAAGAAACGGTGCGCGTTATTAAGGCTTCTATAGTGACTTTCACAATGGGATGGAGTTTTGAAACTTGAAGTCCGCTGGAGGGCGCGCTAAAGTACAGAAAAAGAGATGTAGCGGAGAAAAACTAAGCTGATGGAATTATGCTTGTACCCCAATTACACGTAATCAATCAATGAATACATTTTTGTTTGCGTCTTCATATTTCTGACCAATTTACTTTTGTATAATTTCGCCGTTGCTGGCGGTAAAAATTTCCAAATACCAGAAGTCAGGCAACCAGGTTTACTTGGAGTGATACAAAGAGTAGTCGAGAGCCGGTTCTTTGCCAATAGCCGTCCAATCAGGTCACCAAAATTTTACTCTGTGGAAAAGAGTCAATAATATGAATCATGGACATGGCGCGGGTCGCAAAAGCAAAATATAAATAAAAGGCTAGATCCCGTCATGATCGTGATCGATCCCTCCAATAACTAACATAACGACTTATAATCCTCCATTGTTTTGATTCGTATCAAATTATGTGTTAAGTTTAACCTACTAAGTTTTTGCATCGTTTCGTGCTAGTTTAGCATAATGGTCCCAGGTCCTTTTGTGTGTCGTGATAGCAACACATGAGGGTGGCCAGGAGCTGCGCAAGTTCCAGGTCGAAACATCCCAGGGACCAACTTCGGTGTTTAGCCACGGCTAGTCACGGCCAACATTAGTATTTTTAAACACATCATCATTTTACTATGTAATACATTTCAAAAGTAAAGTAAGAAAAGACATGTGGCAGCGGTGGGATTCGAACCCACGCCATCGAAATGACTGGAGCCTAAATCCAGCGCCTTAGACCACTCGGCCACGCTACCTTCAATCAAAAACATTCATCCATAACATATATAACCTAGAGATACCACTTAAGAAAGGGCCTCATAATAGTATTAATAATATTATACTATTGTTACAGTAATGAGCTGGAAGTTTATATGATTAGCATAGCAAGTAAGCATAAACCGCTTCCCATTGCTTCGAAGAACAAAATCTGATGATGAAAGCGTAAAACGGTGCATTTTTGTGTATTTTATAAAACAAAATTAAGTGATAATTTCTTATCAGAGTTAGCAGAAAATGCGCGTCTTCCTGACAGTAGTTTTCACACTGTCAAACGCCTATTCGTTAAAAACGCCTTTTCGTCGAATGAATCATATCAGAAAATGCCTCGTAAAAAGTGGCATATGTGGGTATATATGGCAGGTAGGCAAACAGCATCACAGCGCTCCCGTCAGCTTGTTCTGCATGTGTCCATTTTCCTATGAAAGCGAACCGTACTCGGTGAAGCAGGGGCGGGACCGAGTCCTGATTTCTGCCCCCCGGAAAGCCGCGTGATTTTCACGTGTAGGCCGAGTAGCCCTTCGAGTACCGGGCCGTCAAAAGGCTGATCGCGGCGAAATTACGAAATCAGCAAAGAGTCTATTTTTTTTACGGCGGCTGAAGGATAGAGGCGATGTAAACCTGCCCCCCCCCAGGGGCGGGTGTCCGCTAAGCAGACGCTCCTCCTCCGGCCTGTGCCGTACGTGCGAAATGCCGATGTTCCCGTGGAGGAACGAGAACAGGCGAGACTGTGCTGATCCCGGCATTCATACTGTACCCTCCGCCGCTGGCAGCCTTCATATGATTAAGTAGGAAAGAACTCGGTAATTAAAAGAAAAAACCGTGCACATTGCGGGAAGATGCATTAAGAAGAGGAGTGAATGAGCTCCCAGACTCCGATGCATGCCTGCACCGGCCGGAAACTAACTGAAGGCTTTTAAGACAGGTTTGCACGCCATGCCTTTCAATTTCGAAAATGTAGATCGCAATGGCCAGCCGGCCGCTCTTTTGTGTATGGAACTAAAAATTGACCATTTGTGTTATTCGCTGGTGAAACTGCATATTGGATATGAATTTGGCAAAATATAAATTATAGCACCGTAGATCTCGTTACCGACAGTGACAGCAGAATGATGAAGCTGTGGCCGCCCGCAGATGGGCCGATCGCTACGGACCTTCCCTCCGACTCTCTGTGGTCGCGGGAATGACAAATATCTCACTATCTGTGCCACGTCAGTAGCAGTTTTTGCATTCGGTGGTGCCAGATTGTTGCAGGACGGTGGTTTGCCTTGACATTTCAATAGTAAATTACCCCGGGGCTGATACCATCCCTTCACAGTCGCTCGTTATAGGAAGCTGGATCGCCGAGCGGTGTGATTATAGTACGTTGCGGGGCGCAGTAGGGGCATGGACACCCTGGATACCCTGGCAGCTTCAGGAGGGCCAACACTTTACAGGAGCCGTAAAATAAATAAAATGATAATATTATATACTGCAAAGGGGCGGAGGCGGGAGGAATGGGGCAAGGTGACATTTTGGCAGGGGGCCCCGTAATTTCTAGTTACGCCCCTGAGTACGATATAGAGACACTCCCCTCAGGCTTGGGACGGAATACTTTGGTGCAAATGTAAGAGTTATTTTAATTTCGATTCATATTGTTCTGCCTCCATCAGATCTAGCCCCTTTTAATGATTTTGTTTTGAGTAAATCTTCATGCAGGTCAGTCACTTGTTGATTTGTCTTAAACAGCTCCATTCCATGTCAGCTGTAGCTAGAACTCCATTCCAGGATCTAGTGCTTCCTCAAGCAGACATCTGAAATACGATAGGGCTGCTTTTGGAAAAATTCAAATCTGCTTTTCTTTTCCATTAACCACAGCCACAAAGCTCATTAAAATACAAATGAGTTGTGTCCTACTCGGTATGGTAAGGTCTGCCTCCTATTCTTAGACATGGTGGGAAAATTGGAGAGAAGCTATGGGGGCTGTGGACTCTCTCCCCATTCCCAAAAGCCCTGTTTGGTGGAAGACGTGTGGTTCTTTGCTCCCCAGAGAGCCATAAGGAATGCTTCACTCATCCTATTGAAAGTCCAGTAGGACCAGACCCTAGTTTGCCTTGTGCATGATGCTGCGATCTGCTGGCACAGTAAAAAACATGTAAGACCAGATTGGGGGAGTGTAAGGCTATGATTCATTTTATTTGCCGCTATTTAGGGAGTCTTGCATTGTTTTTATTATTTGTTATTGCTTAAAGAAGTCCATTTCAATTTACCGTATTTTTATACTGTTTTGTAGTTATCTCATCAGTGCTGACAGATGTGAGCTGTGGATCATGTAGAAATTTTGTAGATTAAAATCTACAATCCAGGCTAAATGGGTTATGGGAGTATGTATTGCGTACGTTGTTGACTCTGGCTGCTCTGCGTAGTTTCCATGAATGAGAAACCAGTTGTTGACTAGCTATTGCTCTACAGAGCCATCTGATTTTCTTTAGATTATATGTAGTGGAATGGCATGAGACATAATTCTAAGGAACTGGAGTTCAAGATTTTGGCAAGTTTAGCGGAACTGCTTCTTTTTGTGTGCCTTTTTGCAGTTGTGCTGTTCGCAGCGTTCGAGGGGCAGCCGGCACCATGGCCGACGAGGAGCTCATATTCAGCATGGAGGGAGTGGGCAGCGTCGGACGGGGCAAGGTCGCACGGGTCGACTCCGTTACCGACGACGACGAGGACTATTACATATGTCCCATTACGGATGACCCCATGAGCCCCACCAAGGAGATCTGCGGTTACTTGAAGAATTTCGTCCATGAGAAGCAGCTCTCCGCCACTCCGCCGAAAACCTCCTTCACATATAAGGTAAGCCGGCAGCAGCCCAGGGGATAGACTGGTGTCACTGTGCTGCTAAATGCTACGTGTCAAATGTCACACAGCAGGAACTGGTGTCATTCGCTGCTCGTGTTTCGGGTAGCAGAGGCTGACATACGAGTAAGAATGATGCCAAGCTGGTTTGCTTTTCAGTGTCAATGCTGAGAGTTTTACACTATCGTCCATGAAGTCTTCTGATGGGATTTTCTTTCCGGCCTGTTTCTCACCTCTTCGTGTTAATTGTCCCAATAAGTGCTAAAGTTGACTTTGATGTCAGCTAATCACCACGGAGTATGACCTGGCAGGCCTGCCGTCACGTGCAGGGGCAGGTACGGCTGTCATCGTGTCACGATGCAGCTGTCAGACTCATCTGACCTGCGAGTGAAGGAGCTGGTGGTGGCGAATGGCACTGGGCTGCCCGGCCACATACAAATGCCTTGTTGTGGTGGGCAGTGCAGAGCCGTCGCGCACTCTGCAGCTCAGGGAAGACGCGGAAGGGCTTCCCTCTGCTGATCGCGCTGAGCTGAATGCCTTATAAGGAGCTGGAGCTGGCGGCGGTGGGCCCCCCCATCAGCTGCTGTCACACTCTTAAAGAAACAGGAAGGTGTAAATGAAAACCTGCTAGCTGTTATTGAGGGTCCCTCTGGCTGGGCTAAGATGCAAGCCTCATGCCTTGTGTGATTCTTTGAAATAAAACAAAGGTTTCTGTTATTTTCTGTCCCCCCCCCCCCCCATGTAGAGCACTAAAGGGGATGAGCCTGAGCAGGAATCAGTCAGGTTTGGGTCTTTAAACGAAAAAGGTCGGGTAGGTCACGCTCAGTTCTCCTCCTGCCTTGGAGACCTTCTCCTCCTCCTCCTCCTCCTCCTCTCCCCTTCACCTCCTTGCTTACAGCGCCTCAGTCCTCATTCTGCATGCGCTTCCACCTCTGCCAAGTCCCTTCCATAATTCGGCTCGTTCCCAAACTAATGTGTAATTCATTCATTTCTGCGGAGTGTTTATTAATTATAGTGCATTTGCACACACCTTTATTGTACTGTAATAGTAAAGTACTGAAAAATAGCTGGTGATAGGAGGGAGAAAATCCCTTTTAAAAGAAATATTATATTTTTAAAAAAGCATAATGGTAATACCACTGCAGTGCATTCTTATCTCTAGTCAGTTTATCTGTATAAGGCGGGAAAGGAGGCCTGTAAAATATTTAAATATTAATCCACATAAAATTGGACAAACTGCAGCCTTGTTTAGGCTGTGGTAATTAATCTGAATCTGGTGTGATGCTCCTCACCAAGAATGGCACTTACCTAAGTCTGTCCTTTGTGATTACCCCATCTCCCTGGCGTCATGTTGACAGGAGAGTGCCGACCGCCATATACGATGATGTGCATTAGAAAATGGCAGTGTTCTTAAAGGCACAGCGCACGGCAGCAAGATACCTCCCTCAGTAAAGTGGTAAAAGAGGATCATCAACTCACCATTGAAGAAGAAAATGTAGCTGGTATCATATAGTTGTAGCATGAAGTAGTATGGTGGGTTTTTTTTTGTATTTTAAGGCATCGTGCTGGGGATGATGTAGCTACTGTAATATTCGTTTTTAATATTTATCGTTTACTCACTCTATACCATAGCTTCTTGTCTGACCATTCTGCCAGTGGCCACACATCTGAACATAAACGAGCAAAAAGTAACCCAGCAGTGCCTGTGCGAACTGTTAACGAGGCACATTTACACTTTGGCCATCTCCTCATTCACTGGTACATGCGGTTCTCACCATAAATGTAGCCTAGATGCATCTTATCACAATTGATTGGATCATTTATTCTGCCAGCTGTTGGCCCAAATGCCTCGTGGAGCAGAAGCCTTGTCAGAAGTTTGCAGGCGATGAGTTGATGCTCACACGGGTTTAAAGACCTTGTGTTTTATCGCCACTGTTTTTCTGATCAGTATGGCGTGCTGTGCGTTCCCCTCTGCAGCTGTGTCCTTTTTCAATGTGGACACTTTCTAAATATATTTTTAGTTAAAATGTCATGCATAGCTGAAATTCCAGAGTTCGGTGTGCAGGAAAGCGATCTGTCTGCTTAATGTGATTTAGAAAACCTGCAGTTTTTGGCTGTAGCTATCGGTATCATTACATTATTGTACCAACCTCTAGGATTATTAAAAACTGAGTAATGCTAAGATACCTCCTGCTAATTTAATTAACGAAGGGGATTGAAGCTGCAGTTTCACCTTGATGTTTTCCACAAAGGTGGATTTTCCCCCGTGAATCGGTGCAGTTGAATAGTTTGGTTGTCTCTGCTTATTTTTTCTTTTCTTGACTTTCGCATTTTCCCTCCATCAGTAGCCGTGTTCCATGTTCCAGCTCTGCCCGTCTCTGCGACTTGCATGTCCGTCCGTTCTTCCCTCTTCAGCTCCTCCATCCCGATTCCTTCGATGTGGTTTGGTTGATGTGGAGACGTGCCCCAGGGGGAATGGTACCGGGTGACAGAGGTTTGAGCGAGAGGGGTGAGAGTGGTCTGCTTGGGGGCGAAGGCGTCTCTGCGGCGGCGAGCCGCGGAGTCACTCTCTGCTCTTTGTCGTACAGGCCGCCTGGAAACACGCCATCCAGAAGGCCAGGGCTATGCCAGATCCATGGGCTGAGTTCCACCTGGAGGATATCGAGACCGAGCCCTGCGTCCGATATAGGTCTGCTTCCTCCTGACTCGTGTCCGGCATGTCTGCCCTCCCCATAAACGTGTACAGAGGCCTCTCACTTTACATCAGTTACATTCTGGAAATACACACACATTTCAGCTTCTCTGTATTTAAAACCATTTTTTTCCCTTGTTAAAAAAAACTGTGTTATTGAGTCATACTGCAAAATTCAACAATAAATATATATTTGAGGATGAGACACATGCTTTAAACTGGTCTCTGCTAATAAGATTAGAATGTGACATTTGTAAATGCAGTCCAAAAGCCTGATATTATGCAGTAAAGCACAGCTCTATTTCCAGACCTAAAGAGTTTATTAATAGGCTTTAAAGTAAATGTTGGCAGTTGCTACATAACCAGGACTAAAAGATACAATTAACTATTACTAGGTTTTGTCTTATGTCAGATTTTTACTTCTTTATTTTCATTTTGACTGTAGTGCCATTTCACAACAAGGGGGGGGGGGGGGGGGGTGATGTTCACTGCCGGCTGTGGCTTGACCTGATTACACTGTTTGCTCTTTTAGTGTGAAGTAAAGTTCATAGTGCAGAACTCGTAATTGTGATACTGAGGAAACGTAATCACCAGTGTAAATATTACATTTCACTGGATCATTGGAGATCTGTGACAAGTTCCATAAACACACATCTGAACACGCCTATAGTGATGCATGGAAAAGAGGTAGCTATTAATTTTATGTTACTAAAAAGCTCGTTCAGTTTGGTTTGTGTGTGACTCAATGGGTTAGGACACTGTGATCAGAAGGTTGCCGATTCAAATCTTAGGGTCGGCAGAGTGATTTTGCTGCTGGGCCCATGAGCGAGACCTTGAACCCCCAGTCGCTCCTGGTCCTGCTTTTTCAGAAGAATGTATGGCGCTTTAGTTACAAGCATCTGCTAAATAAAATAAATGCAAGTCTGTTACAGAATCCTGTGAAGTTCAGTTCCTGGAAAGTAAGAGACCTACATACTACTATGTAGTACATACTATGTAGTATGTAGACTTTTGTTTTCCCCTTTTTTAAATTTTTTTTAAACGTTTTTGCTTTCTGGGTTGACAGGTACAGTGCTGTTACTGGTGAGTGGGCCCAGGACAAAGTTTACATCAAGATGGCCACCCAGGTAGGTTCCTGTTTGTTAATGAGTTGTCAGTATTTCAATCTGGCCTGAATTGTCTGGATGTAGCGATGTTTCTCTAAAACTAGTTGCTTCCTTCTGTGTTGTATTGCAGCCGTTTGGACGGGGTGCCATGAGGGAATGTTACAGAACGTAAGTTTTTCCAGTTTTTTTAAACTGACTTAATTTAAATGTTTCATACCACATTTGGGTTAGTAGCTAATGTGATTTATTTGTATTTTAGACGTTTTATTATCCGTAAATCATCCCAGATGGTTACTTTAAGTGCATAAGTGAGTAGAATGTATTATAGCTAGACTTTAAAGTGCTAAAATTTAAAATGTTAAGTAAACAAATTCATGGTAATGTAATTTGCTAAAATCAAGGCTTTTTCAGAGCTTTGGTCAAATCCTTGCTATGTTTTTCTCAGACTTTAAGATTTTAGTCAGGGGGTTTGGAGAACATTATCCATTTGTCCATCTCCTATGACAGGGATACTGCAGGTTTGGCTGGATGGCTTCATATCTGTGATGTTCATATTAACAAGTTGGTATACTCAACACTTTACGCAGATAATTATGATCCCGTTTAATGAACCAGTGTCGTTGACCACAACGGACCAAACTCCTCATTAGTTGTCTGAATGTATACAGCCAGCTCGCTCAGTTTATGTTAGCAGTTTTGTATGTGGTTTTGAGGTCCTTGATTCAGCCGAGAAGTTTGTGGTCTCTTGCCAGGCTGAGTAGCTGTTTACTTGGAGATGAGCAGAAGGATCCCTGTAATGGGCTCTGGGCCCCATGTGGGTTTGTGATGCTGAATCAGCCTTCTTTCTGCCTGAGGTAGCAGACCAGGAAGCTGCTCTGTGATTCATTAGTGCTGAGTGACTCTCCCTTTTCCGTCATTAAAATTACCATTAGTTGAGATGATCACGCAGATGGCTAACTAAGGCTTTGACCGTTATTCGGAACCGCTGTCCACAAGCCTCGATTTTGCACTTCTTTTATGGTCTTTTATTAAGTAGAAACACATGTATCTTTACTGATGTATGTCATAAGATAAACTTCATTGATCCCAGGGGGAATTTCTCAAAAGGGCCACGCTCTGCATTCCCTGGCTGTGTGCACCAAATCCTGACCGCTAGCCCACCAGGGAGCCCAGATTATTATGGTTGTATTAGTGTTGGCATGCAGTGGCTGTTACGACCGCACTGTCTGTGCTGAGCCAGCTGGAAAATGCTGCTTAGAAAGGGACCAGTTAGTTTATCTATTATTAGTTTGGGCAATACTGAATATATGTAAAAGTTACAAAGTGGCTCACTTTCATCTTCTGGTAAGTGCAGGACCCGCGTAGCCGGCTGATGCCGCGGCGAGTCCCCGCCGGCGATCGGCAGCTGAAGTGTGGGAGGCGGGCATTCTATCATATTTTCCCCACCTGCTGGTATCAGTAGTGACATATTTTATTTTTGTTTTTTTCCCTGCAGCAAGAAGCTGTCAAATTTTTCGCATAGCAGCAACTGGAAATCGGCGTCCAACTATGTAGCCAAGCGCTACATGGAGACGGTGAGCCGGGACGTCTACTTCGAGGACGTCCGGCTCCAAATGGAAGCCAAGTTATGGGGGGAGGAGTATAACCGCCATCGCCCCCCTAAGCAGGTATTACTCCGTGTTTGAAGTAACCTTCGACTCTTGGTGGGGGGCGGGTCTCCCTAAAAATAACCCAGCATAGCATGACATTCTTCCTAATGGGGTGTCCCCTTGGCTGAGCGGGGTTCCTGATGATTGCTCTTGTGGCGGTGGGTCAAAAATACACCAGATCAGCCCTTCTGCTCCCACCCTCCAGCGATTGTAACTTCATAGCAAGCATGCTAGCACATGCTGAATGCATATACGGATTTACACACTGGGATTTACGTAATCTTTATTTACCCAGGGTGTTTTCCTTGATATTTGTAGAGTTGTAGAGGCTGCCGGCACTTCCTGAATTAGTTTGTTTGTGTTCATCCAGCAGTCCAGGAACTTGCAGCTAGTAAATCAGATGGTATTTTATTTTTTTTTTGCACCCAACCTCCACGGCTCAGACTTGTGAGGAATGTCCAGAATGGTTGCAATACGCAGGGAAGGGCAGTTACTACCATAACTTTCGCGATTCCTGTTGGCCTCTAGGCAGCTGTCTGGATGAACTTTCTTTTTGTCCGTATTGTGTTGTTCTTGAACTGAAACCCGACTGAAATTTCTGACAAAAACCTGCAACACACAATCAATTCAAGGAGTAAATGGCCTAAAATGGGAAGATCATTGTCTGACCAGGCCATTCCTGGTCCTCTTTCCTATAGAGCATCTGTAGACTGTCCTAATAAGGTCTGTGTACAGGCATGGGTTCTTCTGCAAAGAAAAGTTGAATAAAGTTGCAACATCAAGGTGTGCTAAGTTAATAGAGACCAATCCAATTAGACATTTCTAAAGTCAAATGAAAAGGTGTTTCCATGAAGAATTAAAGTATGTGCATGCAAGGCATTGAAAGTTTTATTTATTTTTTCTTTTTCTAAACAATTTATTTTGCTTCAATATTGTCAGGTACAAGATCTTACCTAAGTGGAATAGAGTGACCTGATTTGTCTTAATTTCAGGCTTTACATTGACATTGAAATTTCAACAACCGGTATGCAGGTTTTTTTTTTTATATATATCCACTGTTAAAACGTGCATTTCTGTTGGGGCAGCTCAGCTTATGGGTTTAGGGATCACAAGCTCTGATAACAAGCAGCTATAACCCAAGAATGTCTTACTGGTCTTTCCCATGACCCCCGGTGGAAGCAATGGTTTCCTCCCTGTGCAAAACATGAAAAAATGTAACGAGCAATTAGCGTATCCGATAACATTACTGCTGAGAAATGAGGCTGTCAAGATAAGACATTTGTAGAATGTCTTGGTGAACAAAAACATGATAGAGCTACAACACAGTGCTGCAGTGACTTTGCAGCAACATTCATTTTGAGCCGTAATGAGGCCTGAAAACCTAAAGTAACGGCGGTCAGTGTAAGACAAACAGGCCCCCTTTCTCCCGGGGACGTGACCAATGCCCCGCCCCGGTCGTTTCAATTATAGAAACATCCATCCATTTTCCATACCCGCTAGTCCTACGCAGGGTTTGGAGCCTATCCTGGAAGCTCCGGGCTTAAGGCAGGGAATAAGCCATCGCTGGGCTCACGCAGCATTCACACCTACGGGCAATTTAGAAATTCCATTTCACCTTAACTTATTCTTGGACTGTGGACAGAAACCGGAGAACATCCCATAGTGACCGAGGGAGGAAACAGGCACAACTCCACACGTAGGGCAGGGCGGAGACTCGAATCCTGGCCTCTAGAGGTGTGAGGTACTGTAATATTGTTAACCAGTGCAACACCCACCGTTCTAGAAGGTAGCTCCTTTTGTCTTGCTAACAAAGTGAACTATTTTGGTGGTTATAAGCACCTTTGTGTTGATTTCCGTTTCAAACGATTGGGCCATCGTGCTTGCAGATGTTGGCTGCAGACTCCCCATGACCCTGTACCAGATTAGCAGTCATGTGAGACCACGCTGTAAATAATAGATGTTTAGATTGTGTTTCTGCTGTCGACTCGGACACGTTCACAGGCCTGACCTGTACACAGCTGGGGAGTTTCTCCTCGGGCCTGGTCCCTGAGCGGCTTGGGTGTGGGCTTTCCGCCGGAAGGTTCCCGCCTCAGATCTCAGGAGGTGTCTTGCTTTTTGTGTAACTTGTTAAACCTGAATTGTTCCAGTGAAAACCTTCAGTGATGATAATCCCAGTTGTAACAGTAGTATTGTTTGGTACCTGTATGTTCCATTGAATATAAGCCCCCCTCCACCCCCCTTGGCATTAGTTACATATTTGATTGAACATTAACAGTAGGGAGGCCTGTAGCTGTGGCCTGTTTCCACAGGGTCGGCGTCTTGACGTCTTCATGAGCCCCCTCCAAATGAGCTGTGCCCCCCCCCCCAAACACCTCCCACCAAAGGCACCGTCCTTTGATGTAATGGTATTTTTTAGTAAAGGCGTTCACCCTAAAAACAAGTAAACCTGGTCTTGCTGAGGGTTGTGGCTTCGGATGCTCAGCTTACCCAGCGCTCCTGACCGACAGCTTCCACTGTCACCCCCCCCCCCCCCCAGCCCCCCTTCAGAGTCACTCAGTCCTCGGCACAGTGTATCCATTTGAGCGCTGTAGGTCAGCCCTGCCGTGTTAACGAAGGGGCCCTGTGCCTCTGCCAGGTGGACATCATGCAGATGTGCGTGCTGGAGATGCCTGAAAGACCGGGGAAGCCGCTTTTCCACTTGGAGCATTACATCGAGGGCAAATACATCAAGTACAACTCCAACTCCGGCTTCGTCAGGGACGACAACATTCGCCTGACGCCCCAGGTTGGTCTTACCGCCACGCTGAAGACGACACCTCTGGCACAGCTGCCGCGTAACGGCACGCCGGGGCCTGGCGCCGTGCCCCGTCCACAGCAGTGTTCTCATGACCCCCTGCTGGCTCTGCCCTCTCCGCAGGCTTTCAGCCACTTCACCTTTGAGCGCTCTGGACACCAGCTCATAGTCGTGGATATTCAGGGGGTGGGAGACCTCTACACTGACCCCCAAATCCACACTGACAAGGGGACAGACTTCGGAGATGGCAATTTGGGTACGGCGAATGCAAGCGCGAGTGTGAACATTCTGCCCTCTAGAGGCCTTTTCTAAAAGTGACATCGACAATGTGCAGTACTATTTTTTTTTCCGGATTATTTTTCTGGAGGCGTGAGTTCCCGTCACGGTCCTCGGACTGTAGTGCATTCATGAAAGCGAAGTCATGCAGGTCCTGTGCGTTGTCTGCCTGCGCAGGTGTGCGCGGCATGGCGCTCTTCTTCCACTCCCACCTATGCAACAAAATCTGCAAGAGCATGGGCTTGACGGCCTTCGACCTGTCCCCGGCTGAGAAGGGCCAGCTGGACTGCACGAGCAAGCTGCTGGTGAGTGACACGGGTCCGGCGCACGTCATCATGCTCGTTACTCTGACCGTAGCCGACCGACCGCATATACGACGGTGGTCACACAAGAGATGAAAAATTCCTCATAGCTACATCATAGCACAACACATTACTCACGTGTTTGTGGTGATGCTGCTGTAAACAAACCTACTGAACTGCCAGTCATATGAAGTATAGCACATACTATTATGTACAGTATATAATACCTCAGAGTAAACAACTGTTACTATACTTTTACTGTTGTTTTAGAGTATAGTTGACTATACCATCTAGGTTTGTGTAAGTACACTCTATGATATTCCCCAGACGATGCATTTCTCGGAAAGTATCCCCGATGTAAAGTGACGTATGGCTGTATTTTGAAATAGCATTTTCATCTGACATGTAGAGGGTGCAGTTTCACCCCTGGTAAAATCGCCTATAGCTGGACATTTGTTAGGGAAGCACAAACCTGGCATGTGGAGAACAACTGCAGCCTGCTTGCTCTGCACACACCCCTCCCTCGCTTTCTTGCTGATTTCCAGCAGTCGGCCAAGACGGTGCTGCGTGGCTGTGAGGAGCCCTGCGGCTCCTCCAGGGTTCGCACCTTTTCCACGGGCCGCATGCCCCCCCTCCTGACCCGCCTGTCTGAGACCTCATCCATGGAAGAAGGTCTCAGCGACCAGGACTCCGTTCCCTGCTCCCCCCTGCAGTTCAGCAGCTCCATGGGGAAATCTCCACTGGGTATGAAAGCCTGCGGCAGCTGCGCAAACGCACACATGCACATGCACACGCACACAGCGCACACACATATACATGCACACACACACAAACACGCATGTGCACACAGTGCACACACATATACATGCACACAGACACACACAGCACAAATCTCTTAAATTAATTTGCAAAATATACTTTACTAATCGTATTTTTCATACTGTTAGTATGTGAATATATTTAATTCTATTCTTATGTAGTCAGATACTAAAAGAAGTGCTAAAAGAATTCAAACCCGAGCACTTGCAGAAAGCTGAAGGTTATCAGGTTAGTTTCCTTTCGGTGAGCGAATAACGGCTAACGTGCCACATCCCCTACAGGGTTGTTATTAATGAACGAAATGCACCCGCATGGCGACTCGAACCACGAGAACCGGTCAGACCACAAGGTGAGGCCGCCACGCTGCTACCACACGCGTCGCGAGGCGTGTGTCCTGACACGTGGATGCCCTACTGGGGTCCTGTGTGCACCTGTCCGTGCTGAGTAGCCTGTTTTCCACCACCTCCCCACCCCCGCAGGATCAGGAGAGCAGCGGAGACAGCGGCTATCCCAGCGAGCGCCGCAGCGAAGGAGACCCCAACGACCACAATGACAAGGTGGGGTCCTTCCGGCCTGTCCCGGCTGCCCTCTGTACTGCCTGATGTTCTGCGGCCTTTTTTTAATCCTTGCCCTCAGGTTTTAGCTTGTTCTTAAATAACCCAGACTGGCAGCCTCTGTGTCCTCAAAGAGCTACAGATTGTATCGTAGTGTAGAATTTAATCAGATGGTTTTAACATGCTTCAGCGAGCCAGCGCCTGTCAGTCATATTTCAGTCAGTTTGTAGCAGCATAAACCGTCTTGCTCGGTGTTAAAGGGAGTCGGACGAGCTTTCTCCCGTAAGCTTTCTGAAATGTGTCAATGGCCTTTACACGTCACACCATAGATCGGCTCCCACAGCAGACGACGGTACGAGTCGGACGAGGACAGTATCAAAAGGGTAAATACCTACACCAGTAGCTAAACGCTACCCTGTAACCCAGTAAAACCTCCCTCATGTCTCCTGTTCGTTTCCTCACTCATCTGGGATACCGGCACCTGTCTGTTGCAATCAGCTCTCACCGTGACCCCACCCTCTATAAATGTTACTCCCCCCCACCCCCCAATAAAAAAACAGTAGTTATGCCAAGCAAGTTGCCTCCCCCCCCCCCACAAATCACGGCCTACACCAGCTGGTGAGTGTCTGGTGTGTTTGACGTGGTGCAAACCTCACCTTTGTCTGCCTCTGGCCAGTGGATCTGAATGTTTTTCTAAACAACAATTTTTTACAATGGATGCTATAGCTGGCGTTCAGGCGAGGATTTTGAGGCTTGATGGTTCACATCTGGAAACCTGGATGCTTCAAGGATTACTTATGAACTTCTTGCATGAAGTTTCCATTCAGATCTACATTTGTACTCATTTTTTAAGTCAGTTTATGGTTTGCTCTTTGTCACACCCACCAGCCACATTAAAAGTCTGCATCTGCTAATCTGTGGGCAGTATTCATATTACATATAATGTTTCAAGCAGTATTTTACATTATATTACAAAATTTACTACATTAGCACCATTCTTAGGAAATACGGCATTTCGTAGTAGTAGGTAATCTTAAATAGATCATTTTCCTTATAATGTAAATAAAAATGATTGCTTGCTTGGTGAAACTATTGGTATCAGAATTGTTCATTACACCATGAAGTGGATTGTATGTTTCTAAACAGTTTTATCTATTACCGCTTCGTCCATTAAGCCTGGATATCGGTTAGTTTTTTCCAGCCGGGACTTCTTCCTCCTCTCTCAACCTTCCCGATTATCTGTGTACTTTCAATTAACCCTGTTTCTGATCATAACCCGAGACCTTCCACAGGTAACCTCGGACTAAATTTCCACTTACTTTGTCAACAGATATTAACAGTGCATGAAGATCTTGTATAAGAAAAATGCTCAGGCTGGGAAATTGTTGTTGTATTATGTAAAGCTGTGAATGTCTCATCTCATAATACATGTTCAGTTGGTTATTTCAGCAATATTTTATTGTCAAGCTTGATCGTAAAATCATTAATCAATATTTAAGTTGGATATTTACTGGTTTTTAAAAATAAACAGTGATCAGTCTCAGCAGAAGAGTGATCCCACTCTTAGGCTGGACTGACCGTCTTTACCCCGTGTCCCTCACGGAGGCACAGCCTCACCATGCTGGTTCCTGGGTACAGAAACACTCAGGCGGCCTGTGCTCCACCATCTGTCTGAGTCCCCCTGCAACTCTCTCTCTCTCAGCTAACGGAGGAGAAGTGGAGCTTCCTGCACACTTCTCGCTCGCACGTGCATCGGCCTTCCTGCGTGGCCGTGGAGGTGGAGAGGCTCAATGCACTGGAGCTGGAAAGGAAGATCGGCAAATCCATCCTGGGGAAGGTGAGTGCAAGTGGATACAGCACGAGGATGATGATGATGATTAGCATTATTAGTAGTAGTGCTAATGATAATATTAACAAAAGTGACATCACCATTACCGATATTTACCATTTTTTAAATGCATCCCATAAGCACATTATGAATATAATGCGCATTATGTTATGCGCCCGTATTTATGCGCATAACATAAACACAAATGAGTATAATTTGGTTTTGGGGCAGGCCAGCTGCCGTAGACGGTTATCTTGTCATCGTGATAACTCAAAAAGTATTTGATGGATCTTTTTCAAACCGTGCAGATACATTTTATGATTGAAAATCTGGAACTGATCAAATTCTGAGGATTTTGTGCTACCAAAATTGAAGCAGCGAAGTGATAATAAGGAGAAGGGCAGTTTCAGACACGTGTTGTTCTTAGCATGATGAAATAAAAATATTTGACTGACCTTTTTAAAACTTTGCTGGACACAACTAGATAGTTCCATGTTCCATTTGGTGTGGATTTCTGTGTCCTTGTATAAAGTGAGCGTGGAACTGCTGTAAGGCACTTGATATATAACAGCAGGCTTTTCTGATTTTATATTCAGAGCTGTGATCTGTGTGTTTACCTGCTGCATTGTGTATTCTGGTCCATTTTAGGTTATCGTTCCATTTATTATTATGCTAATTTTTATGCTACCAGCAAATAATACAATGTTACCCTAAGGCACCAGGACGACACAGGCCTTCGTTTCGTTGTTCCGTGACCCTGCCCTCCACTCAGGTCCACCTGGCCATGGTACGGTATCACGAGGGAGGCCGCTTCTGTGAGAAGGAAGAGCAGTGGGACCAGGACTCGGCACTGTACCACCTGGAGCGGGCGGCCATGTGCGGCGAGCTGGAAGCCATCGTGGCGCTGGGCCAGAGCTACTTGCAGCTACCTCACCACGTCCTCCCTGAAGTCACACTGCAGGTACAATGGCCTGGATATATTCATTTCTTTTTATATATATATATATATGTTGGTTTATGCTTCCTTGCTGCTGTTTCTTGCTCATAGTGTGTGATTGTGTGTTTTATTGTACGAGTGTGCACCCTGTGATGGACTTCCATCATATCCAGCGTATATCCTGCCTTGTGTGTTAAGCTCCAGGCTGCGTAAGACCCTGTACTGCATAAGGATGGATGGATGTTTTTGAATGTATCAGTTTACAGTAGGACCATTGCTAGGATCTTAAGACATCTGAGGCTAAGCCTAGAGACCTAATCTGTGTGAGGGTTCTCAAATTGGAAGCATGGTTGTTAAAATATCTGAGCTAAACAAATCCTTTGGGCCTTGTTTGGATCCCTTTGGGGCTTCAGCCCCAAATGCCCCAGGCTCATGACGTGTCTGGTTCCCATTTACATAGCCAACGCTTTTGTGCATCGTGACGTACAATTTAGAAAAAAGGGTGTCAGTCAGTCCATGGAGTAATTTGTATTAAGGTCCAGGCTTAAAGACCCAACAGTGAAACCCCTCTTTTGACCACGGGATTTGAACCAGTGACCTTCTGAGCAAGGGCACAGGGGTCTAACCTGCAGAGCCACTCATTGCCCCTGGTGAGAGCATGTGGGATGACATCATCGCCGCTTTTATAAGCCCTGTACATAATGAGCATGTGCTGCCGTGCTCTCTGTAAATGGCAGCTAATCGCACAGTGTGAATGCACAGAAAACAGCCAGCCCGTCTCCCAGGGTTACAGCCAGTTGGGAGCTGTGGGCTGATGGAAGAGCAATGAATTAAACAAACATGTTTTACTTTGGGGTTTCATGGGGGGGAAAAAGAGCATAAAATACATATGTACAGAGACTGGCTCTCATTTCTGTAACTGAGTGTTGCTGTAGTCTTACAAAAAATGTATATTACCCAATGGATTAAAATATCTTCTGTGTATAGAAGTCAATGCCTCTGAATGCAGGAATAATCCTCCATGATTTCCTGCTGGGAAGCTTTTTAGGCAGCCAAAAATCTCAGAGAAAATATGAAAATGCACTAAGTGAGAGTTATGTAAAGTCCTTTTTAATTACATTCTTTTCTACATTCTTTTCTCGTCTTTATATATAATGAATGTGCTGTGCTGTTTAGGCTTCTGAGTTTATCCGGTGTGTGTCTTTGGAAACAGGACAGTGAAGAGAACCGGAAAAAGGGCTTTGAGTTTCTGCTGCAGGCTGCCAAGGCAGGAGACCGACCCTGCATGATACTGGTGGCCAGAGCATTTGACACAGGAACAAATCTGTCAGCT
This sequence comes from Paramormyrops kingsleyae, assembly GCF_048594095.1. Taxonomy (NCBI): domain Eukaryota; kingdom Metazoa; phylum Chordata; class Actinopteri; order Osteoglossiformes; family Mormyridae; genus Paramormyrops; species Paramormyrops kingsleyae. The sequence goes on along the minus strand of NC_132801.1, from coordinate 18,746,762 downwards.
GACAGGTGAGATGGTAAACATGAGGACAATTTCAGTATTAAACCTGTGCATGTAATTGTCATATTGTCATTATCTGATGAAAACCACTTTTTAACGATTATGAATTTTTAGCTTAGATCAGGTGTGGGGAACCTGAACCATGGAGGGCCGGTGTGGGTTTTTGGGATGGCCTCTCAATCAGCCAATAGTAAAGCAGTGGTTCTCAGCTCCAGTCCTGGGGACCCACTCTTATTGGCTGATTGAGAGGCCATCCCAAAAACCCGCCCCCACACCGGCCCTCCATGGAACAGGTTCCCCACCCTGTGACTCTGACCAGGAAATGCAGTTGGAATATGGGGAGTATGGATGGATGTTCATTAATTAGTTATGTATTGGAACCAGAAAATACTGTGAGGTTTGTAGATAAGTGGTTTTATAATGAAATGTGGTTTAATGCCCAAAAGGACAATAGCAGTCCTGTTATGTCTCTGACCACCCACACTGGGCCTTGGTGCCCTTTGACCTGCTTGTCTGCAGGACGCAGAGCTGGGTGGAGGCCATACACTGGTACAACTGTGCCCTCAACATGATGGACTACGACGAGGGCGGCGAGTTTGACGGCATGCAGGACGAGCCGCGCTACCTGCTGCTGGCCAGAGAGGCCGAGATGTACATGAGTGGAGGGTTTGGTCTGGAGCCGGATCCCCAGCGATCAGGTAAGGGACCGTCTGAGGTTTACTGTGGCACACATGGTACTAATAGCACTCACACTTAAAATGTATCAGATGTGCTTAATAGATTCGTTTAGGCAAAGGTATTATAACCCAACCTATATTCACGGTAAACTGATGAAAATACAGCATTATCTTGACCAAAGCTACCTGTAATGAAAATGTTTCTTAATCTGAAAAATTTCCAAAGTGTGCACGTGCAAAATTCCCTTCTTGTAATCCTCGTTAATTTGGTGATTCGAATTTAGCCACACAAAGTCGCCTCTCTCTGAGTCTGCCGGGCCTGCAGCTCTCAACGTGCTGCTAACAAGCAAATACGTAAATTACAGACATGCCCTAAGTGCTCCTTTTTATACTGTGCCCCCCCCCCCCCCCCCAGGGGATCTCTTCACAGAAGCTGCGGATGCTGCGATGGAGGCTATGAAGGGCCGGCTAGCCAACCAATATTACATGAAGGCGGAGGAGGCCTGGGCAATGTTGGAGGAGTGAGGGTGGGATGCGGGGGGGGGGTTTAGGTCCTGACTGTTTCCCTATTTGTCACAGTAGTTTACGAACATGGAATTTGGATTTTTCAATGCTGTTGTCTTTCTCTGTGTGTGGCTGTTCTGAGATGTTTCCTGGTGAACAGTGTGATAGCCTCAGTCCAGAAGTCGCCAATCTGTGCCTCATGGCTGCAGTGTGTGCAGAGACCTCTTATAATCGCTGTTAACCTCCATAGGTGGGGAGGAGTCAGGAAGATTAGAACAAAAGACACTATCAGGATCAAGCTCGCCCTTTGGCAAATGTCATTAAAGCTCTTCAGGGAAGATCATTGGTCTAACTGGCAAAAAAAGTATATTTTAAATAGAAATTTCTTAAATCTTATTTCTGATGCAAATGGCGTTACCAGAAATGCAATTTTTGTGTATCCTGTGGTCTTCCCTTTTACAAATTAATTAACGGTGAATAATAAATGTTTTTCAAATGTGGTTAAAAGGAGTGTAATAGCTGTATGTCTGTTGCGTTGAAAAGTGTCCGCTCTTCATGTAGGCCTTAGGGTGGTGCATGTCACTTTCCAGGTAGTATGTGTGCGAATGTTATTTATAAACGTGGAATAAAATTTTTTTTTGAAGTTTCTCAATATTTTTTCGTCTCTAGGTTGTTTTAACATTTCAAAGTTTCCACACCTTAATTTTGAATTCTGTCAACACATTTGTAAGATTTTCTGACTAACCTGCTGTGCCAGTGATCGGAAGGCCACCAGATTCAGGGCCCGGAAGCTGCAGAGTGATTTTACCGTCGGGCCCCTCAGCGAGGCCCCTGACCCCCCCATCTCCCCAGGGGCGGTTATCCACAATTTGGATAAAAGTGTCAGCTAAATAAAATTTAATTTTAAAGACCAGGTTTGGTGTGTACAACAATAGAGTACTTGGGGAAAAACACTAGAATACTTCAACAATGGCACCAGAGTACATCATTAAACTGTATATATGCACAGGTGGCCAACACATCATAAATGTATATCAATCCATTTTTCATAATGCTTATCCAGGAGGGAGATGCAAAGCCTGTTCCAAGAAGCACAGGACACCTGGTAGCGGAATGACCTAGAAGGGATGCCAATCCACACGTGGACATCATTCACCACACGTGGACATCATTCACCCCATGTTCCCATGTTCTTGGGATGGAAGAGGGAGGATGAGCAAACTCCATGAATACAGCTGGGAATCAAACCCATATCGCTGGGGATGTGAGAAATTAATGGGAAGAAAAAGTTCATGGTACAGTCATGATGATAAACTACAGTGGGAATTATTTGATGTTTTTCATAATATTGTGTGAGTAAGATATTATGGGGTCAAAAGACCCAAAACATGGAATCATTTTTGAAATAAGACCGAGAACAGAAGAGAATAAAAGGAAGACTTAAGTGGGAGTTGTGCCTGTTGGGGAAAACAAATACTGTCAGCAGCCATCCGTCAGTTTTAACTGGACTGAACAAACATTTCAAACGTATGAACTGATCGAGGCACACCCAGTGCATTAGGTAAGCAGGTGATTCCTTTCCGGTTTAACATTCACTAAACCTACTCCGCCTAAGCCTACTAAGTCTGCGGAACAGAAGAACAGATGTCATAATACGATTATAAAACGTAAAATGTTCTAAGACCATCTGCTCTTATGTGAAATGTTTATAAACATAAATTTCATAAAAGCACGTACCGTGGGCTAAGTCAGTGGCCAACCTGTTGATCTTTAAGACCTTCCTAGTCGATTGCGTCGGTAAAATGTACTTCGGTCGGCAAAATATACCTATAAAGAACCCCCGCCCCCCAGTTAGCATGATTTTCAGTCATTTGCATTTTAATTTTAAGTGGGATACCATTACCAAATTATAACGCTGCTGAGGTGTGGTTTCGATTGCCAGTAGTTGAAAATAAACCAGGTTTATACCTAAGTTGAATTCAGCTTTTGATAAATATTTTAAAAGGCACATGATGCTTTTATTACACAGGGTTACAAAAAAATTTTTTTGTGAGTTGTCTAATATATTTCTGCTGATTTAACATATTTCTGGCCCACAGAACACGAATATGGCATCAGTTTTTGTAGATCAGGTCAGGTTTTTCAGCTAAGTTGATTTTAAAATAGTGCGATTTTCTGTCTCGAAAAATTTTAATTTACCACAAAATTAACTTTATATATGCAAATTGTATGTTCAATCATCACTGTTCAAAACTTGGGGCTTAAATTTCCTTTTCCTTGAAGTTCTGGAATGTCCAGCGGCAGGGATGTCTCTAGTCAGATTCCAACAGTAGTCCGCCATCATTACTGCATCCCACCGACCTTGGTACCTGTTCTCCATCTCCTTCATCTCCCGATGGAAATGCTCGCCCTGTTCATCACTCATAGATCCAAGATTTTCCGGAAAACGATCCATATGTGAGTATAAGTAATGCATCTTGATGCTCATGTTGCATCCGAGGTTCCTGAAAGCAGTCAACATATTCGTGACAAGTTCCGCGTAGTTAGGGGCCTTATTGTTGCCCAGAAAGTTTTTCACAACCATACTGTAACAAAAGCCTTCCACGCTTCCAGCTCCACTTCGTTCATTGACTTTTCGAACTGAGGATCTGTGATGAGCACTGGGAGAGTCTTGGTCGCTAATTACAGGAAGTTCTCCAAAGACAAGTATTGGGATTTCATTGCAATGAGCTACAGGACGACGTGCTGATTCAAGATCAGGATATGTCAGGTTGTTCCGGTTTTTTCTGTTTATCCCAGTCACATCAATAGCGCAAAAGTAGCAATCAGTGCCATGGTTTCTCGGCTCCCTCCAGACCATGGGTATTCCAAACTACCCTTGGTCCACTGACGCAGATACTCAGTGCAGTTTTTGCATACCATGTGTGGTGCCCAAGCTTTGTCTTGGTCACCTAGTGCCATACTGAAATAAGCAAGGTATGCACGCTTTACGAAACTTGTGATTGGTTTCCTGTTATGAACAAGAGTGTATTCGCCGCAAATGTAACAAAAGACATCAGGCTTATTTCTGCAAGATCTTCTTAATGATGCCATCTCATTAACTTTGAAACTCTAAATAACAATATTTGTAATATGCAGCAACAAAATTTTAAGTATAGGCCTATAAATGAGAAACACACACGCACGCACACAATGTAGTTTACGTAATGCTTTGCATGGCATCAGTTTATCTAATTTCGACAATAGATCAAAAAGTTGACCTGGTAGCGCAAAACCAATGTGATTTTTGGATTTAGCGCATTAAAATGATCCTAGATCAGCTATAAAAAGTTAGACCTTTTTTTCACTGTTGACCAGTGTTATCCATACTTTTTTGTAGATATTTCCATGCAAGGCAATTGGCTAAAACGGGTGACGGGTCTCTGTCCCTTTAAGGAGGGCGGGCGCCCTCTATGGTCCAGTCGCGCCCTCTGCATTGTGGGATCGCGCCTTCCCACGTGTCTCGCTCGGCAGGGGCAGCAATATGGCAGCTACCTGAGATTGGAGGAGCTGCTGAACGACACGCAGGCACTCATTTGATACAAAAGTAACACGGGGAGTTTATACACCAGCCACCAAGGGAACCGAAGCAAGAATTCACACAGATCACGCCTGGGTGAGAGTATCTTAAACATGTTTGCCTTGTGAGATATATTTCAGTATTCAGAAGAGGCCGGAGAAAATAATTTAGCTAGCTATTTTTTCCCCCAAAGTATTAGTTTTACATTTGGTTTATGATAAAATTATGAACTTGCATGCGCTTGTGAAGGTTCTCCTGCTCCCCGATCCATTTTGACTTAAATGTACTAGCTTATTTACTATCTTAAACCTGAACGACAGTATTGTTGGCTAACCAGGTAACCAGTCCTGACACACTGTTGAGGCACTTGCTGATGCATAAATAAACTATAGTTAGATGTAGCGATCGAATACATTAAACGGATATTGTCGTTTAGATAATTTTCCGATCCTTCGTCATGCTAGATAGGAGTCAGGCAGACAGTACGGCTGAAGGAGTTATTGCATCATTTGCTATTAAACGTCATGTAATTGATTTAATTTGGCACAACTAAACAACTCGTCAACAATAAGCAATGTCACAATAATGACGATATAGTTTGCAAACGACATAGTTTTTAGCAAACCTCTGGTCGGTTCATTTGACTTGTTAGCACACGTGTCAATCAGTGGTTAATAAATACTAGGCCTAGTCACGAAGGAGTTTGATATGGTCTCCTATGCAGGAGGTCCAAATAAAACAACGTGATGTCATTTTGTTAATATCAGTAGGTATGGGCAGTGTGTGCCTCGTGAATGTCGACATGTTTCAATATGATCAAGTCGGGAATCTTTAAGGTCGTCGGCGAGCCAACAAAATGTCTTGTCAGCATGACTGGTCCCAGACCAGTAGTTACCTGGATTAACCTTCCGTTAATCCCCCCAACCCGAGTCAGCGGCCTACAGACAAACGCCCCCCCCCCCCAGCTCCCCAGCCGCATTGGCGTGCTGCGGCTGTCAGTTTATGGGTCTCTGATATTTATTTTTTTAATTCTTATATTCCTCTTCAGGATTGTACAGCAGAAGCCTGACCTTACTCACACTTTATCAGAAATCCCCTCAATATGGCCAGTGGGGAAGATGATGACCCAATTATACAAGAGGTAAGCATTTCTGTAATGGCAGTATGATGAAACTAATGCTAAAACAACACAGCTTGCCTCCTTTTCCAGGTTTAATTCTTAATTCATTTTTGTGCTACCGTGGAAGAGCATCAGTTTTAATGATGTCTGAAAGTTTGGTTGTTGTGAATTTTACTATGGGGCAGCCTGTTGTCACAGCCCTGTGTGTTGTGGATTTTTTTTTTAGTTCTTCAACTGATTCATGAAAAATTTCCTCTTTGTATCAGTAATTGAGAGAATATAGTGTGGGGATAAAACGAAAAGCAAGCACATAGTGAGGCTTCAGTTTTATCATGGCAGTGTATTTAATGGTAATGTTTGGCTAGCAGATGTCAAGTCTTGTCAAGTTGGTCACTGGGTTTCCAAGCAGGTCAGTGAAATATATCAGTGATCTTGCAGCTTCAATTATCAATGTATTCTCTATGGGATCTTCTTCGTACCCATACATAGCTATTCTTTCTGCGCATAAAGGTCTGTATTTGACCTTGTCTTGAACTTTAATTTCTTGTGTGCGTTGTTGTTCAAACATACATCTTTATTTTATCATTTTATAACTGTTGATAGCTACAGTAATACTGTGTCTGTAATTTGAAGCCATATTGACATGGTTGTGTGATTGATTTAAGCTAATCAGTACATTATAATGCTTTGTATTAAGTACAGTTAATACCTGTGATAATATCTTTTATATATTGTCTCCAGTGTTAAGCAACTTTTTGGTCTGGGAGTGCTGGTTCCGCATAAGCACTTTGTTCTGTTTTACTTGGGAAATGACTTCACTGGTACATTAGCTGGGTAATGCTGCTTCTGTTATAGTTTTGCTTTCTGCTTAATTAATTTCACTGTGCTAAAGGTAATAAGCCACCAAAGAGACAATGAAAAACAATCACAAGTGATTCTGCGTGGTTTTCCCCCAGCTGACTAAAAGCATTTCGCTGAGAGTTCGGGGACAAAATTCAGTGGTGGAAAGAGTGCTCAATTTTCATACTTAAATTAAAAAAAAAAGTACAGATACCACACCAAAATGTTACTCTAGTAAAAATAATCCAGTAAAATACTGCTTGTTTAAAGGAAGACAAAAAGAAATACCTGTAATTAAATAAAGTACTACATTCAAATCTATTGATCTTACAAAAAGCAACACGTCCTTTTAAAATCACTCGACGGCTTTGAATGTAGCATTGTCAGTTACAATGATAAAGAAAACTGAGTCGCATATTTTCTTTCTATTCAGAAAAAGCAGCTGAACTTGTTGAACTTGCTGGCACAGATTAGCGGAATTACTTTTTTTATTCTGTGGGAAACAAAAGATTGATCAATGGACCAGATTTCATAGTGAATTATAAACATTTCTCCGGCTGGTACTTTTAAACCTCTTGTAAGGGGGGAGTGAGCCTACAAAACCCCCACCCCCCACTGAGGGAGATAGTTGATCGTCTGATAGTCAGCACCTTTGTTTCAGTAGTAGCTCTAGTGCGGCTAACTTTGAATGTTGATAAAATATCACAGCAATTTCAGTATGTTTACCAATTTATCGTGCACGTCTACGTATTGTTTGCTCCATTTTCATGAAGATGACTAATAAAAATCGCAGAGAGAGAGAACAAAATATATTTCTCAGGGATCGTGAGAGAAAATAGTGACTTGGATTCTTGGCGGAAAAAATTGTGATTTGTATTTTATCCAGAATCATGCAGGTGCTCTCTAAATATCACGCTAGAGAAAAATATAGCGAGCTGGGTGCACTTTCTGTTCACATATTGTCAGCTAACTGGACTCGAAAGAAACCAAACTCAGGCCCCCTCTTAAGGTGTGGGGCAGCACCTCTTGAGGTTGTCTGAGTTCAGTTCGCTTTTCAAGGGGAGGGGGTCTGAATTGGCTTGGAGTTTGGAGTGTTCTCATATAACTCGTTTTGTGTGGGGAAATGCCACTTAAACCAGCTGAATCGAGCCAATTGTGAACGTGCACTTAAGAGGCTCCTAGTCCACTGGCTACCTGCTCCGCCGACTGTTTTATCGCCATTGTCATGGTTTTTGGGCCACATTTAACCTTTAATTTTTTGCAGGTTGATGTCTATCTTGCCAAAAGTCTTGCAGGCATGCTCTACCTTTTCCAGGTAATTAGTAGTTTTTAGCATTTCACAATCTCGCATGCCTTTTATGGTGGTATTCCGTACATATTTCAGTAATAGGTAAAATTTTTTTGTCTGAACACACGTTAAAGCGAATGTTTGATTATTATGTGTCTTACTTTGTGGTGCTGTTTGCTTGAGCCGCTTGCATCTTCTGATTAGATCAGGACTGTGTAGTTTTCCTGTCAAATCAATGTAAATTTACCCACGATGCAACAGAAACAAGTAAGCACTGCAGTGCCCAGTGAGACAGACCCACTCGTTTTTAATGCAGTTAAATAATGTGAGTCATTATAGGATGCCAGAAAAATCCATGTATCTGTCTCAGAGTATGAGATTAACCCCCCCCCCCCCTCCTGACTTCTCCCTCCCCTAGTATCCAGTGCGTCCCGCTACTATGACCTACGATGACACGCCACACTTGTCTGCCAAGATCAAGCCAAAGCAGCAGAAGGTATGGTGGCTTCATGATGTTTTATCGTCCATGTTCAAACAATGGTATAGGAATGCCTAGTCCAGGGGTCACCAACTCCGGTCCTGGAGGGCTACTATCCAGTAAATTTTCTATCCTACCTGGCTTCTGATGAGCCACACCTGCTCCTGGTATTTACCTGAGAACAGGTGTGGCTCATCAGAAGCCAGGTAGGATAGAAGACTTACTGGATAGTAGCTCTCCAGGACTGGAGTTGGTGACCCCTGGCCTAGTCCATCACACGCGGCACAGAATAATTAGGCCTATATAAATAAAGAATGGATTCACAATAAATGCTTCAGTGGAACCGTGAAGATGGGTGGGTTGCACTGCCCGGTATGTAATTACACAGAATCTCTAATGTTCATCTGAGAAGCGGTTTTACATCAGTGTTCAGCATGGAGCATAATCTACCTGATGACTCATCGCAAACTATAATGCAAAATGCAGCTGTCACTCTTTCCATCCATTTTCCTATGTCTGTCTGCCTTTTTAATGATAGTCGTGAGTAACTGACCGCTATACCTGTAGCAGTTACATGGCCTGGCAGGGCATCGCTCAGTTCATTGTTTAGATGTGTGATACCCATATTTTTAGGGAAGTGAAATTGTTTAAATGAACGGGAATGCTACTTGGGGAGAGAGATGTGTCCCTCAGACTGGCTGGTGAAGATGTAATGTCTCTGCATGGCTTTTGCAGGTGGAGCTGGAGATGACGATCGACACCATGAGTCCAAATTACTGCCGCAGCAAAGGGGAGCAGATAGCCCTCAACGTGGACGGCACTACCTCCGAGGACTCCAACACCTACTCCATGTGCGTCCTGTGCTCTTCCGCGGGACCGTTTCCTCTTTCGCTTTGTCACTCAGACAGGCTGTTTTCTGGAGCCATGTAGACGGATAAGCAGCATTACCTCCCTTATGGTGTGACGCCATCTGACTTTTCCTCTTTCCCTAATGTCATGCCACAGGAAGATGATGGACAAGCAGACCTTCTCCTCCATCCAGGCCACTACCAACACCTCACGTTACGCTGCAGCCGTCTTTCGTAAAGGTGAGTGCTAGGAGGGACGGGGAGTTTGAGTCATGCTGATTAGCCATAGCGAGCTTCATATCGTATAATCGATATTACACATTATACCGAGTACGCCGTCTCCTCTGTTTTTGTGGCTAAGCAGTTTCGTTATGTGAAACGCATTACCTGATATCTGTTCATGTCCAGTATGCAAGAATGTAACCCTCACTGCCAATTCATACTTCACTTTTTTTTGTGATGTTCTATTGCTATAACAACATCTGTTCTGAGTGTGAAATATACTGATAGTGATACTCATGTCTCAGATGTTTAGGTGTTCATACCATAGGCAGTAAACCAGGGGTGGCCAATCTTATCTAACATTGGTCACCCCTGCACTAAGCTCTAACCCTAACCCCCCCTGCCTGTCCTGTGCTGTGCTGCCCCCAGGGGAGCTCCACCTCACCCCCTTGCAGGGGATCCTGCAGATGCGGCCCAGCTTCTCCTATGTGGACAAAGCAGACACCAAGCACCGTGAGAGGGAGGCTGCCAATGAAGGTGCGGGGGGTGGGGGGGGGGCGGGTATAGCGCCGCTATTTAATCAGCGTTTAGCACACAGCTCAATCGGTGTCTCAGTCTGGTCATCTGTGACTGGGAAACACTGCTGTGGCTTCTTACACCATGAAACTTCTGCCACTAGCCTGCTCTCTGAAGACCACGGGTGGGGAACCTGATCCATGGAGAGCCGGTGCGGGTTTTTGGGATGACCTCTGTCAGCTAGTAGTAAGTCCTTGGGACTCGAGAGGTCATCCCAAAAACCCGCACTGGCTCTCCATGGATCAGGTTCCCCACCCCTGATCTAGACTGAGGTACGGCTTTTTACCCCAGAGTCCTATTCGCTCAGATGACTTCACCGTTCTGCTCTGTTACATTTCATGCGTACAGTTGCTAGGTAATATTTTCATGCCTAAAGGCACATGTCACTTTATACCAGTCTTTAGATTTTGTATATGTAGAGTATATATTTAATTGTCATTCTATTTATATTAATACTTATAGCTAATGTCCACCTTTCATATCATTAATATACTTGATGTTTCATTTATTCACATATATTAGTCTATTTCTACTGAAAGTGTGACCCAGGGCTGTTAGTTGCATTTTATTGTTTCTGTTTGTGTGTAGCGACAATAAAGGCGTATTATTCCATCCCGTTCTATTCTCTGAGGTTAAGGAGTCTGACTAGCATGTTCTGTCCAGGTGGGGATTCCTCCCAGGATGAGGCTGAGGAAGACGTCAAGCAGATCACGGTGAGTCTTCCCGAGTGACTAAACGTGCCCTGGCCGCTGCTCATGGGGGCACCTTGGAGCCCAAACGCTCACCATCCCCGCACCCGCGCAGGTGCGGTTCTCGCGGCCGGAGTCGGAGCAAGCGCGCCAGCGGCGCATCCAGTCGTACGAGTTTCTGCAGAAGAAGCAGGCAGAGGAACCGTGGGTTCATCTGCACTACTACGGTATCAAGGTGGGTGCGACGGCCCGGGAGGTTCCATGGGGGCTCGTGCAGTGCATTGTGGGTAGAGCCCGCCGTGGACTTGGGGACAGCCATGGCAATCACTCGGAGTAGATTCTGTTTCTTCACGTGCGCCGTTCCGCCGTCCCTTTCTCTAACAGGATGGGCGCTCGGAGCACGAGAGGCAGTACCTGTTCTGCCAGTCGATGGGCATGTCCGAGAACACGGAGCTGGTGAAGACTCGCAGGTGGGTGTGGCTCCGGGGCCGGATCCCTGCCAGCAGTGGGTCTGTAACCCCCCCCCCCCCCCCCGATTCCGTCTCTTTGTCACGCCACGGCAGAGAAGACCCCATTCATTACATTTCATCCTTCTTCGCAATTGTTGATCGTAATTATTCGTCCCTGCTGTGAACTTTGCATTTCTGTTTGTGTTTCTCTATCTTAACCTGTTGAGCTCCATTGTGACATGATTTCTTTATATAAACTTTTTGTTTTGCTTTTTTTTTTAATTTTTATTATTTTTTATCAGCGAGTACCTGTCTATGCTGATGCCCCCTGTCACAGAGGAGAAGATGTAAGTATCCAGTAAACATGTCTCCCTGGAAAGAGATGCCTCATTTGAACAGGGTGTGACTGGGAGAGATCTGACCCGTCTCTGTTTTCAGCGTAAAGCCGGTGGGGCCCAGTAACGTGCTGTCCATGGCCCAGCTGAGGACCCTGCCCCTCGGCGATCAAGTGAAAACTCTGATGAAGAACGGTGAGAGGCGCCCCCGCCTGGCAGGTGGGCTCATCTGCAAGTCTGACCCTCTTGGTAAAGTCTAAACCCACCGCTGTTGGTTCCCCCAACCCAGTGAAGGTGATGCCGTTCGCCAACCTGATGGGCTTGTTGAGCCAGGGCACGGACTCAACGGCAGTACTGCGGTGCATCCAGCAGGTGGCGATGCTCGTGCAAGGCAACTGGGTCGTCAAGAGGTAAGTAAGCCTGAGGGGACTTGTGCAGTGACCCTCCTGTGACTGGTGATCTTGTCTCCTATCCTCGAGAGAAACCCAGGCTCCTTGGCAAAGGCTCTCCCAGGCTTATCCTGGATGATTAGCTATGTTTTTGTTTTCAGATTGATCTTGCTTGTGGCTTAACGCTTAATCCCCCTTCGCTTGGTAATGACTGACCTGTGTGTGGCTGCCCTGTTTCCAGCGACGTACTCTACCCCAAAGACAGCTGCAGTCCGCACAGCGGCGTTCCCGCGGAGGTGCTCTGCCGCGGGAGGGACTACGTGGTGAGCCTCTTCTGGAGGGCAGGGGGGGTGTGGATTTTAGGCAGATGTCAATGAACAGGTGCTGGGAACATCCATGCCAAACAGGGGGGTAATATTATGGTCTAGGACGCTACAAGTCTAGCGGATTTTGCACTGTGAAATGAAAGCAGTTAATTATAACATTGGTGACTATGAATAGATGTTTGTTCTGGTACTTAGTAACTGTGTATCTTTTTAGATGTGGAGATTTACCCAAGAGCGCTCAGTAATGCGGAAAGAGGTTGCAGCCATCATCAAGGTGGGTTATCACTTTTGTTGTTGCAGTTAATCACTTTAGCACTAGGTGTCACTAAAGGACCATCTACTGCGTGAACGTCAACCTTCTGATTTGAATCGGTGCATTGTGTACTCTTGGGTACTTGATGAAACGTCCTGGGGCCTTGTGGTGTGTCTTCCTTCCGTCCACAGAGATTGAGATGACCCAGTAAAAAGTGGCTAAATGTGACTGTACTGTTCAGCCTTTGTCTCACTCATCCTGTCCTCTCTGTGCTCACAGCTTCCTCCAGAAGATGTGAAGGACTTTCTGGAACAGATGTCTGTTGCTCGGGTGAACCGTGGCTGGGAATTCATTCTCCCGACCGACACGGAGTTTGTGAAGAAGCACCCAGACGTGGCTCAGAGGCAGTACATGCTGTGGCTCGGCATCCAGACCAAGTATGGTGGTGGTGGGGATGGTGGGGATGTTGGTCTTTGTCTACACTAGGTGATGGTGGGGGTGTTTGGTGGCGTCGGTCTCCGTCTACACTAGGCGATGGTGGGGGTGTTTGGTGGCGTCGGTCTCCGTCTACGCTAGGCGATGGTTGGGGTGTTTGGTGGCGTCGGTCTCCGTCTACACTAGGCGATGGTGGGGGTGTTTGGTGGCGTCGGTCTCCGTCTACGCTAGGCGATGGTGGGGGTGTTTGGTGGCGTCGGTCTCCGTCTACACTAGGCGATGGTGGGGGTGTTTGGTGGCGTCGGTCTCCGTCTACACTAGGCGATGGTTGGGGTGTTTGGTGGCGTCGGTCTCCGTCTACACTAGGAAACCATCTAGTTCTGCATGTGAAGTCTGGACAGTCATCGCTCAGCGCCTGTTAACATTTAACCTAGAATCATTTGTGCGAATGCAGGCTTGGTTACAGTATACACTAACTGTATTATGGTGGATAGACAGCTTGTTTCTAAATGGGTTGTGTTTTTGCAGGTTGGAAAAGGTGTTCAATCTCTCAAAGGAAGATATGATGATAAAAAAGGTTGATCCTCCAACAGGTAAGTTTTGTCTAAAAGTGAATTTATTCTCCGTATCTCTGTGCTCATCAAACAAACTTTTTTTGTCCATTGAATCTACAGCTCAGCTAATGAGTAAACTGGTTAAGGAGGCCACTTATTTTGAGATTCATAACAATTGTTAATTATTTAGGAGGAACCAAATAAGCAGCCATGTATTGTTGATGAGGTGATTATCGTAGCAGTGGAGTCTGTTAGATGCTTCTGCGCCTTTACGTAAAGGGTCCTTATCGTGTCACAGCGGTGCATGTGACTGGGGATCAGCGGATCAAGGCTGCCCGCGATCGTGCCCGAGAGAACCAGGCCTCGCTGCAGAAGGAGCACTCGCAGCGGAAGCGGGGGGCCGCGGGCACCAGCCTGCGGGTCAAGGAGGAACCTGTGAGCGACGGCGAGGAACCCATGGACACCTCCTTGCCCAACGGCTCACTTAACGGGCACCCGGATGACGATGACGGGCCTCCCGCGGACACCCTCAACGGGCATAGTTTGCACACGCCTAGCCAAGAGCTGCAGGACTTCGTGGAAGCCACCTTCCGGAAGCACTTTGTGCTGACGCTGAGCGAGGTGAAGAGGCTCTTCAACCTGCACCTGGCCAGTCTGCCCCCCGGGCACAGCCTGTTCGGGGGCATCTCGGACCGGCTGCTGCAGGACGCCATCCTCCTCTGCCGCTGCCGTCAGATCCTGGTGCCTGTGAGTACGGCAGGACAGACGCCTCCCCGTGCCAGAGGCCACGGCTCCGCTTGACCTTTACGCTGAAAGCTGGCTCCCGCCCGCACCGTTACAGCCCACAGTCTGCTGGAAATCCAGGCTGTCAGAGGTCATGGTGGCCGCCCCCTGCTGTGCCCTGACATGTGCTGATGATGTTTTTGTTCATCCACGCTACATTTTAGAAGGAACGGTTTTAGTAAACAGTCTATGGCTACGTGGTGACAAAAAAAGGTGTCTTTCTCTAGTCTGGTATTTTAGCGCTTTTCTACATTTGTTCCATTGAATTTCATTGTTGGTTTAAATGGTATAGATAGCCTCAAAGTCAGTAATGATACAAGGCATAAATAATCAAATAGAACATTTATTAGGCTTGATTAGTAGTCATATTCAGTGTGACTACCTCCAGTCTGTACTACCAAGGTGAAACCTCACAGAATTGACTGAAAGGGGTACAGAGCTATTTAAGGCTCTGTGAACCAGCTAAACCATCGGATAAATATTGCTGCATGGGGTCATTTTGTTCTGGGATTCCAAAAGCTAAAGGTTCTCCAGGAGGTCCTGAGTAACCATAGAATAACGCACAGGCCTCTTGCCTTCATTTCCCCGCTAAGACCGACCCCAGCGCCGGTCTCTGCTTTGCCCTGAGCCCCCTGTTAGGTGTTCTTTGGACAGCTGAGTGAACTATGTTCTACTCGGTGATTCAGAACTTAAACACAAGATTGCAAGTCATTCAGGCTGAAATAATTTGGTGAAACAATGTTCAAAAAGAAAAAAGTGTAGTTAGTTTTTTCTTTCCCTTGATATATATTGTTAAAATGATGCAGGCATTTAGAAAAGCAGCCTAAGGAAACACTTCTTTGTGGTTTGTGGGGTATAGTAACTTTGTTGCCATTTTCCTTAGCAGATTCTCAGCAATCCCCCATGAACCATTGTGATTTTAACATTTTCATCCTCCTTGTATGGGCACAAAGATTTAAAGGATGAGGTATTTTATTTAGTTTAATCTCCGTAGTTCTGTACGGTGAGGTTGTGTGTAAATGCACAAAGGCAGTAATGTCTCCTATTCAGAGGTCCTCCTCTGTGCTTTCTGTGACACTTGTGAGAACTGCGGTCTTGGCCTTTCATAGCGGTGTGCGTTTCTCCCGAGGGAGGTCGGGTTGGAACCCGTGGCCGGCGCACAGGAGCTGCCTCCGGAGGCGTCCCGCTTGGGCGCCTGGCATTCTCAGGTTCCCCCCGTGCCACCCTCCCTCTCCCGTGCCCGGGCGATACAAGCTCTCCTGCCAGAACGGAAATCGCCACGGAAGAGGGGCTCGTCCCAGTAAAGGAAGTCGGGCTCTTTTTTTACCTCCAGGTACATAAATACCTGGAAGAAACCAAAGGCGACAGTGTGATCATCTGGAATGTATGTGCTGTGTCTGCTGGCCTCATATTTCCTCACAGAATGTCACACGTTCCGTTAAGCAGATTGTGTGTCAAAGTCCCTGGTCCTTCCCCGTTTTTTTTTTTTTTTAATCCAGAGATCTAATCTCTTCTCAGTTACGGACGGGAATGTCTGAAATTTTGCCTCTTCATTTCAGATCCCCTTTGTTGTGTTGTAACACTGGACCGTTTGTCCTGCTCTGGTTATTTTGTTGTCGTCTTGGGAGATTGTCAGACTTTTTTTTTTTTTTTTTTACAGCATGACTATCCTATGACTAGATCTATATGTTCCTGAAAGATCCATCTGGTACCATCCAAGTTTCCCTTTACAGGTTCTCAAGCTAATAAGTCCACTTATTGTAGGACATCTTAGCATTTAGGTTGGAAAGCAATTTGAGTTTTGGGCCTAAAAGCTGTAAACTGTAAAATGAAGTATGGCAGACCTTGCATAGTTTATACTTTGCTACAGAAACTCCAGCTCCTACTAATCTGAATATTTATCTTGGTTTTCAGTGCAGTAGTGAATTACAGAACTTCCTCTTTTCTGTTGTTAGCTCAGTGTGAGTCAGAGTGCCGTATTGATCTATGCAGAGATGAAGCAGCTTTGCATTGCATCAAGTACACTTGTTTATGATGTACCAGTGAGGATGAAACATCGCAGATGCTTTTCATCACTCATACCGTCCCTGGGATTATTGCCGTGTCCCTGTATGGTGTTTGTCTTGTGTGCGACCTCTTCCCTGTAATGTCGGGCAGGATGACGTCCCTTTTAAAGCACAGCTAGGTGTGTAAGCTTCTCGTTAATATTTACGCCTGAAGTCCATGCTGCGGAATACCGCTCCGGGTCTGCCGCCACAGCCGGAATGCCGGTCTGGGTGTGGCATTCGTTTCCGCGCTCCCTCCCATGCAGAGTAACTGAACCCAGTGACATTTGGGATCTCTGACAGACCAAGTGCTTTCCAGAAACGGCCCAAATGGGTGTCGGCTTTGTAACGTCCTTTAGCCGGGCGGATGCTGCTAAAGGCCTCGGGACCGTAGGGGGGCAGGATGTTCTTGAGGATTATACCTCCTTTCCGGTGCTTCCGATTCTTCTGGTGCTTCCTTAAGTCTTTTGAGATGGTGGTGGATCGTTTCTAGAACACCAACGTTTCCATCTCCGTATTTAGAGTGAATTTTTGATTGTCTTATTGCATTAGACTCAGAGCAGTCTGGTCGTTGTAAGTCAAACGGTACCTTACAGCTACTGCAATCTTTACCTCGCCTTTTTAGCCAGAGCGGCCATCAGACAAGGCAGATCTAATTTTACCGAACATGAAATTGATTTTCCTGCTCGTTTTACATTTACATTTCCTGTGTACCCTGCTGCTCCTCTCTTGGAGAACGCAGGTCTTCCAGCACGAACGCGTCTGCGGAACAGCTACGTGACATTCTCTCGTGGCTGATATCTCATCCGCATGTTTCCCTGATGTGAAGTCCATGAATGAAGGACAAGCTCATGCTTGGGGTTCAGTACTGTTTGTAACCTCGTTTGTAACCCAGTTTAACTGATTTGCAGCATTTTTGCTTGGTGCCTCCAGTGACCCCCTTCCGGCATGGCGAACGGCAGCAGACGTGGCCTAAATTTCCGTCGAAACCATCCGCTTTACAAAGGCAAGACAGAATTTTGGCTTGTAGCCTTCGCTGCAGTGGCTGCACACTGGTGCTCAGGCTCCTGTTCAGCTTCATCTTATAAGCCCTTCTAAAGTGGGTCGGTGCATTATGGAGTCTAGGGGGAGTGAGAGGAAGGTGCGAGATGCAGGGCTGCTATTAACGGTAAGGAGGACAGCACACGGTACTGGTTCCACCGGGTCTAAGCGCGGCGTGCTGCGGGTATTAACACCATGGCGCTTAGTGTTGGCAACCTGAAGTATGCAGAACATTGTGAACCTAAATATTTATTTCTTTGAGGGAAAATTTTAGTCATTCATTTCTGTAAATATGCTGGTTGACGGATATCGCATGTATATTTTCTCCTTGGATAAGATGAAACACCTTTATTACTGGCTGTGGCCTAACCTTGGGTGACCTGCTCCTCACTCAGTACTATTTGCCTGGCTGTCGTCAGGCACCCAATCGTGTGGCTGCAGCTTGTACTCCGATAAAGGCAGGGAAAGGCCCCGGAAATGGCTCTGATTGTGGTAATAACTCTGCATTTTTCAGGCATTTCATGCTCATGGCTTGAAAACTTTTTATTATATAGTTAGATTTAAGATTTCACTGTATTGATCCTCCTGCAAAGCATGCAGCCAGACTGTAACCTGCAGTGAAATGTTAGGCGACGAGTGCCACCATAATAAATGGTGAAGGCAAAAAGATGTTTAAAGTATCAATATGATAACAGACATAAAACGATAAAGGTTATACTGAAACAAATGAGATCATAGTGAGGGCAGCCAGGATACAATAAATAGATAAAAATAAGCAGTTTTTTTTTTCTTTTTAAAGACCCAGACACAGTGGCGTACCAGCAGGCTCCTATCAAAACACGTAGATGTGCAGTAGCTTTTCGTACGGATCTATACCGTATGGTAGTAAGGTGATAGATAATGGACTACAGTCAGTGTGCAGTACAGACAGGTGCCCTGCTGTCAGAAGGCCCATCCTGCCCCTGCTACAGTCAGTGTGCAGTACAGACAGGTGCCCTGCTGTCAGAAGGCCCATCCTGCCCCTGCTACAGTCAGTGTGCAGTACAGACAGGTGCCCTGCTGTCAGAAGGCCCATCCTGCCCCTGCTACAGTCAGTGTGCAGTACTGACAGGTGCCCTGCTGTCAGAAGGCTCATCCTGCCCCTGCTACAGTCAGTGTGCAGTACAGACAGGTGTCCTGCTGTCAGAAGACCCATCCTGCCCCCGCTACAGTATGAAGGTGTCTGCTCCCCCTGGCACTGTCTCTCTCCATCCCGTCACCGTGACGACGGCCGCCGGTCCAAATACAGTCCATTTGTCTGCAGTCTATAAACTGCAGGAGGAAGTGTGACGTGGCCGTGAGCTGTTGACCCAGACTTACTTTAGATGATCTCTCTCCCTACTCCTTTATTTTTTTTTCCCATTTCTTGACATTGTTTTACCGAATTATTTTAGTCTGAACGACTTGCCTCCTCGTGTCTTAAGGCTCTGTCTCACGTGATTAATTTAAACAATCGGCCGTATGACACTGGGTGTAACAGCAGAGCTGAAATAGTGTATGGCAGCCGGTCAGGTTTGTTTTGTTGTTTTATTTTCTTTATAGACGGCCAGTTGAATTCTGTGGCCTTTTATCTATATGAAAATTGACCACTCCCTATTTACATTTTAAAATCCTTATTCATGCCTGTTGTAATTTTTTCTGGAGTCACGAGAGCCATAGAAGAGGCCTTTGGGATGCTGCCCGTTTGTGGAGCATCCTGTTTGGTCTCAGGGTCTCTGCCTTCTGCAGTCCTGCTCCCAGTAAACAGGTTTCTGTACACAAAGCCTGCTTGTGGATATCAGGCAATCATACTCTCTAAACAGATCTCAGTGAGCACTGTGTCACTGGATTTTGTCTCTCGCCCCTCAGTTTCCTTCGCAGAGCTCAGCCGCAGCAGACGAGCAGAAGGTTTTTGCTGTATGGGAAACGGGAGAGACCTTCGATAAGGTAAAGTTTGCCCCCCCGCACATTAGATCTTTCGCCAGCGAGGGTCTCGGGTGTCTGCTCCAGTGTGTGCTCTAGTTGAGGTTCCCTGTGCTGATATTCTGTCTGTTCCATGGCCCCTCCCAGTATCGACAGGTCCTGTTCGAGATCTTCATGAAAAACTACCGTGTCAGGAGGACCCTGGTGCAGACGCGGCTGACGCAGGAGCTGGGCAACGGAGTCACGAAGGCTGACATCGACAGGCTTCTCAAGGTGAGCTGTTAGTTACGAATGCTGTATGTAGATATACTTGCTGTAGTATTTGGAAAAAGCTGAACCCCTCCCATGTTGCAACTTTGCAGGAAATTATGCTCCTGTTAGGAGTAGCGTTCTGGCCGGAGCGATTCTAGAGTCAAGGTGGGGACATAAGAGGGGCCCACCTTATTAGCCAATGATGTGTTTTGAATTGTTGAGTGACAGGGAAGAGGGCTGTCTGAGGGCCAATCAGCAGGGACCTATGCCTCTGGCCCCGCCCCTCTATATGCCCCCATGTGCTGGCAGGTTCTAATTCTGCATGCGTTTCTCTCTCGCTGCAGGAATGCTGCGTCAGTTACGGAAGCATGTGGTACCTGAAAGGCACTGTGCATTCCTGACACCGAGGGAAAGGCCCGGCCGGATCCGTCATCCAGTAATCTCCTCCTCAGCTGAGTGGGGGGAGTTCTTCAAGGGAGTGCGGAGCTGAATCACGGACCAATCACTGCCCTCTGCGTCCCGCCTCCAAGACGGGGGCTGGGGGGATAAAGATGCCAGTTGTCTGCTCCAGACTGTGTGCCATTCATTTACCTGAAGTCACGGTTGTGCTTGACGCAGACTGGCAGGGAAACGGTCTAAGTCCACGATCAACACCTAGCTTATTCGCAGAAGTGCTGGAGGCCTGAAAGCTGTCAATGTTTGTGTAGCATGAAGAATTGGACATGCACATGCAATTCAAATACAAGTTTGAATTCATGAGACATCTAACCCCTCAAACTGAATGCCAGGGGAATACAGTTAGCTAATTAAACTATTAATAGTCATGAGATTTTACCCTGCTTGTGGCCTTTGGAAGACTATGAAGTCGTCAGGTTTTACCATACCTTTTTCCAACGATTTCACTGCGGGACTGTGATCACGCTTTTGTTGAGGACCTTAAATCATTAATTCCTTGTCATTAGAGGCACATTTTCAAATTTTTTTTTGTTCCGTTTTCTGCCTCTTGCGTGGTTAGGCTGAGCCTCACGGAACCGACGTGTTTACTGTTGGCGCCCCCTGTCTGCACACCGGTGACGCGGCCTGGTGGGCGAAGCCTTGGCTGTCGTGACTCGTGTCAGTGGACCGATGCTACAGGCGGCTAATTCTCTGTGCATCGTCTGGTGAAATTGGAATTGGCTGCGGTTGTTCAAAAGTCACTTTGAATCTCTGGATCTCATGTTTACAAAATGCACTTTGCTATTCTGACTTTTCATACTGTATGGCAAATAAGTTCTGAACAACGTAACCAAAGTATAACAGCACAGGCCAGAAGGGTGGATGTAGGCCAAGGGGAAAAAGGTTGTTTTTTTTTTTTTTTTTCTTCAAATAGGATAATCAGTGGTTTATTTTTAAATGACGTACCAGGACCTCTTGGCTTAGGGAATGCTTTCCTGAGCCATACTAATAGTTTGGTAATAACAGGAGGGGAAAAAACATAGTTTTATATGGCTAGTTAATTCATTTGAGCCCCTGTTCTTGTTGTTTTGAGACCCAGCCATTAATTGCATCGTTCATGCCCTGTTTTGATTTGCATAGGTTAAAAAAAAAAAGAAATTATTAAAATCATTGGTGTTCAGATAAAATGTTGAAAAATAATTTCTGACCCGACTGTGGCTGTCTGTTGGGGCCTGCTTAAAATATATTTTATAATATGCAACTGAGACACTATGCTATTCAGGGATTCTCTGCCCTGAACCAGAGAAGCTTGTTAGCTGCCAGTGTTAGGGGGCCTGCTGCCTGATCAGTGATTCGTTGAACCTGGCTTTGATACAGGGCTTGCATCACTTCCTGTCAGGTACCTCAAATGCGCCGGGCAAGAGGTTGACTCCTATTCTGAGATGTTGTCCTTTATTTTCTTGACAGTCCACAGTCCAGAGGTTAATACTGTTATGCAGTTGGCTGTTGTTGTGCCTCCATTCTTTACTGGTTTACAAGCGAGGGGTAAGTCTGGTTTTGTTCAAACCATCAAACCAAAATGAGATGGGCCTTAACTGAAAACCTTAGTTCCACGAAAGAAAAGCTGTGATGACATGTTCGTATTTTGTTTTTGCACCCAGAAGACTTGTGAGAGTGATGTACAGTTGTGTAAATACATAGATTTATAATTTTTTTTTTTTTTATTCTCTGAAGTGGGCTGGTGATGAGTAGGCAGCAAAGGCTGTTTAGTGACTCTAGGGATGTCCCAAAGAGGTCAGAGGGTGAAAGTGCCTCAAATCACTCATTACACACAGATTGAGTGAGGGCTTCATGGAAACTCCCCATTTAATTATGAATTATTTTTTTCTTCCCATTGATCCCCCCCCCCCCCCCCCATTTGGTGTTTGTGCTACATTGGTGGCTAAGAGAAGCATTTAAACCTTTCCTTGTGTATTGAGTCTCATTTCAAACATCAATGATCCTTAACTGGTCTTTGTAAGATGATGCTGTAGACTGTGGATATTAACTCTACATGGTCTGTGAAGGCTGGATTAAGGTATTTATGCATCTCCCCCCCCCGCCCCCCCAGTCTTGACTTAATAAAGCAGAGACAACCTCATACCGCTTCTCTATAATAATGGAATCATGAAGTAGACGTCGGCCACTAATCTGTGGATCATTGATTGACCTTAAATTTGGTGTCATGACAGGTTATGCATCTTGGTTGTGTCTCACGTTTTGCCATCATGATTAGCTGACTATGTATGACTTAATTGTCGAACGTTGACCTCTTCAGCTTTCGTCAGCACTAACGTGACACTTTATCAGCCATCTTCATATCGTCACAAATTACTTTATTGGTTTTTTCTCAAGGCAAAAGTCAGTGCTGTTATTACAACGCGACACGGTCCTAGCTCAGCCCCCATGTATGGAGCTTATGTTTTTGTAATTTACACTATACACACGTGCTAGATACAATTAAACAAGGATCACCTCCCTGGGAAGAGTGCTCTTATGGTTTTGGGAAATTGAGATGGTTTCTCTTGTGCAAAACAGAACGAGGCCGAGCTGGGTGTCTTCACGGACTGAGTCACGTCCTTTGTCTCTTGTGTATTCTGTTCTTGGCCACATCCATTTGTTAAACGTTCACCTCCCTCCCAGACTAAAAAAAAATAAAATGGGCCAATCCCTGTCATCGCATTGCAGGGTGTGAAACACACTAATGTAAATAGCTAAATAATTACAAAATAATCCACTGTTAAATATTAAAATATGTTTGCGATGGACATACAAAAATAGTGCACCACCAAACCAGAAACTCATACTTCCTGTAATTCTCTCCTAATCTTTGATAATTACATTTAAAAAAACCCCGTAATCAGAGAACTTAATCACTATTGTGTAGAATGGATTTCAACCAGTATGTGCTCATCTGGAAGGAATGGAATTAAATCCAGTAAGCTGGTAGTACTTGTTTAACCTTAGAAAAAGAAAAATCCATTTAGACTAAACCTGTAACAAATAGTAATGAAGCAAATGTGCAGGGTTTGAGTGATACATTGCACATTTTATGCATCTTTAGAGGCTCCTGAGTTAACATTAACAATCATTTTCGCTTCAAAACACACATCAAAAATGATGGGGCTGAGATCGCAAAAAAAAAAACTAACATGACGTATTCCAAAGCAATCCAACGTTTAGGTGGAGGTCCAGCATGCAGGTGTAATCGCGCAATCATCTACCTTTCCACGTCACAGAAACTACATTTTGACTCCTGTTAGCTGAATACTGCTGAGCAATAGGAATTAAATTAATCAACAACCTTGGAACACAGTGAACTGAACTGGAACATATCACAACCTCACATCTCTACACTCCAAAAGGACAGAACACACTGGCCAGGAGGATCCCGGACAGCATTACCACACACAGGACGCTCCTGCGGCACGATGCCTTTTTAACACTGCATACTCACCACTATGCTTGTGAGAAACACCATGCTAGACAATCACGCCCTCAAGGGTTCCATCTGAGCGCCACCTAAACACGCTGCCGTTTCCTCGTTATTTTAGTGGCTTCATGACAAGACATTCATATACTCACTGGTATAAAGCAGACATGCCACTATCAATACATTGGTCATTGCATACATTATGCAACCTACTCTCACTCCATTCTTTCTAATCATATATATTCTTTTTTTCAACAGTTTCATTTGCAGGAAAAAAAAAAAAAAAACACGACACTGGCCCTCTAACAATATCAAACACGGGCAGTAGCTCATTCTGAAAGAGTGAAAACACAGCTTAGTCATTCCCTGGACCAAGCCCCAGTCTGGCAAGGACGTCCCATTGCAGGTAAAATGCAGGTTTTAAATAAGTTAAACACAAAAAAATACAGAATGCTTGAGGGAGGAGTCGAATGTCCACAGAGCTGATGCACCTCTGTGACAGTGTGTGGGGGGGTTACATGTTTGTTTCCAGGGCTGGTGTTACGGCACAAACACAAACCAGCTGCGATGTGGAGCTTCAGACCTCCAGGTATCCACTTGTGGTGCCCCCCCGTCCACCCCACAGCACAGGAGCGTCACTGTGCTTCACTCAGCTTGGCCTTGTTCTCACTCAGGTCCTCTTTGGTCTTCTGGATACAGCTGAAGAGCTCCTGAAAGAGGGCCTTGTATTCGGGCTGCCGGCCATCGGCCTCGGGGACGCTGGCTTGAGAGGAGGGCTCCTCGCCCGACGGCCGACCATGGCTGCCCGGCCTGCCCGCCGGGGTCTGCACCGCCTTGTGACTCCACTGCTCCGAGCCCTGCTTGCAGTGCCGCAGCAGTTCATCGTACTTCAGCTGGAGGGCGCTGTACTGGGCGTCCACCTCGTTAAGCAGGGAGATGCCACGCTCCTTCACCACCTCTGCGCGGCGGATGCACATGCGCTCGTGCCCGAGCCGGAACTCCTCGCCGGCGCCGCCCTTCAGGAAGCTCTCGCTGGCATGGCGGGTCAGCGCGCGCCGGCCCCCCTGCGAGGCCCCCTTCAGCTCATCCTCCTCCACAGGGCTCGGCTCCTCCCCTAGCTCAAAGAACACAGAGTCGGGCAGCAGCCTCTCTCCTCTGCCGCCGCCGTCGGCCCTCCACAGCTCCCGCAGCTCCTGCACCTCAGCCTCCAGCTCCCGCAGCCGCGCCTGGCCGCCCTCCAGCTCTGCCAGCCGGCGCTCCAGCTCGCCCACCTCCTGGGCCAGGAGTTCCGCCTCCCGCTCCACCTCTGCGCGCTGTCTCTGCTCCGCCCCCAGCTGGGTCTGCAGGGTCTGCATGGAGCGCTTCAAGGTCGCATTCTCATCCTTGGCCAGCAGGGTGCCCTCCACATGTGCCTGATCACACGACGAGTACCTACAACAGAAACAGATGTGCAGAATACTCATCCATCCATCCATCCATCCATCCATCCTCAAATCCCATGTGTTTCTTCCCGTAAAGCAGGGGTGTCAAACTGCAATCCTGGGGGGCCGGAGCCCTATGTAGGTTAGTTCTTTCCCTGTTCCACCACAAATGATTCAGCGCAACATCTATCTTGTAATTAGCACAAGGAGTTGAATCAGCTGTGTTAAAAGAGGGGAAACCCAAAAATGTGCAGGGCTCTGGCCCCCCAGGACTGGAGTCTGACACCTGTGCCGTAGAGGGACAATTTTACTTCCAGTATTGAAAATGTTACCGATACCATCTTATACATCAGTAAGTATAGCTTATGTGGGGTTTGAATGTTCTCCCTGTGTTGTTGTGAGGTTCTCTCCAAGTACTCCAGTTTCCCCCCACAGTCCAAACACATGCTGAGGTTAATTTACCTAATTGCCAGTAGATGTGCATATGTGTGAATGGTGTGTGTGTGTGTGTGTGTGTGTGTGTGTGTGTGTGTGAGTGTGCCTTGCGATGGGTTGGTAACCCCATCCTGGGTTATTCTCTGCCTTGACCTAAGACAAGCAGTTACAGAAGATGGATGGATTATTCTTACTCTATAACAGAGGTTAACGGAATGACCACATTGATCAAGCAAACATTTCGGGTTTAATATGTAGTTTGGGCCAGCAGTCGGTATTCAGGCCCAGGATTTCTAGACCCGCCCCGACACAGGACAGACCAGCAGGCTGCATGATGCAAAGAAGATCAACTGGTTTTATGCAAATTCTCCCAGAGAGCACAGTGACAAGTGCTTATTGAGGAAAATCTTGGTATTACAGGAATCCTGGCATGCAAACACGAAGCAGGGAGTGTGCGCTTACAAGTGCCGAATAAATGCGCCTTTATGCTGATCTGCATGCACAGTGCCGCTCCCTCACCTGTGCAGGCTGTACAGCTCCTCGAGACAGGAGACGCTCTGCGTGCCCAGGGCTCGCCGCTGCTGGTCTAGGCACCCCGATGGCGCACCCCTCAGCTCCTCCACCTGCGTCTGCAGCTGCTCCGCCTGCGTCTGCAGTCCGTCGATCGTCTCCGTCAGGCTAGGGAGAGAACACGCCACCGTGGCTTAGACCGGCTACCATTCCCATGGAATTATGACCTGCCTGCCTGCCGCCCAATCCCTGCACTCGACCTCTCGATCTTCTGCTGGGCCAAGCGGTTGTCCAGGACCAGGTGCTGGTTGCCTTTCTCCAGATCGCGCGCGGTGACGTCCAGCTGCTCGTACAGCTTGGCGTGCTGCTCGTTCATCTGCCTCAGAAGGTCCACCTGCTTGGAGAGGTACTGTGGTGGATGGACAGGAGGACAAAACGTCAGAAAACGGATGCTTTACACCATCGGGCTAAAAATTTTACTCCTTAAAAATGCCCCATATTTGTTTCTATGCTGTAATTAAAACTACAAATTTCTCAAACTGGCCATAATAGTGTGAAGTACTGTCAAATATTAATCCTAATATTGCCAAATAAGATATTAACCAACCACTGACTTTTTAACCTAGTAGTTAAATAATAGTCACATAATAAACATGATTTTTTACAGAAACTTAACACCGAGGACATGACTGGGAAACAACTCGGAACAGGCCAATAAAAGCCATGGTTTTACACAGAAAAACTGTTTCCATAGTGATGGTATTCACACATTCTTTAAAAAGATACAGTGGATTTGACAGTATGTGGTGTTTGACTGCTGACACTGTCCAAAATGGACTTTAGCGTCTATTAAATTGAAAAATGAAGGTTACAGTGACAAGCAGCTCAGCATCACCGTGGCTGAAGCAAAGTCGATCGCTGGCGATCGTGTCAGACGTCAACCTCATTCCATAACCTTATTACAGACGTCATCCGCCGATTCGTTCTCAGCTCATTTTAACAGTCTCTTACCACAAGGCAGAAGAGGACGACTGAAACAAGAACTAACTAACAAAAGGATGAACAGGAAAACACACAGTTCATACTTACTGCACATCACTGTGTGCATATATAAAAAAATATTTCCTGACTAAGAAAGAGTAAAAGTTAATTCCCCTTCTTTTCCTTCAAATTCTTTATATAGACTCACATGAACAGCGCAGACCTAGATAAGTGAAGCTACTTTAGTTGCAGCTTAAAGTTTATAAATTTTAAGTATTTGTATTGGAGCCACACTCCTGGAGACGTGTGGCCACAGTGCCACCCTCCAAGTCACAGCGTCATCCTCAGATTGTATAACCATTTAGCTTTTACCTTGTACTCAAACCTTCAGCTTTTCCTTCACAATTCTAGATCCTTAATTACCACCCTCTGCCGCAATTACACATAATCCATCCATCCATCTATCCAGCCGAGAAACCAATGTCATAATTCCTCGCAAACATAACAAGTGCCATGTTCATCTCTTAAGAATATCAGTAACGTCTTCGTTCTCAAAAAACCGGAGGCCGGTGCAGAAAACACCTTTTCAGGTTCTTCTCTGGACTGAACAGGACTTAAGGCAGGAAACCCTTGCAGGAAGCTGTAGCTTCTGAGGTGTAACAGAAAAAACGACAGCAGCTTAATATCCCTTTACTGACACAAAGCCTCATTAACTATACATTGTAATAAGATATGAACATAGTCGGTCTTTATCGGCCACATTTATACCTGATTCGGTTGGTCTCAATAAAACATTTCTCCATTGTGATGTTTGCATCTCTCATATATATCCACCCATAGGGGTCCGGAGCCTATCCGGGTGGCTCCAGATGGAGCGCCAACCTATAGCAGGGCACACTCACACACCATTCACTCACACACCATTCACTCACACACCATTCACTCACACACCATTCACTCACACACCATTCACTCACACATGCACACCTACGGGCAATTTGGTAGCTCCACAAAGCCTCAGCATGTTTTTGGACTGTGGGGGGGAAACCAGAGTAGCTGGAGGAAACCTCACGACGACACGGTGAGAACATGCACACTCCACAAACATGGAACCCTGGCAGAGACTTGAACTCAGGTTCCAGAGGAGTGAGACAACAGTGCAAACCACTGCACCACCATGCCATCCATTCTCGTATTTTTTTTTTATTCATATATGTGAATTTTTTAAATTTGTTTATTTAATTGCACTGTATCGTCTGCTTGCATTTCCAATACCCTGTATACCTGTGACAAAACTCTTGAATTGACTGAGTTTATTTAAAATGCAAAGATGAGCAAGGCATTTTCATATCAATACAGAGGAAAGCATATACTCTCACAGGTGCCCAATCACTGCTTCAACCGCAAAAATGGCTGACGGGTGTCCGATGGATAAATGACGGCACCGCGTTACCTCAATCTCCTGCAGCTGCTCCTGGTTGGTGGTGTACAGCTGTTGCATCCCCTCCTCCAGCTCCCGGTTCCTGTCCAGCAGCGTCTTCCCCAGTTCAGCAGCCAGATGCAGGTCTGTAACCACAGCAAACAGTATGCTGGTCACCAGCTCCATTAACATGCAAACAACACTGGATGGGCACTGAGATCAGGGGAAAAAACAAACCAACCAAAATAATTGAATGCATATTTGTTTTAATAAATAAACCTTCACAATATTAATAGACACCAGCAGGTGAAATGGCCCAAGTTAGATTTAAGTCATTTTTAAGTCAATGTTTTATTTTGATACCAGATAAAAACACCAAAAAATATCTAATCATTCTTTTTAATGGTTTTTGAGATATGGTTATTGGGGTACCCAGTGGAATATCCATGGGGTGGCTAAATACGTGGCCACCCATCTTACCACCACACATGAAAAATAATACAAATTATTTTATTACTTGACTATAGGGACGTCCCGTTCAATTCCACAGCGGAAACGGTTTCCGCAGTTGATGGTGAGGTTTCGCTACGAAGTTCCTGAAAAACTTCGCCGTTCGAGCTTTACTTTAGAACAGAGTTTAGCGGATGTTTTTATATGCATTTATGAGGGACATATACTATGAAATTGACCAATATTTTAGCTGAACAATGCTGAAAATCGATACATTTCAATGGATATTTTCAGTGCGGTTTTTGAAAGAAATAAGGCGTAGATTGGCAAAAGTAAGGGATATTATTTATTGTCGTGAAAACAATATTTAAAACGTGACATTTCTCGACTGAGAAACAAGTTAAATGTGAAATGTCTTGGGCCAAATTTTACACTTTACCTAATCTTAGTGAATGCTCTCACTCATACAAATCTAACTTGAGAATTTTCAACATCAACAAATGTCATCGTTTCTCCAAATAAAAAAATTAACCTAACTGCCTTGCTAGACCTTTCTAGCACACGTCAGTACCTACACACAGGCACCAAGTTAGCTGGCAAAGGGAACCGAGCCCTGCATCACAGCGTCGCCGATTCTAAAATGAGAATTTCCATTCACAAAATTTACTGAATAATTCAATATTGTTACTTATGCATGCTAGCAAATCAACAGCTGCGTTTCAACCAATAAAACTATCAGTGTAATGACTTTGAACTAATGACCCGTTATCTAATGCTTGGGCCTTTTTGCTTAATTAGCAAATACTTTACTTTTATCACCAACGCTCCGCTATTATATTTATAGCCGTTTCATGTTGCCGCAACACATGGATTGCTGAACCAATTATTACAGGACTTGGTGCAAGAAAATGCAATAAAAGTTAGCTGGCTGACTAAATTTACTACTAAAAAACCAATATGAATTAAGTCGCGATCAAACCATTAATTCAATAGGGTCTTTTGAAGGGTTTGCGTTTCCCGTTTCTTTTCCCGAGTCTTTAAAATGCCTCACTGAGTTGTCAGTTGCAGTAAATTTAAAGTTGTTACTATAAAACTACTGCTATTTGATGTCAGACAGCCGACTACGTCCCAAAGTTGATGTCAGACAGCCGACTACGTCCCAAAGTCGTTTTAAGCCGGACTAACATTGCAGTTGACAATTAAGTTTATATTATGTTTATTACACTTAAGTTACAAACGCACATAGCCACATTAATACAGTACAGCTTAATGTGAACTGTCACGGTAATCTGCATATATTGTTTTACAGGCCTTATGTGTGTATTTAAATAACAACAAGCTCAGTTTGACGCTGATGATGGGTTTAGATGTTACAATGATGAGAAAGCCACCGGGTTATATTAGTTAGGAAACATTTTATTTATTCATTCGCCTTAAGGCAGCTCTATAGCTGCAAAAGGGATTACACGATTAGAAGATGATCCGATTTTCCACAGGCAAGTTTTCTAATAAAATTTAGACCTCTACCTTCCCCGCACTGTTATTTATGCATCGGCAAAAGCGACGGACAGACTTTTATTAAGAGCCGTTTCAGGTGCGTGTTCGCCGCATCCGCCTGGAGCGCAGCCACTCACCCCGTTCAAGGTCCTGCTGATCATACCAGGGTTCTTCCTCTTTAATTTCAAACTCTTCCTCCACAATCATGTCGGTCAGCATCTTCTCCCTGATCTTATCCTGTATCCCCCACCACTCTGAGCCGGCGCCCCGTCCCTTCAGCCGAGTTTCCTTCCCCTTTTCCCGTACCCGGCTACACCGCTGCAGCTCCGCTCGCTCGCCCTGAACAAACTGCGCTCAGTCCAGCCCGGTGCAGAATCAGCCGATAAGCGGCGCAGCGACGTGGAGCAATTATACTGTGACGTCACGCCGGGCATCAGCTGGGTGCTGGCTTTCATATACACCTCCACGGCGTGCCTTTCACTGTTTTGTTTTTTACATTTATTGTATAATCTAGCATGGCACATTTTATGTTAATGCGCCCACTAATATTTTGAAGAATTGTAAGTATTTGTATGGAGAATTTAATATAGTCGACATATTGAATTGATCTGAAATGTTAGAGTATAAATAAATTTAATTTTAAAATGCCCCTAACAGAATAACGTCTATTTAAATATTTTATATTAGACTGCATACAAAAGTGGCATCTAGTGGATAGAAATGTATACTACACTACACTATAAAATATATGATCTAAACCAGCGACTCTCAACCCATGGGTCGCGACCCAAAGCATCCTATGCTGATCCTCGATCAGATTTCCCAGCCCCAATCCTAGAATTAACCCGTATAAACGGGTCTTGGTTCTGCAACTGCTTAACGCAAAACTAGTGAACACTCAACCAATCCAAGAAGCCAAACCGCAGATGCTTAATTTAAAATTCATTGGCACATCAAACCAGGTTTGTGCGATAGACATTGATTGGCCTAAATTACATTACTAGAGTTTTTATTATTATTATTATTATTATTATTATTATTAAAACTAGCGTCGTTTTGCAAGGGGAGTGGGTCAGAACAGCTGCCCCTCAAAAAAAAAAAAAAACACGGCACACATTTTCAATGTCCAAAGCCGATGCCTGAAATATAAAATAGAACAATCATAAGAGCTGCTTATTGCATTAACTGAATATTAAAGAATCCATACATGTAACCTGAAGGCTTTAAGTACAGTTCCAAGTTTCAAGAGCGAGAATAATATAAAGTAATTAAAAGACTTAATACTCAAATGAACATCTGCATCGCATTGCCATGCATGTAGATGAACTGTCATTGACTTTTTGTTTCTTGTACAAAACACTAGCAGCAAAGGAAGGTAAACAGTGCATGACTGTCAAACTGAAAAATGCCGCGAGTCATATAGATCATAGTCATCACTCAGTCGGGCTTTTAATTAGAAATGTAATTATTTATAGTAGAAATTCATGATAATTGTTTCCCATCTAAGCTAAATCTAAGAAATTCCTTACTGGCTCTACTATTGCTCCTGCAGGGGAGGTAGGAGGTGTCCCCTGTATAATGAAGTACGCTGAAGTGTATTGATCGGTATTGACATGCATATATTACTTTTAGTTGCACGTTGCACTTCCCCCAATGATGGTTTAAAATGCGCGAATCTGCCATATTCCAGACAAACGGATTTCAACAGTGGATATATTTATGGGATGGGCACGCGCCGCGGGACATATTTTAGTGTGGCACAGGAAGAAAACGTGACCGAGGAGGCGGCCCCGACCGGTTTTGGGAGAGGCTAAAGTTAACACGTTGCTTTAGTTTAAGCATTAGCAAAACAAACTTCGAAAAGCGATGTTGTTTTCCGTAAAATCTCACCACACCCACGGGTATGTTTGCTGTTGTTATTTAGCCAAAGACATCGGCGTGTATCCATTCAACTGGACACTGTTCTCTTTATAATGTTCCCGGCTGCGTCTGGGCTGGGACGTGTACGTCTTAACGTGAAATGTGTCACTCACAGATGAGGTCCCTGGTCTTCGTGGCGTGGATCATAGTCTACGTTTCCTCACTACTTACGATCCGACGGATGTGGACGGGCAAATACGTGCGGAGTCCGCTGGCCCGGACGCTGATCTTCAGCATGGTGAAAGAAGGAGAGAGTGCAGCGCCGGAGGTATGTCACTTGAGGACGATTAACATCCATTCGTCCGAATTCCGACTGCTAATCCTGCTCAGGGCTACTTGGGTTAGGGTCAGAGTCAGGTCCAGGCAGCAGAGGGCACAAGGCAGCCGGTCTTACCCTGTAGTTTATATATATGTATCTATATAAGTTGGAATTTTTTTAAAGCTCTGGCGGCTGTTTTGGGTTATTTTTTAGGGCCAATACGTTGTTTTATGCCCTCAATCATATCATTTATAGAGCTTGACAATCAATTAAATAATTGTCTTTGATTACAGACAAACTTGTCCTTTCTCTAGCTACAGGATGGTAGTTTAGGTCAGGCACGAAGCACCCCTCCCTTCCCGGCCGCCCCTGCCCCGATCTGCTCCCGATCGGGCAAGTAGCCAGGACGTAAAATAATTAAAATAACGAGTTTGAAATCTCAGGTGTCACCCCCCCACCCTAAAAAAAATGCTCCTGTCCCAAAATGGTTGGTGAAATATGCTGAGGGGGACCCCTACCCCAGTTGGTGAAAGGCTAAGAGGAACCCCCCCCCCTTCTCAACATGTTCTTCAATGTTTTGTTCAGATGTGAGGCGGGGCTGGCAGGGGGCACAAAAAAGTGGACTTTCCTGGGGGGTCCCCGGGGACTGGGTTGAGAAACACTGATATAGGTGAATTTGAAAAAGTAAAAAGTAAATGTCTTTGGATTAATTCTTCTTGCTCCTTTTAAAGACTTTCCACGAGTATCAGAGGCTGTGAAGTTCTGTAAGTGTGGTGTTTCCAGGTGGCCGCACTGATGTTGCTGTGTGGTGGTGTTTCAGTGGTACCGCTGCTGTCCGGACAGCCTGGGCGAGTCCCTGCGGCCGTTGTTTGTCCAGAGCCACCTGGACCCGGACACCCAGGCTTTCCTAAAGTGTAGTGAGGAAAAGTCTGGCTGGCTCTTCACACAGCTCTATCACTCCTTTTTCTCCACTATCTTCAGCCCCATCGTCTCCCGCACTTCCATAAACGGGTAACCCTCCTTGTCTTTTAAGACTTTAGCTCAGTGTTCTCCAATCCAGCCCTCAAGGACCCACATTTTTGCTCCCTCCCAGCTCCCGGTGGGAGGGAGGGAGCAAAAACATGGACTGTCTGTGGGTCCCCAAGCACCGGATTGGGAATCCCTGCTTTAGCAGCCTCTCTCGGCATGTGGTTTCTCATTATACCCTGGTTCTTCTTAAACCTCAGTAACTGACATTCCACAGTCAAACTTGTGTTTCCTCTCATGTTGTGCGTTCCGGTGTCGTCTCAGCATTCGCTCTCCATTGGCCTTGCAGGTTCCTGGGCAGGGGCTCCATGTTCGTCTTCTCCGGTGACCAGTTCCGCAGGCTCCTCCAGATTAGCTTGGACTGGCAGGGCAACAGGCTTTTGGACCTGGGCGCCGGGGATGGGGGTGTCACTGATGTCATGGCCAAACACTTCCAGGAGGTCTACACTACAGAAGTGTCTGCCCCTATGAGGTGGCAGCTCCAGAAAAAGAACTACACGTAAGGCAGTGTGGCATGGCGGGGAACGTGAGGCTGGTAGTCTGCAGTCTCTATAGCTTTCATTCTGAACTGTTTAATGTTTCAGACCCACAACCATTACTTTGTCACATGTTGTCCCTGTTGGTTTCAGTAGGAAAGTGATGTCATGGAAAGCACCTACTCCATTAATTAAAGTTCATTTCTATATGTATAAGATATTAGGGAATTAAGCATGTCCCAATCCACTTTTTTGGTATTCCAATCTGATCCATTAAATTTTTTTATTTGCCAATTTTGAGTCTGATCTTTTAATAGATCTGATCTTTTAATAGATATTTAAATAAACATATACATACAGTATGCAATGGTTCATCGTTTGTCCGAATAAGCCTCACGGTTACGCAGTATTCTTCCTTATGCTGTTTCTTCAAGTGCCACATTAGGTTTGTTGTACTAAATAACCTTCTCTTGATGCTATCTCTCGAAAGGATGGCATCGCAAACTTTGCGGGTAACCGTTGGGCTACTTGAGTTTCCAATTTAAAGAGTTTCCACACGGCTTACATCTCGGTATTTTGATAGAACCTTACAATCTACACAGTGTGTGAATTGGGCGGACTCAGGAAATTAAATGGATCAGGCTTTTTACCAATCAATTAAAAAGATCTTTGACATCGGCTTTGAAACATCACCGCTACAAATGATACCAAAATCATGTGATAATCAGGGGGTTGTTGTCCAATGAATAATGTTTTGTGTTTAACCCCCCCTCAGGAGGGTGGTAGCTGCTTGTAATGCAGTATTTTTTTTTCACCTTCCACTCTTCACGGCTTAAAAGTTATGACTAACCTAGAATAGACTAGGTACTTCTGCAAAAGTTTGAAGACCTGTCCTGAATCACATATTTTGAGTAAATTGGAATGTTTTGCATCTGTGTTACAGTTGTTTTAAAGCAGTTGTGTTGACCTTCTGTCTTTGTCAGGGTTCTGGACATCGACGAGTGGCATTCAGTGGGCTTCCAGTATGATGTGATTAGCTGTCTGAATCTCTTGGACCGCTGTGACCATCCTCTTGCTCTGCTCAGGGACATCAAGCACTCCCTGGTTCCAGGCACAGGGAGGCTGGTCCTCGCTGTGGTGCTGCCTTTCCAGCCTTACGTGGAAATCGGTAAGGGGACGGATTGTTTTGGGCCTGTCAAGATCCAGGTGAAAACGGAAGCTCCAAACTGCGTCTAAGCTGTGAAGTTTAATTTGTATGCGCCAGACTTACACTTTCGCTCCGTACCCTGAAGAAGACATGCTTGTACATGACATGGCTGCTTTTGGTTTCTTCATGATATCCATGTTGCTGGAATTGCACTTTGTTCCTCTTTCAGGTGGCAAGTGGGAGCGGCCAGAAGAACACTTGAAAGTCGGTGGAAAGGTGTGGGAGGAGCAGGTCACTCACCTGTCCAATGATGTGTTCAGGGGGGCGGGGTTTGAGGTGGAGGCAGTGACACGACTGCCCTACCTCTGTGAGGGGGACCTGTATAAAGACTTCTATGTCCTGGATGATGCTGTGTTTGTTCTCAGGCCAGTAGAATGAAGTTATGCTTCCCATCTACCTCATGGGTCACATTGTTGACCATTAAAGACCTGCAGTTCTGTTTGCTGCCTCTGTGATATCACGTTTGAACATAGACTATATTCTTTTTCATGTATATTTTTAGGAAATTTTGTATTTTTTTTTTTTTATAAATGCAGAGACTGCCATTTAGTGATTTTATAGAGAAAAAAAACAAATTTCAAGTCACAAAATTTTTAGTTATTTTTTTTTTTAGTTTTTTAGTAAAGGAAGGAAATTCTTAATTTATAGACTGAGATTATGTTTAGATTTACATTATAGCTTTGGTTACTTGTGGTTCTAATTAATCTATAGATGGGAGCAGCTTAATTGAAGGTTTTCCAGAAGCACCACATTGTTATGAACCACTTCATTCAGTGTTGGCTGATTTTTATATATGTGATCTAAAAGGCATCGCTGTGACGTGGCCTTGTTGCCAGTAGAAGTGGGAGGAGTATGTGAACATCCCATAATGCAGGCTGCCTTGTTTAATCAACTGAAAAGTGACTCAGTAATAGCAACATTTTTCTGGGAATTTCTTAAGGAATTAATCAATTCTGTTTTATTTATGTTTATTTATGTCTTTGGCAAATGCTGGTACTTGTATTCTGTATTGCACATGTATTCCACCATATTGTCTGATTATTTTTATTTTTTAACTCTCATTGGAATAATCCCATGATACTAAGACTAATTTGTATTTATACTGTGATTTACAACTGGATGCAATAAATACTGTAATTGCAACATTTTTGGGTAGTTTCCTTTGTGTTAAATGTTTTGTGAGTTTATTGGCAAAACAAGACATATTGCAATGTACAGATTCTCAGTATACAGACGGGGGGAAAAGTCAATCTCAAAAACTTCACCGATCTTCCTGGATCTCAAATTGAGATTTTGGAAGTAGTTTCTCCAGTAGGTCCTCTACTGATTGTTTGTATATTAATGATGTCCCCACAACCCTCTTCTTGATAAATGGTTGGAAGTTGGATGGATCTACTTGTGCGCTACTCATAGAATGTGGCATCAGACCAAAATTAAAACCGATATTACCAGATGGAATTCAGTTCCTTTCTTAGATCCGGAATCAAGAATAGCATCAGTAAAAATTTATATATTACCTAGCCTCCTTTATCCTTTCCAGACACTACCAATAGAAATTCCTGAAAAAGCAATTTTCTGAATGGGACAAAATTATCTCTAGATATTTATGGCAAGGTAAAAAACCAAGGATACGGTATAAAACACTTCAACTGGGGAAAAACAAGGGAGGAATGGCTCTCCCCTGTCTGAGAGATTACTATGCTGTGGCCCAGTTGAGAGCACTTGTATGTGGGTGCAATGGAAATTACTCAGCAAGCTGGAAAGAGATCGAATCCTCATTGACGGGATGTTCCAGTTCAAGCAATGATAGCTGACAAGAAATTACATCGACTCTTACATAGGGATAACTCATGGATTGGCTTATCTCTAAAGGTATGGGATGGGGTTGTTAATAAAAGTAATTTAAATAGTCCTGTAAAGACTTTGAAATGGTGCTCCTTTGACACGAAGTTTATTTCCAATACTTTAGACAATAGATTTAAGTTATGGGCTGAAAAAGGGATTTCTGCATACTGGGTAATTATGATCAATGGCAAACTAAGAGATTTCCAGTCATTAAAAGAAAGATATGAATTACAACAAAGAGACTTTTATAGATATTTACAAGTGCGGCATTATTTTTTATCAAGAAATAAAGGGGACAGATACAATAGAAGCTCATACAAATGGTATTTTAGGGCCCTTCTACTCAGCTTGTGATTTTCACTGTGCAAAAATTGTGTCAAAATTCTATAATGCCTTTTTGGTCTGTAAAATGGAGTCCTTGCAGTATATTAAAGAAAAATGGAAACAGGAGAGTAATCTACATATGGATGGATCTACATATGAGGCTATATGGGAAAAAATTGTATTACTCAATGGGAATCAACTCTATCTAATAACTGGAGAGACAATGTGGTGAACTAAATGCTAACCACTACAATATTTTTGGGGGAAAAAAAGAACATGACACGACATGCTAAATCTTTACATTTCTTTTAAAATGTACATTAATCAGTTTTGTGTTTGATTCTGCAGTTTCAATACAGGACAGTACAACATTAGTAACTTGAATAGTGTTGCCACAATTTTGGCCACTAGTGTAATGTTATATAAGTTTTATTGTATAAAAACATACCTTCATCAACTAACCGAGTTTAGTGTCTGAAGTGAAGAAAAGTGATTATGTGTGGTGAATTGGTGCAAGACTTCCTACTTTCCTACGTCATTAAACTCACTGAAGCCAGAGTCTTTGCAGCTTTGATTTTGAGGGGACTTGGAGGTTGGGTAGCCAAAGACATTTTAAACAACAAACTGTAGACGTAAGAACTGACACTCGAGTGTGACTGACAAACACTGGTAACTTAAGTAGGTTTATTTTCACACACTATTTTCCCACCATGTCCACCGTTTTTTGAGTGAAAATGACACCTTCTGGTTCCCCAGGGTATAATGGAAGTGATCGGATTTCACGAAGGAGAGTGAACGCTCTGTGCAGCAAAGGTCTTGTCTGAATAGAAATGACTCTCCTTCAGAGCCGTAGAAACGTCTAGATGGGGAAGAATCAGAGGCTGTACTTGAGAAAGACAAAAAGAGGATGAGAAATGGAAAAGACCTATTTCTGCAAATTCCATTCATGTCAGTTTCACTGTTTTGCTTCAACAGAGACGTGCAGCTTTGATTTGATTATTGTTTAGTGGGTGATAAGACTATATGGGGTTAAAATGCGGGGTCTCTTCCAAATAGAGAAATCTGGAACCTGGACAGAAATGTGATGCTCAGTACTGGACTGTCAATGAAAGCTTTGACACCAAGAAGAACTCTCTCCTGGTGAGTAGTTATAAACATGCATAATCATTTAGTTTAATTGTACACTTTTAAAATCACATAGTATCTTCTGTGTGAAAGTTTAAATAATATTATTAAATGTACAATATCCTCTATTTCGTGCTGGTTGCTTACTATGCTTGTCAATCTACTTACATCTCTTACTTTTTCCTAAGTGCTGTAGATGTGTGATTTCTAAGGGCTGTTTGCTTTGCTTTGTTATAGGCGTTTGTTGGATCGAATGGTTTGGGATGGCAGAAAGTTTGCTGGTCTTGTTGTTGCTGCTTCTTCCAAATCTTGGGCTCGTGTCAGACTCGCAAGGAACGTACTCACTGCCGGGTAAGGAAAAGGAACCCTTCAGATGAAATTGTGAAACTGATAGACAGAATAATGTCATTGTGTTATGAAATTTTCATTTTTGTTAATGCATTAAGTACAATCCAAATCCAAATGTTGTGTTTATTATTCAAGCATATATGATATATCTAATTCTTTATTTGTAAAGAATTGCCCCATTTGGTGAAAAAAGCCCTGGTATGTACATTTTTCTTGTAGTCTACTTTAAGCATTTTTTCATACAGAGAAGGTGTGTTGACATATTTATTACAGTTAGGATTCTACAATGTCTCTCTTTTAGGATGAATTCTTGACCAGCAGATACCTTCATGGTACTTTTTTTCAGTCATTTTTCTTAATATTGCTTATAGTGAACTTCAGGCTTTATAAATACTGAGTCTCTTCAAATTTTAAATGTTTTTATAGAGATATTGACATTCATCTTTATCATTTGAATACCCTGTATCCTAAAGGATTGTTTCTGGGGTTTTTTGCAGCTCTGGTTGACGCATTTCTCTTTGCGAGGTAAAGCAGATTTCCGCCTGGTATTTAATGTAGTAAAGTGCCGGCCCCTTAACTGACATGTAATGTCAGGGTTGCTTTTCATTTGAACTGTGAGTTGCTGCTTGTCTCCCTGCACTGTACTGTTTGCCCTGGTTCCTGAGTTGTGCCCCCCCCCTTTCTAGCACCCAGCAGCCATGGAACCCCACAGATGCACTGGTGTACCTACTCCGCAGAAACGCCTCCCTCGGCATAGACCGCGTTAAAGTAAGAGGGTCCCCTCCTTAGTCAATATGCCAGACTGTCTTGTCTGTTTTCTGTTCTTAAATGACACATTTCATCCACAGGTTCCCCGCATGTCTTTAAGTAATGTTAGTTCTATGTATCTCCAGGAAGAACCTCGCGGGTATAACATAGAACTTGCATGCTGTGTTACTTTCCAGGACATACTGACTGATTACCAACGCTCTCTGATCCAAGACCCCCAGCTTCTTATCACAGACATGGCCTCTTTGAGCATTGTGCAGTTCACAACCCTGCTCCGGCTGTTCTTCAGTGGGAGGACGGAGCAGGTGTGCCTCACCCTGCCATCTCTCTCACCGCATTGTGAACGTGAGCGCCAGAACTTGACGTAAACATCGGGACAAGTCAACTGTGTGCCTGACAGTCAATAGTGCTGGCACCATACTTAATGATGTATAAACCAGTGTTTCTCAATCCAGTCCTTATGGACCCCCAGAACCGGCCCACGTTTTTGCTCCCTCCCAGCTCCTGATTGGCTGATACCTCTAATCCTGGACCCCCAGCTGCTTATCTTAGTCATGGTCTTTGAGTTTGGTGCAGTTTACAGCCCTGCTTTGGCTGTTCTGCAGTGGGAGGAATGCAGGGAGCTGGGAGAGAGCAAAAACATGGTCTGTCTCGGGGTCGCCAATGACCGGGTTGAAAAGTAGATTAACCCCAATGCTTCATGCTGTTTTTAGGCTGTTTTTAATTTTTCTGATGAACTTCCATTATACTTGTATGCTGCACCGTTTTCGCAGACTGTGCTGATGGAGGTGGACTTTGAAGTGATGAGGGCGTCTCTGGAGCGCAGTCCGGGGGGGAATCGCTCCCTATTTGCTGTGGCCAGGGAGAAGTGCTTGTCCTTGCTGAGGGAGGGGCACTGCGTGGACTTTATGGGAGCTTTGCTCAGCCTCTCCAACGGGGAGTTTGTCCAGGAGGACTTCGTCACCGACATCCCCACAAACCTGTCAGACGACATCTTCCGAAACCTGTGAGTAACCAGCACAAGTGATAATTAAATGCAAAATATAAGAATGTTACTGATGATCTTTTTAGTAAGATCACTCACATTACATAAGTAGCAATGGTGTCACTGAATCTCTTTACGTTCTTTCTGCTTTTAATTCAGGCATTACAAATTATAAAATGTTGCTGAATATGCCTAGTGTAATAATGAAGCACAGTGCATTGTGGGAGTTGCAGTATTGTCCTCTCCTTAAACTCCGTGCAGGACTGCAGTGTTTAAGGACCTGTACGACATATTCTCAGTCACCACTCAAAGAGCCATTTACAAGTGGATAGCACTGGGATTCCAGATGACCTCAAAATCTATCTGTAATGTTCTTTCCATTTTTCTCTAATATGCTTGCTTAGTTTAGTAGATTA
Organism: Paramormyrops kingsleyae; assembly: GCF_048594095.1. Taxonomy (NCBI): domain Eukaryota; kingdom Metazoa; phylum Chordata; class Actinopteri; order Osteoglossiformes; family Mormyridae; genus Paramormyrops; species Paramormyrops kingsleyae. The sequence goes on along the minus strand of NC_132801.1, from coordinate 18,705,841 downwards.
TTACGTACTTCATATCGTCATACAGTGGCTGTTCATGCAATCACAACATACATTTGTACCTAATGGTGGAAAATATCCGTTTTTAAAAACCACTAAAAGATGTATCAATAATGTTATAGTAAGAAAGGAATTACATGGAATTGCAGGTAAAAAAAAATACCATAGTATACCATGAACCATCTGAGATTTTGTAGAAGAAATCAGTGATATATAAAGCAATTAACACAATCAAAACATATAGCACCACTGAAACATCCCTAGTTTTGTTCTTCAGCATGAATTTGAATGCATGTTTCATTCAGCCACTTTTAATCTGCTCTACCTCAGCCAATCCCACCACCTGGATGACAGCAGAAAACCTGTGGTTTCTGGGGAGATATATGGTTCACCTTCCTGTGCATCATATTCTAAGGATCAGCCTAAGTGAGGTGAGGTGACTTGGAAATGGATGCACAAATATGCAGAGACTTAAACACCAGCACGCTGTATGAGATAGGAAGCCATCTGACCTGCAGTCGTCCACTACGTCTCTCAGATGCGGATCTTCATTCACTATGACAATGCCACCAAGCAGCTGGACTGCGTGTATGACATCAGACCTGACGCCGGCAAAGCCTTCCTCCACAGGATTAACGGCTCCGGGTTTGACATGGCCAATGTCTCCATTGCATACAGGTCAGATTCCAGGAGTCACACCCTCCGCTTCCTATTTCAGCTACAGGCAGGCAGTAATCCACAGCTGTTGCTCTTTCACTCAAGTTCATCAAAAAGCAAAACATTGTTTATTTTGAAAAATGAGAGTTGTTTTTTTTTTTTACCTTTATGATAGGTATGTCATATTCTCCAAAAAAACAAGATATACGGAGGAAAAGATGAACACTGAATGGCGAAAGGTCAAAACACTGAATTATCAAAACTGAATTATCAAAATTCATTTGACAATAAGTTACCTTGTATCTAGGGGCATGTAAAACACTGATTCAGTATTCTGGATGTCTGCTTTAGATAATGTAAGTAATAAAAATTGGTGCACTTTATGATTTTTTCCCCCATCATTTCATATATTTAGGCTGTATGTTCGTGTGTCCATCTTGACAAGAAGAGGTTCCTCCCCTTCATCTCCTCAGCATACACTGGTACAATAGCAGATGTGCTTTGCTCTTGATGTCACCAGTGTGACCTTGTATGGTCTTATGTTCCCATGCAGGCTGGGACTGCTGGTGTGTTTCTATGACAACCTCCTTCTGCTGGATGCCAATGACGCTCGCATATTGCTGCACCAGCTGATGAAGTGCAACCAGCTACGAGGGAGCCTGACCGAGGTCCAGAAGGTGAAGGCCTCCAGGAACCTGGGTTTGGCCGATAGTTCACACTGCTTGGATGAGTGCTTGGCAGTTTTTGGTGGAGATAAACCTATCCATGATTTCTTTTGCCAAAGATACAATATTTGAGTATCAGTATAATGTTTAGGTCTCAGTCACAATCTCCATTCCCCTGGATAAGAACCATTAAGCATTAAGTCTTGTTTTACTGTCAAACTCTCCCCCTCACTGCGCCTCATGACTTTGCCTCCACTTCTTCAGCTTAAGTCTCAGCTCCTTTCCATCGTGATCCGGAACCAGACCCTGAACGAGCTGCTGGGCTCAGTGTCGGACGCAGCCGTGGGCCTGACGCCCGGCCAGCTGGAGTCCCTGTCGGCCTCGGCGGTCCGCAGCTCCATGGCAGTCCTGCAGCAAGTGTCAGGCTGGACACGCAGCCAGACCACCATACTCGTTAACAAGTACATGGGGTCCAGCAAGGTGAACCACTTCTACAGCTCCGTTATTAAGGCACATTTGCCTGTGTTTGCTATTCCCATTTACCTCAGTAGGTTTATGGCTGAAATGGCCATCCACCTCTCCATCGTCTATCCTTCAGTTACCTACTAAAAGTGGGATGTAAGATTCTTCAAGCTCCTTCTCTTTGGAAGAAATGAACTAGTAATTTTGTGGGTGATTGTCTGTGTAAACATATTAACTAACATGTTAACGCTGCCTTTGTATGTAATACGTATGTTATCTTTTAGCGTCCTGGAACGTTTGTACATAGATATGGATTTAGGCAGGATGTGGGACCATGTCCCAGTGTCCACAGAGTGCTAAATACCAGGCTCAAACGAGCTGCATGGCCCAGAATACCCATAATGCTTCTGTCTTCAGTGAACACAGTGATGTTTTTCTCCGGAAGTGAAATTTTGTGGCCGAGCTTTATTTGTTTGTTAATTCCTTTGTGTCTGTTTCGCACTGCAGGTATTAACCTTCAGAAATATCAGTGAGCTCGGCTCTCTCATTTCTGGGGTGGATGCCAACCTCTTCTACAGCGTCAGCACAGAAGAGCTGGCACAAGCGATGGAAGCCACACTCCTTCTCCACATGACACAACTCAGTCCCACACAGCAGCACATAATTATCAGTCAGGTACCAACATGGCATCCATAAAAAACTAGGATATCATTTACTACCATACACCCTGCTAATAATTCCTAATGCATAAAATAATGGGAAAATGGACCGTCCCTTTTGCAGAACGACTTCTTTCGGGGGGGGGGGGGGGGGGGGATTGTAGAAGTGGTGTGTGTATGTGGCTTTTATTAACCATGTTGGGTGGTAGCAGATGCTGAGATCAGAGGATGTTGAGATGGTGGCGAGGAAGCTTCCGTGTGAGTTGTTCACTCAGGTGCCCCTCGCCACCCTGCTTCGTGCGCCCAGTCTTTGGGGCATTTCTGTGGGGGACAAGCAGCTCACATGCAGCCAGGTAAGATGGGACCGAAGAAGTGATGGTACTGGGCCGTGTCACTTGAACCAAACTAAGACAGACAGGCTCTAGATTCAGCCTGCTTCAGGTGCCCAGTTTTGGGAGCCTTTCGTTGGAGGAAGAGATGCTCACATGTAGCCAAGTACAGGAATGTATGCTAGGCTAAAGACTGGGACTGAAGGCATCGGGCAGCTTCATTTGAGCCAGAGTATTGAAGAGAAGTTCCAAATTCAGCCTATGCTGCATACATAGCTGTGCTTTCTGTCTTTCGGGTTCAGGCTTCCTTCTTATACAACTTTCTCTCAAGGACGACTCCCACTGCTACCTTGATAAGGTAAGAGGCAGACGCTGTATCCAAAATATCTGCTGTGTCCCTTATATCTGCTGTGTCCGCTGTATCTGCTGTATCTAAAATATCCACTGTATCTGCTGGATCCACTGTATCCACTGTATCTGCTGTGTCCGCTGTATCTGCTGTATCTAAAATATCCACTGTATCTGCTGGATCCACTGTATCCACTATATCAGCTGTGCCACTGTATCTGCTGTGTCCGCTATATCTGCTGGATCCACTGTATCCACTGTATCTGCTGTGTCCGCTGTATCTGCTGTATCTAAAATATCCACTGTATCTGCTGGATCCACTGTATCCACTATATCTGCTGTGTCCGCTGTATCTGCTGTATCTAAAATATCCACTGTATCTGCTGGATCCACTGTATCCACTATATCTGCTGTGTCCGCTGTATCTGCTGTATCTAAAATATCCACTGTATCTGCTGGATCCACTGTATCCACTATATCTGCTGTGCCCACTGTATCTGCTGTGTCCGCTATATCTGCTGTATCTGCTCCCTCTTTATCCAGCTTCTCAGTCAGTGTTGATAGCTGAGAGAAGAGTCTATCCCATCACCCTCCTGCATCTGTCTCACTCTCTTTTCCCAGCATGGGGCAGCTGATGAAAGGCATCACCTGTCATGACATACAAAGGATGAGTGACGCTTTCCTCGTGCAAAACTTCCATGACTTTGAAAAGAACTTCCATCTCCTTTCTCCTTTCCAGGTATTTCTGAAGGAAGTAGTGATATGTGTGTAAAATAACCTCATAAAACCACAATCAAAAGTAACCACACAGCAGCTCCGCTTTGGACGGGTGGGGTGTAGCCGGGAGGAAGTCTGGAGATTACCAATAACCTATCTTCTGTGTCAGATGACCTGCCTGGCCTGGAGATATTTGGAAGTTCCAGATTCACCCGTCTCACTCATCCCACCAATTCTCCTGTCAGTGCTACCGTGAGTGGTCTGTTTACCATTTTGCTCTGCTGAAGCTTTCAGCGGTAGATGATGCATTAAAAAGACACATCACAGTTGTTTAGAGCAGTGTTTCCCAATCCGCTCCTCGGAGAACCACAGTCAGTCCATGTTTTTGCTCCCTCCGAGCTCCCTGTCAAACAGTCCACAAAAACACAGACCGTCTGTGGGTCCCTGAGGACCAACTTAGGAAACACTGGTTTAGAGACATAGACCAAGGAGCCAATAACACACAAATTCAATGTATATGACTGAAGGGACAACTGGTGTCCATGATCCAACCACAGTCATGTTACCACCTCTGATTTTAACCTGATTTTTAATGAATCGGCCAAAGCCTTTTAATGAGACACTTAGGATTACTACATTGTATAGCAATGGAAATAAGTGCAAGTACAGTGTGCTATTTATCAGATGTGTGTTCTGTCTTATCAGCACACATATGAGGTGATGAATTCATCTCCAACTGCATGACATTAGGATGACACAACTTAAGCAATAATAATAAATTTGATAATCATCATCATCAAGGTCTAAAAACAAGTGACAGTAGCTTTTCGCCCTGTTAATTGTGATGTCACACTCATCTTAAATGCTGGGAACTGAAAAATGGTGCCAGTGAAACAAGCTGCATGTAAAGTGGACAGAAACCACACTCCTGTGTACGATGGTGCTGGTGTCCCTACTGCAGGCTGCACTATTTAAGTGGGATGCCAGAATCCTACTGCAAAGACTTCCAGGGTGCTCTGGGGCGGCTGGATCTCAGCTTAGTGTCTCCATGTGCTGTAAAGAGAGAGGCCGTCATCAAGAAGGTGCTGCACTGTCTGGTGAGTTATTTTGCCTTGATGTAGTTTTAAAAAAATGAAATGACATTATTTCCAATTTGCACAAGTAGAAGTACACAGGAATATTTCTTTTCACATGTCCCATCTTGCTCTCCTTTGAGACATACGAACATATATACAGTTGAGAATGAAGCTTTGTTCAGCCATTTATCGGAGTTCCCTGGAACATTTCATATGATCCATCTATCCATCTACAAACAATTATTAGCGAGATTTACATAGTCAAGATAGGTGTATGTCACATAGCAATATTTTTATTTTAAGATGCAATAGTAAAGATTATGTGTAAAATGAAACTGGTTTGGACATCCCGTGGGTGGGGGGGAAGTCCAGGCCAGTGTTTCTCGTGGATCTGCTCCACATCTCTCCTGGCGCAGATCCTGCAGTTGTGCTGCTCCAAAACGCATGGGTCTGATGTAAGTGTACTGTTGCAGAATGAGGGCATCCGTGATGAGTACGCCGTGGACGTGCTTGGCACGCTGCTGTGCCACTTACCCCCCACCGCCCTCCGTGCCCACCTCTCCCTGGCTGCCCTGCCCGCTGCTCTCCAGTACCTCCGGAGGTGTGCCCACCTCACTGCCGACCAGAGGGCTGCAATCAGAGGAAAGCTGGTGCAGTTGTATGGGTAGGAGCCCAACTGGCAGCCCCAGTGCATGCACTGCACAGTTATCCCAACTGCAATACACACATCTTGGGCCCTTATCTGCCTGGGGGAGCCTTCAGCCCTCTCCTGCCTCGCCCTGGATTGATAAGCAGATGGACTTCCTACTATTTATTCATAGTATATTTCATGAGAATGTTGAGGCATGAAAGCTTGGAGTATTCTTGTTAAGTTTGTACATATCTCATGCATCCATGTCCATTAATCATCTCTCTTTTTCATTGGTGGGGTGGCAAAGTCACCCAGTAGAGTGGAGCACTGAACTTCTCCAGGACCTGGGGCCGCTAGTCACCCTGATGTCCAGGGAAGATATCCTGATCTTGGGGAAAAAGGTTTGCTTCCGCATCATTTCCTCACTTCATTACGATACTTATAATGGATGAGTCATACAGTATATCTGTTTGTGATTTAGTTATGTCAGAATGTTTGGTGTTTTGTAATGGTAATGCAGTTGTTTACTTCATTTTAGTATGCATGCATATCTGTAATTTATCACTTATTATCTGGTGAGTTTTACTTTGATTTAAAATTATAACATGCTTATTGTTCACGGTGATGAAACACAAGATGCAGTCTTCGGCCTAATTCTGAGGTTCAATCACAGTTGGTTGCTTTGTACTCCTTGTAAGTATCCAGAGGAAGTTCTACATTTGGCAGTGCAGTCTGAGAAAACACATCTGCCAGAAGACTTTCTTCTTGCTGTTTTTGAGTTGGTGGTTGGACCCAGAGATACACCAAGCTCTGAGTCTGGTGAGCTATTGCCTAATGAAATTCACAGCGTGAAAAGACACTCCAAATCATCTCTCTATCTAGCTGTCTAGCTGTCTATCTGTCAGGGGGGGGGGGGGGGGGGGCGGGGTGTGGCTCAGCAGGTTAATATGCCATGCCAATTTATCAGAGGGTTGCCGAAATCCCAAGGATGGAAAAATGACTTCATTGTTGGGTCACTGAGGAAGCCCCTTAACCCCAAATTGGTCCAGGGACAGTCTAACTCCACTTCATCAAAAAACATGTATATGCTGCTTTAGACAAAAATGTCTGATGATTAAATAAAAGGTCTCCATTCTCAAACAGGTTTCTTAAAAATTCTGTCAAGGTATACAAATTACATGTCATTTAATAACTTGTTTATGCATGATTTGTCTGTAAAACAAGAACACTAACATTCCACAAACATCAATAAAAAGAATGATGTTATGTATAATCAATAACACTCAGTATATTCAAATGGTGAAATTAAAGTTCGTATTTACAAAGGCTCATTTTTAGACAAGCAATCAAAATAAAACACTAATTGTCTAAATAAAGAGTATTCCTAAACACACAGGTATATTTGGTTTCGTTATAGGGTCATTACCCTGTTTCATTTTATGACTTGTCTACAGTGAAACTGTGTTTCCAGTTGTCTGCATTTACAGATCTTATCCTGAAGCCATTTACTGCTTTTCCATCACCCAGACTGCATGTTCGTCAGCGCGCCCTCGGCAGACGATATCCGTAAGCTGTCAGAGGCTAACGTCTACTGGTCTGCCATGGAGCTGCGATGCATCAGCTCTGAGACCTTCACAGAGACTGTGGAATTGCTGGGGTCAGTCAAGGGTTTCGATCTGCTTCAAATTAGGGCCCTCAAGTCCCTTGCTGAACAGGTTTGTGTTCGGGCCTAATTTCATGATTCTACTGAAACAAGGAAAACCAGACCACTAGCACTATGAAACTCAAGCACAAGTTAATCTTACTCTCTGTCAGACCTGGGGTCCTGTGTCCACCTGGAAAAACTACCATGTGGTTTCTCTGGGTTCCATTGCTGTGTCCTTAACTGAAGAGGACATTAAGCAGATGGATCTCAGTTCCATTGATACTTTGACTGCCCTTAGTCAGCAAAGCAAATGGACAGTGAAACAGGTAATGTCATTCATACTCACTGACAGCACGTCCATCAGGTAACAAATCTTTCATTCTTTAAACTGTCCTGAGCACCATTGCACGTGAATGTGCTCAAAATAAATACAAAACATAGCATTGATTAGCCTATTGTGTGCCTGGAGCCTGACATACGCTGATCCTGACTCTCATCCTGCTTCTGATCCTGTTTCTCACCCCAAAGATGAGCAGCCTGCTCTATCGCTTTCTGGAGTGTTCTAATCTCACTCTAGGGGAGCTGCGTGGCTCGGACTTAACTGGACTCAGCCTATTTCTATGTGGAGTGCAGCCCACTCAGGCCCACCTGATCAACCCTGAAGCCTACAGGTAACAAGGCGGTAGGGTAGTTTATATTGACATATTTCACATATTTACACTTTTGTCCAAAATGGTGTTCAAGTCAGGCAAATACCACACAGCAAACACACATACTGTGAGGGAGTCAGCCAGGCATAAGTGCAGTCTGGCTGAGCTTCCAATGATGGCCCAGGTACAAGTGTAAGCAGTACTGGAGCAGGAGCTACAGAATGACTTAGGTATGGTGTGTGGCTCAGTGGGCTTAGCTTCTGTGTTGAGATCAGAAAGTATGCACTTCAAGCCTTGTCAAAATAGTCTCATCTCTTCTGGATCCATCAGCAAGACCCCTGACCCCCCCCCCCCACCAAAATGCTCCAGATATGCTGGATGTCCAGCCTGACCTTGCAATTAGACCCCACGCTTTGCTCTGAACTGTGTCTGCATGTCAGAAGGAGAGCAGGACTGGTTATGTGAAGAGAAGCATTCCAATGTACTTGTGCAAATAACAAATAATTTCACAACTTCTAATGAAGCAAGAACCTAATATGACTAATGAAGGGAACATAAAGAGACATTAGGCTAGTAGAGGAGAAAATACTTAACAGTGGAGTACAGAATGCAGCACAACAGCCTTTATATTTGACAACTGTGACATTCTAACAGCTGCATAGTCTTTTGTTTTTTGAACAGGGGGGTGGGTGGATAAAGACTGAAAGCCCGTATTATCTGCAATTTTTTGCTGGTTGACATCTTTCCAACAATCCTGTGCACACAGCAACACAGCTGCACGGATTGGCTCCCTTCTCTGCCCCCTGCCAGTGCTACGGCAGCTGAAGAGCACAGCCGAAAAAGTGTTTGGGCCAGTCAGGACATGGAATAGGTCTGTGCTGCAAGAGGTGGGCGTGGTAGCAGGTGAGAAATGCTTCTAGATACCACACTGAGCCAGAGTATGAGCAGCACAGAACAATGAAGGTCTAAAGTGCATTCAGTGGTTTATAACTAGTCTATCACCAGGAGCGCCTCTGTGAAATACTTTCGAAGATTTTCTGGATTCAAGTGTAGACATACACTGCTTAACCTCCAAGACAGACTGGGTATACTGTAAATAAATTTGTAATTTTCCTTTGTCCTTCAAAATTCTGTATGTTTATAATACAGTGTGTACTTTTGAATGCTGATTCTTTTCATTACAGCTAGTTACTGCAGTGAACATTGGCACTGGCATTACATGACAGTGTTTTCTATACAGCTGGCATGAGTACTGAAGAGATGAAGGAACTAAGCTTAGATCTAATGCCCTACTTGCAACCCCAGGCCGTCGCCGCTATTCCGCCTGAGGGGTTTTCGGTGAGTGCAGTCAGTCGGCGACTGGATGAGTAGATGAGTCGATGGGAAGTGGAACATTGGCATATACAGTACCAGCCAAAAATTTGAACACACCTACCCGTAGAAAGGTTTATTTGAACTATTCTCTATATTTTAGAATAATTATAAAGACATCAGAACTATAAAATAAAATACACAAAAATATGCACTGACCAAAAAAGTATTTTAAAAAAGTAATAATTTGTTGTATGGGGGGCAGCTCTGTGGGTTTGGAATCAGTAGGTTGCCAGTTCAAATTCCTGGGTCTTCAGAGTCATCCTACCATTGGGCCCTTGAGCATGGCCCTTAACCCCAATTTCTCCAGGAACAGGCTAACCCTACTGTCTCCTCTATACCAGTTTCATGAGGTGGGATGCTTTTCTGGCTGTCCTGAAGAAGGTCTCACATGTACTGAGCACTCATTGGCCATTTTTCCTTCACTCTCTGGCCAAACTCCTCCAAAACCATTTCTACTGTGTTTAGGTCAAGCGGTCAGGTCATGTGACGCAACACTATCACTTTCCCTTGTAGGCGACCTGACGTGTCCAAACTTTTGACTGGTACTGCAGCTCAGTTTGGCTGATGTGTTCTGATGAAACCTGCAACACACCAAGCTATTGTCGGCCATTGGTGAGAATTGATGAGAGTCGGTGCAGCACAGTTGGACACAGCTGGTCCTTCTTGACGCTGTTTTGGCCGATTGTGCTTGTTGAACCATGGTGAAGCTAGCTGGTAAAAGTGAGCTCTCTGATTTTCTATATGTCAGCCGTCACCTCTAGCCATGCTGGTGAGTTGCCGCACAAATTTTCTCAATTAATGGGAGCTGACAAGAGCTGATCATTCATCGGTCTTGGTTGGCGCTAGTTTTTTTGCCATTGGCTTGGCGTGTAGCCAGCTTAGCACTGATCACTTGACCTGTACACCTTTAACAATGCAAACTAGCTGTCTCAAAGTCAGGACAGTGGCTTTGAGGAGCCGTCATAATAAAATCCTTCGGTTTTTATCAGCCGTGATGTCCTGTGCTTCTGTCCTCCATCCTAAATTGGAAGAAGGAATCAAGAGATTATTTGATAATTGTACAGTATATGTATTAAAATGAAATACAATGAACAACAAGGAGCTGACTTTTAACATCCATGTAATATAAATACAGTTCTATTTATTTATTTACCTTTATTTAACCACGGAGACGGTTTGAGATCAAGATATTTCGCAAAAGAACCCTGGCCAAAATGGTGGCATGATAGTAGAAAACAAAGTCATAAACAGAGACAGCAAAAACATATAAAACAAAATTAAATATTAAAACAATTAAAACAGTGCATTTAAAAACAATTATATGAACCTAATTCAAGTTTTAAAACCCTTAACAACAGATTTAAACACATCCAAGGTGACAGGTGCTCGAAGTCTTAGAGTCTTTTGGAGCATATTCCATGTAACCGGAGTAGTAAACATAAAACTGGCCTCACTAAACGTGGTGCAAACTTTGGGAACTAGTAGATGCAAACAAGGGGGCAGCATGGTGGTGCAGCGGTTAGCACTGTTACCTCACACCTCTGGGAACTGGGTTCGAGTCTCTGTCTGGGTTAAATGTGTGTGGAGTTTGCATGTTGTCATCATGGGGTTTCCTCTGGGTACTCCAGTTTCCCCCAAAAAACATGTTGAGGCTAATTGGAACTACTAAATTGCCCATAGGTGTGAATGGTGTGTGAGTGTGCCCTGCAATAGGCTTCCCCCCCCTTGTGCCCGTAGCTTCCAGGATAGGCTCCAGAAGGATAAGTGGGTTGGAAAAGGGATGGATAGATGCAAACAATCACTAGAGAGTGAGGAATAGGTACCCACATTGGAAATGTCCAGGTAGACAGTCAAATAAGAAGGTAAGGAGCCAATAATGCCTTTATATACAAAAAAAAATCAATGAAGTTGCCTGGGCACTTCTAGAGAGATCCAGCCCACCTTGTCATAAGAAGAACAATGATGAATATCATATTTGCACTATGTAATAAACCTTAAAGTAGCATGATAATTAGAATTTATCATACATAGTGAAGACACAGGGGCACTCCTATACAGGATGTCCCCATAGTCCCAGATCTGCAAAAATGTGGCAGCACCCAGCTTTTTTCTGGCCACGAAAGAAAAACAAGCCCTAAGCCTTATTTTTTTGTCTCGGTCATATGTTCTTTATAATTTAAATTATCGTCCATCAAAATACCTAGATATTTAAAATAATGAATAAATTCAATATAAAAACCGTTTAAGGTCACGATGAAAGTTGGAGTTAGCGTACTAACCTTTGCCAATTTCATTTTAGAAGCGTTTAAGACCAATTTCAATTGATACATCTTTAGCTAAAATTCTTTTTGCAATATTTCCCCAGTCTTGCTCAGTGTAGATTCATATCAATAAATTACAGTGTCATCAGCATAGCAATGGCCACCTGCATCCGTCAAATTATCTTCCATATTATTTAATGGAATTGTGAAAAGAAGAGGACCCAATACTGAGCCCTGCGGCACCCCCTTGAGGAGGGTTAAAACATCTGACTGATGGTCACCAAACTTCATACACTGAGTTCTATCTAACAAATAATTACTAATCCAGGTAACTACTGTAGTTGTAGATATTAAAGTATCATCGTCATGTTTGAGAAGTTTGACGTTTGAGTGAACTGGTTATTACAGTCCATATGTCAAATCCCTTCAACAGCAACTCTCTAAGGAGCAACTACAGAGCCTGGGCCCGGGAAATGCTCTGGCAGTGACATCATCGCAGGCTGCTCAGTTGAGTGACGAGCAGCTTCAAGGCCTGCAAGCAGCCAGGGAAGGCTTGAGAGAAGGTCTTTCCAGCCAAGTCCACCCTACTGTCTTTTCCAGTCTTCAGACAGGCACTGTTAGCGCTGGTATTCTTTTTTTTATTCTAACTTCTATCCATCTTCCAACCAATTATTCTGGATAGAGTTGGGGGGAGGGGGGCTGCAGTCTTTTGCAGGCAGGGTTATACCCTGAATAAGATGCTACTCCATCATAGGGCACATACATACACATACTCACCTTGGGAGTCGTTAGGTCTGATCAGCCACTAGTATTTTAGCCCCGACGCCAACCTTCCTTAAAAAGCAAAAAAAGTCAATCCCCAGGTAAACTTGACTTAGCCCCCTGATCTTTTCAACAGCTAGAAACTCACCTGATACTCACACACAACAGTGTGTTGATGTGTTTTTTTTAACCAAAGAAACCCATGTGATGCAGGAAAAATGTGCAAACTCCACACACACAAAGTCGGTGTGGAATTTGAACCCCCAGGAGGTGTGAGGCAATATCGAGTCACCGTCCCACCCTCCATGCAGTTTCACTTACCAGGATGTGTTTTATTTGTAGTTTTTTTGGCAGGGGGTTGATAAGGGGATGAGTTTAATACTGTGGTATTTACATTCAATATTTTTCTTGGATACAATTGTACTAATTATAATATTGTGTTTTCTGTCTTATCTGCACTACATGTGTTTTTTTCTTATTCTACCTAAAAAAATCAGAGACAGCTTGTCACGTTTGGTGATCTTCTTTGTATCCATTATGTTCTGTTGGCAGGTATCCATCTCCATCTCAACAGCGGCTGGTGGATTTGGGCCCTCTGTACATCTTTGACAGGAAATTGGCAAAATTAGTGCCGATCAAAGGGCATATATTTGTGTCCAGTTACATGAGACATTTTACTGTGAGATTCAGATGTGGAAAGTATTATGTTAGTATGCTAAAAGATTGAATACTGAAATGCATTCTCATTAATATATCAGTAATTATAACCGTTATAGTATGTACATACAGCCCAGTAGCAGGAAAACAAGTTTCATGCTGATAGTGAGATGGATTTTGCTTTTTTCAGTTTTGTCAATTCTGTAATTCCAGTCTAATTCCATCGACGATGAATATACAAAATACCCATACTTTAAAAAAGGCTTAACTTCCATTACTATAATGTTGATCCATTTTTATTTTTGTGAATGATTGCTTGTACAAATACCTGTTTAATTACAACAGGATTATTTTGTGAAAGTGGGAAACTCTTTCCAGTTATACATATTGCTTTAGGTTTAGGTAGAAAAGTATAGTCACTAATTTAAAATATTTTATAATAAAATATTTGTATCCTATTTTCTTTTTCTCATATTTAGTATTAATGTATGTATGTTGTGTGCTGTCACTGTTGAAAACCTGGGGAATCCGTTCGTACATGTACTATGATTGTTTTATAGGGCTAAAATATGAATAAATATATGTTTGCTTTTGTACAAGCATCCTGCTCTACAGATTCAGCACATCTCAAGCAGCATCGGACTAAAAGATGGCGTAGTGAATAGGATTATTTTCTTGAGCAAAATAATTGTTTCTGGCTCATACCAAGAAATGGTATGTAATAGTAAAAGAGTAGAAAAATGTGTATGTTCCATGTTATGCTGCCAAAAAAGCACAACAATCGTAGAAAGTTAGGTTTTATTCGATGTTATTCATTGAACAGTTAGCATAGATTGTTAACTTTATACGAAAGGACAAAAGTAGCTTGGTGCTCTTCGGTAACTCTATGGATGGATACTGTGAATCTCACTCTGTTGAAGCCACCACATTCTTTGCTGAACTGTGCTATATGTTGGTATCGTATGTAGTGTCCTACAGAACTGGGTATAAGATATTCTAAAATTAAATGCAGTATCACCATTGTCCAAACTAAATCCAAAGAGAATCCGGTGGGAAGCTGAGCGCGGCGCTGTACTGCCGCGTCACCGTGCACTTAAAGGGATACGGCACTGTGCGATGACCAAGGAGCAAGCAGTGCTCTTCGGGGTCTCTGAACTACTGCGAGTCAAAGTAACAATTTTTGTCAGGGAATAAGAAAACTGCACGTGTTAGTGTTTGCAGCCCTATTAATACATCGGTTCTTTTACTTTATACAGCGATATCGAGCACAACGTACATATTAACAGGTTACAATTTGGTATGACTGATGGACACTAAGGTGCAAAATCTGATATTCTATTTCATCCATCTATCCAGTATTCGCAGATAAAGCGTGACCGTTAAGTACCGTAATCTAAGCTTTCAGACACTGGCGTGCATGGTTGTCTCAAGAAAACTGCAGCATCAAAATACGTCCTAGTCAGACCAATTACCATTTAAACAAACGCGTATTTTAAGATGTTTGAGATGTTTTGCAATTCTGTTTTGCTGCTCCATGCCCATATTTCCTTAACTGAAGCCTTTAGTGGACATAACGCCCCGGGGGGCTTCTAAACGACGCTTAATTTCAAACGCCAACCATTATAATAAATCTCGGCAAAGTACTAAAACGCCACCCATATATTACTGAGGGCCAGGCCCGCGGGCCGCTGCCTTTAAGGGGCGTGCCCGGTCGCGCTCGCACCGCCGTTTTCCCAGCCTGCTTTGTGCGCTAATATTTTTGGCCACGTACCCGGGCCACGTCGCGCTCTACTCGCCATTTTTCTGCTCGGCTGGGAGAAAGCGGCGATTACTTGGAGGTAGCTGGTGGACACGGCTCACACTTGTGAGTTCCAGGGCAGTGAGACGTCAGAGAAAGCCGACGGAGACGCCCTTGAGGCCACGCTCTTTGAATAAAATATTAAGATAAAAACGAGCACCCGGCCTCTGCACTGGTCAGCAGAAGTATGAACATTTTTAGGCTCACCGGGGATCTGTCTCATTTAGCAGCCATTATCATTCTGCTGCTCAAAATATGGAAAACCAGGTCTTGTGCCGGTAGGTTCACTTGTTAATTTGCCACCTGACGTGATGTCTTATGCAATGTTGCTAGTTAGCGGCGGCTGCCTTGCTTAAACTTGGCGTGGGCAGCTGCAGCTAGGCCTGTACCGGAATCATGCATGTCGGTGTAGTTATAATCTGTGTAGTTGGAATTACTGGTAATTCACTATGCACTAATGTGGATTTATACGTCTCCACGTATTCCTCTTAGGTTTTTTAGGTGTCGTTAGCATTGTGGTGAGGCTTTAAAACACGTATATAAGTACCTGTCAGCTCATAGAGTTCATTGGTACGCTGACTGATAGTTAAAACGACCCGTTGGAAGAAGAATCCGACGAACCAAAGTTCGCCTCTATGTGGACATTAACTTGGGTGATAGGAGCGATAGGAATGAACGTCTGGGCAGCAGTTTGCAGAGCTCGCAGCTGCGTGCATTGTAAAAGTAAAGTCTGCTAATTCATTCAGCAGGACTGGATAATTAATGCTGGGTTTTGGCTTCTGCATAATTTTTATTGGTAAAGTTTTAAAAAGTAGTTCTTCAGCTGACGGCTGTCTTAGTCTGCCTGACCTTTGACGTGGCATGTTGGATCAAGAAAGGCGGACCACTATTAATGGAATTAAGCGTTTTGAATAAAGTATTATCACTTAAAATAAATCATTCTTCTGAAATGTTGAGCATTTCTGTATTTCACATTTTTATTATTCTGCCAATGTTGTGTCTGGAGCGCTAGGCTGACTACTTTGTGATGTGCCATGGTGAAATGCAGTCTAGCCCTGTAACTACAGCAGTAAAAATACGGCCACTGGTCTTTTTGGGTTATTGGCTTGTCCAGAAAGACTCCTTACTTGTGCAAAATCAGTGTAGGCAACAGGTGATGCAAATCGTTCAAAATGTTCCAGAGTTTAACTTTCTTTTTCTGTAGCCTGCAAAGGTTTAAAACTTATTGGCTCTCGACTTTTGATCGTGTGGAATGAGTGGGAAATCATTGATTTTGTTGGTTTTATTCATTCATTTTTCACCAGAGCACACATTTATTGCGGTGCTGTATTTAGCCATCCTGCTTATTGCTGTTTTGTGCTATTAATGATGAGAAATGTCAGCGTTCTGTCACTAGTAGTTTTTGTGGCTTAGGCTGGTCGCTTGTCAAATGTGTTCTTATTTGAAGGCCTGGTCATAGGCCTGTTTTGGCTACCTTTCAGCTGCCCTACTCTTATCTAAGCCACAGGATGCAGTTGGTTACTTTGAGCTTGCTCGCAAAGTTTGGCTAGGGATGGGCTGCTTGAGGTTTTATTCTTGGCATCTAGAGGCATTAGAGAGATGTGGCTGGGCTGTTAGTTAAAGATGTAGCCTGCTACCCATGTTAGCATACAGATGGCAGATTCACTGGTTTCTGCCTCTGTGAGCAAATTTGATCTTATAAAGTTGTGCTTAAAGAGGTAGTGAGGTGTATTGTGGAATAAGGCTTGTAAGTAGCAACTGTGTAGCAGGGTTTCATTCTAGAACTTGGTTGTCTGATGAATAGGTGCAGGCTGGTGTAAGACTTTTATAGCTCAGAAGCTTTGTTCAATGCAAAGTTTAAGGTGAAATGCAAAATAATTTGCACTCAAGTTAGACAAGTATCATGTGATTCAGCTGGTCGTTCTCTTCTGTTTTTGTATTTGTAATAAGCAGATTATTTAGGTCTGTTTTGACAATGATGTTTAAAATTCGGCTAAATGCAATTTTTTCCACCCCACTCTTAATACCATGGCTTATTTTAACACCGCAGGTTCTTCTCTCTCTCGACAGGTATTTCTGGGAAAAGCCAGATTCTTTTTGCCTTGGTCTTCACCACCCGTTATCTGGATCTCTTGACATCTTTCATTTCGCTCTACAACACTGTCATGAAGGTGTGTATGTTGTATTTGAACCTGAGCTTTATATTTCATACAGTTTAACTTTATTCAGCATGTATCACGCCAGCAGCTGCTGTTTTTAATGCCCAGTTTGCCAGGGACTGCATAGTCAAGGAGAATGTGGCTGTGGTTTGGGTAATGATCCCCAGAAACTCACTGTTTTATAAACTGTTTTGGATGTTTGTTTAGTGAAGCTTTTTAAAATATTAATGTAAATATAATAACTTCTGAAAACAACTTGAATCTCTGCAGTAATCTAAGATTTTGTTTTGTAATGGGCATCAGTTGTATAATGCCTGCATTATAGGCTCCAACACAATGATAATCTCTCATCCCCATGGAGTTAATTTTTGAAATAAGGTATAGGTGCTCTGAGTGTTTTCTTTGTGTTGGTGTTTGATCAGTGTAAATCTATACTCATGGGTTATTCACCATTTTAGTCTACAAGCTGAGATCATTAGTAAAACTCATCAGAAAAATATGCAGGCTTGGATCACAGACAATTGAGATTAATTTAATCGTCGCCTTTTCATTCCGCATTTCAGGTCATTTACATTGGTTGCGCATATGCCACGGTTTACTTGATCTACGTCAAGTTCAAGGCCACCTACGATGGTAACCATGACACCTTCAGAGTGGAGTTTCTGGTGGTCCCAGTTGGGGGTCTTTCTTTCTTGGTCAACCATGACTTCTCTCCTCTTGAGGTAAAGTGACACAAATAAAGTTTATAAGTATAATGATGACGATTACGTTAAACATTATTGCTTCTATTTATTTAACAATTGCTTTATGAATGAAGACGATGGACGTTTGTCTGTGTCTCTGAGTTGGTGCTCTGTGCCTTTGATCAGAAGGGTGCCGTTTTGAATCTCTGGTCGTCATTGGGTTCTTGAGCAAGACTCTAAGGGTGCACTCCCACTTTGCCCAGATGCCTTGTACCGTGCCCATGCATGGTTGTCCCCCCCTCCCCCACTGGTCTGACCTCACATTGAGCTTAATGTTCCAGGCCCAAGCACGAAGAAAACATAGGAGAATAGTGCTTTCGCACAGCACAATGGTGTTCGTGCTCAGGCATGGTACGGATCACCTAGTTTGAGTACACCCTAATTTACTCCTGGGACCGGCTGATCCTGCTTTCTCAATAGTGTATCGCTTTGGATAAGTCCGCTAGACAGATAAATGTGAATGATCCATTCCATGAAATGAATCTCATGCCATCTTCAAATTTGACTTGTCTGGATGGAGAGTTCCCTGCTTGGATCCTTAGTGTACTCTCTTCCCTTTTTGCTCCTAGATTCTGTGGACTTTCTCCATTTACCTGGAGTCGGTCGCCATCCTGCCGCAGCTGTTCATGATCAGTAAAACCGGAGAGGCAGAAACCATTACCACGCACTACCTGTTCTTCCTCGGCCTGTACCGCGCTCTCTACCTCATCAACTGGATCTGGCGCTTCTACTTTGAGGGCTTCTTTGACATGATAGCCATTGTGGCCGGTGTGGTCCAGACCATCCTGTATTGCGACTTCTTCTATCTCTATGTAACGAAAGGTGAGTGTCCGAGCCGGACTGCTCCTGTAAAAGGAAGGTGTGTGTGTGTAACTGTCAGGGACTTCATTTATCAGAAATAAACCCTTTAAAATGTGAAAAATGAGTTAGGTGGTTTAAATATCAACTTTTCTTTTTGCAATATGATTGACAAAGTCTCTGAATTTAGTTTAATGGTGGAATATAAAAAAAGCGTGTAGAAAGTAAGCTGTGACCTTTCACGCGAAGGGAGGGGCTGGGTGGGCCGGGATGCTGCCGACTGATCACATGCCTCCTTCTGCAGTTCTGAAAGGGAAGAAGCTCAGCTTGCCAGCCTGAAGGCCAAAGAGCAGCGACACGTCGCAGGGCGCCATCCCCCCTCACCCCAGCAGGCGCAGGCCATTGCTGACACCACCCCAGAGTAAGATGCCTGAGACAGAGGCTGAAAGGGAACCACTACCGTTTTTTGTATCTCCTGACAAATTTAAAACCGCTCCAGAGCAAGAGGCCAAACAGTGGTCGTCATAGCCTTCAAATCTCTGTTTTAAGCATCTTGCCTTACTTTTATATTACTCTGTATAAAGGAAAAAAACGTTTTCTACACATTCAACATACTATTTACAATTTGACATGCAGTCCAGTATATCAATTTGTGAAAAAAAACGGGTGCATAAAACAGTTAAGAGGACATTCTTCAAATGTAAAATTTGGTAAAATGTTTACCTGTTTGCAATCAGAATAAATGCATAATTAAATAACGATCTTTGGATAAGCATTTTAGAGTATCTGTACATGATGAAAGCTGAAAAATGGAATCCAGGTTTTTTTTTTTTTTTTTTTTTTAACGTCCTGGTTTGCATTGACCAAGTCAAACAAATCAGGCTGGTTATGAAGAAAATGTATGTTCAAATAATAGATTGGCCCTCATTCTTGTGAATGAACAGTGTGGGAGATCTGTTATGTAATGAGAATCAGACTGAAACTCAAAATTGACTTTGCACCTTTTTACAGGATAAATGTCCCCATGAGACACACGATTAACAGTATTTAACTGCCTTATCTCCAATGTGTGATTTCTGTGCTGTAAATAGCTTTCTTTATGTAACTTTGACAGACCTCTTGCATAGTTTATCTAAAATCTGCATATCCCACTTTGATTTCTTTTGATTTGGTGCTCATGTTTTGTGAGTATTCTCCACCCAAGGTTTCAAAAGTATACATCTAAAAGGTGTACAGCAGGTCCAACCTCTGCTACTAGAGCAATAAATCTAAGCTGGAGATTGAAACTTGCAGGATACGATAGAGGTGATAAAAAGGCTTCAAATCAGTAATTCATAAAAAAAAATGTCCATAGAATTGTCTACATGGTGTGCATATTGTTGAGCTCATAAGTCTTATTTTTAATCCAGGAGATATGTATGACGTTCTGGGCATTTTAAAGAATTGGAATTCAGTTTTATTTTGTTAGATTCTACAGCCATTGCTCCCATTGCCCTCATTTATATCATTCCAGATAGTTTTTGTTACTGAGCTTTTGCATGATGTTACCCTGTGATACCACCTCCAATAAAGATTTTATGGGAAATGCCTATTGTTGATTTATTTCTAATATATGGCTTTAAGGACGCTTCAGGAAGACCAGAGTTTAAACTGGAATGCTACATTTGTCGTTATTCAGGAAGACAAGGTTTTCCTTCATATTAATCCCGAACACGCTGTTTCAGTGTGTCTGAAATTAAACATTTTTCCTTTTTTGGCATGTAACCTTTGACAACTATTGCTACATTTCCAATTAACTGCCTCGAAAGTTCCCGACAGCTAGTATTGAAAGAAGAGATACAACTCCCATAATCGCACTTCACCTTTATCTTCTTTACTGAGAGAAACGGAAACGCCAGTCTTCAGGAAATTACTTTGTCTGAGAGAAATTAACGAAAATTGAGTTCGTCGTACGTCGATGGATTTTTATTTTCTATTTGTTTAGGTCTGACAACCTATACTTAAATTCTCTATATGTAAAAAAAAATAATAATCTACATTGCATGCATACTTGGGAGGGAGAAACACGTTGCAAACACAGTACGTATATCCAGTAAAATAGAAGCTCACCCAGGCAGGTCTGTCATCATCAAACCTCCGCCGGCCGCCGGACACGTCACGCGGAACCTTCCTTAGCCGCACGCGGGTCACGTGGGCCGGGGGAGACTTCATAGTGTTACACACAGGGGGGGTATATATTGTGTATATATATACCGGCAGGGTAGGCTGGCATATATGATTCCAGCATTGCTGTCAAAATTTTCCAGATTCATTCGTTTTTCAGTAATTTCAGTTGCGCTCCATAAATAGTATGAATGTGCGAAATATTCCGATCGGGCTGACAGCACGCGAGACCCCGTTCTTAGCTGGTTATACTAGTCTCTTTGTGTACAGATGCGATGTTGTTGGTAACTACTGGAAAGCTGATCCAAATTATGGATTGACATGCTAGCTACACGCGACGCTGCCTGTATTATTCGCTTGAGAATATTCAGTGCTATCTGACTGCTAATGCGACACATCCGATGTCGTAATCACTTAGCTATGTTCCAGGAAAAATTAGTTCCATGTGTCGGGCGAGAGTAGTGAAATCACTAAGGAAGTGTTGCGTCTTGCATGATACCGCTTGCAGTTATTTAATTTGATTGCTGGTCATTGAATAAGGAGAGGCGAAGTTTACCTGTGGTGTTCAGCTAGTGATAAGGCTAGAGGCGGCGGATCGTGAGTCAGGATGCCGGGAATGGTTGTGTTTGGCCGGCGGTGGGTTATTGCGAGCGACGATCTCGTGTTCCCCGGAGCCTTCGAGCTGTTTATTAGAGTTATCTGGTGAGTTCACGAGTAATAACAAATTCACTTTTCATATATATATTTAAAAAATCTGCGTTTAATCTTTGTTTTGTTGAACGTCGTACTTAAATTTAAGTATGTCGTAGTGGTCACCTTACAAGAAGGTCAATACTCGATTTAAAAACATATAATAGCATGCAAATATTCTGATTTGTGATGTCTCGTTAATCGCAATTCATGATTCATACACAAGGGCGTAACTTTGGTTTGAACATGATGGGAGGTGTTGAGGGTCCATCAATTTAGGTGGACGACATAATAGTTTGGGTTGTCACAACCCTACCGTAATGCCCATGCTCATACAATATTTGTCATCACAGTGTGTATTTGTACTCATTACTCTCGTTCTTTAATTTTCAGGTGGATTGGGACTCTGGTTCTGTACACAAATCATAAGGGCCGGTTTGATTGCCCTGGTGGATCACTTCTACACACATACCTTGTTGTGCTACTGGTTCTGCTTGCCGCCATAATTTTATCACTCATTGCAATTGTTTATGTCAGTGCTCAGGGTAAGTCTATTTGAACTTATATTTTTTTGCATGTTTTGCATGTTTTTCATGGAGCATGTTTTAGAATGGCAGATTTGTTTTTATTCCAATGAATGTTTGATCATTTTTTTCTTATCTTTTGTTTAGGGACAATCACAAACTCGGGGCCTCGGCGAGCTGTCCCCGCACTTCTCTGTCTGCGAGCACTGCTGTATTTTCCTGAGCTCACATGGGCATGTCTTGGTGCCATATGGGTATCGGATGACAGTCAAGGCTGTAGAGAAGCAGAAGTTGGAGCTGTGATTGGTGCAGTCATTGCCAGGTGGGTGGAGCCAGACTACGATATCACATGGGCATTTGAGACACCATATTAAAGCTCAGGTTCATTGATCTCTCCCCTTCAATAACCACACGCTGAGTCTGTAATCCACACCATGTTCCAGAAAATACCGACTGTACAGCAGGGGAACACTGCGGATGGGGTCAGTTGCTCACAGGGCATCCTCACATAAGGCGGTTTAGAGACCCCAGTTTACCTGACTGAGAGGTGAAACCCTTATGAACATAGGAAGAGCATATTCAGTGAATTCAGAAACGGGATCAGATTCAAATCCGCCACCCTGGAGGCGTGTTGCTACAATATTGCCACAACTTGATTAATTGCATTCAATTCATTCAGTTAAGCTACTTAACTTGTCTTGCCACAATAATATTAGCCTAATAACTTTTAGCATCTTTCAATTTTATAGATAAAGACTAAATTGGGGTACTGTAGTGATTATTAAATTGTAATTTGCTTTCTCTTTTTTTTATCCCTTTCTGTATCTGCCCACCTCTTCCTCTTCTTACAGCTGGGTCATCTTGTTTTTCACAACGATTGGAGTGGTCGTTGTGTTTGATCCGCTGGGCAGCCCGCGGTCCAGGGCCGCGGCGAGTGTCGAGCCAGTGGCGCGGGACCTGGAGAGCAGTGGATCGAGGCAGCTGCTGTACACGGCACGCTCGCTGGCTGTGCGCGTCTGGGAGTGCCGGCTGCGCCTGCTCTGCTGCTGCCTGCCCCAGGACGACAGCAACAGGGCGGCCTTCTCTAGCATTGCCCAACTCTTCAGCAGCTTCTTCTCGGTCAGCGCGCTCTTCCCTGTCATGGGTGTCAATAGACATGGGAGTTTTACTTTACTAGAGGAGGCGGGACCAAGACATCTGATTGGTTGGTCGTACCTCCTGTAGTTGCTTGAACCCAGCTCCTCTACAGTCTTATTGGTTATCTTTTTTTTGTTTTTCTGCCCTCAGAACATTTTTGTGTAAGTAAAGCTCCCATGAGCGGTCCATTTCGGCGCCATGTGGTGTGACTTAATTTTGTTAATTTATTTTTAGAAAATTAGGGAAAAAAATACACCACTTGTTGCTTCAGCTGAGGTCACTTAATGTAATGACATTTCTGAATGGCATTATGCAGACATCCCACCTTTTGATATTGATTTTAGGGAGGCAGATGAGGGGCATTCGGGAGGGCCAGTGATTGGCTGGTATTATGGTAATACCGTATATATATTGCCGACTGGGGGCAGGCGGGTGGGCAAAATTTGCTGATTGGGGCTACAGAGTGGTGGTGAACTTTGGGAAGTCCTCTAATTAATAATCTAATTAGGGAGTTGCAGCGCAAACCCGCAAACAGTCCTTTCTGGATATGATTGGCCACCCCTAGTTTAGCATGATGCACTGCAGAGAATTCATAAGTTTAATCTAGAAGTCTCATAATTTAATAATTATCTTAATTATCATTGGAGACAGATGAATTAATATTTACCTGCAGGACGTCTGTGAATAGAATAATGTGTAACAAACAAATAGGAATAGTTCTTGGCTTTCGCACAGCTAGCAGTGCATACGCAGGTTTTGATATTCACAAAGAATTGTCTTCATGCTACTTCATTACTTAGGTGTCCTGTTTCTTTCATGTCTGCATCTCTGTCCGGTGAGCTCTTTGGGAGTGTGTTGTGTAACCTCCCCACCACGCCTGTCCCTGAATAACCCTCCCTTCACATGTCCTTACTAGGTGTTAGTAAATTACAACACTGCTCTGACAACATTAAGACTAGTCATTCTCTGACACCAGATAGAAAGCAGTGCGTCAGCATTATCCTTGTGTAGCACTATAAAATAAACTCAGAACTGATTTACCATTAATACCAGAGAAAACAACCACAGCCACTGATGTCTCTCAGCTCCATGTGAGCTGTGCCCAGGCAGTGAAATATTAATAATTTGTTTACTGACTATGTGTGGAATCGGATGCATGTTAACCTTAATGCACTTCAGGTATGGGCTGTTATTTTTAAATGTGTTACGATTAATTTGCTATCATTTTCATATATTTATAGAAAAGATGTAGACTGAGGACAGTACAGTGATATAGTCTGACAGATTAACCTTTAATGAGATGAGCTCTTGTGTGGTATGTTTGCTTTTTTAAGCAGCTGTTTATTCCATATCGGTGTGGCTAACATGCTTTTTAATAATAATAATAATTTACATTTTATTAATCCCTGTGGGGAAATTCTTTTTCACGCCTCCCTCAACTTGCTCTTTGTAGAGCAAGCTGTCTGTGAAGGGCAGCCACCTGTAGTGGTGCCCAGGGAGCTGGGGGTTGAGGGTCTTGCTCAAGGAGCCGCAGATGCGTTGAGGCTGGGCTTGAACCGGTGACCTTGTGATTACAGGCACACGGCTTAGCCCACTGAGCCACACGCTGCCCTGTCACTTTCCCCCACAGGACACTGATCTGGTCCCCAGTGATATCGCCGCCGGACTCTCTCTACTTCACCAAGAGCAGGACAAGAATGAACGGACCCGGGACCCTGATGAAGTGCTGGCCCAGAGCCCCTCCTCTCCCACAGTGAGTCCCGGGGGATGTGGTACAGGCCGGCCTGGGTGGTAATCAGGCGAATGCCACTGGAGGGTGGATGGTGAAGGCGGGGCTTAGCTTCCGCCGCCCAGTCACTGGGCTCCACTTACATGGTGAAACCATCAACAGAGTAAGTGCTTAGTTCAAATCTGAAGTGAATCCCACATTTTCCTAACATAAACAATTTGGACAGTATTTAATGAAGAGTGGGTTTGTGTTTTATGTAAAGTATGCACTTATAGAGTAATGCCATACATCCTAAATTGTATTTTTTTTATTTTTGCTTTTCTTTAAATTGTGTATTTTCAATGCAAATGTTTAATAGGTGAAATTCCAGTGCATGTGTTTCTTGTATTTATATTGCACTGTTTTGTCTCTTATTGCACTGCTGTCTGTCCTGTTTTGCACTGTTTTGTCTCTTATTGCACTGCTGTCTGTCCTGTTTTGCACTGTTTTGTCTCTTATTGCACTGCTGTCTGTCCTGTTTTGCACTGTTTTGTCTCTTATTGCACTGCTGTCTGTCCTGTTTTGCACTGTTTTGTCTCTTATTGCACTGCTGTCTGTCCTGTTTTGCACTGTTTTGTCTCTTATTGCACTGCTGTCTGTCCTGTTTTGCACTGTTTTGTCTCTTATTGCACTGCTGTCTGTCCTGTTTTGCACTGTTTTGTCTCTTATTGCACTGCTGTCTGTCCTGTTTTGCACTGTTTTGTCTCTTATTGCACTGCTGTCTGTCCTGTTTTGCACTGTTTTGTCTCTTATTGCACTGCTGTCTGTCCTGTTTTGCACTGTTGCCTGTCCCCCTATGCACCTGTCCCCTCCCCTGCAACTGTGGCACAAGAATGTCACTGTGCTCCTCCAACCAAGCACAAGAGTAAAACTTGAAACTTGAACTTCCCAGAATGTGACTCTCACATAAATTGAATCAATTTTGCAAACATGCATGTTGGATGTAATAGAGGTGCATGTCTCACACTGCAGCTGCGTTTTGGCTGGACGTGTCTCTGAAATGCAAGCAGTCCCTTCTGACTTGACGTATTCTTCCACTGAATGTCATCTGGTGCTGTCTCTGCTTGCAGAGGGAAGACTTGCAGATGGAGCTGGAGGGAGCCGCCCACTTCATGCAGTTTGCGTTCGCTGCGTACGGCTGGCCCCTGTACGTTTACGCGAAGCCTTTTACTGGGGCCTGCAAGCTGGCCAGGGAATGGTGGGTATCCTTCCGGAAGTTCCGCTGGGCGTCAGGGTGTGACATGGGACATGCACGTTCCTTATTTCATGCTTATGGCTGATTCCGCTGTTTTACTGGGTTGCTTCAGCTGTTGCAGACGGGCTTCGGAGTTTGACGCCATAGAAGGAGACCATCTGGGCTGTCATTTCACCTCCGTCCTGCAGAGCACTGGGCTCCAGTACAGAGACTTCATCCACATCAGCTTCCATAACCAGGTCCTGGGACACATATCAGGGCATCTGAAAGAGTGATGTGAATGAATTAGCTAATATTCTAATAATAAACTAAATTCTGTTTGCTTTGGTGCATCTCTTTCTCTATGCTTTCACGACTTCGCATTAATAAGACTTGTAGTACGTCGCATGATTTCTACACTCCTGGGCACAAAAATGGACCAAACTCTAACTGCAGAACATTATGCTTTGACCCTGTTTTTTGGCTAGGAGTGTCGTAAGACTGAAAATTAAGAATCTGTTACCAGGGTTGTAAGTAATGACTTAGGACTGTCAGTACAGTGAATGATGCATTTATATTGAAATGGTAAATAAAAAAAACTGTTTCTTTATTGCTTGACTTCAGGTTTACGAGATCCCATTCTATGTGGCTTTGGATCACAGGAAGGAGGCAGTTCTGGTTGCCGTGAGGGGGACTCTGTCGCTCAAGGTTAGAGACAAGCCTGTTCCTCAGCTGCGCTTCATTTAGCTTCAGTGGCCGAGCTGCTGTCTCCTTTACTGAGACGAATGATGGTGTACTTTTCAGTAAGACACTGGATACAGTCATACATGTGTTACCCTAGGAAAAAAGTTCTAAGGAATTTTAAGGATTCGATGTTTAATTGAAACTTAAAAAAATTTAAGGATATGTGGCTTGTCGGGTTAAGATACTATGGCCGTGATTGGAAGGTTGCTGTTCCAAATCCTGTGGTTGTTGACGATTCCACCATTGGGCCCTTGAGCGTGGCCCTTTATCCAATTGCTTCATGTACTGGCTGAAGCTGCCTTGTCAAATATATGCCGTTTTGGATAAAAGCATCTGTTGAATAAATGCTGTAGTGATGTGAAATAAGGTGGCGGTTTGCTGCTATATACAATGTGTCTGAGATATAAATATGTTGGGGTTAATGAATAGCATCATGACCCTCGTGAAATATGCTGCCTTCTGCTGTCCTCCCTGTCCACCCACACCGTGTGCCCAGGACGCGCTGACTGACCTGTCGGCCGAATGTGAGGACTTGCCAGTCGAGGGCGTGAGCGGCACCTGCTACGCTCACAAGGTGGGTGCCTTCATCACAAAGAAAAGTGTACTGCCAAGAGTTGCAATGGGGTGGAAAAGTTTCCAGAAACTTTCCATTCCATGGGAAGTTAAGCAGGGGAATTTTTGGAAACTTTCCATGGGAATTAATGGGAATATATGGGAATTAATGGGAAAATTCCAAGAACATTGTGCCGTTATGGAGAACCTTGTGTGTGGAGCCTGTCACATGGCTATTCATTCCAAATTAATTACTTTCATTTTCAGATTGCAGTAATATTTACACGTTAGCTCCTCAGCATTCACACTCATCTCATTGACGTGTTGTGGCTTTTTTTCCTTTTCCTTTTTCAATGTGACAGTGCAATGGTTTATTCCGTTTGGTCTTATATACTTACTGCACTGAGTAAGTTTGTCTGTCTCCACTCCGCAGGGAATTGCACAGGCTGCAAAATACATCTACAAGAAGCTAATCAACGACGGTATTTTGACCCAGGCCATCAGCGTTGCTCCTGTGAGACTTCACACACTTTTCATATTCCTGTTCTGAAGGCATTAATACAGCATGTATGGTATACATTCCCCTGTAGTGTGTATAATGCAACATCATGGAGTCCCGCACTTCATCCCTGCTTAAGTCCTCAGTACAGAATCAGCTGAGTTCTCCTGCGCCTGAAGATTGTTCTACAGTGAGGTGATTTCTCTCTACACAGGAATACCAGCTGGTGATTACCGGCCACAGTCTGGGTGCAGGAGCGGCAGCGGTGCTGGCTGTCCTACTGCGCAGCATGTACCCCACGCTTCGCTGTTATGCCTTCTCTCCACCAGGGGGCCTGCTGAGGTGACTCTTCTGTCTGTAGCTATCATACATATATGCTGTTAAGGTGGAACCTTCAGCGGAGCATTCATGTTATCTACTGTTTTATTGGCCTTTGACCTTATTTATGCTCAAATTCTGTAAATATGTTCCCCCGGTATCTCTTTTCAGCAAAGCACTTGCGGATTACACCAAACACTTTGTTGTCTCTGTGGTGCTTGGGAAGGACCTGGTTCCCAGGTGAGGATGGTGGTATTTTCTCCGTTTTTTGCTGGCTGACCTTTGAAGCACGGAGATGCCCGAGCAGCCCTCATGCTGAGTTTCTCGTCCGCTTTTCGCCCAGGTTGAGCATCCCAAACATGGAGCACTTGAAAGGCAGGATACTGAAGATGGTTTCCAACTGCAACAAGCCCAAGGTGAAGATGTCCGGGCCCTATAGCTCTTTACCGTCGTGGCGTCTGAGACTGTTTTCTGTCTTTTTATTATTATGTGTTTGGTCGTCACATTTACAGTATTAATGATTATTTTAATGATATGGTACATTTGATGTGAGAATTCTTTTATGGTGGAGAATCACTATTGTTTGGTGCATGATGGCATGTTTAGCCAGTTATCTGTACTCTGTCTCTGCCCACATGTCATTCTCTCCCTCCTGTTGACACCCTCAGTACCAGATCCTGCTACGCGGTTGCTGGTATGAGGTGTTTGGGGGCAAGCCGGATGACTTTCCCACGGAGCTGGAGGGCCGCAGGGATGATCAGCTGACCCAGCCGCTGCTTGGGGAACACAGACTCCAGCAGCGGTCGCTCTCGGACCAGAGCCTGGCCTCTGAGGACTCCCCCAGCCACGTCACCCACCTGCCCCTCTTCCTGCCGGGCCGCATCCTCCACATCACAGAGGAGGGGCCCTCCCACAGGTCTGCTCACACACAGCTGGATGGGTGATGGGATTGGCTGGCTGGACTGGGCGAATGGATGGGGTGGCTGGACTGGGCGAATGGATCGGGTGGCTGGACTGGGCGAATGGATCGGGTGGTGTGATCGGGTGACAGGATTGGTTGGTGGGATTAGGCGATGTAAATGTGTTACAATCATACACTGAAGGAGTAGTGATGGAGTATTATTGCAAAGACAAATCTTCAGCATAGCTGCTTGCTATTGTGCATCACTGCATTTTACACGATACTTACGGCCAGATGTGCTGCTTGTCCAGGTCGTGCTTCTCGCAGCCCAGCTACCGGGCCCAGTGGACCAGCGAGGTGGCCTTCTGCAGCATCCTAATCAGCCCGCGCATGATCACCCACCACATGCCCGACGTGGTGCTGTGTGCCCTCCGCAGCCTGACGCAGGACCTGCCCATCCCCCTCTGTCCATCTCCACACAGCAACAGCCACCTCAATGTGGTCTGAGCCAGACTGGTGTGCCGGTCTCCGCCTGCCGCTTCAGGCGAACGGAGAGCCTTGCGGAGAGATGAATCCCTAACCCGGACCTGACTACCCTTCCAAACGCACTCATTTATCTAATGGCCGTGACTCTGTAAGAAGGGACAGGGATCCTTTCTCACGAGTGGATCTGGGTGAACGATCCCATGAGGGAAACACACTTTCTGCTTAACTGCAATGAACAATGCTGTGTTTGCATTCCGGCTATATGAGCTTTGACTGTGGATTTATTATGGCACTGGGACTTCGAGGTATGTTGATGGAGTCGAGTATGTATTCTATGTTAGTGTGTTTTGCGGTGTGAGCATTTTTTATTGTACAGAAATAATGGAGGTAGTTAGCACATCCGTGCAGTGAAATGCTCAGAAAATACCACCTTACTGAGACCCGCTGAAGCTTCTCCACTGCGGACAAACTGCTTCCCTGGAAATACATTAACGATGCACGATGCTTTATTTAAATAAGTTTACTCTTTTTTGCATGAATGGTCTGGGCTTTTCAAATGGTAACAATTACTCAAATTCCGTTTTTGTGAAGGGTGGTCTTTTTGTCCTGCAAATGAATACGGATGTAATCTATTAAACCTCGAGGCAAAAAATGTTCAATGGCCATGTTCAAATTTTAGTAGAAATGTACATTTTTTTTTTGTTTGTTTTATTTACATTAATTGCTTTATTTATTCTGCATTTTTGTTGCATCCCATTCCACAGACCTATTAGGCAACTTATTTGATTTTTTTTATACTGTTTACATATAAGCACGGAACCATTTGATATGATTTAATTACTTTGTCTGTGGGTTAAACATCTTTTGGAAATGTGCTGTTGATAAGCATTTTATGAATGCCATTTTAACTTCATACATATATTTTATCAGGCATGCAGGGCCAGGAATTATCTGATACAGATTTTTTTCAGTAGTTAAAGGATTGTATTTGTTTTTTAGAACATTGAGGATAAATCTGTATGTGTAAAGTTTGTGTCACGCCTTAGTGATCAATTCTACTGCATGTTTGAGTGATAATCTGTTATGTTTATTTATCTTTATCCTTTAATCCCTGGTCTTGCAAGATGGTTGCAGATGTTGATATTCCAGCACCATTTTTGAATTCATTTTTTTTTACAAATAAATCACAAGCAAGCAGTAGAACTTCAAAGCAATCAGACATACCGTGCATGCCCTACTCTAGGTAAACTAAATGTTTGTTTATTTTTAGCATAAAAAAATATATGCAATATTTTAGCATTTGTTTTTCACAACCCATTCAAGCTTATTTGTCTGTCGCCTTCACAAAACATGGCTGTTAAATTGCACATTAAATGCGCTTGTGCCAGTGGCAAGGAGCATGGATGCATATATGCAAACTCTCAAACCGGTATTTGTGATATAATTTCCTTGATCTGTACTAAAATTAGAAAAAGCAAACTTGAGAATCCACTAGCTGCGTGTGTTGAAGATGATTGTTACAACTGACCAACACAATGTTCAAGCCGGAGTCGCTCTCCCTGAGTTGTGATCAGGTATGTACATTACTGTACTTTGATAAAAGTACGACCATGTGACCGTTGTCATCAGTGGTTAGTTGGAAATGGGTTCTGGTGTTCCCCAGCTTGCCTAGACCCTGATTATTCCAGCACCCGGCTCTAGCACTCCCCACTGCTTCACTTTCCTGCGTGTTCCACGTGGGCTGCTACGGCATTGCTCTGCTAAACCTGAACCCGTTCCCCCCTCCCATCCCCACATCACATGGTCCCGTCCGCCGTCCCGCCCAGAACCAGTTTTGCAGAAACATTACTGATCTCAACGTGTTTAGAATCCTTCACGTGCCGAGTTTTTGATTTAATGCCAAACGTGCTGGATCTCTGACAAGTGTTTGGATATCCGAGTGGCCAGGATTTTGCCATAATGTCCACACGTAGGGCTCTAAGTGTCCATGTGAAGGGATTACTGCTTGTTGGGGGTGAGATTAAGGATGCAGTCTTTGGTTTGGGAGCTCAGAGTTCAGGGGTGTTTATCAATACCAAGAATGCAAAGATCGTACTTGTATTCTTGGCAAGACTCCTCTTGCGAACTTGCTTGCCAAGAACAAACTTAGGACACAATGAAACGTGGGATTGTTCTCAATAGCAAGCATGCAACCAATGTATCCTTGACATTTGGGATGGGGCAAGAACGACATCCAGAGATTTTTCCCACCCTCAGTACTTCTATTCTTGAGTAGTGGAACTGTACTTTGGCAACAGATGATGATGTCAAATGGGTACCTGAATGCAAGTAAAGTCTAGTATGCATATTGAGAAACATTCCAGTTTTTTTCAGCGTCTTTCCACAGTGGAATCGCAGCTGTTAAAATGTATGTTGACTGCAGTGTTTAGGTCTGC
This sequence comes from Paramormyrops kingsleyae, assembly GCF_048594095.1. NCBI lineage: Eukaryota > Metazoa > Chordata > Actinopteri > Osteoglossiformes > Mormyridae > Paramormyrops > Paramormyrops kingsleyae. The sequence continues at coordinate 18,674,062 of NC_132801.1, read as the reverse complement.
CAACAAAGTACAGTAAGAAATGAAACATAATTATTGTCCTAGTTCTGGTTTAAAAAAACATTTTTCTATAAATAGGCCTAAGTCATTTCATTTGTATCTGCTAACCATCTCAGATATCAGAATTGTATTGACCAAAAACAAATGCATTGTGCCATGACGACTCTAGACAGCACTCTTGCCTCACAGGTGTGAATCTGAATCCTGCCCCTGTTGGCTTTGTGTATTTTCTCTCCATGTCGCGTGGGATTCCTCTGGATACTCTGGTTTCTTCCTGCAGTCTATGGTTCATGTGGTTAGGAAAACCGGTAACTCTAATATGCCTATAATCTGTTATGTGTATGTATGTGTGTCTGGTGATGGAATGCCATTCTGACCAGGGCCTACCCCCCCTCTTGTGTCTGGAATAAGCTGCAGGTCCTCCCCCCACCTGTACCCTGTACTGAATAAGCAATAGGAGGATGACTGGTTGGGCTGTATTGTAAATTTAGCATTTTGGTTTTAAAAAAATACTCATTTGATAATCACCTTCATCTTACAGTTGCTGAACACTATTTATAGAGTGAATTATGGGATGCTGGCAAAGATACAGCATCATTACTTGTGTTAGAAGCTTGAAACATTTCAAATTGTGAAGTAATGGGTAAAAATGCATCTCAGAATAAATGGAATCCCACGAGTAAACGCAATGTGAATATTTCTCTAGGAAAACCGAACATTTGTCTTCACATAATTGGAAATTATTATTTTGCCTGCAGTCGAAATTGAATTGTAAATGACAATTGTGACTGTTACACTAAATTAAAAACAATTTGGTTACAATCATTAATCCTGGGACGTCTGCAAATCGACATGGTCCGTGCAGATCGGAAAGGCAGCGTGTCCCCTTGGAAGAACAGGATAGCAGATAGTCGCGATTCTTTAGCGAAAGAGCTCCATCTCCTGGACATCGATGACATCGCAGTCAAAATATATAACCAGGCAACGAGAGGTGAGCAGATACATCCCACCTACACAAATCAGTCTTGCAGAATTGTTCTCATTTCACGTATTATTGGCAAAGAAGGGAGGATAAGCAGAGAATGAAACAGAGAAGACATTGTGTATTGGCCAGGGCTTTTGGGATCGCCATCGAAAACCTAAGAAGCCTACTCGGGACTGAGGGATGAACAAAGGAAAATAAAAGCCTTCATTGTTATTGTAAATGGCAGCGCTTTTCTCTTTAAAAAAAAACGCCGTAATGACCCTGGTGCTAAGCAGACGAACGTCTTTCGTATTACGTATTCCATTTAAGATTAACCACTTTAAACCTCACGTACGTGAACTTGTATAAAAACGATTATGCATAATTAAGCTATTTAACTACTGTACAAAAGTACCTGGACTGTTTAGGCACCATAGTTTGATTTTAAAGAGAACTTCCTGATATTCAAATATCTCTATTTTGAAAGTATGTGAAAAGTATAAAAACGAATAAGTACTGATTAAATTGCAATCCTTTGAATACAAATTATAAAAAAGTAGTAATGTGATAATCCTTCATAAAAATTCAAATAAACCAGTAAGACTTCATTAAGTCATCTCAACTGATCTGAATTACATAGCACACAGATACTGGTACTGTACAGCTACTGCTTCTAACCTATGTCAAAGGAACAGTTCAAATGTTTAAAACAACTGTTTTAAACACCTAGCTGATTAAAAATATATAAACATCTGATGGAATTTCAGTGAGTAATGGTACAGCACATTCGATTTCTGCATCCCGTTGTCTATACAAACCTCAAAACTTACTTTTAGGATTATTAATTAAAATATACATTTAATTATATAAGTCTAAATGATTAGTGCAAGAAACCGGATGGTGCATTGTGTTGTACAGTAATATCTCTTTGCTGATGCCTTTCATCTATAGTTTTCCGATATAAGATAATAGGGAAACTGACAGTTTCCCTGTTCAAATACAACTTTTAGCTGTAATTAACAGATTTTGAATCACACTTTTACAGAATATTGAAATAGCCTATTTCCCAGAACCCATCAATGCGAATTCTAAATGTATCAGACTAATATAAAAAGTACACTTATAAGTTACATCTAATTTGAAATAGATTAATTTTTAACAGTTGAACTACGATATATTATATTTTGGATTAGCTTGATTTGTTGACCAGTATAAATGCTACAATGTCCAATATTATATATAATGACACATAAACACAATGCAAAGAAAAGCGTCGGGAAAGCCATTATTATATGCATAAATACAACTTTAATATCTTACCGAGATAGAAAGGTTACTGAGACATGCAAAACATACAATGTACACCAATGTACATAAAGTTAAATAAATGGAACATTGCTTGACTATTGTCTCATGTTTGAAACTTTTAACATTTCTATGACTAATTCCATTGCCATGAGGAGATGGTAAAAATAAACGGCATCTCCAGTAAATCCTTAGCACTCACTTACTCGCCTGTTTAGTCGGAGCAGCGCAAACTGCATGGATAGAGTTAGCCGGCAATCTGCCCGATCGTCAAGGAACTGACCGAAAAGGCGACAGTCTGGGTACTAAACAGGGTGACCTGACTCTCCCCCCCCACCTCCTCACTCACTCCCCGGCTCCTGTTTTTGCCGTGTGACGTCATGGCGTGACGGGCTGGTCAACAAGTCAGCTGTCGGGAGAAAAAGGGAAGAGCGGCGGAGGAGAGCACGGTCCCTTTAAGGGAGGGACGGCAACTTCTCTGGATCCTCTTTATTTTTTCACTAAACCGTCGGGGGGATCTGGGTTTGCATCTATTCGGCGAAGGTGCAGATACTGGCGGAGGGGAGGACGCCGATCAGATTTTTTTAAATAGCAGTTTCCGATCTTAAGAGGTGGGGGGGGAGCGAAGAAAATGGAGTTGGAGGACGGAGTTGTATACCAGGACGACCCGGGCACGTCGGCTCTGATGTCCGAGAGAGTGTCGGGCCTGGCCAACTCCATCTACCGCGAGTTCGAGCGCCTCATCGGCAAATACGACGAGGACGTGGTGAAGGAGCTCATGCCTCTGGTGGTGGCTGTGCTGGAGAACCTGGACTCGGTGTTCGCCGTGAACCAGGAGCACGAAGTGGAGCTGGAGCTGCTCAAGGAGGACAACGAGCAGCTGATCACCCAGTACGAGCGGGAGAAGGCGCTGAGGAAGCACGCAGAGGAGGTGGGTACGGGAGCCGCAGCCGGGGAGACGGGCAGGGAGGGGGTCGGGATCGCCACATAGCTGGCTGCATACGGAAGGCGCCCTGCACAGGCCACGCATGGAGCCGCTGTCTTAGCCGGTTATTTCCAGCGTTACATGTTCGGGCTGGAAATGGAACGGTCACGATCATATCAGAATCTGGATAGACAGACACGCACACGTAGGCGTTATGGTGTCTGAACGACAAGACGTGTGGAACCTGACAGGTTGCAGTAACTCCCGATTTCAATCTGACCAAATAATACCGTGCATTCGGCAGGTCTGTTGCGTATATTTGTAGAGACGTGCACTGCCATGTAGCTAGTTAGCTAGCTACCCAGACACTAGCTGCCTGTGGCCCAGTGTACCCCAACACCGCGCCACACGCTCCGATTGATATTATACATTTACAACTGCTTGGAAGCTACTAGGGGGGGATACAAGCCGGCCATTCATAAGAGACACCCGTCTGCAACCCGAGATGGCCAGCGGTACGTTGGATGTGTGTCTAATGAGCCGGACACAAGTCGATGCTTTTGCATGGACGCAGTGTCTTGGGGGATGTGGGGTCTTGAGCTGCCCAGCCATTGAAGGTCTGGGCTGTGCGTGCAGCTGCGGCTCTGAAAGCCACGTATTCAGGCACAGGGACAAACGTGCGTCGCTCAGTCGGTGGCCCTAAGCAGCAGCAATGCGCCCGATCCCCTCAATAGCCTCTCACACAAGCCCGTGTTGGAAATCCGCATAAATACTTTAATTAAAATTCACACTCTCAGATTGAGATCTGAACGATTGAATTCCCAGTTCTCCGATTGCTTAGGTGACCGAATTTCCGAAGGCGTTGGTTGCCATATATATCTATATTTAAACCAAACAGACATTTAGTTATTCAGTCGATCTCGACCAGGCGCGTTTGTGCAGACATCCAAACGAAGGATTTACGTTGTTATCCGATCGATATTTTGGCAGTGTCCATGTACGGCACCCTCAGCTGCATGTTTCTTTCTATGAAATTTCTTTCTAAAATGCACATTCACCAAGGTTTGGTAGTAGAGAGTAGGGGAGCCTTCACTGTTTCAGCACATGTCAGTGTAATTTTGTAACTTGGTGGATAAACCAGTACAACCAGAATCTTCCTAGTTCTAATAATACATTTTGTATTTAATAATCCATTCAGGGTTTACACCAGTCATGCACCTTGTACTGCCTGGGAAAGGCTCCAGACCCCCGTGATTCTGACCAGGATAATGGTCAAAAAGTTGGATAGATATTTTATAATATTATTCCCAAGCAGAGATACAGTGTGCAAAACTTGGCTGATGCTTCTAACATTGCCTAAAGATACTTGCCTCGATAGACACTGAATAACCACTGTAGAACTTAGATAATTTTGAATGAAAAATAATATATGTAGTATATTATTGGGGAACCCCAGACAGTACACATTTTTGCTTCCTCTCAGGTCCCAGCGCACCTGTACCAGGTATTCGGTGTTTCTGATTGGCTGGGAACAGGGAGGGAGCAAAAACGTGTACTGTCCGGGGTTCCCCAAGGACTGGGTTGGGAAACACTGTTTTAGGCCATGAAGTCATAAGGTCATCACCACCAGTGAAGCCAGGAGATTTAATTTGTAATGCACATGGATGTTACAAAAGCAAACTATTTTCTTTTATTCTATTGCAAGTCATTAATATTTAATGTGGGTAATGTAACTTATGGTATAGTGCATGACCTTTATGGTTTTATACCACAATTTATGGAGGAATTCCATGCAAATATAATTGAATATAATTTAAAATGATTGCTTATCATCTGGCACTTGTGTATGAGTTCAACAGAGACCTTATTATTCTGCACATCAAACAGAGGATTCCCTCTTTTGTTGAAACATCTCTGTTGCTTTCGTGATTGAGGGCACTTTTCCCAGTCTGAGAAGAGCTTGCAGCACCTGCTGCTTTTGTTTTTACTGCTGGTCTGTCACATTTCATTGATTATTATTTTAAAATGTTCTACTTTAACTTTCATGGTTCTAATTGATGGGCGTATATTGTCTAGGATTTCTACGAAGCTGGCTGTGACTGTTCATGGAGTATGTTCATGGAGTAGTTACTAGGGTGGCCAGATAATCAGTGTCAGGGAGGAAGCTTTGAGGTAATTCATAAAACTACTTTAAAACTGAAAGGCTCATGTGCTTGGCTAAAGAGTTCAGTTCTTCTTGTGCTTTGACTGGTTTGTTTCCTTGACTGAAAGACCATTTAACCAACTGTTTCACATTAACATTAGTGACACATGCATGATTATAGGAGACTGACCAATCAGCACACAGCAAGAACTCTGTGCTTAAGTGAAATCCAGGTCCTTTTAATTTTAAATGGTAGTTTAGAAACCCTGTCCCGGCTCAAAGTGTTCTCCCTGACATGTATTATCTGGTCACCTTAACTAGTTACCTAAAATGAAACAATTTCTATCTGGTGCAGATACGTACCACAGTAAACGTAGCGCACATAGTGAATGAGTGCCTTGCAGATGATATCCTGTTTAGTTAGCTTTCTCTCTTTTGTAGCCAGCTCAGTCTGTAGGTTTTAGTGTGGCTGAGTCTGGGGGGGGCGGCTCTGGGGCTTAAGAAGTGTTTCGGGGCACAGCTAACCTGCTTACACGGTACCCAGTGAGTATTAAGTCCTGTGAGGCTGGGAAGTGAACAGGAAGTCTTAATGAGAACAGAAAATATGGGAAATGCACAGTACTGACTGGCGGGAAATCTGGGTAACATGAGTCTGGGGGGGGTGGTAACGCAGTCAGCCACTTCAGTCATTTCATTGTTTAGTACGGGCACAAAGATGATGCTGGTTTCTCGTTTTTGAGGCTGCAGCCGGCCGTGTATGCGGAGGGCACTTCTGACGGCTGCGAGGTGTGTGGGATGTCTGACCAGCGAGCTTAGGTAGATGGGGGAGCTGGTGGGCAGGCTGCGGTTTCTATTTGGAGCCGCTATCGCATGGCGCAGATTTTCTGACCGCAGATTTTCTGGATGTCAAATCGGGTTGTTGACTCGGCACTTTCTCGTGGCGCTCTTCAAAATTTTCAAGAGAACTTTTTCGCCAGCAGAGATTTAATCCTGCCTCGTTACTCTGCTGTGTTGTGTTTGCCCCTTCGCTCTGGAGATCAGGTTTAGATAATCAGGTTTAGATAAGCACATTCAACAGTCACCCTTCCTGTAATGTGTTTTCTTGAGGCTGGATTTTGTGTTGTTGTTTTCAGTGGCTGTTTGTCGTTTTACCCATTTGCTAACAACGCGTTTAAGTGGCATGATTATTCAGTAAATTGTGATTAAGCATTTTTAAATGTTACTGTTAAGTGATGCTGATAGCAGGAAAGCGGCTATTTGGGCAGGGGGGTTGTTATTGATTGGAGAAGTTGTGAAACGATTAGATCGGTAAGCAATGAAGGAAACCATAACACGGTGTGGCAGCACTTTGGTCTTCGGGTGGGGGGTTCTGCTGGTTGTGTAACAAGTGTCCAACACATTATCAGCTCTTAAGCACCACAACTTGAACCTGAAACTTCCTGGTTGCTACCTAATAGCTGAAGGTAACAGGGAAGCAGATCGAAATGTGAATCATCTCGAAGGGGACTTGATCTGCCGACCCAATGCTGCAGGTAGAGAGACCCCCTCCCCGCTCCGTGGGAGGTATTCTGCCCCGTATGCTGTGGCACTTATAGACCCCACCCCAGCCTGCCCTAGCCTCCCAATGTGAGCCTTTCCTGAAGCAGCCTACATCCATCCTGTGCCTGTTAGTGCTGCAGGTGGTGATGTGGACCCCTCTCTGGGTTGTGTGACTAATGCAGTCGCTCTGCCGTGGCACCGTGAGGCGCTGGGGGGCCCGGGGGTAGCCAGCCTGCCAGCAAAATTTGGTTTGAGGCAGAGCTATGCAGTCTGAAGGGCTTTTTTTTGCATCTGAATGAGGCATTTGGCTACTTTTTGGCTTCACTCTCAAGTGCACTGAAGCTGGCAGGAAGGTGATCCATAGTGCTTATCTTTTATGTTAGTGTTGTTATGCAGTATAAATTGCAAATTTACAAGCTTGCTTCATGTCACAAAAGCAGGATTTTGAGTGTAGTTTTATTGTTTACATCAACGTTGTCATTCATTATCAACATAGGACTTTGCAGCTTGTCGCCATACAGTTCTTCCCAGAACTAACACTGTTAAAAGGAGGCGTACTCATAGAATGGTGGGTTTAGCTGCATGAAATGCGCCTGTCAGACAGGAGCTGGAGTGCGCTCGCTGTCTGGGTTTATTATGTGTCCAGCCGTAAGGTTAGACAGGTCCCGCTCTCATGCTCGCTTCCACAGCCAAGCTGCTTCCAGATGTTTGACGAGTAGGTAGGGTTACAGTCAGGGTATTTCAATGTTCGGGAATCGCTTGCTGAGACCTTTCATTAATCTCTCGATGTTTATATGTGTGTGATTGAGGTAAAGTGCAGGTGATCTATCAGTTCAAGTGCACTCTTAAGTAGAGATGCGGGATTTATTGGTTAATATATCTGTACTGACCGATATTCATTAAAAATCGAGTTATTAGTCAATATTGCTGGCTGATATTTCAGCGCTTATAAGAGGTCTCAAAGTACCTAGGACATGTTTATAATTCATTATTATTAAACCCGGCCCGTAGATCAATCTTTCGTTTTCCACAGAACATAAACTGTGTAACTGCATTCTCCTAATCTGTGCTGGCACGCTTAGCAAGTTTTACCGGCAAACTCCGCCGTTCTGCAAGTGGGTGAAAGGTTAGCTAATCGTCAGTATTGGTGATATTAAACATGAATATATCGGTTATCGGTATCAGTCAGAATTTCCGCATTGCTGCTTTTGGTTAGTTGGGAGGGGAATGGTGAATGTGACCATGGAAGGGTTAGGATGTGGATGGTTCAGTGTCTCAATGGGGAGCCTATAGGGGGTTGGGGGTTTGAATCCTGCCCAGCCGCTGTGTGTCAGATGTTTTCCCCGTGTCATTTGGCTTTCCTTGGATGGCAGTGAGATCTTCCGTTTTTCTTTTTGGTGGAGGACCTGTTCTCCTGCTACGTGGCTCCTTCTCACTGTATCACTGCCACTCCTCACACCTATCTAATTCCAGTGCTCACTGGGGTTCCTCAGCTGTGTTAAATCTCCACATGGTTTGTGGATGCAGTGTCCTATGCTGCCCATCTGCGTGAAACCACTGTGATTTAATTGCAGAGACTTTGTTGTTTTTTATATTTTGCTTTTCTGTAGGAGTCACATTTGTTTGAACTGGGCTGAATGGGGAAAAACCAATTGCACATATTACACCGGCTCCTTCGGGAAGGGCAGCGATGATGCTGTTGGAGATCCTTGGGTTAGATATTCAGGATGGGATGATCGGGGCATCCAGAAGGATTTGTAGGAAAACTGACCTTGAATCAGTTTTTAATCATAGCTTGTCTGTCATACCCAAGTGTAAACGCAGCCTAATGAAAAGCCTGCTTTGCTTCAAAACCACGTGTGCTTTTCCCCACTGTGTGGTCAGATAAATGTGTCTTTCTGAGAGGTCACAGGGAAATGGCTCAAAATAGTGCAGTAGGGCTCACCAGGAACTACAGCTGTAACTACAGGAAGCTGGGGCAAGTGGACGTGAACAATTAGCTTAAACAATGTCCATTTGCCATGGCCGAAGGCTCCCGGCTTCAGGATTTGGGTTTAATCTCATTTTTGGATTCTGTGTTTAATTAAATACGTGTTCAGCGCACATGAGCTAATGAAGGAAAATGTATGACTTGTCAGAGTAGTGTTTTGTGCCAAAGTTCTGCCTGATATTCTTATTGGTTAAGCTTCTGCCCTCCAGGTTTTGTGTGGGCTTTTTAAAACGGAGTAAAGCTTGTGTAACTGGCCCCTGGATATGTGCAGCAGATGTGAGTGTAACCGACTTGTGTGTAAAAAGACTCCGGGCTGATTAAATAGCATTTCTTGCTGCCGGGTCTGGGCTCAGTCTTGGCCCAGGTGCCAACGCAGCCTCCACAGGCCGTTTCGTTCCGCCCTCTCGAGATCCCCTTTCAGCTGACTGTGAATGAATGGTGCCATAATGGCTTGTTTTACTGTGATAAACCTCATAAAGCATGTCAGGCGGTATGTCAGCTGGTTGTCGGTTGGGAGGGGGGGGGGGGGGGTTTGTCATGTGACCACATCACTTGTTTGGAGATCTATGGATGTACCCAGATCTGAGGATGATTATCTGCAGTGCATCAGTCTTGCGGTGATGGGCGCCTGATAGATGCCACATGCTTAAGTTCAAATATAGACTTCTGTGCACTAATTCAACGTTTTTTTACCATTAAAAAAATAAAATAAAAATAATAATAATAAAATAAAATAAAACCATAGACTGTGATCCTAGTAAGTAAATAATGGATGAGGATTCGAATGAGGGGATGGTGTTTCCCTGCAGGTGCTACCTTACTGGTCGTTACCTTGGGTTTTGGACTCTGTCCTCTCCCACCCCGGGAGAGTCGTATGGGATCCAGCCACGTCATATTAGTCATCAGGTGGAACCGACTCAGCTTGGATTTAAAATGGGTGTAGCGGTAATTAATGAAGCAGGCCTGCATCGTATCCAGACAAGCTGCGGGAAATCTCGTTAATCGTGTCGGTACTTCTGAGGACTTGAGGCGTCTAAACTTTGCTGGTGCCACACCTGTCTTTTGGTGCCATGCCCCCTGTGCTGTGTTACTGTAGTGGATTAACATGAACATTTATTTATTTAGCAAATGCTTTGGTCCAAAAGTGATATAAAAGTGGTGCAGATTATGATCATACAGCTGTCACAAGTCAGCTAGGCAGTCGTGTAGCTCGGCTGAGGCTTACCAGCGTCAAGATAGAAATTAATCTCACTCTTGGCTCCCGAGTATCATCTCAAATGGGCAAAATTGTGGAATCACTTCTAGTTTTTTAGTGATTGCAGAACTTTATTCAACTGTTGCTCCAGTTAGGCCTACTTATTTAATTGTCCAATGTATGATATTTGTAAACATTTTTTCATTGTTTATAAACATTACTGGTAATATTCATGTGGTGATTATTTATTATTATTATTATTATTATTATTATTTTTTTTTTTTGGAAAGTGTAATGCCAAAAATGCTAGGTGTTTCCTCAATTTTGGCCACTAGTGCAGTACCTGATTCATTGTAGGAAATTTTAAAAATATTTGGGGAGCATTTACAAAATTTTGCAGGCACTATTGGGGTAAAAATAGTAATTAATGTATAAAGCTTCTGTTTTTAATATGAAATGAGTCCAGATTAAAATGCATACAGTAATCATCACCTTGTGCCAACATGAGTAAATAAGAAGTATAGTATTGCAGTTAGAAAGAGAAGTGTGCAATTATCTGTATGTGATAGAATACCATCTGTATGTGATAGAAAGTTCTAACTATTTACATTTTACAGCTGTACGAACCAGTCCTTTCATCAAAATTACAATATTACCCTGTGAGCCGTGCGGCAAAGTTATGAAATGGGTACCAATTATTCTTCGCACCCATCAAATATCCCGAGTGACACTTGCTGTGAATTCTGGGAATCTGTGAGGCACTACAACCGAAATGGAATTCTATTGGTTTAATAATCTTTTAACACGGTTAAAGGTATATCGATATAAACGGTACTGTGTCATCCTGTATCTCGTTTTGATAATTTATTGGTATACCATGAAAATTCGATGTGCAGTTGCCCAGGGTTCAGCAGTATAAGTCATTGATGGGTGGGGGGCGAAGCCATGGGTAAGCCGACAATCAATAGCCACGCCCCTGGCAGAGTGCCACGCCCCTGGCAGAGTGCCACGCCCCTGGCAGAGTGCCACGCCCCTGGCAGAGTGCCACGCCCCTAGCAGAGAGAGGACCTTATTTGTTTTTGGCTGAATGCCTTTATTAAAAAATTAAAATTGACCTGTGTCAGGTATATTAACAGTGTTTGCATCATAGCATGTGGTTACACTTGCATGAAGTTATGTACGTCAAGTGTGAACAACAGCGCTGTTTGTATGAGTGTGTGTGATGGAAATTAAATGAATAAAGAGTCGTCTTTCCTTTCCTTTCCTTTTTTGAAAAAAAAAAAGGGACTTTTCTCGGGGCATTTTTGCCTTTTGCCCCTGTTAATTTCTGACACTGACCCAGTCACCATATGTAATGATAGTTCAACCACTAAATCTTGGCTGATGAGATTTGAGGCTGTCTGATTTGCCAGGATCAGTAGCACCTGTCCTCATCATCAGCCAGGTGGGGAGGGCTGAGCAGGAAATGATAGAGGTGTGTTATAGAGCTGTCATTAAGTTATATAAAGCAGTGACTGCCATTTTCAATCACTGAAGCTGCTTAATTCATGTGTAATTAGCTAGATATGCAACATCAGGATTTAATAGTGGTTAAGATTCTTGCTCTTTCCCTTATTGTGTTCTTACACTCGCTGCTGGCTAATGTCATAAGTTGTCTTGTTTAATTTCCGCAAGTTGAGTTTGGTTCTTTGTTGTCCATGTCATACTCCTGTGTGTAAGCTACAGGTCGAATGATGAGTCAGTTTTAAGATTCTCCGCCCTCCTTCTGGCTCTGTCATCGCAGTTTTGGGAGTAGCCACCTTTCCACATGGGAAACATGCCGGAAACAGGTCTGGTCCGTGAGCTAGAGAATCGTCGCAGCCATTAGAGCGCAGCTAGATGGCCACAGCTTCTGCTTCTGGCTGTTACTACATGTATTTTTTTTTTTGTTTCCCTAATTGCATATGTCACATTAGATCATCATGAATAATTTCACACACGGGTGTGTAGTGCTGCCCTTCAGGCCTTCAGTCTGATATTTTTCTTCCTCGTTTTCTGATCCTGACAGTGAGCACCTGTGTAAAGGAGTCCACCTTTCAGTCATTAGGTGTCCCTCTGGTGACAGTACCGGGCCTCATGTCCATCTGATCTGCAGACTGATGCCCCCACACCCAGCCTTCCTCCTTAGCTGTGTGGTCTTCCTGACCATCCTCCTCCTCCTCCATATGTGTTTGACTATATTATTTACAAAGCAGTAACTTGGCTGCGTCATGGCGGCCCTCTGTATGGTTACGCTCTGAAAGTCTGTTTTTTGTGACGTCTTTGTTTTGCTTTCGTTTGCCTGGCAACGCGCAATGAGGTGGTAACTTTTGCCTCACTGGTGACCAGTGTGGGACTGGCGAATTTTTCTGTCTGACTCATCACCCGCACCATTAAAAAAAACTGCAGTTTGATCGTGTTTGGTCTCACTCTTCCCCGCTATGGATGAGGACTTCATATTTTTATTTGCACCATGTCAAGCATGAATGCACTTTGAGGGCATCACAGATGTGTTGCATGCACATTTGAAAATGATCTGCTCCTGCTACAAGTACGTGGTGCACTGATCTATGGCCACTTCTCCTTTTGTCATCTTATTTTTACACAGTCTAATGTCGCGGGGCAGATCTCGGCCGTGGCACTTTGAGACCTCTTCTAAGTGGTGATTGAGCCAATGAAACTCCTCCTCTTACAGTACGGGAAATGGCCGATGGCCCAAAGCAATCATCTCTGTTTTAGTAGTTATTTCTTTAGCTCTTGTGCTGCTAACTTTGAATATTGAACAAAGTCTAAAGCTGGCAAATTGGCACATTAGACCGATGTCTTAATTTTTAATTTTTATTTTTTTTGGACAAATGGACAAATATCAGCTCATACTGATGTGGTGACATGTATTGTGCACCTCTAGATGTGAAACGGGTACAACCATGTAGCTAGGAAGTCAAAAGAATGTAGCATATAGAGAGTTTAGTTAAAAGTCATAATGATCAGGGGCGAGTTTCCCGAAGCCGCCTTAACGCTACGTCGTTCGTTAGTTCTATCTTTTAACACAGAACTTAAGAACGACGTAGCGTTAAGAACGCTTCGGGAAACTCACCCCAGAACGTTGAGGGGAAGACGGTGCCTCTGCGTTGGGTGTGACGATGCGTTTCCGAAGATGTTTTGCTAAAAGTTTGTGCATGGCTGCTTCCTGGATTTTAAAAAAATGTACCTGATGTTTTCTTAAGGCAAGCAGGGCCCTGCCGTTACGGCTTCCTACACAGCGTCACGTGGAAGGGGTACAGATAGACAAACAGCCCGATAAACTAGATGGAGTCAAAAACGTCAAAAGGGATTGATTATACACTGAAGAAGAGGAGGTCCGTTTGCTTAAAACTCCTTTCCTCGCCGCTTCCTAGGCCAGAGAACAGGAGCGAGATAACAGATCGCAGCTCTTGACCGGAAGCGTAGTACTTCCCTCCTTTTATAGGAGACGTGCGTGTCTTTCCAGACACTGGGAGGAAGTGGGTGTAGTCAGAAATGTTCATGGAAAAAATGTGATTTGCTCTGTCACCAGAAACCCTCGCATCCTCCGGGAGTCTCCCAAAGGCCCCGTGTCGGGGGAGTGGGGGGTGCTTCTGTAGCGCATGACATCCCCTTTGCGTTCATGGCTCACCCTGCTGTAAACCCCACTGGCGTCGCATCGGCGCTAAATGAAAGCGTTTTCATTTTCTTCTCGCGTTTGTTGGAGTGCGTGACTAATTGGGGTCATGTGAGAAGGCTGAGTGGTCTCAGAGCTGCTAATCTGATTGGCTGCTTAGGAAGCACTTGCTGATGATGCTTCATGCGGCTTGATGTGTTTTCATGTTCTGTTTTTTTTTCTTTCTTCTTTCACGCGTGTTTTCATGAGTAGGTTGTGGCCTTCCTCTGCTGTTTTTTGTTACTGGGGCATGGCCCTGTGTGCGTGCCACCTCGTCCTGTAGGGGGCAGCCTTGCAGGGCCCTGTCTCACATACCCGATGTAACTCCACATGCAGTGCCGCTCCTTTCTCTGATGTACCCAGGCTGCTGGGCTGGGTGGCTTCCCTCCTCCCTCCGGTGACTAAGGGCCTGATTCTGAATTCAGTGACGCTGTTCTGTGGGCCTTCGTTGGACCACCCCCTCCTTTCTTCTCTCACTGTTTTTATATATTAAATTCTATGAAGCTGGGGGTCTTTTCGCCGTGGGTCACCAGCCAGCAGTTCAGGGTCCTGGAACGTGCCAGACCAGCCGTTGGCTGTTTGCTTGATTTCTCCCCTCCCATCTTCTGCTCATCTTCTCCTTCGGAACGTGGCTTCCTTGGGAGACGCGCCACAGACCCGTGCCTTTGTGCCTGAAGCTGCAGACTGGCTCCCCGCAGCCCCCTGCTCCTCGGTACTGAATGCAATCTGCTTTAATATATATTGAGCGTATTTTCACGCTTTTTCTCAGAAGTGCTTCCTCAGCTCTTCCCCTGCCTTCTCTCCTGTCCAGCCACCCGTGTCCCTCTGATGTCTGGGATGATGCTTTCTGCCCTCGCTGTCAGTATAACCTCACATTCCTTACCAGTCACTTATTTGCAGTTTGTCCCGAATGGTTCCTTGAGAGAACCAGTTATTTTGCAAGTGAAGCATCAGAATGTTGTACCGCTGAACTAGCGGTCTGAGCATTTTCGTGCTGTGTTAGCAGGTTAACTAGCGCTTGCTGCTATACTGTCATTTTGGTTCCAGAGGTTAAGTGAGGACGGTTTAGCTGTGGGGAAGCTTTGGACCCCGAAAGGTGACTGAGTCCCTCCTCTGTCTGCCCAGGACTTTATAAGGCATCACCTGGGACCTTCTGCCAGCTTGTCTTTGGAGGAGCTGGGCTGCCTCAGCTCAAAACATCATGAAAGGCAACTGCATGTATGTTACAGGCGGGTAAACAAATCACCGTTTGGTGTCTCGTGTCGGGAGCGGCGTTCGCCTTGGGGCTGCTGAATTCTCTATTTTTGGGTGGAGGTCAGCACATTTCCTGCAGATACTGACGCACAATGCGAACATTGTGAAGACTAAGAAGGCAGCTTTTCTCTTTCTTGCTACTTTCTTTTCTCTGAGCGCCTGTCATATGAGCCCCGTCCGCCATGGGGGGTGGGGGCAGGACACATGCTGAGGCCTGGGCTGATCACAAGGGCTGGAGTTGGCCGCTGGTTTTTGCTGAGTACCCTCAGGACAGTAGCCTGCACCCCAGTCTGACTCCTGCGTTTTCCATGTGCGCCATCCGCAGGCGATTCGGGGTATTGTGACCTGGAGTGGCAGAGCACCTGTGCACAGGAAACCTCTATCCTGCTTACTCTCATATTACGGGGACCTTTGTTTTGGTCGCTCTGTATTCTCCATTCTGTATGTTTTTGCTCAACAGCACAGGGAGGAACTTGTTTATCAAACTCATTTTAGCTTAGTTTTTATTTTTGTCTGCTTAGATGCTTGCAGAGGCACAGTGGGCTTTACCTCCTCGTGACTCCTGTGACTCCTCTCCTGTCCTTTTGTCCCCCTCAGATTTGTGCTTATTGTGACTAACTGGCCTGTGGGGATGCGGTGAGGGTCGCGGCCCTCGGAGGGGGAGGCTGGGGCCCGGGGCCTGGGCCTGTGGGGATGCGGTGAGGGTCGCGGCCCTCGGAGGGGGAGGCTGGGGCGCGGAGCTGCTGCTTGTGCCTGGGGGCACTGCCATATTCACAGTGTACACTCTCAGTGATCTTGATTCCCTTAACAGCTCCTGAGCATCCCAGACCTGACAGGTGTCTCTCCTTATTATCCTTTAATCTCTTGCTGCTCTTTAGCGTCGCTACCTGTCCCTCTTCGTCCTGCTCCCTCTTCGTCTTCCTCCCTCCGCAGTCGTGATATTAGGGGGCTGCACACATACGAGTGAAGGCCCTGGCAGCCAGCCATCGCTCTGGGGGCTGCTGTAGTGCCGCTGTTGCTCTTATTGCGTTTTGTGCTGGTTATGCTTCTTCCCCGTGGAATTCAGCTCACTTCACACTGGGAGTGAAAATCTATCCCCCATTTGCTGATGAACTTGGAGATTTCAGTTTGTTCCCTGGCTGTCCGCTGCACGACTCTGCACGACTCTGCACGAGGTCCGCTGAGCCTGTGTAAGGTCAGGTGCTCTGCAGTCACTGTCTGCCAGCAGCGTGTCCCCGACCTGCCTTTGGGGACCAAAGCACAGCTTTCTGAACGCTGCTCTGCTCATCATAACCTGCCCTGTGCCGCTGTTCCGGGGCGGCGTGGGCTGTGCACGGCAGAAATAGCCTGCAAAACGTGCAGCCGAATAAATTATTGGCTGGTTTTTAGGGCAGGTCCTAAGGCACCAGGAGCAGCTGCCACTAGGACACAGGTGACCTGCTCCTTGGCTGGGGGGCAGGGCTGACGAGCCCCCCTCCCCACTCCTGCCTCGGTCATTGGGGCGAGTTTTTTTTTCTTCTTTTTTTACCTTTTTTTGAGACTTGCACTTGGCATGAAGGTGACAAATACATCGTAAACTGACAGCTGTCTTCAAATTTGTGTTTTAATGACTAATTAATTAAATGTTACTTTGGTTAGTCATGGGTGTGGCCGTGTTAAGCTTTAATTTTTACTGTTTTTTAGCTTTAATCTCCCTGTTTTAAACTGTTTCTGAGCCACAAACACTTTTTGTTAGGAAAACGCAGCTCCTGGGGGGGTTGTGTGTGGCTCTGTGGGTTGGCACTCGTGCCTGTTGTCAGGTCGCCGGTACGAATCCCAGGGCCGACAGACTGCCCCTGTTGGGCCCCTGACCGAGGCCCTTAACCCCTGACTGCTGCGGGGCTGCTCGACGCTGCGCTGACCTGTAAACTTTCTCGCACCTGTTGATTTGTTTGTCTCACTGGACGCAAGATGAGATGGGTGAAAAAAGTTTTGCTGTGGGGATGCATAAAGCATCTCTGTTCTGTTTATCGGTGTGCGTGTGCATGTGTGTGCGTGTGCATGTGTGTGCGTGTGCATGTGTGTGCGTGTGTGTGTGTGTGTGCGTGTGTGTGTGTGTGTGTCTCCTCACTGCGGTCTGCTCTCCACTGGCGGTTTTTCACTGTAATAGCCAGTATTAGTCTCTCCTCACATCACAGTATCACTCTTCCTGAGGCCTGTCCCCCTGCACCCACCCGTACTCACTCTGTACTCTAGTTAGCGTTGGGTCTGTGTAACATCCGCCGACTGTAACTGACAAAGTATTCGCTGTCGGCCCGGCGGTTTGCTGTGGGTCTGGGCATTTTCAGCTTGCCCTGTAACAAGCAACACTTCTGTCGCATGCTGCCGACCTTTGACCCCGTCCGGCCATCAGCCAGCATGGTCCCCGTGTAGCACGGTCTTACGCTCACATGCCTGTCCTGAGCTCTGGATAAAGCAGAGAGCTCAGGCTTCCGGGAAAATGCTTTGGCTACTTGGAATAGCAACAGTTGGAAAAAGGACCTTGTTACTCGAGTGCTGATTGGTCAGCTGGTTTTAGCTTATTTACTACTAATGGTTATGCATTGTCGTTATTGTTTTATCTGGCTTCCTCGTACAGCTTTTTATATGTCACATGACCACTATAAAGCAGCACATTTGAAGGATACATGTGCTCATGAAATATCTTGAAGCCCGAGTTTCAGTGTAACTTTTGGTATTGTTAAGAATATAGCCGCAGCTGAGCTCTGTGGCACAGAGATCGTTATATGAATCCGTATCTGTGCCCCGCTGTCTGACCTGTACACCCTGCCCAGGCACGAGACCCTCTCTGACGCCAGGCCCATCTCTCTCCCCTCAGAGGTTCATCGAGTTTGAGGACTCTCAGGAGCAGGAGAAGAAGGATCTGCAGGTCCGTGTGGAGACGCTGGAGTCCCAGGCTCGTCAGCTGGAGCTCAAATCCAAGAACTATGCAGACCAGAGTGAGTGCCCTCCTGCCCATGCCCATGCCCGCCTTTCCAGGTGCCGCTCTCCAGCCAGATCGTCCCCGCTCTGCCACATGAGCAGTGCGTGACCGTCCTCGCTGTCAGATGTAAGCGGATTGCGTGGCGGTTTGAAGATCCGCACGCGTGGCACCGGTCTGTTACTCGTGAGGGGTGCCTGGTGTTGCCGGTAGCTTGCGGTGCCCATGTTAGTTTGGGGAGACGCACACTGATACCCCTGTACCCTAAACAAACACCCACACTCACAAAGTGACTCGTGTGCTGAGACATGCATGTGCAGAGTCTCTAACATGAACGCGTACCCGTGTGTTTATTAGCTTCCCTGCTCACCTATTGCTCAGGCCTGCCCCCTGCAGGGTGCTTCAGTGGCAGCCATCCTCTTAGGTCTGCGCTTCCCATGCCACAGTGCACCCTTTGACCTGTGGCCTCTTCCATGCCCGGGTCCACTTCTCATTTTTCAACCCACGTTGCATAAACGGCTGATGTCAGTATCTATTACGGAGCGCCGGAAAACACCCTGTGAGGTCACAGCGGAGTGCTGCAGAGGCCCACAGCTGCTGGTCATCCCTGCTTGATCACGCACCTGAAATGTCGCGTCTGGGAACTATTGCTAA
Organism: Paramormyrops kingsleyae; assembly: GCF_048594095.1. Classification (NCBI taxonomy): domain Eukaryota; kingdom Metazoa; phylum Chordata; class Actinopteri; order Osteoglossiformes; family Mormyridae; genus Paramormyrops; species Paramormyrops kingsleyae. Next base: position 18,655,440 of record NC_132801.1, on the reverse strand, counting down.
ATTCACTGGGTCAAACACAGAAACCACTGTATGTAAAGTTGGTGAGCTTAAGGCTGCACATGACCCTGGGGGGGGGGGGGGGGGAGGTTTAAATGTTCCATGCACCTTGCTTCCTGGTAATTTCGTATGTATAGTGGTGGGCAATGTAACGATAATTTATCGTGACTGACTGCAGTTGGATCCATGATGAGCTTTTCTGAGTTATTGTAAGAAACATGATGCAGCACTTGACTCCTTCACAGCAGGTTTGTAAACTAGGAGTAAATGTGGCCTGGCTGAGCTTCCAATGAATGCCAGCTACAAGTCTGAAACTGGCAAACACCTGTCACCCGACGCCTGCATAACGTCTCAGCGCTGTCTGTTTATCTCACTTTGTCAGTCATCTGTCTCAATGGACCTCAACTTAGTGACTAGATCTTGAACTAAAAACTCAATTGATCTTTCTTAAACCTTTTAACATCGGGCTGCTAAAAACATTGCACTCGTCATGCGGTAAATAACGCACAGACCATAGACAGGTCAGCTATGTGGTCGAATGAACGTGTTTGCGGTGTGGCTGAGCGGGAAGAACTGCCTCCACAAAAAGGTTCTGCTGGTGTTGAAATGGTTTGGGTTTGTGAAATCTCATGTGGACCAATATAATGTAATTTCCAAACTTGAAAATACTGTTCATATGAGAGGTGGCAACACAACTAGTTTTATGTGGTTATTGTTTGTATTTCTTGAAAACTGAGTTTAGAAATGCGCAGTTATTGACCAAAGTGATTCATTTGTATTTAACGTCAGTATTAAAAGAAAACTAAGAAGCACTTCTGCTATAATGAGTCAGTTCCTTATATATAATTTCATATTTTACATCCATTAACTGAGTTTATTTTATAATGGTACAAGCAGTGTTTCTAGTAAGCATATAGTTGCTGCTTAAGTCGTTAAATGGTTAATCATCATTAGTGTGTTCCAGTGTGGTTGGTTTGTAAATAAAAAAGATTGCGTTTGGATTGTGGTTCTAACCAAACATGTTATATGTCACGTTAGCCATATCGCCCACGCTTACACACAGACTGTAATGTATTTTCATATATATAAACACAAGCACACACTCCTCAACGTATGACAGGGTTGGGTTCTGATAACTGGTTGCATAATTGCCATGAACAGTTGCCTGCACACGTCTGCTGACACTGGAACAGCGTGCGACGTAGAGTAAACAAAGCTGCCGGTTACCGTGCCGCTTATGGTGGCATGACCAGCCGTGGTATCGTACCAGGTCCTAAGGATCAGCCGACAAAACTCAAATAATTTGTTTACGGTAAATGTATCGGGCGGCACCTGTCTGTGTAATGCATATTATACATTGTATTGTATACACGCATGTATGGGGGTGGCCATACATAATGGAATGAAAATGGATTTTGACTGAAGTAACTTAATTTCAATTACAAACACAGTTAGAGGTGATTCATGTCGAGCTGAATGCTAATTAGCAGGATGCGTCAGCTGTGAGACGGCGGACAGTCAGGGCTTCGATGTGTGAGTTTTTACAGCTACCCGAGGCGTTCTGGAGACGCCACATCGGTCAGTTCAGGCGTCGGTCACTAAACATTCAAAATCATTGAATATGGCACGGGGGGAAAAGTCTCCGAATTCATGCCTGCATGTACCGAACAGTATTATCGAAGAATGGTCCGATGCCCCAGTCCACAAAGTTCAGGATCTGTACGATGGCCCTGAAGTGTTTCCTGAAGGCAATTATTAGCTCATTGGTTTCTCTGTTTTGTTCGCTGTTCACTCCCACTTATGTACATATTTTGCCTAGTTAATCACAGTCTGACAATTTACTGTTTGTTACTCATTTAAAACCACACCGATGACACTTGGTTTTGTGTTAGTCTTTGCAGTCTGTGTTATTTGCAACTGTTAATCTCTAATTCTGGAAAACACTGTTTTTTTTTTTTAGCGCTAAATGGTTATTTTTGTAGTTAAGTGAAAATGTATTGCCATTCTCAGTTTTTGTTTATGCCAAAGGTAAGGTATTTGCCATACTAGGCTTAGATTAAATCACATGGCTAATAGAGGGATTATGCTGTTCAGTGACCTCCAAAGCAAGCCCGTTTGAAATCGGCTGAAAGATTACCGGGTTTCCTGCGTTTTATATCCCCCGCTGGCGTTGGTGGTGAGTTGCGCAGACTTTTGTCCTGCTGTACAGAGGACATCTTGTGGACACTCTGCCTTACTGCAACTGGCAGTAGCTTTAAAATAAAACATCCGCTATTTATTTTTGCTACCGATGCTGCACCACAGAACAGGTCACTTCAAAGTACATTTCCCGCTACAAGTACATATGCAGTTATTTTAAGTGGCTCTCTTTCCTTCCAGTATCGCAGATAATATAGATATGAATGTGGATTCCTATAAACAATAAATCAATTTTAAATTTATTTTTGCTTTAATTGCAGTTTGTGGATTTTATGCAACATTTAAAAACTTTCCATAAGACTGTAAACCGTTACTCATGTTGGTGAATTTGCTACTCGCCACAGATTTCATTGAGATTTCTTGTATCAAAATACCCTTCTCTGTGTAGCTGGGTACTTTAATGGGTACTTATGTTTTAGCCAGATATGTACTGGTTTGTCCCAGCGGACTGTTGTGTCCAAACTGGTCGTGTTGCGTCAGTCATGCCCAGGGGTACAGGCAAGGCATGGATACCCTGGCAGATTCTGGGGGCCCAGCATGTTACAGGTGGCCTTGAATATGTACAGTAATGTATAAAATTAGGTGGGGGGGGGGGGCGAGGTGACATTTTGTCAGGGCACCTGGGGTTTCTGACTGTGCCACATTAACCACGCCATGCCAACCTGCCAACCAACTGCCCTTCTTTCAGTCAGCAGGCTGGAGGAGCGAGAGACTGAGCTCAGGAAGGAGTACAACGCCCTCCATCAGAGGCACACGGAGGTAAGGGGGGGGGGGGGGTGTTAGGAGTCACGCAGATACGCTTATGTGCCCCTGCGACCCTCCTGAGTGCTTATGGGTCCATCCACCCATTCTGGTGGTGGGGGGTGGGGGGGGGGGTTGCCTGCAGGCTCCCAGGCAACATTGGGCTCAAGGTTGGGGTTCATCTTGGAGGGAATGCCAGTCCATCACAGGGCACACATATGCCCACACAGTCATATTCTAACCAGTTCAGAGATGCCAGTTTGCCTGACCGCATGTCATGAAGCCAAAGTACCTGGAGGAATCCTGTGCGTCAACTCGACATACAGACAGCGGATATGAGATTCATACTCCCAGTCCTGCAGGTCTGAGGCATCAGGTTTACTGGCTGAGCCTCACATACCACAGGGACAGCAATGTGGCTGCCTGCATGTCGTTGGTCTGCAGGAGCAAACTCATCCGAATTACACACACACACACACACACACACACACACACACACACACACACACACACACACACACACACACACACACACTAGTGCAATAAACATTTCTCTCAGCAGATAGGGGGTGTGCATTGATGTCACTCTCCCCCCCCCCCCCCCCCCCCCGAACATGCCGCCTCACATGGACTGAGTAGCAAAACACGCTGCAACATGGCAAATTTTAGTCGGGGAAACAAACCTACCTGCTTAATCAGTTGAACTCAACAGGGGTCCGTCTAACTTACCAAAGGACCAGAGGACTGTGGACATTTATATATGGCCAGCAATCAGGTTTCCTGACGATATGTTTTGTAGAAACGTTTGATCTGTCTAAACTTTCTTTTTGCAGTAGTCCCTGGGTTTGCCTTGGCTACCTAACCCTACCTAACCCTCCCTGACCCTCCCTGACCATTCCCCACTTTGTATGTAGAACACACTGATTTTGTTTTAATAAATGCTGACAAAAACTGTACAGTTTCATATAATATTTATGAATGCTGCTAAATATTTAATTGAGTGGTCGATATGGTTTATAACAAAAAAATCGAACATAACTAATATGAAATGACAACCGCAGATCCGTGTCTCGGAGTTTGGATTCCAATTGCTGCTGCGGATTCTAGAGATCCATTCGGTTCTTTTCTTTAGTTTTCAGCGCTATGTAAAAAGTGAGCTCCAAATTCATGTTATGTCGGTTTGCACAATCAGTCACACAACTACAGCAGCCATACACAACACCTCTTTCCTGTTTTAGAGGGATGTTCCCGGCATCAAAGCTGAATGCTAACACTGTCACTCAGTCTTTTTGGCACTCGGTAGGTATAAGCGTAGTAACTTCCACCTGCTGTGACATCATGTGCATACCATCTATAGGCTGTTGTTGCACATAACATATCTATACTGAGCAAGATGTAGCATAGATTCTGATTGGTGAAGCGCTATTTATCACAGCAGGCAAATGGCAGCATGTTTGTTGGAGGCCTTCGTACGGCACCAAGGCCAAATACCTTTGATGACTGAGACCTTTTCATTCTGGAGGACAAAGACACTTATGTTCTGCCTTTGGAATCTGTGAATTGTACGACTCAAACTGACCCATAATACTGTTGCATGTACTGGCACTCAGATGGTTATAATGATATGTTAAAAGAGCACAAATATGGAGCCGGCCAAAGGTATTGGTGTCCTTCCACTTTTTTTTTTTTTTTTTTTTAAATTATGTAAGTAATTGGCATCCATATATTGCATAGAGAAGACACTTTGCTTTTTAAATTTATAGCTTATTGTAACTTATTTTAAATACCAATTTATTTATAAGGCACTTATAAAAACAACCACTTGGCTGACCAAAGTGCTGCACATCATTTAACAAATACAAATATAAACACAACCAAAAAAACCACAAAAACAAATAAATGCAAAAGAATAATCAGACACGAAAGAAAAAAGGAGAGGATGAGGTTTGTCACCACAACACACTGGACCAAAAGCCATAGAGTAAAAATGGGTTTTTAAGCGAAACTTAAAAACAACAAGAGATGGCGCTTGCCTCACATGCAATGGCAAATCGTTCCAGAGTTTTGGTGCAACTACCGCAAAAGCTCTATCGCCCCTTAGTTTACGATTTGCCTTTGGTACAGACAGAAGCAGGTGGTCTGCTGATCGAAGTGATCGAGGTGGAGCATATGGGTGAAGCAGTTCTGCTAAATAAGGAGGGGCACAGCCGCTAAGGCACTTAAATACAAATAAAATAATTTTAAATAAATGAAAGCTTCTCAGCCTTCTTGAACGGAGTTAAGTACTCCGCCGTTTGTCTGCATCACACTGAACATGGACAAGAGGAGAAAAGGCAGAGGGTGGTCTGTGGTAGAAAGGAAGAATGTAATAGCTAGGAATGGTCATGGAATAGACTTCATGTTCCTGTGACCTCGGTTGCTAATATCAAGAAGTTTAAGGTCCATGGGACTGGAGGCAACTTCCCTGGATGTGGCTGCAAGAGGAACATTTACCCCAGATTGAACAGAGGGATAGTTTAAATGATGGCAAAAGATTCAAGGAGAACTTCAGGATCAGAGTACAACTGTATCACTTTGCACCATCAGTTGCTGTCGGAATGAAAGTTGGTTCAGTGGTAGAAGACCCAGGAAGACCCCACTTCTAAACCACTGACACAAAAAAGCCTAACTGTAAACTAGCCGGATGAAAATGCATGTTGACAAGGTGCAGTCCTTTGGGGAGGAATATCCTTTGGGAGGGATTAAACAAAATTAGAGGCTTTTTGTAAGTGACAGTAGCTGAGATGTTCACAGAAGACAAAATGATTTCAAACAATTGAACCCTACTGTGAAGCACAGTGCAATGAAAAGAGTATCAAGGCATCCTTGAAGTGGAATCAAATCAAGTGGGTCTTTGTCATGCCATCTATATACAATCCGCAGCATACAGTGGCATGAATTAATGTTCCAGTGGACTGTGGTGCAAATATATATACATAAAGTGCAGAGATTCTAAATAAGACAAGTGCAGCACATGAAGAAGAGGTGGGAAAGGAGAGTAATAGCTAAGAAATAAAAACATAAAATATACATTCACTAATACGCAGGGGAGTTAGGAGTGCCCTCACAATAGATCAGGTACGGTGATGACTGTAGAAATAATTAATACAACAGATGTAGTAATACGGCAGATATAAACCAGCTGTTGGAGAAGGTGCAGTGTGGGCAATGTTCACTGGATAAAGTGGCACAGCACTATAGTGACAACACTGCTAAGCAACATAATTAAGTTAGCGAAAATAAGATAACGAAAACAATAGTATACCAAAACAATATGTAATAAGCATAAAATTTATTCTTGTACAGCCGTGGCCAATAGTTTTGAGAATGACACAAAAATTTATATTCACAAAGTCTGCTGCCTCAGTTTTTATGATTGCAAATGTCATATACTCCAGAATGTTATGAGGAGTGATCAGATGAATTGCATTTTATTGCAAAGTCCCTCTTTGCCATGAAAATCAACTTAATCCCAAAAAAAACCTCTTCCACTGCATTTCAGCTCTGCCACAAAAGGATTGGTCTTCCTCTGGTAACCATGGTTACCTGCAAGGAAACACATGCAGTCATCATTGCTTTGCACAAAAAGGGCTTCACAGGCAAGGATATTGCTGCTAGTAAGATTGCACCTAAATCAAATATTGACTCTTTGCATAAACTTAATGTAATTGTCAATTAAAGCCTTTGACGCTTATGAAATGCTTGTAATTATACTTCAGTATACCATAGAAATATATGACAAAAAGATCTACAAACACTGAAGCTGCAAGCTTTATGAAAACCAATACTTGTCATTCTCAGAACTTTTGGCCATGACTGTACATACCTGTGAATACACTGAACTATTTTGTCTGCACATTTTTTCTCTGCAATTCATGTACCCAGCCAGAAATAAATTCTGCAGACTTTGTTGCTTTCATTTGCTTCAGTGTTACCCACAACATTTGAAAAAACAAATAATTACCAATATTCTCATAACTGACAGCAGGTCACATCCAATAATATCCATTTTCTCTTTACACCGTTTGCTTTTATTTCTTTAAATTTTGGTTTTATATTACATTATTTTGCCACTGTAAGCAGTGTACTGAATATGACGTGTGAAAATAAAGCCCGACTTGATTTTCTTACATTCATGTGCTTGGAGTACTGCTCTACCATGACTGACAATGCATCGTCAAAAACAGGATTGTGATTAATCCAATCTTTTTTTTTCTTTTTCCTCCTCACCCTTACTATTCATATCCTTATTCATTCTTACATGAAAATCATTCTGCTGTGTTTGTAATAGTGCAGAGATCCATTGCATCAAACATGACACATGACAGTACTGCGTCACGGTGAGATGAACTTGCACAGGGAGAGGAGGCACATTTGAAAACAAATCTAATATGTGTTATAAGGTGGTGGAATAGAAGCTTCAAACAATGAGAATAAAATGCTTCCAACTTGATGGTGTGATGGTAAGGAGGAGGAAAGTTTTCCAATCCCGGTTTGAGCAATAACATTGTTTATTTCTCAATTAACTGTCAGTAACTCTGATTTTACCCAGAATCGCACAGCCCTACTGCCCAGTGTTGGACAGCTATGTCTCTGTTGCAGGTCATGGGTCTTCTAGCAGGATAATGACCCAAAACATACTTCTAAGAGTAGTAGAGCACCCTGAAAGCTTGTGACTACAGTTATTGCCTCAAATAGGTATGCTAGAAAATATTTGGCTAGGGGCGTCAATAATTTTGTCCATGACATTTTCAATTGTTTCAGTAATACAATAAGTCATAAATCAAAAACTGGGTTTCTGTCCTATGGAATATGGAATGAATCACGATGGTTACCAATTATTTTTCTCAGTTTCAACTTATTTCACAGAAAACTGAGATTCTGTTTTTTAAAAGTGGAAGAGTACCAAGACCTTTGGCCACGCCTGTGTCATTTCATCAAAGCTTCAGATTGCTACGCTTCGATCCATCTGACCCCTCAGGCCAACTCTTTGCTATTTATACACAACGTGGATCAAATTTGCTGTTTCTCAAAGAAGAGGAATCTCTGAGACTGTGTTCCAGGCAGTTGGGAAGCTGACCCAATTCTTTCAAACAAAGTTTCTGGTTCAGTGCGTCAGACTAAGCTCTTAAAGTACCCCTGTCTCTATGTGTGTTGGATCTGAGCAGACCACACCCCAACTGCAACACTCCATTGCAGAAAAGGACCATTCAGGGGTCGTTCAGCAGAATGTGCCAGCTCTCCTCTCCATTGTTTGAGGTTCAGCTCCGCAGGAGAACTTACCCCGGAGAACTTAACGGGGTCGGACGTTGATACAGAATCAATAGGAAGTGCCAGAAAGGTTTTCACAGAACTCCTCCATTGAGCAGTGCTTTTAAGGCTTATGCTGGTCCATAGACTGAACTGTATTTCCTTCCATCTGTTCCAGATGATCCACAACTATATGGAGCACTTGGAACGAACAAAACTTCAGCAGCTGACGGGTGGAGAGGCTTCTGACACGGGGACCTTGGGCAGGGTCAGGTAAGACCCCGGCCACCTGCAGTACAACCAGCCCAGCCCTTCTCCGCACCACTCGCTCTTAGAGGCGTCCGTCTCGGCCTGCTGGACCGCTGCTGGCGCCGTTGCCGGCCCCCTTCGCAGCTTCTGCGTATGTGGCTGAGCTGGATTGATGACGCAAGACAGCATCTGGATGTTGTGGTTGATCTTTCATGGGCTCAGTGCACTTGGATGCCTATAATAGTGAATCCTGGGTGGCCTTGATTTGGGCTAATTTCCTCCATGGGACCAGATTATGTCAGCTGGCTGGAGAAGGAAGCCAATCGGGGCGGCGCTGAGGATGTATGGAGAATGGCTTCTCTTCTCCTGTCTTTCTCTGTGTTTATGGGTTTTTAGTTTGCTGTTCTTAATATAAGGGCTTGTCCCTTGTTTATCAGAGTTTTTAAATCCTCTGGTGGGGGCGGGCTTTGTCTGAGTCATGTGAGCAGTAGGTGGGGGCTCGAGCAAAGTTCTCTAAAGCAGTGTTTCCCAAGCCGCCGCTCAGGCACCCACAGATGGTGCATGTTTTTGCTCCCCCCCCCCCCCCCCCCCCCCGACAGTCCACATTCTCGCTCCCTCAGGGACTGTCTGGGGTCCCTGAGGACCGGCTTGGGAAACCCTGCATGCGATGGTTGTGTAAAGTGATTATTACATTATAACTGCAAACAACAAGCATACATGTTGTGGGACCCGCTGAGAGCCGGAGCAGGCAATCCGAGCTCCGGGAGGAGGTCGCTAAGGAGCAGCCCCGTGTGGTGTGGACTTCCTCCAGCAGAAGGTCAGCCAGGCTTTTTGCCCCTGGACCCAGCCAGTGGGTGTTATTTCAGACAGGGTTGGAGAATTCAGTCAGGTTAACTGCTTGGTTCTGTGCTATACAGAGCAGTATGTGTGCGTCCTGATGCGTAATGCAGTTCTGATTGGCCCCCGCTCTCAGGAGAAGGCGTGTTTCAGGGCTTGGGTCAGTGCTCCGATTTGGGGGGGCTTTCGGGTCCTTCTCTCGTTCTCGCAGCATTTGGGGATTGGCAGAAGAGCATGTGCAGGCTGGCAGAAGGACTTACAGCGCAGTTTGTTCGTCTGTTATTCAAATGGGTTTTTTTATTATTTGAAATGAGTGTCCTGATTTAAATTTTTTTTTTTAATAAAGCCTGTTCATGTTGTTATAACTTACCATGTCAGGGGCAAGCTAACACAGCTCAGATACATCCACAGCACCGAGCTATGGAGACAGACAGCTCTCAGCAGTTTAATATAGCTGATGATATTTCTGACTGCGCTTGCGCGCTCACACACACACCCACACACACACACACACACACACCCACGCACAGAGACCCACTCGAGCCGCTCCTTCTCTTATCAGCAGATTTCAGCCTGGCCTCTTGGGCTTGCTGATTGACTGAGTTTTTATTCGAGCCCCTCGGCTTTTCAAAGCCTGCAGAGCTGTCTTCACTTAGTTTTTTTTTTTCTTCTTCTCTTTTGTCCTCTGGCCAATGAGCTGAGGTGGGGTGGGGGGGGGGGGTGTGAGGGGAGGAATATTTAATAAGCCGATGCTGGGCAAGCGAGTGAGAGAGCGTGACGGAGAGAGCGAGCGGGAGCCGGTCTGAGCAGCGGAGAGAGGGCAGCATGGCAGCGCGGGCAAAGGAAGGCAGCCGCCGTGGGTGACCGACCATCCGTCCGTCGGTCAGGATCTGCTCCCCCCCCCCCGTTCCTGCGTAGATGACGGCGACGATGTTACGGTGCCTCTTGCCACAGAGCTGAGAGACGCGGGCGCTCCCACGTCAGCGGCGTCGCCCCCAGCCCCCCCCCCCCACCATGCCAGGGCACAGCCATGAGCCCCGGGTGCATGCTGCTCTTCGTGTTCGGCTTTGTCGGCGGGGCGGTGGTCATTAACTCTGCCATCCTGGTCTCGCTGTCCGTCCTGCTGCTGGTGCACTACTCCGTGTCCACCGGACTGCCGGCGCTGACGCAGTCGCTGCCGCGGATCTCCTCCAGGTACGCATGGCGCTCGCTCTCTCCCTCTCCCTCCCCTCCTCTCTCCCCTCCTCTGCTCCGCACGCTCCCCCGTGTCCCCCGCATCCCCGCTCCTCCCGCTCTCGTACCGCACGGTATCAGTGAGACGCCAGCGCTTTGAGAGAGGCGTCTAAAATGGCTCCCCGCCTGAGACCCGTGGGGGATGCTGACCCCTCTCAGCATTTTAACGTGTGTTGTGTTTTTAATTTTATTTTTAATCCAATGTCCTCGGGTTTAGAGCTGTCGTATTAACAATGCATCACCGCCGCACTACAAAGGGCCGCTTGTCCTGCCTTTGAACTGTGAAGCCCCCCCCCCCCCCCCAGGCTGCTGTTGTGGGTTATTGTTTGAGAGTCGCTGTTGGCTGCTGATTTTCTGTCGGGTCTATGTGCCCGTCCTGTGCTTTCAGCAACCCTAACCCCTTTAGTGCTTGTGTGTGTGTGTGTGTGTGTCTGTGTGTGTGTCTGTCTGTGTGTGTGTGTGTGTGTGTGTGTGTGTTGTTGTTGTTGTGCATGGTTATTCCTCTGTGGCCGTAGTTTTCAGCTGCAGCATTCGTGTTTCCTGGAGGACAGACCGTCACCCCGGTTACGTGGACGCTTTTCCTGACGTTGCATCCTCGCCGGCATGTGCGTGGCGTGTTAGTAAACTGCTCACGCTCCGAGCGACTGTAAACATTCCGGGCCCTGGCTCTGCGTCACGTCCTGCTGCATTGGAGCAAAGCGTCCGTAGAGACCCACCGCTTTCAGGGGGCTTCCCAGCCCCTTTTCTGCCGTGACCCAGGCCTGGATGAGGGGTTAAATTATGGAAGATGGATGGATGGATGGATGAACTTGCAGTCATAGCTTTGCCATAGTGGCGGTGAATCGAGACTCGTGGTGGTCATCGCCCTGCGGAGTTTCAAATCGAAACTTTGGCTCGTTACAAACATCGCACCTTCCTTCTCAATGAAGGTCCGCTTCACCCTTTGGGGGAGAAGTCATGCCTTTCCCTTCCTGTGGCACTGTGAATCCCAGACACTTTGCTCACACTGCAGATAATGTTCTCCCCCATGAATCTGCTCAAGTCTCCCTTTCCTGCCCCGGAGCCTCTGGGCACAAGCGGTGCGTGAACGTAACCTGAATGACGCCTGTTTGCCGACATCCTCGCAGCGTTACCCCTTCAACTGACCCCTTCTTCAGTAAGAAACCATGTCATCAGCATTTGGGCCTTTATTATACCAGATGTGTTTGTATATCACTGATAGGGAGAGAGTGACAGCTGGGGGTTCAGCTGCAGGCTGGTTGGACGCGTGAGAATAGCAGCTGATTTAAAAACGCCACAGCTAGCTGTGTTCTCTGTGTTTCACTGTGTTCTCTGTGTTTCACTGTGTTCTTCGCTGCGTAATACTGATGTTTCTCTTGCGCAGTGTAGGTTAGGCTGCCCTTCTGTGGCTGCTTGTTTGTTTTTCTCCATGCTGTCCGTGTGGGAATCTCCCCTCCCCCACACATCCACAAGGCTTGATGCTTAGGGGAAACTGACATCATTGGCTAGCTAGAGGAGCAGGCAGGCAGGCAGGACTGCTACACAGCAACAGAGCCATGACTTCATGTCCGCTTGCGGGCTTAGTGTTTGTTTTTGTTGAGATACTGAAAAATCTAGAGCTTTCTCTCATGTTGGGGGGGGGGGGGTGTAATGTGTGCTGGGTATTGTTCAGTATAATGGGATGATGTTTGGTCGCCATGGAGATCAGACAGTGTACATCCTGACGGCGGAGTATTTCTGCAAGTCAGTGAAGTTTGCAAATGGCCAATGTTTTTAAATGTAAATTGTTCATTTTATGTACATATTGTATGTAGGGGGTTAGGGTGCGTTGAACTAAATCACGTTAATGTTCTACCTGAGCTGTGTTAGCTTGCCCCTGACATGGTAAGTTATAAAGCACAGCCCCGTTTCCCAAAGTGGACAGTCCTGTGCGATTGGCTGGTCATGGTCTCTTTACAGATGAAGCCCACCTCCCCACCTTCCTTTGACACCCATCTGAAGCAGCTCTGCTTATCCCTGTCCGTCCGCAGAAAGGAGCGTCCCGTGTCTTTGGCGATATTCCCCCTGCCTGGAGGAGATGCCCTCCTCACCCCCGAACTGCAGAGAGAGAGGGCGGAGACCCCCGGTACGGACGCCTGGAGGTACAACGACCTCAGCCACCCGCGGTCCAACACCAGCCTCAAGGTGCGTGAGCAGCTCGCCGTTGCCTCCAGCAGAACGTCTCCCTCGTTGAGTGAGTGAGTGGCATTGACCATCTTTGAGCGTCCCTGTCTCTCAAGATTGCAGATTGTCAACATTTTCTACTTGTCAGCTTGATTCCGGAATAGTGCTGTGACATAAATGGTGGCGCTCCATCGCGCAGGCTCTGATGTCCAGTGCTGTCGGTAGATTGGGTCTGGAAAGCGAGCAGCGCTTGTGTCTGAAGTGCGGTATTGACCGAAAAAACGGCTCTTTATATTTGTCTGTCGCCTTTTTTCTGTGGGCTAATTTGCTCGTTGGGAACGAGCCATCCTGGCACTGCTGCCTTCCTCGCTCCAGTTCATTGTGGCCGTTGTACCCCAGATCAGGCCACTTCCTGGGGGAGGAGCCAGCTTTTGGGGCCCTGGGATAGACCCCCTCTCCCCACGTCCTCAGCACGGCCCACGATCGGCCTGCCTCTCAGGCCCTCATGAATATTCAGTGTTCATGAATATTACATTCACGTTTGTATGAATTTGTTGATGGATAAGTAATGCAGTGAGCCTGTCCAGCCGTATCCATAGCTGTTCATTTTCCCCCAGTCTTCTGGTGGTCTGCCTTGAGCCTGCAGTATCCGGGATAGACCCCGGACCTCCTGCGACCCTGAATGGGAGAGGCGGTTTCAGAAAATGGGTACTAGATCTTTTGGGGGGGCTTTTCATCCCCCTGCCAGAAACTGGCGATCGACCAGCCCCAGAGGGGGCCCCTAGCAGACGCTTGTTCAGAGCATTCTGGGATTTGGGCTCCATCCCAGAGCAGTCCTGAAGTCGAACCCCAAGAGGACTCTGATGGCTCTGAATCAGTCTGTAACTGGAGTCGTTTATCGACGTGCGGCTGACCTTGAAATGCCCTCCTTCTCCTGGGCACCTCCCCCCCCAACCCGGGCATCATCTGCATCGCGAGGAGTGCGTTACGCGCTCGGATGCTGCAGTGAGCTGCAGCGGCATGTTGGCGGGTGAGGCCACTGCTCGGGTGGCCATGCTGCAGTGGAGTGCAGTGGTGTGTCAGCGGGTGAGGCCGCTGCTTGGGTGGCCATGCGGCAGTGGAGTGCAGTGGCGTGTCGGCAGGTGAGGCCTCTGCTCAGGTGGCCATGCTGCTGTGCAGTGCAGTGCAGTGCAGAGTGCAGGGGCCATGGGCGTCCGGCTCCCGCCGTGCTCTCTGGCCATTATGGGACTTCATTGTGTTGCCATACTCCATGTTTGATTGACAGGCAAGTTCAGCAGTTATTTAGCAGCAGTTCAAACTTTACATTGACAAAAACAGTATTGACTGCTGGTTTAGCTAAGATGTTATGTTGTGCTGTTAGCCCGTGGATGCCTGTAGTACAATGGCGGCACTATAAGACGTCTGTGTGTTCTGGCCGCCGCTCTGTGCCTCTGAACGCAGCATTCCTTAAGTGAGCCTGGGTCTGCTGCACAAAGGCGCGTCTCCGTTCCCATGATCCCGCTGGTCGCGGCCGGCTGTTACCGCTCACCCACGCCGGAACACTGCCCCTTGTGTACCTCCCTCTCTGCAGTGTGTAGATTGACAGGCATTCAGATACAGAGTGTTTAGTGTGCAAATACCCAACCCGTGTGTGCAGATATATAAATAAACATGCACACCCAGTCTTTGTGAACAGTATGTTACCCAAGTTATTGATATCACAATGACAGTCTAGTCACTCATAACTCTCATCAGCAGTATTTAAGAAATGAATTGCTTGTTTGAATAATATAATTTAGCAATAAGCCTGCCAATGACGCTGTTACTGTTCTCAGGTTGGGCTCCTATGTCTCAGTAGAAGAGCTTTTGGAGCTGAATGGTAGCTTGGCAGCGCCATGGCAACCGGAGACGGCCATGATGCCATTTAGCTAACAGCAGGAGGGGGAGGAGATGATCCCATAGGATGTGGCTGGGGAGGAGAGTAATTGCTGACTGTAATTAATCGTGTTTTAATATTTTTATTATCTGTCATTGCAGTAAGTTCTGGTTTGTTTATGTAGTTTTGCTGGTTTCGATTGCTTTGCTGGTCAGTTCTAAGCAATTAGTGCAATTTCCAGTTTACAGTCATATTGTGAAGCTGCAATGTAATAGTGGTAAAGGGGCACAGAGAGAGTTTATATGCTGTGTGCCTTAAGAAGAGTGTCACTGTGTGGTACGTCTAAAAGGAGTGTTTCTGAAGTTTTTCTTATTAAATGTACATTTCCTGTGATGTGTACAAGCATTAATGGATGGTATGATGTGTGTCTTCATTGTTACATCCAAATTTCACCCTGAAAATGTTTGTTTTACAGTTCTAAGAAGAAGGGGTTAGGGAACTGATTCAGAAAATATTCTTTTCTATTAAATTTTTTTCAATCGTGTATTTTTTTGGAATATGTTGTGTTCTTTCATTTGTCATTGAGTCCATAACCCAGAATATTTAGGTGTTACAGCCCAGGGTTTGGCATTGTTTGGATGGACGATGTGCCACTGAGCCTCACAGAGACTTGTGTATTCTTCTCCTGCATTTTCTTGCTTATCCATGCAGAAGAACCCATGAAAATGGCGTGTTGCTTAAACATGCCTGTCGTTGCTTTGGCAGCGAGGTGAAGCTGTGGTTCCTCTGTATGGTGAAGCAGTGCTTCTGTTTGGAGCTGCTGATACCTGTCCTGGGGGAGCAGGGTGCCGCGTGCTGCATTAGCGCTGCTCTGAACGTGCACTTCACTGTAATTCTCTTCCCCAAGCAGTTGGAGGCAGAAGATTCTCTAAGGAAAAGGGAGGGTAAGAGTTCACTGGAGACTTGGGGGAATTCACTGGCTGACAACTGCAAGGTAGTTGGTCCCGTAGCTGCAGGAGTGACGATTTCGCATTCTGGCAGTAGTGGTCCGATTCGATTGTTGTTTGGCCTGTAGCTGTGTGTTGCTGTATCGTCTTCCGATAGCTGTATTTCCTTGTGCATCCAAACCCCTCCATTTTGGTTTCTACACTGCTGCATGCAACCACTTAAGCCGCAGAGACTTGAAGCGTTTTGTGTTGGATCACAAACTCCAGTGTCATTTTAAATTGACCAATTAACATTGCAAAAACACACTTTAAGGAAAACTTTAAATATGCTGATATCACATTAAGAGAATTTGAACTTTCTGGTTGCATGCAGAAGGTTGATTTTGGTTCCATTGCATGGATTCACTCACGTTGTGTCGTAGAGCTTCTCACTCTCAGTGTGTCACTTGGTAGACAGCATCTTGCAGCCACTAATCCTCACCTAGGTGGCCACAAATCAGTAGCTGTAGCTGGTTTGGTTTTGATTTGTGCTTCGTAGTAATTTCTACCTTCCTTTTTTGTACCGCTGAAGTGCTTTGTGGGTCAAAAGTGTGTTTCTTTTTCAGTGCGAGAAAGACAAACACAGCGGTACCTGAGTGTATTTTGTCTTGTGCTCTGCGTTGGTGTGTCTGTGTGTGTGTTCTCCCTCTGTGGTGCCGTTCTCGTGTGTCCAGTCTCGGAGATCACGTGCCGCCTTGGGTACGTGGTCGCGGTCCGTCCCGTGTGGCCTTGCCTCCGTATCCCTCGCTCCATCGCTCAAAGCCAAGCCGATGGACGCGCTGGACCGATCACGCCTGTCAATAGCACAAGAAAAACCTGCTGGCAGAAGTTTGAACTTGATAGTCATTTATGATTAAGCTTTGGATTACTGCACGATTTAAATGATAAACTTTAACGAAATGTTGTGGGGTTACGCTTTAGCCCTACAATTTGATAATTCGATTTAAGTTTCTTTTACATTGAGCGAGCATATTTTTTGTGTAAAATGACCATAAATTTGGAACATGCTACTAGTGCATGACCAATACACAGTGCAGAGGCTCTGGTTTGCGGCCCCCAGATACTCTCAGACTGTCTGTAATCAGTGGAGTCGTGTGGTATCCAAACTTAATCTGGTTAGAATGAAAAGTGCCACATCAGGACCTGTTCTTGGGTGTCTTGTGGCCGTGCTGTGCTTCAGCTCAGCTCGTCCATATGTCATGTGACCCTGTTATGGTTGTGTGGGGATGTCTTCACAGGATGAGCTGTCTGACGTCAGCCAAGGAGTCTCCAAGTCGGCCACCCCCGCGTCCACGGCAGCCTCGGACGTGGCCATGGCCGCTGTGGACGCGCCCCAGAAAGAGGAGGCAGAGGGGCTGAGCAAGAACCTGAACACCAGGAGCAGGAAGCCAGACAGCAGTAAGAACATTGACGTTCAGGCCGCCCCAGGGACCAATTCTGTCTCCATAGGTGAGCGATAGGCGAGGGGAGTGCCGGGTGACAGGGGCCCTGCCAGCAACCCCCCCCCCCTGGTCGCTCTGCTGCTTCTCATCATCACCATATGTGGGATGAACATGAAGATCAGGCCTCTTTTTAAGCTGGGCTCTTCGGCCACATAAAGGGGGAGATCATGTAGTATTTACAGATGTAGTCCTTCAGTGGTTATGATCTTTAATGAAAGTTTAATATGCTTGGAAGATTCTGCCCCCCCCCCCCCCAGAGTGAACACAGGAATATTTCAGATGGAACGAGTTTTCTAGCTGGTGATGAACATTTTAAAGCAGGTGATGTTGCAGCTGTTCTTGTGTGTATCCTTCTCTCCAGGTTTAAGTGACAATGAGGAGAAGTCGGAGGTCCAAGCTATCATCGAGTCGACCCCAGAGCTTGACATGGACCTCGGCAGCTACAAGGCGGCCAGGTATACTGGGTATACTGGTGCCTCCCATCTGCCATGGGCTTTCTCACTGGATGGTTATCTTAGCTATAGTTTGAAGTCTCCATTTCCTGCAGGCATTTTATTTTTGTTCTAGATTTTGTTTTAACTGAAGTTCTCTTTTGAATGAAATCTTTCTTGTTTTATGTGTTTCCAGTACTCCTGTCAAGGGTGTGGAGAACATGGCATTCGATCGCAATACCGAGTCGCTCTTTGAGGAGCTCTCTTCTGCCGGCACGGACCTTATTGGAGACGTAGATGAGGGGGCTGACCTGCTGGGTAAGATGTTTTGATGGCGGTCATGTTCATCTCTGATTGTATTTACGACAGGAAAACAAGACCTGAGAAGCCACATGTGAATTTAAAGGGATGCCAGTAGGAATCACATAAGGTTTTAACAGCACGTTAAACCGCAGTGCAGTGAGATTTTAGGTGGAGGACTATGATGGATTGTGGTTTGCACAGTAAGTTACTAATTATGCTGGAGAGCAAACTGGATTAGCTGCTGTTAAAGTTCTGTATGGTGGGGCCCCATGCAGAGACTGTGGTGTGTCCTATGTCATCTGTTTCTGTCTCCTCACTCTTCTCTCCCTGTATTAAACACACTGCGCCCTGTTTGTCCTCTCTGCATGTGAATGTGCTAGAAACCCAGCCTGCTTTTAGGCTGAGGGCTCCAAGCACGCAGGCCTCCTAGATTTAACGAGGGCGAGAGTGCTGGCTGTAGGACGGCCTGCCCCCACACGCGGACCGGCCTGCCCCCACACGGGGACCGGCCCTCGCTGGGGGTTGTCCTCATGCATACGTTGCCAGTGACACTAACCAGGCTTTCTCTCTCCATGCTGTCTCCTGTCTCTGCTCTTGTTCCTTCTCCCAGTGGAATATTCTGGTGTGTATGACTTCACTCGTCTTCGCTTAACTCCCGTCATCCATAGTCTCCCAAAACTCACTTTTATTTGCTTTTACTTTTATTTTGTGTCCTTGTCCACTTGTTCCTGTCACTCTCTGCAAGTTGGCCTATCATTCAGCTGAACTTTAACTATTACTAAGTTGGCCTCATTCTGGCTATCGAGCGGCATTTAAAATAACCCCAGGGTACGATGCTTTTGGGTCATCGGTTAATAATTACATGGTATGATTGTGTTGAGACGGCCCTTGCAGTGAAGGAAGGCTTTGGCAGTGTTGGCCGTACGATGAACTGATGAAGTTCACTGGACGAGGTACAGTGTTACGGAGTGGGCGCATTTGACCGAGAGGAACGTTTTTTTAATGAATTTCTGAAGGGTGTCTTACTTCGGACTGCTGACCACCGCACAGGCATAACGTGTAGCATACCCATGGTGGTCTTAACTGTTCTGTTCTTACGTACATCTCCAGTGAATATACTTTTCTTCGCAAGTTTAAACTGTGGTCTTGAATCACTCTTGCATGAACTAAGACAAAATGAATCCTTCCACTCGGCCTGTCAGAGTGTCATTGTGTCCTCTGATGTCTGTCCTCTCCTGTCGCTGAAGGTCGGACAGACTGACTCCTCGTCTTCCAGGTTCCAGCCAACTCCTAGGCCATCGCTTTAGTGTCCTTGTCTTTTCACAACTCCGCGTGCTTCTGTTTTTCTGCTTTACATGCATTGCACGGGTTATTCTGGCCTTAATTTCTTTAGTAAGAGACCTGCTCATCTGCGTTCATCCCTGCTTGCCGTTGCTTATGTGTTTTTGACTCTGGTTGCTTGCCTGGGATTCTTGGATTTATATATATATATATATATATATATATGGGAAGCCAGCTTTGGGAAGGGCAGAGGTTTGATTGTGACATCTTCGGGCATTGTTCTATTACTTGATAAGATTGGTAGCCTTCCTCTTTTATTTACCTATTTACGTATTAATTTCTTATTTTTAAAGGTATGGGCCGTGAAGTCGAGCACCTTATTCAGGAGAACACACAGCTTTTGGAAACAAAGTAAGGATTGTGTGTTGAAGAGTTAAACCCTAACATTTGTTAAGTTTTATTGCTGATGGTAAATTATTCCAGATCTGAGGTCCTTAATACTTCATTATTAAGCTTATTACCTGCCTGTGTTGTGAAATAATTTGTTGAAGTGCTTGGTCTTTCTCAGACTTGAAAATGAATCATAACACATTATATTTCCTTGCAAAATTAATATGTTTGAAATTGCTGCATGAAATGTATAAGTAGGATTTGTCAAGAATTAATTGAAGAGGCTTGCATGAACACATGGTAAAATATTCAAATTAGCCTGAAGAGAGAGTGTAGCTCTCTGGTGAATGTGTTATTTCCATGGGAGAGAGGGGGGATCTCTGCTGTAATGTGAATACATACATGCTCTATAATCAATGCATGAAGCAGTAAATCACTGTCACTGACCTCCTGAGGCATTTCAGACGGCATAGTGTCCCAGTTTCCATCCCCGACGGCTTTTCGGCCCGCTCCCCGCACAGGAACGCCCTGAACGTGGTGAAGAATGACCTCATCGCCAAGGTGGACGAGCTGTCCTGTGAGAGGGAGGTGCTGCAGTGCGAGCTGGAGGCTGTGAAGCAGGCCAAGAGCAAGCTGGAGGAGAAGAACAAAGAGTTGGAGGAGGAGCTCAGGAAGTGAGTGTCCCGCAGGAAGTGGCCCGTCCGCCCCTACCTCCTCGTCCGCCCTACCTCCCCGTCCGCCCCTACCTCCCCGTCCGCCCCTACCTCCCCGTCCGCCCCTACCTCCTCGTCCGCCCCTACCTCCTCGTCCGCCCCTACCTCCCCGTCCGCCCCTACCTCCCCGTCCGCCCCTACCTCCCCGTCCGCCCCTACCTCCCCGTCCGCCCCTACCTCCCCGTCCGCCCCTACCTCCTCGTCCGCCCTACCTCCTCATCCGCCCCTACCTCTGTGCCAGCAGTCCTGCTGCTGGGGGTGCGAGAGACGGTACCAGTGGGCAGCGTTGTCCCTGCAGTAGTAGTGCGGCTTAAGCAAGTTCTCTTTACGTCGAACTTGATATATTACGAATTATTATACACTAGTGACCAAAATTGTGGAAACACTTCCAAGTTGTTGAAATTGCAGAACTTTATTCAACTATTACTCAAATTATTTTTTTAATTGTCCAGTCTATATTTGTAACATTCTTTGTTTATAAACATTACCGTCAATATTTGTATAGTAATTTTTAAAGCATGATGCCAAAAATGCTTGGTGTTTCCACAATTTTGGCCACTAGTGTATACTGTATGTCAAACCATGTTAGTAGCATGCAAGTGAAAAGGGCTTTTTTGGGGTGGGGTGGGGGGGGGTGGTTTCACAGGCTTTGTAAGTGCTGTGCCAAGCATATTCTTATGTCCTTGACCTTGTCCCATGAGTAGCATAACTGATAATTAACACAACCATTTATTTAATCAATGTCAAAATACAGTGTTTATCTTCTCATGTCAGGACCGAAATTAAATCAAGAATAGTGTCTTAAAGCATTCTAGGGAGGCTGAATGTGAAGCTTACAAGCAGAAACATGTAAAGGGACGTTCGAAGCATGCGAGGTTGTAAATTTAGCGAAAGACAACAGCCGATTCCGGGTTCCCCATCAGGCCGTAAGAGAATATGAAGCTGCAAAGACGACAGCGGCTATTTGCTGTAGTGTCTTTCGGAGATGATATGCCACTGGATCTCACACACACATGCACACACACACTGCCTGTCAGACTTTCCAGTGTGTACAGCACCCTCTGCCAGCTGTTGATAATATACACCTCCCATTTATTTGCATTTAAATGTACCTCTGTGACAATATATAGTTATATATAGTTACTTGAACTGGGGTATTTTTGTCACTATCAGTCACTAGTATCTCTCTCCTTTTTTATTTTATTTTATATATTTAATTGGCTCTTGTGGGCTGAGTTAACATGACAGTGGTCCAGTTCCATTGGCATTGAGTGAAACGCTTCCATCTTTCCCGACAGGGTACGGGCAGAGGTGGAGGAGGCCAAGCAGAAGACAAAGGAGGAGGATGATGTGAGTAATCTTCCTCTGTGGGGTGTTTCTCAATACCAAGAGCGTAAGGATCGTACTTGTGTTCTTGGCAAGACCGGTCTTGCTAGCTTGCCTCCCAAGAACAAACTTGGGGCATAATGAATCATGGCATTGGTCTCATTCGGCGAGATGTTTGGGGTGGAGCAAGACCAACATCTGGGGATTTTTACCATCCTCTGTATTTTTGTTCTTGATTTTTGAAACCAATCATCTGCAATGGAAGATGACATAAAATAGGTAAAAGAGAACACAAATCTGGTCAAGTACGCACATTGTGAAACACCCCTGGTCTCTCTCCAGGGTGGGATTGGATGGTAAACTGTAGGTATGTAACGATACACTCAACTCATGATTCGAAACGATTCACGATTGAGTTCATGATACGATTTTTTAGCAGAATGAGCTGTAGACAAATTAGTCAAAAATATTCCTTTATCTTTCTAAACTGTGCAAAATGTGTCCTTTCTTAACAGTGCAACTGAAAATGAATAAAATACTGTTTAAAAAAATCCCAAATCAAAATAAGTAAATTAAAAAATAATCTTAAATCTTAATCATAAATAAACTAAGGCGTGCATGTGCAGCTTTTTAGCGTGGTTTGCCCTTTTAATAATCTCCGCTCTGGCGCTGGTGAATTGAGCTCACTGTGGTGCCGGTGGACATACTGAAGCATCTCCGTTGTGCTATTTGTGTTTATCAGTCTTTTACAATGTTTGCACGCAGTTTTTGTCTTGTCTGTGCTTTTCGCGCTGTTTTCGTTTGCAGGACCTTGCTGTGAATCAGCAGCATTAACCACTGCGCCGCCCGGTGGTGCATCCTCCATTTCAAATTCGCTTGCCATCTTACCTTCGGTCAAAACCAAAAACCGACGTATGACGTCGACGTGAAAACGCAGTGACGTCGTGAAATCAAATGTAATATTACACCGGTTTTTCTGTTAAAGTACCGTGAAGTACTCCTAAAGTAGCGATTCATTTTCCACATCAGCCGCTTTAAATCGGCATACATTTTATATCGATTTTTAACCGATTCGCGATTCATCGTTATATGCTTAGCAAACTGTGACAAGACTCAAGAGTTCTTTTAATGTCAACTCACGAATGTGCAATTACAGTGTGCTGAAATACCGCTTCATTTGGATCCCTTTGATGCTAGACATAAATACAAATGTGCAGTGTAGCACAAATAAATGATAAGATGTGCAAATGTAATAAACCGCCAAATAGCGGCGTCATTGGAGGGTAGCTGGCCGATTGCCTGTGTCAGTATTGGGAACTATAAAGATTTATATCCCTTTAATCATTTGTAGTATGTATCTCAACCTGAGCAGGTGATCCTCATCATTTGGTTTGGACTGGACTGGAATGCGATGTGGGTGGGAAATGTGCCATGTAGTAGCGATATTGGTGTGAAGCACAGTAATGGGAGGACAGTAATCTCACGTTCTGTTGGGATATGATGATTGATTTGTGATGTTTGTCCCCCCTCCCCTCTGCAGAGTGACATACCCACAGCGCAGAGGAAACGCTTCACGCGTGTGGAGATGGCCCGGGTGCTGATGGAGCGAAACCAGTACAAGGAGAGACTCATGGAGCTGCAGGAAGCCGTCAGATGGACTGAGATGATCCGGTAAATAAGGGAAAAGCAGGACCGATATTACTTTTGACACCCTGGATGGATTCTTTTCTAGTTTTTTTTTTTTTCCCCCCCATAAATCCATACTATTTCTGCTACCCCCTTAAAGAAACGTTTTGGTCCCATGTTTTAATGCATGCTAATTTATCACTTATCCTGTCGATATTAACTGTCGCCCCAGAGTTTATGTGCTGGGGTAGTAATACTGTGATTGCATTTCTTCTTTATTGTGGTTTTCCTGCTCAGAGCTTCGAGGGAGAACCCGGCACTTTCCGAGAAGAAGAAGTCCAGTATCTGGCAGTTGTAAGCGCACCCCCACGGCTCGCATGAATCACACATCATGATGGGGAATTCTTGGTGCTGTGCTGGTCATTCAGTGTCTTCCCTTTCCTTTTGTTTTTATTTTGCTTTTTGTTTTCCGATTCGTGGTCTCCAGGATGTAGGTAAAGCTTTAGAATGAAGCCGATGCTTTTCTTGCACTTGATCCCAATCAGATCATGGAGTACCGTCAAAGGGAATGGCCTGTATCCTCCGTCTTTTCATGACATAGTGCTGGATGATGTCGTCATGGCCCAGTCTGGGCTGAGATTAATTACAATCCATACTGACTCCCACTAGCTATTGTTTAAATACTCTTAGAAATGAAATCAGCACCCAGGATGTGCCAGTTATTCCACGGGTTAATGCTTAAAGCCTCTGATGCTTTTCCGGCTTTTAATATGCATACCATGGACTCCCTGCATTAAGGCCAATCCCTTTGTGCAGTATTCCTGGCCAGACTTGCAGGAATGATTATGGTGTGGTTTACTTACTGCATTTTGCACCTATTGTTAAATATGCATTTTGCTCTCCTACTCCTCACTCTCCTGTCTCCTGCTTATATCCTATATCCTGCCTCTTGTTGTCCTGTCCGTTTGCAGAAGGTGTGTAGCACAAGGCTACTATGCCAGTCAGGCACACTAGGTGTCCTTTCAACAGTAGTGATTTAGTGCTGATCTAAGCTTGTAACAGTGAGGATTTTCTTGTCTCTTCAGAAGAACCTGGTTTTGAATATTCATCCATTTTTCCTGAAATAGAGATTTCATTGAAATTGGTAATAAGTTTTCCTGTTTGGGGCAGAACTAATTTCTTATTCGAGCTTGAACATGAAATTAGAAACACGTATGTTTTCATAAAAAAGCTAAAGAGCTTGGGGAAGCGTGTTTGATGTCAGAGGCACTTTCAACAACATAGATTTTAAAGACCGCAAGGTGCTATACATTTGCCTTTTGGATGCAGGTCATAGGTGGTCATGTGATGGTTTCTTTCTTAGTGTTTGATGATGGCTTGGCAGACATAGTTGGTGTGGTTGACTTGTCATTGGCTTGGGATGATGACGTTGGCATTAGCATTAGCAAATGATTAGCACAGAAGCTAATGCTCTTAGCCTGTCTGCTTTGCCGCATACTAGCACATTGCTAAAGAGTGGCTGACATTTTCCTTTGGGGAAATCTCTCCCAGAGCTGCAGAAGCTGTTTGCTGGAGGGGGTTTGCTTTTAATTTACTCTGTTGCCTTGATTCTCACTTTTCCTCCCTCAAAGTTTAGGGCTTTAACCTGCTAGTTAACAGAATAACAGAAGGGTTACTGGTGTGAGGGTGTTGAGCATCCAGGCTTGCTGGTGGCGGAGGTCAGGCTCTGTGTTTCTGTGCACCTACATGTACATGTATGTGTCCGTGTGCTGGTCCCCCCGTCCCGTGTCTGCACCTCTATTAGCCTTTCTGTCTCGTCTCTTCGCCCCCTTAGTTTCAGCCGGCTCTTTAGCTCGTCCAGCACCGCCGCCCGGAAGCCCGAGTCTCCGGTCAATGTCAAGTACAACGCACCCACGTCGCACATCGTGCCCTCGGTGAAAGCCCGCAGCAGCACCCTGTCGCAGCTGCCCAGTGACAAGTCCAAGGCCTTCGACTTCCTCAAGGAGGAGTGAGTGTCACGGGGATGGCCAAGTGTCGCAGTGGAGGCCCCGGGTTGTGGGGAAGCCCCGGCTGCATCGTGACCTGTTGCCGTTCCCTCTTCCCTCAGAGCGGACCTGAGTAGCTCGCCATTACGGAAGGAGCAGATGCGAGCTCAGTACAGGCAGGTGAAAGCTCATGTGCAGAAGGAAGATGGCCGGGTGCAGGCGTACGGGTGGAGCCTGCCGCCAAAATACAAGGTCAGGACGCTCAGGGCAATTATGCCTGTTCTCCAGCATGGAGAACCTCTACATTGTCCTCTACATTGACATCACCATTGTCCTCTCGCCATTGTCCTCTCGCCATTGTCCTTTCCATTGACATCACCACTGCAAAAATATCTTTTATTGTTCTCCCAAAACTTACCTTAGGTAACCAATGGAGGACAGGCAGAAAACAAGATGAAGAACTTGCCTGTGCCCGTGTACCTAAGGCCATTGGATGAGAAGGATGCTTCTATGAAGGTATGGGCTGTGTGAGCTGTGAACCACAACCTGGAACATTTTCCTCTGCCTGTTCATGGCCACTAAGCCTTCTGATCCATCCCTTACAACCCGGCTGTGGATGTTGGAGAGCCAGACCTGAACCTGGCCTTCTGCTGCATTTCCCTCCCTAGCTCTGGTGCGCTGCTGGCGTCAACCTGACCGGTGGGAAGACCCGTGATGGGGGCTCCATCGTGGGGGCCAGCGTCTTCTACAACGACGTGCCCGGAGCCGACAGCGAGGGCCACAAGCAGAAGAAGGGCTCACAGAGCAGTTTGGACCGCCTGGAACAGGAGCTCAAGGTGAGCTGCCTCCCAGAATGCATTGCGGCACCATGGAGTCCATCCCGTTACCTGTATTGACTCTTGATGCTTAATGAAACACAAGTATAACCAATATAGATTTATTTGTGGCTTATGCCAAACATCTTTTGAGTAAAATGGGTAAAGACTTTGTGACTAAACGTTGTAGGATCAATGTACCAGGTGGGTCTGCTCTTGTTCCCTTGAGCTTCAGCTGGGTAATGAGCTGATGTGCTGCCGTGTGATTGGCGGACAGGAGCAGGAGAAGGAGCTCCGGCAGCATGAGGAGCTCTCCAGCCTCGTGTGGATCTGCACCAGCACGCACTCCACCACCAAAGTCATGGTGGTGGACGCCAACCAGCCCGGTCACATCCTGGAGAACTTCTTTGTCTGTAACTCCCACGTACTTTGCATCGCCAGTGTACCAGGTCTGGTTGCCGTCGAGGTACCTCCCGGTATGACTGTGCCTCAGATCGACTGGTATGAGCTATTTATGACTGTTACCGGAACATTTCGTGGTTTGGCTCAGGTGCCCGAGAGACGGACTACCCTGCAGGGGAGGAGGTACCGCAGGAGCCCGAGGCAGCCCAGAACGAGAACGCCTCCCTGACGGGCAGCATGGCCAGCAACAGCTCAGCGGGCAGCGACAGCATGCTGGGGGGCATTACCGTGGTGGGCTGTTCTGCGGAGGGCTCCGCCGCCATTCCGCAGACCGCCTGCAGCTCTGTGGGGACCCCCGAGGAGCCCAGCACACGTGTCGACTCCGGTAACCAGGCTTACATGGTCTAACATCCTGCTCCCTGGGCTAATAATGATGACGGTAGAGCTTCGGCACTTTCTGGTAACTCTGAGCGTGCTTCGCTCATAAGGGGAGCTCTCATGTGCATCTCCCCGGCAGGAGAGGCTTCGCCCTCAGAAGGCACCGCCGAGGACTCGATCGCCACGGCAGAGGAGGCTGCCGAGGAAGCAACAGAGGCCACAGAGGCTGGCCCCGGGACTGGGGACGAGGGCGAAGGCCTGGACATCAGCCAGCCATGCATCTACACGGAGCACGTGTTCACTGACCCGCTGGGTGTGCAGGACACCTCGGAAAGCCAGGCCTCATATCCACAGAGGTAGCGCAAGCTTAGCTCCACCTGGTGGACAAAAGGGGGACCACCAGCATTGTTTTTTGATGTTTTTATTCTGGGGTCAGTCTTACATGTTAAATGCATTTCAATAAGTATACATAATTTTTACACAATACATATATTATTTATGCATTCATTCAATCATATGTATTATGCAATGTTTAGACATTTGTAGCTAATTTCACCAAATCAGATAATATAGAAACTAAAAAAAAAACACCTTTCTACAGTACTGTGCGAAAGTCTTGGGCAGTAATCAGAAATGTTTAAAGCTGTTTATCTAGGTAGTAAGTGTACATTTGCTCAGAACAAAAAACACAGTTTATCATCGGAGCATATGGAAATTAAGAGTAATACAACAGAAACTAGTAAAACATTTCTTCTGTTCTCCAGAAAGTTACTGATGTCCAGTTGGATAGTAAAATGAACACGGCTTCATTTCCCAGACGCCTCCTCTGCGGCGCCCCAGCCGCTCCATGTGTTTGATACATTTCACAACCAGCTCACATAATTAATTTAACTAGTCAAAAACGTGAATGAGATTGATTAGCTATACGAGGCGTGAGTTAAAAAAATTAATTGGTGTGTTTGACGGTTACTGTAACTACTGGGGTGATTTTAGCAGAGGTTTTGAAACGGCTAAACTGGCACTTAGGGTACAGCATCATTATACGGCGACACATTTCCTTTGACTGCCTAAGACTTTTGCACAAGACTGTACGATACAATTAGTCTAGCGCAGGATTTTCACCTTTCGGTTATGGTTTTAATTAAGCCTGACGCAGCATATACCTCTCAGTGCTGACATTACTCTCCCTACATTAATACATAAATGGCCCGTTTTGCATATTTGAGCACGCAGTGGCCAGCAGGTGGTGCCATGTTTTAGGGCCGATGCCCGGCAGTTTGCGGACACCAGTCCCTGAATTACAGTAGCAAGGTTCTGTGGCGGATCTGCCCTCAGGGATTCTGACCTTCTGAAGGACGGGGTGGCCACCTTGCCGGACGAGCAGGACCTGATGCGGGAGGAGGCTCAGAAGATGAGCAGCGTGCTGCCGACCATGTGGCTGGGAGCCCAGAACGGCTGGTGAGGCGGCCTGCATCCTGGCCTGCATCCTGGCCTGTGGCTCCTGCCAGCCGCTGCCGTGTTACCCTGAGATATCCTCACCCTGAAAAGATTATATGGGAAGTGCGATATAGACAGTGCTCAGTGTAAACCAAACTTCGGTAATACTAAATATATCGGCAATCTGTATCTGAGGCCTAGTCATAACCTACTGACTTTTTGGCAGCAATGAATCGAATTCCCGGCGTTTTGTTTCACTGTAGCCTGAAAGCACATTTAAGTCTGTAGCTTGTGCAGGCGACTAAGTGCCGCTGCCCCTTGTTCCGCGCTGTACGTTATACAGTGTAAGGTGCTGGGTAGCGGCTCCGGGCTGTGGATGTGAGGTGGGGGGCATAAGGTGCATTGTGACGATGAGGCGTTTCCTTCCCCCCCCAGTGTCTACGTTCACTCGTCTGTGGCTCAGTGGAGAAAATGTCTCCATTCGATCAAGCTGAAGGACTCCATCCTTGGCATTGTGTGAGTACGGAACTTTCCAGGATTTGAGCTCATTTTAATACCATGGTCCCCCCCTTATCTGCGGGGGATATATTTCAAGACCCCCAGCGAATGTGTGAAATCACGGATGGTACCGATCCTGATATATGCTATATTCCCCCTTTACATTCATACCTGTGATTAAGTTTAATTTATAAATTAGACTCAATAAGAGATTAGAAAGTAAAATTTAATTGTTAAAAAAATGGTTACTTGACCACAAGTGCTGCAATGCCGTGACAGTCGATTTGATAACCAAGATGGCTACCGAATGACTAATGGACCAGAAATCTGTCGTTTCTTGAATTTTCCATTCAATATTTTCGGACTGCATTTGACCGTGGGCAAGTGAAACCACAGGAAACAAAACTGCAGATAAGGGGGGACTACTGTAACCACTGTAACCACTGTACCCACTGTAACCACTGAACCCACTGTAACCACTGTACCCACTGTACCCACTGAACCCACTGAACCTACTGTAACCACTGAACCCACTGTACCCACTGTAACCACTGAACCTACTGTACCCACTGTAACCACTGTACCTGCTGTACCCACTGAATCTACTGTACCCACTGTACCCACTGGTGAATAGTGAGGGGTTGTGGGGTTTAGCTTGAATCTCCTCTGGAAAGCGGGCTTGTGTCATGTCCCCGGAGCGTATCGGACTGGCAGGTTGAATCCCCGCTGAGTATGGCGGTTCCGACGCGTCCGTCTGCTTGTCGTCGTCCTGACCTTTGGCTGTCTCTCCCACCTGGCAGCCACGTGAAGGGCAGAGTGCTGGTGGCCCTGGCTGACGGCACGCTGGCCATCTTCCACCGAGGCGTCGGTAACCTCCCCCGTCCGTGCAGTAACCGCTGGTAACGGTCCCCCGGCGCTTCGCCTCCTTTACCCTGCACGCCCTGTCCCCCCCCACAGACGGTCAGTGGGACCTGACCAACTACCACCTGCTGGACCTGGGCCGGCCCCACCACTCCATCCGCTGCATGACGGTGGTGCACGACAAGGTGTGGTGTGGCTACAGGAACAAGATCTACGTGGTGCAGCCCAAAGCCATGAAGATCGAGGTGAGGCCGGGCGCTGGGGGCGGGGGGGGGGGTTTGTTCCAGGTTTCTCTTATGCTCATTATGCCTCTTAAAGATTCAGGGGCAGGATAAATGTTTTAATGAGAAACAGTTGGGTTGTTGATTTATTTATTTATTTATTTTGGACCCCCTCTCCCGCAGAAGTCTTTTGACGCCCACCCCCGGAAGGAGAGCCAAGTACGTCAGCTGGCCTGGGTGGGGGACGGCATCTGGGTGTCGATCCGGCTCGACTCCACGCTACGCCTCTTCCACGCCCACACCTACCAGCACCTGCAGGACGTCGACATTGAGCCCTACGTCAGCAAGATGCTCGGTAGGGGGTGCCGTGTGCCCGCCGTGTGCCCGCCGTGTGCCCGCCGTGTGCCCGCCGTGTGCCCGCCGTGTGCCCGCCGTGTGTCCTTTAGTCCAGTAATTGCATGATTTATTAGCATAATCGGCAAATAAAGAAACCAGCCAGGTAAAGGGCAGAAACGATCTTCTGATGCCAGAGATGACTGTGAATATATCTGACAGTCTCATGAATTAGAGGATGACCTCAAGTGACCTTCAAAAGGAATGGGCAACATTAAGCGCTGGTGTGAAGCGCACTGCTAGGACAATTC
Source organism: Paramormyrops kingsleyae (assembly GCF_048594095.1). Taxonomy (NCBI): domain Eukaryota; kingdom Metazoa; phylum Chordata; class Actinopteri; order Osteoglossiformes; family Mormyridae; genus Paramormyrops; species Paramormyrops kingsleyae. The sequence continues at coordinate 18,625,117 of NC_132801.1, read as the reverse complement.
ATTATAGGCTCCTAGAAGCAGGATGAAGACCCATAAAGCAAGGAAGAAGCCCATCATTAATGGGAAACAGAGAAGATCCAGGCTGCAGTTTGCAAAAAAAATTACACAATGTAGACATCCTTTCAAAATGCGTTTAACCCATTTCAGAACAGGTTTAAACGTAAGATCAAGGGCAGCCCAGTGCATATTTTTAATTCATCCCAGTCATCTGTCACTTCACTGTGTTTTAGTATTGGTGGGATGGTTTGCAGTGACGTGAGAGTTCAGTGGGCTTTGCATGCGAGTTATTTAGCAGTGTTTCCATGGTGCTGTGTTCATGCAATCTGCTTACACACACACACACACACACACACACACACACACACACACACAGACACTCCCAGCCCCCAGCACACCTGTACCAGCTATTCGGGGCTCTTGATTGATTCAGGTGTGATGGGAGGGAGCAGAAATGTCTTGATCTCTGAGGACCATGTTGAGAAACGCTTTTCTAGAAATGTTGAGTGGTTTGAGCTGACAGGGAGCCTTAAGTGCCTTAACCATCGGCGTTCAGCAAACCAGACAGAACCAGTTTTCTCACACAATGAGGAGTTAATGTTTCTTTTAATTGCCCCCCCAATCTTTTTTTGCACTTCTGCTAAAATCTTCATGCTCTCATGTGTAATGCGTACATGAACCTGAGCCTCTTCTTCCAGGCACTGGTAAGCTGGGCTTCTCCTTCGTGCGGATCACCGCCCTGATGGTGTCCTGTAACCGCCTCTGGGTGGGAACCGGCAACGGCGTCATCATCTCCATCCCTCTGACGGAGGGTAAGCGCCCGTGTGCCTCCTGCCACCCCGAGTGCCCGACACCGCTGTCGATGTGGCGCTCCTGCGGGCGCTGCGCTGCGCTCGTCTCTGACCGGCGTCTGTCTCTCAAAGCAGCGCCATCTTTAATCCTATAAGGCACTGTGTCCACGTCTCATTACATCTCACTGCTCTTCTTTGGGTGTTCTTTTAACTCTTTGGCACTGGAAAGTAATTCCCACAGTACCTTGCACTGAGGTGCAGTGATACCACCTGTCCAGGGGAGGGCACTGTTGTTCTGAGTCTTGGGAAATTGAAGCTCTGGGACGGTTCCTGATCTCATGAAGTCACTCTCCTCTCCTTCTTTAATGTCACTTTTCATTCATCCTGTAGTTCTTCAGCAGGGACGTGCAGCAGGCTTAAGGGGTAAGTCCCACCTGCCAGATGAACCCTCTCGCTCACTCGCTAGCTCTCTCGCTCTCTCGCTCGTCTACGTGCTTCAAGCATTACCAAGGTTTGTTGTTCATTAATTGGGGGTATTTGAGAAGGTATTTCATACAGCTGTGTTCAACATTAAGGCTTCACTCCATGGTGAATACAGACACACATGCATGATTAGTCCCACATTTTTAGTGTCGCAACACATTTTTTAAAATAATGACGTGGGTCAGATTTGCTTACGTGGCCTATATTCTGACATCAGTGTCTGGGAATGGTCTACCTTAAGTAGGTCAGTAAAACGTATTACTTGTAATAGAGGCTCAGCTGTTCTGGTATAGGTGGATATATGGCTATTTGGGTTGAGCTTGGTGAGCCAGACCTCTGTTATCATGTGATGGCACTTTTCCACTGCTACCAATAATAATAATAATAATAATAATAATTGATACATTACTGATCCCCATGGGGACATTCTCTAAGAACTGAATTGAACGGCGAACCGGCAGTTTACCATTGTCAAGTATGCGAGCCGGACCCCGAGCCGGACCTGGCTCGTAACCACGCTGACATGGCCTTGCTTACTTGCAGGACCAATAGCGTGACCAAACTGAGCTATTTGCATCACCACCATCTGATTAGTCGAAATGCACGGAAATATCGGTGTTCTGCACATGGATTACCTGAAGGAAAAAAGGGTATTTTCTATATATTATTCATTAGTAGTACAGCACCATGTGATGTATTAATGCATTCTCAATAACTCGGAACTTGAAAATTTCCAGCCGCCTACTTAAAGTGCTATAGAACAGCTGAATGGAATGGATTCGTAATGCAAATAACTGAATGCCAATTCTGTTAGCGTTTGATGCTAACATACAACAGCGACCTGCTAGCAGAAATTAGCACACAGTAAATCATGACGTACACCATGTGAACAGTAAATGAGCGACTCTTCGGTTTTACATCACTGTCGCTCTCCAAACCCGCGAACGCCTTTCACAAGCCGACCATTCTGCGGGTGAAACTGAAGCAAGCTGGGACCACACTGTAACCATCTTCGCGGTACGCCTCGGGTACGGGTCGGTTCCTGACTGCCAGTGGAAAAGCGCCATTAGTATTGCTATGCCTGATACGACTCCTTTGGATAGTTATTACTGAGGGTGTCACACACATTGGCCTATAGGCCTGTAGCCCCCACCCCCTATGTGTTTGTGGATTCACATGCTCTCCCCATGTTTGCGTGGGATCCCACTGCCCTCCGAAAACATGCAGTTAGGCGGATTGCTGTCTATAAAGCTGCCATAGTGTCCGATTGCATGCACTGCCTGCAGTAGCCTGGCATCTGAGCCAGGGTGCATCCAGGGATTGGCTCAAGGCTTCCAGTGACCCTGCACTGGGTTAGCAGTTATGCAAGATGTGTGCATGGATATTATGTTTTAAGCTATAGTAGTTTATAGTAGTTTCATTCATTTGCTTACAGGGGTTTTCCTATCAGGTATAATAAAGAAACGTGAAGTTCTTTAAATAGTAAGCAGATGCGTAATAAATGCACTGTACAAGTCTTACTCTTTATGGCTTTATATGCTTGCATATGTAAAGCTAATGCATTTTGAGTTATGTTGCACTCTTTAAATAGAATTGAACTGCAGTGCAGTGTTATAAGCTTTAAACAAATTACCGCTGAGAGTTTCTAAGATGACTGGCTGTTTAAGAAGCTGTATGATTGACTGCAGGGTTAGATTAGCGACATTAGCGACATGTGCTAATTAGCCCCACGCTAACAGGAATGCCCCCACACTTTCAGATGCACGGAAATGCCGGTCAGGTGCGGCTTCTCATTCTGCCTTCAGCCACCTCTCATCCTTCCTGGGTTTCCTTTCACTCTACCCCCTGTTCCCCTCCTTTTCAGCCTCCCTCTTCCTCACCACCTTTACTATCCCTTGATTTAGATTTCATCTGTCAGCACATCCTCCATTCCAGCAGAGGGCAGTGTTGCTTAAACATGCTTTATTAAATAAGGTCTGTTCCATGACTGACCTCACCTGGTAACCTCATCCCGTTCTCTCCTCTCATGCAGGTAGCTGCTGTCGCCTCTCTGTTTTGTTCCTCTTCTCTTAATCCGCTCTGGTTTTTTTGCACAGAAGCCGGCGTCTCCTTGCTGGGAGTGAGGAGAGGGTGTGGGGAGCTCCCAGCGAACACGCTGCCCCTGTCGCCTCACCTCACCACCTTTTAACTTTGGCTCCAAAGCACGCTTCTTTTGCACTTTGTAAACAGTGGAATATGTGTGATTTCCCTTGCTGAGAACACAAGCGCCGGTTCTGTTGCGTGTCGGCATGTATTTGCTTGGGCCAGGTCTGCTTGCAGCATTCTGGGCCATAATGACACTAAATCCTTTGCCAAAGCAAAAAGCCCTCTGGTATCTTCTGTTTACCTCCTTACTAATTCATAATTGTTTTTTTTTCCTCCTAAATGAAGTAAATAAAGTCACCACCGGAACGGCCCAGCGACCAGGCAGCGCGATCCGTGTCTATGGCGACGAGAACAGTGACAAAGTCACCCCCGGCACCTACGTACCCTTCTGCTCCATGGCGCACGCACAACTCTGTTTCCATGGACACCGGGATGCTGTGAAATTCTTTGTTGCCGTCCCAGGTGGGTCTTTAGCGTAGGTGTAGCTGGGAGACAAGACGCGTCTTTAAGCTATCAAACCGCTAACACCAACACTGAGAGCAAAGGCTGCATTAGCTTAATTCATCAGAATGATTAAGTGCTTATGTGCTTTTATGCGATCAAAACCAGTATAGGTAACATCATAATTAATTCACATGCATTCAGACATGGAGTACATCGCTGTTCATATCATAGATTTGTTGTCAAAACATCGTTTGTGATAAAGCACTTAGTGTGATCAGCACGCAGCGGTCGTGTTTACTGTAGCTCTTCGGAACGCGGCGTTACAGGTCAGGTGATCCCCTCAGCTGGCGTCGTGGGAGATACGGGCTCGGACAAAGCCGGAACTGCCTCCTCTGACAGCCAGACTCAGGAGATGCTGAAGTCGGTCCTGGTGATGAGCGGAGGGGAAGGTTACATCGACTTCAGGATGGGTGAGCGGACGACGGCGACACAAATAGTCAGCAGTAAATTTAATAGCTATATCTGTGATTTGCAGTTCGCACATGAAGGAGGTGTGAATTTAAAGTGCAGATCTCGCACGACAGTTACGCGTCCCTGACGCACTCTCTGAGATCTGCCGTGCCGTTTCATGCTAGCAGAAGTGATGATACCCCCCAAGGAATATTAACGTCACGCGTCACGGCAGGTGACGAGGGAGGGGACACGGAGGAGCTGGACGAGCCCACGCTGAAGCTGCAGCCCTTCCTGGCCAAAGCGGAGCGCAGCCACCTCATCGTGTGGCAGGTCATGTGCAGTGACGAGTGATGAGGCCCCGCCCCCATCGTGCCACAGTGTTGGGGGGGGGCGAGGAGGACCGCTGGAGCCCACAGGAAACCCACACTAACACAGACTGCATGCTTTTTTTGTTCTGTTTTTTTCAGTTTGATTCTTTTTAACTAGAAAGAGATTTGGTGATTATTGCTATTATTACGCTGACATTATACTGATACTATACTGATATTATTGATAAACTGTTTTCCATCTGTTTTTGTTCCGTTCTTTTTTTTAATTTCCTTTTTCTCTAAGGGTTTATGGTATCTCACTGTGTGTCCAGTGTCATAATGTGATCAGATAGCCAGAATGGGGGGGGCGATGGTGACACCCTATATATGCCCCCCTGCCTGGCGTGGACATCGAGCAGTTCCCGGAACCCAAAGCCACCTGCAGCGTCCAGAAGGACCGGCGCTTTCGGCCTCGAGCCGACCGACGGACGGGACCTTGTCTAAATGTCCTGAACGCCGTGATGGTGGCGAGTCCCATTCCCCCCTCAGTTTCCCCCCTTTCACAAAGTAATAATTTTTGCTTGTGAGCAGGACCGTTTATGCAGAAGTTAGTCACCTGCAGATCTGTCTGTGCTCGGCTGTAACTGTGTTTGTACCTGAAATTCCATCTCTAGGATAAATACGTTTAATCTTTAGCAGCTACAATCGTGTGGGGAAAAATGTTTGCAGTTTGGATCCCCGTAAAGATGATTAGTTCAAATAGAAAAGCCTGACTATTATTATTATTATTATTATTATTATTATTGTTACTTTATTTAGGTAATTATAGGCGTGCTTGGTGAAGTCCGTCCCAGTCCCCGAGCTGCTGTCCTTACGGTCTGTCCTTTCACTTTAGGTCTTCCTTCATAAAAGCTAGAGCTCACAGACACTTTAAATGTAACGCTGGCTGCCTTAGTTTCAGTACACTTTCACTTAATGTTCCGGAAGCTAATTTTTTCATTTTAATTTTTTTTTCCGATTGATGTGTGATGAGTATTTATTTTATGTCTGAGCGTTACCGATTACCAAAGGAAAACTAATTAAGACAAAAACGAAATGGTAAACCACCTCATTAATAACATGTACTTCACTGCCTTTTTGCAGTACATTTTGTCCCTACTTTGTCATTTAATTTAGAGACAGTCCTTCACTAGTCTTCATTACAATGATTATTAAATGAATATATTTTTATGTCATGTTTGCGAAACGATTAAATATTTGCTTGCCAGGGATCCGGAGCGTAGTGATCGCCGCTGCACATTGGATTTTGTACACTTGCCAGCGGACGTTCCACTTCGATTTGGTGTGATGATATCGACGCTTTCTGAAACTTTTATGCCTTTTTTAATGGTCTTTTTTTGTACATTTGTCTTTTAGACACTCTGTGTTTTATTGGCCTCTTTAACTTCAAAGCAGAGTTGCAGATGTTAATTTAGTATTTGTGCTGATGACTGTGGGGAGGGGGGGGGGAGGGGGGGGGTGGTGCCTCATCTAATTTTTATTCTCCAGGAGAAAAAAAAAATCAGATTCATATCGCAGTGTAGCCATTTCAGTATTTATTTCTATGAATGAGCCTTTGAGGTTCAGAATGTAACTTTGTACATGAAATATAAATATATATAAATATGTATATGAAACATTAGTGGCTTGGTTTTATTGTTTTAATGGTGAGTGTTGAAAAGTGAAATGAGAGTGGTCACCAGTGAGAACATGGCTGACTTTTTTGGGTTTTTTTTTCTTTCGAAACACCACTACTTCTCAGCTGAGCTATGCACATTTTTAAAGATCGCAGCTGCGTGTTTTTTCGTCTCCATCTGTTCTTGGCACTTTGAGGTAGAGTGGGGCTGTGATTGGCTGAGGGAGCCTCGCCCTCAGGGGAAACCGTCCTTGCCATTGGGGGAGGTCCCTTGTCTCCTGTCTCCTGTTTCCTGTTGCCATGACCGCACTTCCTCCAGTAGATGTAAGCTTCTACAGCACATTAGCCTTATTTTTTAAATAATCTATTAAACTGGTTTTTTCATGGGTAACTTGTGTCTGCATCTTCTGTGTTTGGGTCTTTCCCTCCTTCACTTGGCAGATGGGAGATATATTTATATATATAAATAAATACTCATCTCATGGTCTCTGCAAAGCACACAAAATATAACTACATTTATTAGTATAGTCAATTTAAAAATCCAAATGCATATTAAATGCTCTCTCTGTTCCTTCTGGCTGTTTATGACACTTGATCTTAACTTTAGTCAATATATCTACGAATATCTACACATCAAGTTAATTAATCAAGTGAATGAATCAAGTTAATGAATAGTTGTTCTTTTTCATATATACGGAATGCTTTTTACACCTATCCTGTTTAGAAGGTCTGCTGTCCTCTGCGCTGGGAATATCCAGGCTGGGAAGGCGGTAGATTGTTAGACTTACTAATGGCTATATCTACCTGACCGTAGAGAGAGAGCTGCCGGTGGCCCAGCTGCCTTCCAGACCGGAAGGCGAACTGGAAGCACTGGATGATTTCACCACCGGACCTCTGTGCAAGGCCCTTAACCGTAGCTGCTGCAGGAATTGTCTGATCCTGCTACCTCAAATGCAAGTTGCTTTGGATAAAAGGGTTTGCTAAATAGAACGTGGTGGGTGACTCTGTAGGTTGACTGTGCCTGTGATACGAAGGTCACCAATTCAAAATCCAATGTTTGGCAGAGTGATTGCAGCCAGGAATGGTGGACCCTTCTTTTTGATCCTCACTTGAACATTACTTTTGGTCGAAAGTCTTAGTTTTCCGATTATTATTATTCCGATCGATTATTTTGGTCTGGTGAAGGCTTTTTCCATTTTATTTTCTATTCTACCACATGGTGGCAACATTGTACCACAGCTGTAGTTCGCAGTGAATTAAGAGACAGGCTTGCCCAGTATGCACGGCTGCCATGGTACGTTTTTTTTGCTGGTGTTTTAAATCAGCTGTATCACACCACACTTAAATTTTGCATATTTTCTTCCCTTTAATTCCTCTCCTCGTGTCCACCCTAGCAGCACCTACGTTCAAACAGTTAAAAACTTACTATGGCGTTTCATGTCAGAGAATCATGATGCAGGAATCAGCTGGGTTGTGTTGATGGCATTTGAGATTTAAAATACTAATACTAATAATAATAATAATGATAATAATAATAATACAAAGCAAAGCCTCCCACGGAGACCAGCCCTGCTCTTGCTCAGCCGACGTGTGGATCAGGACTGAGGCATTATGTAACATAGCCAGCTGGTCTCTCCAGAGACTGCGGAGGGGGGTGCGACGGATCTGTCGGCATCAAAAGCAGGGCATCCTGGGATGTGGGGACACCAGCGTCTTTGCACCAGGCAGCTCCCTATTTTGCGTTTTTTACAAAGGAAACTTCTTCCCATATGATGCTGGGTTTACCTGGGGGGATAAAGCGGTGGCAAAGGAGCCGGAAAAAGTCCTTCCAGATCAAATTTCAACTCCTGGATCCAGAATAATTGTTTATATTAACATATTTTAGATAGATGGCACCGTCATGGCTGACTTTATTTTGCTGATAGGCTTCTGTATGATTTGTAGATGTAGAAACAAATGAATCAATAAACTAGTTTGCACTGAATTGCACTCTTTTTTTTTTTGCAGCGATGGGGATTTGGAGATTTATCCATGCAATTTATAAGCATTTACAAAGACTGTGATTAACAACGTTTTTGTACCTTATTTGATTATCGTTACATGGCTGGCAGTCGGTCCAGAGTGTAGCCCTGCCTTGTACCCTGTGCTGTCTGGGATTAGCTCCAAGCAAACCCTACAGACAGCACCCGCCCCCCCCCCCACCGATGAGCACGCTGACAAGCGGTGGACGCAGTTTGCATTCGGCTCTTATTTGAACAGCTGGCAGTGAGAGCCCAGCGCCGGGGGGGCGAAATCTACCCCACAGCCACGTACTCCGACCAGTTCCCGTCCCTGCAAGACTGCATCTCGGTGGCCTGTTTGCTTTCCTGTCAAGCAGACAGGTGCATGTTACGTGTGCACATTGAAAGGCTCTGCTATAGGCCGCTGGCACGGATGCTGAAGCATTTTCCACAGGGGAAAACAACTGCACGCAGTGACGTGATGCAGCATCAGGGTATCAAATACTCACCATTTAGGACATCCGGAAGGGCTTTTCATAATTACATTGAGAGAGCGGACACCCAAGGTAGACTGCCCTTTAACTGTGTTAATTAAAAAAAATAAGAATGATAATGAATTGCTATTCCACATTTATTTCACTAGTTGTCCTTTCACACCTTATTTTTATACTTAAAAAGCTGTAACTTCAGTAATGCTTTATTTAAATCTTTACTCTTCATCTTTAGTTTGTCTTAACAGAGATTTTTATTCATGCGTCACAAACTTACTTTCACCTTAACTCTGGAAGTTAAGGTGTAAAGGACGTGACCAGTACTTGCTATTTAGTTTGAAGTCTTTAAGAATCTTAAAACATCAATAACATATAATATATCAATAATATATAATAATATATCAATAATAAATATCAAAACATAACATTTTATTTTGATTACATTTTTACTGTTACTATTATTACTAGTAGTAATTTTACTAGGTCTAAACAAATAAAACAGTGGTAAACATACAATTAATCATTTACAGTTATTAATCGATTAATGTTAATTGAACACGTTTTTAGATGCTGATTCTTTATTATTGCTTGGTTTGCTCTATGGTCACTCGTCCCATTTCTCTTCATTCCCAGCTTTGAAGTATAAGGCAGCAAAAGGGTCTGTTCTTGATGTCTGTCCCCTCGACGACGGGAAATTGCCACTGCAGGTGACACCGTGTTGCTCTACCTTTGACTGCTGGTACAATTAGGACTCTGCCTTGTTATGAAAAATACAGCCTTTATTTTTAGCTGCTCTTTCTAGCAACACATTTCTTTTCAGATGCCACTAAAACCCGCAGACTGTCTCAGTACGACAACATTTGGAGAAGAGCAGACCGTTCTGAACACAAGCTTATAATCGGCTGGAGTCCGTGGGCTGGCCTGGTGCTGCAGTGGATTAAATCGCATCCTGGCACCTTTGGGGTTGGGGGTTCAGTTCCTGGCCCTGTGTCTGCGGACTTATTGTATGTTATATGTTCTCCCACGGTCCAGTAACATTCAGTTGGTTGAATTTTTTTTTGTCTCAAAAATTGCTTATATTTCATGCCTTACCATGACATCCCATAGAGGGGCTCCCCTGTCAGACTGGCTGGGATGGACTCCAGGCTGTTTGTGTCCCTGTAATGAATAAACGGCTATGAAGATAAAGGCATGGATGAATTTGCCATCTGTGGTCAGCCCCGCATGACACATCCTCTTATCCACTGGCGAACCTTACCTTCTCGCATCCATGTCAGAATGGAGTTTACTCATGTATCGTGGGTCGTGTATAACAGAGCATGTGGCTTTGACAGGTTTGTGGCTCGTTTTCCTCAGCCTTGACATTATTAAGAGGGCCTCATTGTGACCTATGGTGAGGTGTTGCAGTCAGGGTCATTTTCAGCTGCTTCATTGTCCAATCCTAGGGCGGCGGGGGGGGGGGGTGATGCTATCAAACCCACTTCCCCGCTCTCCCCGCTGAACGGGACCTGCATTATTATTGATTTATCTTTAAGTGCAGTTCCTGATTTAGGAACTCGAGTTCTGTACATGACATTATAATAGCATAGTGGTGATCGTTTAATGTAAACATCGCCCCCTACCAGTGCTATGCTGCATCTGCAGATGCAGCAGGTGTGGCCCAACCACATCTGTCACAGAAAATATCACTCACCGATTGCTGGGTGTGATCTTTTACTACAGCGACAAAAAAGTCACCCTTTGTAGCCAAATTTGTTAAAAAGTTTTATCTGGATAGCGTGAGGAAAAAAAAAAGATTTCATTGTTTAGCCTACTTTTATGTGGCATACAGAAGAGTGATTTGTGATTCGCCGGAGGAAGGGAGTATGAGTACTTTGCTTACAGCTTCACAGTCCATTAGAGCTTTAAGCGTAAATATTGGTCTTGTCAGAGGGGAACCGCACACAATGAAGAAAACCTGTCGTTGAATCTATTGTGGGATGTGAGAATGTTCTGCACAGAGGGGACAGCAAAAGCCCAGGACTCGGCCCAAACTCAGATTAGTCACATAACAATCTGAGAATAACTCAGGATGATACAGCAAGTCCTCCAGTCCTGTTCTGCAGTAAGACACGCAGAAGCGCTCAGTATTATAAATTCATATGCTATTGCCTCACATAATAGCACCTTATATAACAAATTCAGCTTTACACATTTTTTAAATGAAATGTCTTGCCTGCTTGCATAGTAGCCCCTGTGATTTAAATATGAAAACCCAGCTACATTTTAAAGGAAAACCAAGTATTCCTGTGACTGCGTCTGTGTTTCCCTGTGATTCCTGTCCAGGGTAACCCCTTACCTTGTACCCTGCCTTGTGTCCTGGGATCGGCTCCAAGTTCACTGCAACCTGTTAATGGATAAGCAGTTATAGAAGATGGATGGGTGCCGAGGTTTATACAGGCTGTCGATTTCAATCATTCTGTGCAGTTTTTGAATGCAAGTTTCACACTTAACTGACCTGAGTCACTTATCAAATTAATACTGAGGCAAAGGTATATATATATATCGTCTACCTCTTCAAATTATAAAGTCCTGCATACGTTATTATCACTAAAAAAATCATGCATCATATTTTAAGGTGAATTAATTCAAAATGAGAAGTTTTAATAAACACCAGCTCACGAGGGATTTGGAAACCCCTGCCCTCCACTGTTTATGAACATTTATGTAAAAGCAGAATGAAAAACAAATCCAGATTTTGCTCCTGGCTGCTACAGAGGCTGCTTACGTCATTGGTCGGCTCGGCCGCCCAGAAGAGGACTGACGGAGTGAGGAGGCTCCTGGTTCGGCCTTGAGAGCATCTAGAGGGAGCGTCACGTTCAGGATTAGGTTAACACAGCCTCACTGTGATCCATTCCAATTTGAAGTCTTCTGAGAGATTCTGGCTTAATGAAAGCAACTGATAAAATCTGTAAGAAGTGAAAAACAGAGTTAGCATCCAAGGCAATGCCTGTCTGTGTCACACTTGTCACTAATTTATGTGTACGTTTGGTATAAATTACTTATCGATTGCAGCAGGTGTGTTCTCTAACCTCCAGAACAACCTACATGCATCAATATGTCCTGCAGGTCAATCCTTTGGGTAAGAGACAGACATTTAAGAATGTGGGACTGGTTAAGCAGTTGGGTCTGTGCTAAGAAGCAGGACTGAACTACCCCTGCAATGTTGTGCACTGTGAGTTTTTATTAACATGATACCACCAGACAATAATGCATTGTCTGTGTGTGGGCTTAAGTACTTTGCAGCATCAAAGCTGAGCAGGGATGATAGGAAATCTGTTGTACTTTTGGGGACAGCACTCGCATTCTGAGCTAAGTTTACAGAGCTGAAAATTCAAAAAGCTGAGTATAATAAACATAATTTAACACAAAGGGTTTAATATGCTATAATGTACTATGTAATGTTACCGTATCATGCAAGTAACTAGAAAAGGAAGCTGTTTCATTGGACTTCTGTGTCCTGCATAGCTGGTGACTTCTCCTCTCAGCCGCTCACATGGGTTAATAAAGACTGGTGATTATTTTTTGTTTGATGTCCCATGTTGAGGTGGAGGCCAGGAGCACGGCAGGATGGGGGGGGGTCCACGGCAGGACGGGGGGGTCCACGGCAGGATGGGGGGGTCCACGGCAGGACTGGGGGGTCCACGGCAGGATGGGGGGGTCCACGGCAGGATGGGGGGGGTCCAGGGCAGGACTGGGGGGTCCACGGCAGGATGGGGGGGTCCACGGCAAGACTGGGGGGTCCACGGCAGGACTGGGGGGTCCACGGCAGGATGGGGGGGTCCACGGCAGGACTGGGGGGGTCCACGGCAGGATGGGGGGGGGTCCACGGCAGGATGGGGGGGTCCAGGGCAGGACTGGGGGGTCCACGGCAGGATGGGGGGGTCCACGGCAAGACTGGGGGGGGTCCACGGCAGGATGGGGGGGTCCACGGCAGGATGGGGGGGTCCAGGGCAGGACTGGGGGGTCCACGGCAGGATGGGGGGGTCCACGGCAAGACTGGGGGGGTCCACGGCAGGATGGGGGGGTCCACGGCAGGACAGGGGGGGGTCCAGGGCAGGATGGGGGGGTCCAGGGCAGCCCCGGTGATGCTGTGGAAGCACCGCCAGCCCTGTGCACCAGGTCTGCAGCTGACACCTTATCCAGAGGAGCCGGATCCCCATCCTGGGGGGACATAAAACACCTTATGAAACGTGTGTCTGTATCCGGGGGGGTGGGGGTGCAGGGGGGGGCGACAGGCAGTCGTCTCAAAGCCTCTGGAAGCCTGGATCTGGGTAAGGTGGAGCCAGAAATGCTCACAAATGCTTAGGGTGACCAGATAATTCATGTCAGAAGGACATTTTGAGCTACTTCATACAACTAATTTCAAACTGAAAGGCTCCTGTCCTTGGATGTTGGATGTAAATGTTTCAGTTCTTCTTGTGCTTTGACTTGTTTGTTTCCTTGACTCATCCAGCTGGTTCACATTAACATTAGTGACACATGCATGATTATAGGAGACTGACCAATCAGCACACAGGAGCTCAGTGCTTAAGTGAAATCCAGGTCCTTTTCATTTTAAATGGTAGTTTACAAGCCCTGTCCCGGCTCAAAGTGTCCTTCTTGACATGGATTATCTGGACACTTGACAGTGAGGCGTCATCTGGCCCAGTTACTGAGGGACAGACGTGGCTCCCACAGCAGTCATCATGAGGGCAGCGGCATACGGAGCACCGCTCACGTTTCACTGCGGAGGCCTTCGGGCCGGGCTCTCGTCGTGTCCGTCCTGCTGCCGTTTTTTGGGTTTTACGTGTCGCTGGTACGAATCTGGGCACCATGTGAGCTGCCGAGGGCTGGAACGGGAGCACGGCACCTGACCGGGGGTCCGGTGGCTCGTTCGGGAAAGCCAGCCCGAGAAGCTCTGCAGTGTGTGGCTCAGTAGGTTAGGAAGTCTGTAATCAGAAGGTTGCTGGTTCAAATCCCATGGTCGGCAGAGTGATTTCACTGGGCGGAGCCCTTAACCTCCAATCCCTCCCCATTTGGGAAAACAGGGTCAGGTGACTAAGGCTGCTTTGTGTGCTGCTTTGGATAAAAGCATGTGCCACGTAAATAAAAATGCAGAGTAGATAAGAAGGGGCTGGGACCTGCACTGGAATGTGTAAGGAAGGGCTGTGAGAAATGGGTAAATTCTCTGGAGAGAAGAACTCCACAAGGGTGACGGATTATATGGCGAGAGGGTCATCCAGCTGTCACCGGCAGCATCCATTCATTACACTAAATATGCACAGAGAGTGTTAGTTATGTCGCAGTCACAGAGCTCTGCGAGTGACCTGCTCCTTCCTCGGTGCGCCGTCACGCTTGAGGGTCGTGAGGCGGCTCGCACCCTGTCTCTGGCTCCCCTCTGCCCCCGGGGGGGGGCGAGCGTGAGCACAAAGCACCCGCCTGTTTCCGGATGGGAAGACCTGGCTTATCTCCGAGGGTCTCTGTGAATAAACGCTGCATTATCTCACATGGTCTCTCCATGCTTCATTTTTATATCATAGCCCCCAGAATTACAAAATACAACCCTTAGGGTTGAGTTCTGGGACATTTATCAAACTGCTTATTTATTAAAGGTTTTATTTCCCCTCGTGTTGCTTAATGACGTTAACAGTGGATGCTGTCCAGGTTGGGCTTAGAGAAGCTCTTCCAACACCAAGTAACGAGGATCTACCCGGAGTCTCTCCTCACGGCCATCTGTGAAGCGAGGCCATCTGTTTTACTTTCATGGTTAACCCATTTAAAAGCATAAATGTCTGGTAATTTCGTCTTAAAAATTAACATCCTCATTTTTTTCCCCCGGTCTATTTTTGCCGCTCTGATCCGTCATTAACATTTAGCGCTTAATGGGACTTTTCTGGATTCTCGGATCGGCGGGACGTGGGCAGCCAGGGGGCAGTGATGAGGTCTTCGGCGCTTAGGGGGAGGCGGGTGTGTGACGTCACGGTCCCCGGTGGGGGGGGGGGTGGTTACGTGTGGCTCGGCTTGGGGGCACGGGTAATATTACAGATGTCCTTTTCTTTATTTATTCCCTGTGGTTGTCTTTCATTTTGTGGCCTGGTGGGACGGCTTCTTTCTGGCACTCCCCTCCCCGTGACAAACTGCCCCCCCCCCCCCACCCCACCCTGTTAAAAGGACTTCACGGCCACAACGCTGTATCACTCCACTCGCCAGAAATATTTCTGCCTGCTGGAAGTGATGTCTGAACACATCCATCTAGCTGCCCTGCATCCCCATGGAGTTCAGGATCCTCTCATCTGTTTTCTGTGGGAACAAACTGTCTCCGAATAGCTGGCTATCTCAGATAGCCCTCAGATAAAAGAGGACAGCATCGTGGTGCATAGGTGGGTCCCAACTGGCCCCAAGACTAATGCTTCTTCCTTTAGTGAGCCTGAAGTTGGTTGAAGTAATTAATGAAAACAATCCACAAGCATTATTTGTATGCAAACCAGCACTCTCGCCATTATCTATATCACATTAGCTTGGCAGACAAAGAATTAAATTCAATTTTCGCTTCAGTTTAATGCTGATTTCGTTCTAACGCTTCGGATTATTTGGTAAACTCTTAAAAATGTTTGTTGTCAGTGGAGTGGAGAGCATGGGAGGTCAGCAGGCCATGCAGAGCGATGACTCAGAAACTGACCCAAATAAACAGGCTGGACTCTCACCCGCTCTCTGGGCTCTGGGGGAGGGAGGGGTATCGAGCACCAGGCTGCTGAGACACTGTGTAATGCTCCTCTCTGTCCACTAAGCTGAGGGACCTGGGAGGGACCTGGGACACAGCAAGCCTGTGCCACGAGGAGCACTTTCAACATGCTATCAATAAACAGCTTATAACTGAGTGGACCATGTGATCTCTTTTTAGTGGTAGTAAGTGGGGAAAAAAGAAATTGCAGTTCTGATCAGCCCTGAAATCCAGACCCAGGGGTGTTTTACAGCTGTAATGATATAACCATTATATTATCTCTTGTACATAACTGACAAATTGCAATGTGGGTTTTAAAGTGAAATCTCTGCAGTTACCGGACTGTCTTACAGCTGTGTTTTTTCCCCTAGACATTAAAACTGATTCATGTACCATGAACTATGGGTTGCTAATGTGTAGCTTAATGTGTCCCAAACTTAATGTGCTGTGAATGTCTGAAATTTGGACCCTGCTTTGAAAATTAACAAGCAAAGTGGAATGTAACTTTCTACATGGTTAACTAAGGATACTGTCATTCGCACTGCACTGAGACTGAACCAGAAACTGTGATCCCTGTGCTAAGCATCGTAAAGTCATGTGTCACACTGTAGGCCTGGTCCGTGGCACGCCTCTTAATCTGTCTCCCCGGCGAGCCGTTGGGGGGGCGGGGCTGCCTGCGATCGTTGGGCCTTTGATCTCCAGCGCTATGTTTAAACAGATTTCGGAGGGCTCCGGGGGCTGCGACCTTCTGCAGCCGCTCTCCTCTCTCCGTGGCCCACAGCCTGCTGGAGCGTGCTGTGGAAATATTGACATTCTCCATTCCTGAGCAAACCTGACATCAAACAAAAAAAAGCAGATATTTGCTCAGAGCCATTCCCAGGAACTCATCCCCTCCAATCCCTGGGAAGTCCTTTTGTTCTCTCTTTTTTTCCCCCTCCCAGCATTCGCTCGTAGACGCTTCTGCGGGGGCCGGATCGCGGCTCAAACGGCAGCCCGCCTCCACGGCCGCAGTCGGCGGCATAAGCCGGGTGTCTGATCAACCGCTACGTCGTTATTCGGCCGTTTCCTTATTCCTGAGCGGGACATCATCTTTCGCCAAGGTTGGGGGGGGGGGGGTGTGTATTACCCTATTCTACTCATACCTTACCCTCTATGATCCACCCTCCTTATTCAGCGAATTATTAGGGAAACGACATGTTCTGTGCACATTCTCACACATTGGCAGAGACAGTGTTTGATTGCTGTAAAAAATGGTCACGTGGCACCATTACGTTGCCCTTATTAATCTGTTCTCCCAAATGTTCCCAGAGCTGTGGAAGTGCTCCAGATTCCCATTTCCCAGAAACGCAGTATAAATCGATGAAAATACATAAAAGGGATTACTGGCATCCTTTAATTTCAAACGCGCCCGGTGTCGACTCTCTACTTCCTGGCTGCAGTTTCGGCACAACAGCTGCGCCGTGAAGCAGTGGCTCATGGGCGAAAGATGTCGTGTGGGGCGTGTCTGACCCGGGGGCGAATAAAAAGGCACGTGCACGAAAAGGGATCTAATTAAACGTCAAATGAGATGGGGGGGTGGGGGGAAGGTTGGCTGTGGGGAGGGAGGTGATAAACTTATCTGCTTTAACAAAGGCGACTCACAGAGACTGCCATGGAGAAAGCTGGGGGGCAGGTGAGGAGGCATGTGTAGCGCCCCCTTGAGGGAGCTTTTGTGGGACATCCACAGTGATATTCCTGAAGCTTAAGTTCGGTCACCTCTGTGCCTGGGGACGACACCACGGCATTCCCTGTCGGGACGCAGCCCCGGAGCCCTGTGACTCGTGCGTGTGACTCGTGCCTGTGACTCGTGCGTGTGGCTTTCTGGAACCTGAGCCCCATTTTCGACTGTTGATTCCTTAGTCATGACCACAAAAAAAAAAAACGTGACTACGTAATGATTTCCGCTCACAAAGAATTAAATGGGTTATGTAAAGAAGTACCAGAATACTAAATACAGGACCAAGTGGGTTATAAATATTAAAATGTGTACAGAAACAAAATGTAAATATGGAATATTCTGGAGGAAGCATGTTGTGGACTATATATATTAGGCAGCATATCTAGATAAGAAAGGGCAGAACTAAATGGTCGTACAACGGATGGATGAACATTATCTAGGTAATCAGGCAACCAAAGGTATTCTATTTATTTATTTATTTTATAGGTTTGCACACATATCCACAAGGACACACATATCTATTTATATATGCAGCGTATAACCAATGTATATAACCAATGTATATAACCAATGTAAACACTGTCTACAATGAGGATTACGGGCAGTCTGCACGTGTCAATGTATTGTGTTGGAACAAAAAAGTTTGTTGCATCTACAGAATGACTATCGCAATAGTTACACTGTCATTCAGCAAGGCATTGAAATTCCGAGAACCACCATTAAGTTACAAAGCGTGAACACAAACGTCGTCCCTGAGCACACGATTGAAGTTACTGAATTATGTACTATAAACGGATTGATCTGGCCTTGACGTTTGGTCAGTAAAGCCAGTGAACATTATAGTCATCTTTCGTCACCAGGGACGGCTTGCTGTACACATTCGGCGGTACCAAATGTCATTACCACTTCAGTCAGTAAATACTGAACCCTGCCAGCTCTACACACAGGTGACATCACAAGGAAAAAACTGATCTATTCCAGATTTATCTAGTTTTTTTTTTTTTTTTTGCTAATACTGTACAAAAACATACTACTGTATAACAGCATACAGCAAATAATATAATATAATATGATATTCATAGTCCAAAGACGAGAGTTAGACTAATTGGTATTTTTAAATTGCCCTGTGATGGACTGGCATCCCGTCCTGGGCGCCTTATTCCCTGTGCTGCCTGCGATAAGTAGTTGGAAGTCAGGTGAATATATTTGCATGTATATATTGGATGTATAAAATGGGCCTGTTCTGGGTTTTAACTAGCAAGGTGCAGCATTCACTTCCTCCATGCCGCTGACTTCAGAATATCAATACGCTGCCCAGTTTCAATTGAATGTGTCATATTTAAAACAATAAAGTACAGAGTAAATGATGACGTAAAACAGTGAAGGCGTATGGTTATACATCTCAAAGGCGCTAAACTGGAACCGTCTCATTTCTTCCTGGTCCCTCCAACAAAAATTAATTTTGAGCTTTGCAGTGTCTTAAATTGATGACGTAATTAGCAGATTGTGCATATGGACAATCAATAGAAAAGTCTCAGCGTTTAATATCTGACAAAGTGCTGGAACTGGTGACTGTAATGGCTTGATCATAAATGTGTGCAGTAATATGTGAGGATGATCTGTGATGGAAGTGTTGCATATTGATTGTGCTGCATGGACAGCATGTTCTCTGCCCATGCTCCTACACCGCAGAGGCCGCAGAACCGCATTTAAGCGGGTGAGTGTGTGAAGCTCCTTTGTTAGATGACATCACAGAGAACCCTGTGCATTGCTGGCCAAGGAGTGATGTTGTTCACACATGGACTGCACATGGCATTACGTATATATATGTAAGACTTGCTCCAATTGGGAGCATAACTTTTATCAATAAAGATACTTTGAATCAGAATAGGGAATTTATTTATGGCAAACGGAAGGGGGGGCAACTGATTCAGCTTCATCACAAGCGGAAAACACTGGGAAATTAGCAGGGCACTGGGTGTAGGGAAGAGATACAGCATGGATCAGGTGACAAGATCTCAGGGTGTCTGGGCCTGACACACAAAACAGTCGGGTTTTAGGCACCTCTGAATGAACAGACAATGTCTGGCACAGGGACATCTGTATTACCCTATTCCCCTCTTACCATACAATTTACAAATGTAATAAAATACATACAATGCATATACATACAATCATTATCAAATTCCAGTTTGCATGCATGACTGTGCTGTGATGTAATACGTGCTCGCTGAACAACAAGATCAACACTGTCCATGCCTTCCATTATTGCACTGAGTCATTGTTGTGTACTGTTGTGGATTTTTAATGCAGTATTTATTGTTCAGTGTTTATTGTTCGACTATTCATTGTTCTAGCGATCTAATGCTGACTATTGCTGATGGTTTATAGTTACACTGTCATTGTCAGTCCCAAGTTTTTAACTATGAACCTTTAGATATTTTGCAATCCTGATACATCTATTTTTTTTCCCTCTCTTTGCTAGTTTGTGATGTTAATACTATATTTCTGCGCTGACAGCATTAACTAACATTAGAAACTTTTCAGATCTGTTTTGTCAAGGAGCTGCAGGAAATATCTGGCTGTACAGTAGGCTGCACCCCATAACTCTGCATCGTTTTCTGTGTGTAATCCAATATCCATCCAGCAAACACCCAGATATTTTTACCAAATTGCCCCTGTATGCCCAAACAATGCAGGACCACTGCTTTCATTTGACACCCTAAAGTACAGTAAGAATCTGCCTCTTCTGTTCTTGCTCTCCTCCTTCTTTCAGGCCATCAGTCTCTGTAATTTACCACCCAGATCATGTCTTGGATGCTCACCAGTCTGATGGTGGCTGAAAAACGTTTTATTTCCAACATTCCACACATTCCCTACATTTTATTTTTCAGGGAAAACACCACTAGATTCTGTCACCTCCCAAGTACAATATAACTGGAAATGTAATCAATTGAATAACTTGCCTTTGAACCCAAGTATTTTCTCATAGATAGCTATTATACTGAAGTTCTATAACAATCATTTGTTTTCCTTTAATGACAAGCAGGCCTTCCATGTGTATTTCGAAAGATACGTGAATGTGGGATCCCCCTGGAGCAAATTAATGTTTTTTCAAAAAGCATGCATGTGACGTTGGGCACCTTTGTTTAAATTCTGAGCAGCTTCTTTGGTAACGGAGGGGGGGCGCTGTCCTTGAGGGTCATGCTGACAGAGGGTGTCACTTTACCAATTAGGTCTGTAGCGGGACCCCTGAGGGGTGACTTTGTTAGGAAACAATGGCTCTGACTCCAAAGTGAGGAACATCGATACCCAGGTCACCTTCTCAGCGCCCCTCTCAGCCCCCCAGGACTGGCCTTCGCTGCCCATGTTGAACAGTAGTAGATGAATTGCTGGTGTGGCACAGGAGAAGACTGGGTTCCAGGTCATTAACATACACTTTGGCCTGATGTCCTCTAAATATGTTGGCTAAAAAACTGGCTGTTTTTTTGTCTTGTATTTTACCCATATATTAAGAGGTGAGAGACTGCATATATTATTCACATTTTTTTTTAATTAATTGCCTGGTCTTTTAGAAAAGTATAACATTCAAAATGCATTAAAACAGTGTCTGGAAGCCATTTGCAGAGACAGCCTATACCTGGCATGTGCTGATACTGGTGTGAACAATTGGGGTAAATATTTAAAGCTGAATTTTTAATGTTCGTCATCCATCTGCTCCCAACTCGTCATTTTGTAATCTGTCAGGAATCCCCGGCGGTTTTGGTGATGGTAATGTAAAGAACTGAGCTATATAGGAGGTAAACATCAAAGTCAAAATTATATGTTTACTACACTTGGTCAGGCTGACAAAATTATTGGGGGTGTAAGCCAAAATTCTGTGGCCGTGGTAAGATGCTCTGTGTAAATATCATAATTATTCATGCCCATTTGGCAACAACTGATCTGAACACTTTTCAGGGGTAAAAAAAATACCCAGCTGGGCTACAGAAAGGTGCTAGCATCTAAGTAACAGCACAGTAGCTAGCAACACAGTGTAGCAGCACGTTAGCTAGCAATACAGTGTAGCAGCACGTTAGCTAGCAACACAGTGCAGCAGCACGTTAGCTAGCAATACAGTGTAGCAGCACGTTAGCTAGCAACACAGTGTAGCAGAACGTTAGCTAGCAATACAGTGTAGCAGCACGTTAGCTAGCAACACAGTGTAGCAGCACGTTAGCTAGCAACACAGTGTAGCAGCACGTTAGCTAGCAACACAGTGTAGCAGCACGTTAGCTAGCAATACAGTGTAGCAGCACGTTAGCTAGCAACACAATGTAACAGCACGTTAGCTAGCAATACAGTGTAGCAGCACGTTAGCTAGCAACACAGTGTAGCAGCACGTTAGCTAGCAACACAGTGTAGCAGCACGTTAGCTAGCAACACAGTGTAGCAGCACGTTAGCTAGCAATACAGTGTAGCAGCACGTTAGCTAGCAACACAATGTAACAGCACGTTAGCTAGCAATACAGTGTAGCAGCACGTTAGCTAGCAACACAGTGTAGCAGCACGTTACCTGGCAACACAGCGTAGCAGCATGTTAGCTAGCAATACAGTGTAGCAACATGTTAGCTAGCAATAGTGTGTAGCAACATGTTAGCTGGCAATACAGTGTAGTAGTGTTAGCTGGTAATAGTGTGACAGCACGCTAGCTAGCAGTACAGTGTAACAGCATGCTAACTGGCAATACAGTGTAGTAGCACATTAGCTAACAAAACAGTGTAACAGCACACTAGATAGCAATACAGTGCTTTTGTTTTTGCCTTTCCCTTCAGTGAGTGCCCTCGGTTTTGTGGTCTTTTTGTTGCCTTTTTAAAATAAGCCTGGTTATTTCTGTTGATTTGTGCTTTCCTGCGACATACTTAGCCAAAGGAGACAAACCTGTCGTGCCACTAACTGTCTGGAAGGCCCTTATTTCTCTGCCCTTTTGCCATGTAACTGCAGTTGTGTTCACTTAGGGTTATGCACACAGGAATATTTAATTCTACTGTAAAAGAGATGCTTGTGCAGCCGCACGGTTTGTATTCTGCTGATTCATGCAGCCGAACGCTGTTCTGCTAGATTTGCGCTGAAATTGCAGCTGAGAAAGCAAAGATTCTGTTTAGGGCGGAAGGAGCTGCAGCGGGACTTGACAATAGCCAGGTTGTCAGTTATTTATGGTGTTCTTCCCCAGTGCAGTCGACAGTGGAGGAATTGAACTGAACTATCGTCTGTACTTCTTGTGCGGTGTTTACCAAAACTTTGCAATGCAGCGGAAAGTTTTTAAGTTTTAATAATCTCTATGCAGTGACGTTCTGAGAACAGGCAAGTTATTGTGTGCTGTGTGAGGATGTAGCTGTCGATCTTCAGCATGAGAGCTGTTTCCATACCCAGCTCTGTTTTCATTTTGACCCATGAACATGCTCACTGACTGATGCACCTCCAAGCTGGAATGGCTTATACTTTACCTATACCACAAAGTCTTTTCCACTTTTCTCATAGAGGCATTTGGCTTCTATGGATCCTCTTAGTTTTCCTTCCCGTTTTTGCAAATTTGATCAATTCCCTGTGTTATGCTGACCTATTGTTATCTGTGGCATCGCTCAGGTCTTGGCAAATGCAAGCCAAGCTAAAAACATAAAGCAGTCTGCTGACCAAGAACTGTAAGAAGGACTTGATTATGTCATGTATTACATCCTCATAGTGGCATGGTGGCCTTCACAGAGTCCAAAACCACAGGCATGTTTGTGATACTGATGTGATCCAGTTAGCCCAGATAGGCTGCTACGCTATATGCATGTCAATGCACTGCCATGTGTAAAGTATATCCTGCTTGTTCTTAGAATCAAATAATCACATAATCATAGGGTCACTGAATTGTATGCTGTCGTTTTCCAGTTAAACGCCCAGGAGAGGCCCTCATTGTACACTGAATCCTATATATGCAGCCACATATATGCATCTGACTTCCAGTCACTTATCCTATTCTGGGTTACAAGAAGGCCTATCCCAACAGCACTGGGCACAAGGCAGGAGTAGAGCCTGGACACCATGCTGGGTCATCAGAAGGTGTAATTGTTTTTTATGTGTTTTTTTTTTTTAATCGGCAGCTGAAATGCTGAACTATTTCACTCCCATCAGCCATTTCATCGATCTGTTGCATCTCAGTCAAATAAAGTACCTTTTAATTAGCTTGAATTATATTATGGAACAGGTTACTTGCACTAAAGTAACCAGAAACCCAAACATGGTCATGATTCAACACACCTCCCCCCCAAATTTGTGTCACATGTTGAGGGGCAGCCTCCATATCTAATGACGCTTGTAGCTAGTGAGACATGAGATGAAGCAAATTTTACGTCCTGACCGGAGCTGTCAGGGCATCTTTGGCGTTCATGTGCCCGTATATCGCAGTCAATAACTACAGGCTTGCTGACGGATGGCCTCGCTGCTGCCCCAATTCTCCAGAACCTTGTTTGTCTGAATGAAATAATATTAAGCGATATGATTAACAGAACACCTGGTGCAGCAATTAGTACATTTACAGAGGTTATTACTGAGAAGTCCGTTCACCGTATTTAAGATTAGTTATTAAGAATGAAATAAAACACCCATTGTGCTGAAAAAGTCTTATAAGTGCTTGATTTTTGTTTTTGCAGCAGAGCTGAAAAATAATCAAGCGTATTTAACTTCTGAGTTGCACTCAACCAGCGTCCGTGGTAATTGTATGGGGAGAAGAAGCTACGGCCTCAAAGATAGTGACAGATGACAGATGCACTGTCCCGGTTCACCTCATCTGTCTAAGCCCCCACCATTATAAAATGTTAACTGGGACTTCATCTGTCTGTGGGAGGAGATGAGCTGGACAGCAGCTGCAGTGATAATTGCAATAATTGTAAATCCTTTCTTTGCAGTGCAGGATGGAGAGCGTATATTTACATGGAGGTAGCCAAGTGACCCAGTTTAGATAATAAAATCCTCACAATTATCCCTGTTCATTGCCCTTCGTCATGTGACTCAGCATCACAGTAAGAATCAGATTACACGAAATTCGTCTCGGAATTAAGTTATAACTGGATCTTGGCTGTGGAAAAAAAAAATATCTGTATTTATTATGATAAGAGCAGCTTAATGAGCCCATTGTCAAAGGCAATGAAGTAGCATGTAGCATTAAAATCCGCAGGAACGCTCAGCTTGAATTTGCTTCTAGGCCGATGGTCACAATTATTTTTACAGCACAGGCAGCTGAAGCTGCACGTCCGGCAGCACAGAAGGGTGGGTTTGGGAGACCTTGATTAGAATTAAACGGCACTCTGACAGAAATAGAGTCAGAGACTCGATAGGTTCCAGCTGAATGACCAAGAGGTATAATGGGGGATAAATGAGCTCATGTCCTGTCCTGGAGTGAATTGACTGTGTCAAATCGGAGCGATGCACCCACTTCCCACACGCAACGGCGGCTCCACCGATTGTCACAGCTAGCTTATCGATGAATTTGGTGGGACATGAAAAACAGCAATTGGGTGGGCACTGTACTCCTTAGGTATGCTTCTTGTATAATTCCTACAAAATGACACACAACACAATGTCAAACCCAGGTGATTAATCGTAATTTAAACCATAATAGCAATGTTTTTCATGCTGGGAAATGAGTACAGTTATTCAGAGGTGTGGGAAAAACTGACTGTTGAAAAAAGAAATATATCAGCTTAGGAAGACAGAAATGGAAACCCTTACAGAAATGAGAAACTGTTTGGGTGACATTTTTGACTTGACATAATATGCAGAATATTCGGTAGGTTAAGTATATTTTAAAGAAAGCAGAGGACTTTACATACTGCATATGTGGATGTTACTGAAAAACAAATGCAAAGACGAGAGGGAAGAAAACACTGCAAACTTCCCTTCATGCCAGTGGTAAGACAAAGCGATGAACTATTAATATCCATCCATCTGTCTTCCAACTGCTTATCCTGGACAGGGTCATGTGGGGGGCTGTCCCAGGCTGCACAGGGTACACCAAAGCCAGGGTACACGCAGGAGGGGACGAGTATTAATGTCACGACACATACAGAGCTTTGTGCAAAGTATTGATGAGCATTGATCAAATAGTGTTCCTATAAAATCCACACAAATGTATCTGGTGTAAGAAGTGTGCATCTCTCAGCTAAAAATAGCAGAAATAACCTCGGCATTTAAAGCGTTCCCCCAATATAGAGATGAGTAAAAGCAGTGCTAAATGTTAAGCGATACAGTGCTATTCTTAAGGTCTTAAGATAAGCAGGTGGTTTGATATCCCCTTTAATGGCTGCCGCCTGCTGTGCTGGGCGACCCCGGGCAGCTCGCCGCCTTCCGGAACTCTCCTCAGGGCGACCCCCCCCCCAGCCTGCCTGTCCAGACCAGCCCCCCTGCATTAGCATGACACTAGAAGGCCTGCCAGTGTGATGTAGCATGCTCCCACCTGGCAGCTCCCACAGAGCCCCCAGTTCCCCGATCAATAATGGGGGGGGCAGTGGACCGTGCTGGGGCGCCTGTTTGCAACCCCCTCCTTGTTCTCTTTTACTGAGCTTCTCTTGGTGTCGGCTTCTAACGCTACCTCGGCACCAACGTGGCCGGTCTCTGGAAGCGCTCCTGCGTTCGGAGGGCCGCCATGAAGCCCCGCGACAGATGGCTGGTCAGGTGGACATCACACCCCCCCCTCCCCCCACCCCCCACCCCGGCGGCTCTGAGCGGCTAGTCCTAACCATGTCAGCCTCCGTGCGCTCCGTGTTCTCAGCCGTGATCGACACTCCCGGCCAGGCCTGAGATTAAATAAAGTTATGAATCTGCTTCCAATTCCCCGATCTGCTGTTTATTCATCTTTATTGTTAAATTTTCTTGGTTAAACACCAAAAAGCTGAACAGTGCACTTTACATATTAATCAAATGCTGATTAGTGTCATTTATTCCATCTATCGATTATCTGGTGACTTCATTCCGCTCCCAGGATATGCTTCCTTTGTTGATGAACATTCGGTTGTAATTAAGTAAAATGTCTCCTCTGATGCAGTCTGATGCTTTGAAAATGATGCATGTTTCCTGTCTAAAAATAAAGTCATGCAGCGTGATGACTGGTGTAAAACAGAGCGTGAATTATGAATTATCACAACTTTATCATCTGATATCTACACCCACTCTGTGCATTGAGGTCAAGTCAGCAATTCAGTAAGCATACAGCTCTTTGCTCCTTATGGACAGGAGACAGGGCTGGCCAGCTTCAAGCCCTTTCCCCTGTACTGGATGTACGCTTCGCCGTACACAGAAATCCACACCATGCTGGCTGAAAGCAGCTGATCAGCTAGTCGTCTTGGTGACTCACAGCAGACGGTGGACTGCAAAGGTTTGCTCTGCCTCCTGAGTGCTGAGTACTTAATTACCAAGCAAACGTCAGCAATGTGTGTCCGTAGCATGCAGAATATTATAAAAGGAATGTCATAAAACCAACCCTTTCGTCTGTCGCAAACTGTCCCACCTGAGCGTCAAGGTCGTCATCAAGCACGAGGCAGGTTTTAATTTTTTTTGGGATGAAATCAGTTCGAAAGAGCAGATTAAAATCTTCAGGACGGTCCACGCCGTAGCGCTGGAACAGTTCCCAGAGTGGGATGACAAAGGAATCAATAATAATATCCGTTCTCGGTGCAGGACTGTAAAAGTTGGAATTGGCTTACAGCAAGATTAAGTACAGTAACGGCCCATTTCTATTAACATTCTGCAGCACAGTGAAGAGACTGCTTTTGGTTATTATGGTGGAGACAGCCTCCAGGAATTAAAAGACAAAATGACATTTTCAAATGAAAAGTCACTTAGGGATATATCAGGGGCTTTTAAAGGTCTGATGTGGATTACCACTGAGAAAAAGGGGTTTGGGTATGAGCTGTCATGTGAGGTACTGGTCAAATAATAGTGTGTGACAGCCCGGCACTGTACTCTTATAAAGGACCTAACCCCGCCGTGGGCTTCTGTGTATGACATCACATAGGGAATCTAATTAAATGAACTGGCCAATCTTGGTCCTGGAGCATTCATGATTCTGTTTCTTTTTTCATTGTTTCAATTTCGAGATGTGAAGGCCATACGGAACCATGGCCTTGTCAGAGATGCACAGAAAATGGATGCATAATGTTCAAATTCCTCGTGCAGTTGCCATGGATCCTGCTCGTGTTTGGCCCGGATGATGGTCTCGGTGACTAGAACCCATCCCCCCCCCCCCCCCGCCTCCGCCCACGGGTGTCTTAGGGAACGTGTTGAGTTCTGCGAGGCGGGATTTCATGAGCTGATCCTGGTGGGTGAGACTTTTCTCCCGGTGTAGCGTCTTCACTCTCACGGAGGGTGGACCCGACACCGACCTCGGGGTTTGTGCTTCCACTCGCATGCAGGCTGCGGCTGCTGGCCTCCTTAAACTTTTATGAGCTTGAGGAACAATGTGAATTTCACATATCGCTGGATCGCTGGACCAGCCTTTACTGATGGGCTTAGCTATTGATAAATAAGATAGGAAGATACCCTTCTCACATTGTTACTTCAGAAATATGTAGGATTCTCTTTTCTCCAGTGGAACCTCATCCTCATTCGGTGCATATTACTAAACCACTTCAAAATAAGTTTCATTTTTTAATCCAGAGATCAAAGGTACAATATTATTAGAAAAATTTTCCTCATGGAGTTCTACAGGAGGCTGGGTCATTTAATTTACTACTTTCTGAAATTAAATCACACATAAAAATAAAATTATCCTTAATGCTTTTAGATGAAAGTGCATTCTCTACCATAATTGGTACACAGACAGCTGTAAAAGTAATAAGTAAATAAGTAGATTAAAATTAGACTGGCTGTTATCTGTTTGTGCAGCACTGTCGCTTCAAATCCTCCAGGTTCTCCAGTTTCCTTCCATCATTCAAAGCCATGCAGTTCAGGTCACATTTGGTCATGAAAAGGACCTTCGCGTCTGAGTGTGTTAGTGAATGACTGGGAGAGTGAGTTCCTCGTAAGAGACTGAGGTCATGGTCAGGGTTTGCTCTGCTTCCGGGGATAGGCTCATAGTGATGCAGAGCCTGATCAGTGTTCAGGGTCACAGTGCAGCTGAACTTAATCATTTAATAATACAGTTTAATTATGCATAATTTGTTTGCACTATGTGTACTATCTTGCATTTTGTCTTGTTTTGCCTTATATGTATTTTTGTCTAGTCAATGTGCCTTGATGCTGTATGCCCCCCCCCACTCCCCTGAGAATGCCATTATACTGTTGACAGAATAGAAAATAATCACATATCCGTTATTTATTGTGTTTATCTCTTTTCCCATGTCACTATGGGGTTCTTTGCACAGCGAATTGCCAAAAATTCTAGAAGTGACTGAAAAAAATCCGACATTGTTTTAACAGCTGGCAGCGTGGTTGGTGCAGTGTGGTTGGTGTTTTGACTCCTGCTGACCACAATAAAGCTGCATTTAAGCTGCATTACAACAAGCCAAATATCACCCATCTTTGGTTGTACTTATACACACACACACACACACACACACACACACAGTACTACGCAGGCAGTCTAAGAAAATGATGCTTAAATTATCTTTATGTTGGTGTACAACTATGATATTATGTCTGTCAGAGTGTGTCAGCTTAGCCATTTCAGAGTCTCTGCTAAAAACACCACCGTATTTGCAAGAACCGTCCAATTAGCCAATTTATTTTAGACTCAACCAGTGCCCCACCTCATATAGCTAATCAATGCCTCACTGACTTTCTTAAACTAATGAAATAAATGAATTAATTGGGCTGGATGTGAAATGTAACAGATTCATGGAATGGCTGGTGTGCCCCTGAGGAGAGGTTTGGGAACTGAAGCCGTGTTCTTCTAACCATCCAACAAGTCACCAGTAAATTCTTG
The DNA here is from genome assembly GCF_048594095.1 of Paramormyrops kingsleyae. NCBI lineage: Eukaryota > Metazoa > Chordata > Actinopteri > Osteoglossiformes > Mormyridae > Paramormyrops > Paramormyrops kingsleyae. The sequence goes on along the minus strand of NC_132801.1, from coordinate 18,595,927 downwards.
GAGAATGCAGGAAATTCTTGTTAGTTTTTGTTGTGCTACTCTTAATTTTCACATGTTCTAATGTTAAATTGTATTTTTGGTTCGGAGCACATATACCCTTATTACTTGGATAAATAGCTTTACACATCCTATGACTGCCTAGGGCTTTTACACAGTATTGTATATGGATCCTTTCGTGTGCTATAATATTTTACCGGGGCGTGTCATGGTGGTTCAGTGGGCTGCCCCATGGCCTCACGCTTCCAGGCTTGATGCTCAGTTCCTGCCCTGGGTTCTGTGTGTGTGGAGGTTCCATGTTCTGCCTGTGTTCGTGCGGCATTCCTCCGCGTTCGCAGGTTTATCATGACCCTGTACTTATGAAAGATGAATGGCTTTTACCAGGGGAGTTCGGAGGCTCCGTTTTTTCCAACCAAGCTGAGGTGTGTTCAGCTGGACAGCTGTAGTTTGTATTCGTCCTACACAGTAACATGTATCTGATTTCTTTCACACCAATCTTTCCATTCCAACATGCTGAATTACCAAGGTCAAACTCTCTGCACTTTACTAATCTGGAAATGAACTGAATCACTTTATTTATACTATACTGAATTATTTATAATAAGTGAATTTATATGCCAATAATATACAATAATAATTATACACTATCTATACACTAATATCTATACACTAATACTATATTTTATACTACACAGTTCATAATTATTCATAGTTTAACAATTTATTTGTTTTAATGCACACTTCTCAGTATATGATTATCAGTGGGTCAACATTCTGTCCCTTATCCTTGATCTTGTTTCTTAGCAGTGTGAAAAGCCTGGTTCAGAATTAAGATGAGGAGGATTTACAGCTAGTTACAGTAAATATTTGTTTATGTATTAATATCCCAACTAATCGTCTGAACTGCAGCTATGAATAGGCATCCTCTGCAGAGAAACACTCCAGGATGACACACTGATGAGGATAAAGAGGAACGGGTTGTAACAACGCATTGCGTAATAATGTCGCATTACGTAATAACGTCACGTTATGTAATAACTTGCCAGAATGTAACAAATTGAATGATGATAATAATAATGATGATCATCATGATAATAATGATAATTATTATAATAATAGGGTAAAGTTGCAATATAAAATTACAATGGAATCTACGATGTTTACATTTTGTCAAATTATTACATAATGCATTGATACATAGCTTAAAGCATATTTTGCGAAGTTATGAAGTTAGCATTTGCATGGGGCTACCCTGTTTGTGCTAATGACCTTTAAGTATATTATATAAATGTATGCTTTTGGTCATTGTGTTAGCATTGTAGCTTTGCCTCATCATCTGATCTAAAACAAAGGCATTACAGCAACAGGTCGGTGGATATAACATCTTTTCGTGTTTGAAACAAGCTGAGCAGCTGAGGTATAGTTACTTATTGCATTAGTAATGGGTTCTCTTCAGTTGTCCTGAAATTTTCATGAAGTCGTGTACTACTATTGAAACATAAAACCCACAAGCAAACAAATGTTGGGAAACTTAAAATCATGGCTGTGATGAAGTTGAAATTGTTTTATCGTCACAAATTGAATAGCTACTCTGTTCCTCCTTGTGATTCAATTTAAAGAAGTATTTTTTCCCCATTGCTATATTTAGAAACATTTTAATTCAGGCAGATAAAGAGAATTGAGAATCAATTCGTTTTTTTGAAAAGATGACCTGCTGCGTTATAAGAAGCATTTATTTCGAGTTCTGCAAGGAAGCCAGAGGAGACCCATTTGAGTTCTGCCCATATTATTTGGGCAGGACTTAAACACACGACCCAGGACTACGGAGGCAGCAGTACAACCAAATGAATCACCATGATTCCAAAGAATAATTAATAATTGCCGGGATTGTACCTTAGAGCTAATAAAGTTTACATCAATTGAAAAATATTTATGTCCTATCACTAGTGATTTCTGTATTCATAGATACAGTATAAAACATTTAATAACAATGCCAATGTGTAACGGAGAAATAATATAATAATATGATGTAATAAAAGTTCTGATTTAATTAGTCACATAAATTCATTTTAGTGTTAAAATCCAAGAAGTCATGTGAATTAATATAAGCTGGATAGCTTAGAATGACAAACAAGCAAGCAGAAAGAATGAGCACAGATTCATCACAGTGAATTAGGTATGAGCTGTGCACTGCTGAAGACTTCTCAAGTCCTGGGGGCCGAGGTCCTGTCTAAAAATGTGCGCGTTTAGCCTGCTGCTAGAAACACACTGCAGGTACATCACCTGTAAGCTTATTTCCCCAGCAGGGGGTCATGGGAGGAACATACATACAAACAGTGGTCCCAGGGCTGGGAAGATTTCAAACCCTGGGAGATGCCAAGTGATGTGTTCTGGCAGGAGTGTATGAGGGATCGACACTCTGAAAGTGATGTAGTCACAAATCATTTGTTCCTTAATAAGGCAGAACAAAGGTTTTAAGCTTGATCCAAGCCATGTTCAGCAGCCAATGTGACAAGCTGAAAAGCAGATGGGACACCATTTCTGGACAAGTTCCTGTAGTTTGATTGCAAAAGAAGACAGGCTGGACAGAAAAGGCTTTGCTGTAGTGTCCAGGGTCCACTTGTAAGAAATGAGAGCATTATTAGAGTAGAGATCCAATCAGTGTGAGTTTGCTGTGTTTGTATGAGGCCAGGTGATTGTCCAGGGTGACGTGCTGCTTCTCAGCAGTCTGTGGATCAGAAAGGGGTCAGTGTGCAGTGACTGTCGAATGGGAAATAAAGGATGTAATAAAGTGATGGTGAGACATCCAGGTAAGGAAGACATGACTATCTCAGAGAAAAGATCTGTGAGGAGCAGCAACTGTTAAAATGAAAGACAGCTTCAAATTTAGGGACAAATGGAGAGGTCTAAGTATTATGCCTTGAGGGACTCTTTGCAAAGCGATGCGATTCTCAATAATGTTAATCATCACTTGATTTATGCATTTTCTTATTCAGATAGCTAAGCTACAGGCTCCCAAGGCCAATATGTTAAAATTGTGCACAATATTTAATGGCTGATTAATCAATTATTCCTGCTAGCCTAAGGTCATACAGTACTCACACTTGGTCCGGATGTATTGTACCTTGCTCAAGCATGATTGTCCCCCCTCCCCACACCCCTGCTGGTCTGCACTCACATTGAGCTTAACGTCCTGGACCCGAGTACGCTTATGTCATCACCATGCGACTTTCTGTGTTGAAGACATAGGAAAAAACGTGCTATCGCACAGCACAATGGATTTCATTATTAATTCGCTAATTTTGTGTCTTATTTGCAGTTGTTTTGGGGGTGATGACACACGACCCTCTTATATACTTATTTAATATGCAATGTAGCCATTTTTTTTATTTATGCTGCATGTATAAGAAGATAGGCCCATATTTTTCCAAATATTTGTGTGTTGCATCCAGTACTCTTGTCAGCCCAAATTTCCAGCAAACACTTCACCTCTGCTGTAAACCAAAGTGATCCCTTGCTGCCATGTTTATTAAATGTTTGTCACTACCCAAACGTAGGCAGTTTTGCAAAAAAAATCTGTAGGGCCTATCCAAAATGTTCCTTCCAGGTCTGGTTCATGTATAGTGTTCATGTATGCATGTGTGTCAGTCGAATCATTGACATCATGTCTGTGCTCTGGGCCCCAGCACAGTAAGCGATCACACTACATGCAAACCATGCCTGAGTCCAACTAACTGTGCATGGGCCCACCTCTTCAAGTGGGCCTGGGCTTGGTATGGAGTGATCAGACTAGTCAGCCGAACTGGCCATCTGAGGTCAAACATGTCTGGCCATGGTACGGATCACCAGTCTAAATTAACTACGTACATTTAGCCTTTTTTAAGATTTTCATATCCACGTCTGAGGGTTTTGTGGTAAATGGCACAATAATCTCCTGACTAATGGAAGTTCCGCTGTCCCAATAAAAAACAAAATGTGTATTCTAACATTAAACAATTAACTGCTGTATTTCATGGTGCCTAATGAGGTACAATTAAGCATAGTTTGAATCTCATAGCTCTTTTTTTAACCTTTTTTTTTAACTCTCACAATTGCACACACACAGTTTTTAGCTGTCATATCATATGTTTAATTTACTTTCTAATTCAAATGCATGGTTAGCTCAAGGCAGTAGTACTAGATGTCTTCAGGAAAAGTAACTCTTGTACTGTGCACTGTGAACTGTATCAGCTTGATCAATTGCTTCCAGGGATTCACACATCCATTGTGTCTCAGTTAATTAAACATACAAACATGTTCCAAAGCCGATGGAGAGTCTACAGCTATGGGGTGCATTTCATGACTGACCTCATACATTTGTGACAAATGATTTTATGTAATACTGGAACTGCTTGATTCATCAAAGCTCTGAGTCACAGTTAACAAAAGCCATTGTCAAAGCAGCTGCAAACTATGAGCTACAGAGTTCAAAATATTTATGATGGGATTGTGGAATAATTATCTTGGTGGAAGGTAACTTTCACGTTTCATTTCAGTTAAAGGTATGTTCAGGCCTCTGTTCTTCCTTCCTCCCTTTTAAGTTGCATTCAGGGGAAAATGCACTTGAAATAAATATTTAATTAGTATCTCTACACTTCTGGACAGTATTGCTTCATAAACCAGAGTATCTCAGCGGCTTTGTTACTCTATCAAATCCGTAACTCTTTTTATGTGTTAGGCTCAAAAAGTAGTATGTGGAATTTATAGGGTATTACAAAATACATCAAAGAAAACCTGTGCAAGATCTTGCTGAAATATTTATACCTATGCCCAGTTTTTTACCATTGCTAATGAAGCAGTTACCTGATATGCATATAAAACATGTTTAATAAATCTCACACTGCAAAGAAAGTAGCTTCAATGCTGTATTTGCTAGTCTTTTGAAAAAAGAAATATATACAGAAATGTTGACATTAATGTACGTTTGGTTAAGCAACTGACAAATACAGTACCTGCCATGAGTCAGGAACCAGCACTAGCTGGGAGAATCCGATGAGTGGGCCGGTAACACTGGCGGACAGAAAGCTGATTCTGACGGATACCGTAGACTAAAGGCTGACCCAGAGCAAGATGCTGTTTCTCGTCACAGGGGTGGACAGAAAAATCGCTGCTATGAAAATCTTTTGGGTAAGCAAGCGGAAATGTATTTGGAAGCACAGACACATGTCTCCAGGTCGTATTCGAAGACATGAGGTAGCTTTTTGGCATGATGATCGCAGGCCACACGGCTGCGGCCTCTTTCCGAGACACGCCCCTGACTTTATGGAAGCGCCCACCTGACCCGGTCGCTCCTGCCAACTCGAGATTCCTGAGGAAACCCTGCCTGCATTTTTGACCTCCACAACACCTGCTCCAAGCACGTATGTCACAGTGCTGGCCTCGGTGACGACACTTAATCTGTCAGCCTCCCTCTTCTGAGGCAGGCCGGGGGCACTGGAGCGGCGGGGTCGACGACCGTATAACTCATTGGGAAACGCTCCTGGCTGAACTTTATTAACTCCCGGCTCAGGTTTCCTGCTGAGCGATCAGGACGAGGACGTGATGTGTGAGCGAGCGAGCGAGCGGGTGTTTGACGCACCTCAAGGTTGTCGTATTCGGCACCACGTACGGGAAAGGTTAGGGAAAGTCCCGCGCAGTACCAGTTTATAAAGTCTAACAGTAGCCTACTGTGCAAAAGTCTTAGGCAAAAAAAAAATTTTTAAGGCTGTTTATCTGGATAGTAAGTGCATATTATGAGTAAAATAATAAAAATCAACAGGCAATTTTAATGTTCTCCAAAAAGTTGCTGATATCTTGAGGGATGGCTAGATGAATGCCACTTCAGTTGCCAAACCTCTCCTCACGGGCACTTCAGCCACTGCATGTATCTGTTAAATTAAACTACAAGCTCAGTTAATTAATTAAGTCAATTAGTTGGTTGCTGCAGATGGCAGATGGTTGCTGCAAATACTGGGATAAGTTTAGAGGAGGTTTTGAAATAGCTAAGTTAACAAAACCTGACAGACATACAGTATCATGGTTTTCACCAAAGTGAAGATCATTAGGTAACACTTTACATTAACTGCACCTTCATAATGCTTTTATATTGCATTCATAACACGTTCAGTACACCTTCATAATGTATTCACTAAGTATTCATAAAACATTCATAAACACCATGTATGTATACCATAACATCCTAACATCCCTTAACAGCTGTAATATACATTAATAACAAACATTATATAGAAATAACAAACATTATAATTGTTTAATAATGTAATGTTTGTTACTAATGTATATTAAAGCTGTTAAGGGATGTTAGGATGTTAAGGTGTACTTGCATGCTGCTTATGAATGTTCTATGAATGCATTATGAAGGTGCAGTTAATGTAAAGCATTACCGATCATGAGTACACTGAATTTCTTTGACTGCAGACTTTTGCACAGTACCCCATCAATCAGCTGTATATTTATGCAATCGCTAAGAGCAGGAAATGGTATGGACGGGCGTGCATGCCACATGGGTTATTAGGACTGTTAGGGGATAATTAGAGAAATAATGGCTTCAGGGCTGCGAATTGAAAAGCGGCTGGACATGCTATTGTACGAGGACACATGCGTGTACAGAAAGGCACACGTGGCCTTTTTTAAGGAGTGTTTCACCAAACAAATGGTGCGATGGACCTCTTTGTACACAGAGCGAGAGGCTTTATCTTAAGCCTGAGATGACTCTCACAATTGCACGCACACGGAAAGTGAAGGATTGACGTGTTTTTCGGTTGCGTTGCTCGGGCTTTTTATGTGGTTTGTGAACTATGTGCAGGGAGCCCTTGCTACACAAATAGCGCTGAAGGTAGCGCCGATTTTAGATTCGCTTTCTGAAGACCCACCTGAAGCAGCGATTGAGTCACAGTTTCCTGATTGCTATGGACTGCGGGTGAACCCGCGAGGTGTCCTAAGCCTATAAAAAGCAGGAAGGTCATTTATCACGCCTCAGTGAGTGTGGGCTCGTCTAAGGAGGAAAGTATAGAGATCTGTCACTCTGGGTGAGAAAGCGCAGCATTCACGCGGCTGTCCTCCATAGCGAGGCTCCTTTAAAAGTTCAGTAAGGAAACCTCTGTGAAAATGGATGGCATGTCCCTTATAGACAGCCAGGTCTTGTGAAATAGCAAGCCTTTAAATACCCTTGAAATTTTAACCCAGCTAAAAAGGGGGGGGGGGGGGGGGGGGCAAGCTCAGAAGCTGCAGGGTAGCTAGAATGAACAGTCCTCATGTGTCTTCCATAATTCATCAGTTGTCCGATGTGGTGTTTTTGGAACCTTCCCTTTTGGCACCGGACTGAATGGATTATTTTCCGTTAAAGAAAGTCTTACAGAAACATTTTTGCAGTATAGAATTTTTCATATTAAGGATTAATTCATTCTCCCATCCCAATTAAAGGATGACATTTCATTACATGTAGAAAGAAGATCTGCTATGAATCAGTGATAAAGGTCTCCACATGATCTTAGCATAGTCAAAACAAGATTTTAAATATATCCGTGGTTTGCATGCATCCATACATACAGTGTTTTCAGTGAAAATGGTATTCAGTGAGGGAGCTCCAACAACTTTAGCTATAACCATTGTTGTTTTGTATGCTAACATCTTACAGTTGACCTGCTATGTTAATTCGTATTTACTCAGTGTTTGTCTAAAACATAATCTTTATGCACTAGTATTTGATTCTTCTTACGACGACATCTAATTAATATAACTACTATAATATAACTAATCCATTCCTTGTTTAGATTATGTCAAAATGACCGTAGAGTGAGACGTTAAGTGGACCGATTAAAAGAGTGATTGAAGCTTGTTGGACTTTAATGCAATGGAGTGCCAGTCGCAAAGCTGAAACATGAAGCAAGACTTCAGAGGCAAATGTGTGGCTGTCATTAGCATTTGTTGGGCAGTAAACTGCCTCACACGCTCTGCATGGAGACAGCTGCCTCTCGAGGCTGGGGGCCGAATGAATAGGAGGCATCAGGCCAGAAGAGGGTATCACAGGTGGAAGTCCGGCCTGGGGCTCCGTGCCCCCGCTTGACGTCAAACCTTATTTTTAGGAGCCATCGCATATCGCAAAGGTGGTAAGTGAGCTCGGGCTAACCGAAGCGGGCATGCTAGGAGTTAACGGCCAGATCTGACTCACATCTCTTTGTTTGCTTCTCACACGCTCGCCTTGGTCCCAGGCCCAGGTCTGAGAGCCTTACGGAGGCACGAGGCCTTGGTTTGTTTCACTTGCCTCAGGATCTCTGCCCTTTTTTTCACTACAAACTATGTAAAGCTGTTTCAGTCCTCCGCTAAAGTCGTTCTGCTCAGTTAATCCCAACGTGACTCATAGCAGTAAACAGAATTAAAGGTAAGAGTGGGAGACCACTTACGATTCAAAAGTGTTTTGGAAGGAGGATTTCTAGGTTTTATTTTTTTTAACCTCTAAGTTGTAGATGACCCCCTTTTGTATTTATATATTGAATTACGGTTTCCCCCAAAACACTCCCTAATTCATGTCGTGGTCCATTAATGTATTTGCACCACTGCAATCAAGAGGGAATTGAAAGCGCCTTTGCTCTTGATAAAAGGCCCCAGTTAAACCGAAATCCTATAAAATCTAGTCGAAAGCAAAAAGAAAATCATTATTTTATATGACTTGTTCAAATGAATTACAGAACACAACTATAAAGAGAGAGAAATGAAAGGCTAGGTGAAATTAATGGGTAGATGATCTGATACAGATTCAGCAAGCCAGAGTTTCTAAGGAAAAGAAGACATTTGCTCACAGCAGGGATTCTAGTTGATGTTGCAAATAAGTATTAATATCATTTAAGTAATGCATTATTTGAAACAGTGTAATGTTAGTCGTGCATGGTAATGAAATCACAGTGAGGTTTCATACCACCAAATCTGCTGATCTTGTTATCCTGAAGAAACCCTCAGCTGTAAAGCATTCCGTCTATGGAGATGCCTGCAATCTGAGATTGCGACATTAGGGTACCTTCTCAACCGTGGTTAAACGGGTCAGTAAGTAGGTATGCATATGTGAGCGCCCATCTGTGTGTGTTTGCCGGGCTGCCACCGTGACCATTTTTCCACTATTATGAATTCAGAATAGAACTTCCTCCACCCTGACATTTCCAGACGATAGGCTGTCTCTTCCAGTCTATTTTCAATTGAAAATACCAATGAAGACTTAGAAATGAACAAAGTAACATTCTAGATGCTGGAGCAACTGAGAAAAAAAAAACTTCCAGGCTGTTCTTTGTGATTCAGGAGAGCTGAATTTAGCAGCTAGATGAAATACAAGCTTCAGCAAAATATATCTCCTGGCCAGCATTTGGCTCTGTAAGGGGCTAACTCTGTGTTGGATCTGTAGAAAGGCATTCCCCACGTTCCTGTGACACATAGCAATTTGCCTGAATAACAGGAAAAGTGTGGTAATGCATTTATTTTCAAAGCATCTTAAAAATGAGGAGGGATGCATTCAAGGCACCCAGATCTCTTAAAAAGGCAAGATATGCGTGAATGCTAGTTTGAATGAGCATGACTGCTAATCCATTTTATTATATCGATAGTGGGGGGTACGATATGTAATCTCTCTCATATGTGATGACCTTTTTTCAACCCAGTCAGTTTTTGAAGCTAAGCGGCCTTTATACTCGATTAAGGACCTCCTTAGTGACGAGCATAACGACATGATGGAGGACGGGCTCATCGCTGATAGCGGCAGTAAGATAATAACGAGCTGTCCTGCTAAAGTCCTCGCTCCCCCGCCGAATGCTCCCCCGCCTCATGGCATAGGCAGCGGGGCTGTCCGACTGCCCCTCCTCCATTCCCGTTTCTCCATGATTACCAGCCAGCAGCCTGTGAGTGGCAACAGATGGAGAGAGGTCTCGTTACCCAGGCAGGTGGGAGGGACACGGGGGGCTGCCGCCGCTTGCTGCCACAGCCCGACGTGGGAACTGCTTTTGTTTTCCCTCTGATAAGACGCCGCGGAGATGACCTTTAATGGCTTGGTGAGAAAAGAGGAAGTTTCCATCCTCCCCGCGACCTTTGCCGCTGCTACGTGACCCCCCCCCCCCCCCCTCGGCTCTGTGTGGCTGCTGGACGGTGCGTCCTCCTTGCTCTCCACTCACGAGCAGATCTATGCTGTAGTTGTTGTTTTCTTTTTTTTCCCCAGTTTGCTTCCTGCGGCTTGGTATTGGCGCCAGAACACCTATTGGGCTGGCTATTTCAAGTTCTTATATCCAGCAGTCTTAGTGTGACCTTGTGGAGTGGTGTTTACACTCAAGAAAAAGAATGACAATACGGCACAAAAAATATACAGTCTCAAATGTGTCAACGTGCTTCACATTTCATGTCCGGAGGAAAGCTCCGTAGCAGAGACACATATTAGACTAATTTGTTAATATTCCAAATGGCATTTCTGGGTAGCTATTAGGGAGTGCTCTCTCCTGCAGTGGAGACACGTACCTACCCCTGTGGTGGGGTTATTTAATGCTGAGCAGCTGAGCGTACACACTACCGCACACACATAATATACAGGCTGACGGCTGTGTGATGTATACGGGCGGTTTATCTACAAAACATATTGAAGTTCAAAATGAAACGGCTTGTGCAGAAGCTCCTCTATAACTCACACAAGCAGCGATGTTCCAGCTTATGTCTTTTTAAAGGATAGGTAAAACAAAAAGAGGACAATGTCCCTCATCAAAGGCAATCATGCATATTTTTTCATTTATCATTATAAGTTTCCAGGTTTGATCTGATGCTTGATGTTTACAGAGTATAAACATCGAGTGGAGATTATGAGGACCTGTCCAAATTCCAATTGGTTTTATAGATCCTACTGTCAAAAATTCTAAAACAAAACAAAGCACTATTTGGATTATTAATACTAATACTAATGTATGAAAATATAGCCTGGGCTGATGTCTACCACTGCTTAAAGAAAAACAGCCGACTGTCAGGCAGATGAAGGGTTTATCGAAAGGTTTATTGAACCAAAAACTCAGCACCCACATAAAACAGTCAGTAGGCTTTCTATGAAATTCAGTCAAGGCTGAAGTTCCACCCAATCTTGTTATTAATGATCAGATGAATGAACAGATTCTGAGTCACCCAACAAATATATATTTATATGCGTGTGTATGTGTGTGTTTCACATTTTAATCTAAGCTCTGTGGAGCTTTTTTCTATTTCCCTCTGTCTGTGCAGTGCATTTTTTTTTGTTTCAAAGGATGGTGCTGGATTAGCGATGCTGCATCCCGAGCCTGCCAGTTTACCTAGAGCTCCCTTCACTGGGAGGCAGCTCTCCCGTCGCAGTGCTCTCTGAGAGAGCTCGCCAGTGAAATCATCACTCAGACACCACTGGAATAGAATGTCATCGTGGGGATTCTCTTTCCCTAAGCCCGATATTGATTTTGCTCAAAATGCTGAAAACACTGAGGAAGAGCACATATAATACACATCAATAGTTTTATTTTCTACAAAACAAGAGACAGTCGACTGTCCATTCACTTGTGGAGCGTAAGGTTGTAGAATTATATCCTAACTAGGGCATAGCTGAAGTAGAATGACAGACTGTGCCTCATACCCACAGCAGTGAAGATGTTCATAAATTAGTTGCACATTTCAAGCTTCCCTGTAGAAATAGTTTAAATGGATTAAAACAGGAATGCCCAGTGCAGTCTTGTCCAGAGTAAGTAGTTGGGTGGATGAAATAGTAAATGTCCCTTACAATATTTTATCAGAAACCGGATGAAAGTAGAAAAGGAATCATTCATAAAATAAAAAGTCTACCACACCTCTTTTAATAACAAAGACAGTTTCTTTCAGTTTGTCATTTATTTGTGTTCCATAACAGAGCAGTTCATTCTCAGGTCAAAGGGTAATGGAGACCTGCTAAAAATGTAGGATATAACAGTACATGACTTTAAGCATCCTTCCAGTAGAGGTCAGTGATTGGTCAGGCGGTTGAATGTCTGGTGTATGAAAACCAATCAGGTAGAGGGGTGGGGAGACCGGCATGTGAAGACCAATCTGGAAAAAAGCGAGCAAACCAGTCTGTGTAAACCAGTCAGGGATATAGTGCATAAGAACTGTCTCTGAAACAGCTTCAGGGGATCTTCTACCTGTGGTATGTTTTTAACAGCACTGTAACAATAGTGCAATAGTTTCATAAGAAACAAAATTTTATGCAAATTTACTTAGACACTGTTCTGCTTCTCCTCATTGTTTGGTTGCTATTGGATTTTTTTGTTCTTTGACTTTATACTCAAGCTCATTAGCAGAACAGACCTGACAAGGCAATATCCACAACCTGCCAGTTGTGCTGCATGCCATAACAGGCCAATATACCCATGAAGGACACAGGGCTGATAAAGTGGCACCTGAACCTGCATCTGCCCCAAGGCTGGGTTTTCATCATTTAATACATATTCATTATTTACAGTTATTGATGTAAATACTGTATAACTCCTGGAATGTGTTGTTTAATCAATAGTGAGCACAGTCTTTTTTGAAGACCATTTTCAGAAGAATCTGGTCTGTTTTAGGCTTTGCAGTCTCAGGTGTATGTGAATAAATTTTTTAAAGAGTTACTTCAGTGAATCATAAAAATCATGATGGTTAAGTGTAGCAGTACATCCAGCCGCAGTTCCTGCAGTGATGAGGAAATCCAGTTAGGAAAGACATCTATCTGATGTGAACCGCTAAAATATCTCTCATACGATAATACTGTTCCGTTGTCTTGGAAGAATGAGTCGCACTATCTGCTGTTTCCCTTATTGAAATGAAATGTAATACTGGACCAAATGAAACTAGTCTGCCTTTGTAAGAATTTTGAATAAATTCATTATATATATAACAGAGATGTATTCCATGTACAGTACACAAAGACCATAGGCAATTGAGTTATCTGACTTTACAAAATCCACTCATATTCATTGTTCTTCTTATGACATGTGCCTATACAAAGAATGTCGATGGCACACTTCCGTACTGTGTTATTTAGCCATCAATTTGCCATGCCAGGTCACCAAGCATTAAGGACGACATTAGCAATCTAGGCGTGACTATCCCATTCTTAATCAGAGCTCCGGCGTCTGCATGCATTGGCAAAGAGTCTTTGATGCGACTGAGGATTACTGAATGCTGGACTGAGCTAGATCCTGAATGCACAAGCAGGCCTTAGAGTAACAAGAAAGAAGATTAACTTCTGTGAGCAGCGAGTGGTTATCAATCAGCTAATTGGGCTGTATGGGCTGGAAGCCACTTTAACTGGGGCTGTATTCTTGATGTTGGATTTTTATGATGTAACATGAAGCATTGTGGGTATTTTGATATGTAGACTGATTTCAGGCTTGATCCCTCTTCCTTGCATTATTTCTGCATCCCGTCCTCTATTATCCGTCCTTTCTGTACTATAGATAATTATAATAGGAAAGACTCAGAAATTGTTTCTGATTAATGAAGATAATGTGCTGCTCATGTACAAGGGTGATTAAGCAGTCAGAGACTTAATTCCTTCATTTACATCCTTAAAACACCTTAAGCGTTTTCATTTGTGCATGAATTCCACCTTTGTCACATTTTATTAAACCTGAAATTAACAGACAGTTAATCTATTATTACTCTATATGTATATCCTCCTTTTGTAAAGGTAACAGATGGCAAATCATGCATTATCTCTGCAAGAACTTTTTTTCCCCCCACGTTTGACATTTCATTTTAAAGGACACACATTAAATGTTAAATGTTGACCAGGAGCTGCGGTACTGAAGAATTTCACCATTAAAGACCCAGTGCAGCCTCAGTGTCTGGATACACGGGATGTGCATTATGCTCTGCATTTTTTAAAAGGAAGTAAAGCAGCACTAATTAAATTAATGATTATGGCAGGCATATGGTATAACACTCTCAGCCTCATTGCCTCAAATATGTATACAAATTACATCACGGACAGCAAACTGTCAGTTGGTAACTGGACAAATGCATAGCCATAATCTGGCATAACCGCACACTCGGGCAATCTGTGCTATTCCATTAATCATTTTCATTTTTTAATTTAAACTTCAAGGTAACCTTAGAGAAAAGCTGAGGTTCGGTGTGTGTTTTAGTCCTCTGGGCATTTAGATAACTTGTAACGTCATACCGCTCTCGGCCTCCGGGGGCGTGCTTGTGACCCTTCGTATTGCTTCAGTGTCATGTGACTTTTTAGGTTGCCCTAAGCAGAAACACAAACCAATTTTGAACTGATATGAGCCATCTGATATTTCATTTGCTTTTTTGGTCTTCTAGATAGCTTAAAGATGTTGTGTTTCTAAAAACAGCATTGCCTTTTCTCCAGACCGAACCCTCCTGGGGAGTCGAGGGGTGTCTCCTCAGTGTGTTTGATATTTGATTAGGGTATGTTTTGATTGGAAAATGATACAGAAAGAGATTCCTTTCAGTTGTAAATCTGCTGCATATTTTCCTGCCTGCTGCGTCAAGGATACATTGTAGCAGGCTATGTCGCTTCCGTTGCTAGGGAAGTGCACCCATGTAACGTAATGAAAGTCTTTTGAGCCAAGCAGTGCAAATATACATTCCTTTTATTCTACAAAAGTGGGCTCCATCCTGTTCTTGATATTTAACTGGTCATGCCTGCATGGGCTGCTTCATTAGCAGCCCCCACATGCCCCCCAGAAAGGGGCTATATACATAATATAGCTTGTCCCAGTGTGTACCATACAACAGCGTTAGTCTGAAGAAGGAAAATGTCACTGATTTGGTCTGCTCAAGGGAAACTTAATAAAGAACTTGAGACATGCATTTTTCATGGTCACCCATTTTTTTTCTAGGTTTTGCTTTTGAACTCCTTCATTTCCACCCTTGTTTAGTGAGAGTAATTAAATATACATAGTAGGGTAACTTAAATACGCTTTGTATCTGTGTCAGTTGTTCTCAGGCTGCTTTTTAATGTTCCATGTGATTGAAAGCTGGTGCAGGGCCGTGTCCACATTTCAGAAGTTCACACTGGCACTGTAATGCGGTACAAGGGGATATGTGATTGGCTGTGGGATGAGGAAGTGAGGAAGGAGTGAGAAAGCATAAAACACATTGCATGAATAAACAAATAAGTGTTTAGGGGGACGTCAGCAGGAATAGTCCCATCTGGGATCCATAACATAAGTCTTTTGCAAATGCCATTGTATTTTTGTATATTCTTTAATCTTAGATACAGGGATTGTCAAGCTGTTTGTACACAGACAAACATTTCCGTGGCAAGACTCGTCTGTGTCTGTGACAAAATGTTTTAACTGAGAAAAAAAAAACATGCAGGCTATGTTTTTAAAAGCCATGGTAAAAATTGCATTTTGATCAAAATATCCATCAGAATTCACCATGGTGACTAATCCTGCTTAGGTAATGTTCCAGGGACAAAATACATGGGGCCACTAAAAGCAAACCGCAAACACATTCATCCATCCATTCATCCATCCATCCATTTTTTGTAACTGCTCATCCTATTCAGGGCCACAGGGGGTAATAACAGAGATACTTACATTGTATGATATGATTCAGTGTTTCCCAACCCGCGTCTCGGGGACCCTCAGACGGCCCAGGTTTTTGCTCCCTCCCAGCTCCCAGTAAACATGGACTGTCTGCCCGCCCCCGAGGAATGGATTAAAAACATTGAATCATATCATACAATGTAAGTATCTCTGCTATTAATTTTGTCTGGTAAGAGTGCAGCAGTTTTATTGCCATTGTTCCAGCTATTGTTCAGTCATATTCAAACACGACGGTGTTGAGTTTCAAACCCAAGGCAAAAACGAATGCGGAATAAAGAGTGCACCTTGGAAATTGTAAAGTAAGCTGAATATGACTTTACACAGAGGGAGTTTCATGTAGACCTGGCCAATTGATGGCTGCTGCCCTCATGAATTATGCAGAAAAATGGCATTGGATTGCTGTTGTGTCTAGATGCCTAGATGCATAGCATGGCTGGCATGCAAAGACAGAAAGGCAGAGGTTACTCAGCTCCCAGCGCCTCCCTTCGTCGGCACGGCATCGTGGAGCTGCTGCAAATCCTGCGTCCTTATGGCCCATAATTCTGAAAAGTACAAGTTGTCCGGCATGGTGAGCGTCACTGCAGTCTTGGCATCCTGCCTGGTCTTCATAGGTCAGGAGCCAGAACTCACTGAAGTATATTAAAAAATGTTCCTTTACTGACTTGCCGGCCAAGCAGAAGCTAGTACTGGGTACAGTGACTGGACATCCAACCTTAAAGTGCTGCCAGACCACATTTAGTAGCTGTTATCCCCATAATTAAGAATTATCAGGTAGTACACATGTCTGAGTGACCTGATATGGCTCATAAATCTTCTTAGCATGCATGTACTGGATGGAGGTCCTTGTCTCCTTCAGTAAATCTTTAATTATGTCTATGAATAATGTGATGTCATATCAGAAAGTATCCAAAACAGTTAAGGAATGCAAGGAAAGTTGTATGATGAATAATAATTTGCATTATAATGTGCATGTTGTTAAGTATGGTCCACAAATAGTTTGGTCAGCTTCCAATACCAAACCATACTTAGTGTCCTAGAAGACACAATACATGGCTTTCGAAGACCCCATCTCAACATATTACATAAACTAGGCCCAAAGAAGTAGAGAACAATCAAAAGAGGCCACATGGCCACTCTGTGATTCCATCATTCCACCAGTCATATTATGCACACCTCCATTTCATAAGCCAGTGATTAGTTATTTTCCATTTACTTCTATTTTCTTCCTCATCAAGAACCGTGTCACTTCCTGTCCTCTCAGAGCATCAAGCGCTGCTCATCTCAAACCACCGACACTTAAAAGAGGACGACATGCATCAAGACTTTTCACAATGTTGACTCCTCAGTGGTGGAACGAACTTCCTCTTGCCATAAGAATGGCCGAGTCCCTTGCTATCTTCAAACATTGTCTGAAGACACACCTCTTCATGGAGAACCTAGGAGACTAATACCCCTCTCTGTCCACTCTCTCCATTAAAAAAATTTAAAAATCCACTAACAATATTTGTCTGTGCACTGTTTTTTCCTAACAAGGTTTATATGCAACGCACTTATTGGTAACTGGGTTTTAGTGACAGTTGTTGATTTTAGGTCTAGCTTTATAGATCGAAGAACAGTCATGGACTACAAAGCACTGTTGTAAGTCGCTCTGGAAAAGAGCATCTGCTAAATGCTGTAAATGTAATTTTTTTATGTTCCTGAGGAAAAGATTGTTCCAATACTCACCAATAAGAGTCTATGCAAAGACAATCTGTCCTCGTCCAGACCAGCATGGTTTGGAATGCCTCAACTATTGCTATCACATTCCACAAGCATGTCATTACAAAAATCCAAATTTAGCTTCTCTTGTGAGTGGACTTTAGCTGATCTTACTGGCTTGTGGTGAGATTTTTAACCATTTCAGTTTCACCAGGAACAGACTGTTTTGGGGCATTGTATACTGTAGTAGTATAAACATTTTCTGTGGAATGATGAGTCACGCTTCTCTGTCTGGCAGTCTGATGGACGAGGCTGGGTTTGGCCGATGCCAGGAGAACGTTACCTGGCTGACTGCATTGTGCCAACTGTAAAGTTTAGTGGAGGAGGGATAGTGGTGTGGGGGTGTTTTTCAGGGGTTGGGTAGGCCCCTTGGTTTCCTAGGCTTCAGTGTGTTGTGGGAACATATTAGTTGTGGGAACAGATTGGGGAAAACCTTATTCTGTTCCAGTATGACTGTCCCCCAGTGCACAAAGCAAAGTCCATGAAGACATGGTTTGGTGAGTTTGGTGTGGATGAACTTGACTGGCCTGCACACTGACATTAATCGTATCCAACACCTTTTGGATGAACTAGAATGGAGGCCTTCATGTCCAACATCAGTGCCCGACCTCACAAATGGTCATAAAGGTTCCAGTAGGTGTAATGGCCTAGTGTCCCAATACTTTTGTTTATATAATGTATTTTAGTTCATCATTGATTTGTGATCAAATAAAAGAACCAGGCTGTAGGCTGTTGCAGGAATTATGCTATATACCAGGGTTATTCAACTCATGGTCCTCGAGGTCCGAGCACTGCTGGTTTTCCAGCCTTCCTTTACCTGTCAGTCAGGTGTGAAGCCTCTGACCAATCAGAATCAGTAATTATTAACCAACTACCTGGGAGAACTGAAAACACGGCCTGGATTTGGAATCGAGGTCCAGAGTTGAAGAACCCTGCTATATACCATAAGTACATCATTTAAACACAACTACAGCTTTTAATTTCCCATCTGCAAAATACAATGAGCTCCTCTTATAGTCTTTTTCAGATTTCACATAGCAATATATTGATATTTTGGGAAAACGGCATGCAATTAGCTGGCATTGTCAGTCTCTGCGTTTGAAACCATTTCAGCTAGTATAGACTGCAGTTACTTCAATGCTCAGACGGGTGCTTTTTTCAATGCAGCTTTGAATTGTCCCGTTTTATACAGTTTTGAAAATTTACTGGAACATTGCAGGTCAGTTCATGACAACATGCTCTTTACAATGCAGCCACAGCCGGAGTGGTATTTTTTATACATATATTGCAATCCCTCTCTTCTTTGGCATGATTTACACGATTATCACCACAAAGCGGCTATTGAGATTGCTGATTTACACAAATATCATGCCATATCATCCTGAAAAAGCTGTTTGTCTTAATATTCCACTGCCAGGTCAGGAGGAACAATCCAGAAGAAACGTCCGTAACAACACTGTTACATGCCTTGAGCAAGTTTGCATCTGCAATCTAATAATCTAGAATTTAGTACAACTCATCTGTACAGATAATGCAATATCACTCAAACTGAGCCAGCAGACGCAGAAAGGGTATTACATCTACACCATTTTGCATTAATAAAATAAACAAAAACAACCAAAGCTCAATAATTAGCCAGTTATTGTAAAGACTTGGCAGAAAAATGATAAATCAAACCAGAAAAATTACATAGCACTAATTAATTTGAGAAAACTAATCCACTAAAACTTTCTTTATTTTTTTCACTTCAATTATTCCTCCACTGACATTTTAACTACTTTTAGAGATTGACCAGTTATGCACTTAAGTGCAGTTATCCTCAGTATTGTCAAAGGACTAACAATACGAGAGCCTTTTCCTGCCTGTTAATGCATCTGAAAAGGCACACATACCTTCCTCATTGATTTTCAAGCACATTGTGTAAAATGTATAACAGTGCCCCACCCCCCGAGATTGTTTGGTGAATTGCTGTCTCTCTATTGACCATAGTGTTTGAGTGTCTTCCCTATGATGAACTGGTATAGCATTCAAAGTGCCTCATGCCCAGTGCATCCTGGGATATGCTCCAGAATTGCCATGACCCTGTACTACACTAGCAATTGTGATAGATGGATTACAGCACTGAGTCTCTTCCTTTTTTTTTTTTTTTTTTTTACTGTGGAGTGACATACAACTGTAATCTAACATTTTGACTGTAACTGACTTTCATTATCCTTGATGTGGTTGTTAAGTGATTCACTTTGAGTGACCCTGAAATACACCCTTTATGGAACCAGGCTTGAAAGGAGCCCATCAGTAAACAAGTCACGGATCTCCTGTTGTTCGCTATTTTAAAACTATATTGCATATAATTATACATAATCCCGAGCTTTAGTGTTTTAAAGAGCAGATTGCGTAACACCCCCTCCCCCAACTTCCTGTTTTCAATTTTTGAGAATACAAAATAAATCCATCTAAAGCAAAAAATAATATTTTACACTGGGTGATTTGAAAGGAATTAACTTTGTACGTATATTACAGATGATGGGAATGCCGACAGACGGCACTGCGGCTTTGTGAGCATTTTGGCTCCTTCGGAAGCTTGTATGAGGCTGTTGTCCTGAAATAGACTCGGAGAAAATTATGCTTTTAAAGAAGAAATCTCACAATGATAAAACTCTGCATAAGTGTTACCGGAACTTATCTTCCTTTCATGGTGCCTGAATATCTGGGCACAACACAATATTCAGCCCATTGATTTTTCAAGTAACTAAATACTTAATCACAGAAAAAAAAAATGTTTTATTTTCCTGTTAAGAGGATTTAGGTCACTAATAATTCTGTAAAGATTTTTAGCATCCTTCAGTAACTTTGACATTAGCCACTGAATAATAAAATGACCAGTGCTCATTATGTAATACTGTGGACAATGCCCTTTGTAAGAATACCAGTCTAATTTAGTTTATTAAGCTCTGATTAGGGAGTTTTTCCTTGCCCCTGTCGCCTATGGCTTACTCACTGGGGGGTTTTGGGATGCTGTAAAGCGCTTTGAGACGATGTAATGTCGTGATAACGTGCTATACAAAAATAAATTTGTTGTTGTTGGTTTTCTTGTCTCAACACATACACCCTACATACATACTTTATTTTAAAAATCTGACAGAAATAAGTAGGAATTGAAGTGGTATTCAAGTTACACATGCAGGTTGCTTGATTGAGAGACTGTGTTAGGATTAGGCTCAGAAAATCCAAATCCAGACGAAGATTTTGTTTCAACCAACCAGCTGAGAATAGAGAGTGACATTCACGGAATACTTAACTGATTGGTTAAAACAAAATCTTGGTCTGGATTTGCATTTTCTGAAGCTGAACTTCCCACCTTTGCTTTGGAGACCTTGCTCAGGGTATTGTGGGAGGACATGCTCCTCAGATTCTAGCTGAGAATATTCACTAATAAGCTACTGCTGTGCCAAGATTCACATTTTTGCACCATTTGCCTGATGCCCTTTGACCCTGTTGTTACTGGCACTCAGGACCGGGTTAGATGTTTGAGGTTCTCAGCACATGTAATCCCTAAATGTGATCTCTAGCCTGTAAGAACCTTTAATACGTCTGGGCACATTTCACTCCCCCTCCTGCATTATTTATATGCACAAGTTGCGTGCCAGATGTGCCACACAATGTGCGGGGGGCCACGGGGTGGCCACGGGGGGCCCGCATTTTGTCCCAGAGCCAATCAGGGTCCTTCCTTCCCCAGCCCCAGGAGGCTGACAGCAGCTGCTGCTTTACATCCTGCCCCCCCCCCCCCCCCCCCCCCCCGGCAGACTCTGGAATCTAACTGCACCGACACGTTTCGATATCACAAGCGGATATAAACTCACTATTAAAAAAACGCCTCTATCAAAGGCATGTTGTTTGTGAGGGTATAATAACAACAAGATCTATAATCACGTACCATCAAAAGAATAAACACATTGTTTCAACTGTATAACAAATTCCCAGGAGTATTCCATGTACAATCCAGAAATGTGCCCCAAACTTTCTAGCGCTTTTGGATGTTGCTGTCCTCTTTACAGGTCACTCTTTCAAGACGTAAAATACATGTTGAACTGGGGGACCTCAGTGACGTCCAGTTAACCATGACACAGTTCCTGAGGGCTTGTTTATTCCTACTTTTATCATCATTATTATTATTATTAAATACCATGTTCATGTCTTTCCTTCTTTTGAATGGATTTTGCATAACCACCTTTGCCTTAATGAAGCCTCTGAAGATGATCGCTTGACACTTCTAAGGCGTCGGTTGCTTGGAGCGGATCACCCCCCTGTCACCCATTTCCCCCCAGTCACCCTATTCGTCGGATCCCAGCAGTAACTCAAGCATTGCCCCCCCCCACCAAATGAGCTTGTCTGGTAAGGCACAGACCATTAGAGGTTCAAGTGTGCAAGAATGAATAAGGATCCCCCTCCACTGAAATTCAGCTGTCCCAGAACCTCGAAGCTGACTCTGTTTGGAAGGGTTCCTTAGCTACGTCCAAACGAAGAGAGTTTCCCCAGCAATTCTTCGGTGAGAATGAGTGAGAGGAAGATCCATATTTGCTGTTTAAAGCTACCAGCGGCCCCTGACATGTGCTCATGTATGGGCTGCGGTCATTCTCTAGACTGCAAGTGGTAAAACTGGTGTTCACAAACTGCTCCCTTTGGTTTGTGCATAAAATAACAGATTTGCCTACTATAATAAAGTATTAATGACATAGAAATCATAGTAACATAATAACTGAGGCAAACGCCTCAACAAAAAACAAATACATAGATAGTCATTTGACATTCAACAGTCAATTCTAGTTATTCTTTTGTATAAGTGCATGCATTTGACAGACACCTTGAGAGCAAAACTCATAAGCAATGTCCCATTGTCATAAAACTGTTCCCAAATGCACTCAAAATACCATATTGATTTAACACAGTCCTTATTATCCTGATTGTGATTGATTAGCAACATATAATTAAAATTAAATAGGTTTTCCATTGAGAATTGTTCCCCTTATTAAAATAATTTCTGAGAACCGATAGGATTAAATTGCAAGGGCAACAATTGATCAATTCCAATTATCTTCTAGGTGATAAATAATAAAGCTGTTATTTTTAAGAACCTTTTCATAAATCAGGAAGCCAAACACCTTGTATTGTTTATGTCTATTCTTAGAGCGAGCGAATCAGGCTTTCTGTATCTGAGCACAGCCTTCACTGTGCCATCATCCAAACTTTCCAGAGTTATAGTTAAACCAGAAAGATGTTCTAACAGCTCACATGGACATAAAATTATCTAACACTCTCTGACAAATGTACACAGATATTTAACATCTGCATTAAGAGCCAAAATAACGTTTGTCCAAGCTTGGTTGACTGGGCGTTGGAGATAGGCTTCAGTAACAGCAATTTTAATATACAAATATGTGAAGTAGGTCAGATGCTGATGAGTATAGTGATGTAACCTTAGAGATCGCAGATTTTAATAGCATTCTGCTGAGCACTGAGTTCTGTGTGCTCCACATCTATAAAAAGAAACTCCTGTGTTCTTGGGTTAGGAAAAAACACAGTGGCCCATCCGAGCAATAATGGCACCTGCTACATCCTCAAAAGATTTCACATCAGGCTGTTTGCTTTCAGCCAGGGCTTGTTTTTCCAGCAAGCGGCGCTCATAAAACCGCCGCAACAGGTAAAGTATACATGTAACGTCGACAGGCATCAGAACAATGCAGGAGCTCGTGTGCTTTGATTGTCTGGGACACACCTGCCGTTGAAGGCGCTGCTACACATGGATCATGACAAGCCAAAATGTTCAGTCCAGCTCAGTACAATATCCACAGAGGTTACATATAGGGCATAAGCACTTAGAACAAGTAAGACAAAACAAAAAATATTCTTACCATTTAATATTCTTTATGCTAAAATTCAGTTAATCAAAGGCAGCACAGGCAGTACAGTAAACATAGCTCCTGAAACTCTAGTTGTCATAGTCAGTCTAGTTATCAGTGGCAGTTCGACATGCTGAGATTTAGCTTAAAGACTGTGGTGTCTGCATGGTGGCCATGCTGGGTCATGTTAGCAAGCATGTGCCTGGGTGTGAGCTGCTTTCTCAGCTTTCTGTGGCTACCACGGCTGCCCTAGAAGCACACATAAGGAACATGCACAGACATGGGAACTTAATAAAGATAATAGCCAAGGCAAACACAATGACTCATGTCATTTCTTTTCTTAGTTCCAAGAGGGAGCGATTAACTACTGTCAGTTACCAACTGGCCCCTTCCCGTTGGTTGCTATACTGTAGTTGGTGCCTTTTGGGTCAAACCAAACAGTAACTGACAGCAGATGGTATTCCTACCCAAAGCAGGTTTTAAGGCCTGATTTCTCCCTTCGCTAGTGTTCAGTGTTTCTGAATAGCTGCAAATTTTACATAGTTTCCAAAACTATATCTGGTATTTTGTGTGCATAAACGGATGGAAATTCACATATAAGTATTTTTTTCTACCAAAGAGTTTTATTTTTCATAAATATCTGCTTTTCAGTTTGTCAGATACCTTGGCCATCACAAGTGTGTGTCTGGACAGGAATAGAACAGAACCACAGACCTAAAAAAGAAGATGGTGAGGTGAAGGCCCAAACAGCATTTATGATGCAAACAGGCTACACAATAAAGTGCTAAGTGTCTTTTTTTGCCTAGTTGAATGATAAGTAGCAAGTAAAATGGCTACAGTAGGTGATTTGGCTTTATCTGGCACAGAAGATGTTATATTGTCAGGAAAAACATGGTCGTTAAGACGTATAACAAAAATATTTGCTCAGTCAAATATTTCTGAGACCTTTAGAGACCAAAATTAAAATAGCAGTGATGTTAGTGAATGTGCAGAGTCCTGTTCTACAAATAAAGATGTGAAATTTGACAACACAGGAGACGAGGGAATTTAATCTGTTACACAAATGTACCTCTGGTGAGCAAAGATGGCAAAATAGCCAGTTTGTAGCCCCTCTCCTCTGGAGACGTGAGCTTGGTACGGCCAGGCTCCCTGGCTAGCCGCTGTGATTCTGGTCGTGCCATTTTTTTTTTTGTGAGAGTCTGAGTTTGTTCTGCAGACATATGCATGGAGGGTGGGGGGGGAGCAGACGAGGCGCTAGCGAAGGCCCGGTCCAGTTAGCAGAGCGCCCGGTGCCATCGGTAACCCATGGGGAGGCCAGGCTGCTCGGCACAGGGTGCTTGGCCGCCGACCCCCCCACCCCCCTCCGCTGGCATCTGGTCATGCGGAGTCGAAAGATTAACACGCTCTGCACCGGGCAGGGCAGGAAATAAAACCTTAGCACACACCTATGGAGGAATTCATGTGCTTCTTTCGTTACATTTGCTGCCCTCGCAAGTGCCCATAATTCAAGATGTTGCCTAGTTTAAGGCAAACTATTGATTTTCTTTCGTAGTCGAGGTAGAGGTGTGAATTAGCTGCTTGACTGATTCGTTTTGTTCTTTAAAATTAAACGTTCACCACTGAGGGTCATCCTGAACAGTATTTAAACTGGTACGGCTGTTATTTAATTACGATGTTTTAATATTGGGCTTAGATCAGAGGCATAACAAAAGGCAAATCAAGTGCCAACATTTGAAATAGATTAACTGGAAGGTATTTGGAATGATGTCACCTTCCTGCATTTTATTCAAAATAGCATCGTCGTCTTATTTAATGCCTTTAGGTAAATGATATTCTGAAATATTGGAAACACATTAAATTCTCGAATAGCAGACACACAAGAAGTGAGTGAACTTTTGCCAAGGTCTCTAATTTCAACCGTCTGGCTCTGCTGCATGTTGTTATTTGTCATATGTGTTGATATCCGCTCAAAAAATTAGACGTTCCTGTTGCCACTGAACCGCTCCGCCATTTGTTGCTTGCTGACTGCCCTGCTCCTCCTCCTCAGAAGAAGACAGTCTCCTAATGTGGGAACAGCCAGCATATCAAAGGCTCTGCAAATATCACCGTTTCAGAGATGCATTTGGCTGCTGCGCTTCCTCCCCAGCACTTGGAAAGCTACTCATTTGTTACGAAGACATGGGAAATTCCAGTTGATTTTTTTTAATGAAGTGTCAGAGACGGTTAGCATGTGATGCCGGTGTAAGGCACACTCTAAATCAGCTTGGGCTCTACTCAAGGCAGATCACTGAACTGCAGTGCGGGCCAGTCTTACGGGGCTCATGAGAACTATGCAGTGTTGGGACTGCCAGTGGTGGGAACACATGCAGCCTCTGCTCTCAATAATGCATGCTTAATTAGCAGGCTCTGAAATAGGGTGAAACTGAAGAAAGGCTGGAAACAGGAGAGGGAGAGATCCTCCAGCATGATCTCTCGTGTGAACACACACACACACACACACACACACACACAATTGATTTCTGACTCAATCACTGTTTAAGGCTGCTGTAGTCTGCATTATGGCACTGTGCATTAGCCTTACCAATCAAAATGATGTTAAACGAGCTTTTTAGTTTTAATGAGTACATAATGGGGCAGTGTATAGCTCAATGGGTTAGGGATATACGTCCGGAAGGTTGTGGGTTTGAATCCTGTGACCAGCTGAGTAATTACATAACCTTTGGGACCCTGGCCGACGCTGTTCTCTGACCTCAAAACATGCCCTCACCTGTATGTACACGCCTGTGTCTTTCATGGAGAGCAAGATGAGGCATGTAAAGACTACCCAGTGTGTCCACAGGGGAAAATAAAGTGCCTCTATTTTAGACACAGCACTATGTTGATACTTGGAGTACAGACATTTTTATTTGCTTTTCATTGCAACACAAGGCCTGAATGTTACCGTTTCACTTTTTCAGTTAAGTGGGATCTCGTATTACGCAAAAGTCAATGTTTACATCAAGGAGAACTTTGCATGTCGACGGTTTGGAGGCACTGTAGGACCACGCATGCCGCCTTCTGGGTGTGAAGGATGCGATGGATTGTGGACAGAACTGGAACAGGGCATAGGGGCAACTACTCTGTGGAGCTGGTTCAGGTTTCACAGCAGCGTATTTGAGAAGCCAAAAGGCCTCATGATTATGACTCTTAACACAATATCAACAACTGCTGGTGTGACGGCTTCCCCGCCCAGTCTGAAGACATGCCCAGGGCCAGAGCATCATGACAAGATCTAGCTGGATGCCTCTGACTTGTCTGAAGTAGCGTTTCTCGGCCACAACCCCCATCCCCCCACCCACACCCAACAATGACGGTCATCTCCTCACGATACGAGGCATGAGTGACGTTGCTTTAGGGAGGAACTGGAGGGGGCTGTTAACCTGAAATAACCCAGGAACGTTTGCTCTTAGAACAACCTTGGGTTGAGGACTGTCCCTGCGCTCCAAAGTGCTTTTGCTTGCTCATGGAATACTCTAATGCTTTTCTAATTAACTTTTGCTATGCTGCTATTTTGGCCTCTTTGTTCAGTGAAGAAAATAGTCCTTTTGGTTTGGGAAAGGCATTTCAGTAACATTTGACTTGAAGCACACAAAGAACACATAAAATGCAATGTCATTACCTTATGTTCGATGCATTAGGTGTTTATGAATATGCATATGGCACTTGGAATGATCTATTAAAAATGCATTATTCAGCATTGAGCATGATCTTCATGCTGGGAATATGGATGGAAGAGTTACTAGTATGTCTGTTTGTTTCCATTATTCCCGTGGTGCTCTCTGGTAGTGCATGCCTCATCCAGGAACCCTAATTTGTTGTCTGAATAAGCATCTGCCCACCTTTTCCATTTCTCATTTCCCTGTCAAGCTGAACAGTCCATTTTTAAAGAGGTATGAGCATGTTACTACTTATCACATCTTTTACCACATCAGTATTAGCACAAGTCAGTATGTTTTGTAGGGTGGCTTCTCTTTTCGTTCTGCGCAAAGGTTAGTGTAACAGGAGGGTATTGTTCTTCTGGCCTGTTCACAGCCCTTCTAATGAACTTTAGCCTGAAATGGCAGTGTGTAGTGGAAGGGCAGTGTGTAAAACTGTCCTTCACTGCAATGTGTCCCATTGCTGCGTGAGTCCTCCAGTGCAGGCTCGCAGTGCAGCTGCTCTCCTGGCCTAACCTCACACTCCCCTTTAGACAGGGCAGCTCTATAAACACCGCAGCAGGCTGGAAAATATACAGACATTTCTTACAGTGATATTCTGACCATGTGATGCTCCGGATTAGCTACTGTGCTAACTTCTTCCATCCACATTAGTCATTCTTCCAGCTGCAGTTAAACAAGCTGTGACAAGTTTGATTGTCCCTCTCATCTTTCATGAGGTTCTGTTTTATTTAGCTGTCCAGCTTTGCAAAAGTTCCATCACAAGCCCGGATTCACCCATGAATATATGTCACTGTACTGTATATCAACTCATTCGGTGGCTGTCATGGAGATCCTGTGTTACATTTGGATGTCCATCTGACTATCTCCTTACAAACATGTTTATGCTCCAACCTTCACACTGAGTTCCATAGTTTGTTGGTTAGAAGACACATATTTCACTGCTGTTGTCATGGGTTTAGTACAGGGGTATGCAATCCTGATCCTGCAGTGCAGGTATCTGCCAGGTTTTCTATCCTACCTGGTCTCTGATGAGTCACACCTGATCTCAGGCAGATAGTAACTCATCAAGTAGGATAGAAAACCTCCTGGATACCGGCACTCCAAGATCAGGGCTGCCTACCCTTGGTTTAAGGAATGGGTTAGGGACTGTGAATGATTTGGGAAAAACCTTAAACCTCAGTATTTTGAACGACTGATGACCCATTATAAACACCTATATTATAAATAAACACTTAATCACATTCTTGCCCAGCATATACTTTTCATAATTTTTGATTTGTATATATATCAAATGAACCTAAATCGAGCCATCGGTGGTTGGGTGTATGGAGCCTATCTCAGGCGTCAGAGTGCACGAGGCGGGGGGCACCCTGGATGAGATGCCATTCCGACATGCACTGCAAAAATGTACGTACACTAACACAGACAATCATACGCACCACAGGCAATTTAGAGATGCCACTCAGCGCAGCCGCGTGTCTGGACTGTGGGGGAGAACTGGAGTACCTGACATGACACAGAGAGATCATGCAGACTGCACACGCACAGCGGGGGCGGAATTCAGACATGCAGACTGCACACGCACAGCGGGGGCGGAATTCAGACATGCAGACTGCACACGCACAGCGGGGGCGGAATTCAGACCCCCTTTCCTAGTGGTGTGTGGTAACACTAAGTGTCGAGCGATCATGCCACCTCTCATTAGGAACGGATGGACCAGTAACATGTTCCCGAACTGGTTGAGTCTGCTTTTCTTTTTGCTGAAGAGGAGAAAACCTGACTGGTTTATGCAGGGTGACTGCCACAGTGATACAGTTATAATGTCACTTTTGGTCACCCGACCAATCAACGTGACAGACAGGCAGGACTATAAGGCAGACAAAAAAGAACAAACATGAAAAATGCAGAAAAAATGTATTCATCAGACCGCCATTATTAAGAGTGACAAAGGAAATGCTCCACCTCCTGCTTCCTATAGACTTTATAACCATCAAGAAAATAAATAGGGGGGTAAACTAGTAGATTGAAAAGGATGGAATTTTCTGCACTGCTTTCTCATGCATTTGCAGAGTCACGGAACTTTTACTAAGATGAAACTCCCGAAGAAAAGAAAAAATATCCTGATATAACACTTACACATTAAACACCCAAACAAACAGGATGACATCCTCTCATGTTCTCACATTGCTTTAAAAGGCCTTATTTAACTGGGTGCAGGCAGCCTAGTGTCATAACTGTATATTATGCAAAACTAAACAATGTTTTGGAAATGTCCGCAGACGTGATTAATCTGTGTCACCAGATACTGGGAACTGGGCAAACTGTAGCATAACAAACTAAAGTTTACTTGAACATTGTTCACAAATCACAGCTGCAGTCCTGATAGAGCATACATTATACAGCCAAGACATTACTCATCTATCCTTAAAAAATATATAGGCACATTCTTATTACATGGCACAAACAAGAAAGATGGTGGTTATTTTGACTGTTATATTAAGTCCAGCAAAAATAATATTTCAAAACAGGAATAAAGTTTGGAAGGTACGCCCATAAACTGGCACGATCACCCACAGCATTAGCGTACATACTGTGAATGCTGGGGAGACTTTAAAAAAATGGGGTACAGATGAAACGTAATTATTATTTTTTATTTAGCAGATTTTTATTGAAATCAGCATGCAAATTAGAATTAGGTCAGATGGTACCTGGAGCAATTGTGGTTAAGGGCTCAGTGTGGAAGCACTTTGGCAACCGGGGGATTTGATCCAATGATGTTCCAAGCGCAGGCACAACATCCAGACCCACACCCTCCCCCCCCAATGCAGGGCCTCCGTGGATTTTCTGCTAATCACGGCTTTTGATTGTGTTCATGCAGTTGAATCCACACTGACGTGTCCACAGCCTTCATCCATCTAACTCCCCACTGTTTTCTTCGTTGCGGAGCCTGGTCCTCCGCTCACACTGAACACTTTGTTATGCTGTCATGTGGCATCGCTCGTCCGCACTTTATTGCTGCCATCCGTGGCTCGTGTTCACTCGCCATTCATTTCCTCTCCCCTCTCCCTCCATTCTTCAGACCATCACAGCGCACCGTTTTTCTCCTTTCATCAGCGATGCATCACGGCATACACAATGATAATTCAGCACTGCATCCTTTCCATAGGACTGATTTCGAACAAGGAGCTCATTCTCCACTGAGGAAGCAATATGTTTATCAAGATTTGCATTCTGTTGGATCCTAGGAAGACAAAAGTCCAGATAAATAATCAGGTTTACTCAGAGCAGTGCAGATAATGGTAAATTAATGTTTATTTTCCTAAGATGATCTTGCATAATCATATTCTGTGGTAAACCGAAGGCTAAATAGACTCATGGGAAGACAATTATTACAAAGTTCGGATTTCATGTTAATTATATACATAATGTATGAGATTTATTAGTGTCACTATAAAATGCGGCTGGATTTTTCCAATAAAGAAGAGTATTTATGCTCACCTTACTAGAGAGTGTATTTTTAGATTGTCCCTTAAATGTAGGTAATGAAAAGTATTTATCTTAACACACTGCATAAATTCATATTTTCATCATTCTTGTGCACATCTTTTGTTTTTTGCTTTTTTTAAAGTTGCAGTCTTTGCATGGTGGAATGTCCTTAATCTGCATAAGAATATATCACCTTTGATACAGGGTCAGCCTACCTTTTACTTTCATGCATTAAAAGTCATAAACTTTTTAGCTTTTCAACTAAACAGGTACAGCCCAAATCTGTCTTCCTTATTGCATGGAGTCTAAGCTGCCACTACAGCTAAAGCACAACTGCTTTGATTCCTCACCAACTGCTTTGATTCCTCACCCTATTGCTACCCTCTGCTTTTGTATTTCTCCACCACAACGAATTTTCTTCCCCGTAATTCAACATAACTGTTAAAGTCTTTAAATAATTAATGTCAATCATACTTATATTACCTTCCTCAGTACCACTAAGGAGATCAATAAATCCATGCATAAACACACCAGACGTTGAAAAGCAAAGCAGTTTTCAGTGTTTCAGCTGAAACAGGAGATCTGGAATTAAATCTCGTTATGGAGGCCAGAATCATTTCAAACAAGATCACAGTTCTACTGCGGGAAATATTCAGACACTGAACTTTATCTACTCAGTGCAAAGTTTTTCTTTAATGTCTGATTAGCCCACCCACGATGGGCTTTGAAATCTCCCGTCACCACACACCAGCTCTCATATCTGAAAATTGAAAAGGTAATTTGCAAAATGCCAAAAGAACAATAAAGGACAAGATACAACAAGACAGAAAAAAATCTCACTTCATTCTAATTGTCAGTATCAGAAACTTCACAGGGTTGGCGCCCCCTCCCTGGGCTGTTCCTTGCCTTGTTGGGATGGGCTCCGGACCCCCGAGACTCTGCATTGGACAGGCGGGTGCACTTACATTCCAATAATCTGCTTTGTTTTGATACTTTTATTGCATTTAATTTATGTCCAGGAACATAAATCATCTAGTAAGTATAGATATAAATCTTATTTTTATTTATATTTGGCTTTAGATCACAGAGGACCATTAATTATGAACAGTGCAGCTATAGTCTTTTTCTCGAAAATTACTGATGGAATTGTCATGAGAAAGACTGTAATCATGATTCACAAAACGCAAAAAGATAACTAGAGCAGAGTAGAATGATTTGCAGTTTAGATGTGTCCTATGTCTATGTACACGGCTGCATTGCTGCTGTGCAGTTTAGATGTGTCCTATGTCTATGTACACGGCTGCATTGCTGCTGTGCAGTTTCGATGTGTCCTATGTCTATGTACACGGCTGCATTGCTGCTGTGCAGTTTAGATGTGTCCTATGTCTTTGTACACGGCTGCATTGCTGCTGTGCAGTTTCGATGTGTCCTATGTCTTTGTACACGGCTGCATTGCTGCTGTGCAGTTTCGATGTGTCCTATGTCTATGTACACGGCTGCATTGCTGCTATGCAGTTTCGATGTGTCCTATGTCTTTGTACACGGCTGCATTGCTGCTGTGCAGTTTCGATGTGTCCTATGTCTTTGTACACGGCTGCATTGCTGCTGTGCAGTTTCGATGTGTCCTATGTCTATGTACACGGCTGCATTGCTGCTGTGCAGTTTCGATGTGTCCTATGTCTTTGTACACGGCTGCATTGCTGCTGTGCAGTTTCGATGTGTCCTATGTCTATGTACACGGCTGCATTGCTGCTATGCAGTTTAGATGTGTCCTATGTCTTTGTACACGGCTGCATTGCTGCTGTCAGGCACAGTCTTGGCTCAAATCTTGTATAAAACCTGTTGAAAGGCTTGAAAACTGCTGTCTGCCAGCCACCAACTAGGGTGTCAACCAGAGCTTTTTGCCAAGGAGAGTTCATGTAAATCACACAATACCGTCGTGCAAAGTTAGCGGACACCTATCCAGCAACACATTGTACCAGGAATTGTGCATTTATGGACGACGAACTTCATTGTCCGAGTTTATTTGTAGCTTTCTGTTGACATTCTTTCAACCTCAGGAGTGTGCAGTGTTATTCTGAGCTGTGCGTGTTAAGCAATCCTGTCCTAATCATACGTGGCAACACATTTCCCATTTTGCCTGTGATGCCTGAGGTGAAAGTAAGTTTGGCTTGTGCTTGTGAAAACTAATTATAAACTTCTCACAGTCTGAGCAGCTTTTTCTTGCTTAGTTTTCGATGTTAAGTGGAATGGAATATTTTAAAGCTGACATTTACTTTAAGGCTCTTACATTTTAATTAAGTACTGAAAACAACAATAAAAAATAACCTAAATTGGTTAGTCAAAAAAGACGAGTTAGAACGAGATTGTGGGCAACATAATTTTATTGAATGGTTGTGTTGGAACCTTGATTTCTGGTCTTTAGCCTTATAATGAAACATTTATGCAAGTCTAGTTCATGGTGTTTGGTTTGAAATTGTCGTAACAACCAGCATTATTTCAGCATTATAC
Organism: Paramormyrops kingsleyae; assembly: GCF_048594095.1. NCBI lineage: Eukaryota > Metazoa > Chordata > Actinopteri > Osteoglossiformes > Mormyridae > Paramormyrops > Paramormyrops kingsleyae. The sequence continues at coordinate 18,562,969 of NC_132801.1, read as the reverse complement.
TTGTCTGGGACTCACCTCCGCCATTGAGTGCTCATCGGCTGATATGTCAAGATGGGATTTTCTTGCCTGATATGGAAACGATGACCGTTTTCTGTGAAGTTTGTACTGCATTTATCAGGCTTTTATGATGGAAGTATTTATTTCCCCATAAAATAAATGCACTTTGTCATCGCACTGTTGAAGGTACGGACAGAAGTGGGGCTATACTGCGTGTTGTTTTTGGAATTTTGTTCTCAGTTGTTTTTTCAAATATAAAATGACATTTTGTGAGTCTGGAAAAATCTTAGATTGGCTGTCCAGGAGTTCTAATTAATACCAGTACGAACAATCCGTCCTAGGGCTTTCAAGCCCTTTAAAATGAATATAAATCGTCACTGCTTGTATGCACTTGAGATTTGACCTATTTTAAAGTGTCGTGGGAATGGGTGTGATGGGTGTGACCAGGGGACCCAGGCCAGTGTGCGTGCTGGCAGATTGTGTGTGGGTGTCATAAAGGGAACTCATGAATCTTTGACAGATCCTCTCAATTCTCTGTCGCCTTGCACGTCTTCAGTAGCGTTTATTTTTATTTTCAGTCCTAATTATTTCACTGTGATAACGTATGTAAATGCACCGCTTGTATAACTGTAAATTATTCTGCTGTATGTTTATTGAGGGTGGCACAGTGACTCAGCGGGGAGAATTGTGCCTTAGTACCTGCAAGGTTGGCGATTCGATTCTTGCCCCGGTTTCTGTGTGTGATAGTTGCAGGTTCTCTCTGCGTTTCGTGGGCGTTCACCCCCTCAAATCCAAAAACATGTGCTTAGGCAATCTGGCATCTCTAAGCTGCCCATAGCGAGTGATGTGTGTGTGAGTGTGTCCTGTGAATGTCTGGCCTTTCATCCATAATCTCCCCTGCCTTGTGCCCTGTGCTTCCTGGAAGGAACTCCAGGCTCTCCGCAGCCCTGTACCACTCAGGCAGTCATGGAAAACAGATGGATGTGTTTATTTCCTTACTTTGACAAGCAGAATTTCTGTGCATACTTAGGTAAATATTGCACAATTTTTCTCAAATAAACGTATGAGTCTTCTCCTGAAGAAATACCAAATAATATATTTTATTGCCTATTTGAATTTAAGTGCTAAAGAGTCAAAGCTCCTTGTCTAAAGCTGACTAATGTGATGATGTTCTCAATAATTCACAAATATGAAAAAAATATGAATGGTATAGTATTCATCAAACCCAATAAAAACATAATCATCAAGAAAGCAAAAGGCTCAGAAATATAGGTTATATGATGCTAAAAACAAATGTATTAAGTTGTAATCATATGGCTTAATCACTTGTAATATTAGCTGCTGTCTTTGCTGCACAATTAGCAATGAAACCAGATATTCCATGATATTCCTAACCTAATCAACCAACATTGTTTTCCTCTTGTTGCTTTAGACTAATGGCTAATTTTGACAGTCAGTATCGTTTAATAATAAATGTATATCACAAACATTTAAACCTGAAATAAAACAGCAGTTCTTGTGGCCTGGGAATATATTTGCTAGCTTGTACAATTCCTCACATTTACAAATCTGTATGGATGTAGAAAATAGTACTATCACTAACATGAAAATGTGTCTGAGCGACGCTGATAGATATGTTATTTATTTTCGAAAAGTACACTGAATTGTTTAATTATTGTGATTATTATTACTAAACTACAAACTAGAACTCCGTGTAACGTGGAAAATGGAGATACAATATGCCTCTTGGACTCATCTACACATAGCGTTTCTTTATTTTTACTACATTTTGTCACGCCCCGCTCCGTCCGCTCCCGATGTGTGCCACGCCCACCTCGTTACCTCGTGTTCAGCCCTAATTGTGATCGCCTGTGTCCTGTTAAGTCTAGCTTGTCTTGTGTATTTAGTCCTCGTCTGAGTCAGTCTTCCCCAGACTTGTCATTGTAGTGTCCGTTGATGTCCGTGCCTGTTCGTCCTTCCCTAATTAAACCCCGTTTCCCTGACTACTTGGCTGCTCTCTCCTGCTTACCTGCACCGCTCGTCCACGAACGTGACACATTTGATGTTTTAGAATAATATTAAGGACATCAAAACTATGAAATAGCACATCTGGAAATATGTAGTGACCAAAAACATAACAAATCCAAAAGAATCATATCTTACTGTATGTTCTTCGACGTATCTGCCGTTTGCTTGATGGCGGCTCTGCACACTCCTGCTGTCTCACCAGTCGCCTCGTGAGTTAACCACCTGGGATGCGTTTCCAGGGGTCTTCAGGAAGCTCCCACATATGTTAAGCACTTGTTGGATGCTTTTTATTCACTTTCTGGTCCATCCCTAAACCACCTCTGTATCTTTTCGGTTGGGTAACTCTGGAGGCCAGGGCAACGGCTGCAGTACTCTGTCACTCGCCGCTTTTGCCAAATAGCTCTAGCAAGGTTTTTTTGAAGTTATTGTCCCATTAAGAACCAAATGATGGTAGGTGTGTCCAAACTTTTGACTGGTACTCTGTGTGTGTGGTCCAGGTATACCTTACCTTGTGGGAACCAAATGTCCCCACAAATGTGACGAATATCTTTTTTTCTTCTTCTTATGGGAAAACTCTATTTTATAAAAATACTTGACTGCAATGAAAAAACTAAATCTCTTGCATTTTGTTTGGTTACTTGTGGTTAAGGTTAGGGCTGAGTAGAGGTTAAGGTTGTCATAGTTAGCATTAGCATTTTTCCCATAGAAATGAATGAGCAGTCCCCAAAAAGATATGATTACATGACCGTGTGTGTGTGTGTGTGGTGCAGAGATAATGGAAAATGGTGAGGAGTGAAGGAGATCACAGCGTACCCTAGTGCTGCTCGAAGCCCACGTGAAGCCTGTTGGCGCCCAGGGGTGCAGGAACCGGCTGGGATGGTGGGGGGCGGAATGTGTGCCCCCAATATTTAGTTTGGCTTCATTCATTCTGCCAATAAATAGACCTTTGTATTTAAATTAGGAACTTGTGTCCCCCCCAATATCAAACTATCTTCTACAGTTTTGTCAGCGCCCCCTCAGAAGAAGTCCGCTTCTGTCGTTTAATGGTTTACCCGGCACTGCTTTACAGAACGGTCTTCACTTCTGGGTTTGTTCCATACTGGACAGTATCCACTTCAGCAATCATATAAAAGGCGACTAAGTGACTGTTTAAGGGGACCAGTAAGCAGTTACTTTTTAAGTGCAGGGAAACAATGTTTAACCATGCTGTTCTTGGTAACTGAAAAGGGTGTTTTACCTCTTTATTACTTTTCTTTCGCCACTTTTGTGTACCATACCGTTGCCTGACCGTTCAGCGCGGGAGGGCGTATGAATCGTGCAATTCACCATGCACTTACAGGACAAATCAGGTCACAGAGGCTGGCTGCGTCCTAGTCTCTACTTTGTAAATTTCATGGTGACAAGCACCCAGAAAACCACCAACCCTTAAAGATTCTGCTGGGCCTACATTATTATTCTTACCTGACCTAAATGAAAGGAAGCCATTGCATGTACAATTGTATAGGTAAATGAAATGCAGGCCTGTGGTTAAGGCAGTATTTAAAATATATTTATACCGATGCAGTTAACAGACGTGGCCTTTATGTGTGCTATATAGTGGTGTTTTCTGTGACAGACTGAAAGATCCAAAAATAACCTTAAAGATCCACAATGATTAACTGTGAGGCTCACTGCCCTGGGAGTCTGGCTAGAGGTGTACTTCCAGAGTGACCTTGATTTAGGAGAGAGGTGAGGCGTTTCTGGCCGTCCTGACCCAGTGGGGAAACTAGACAGGTCAGGGCAGGTAACGTGACATTATGGGGGCTCGAAGCCAGGCAATAAATGCACGTACATAGCATAGTGCGGGGGACAAATGCAAAGAAAGTGACATTCATTCAGATGTACTGTAACTGAGGCCCGAAGATAGCGTTATTTGCGTTTACCCTTGTCCGTGTTTCCTTTAGCTTAGCTGTGACTGGGGATTTTTTGGAAACATTTGTTCTCCATGAGTGGCTCTTCAGCAAGGTTAGCCTAGATACGAATGTTCTGGGGCGAGTGGCACCTCTGTACGTTTGGCGTGCTCAAAATGTGCCTGCAGACTACTGGGCCTATTATCGTCACGTATGTAATTAGAATTTTCAGCCGTTTTGTTACTGAACCATTTTTTTCTCTCTAAAAATCAGCTTAAATGCTGCCAAAACATTCCTAAATGAGGTTACTTTAGGTTCCTGACAGTGAAGCAGCAGCTAAAAAAAAACGTTGAAGCTTTCTTCGTTGAAGCTTTCTTCGTCTGTCATTCATCTACAAGATTTTTCTGGTTATAATGTTCGGCATCGGCTCCAGAACCTTTTCACATTTTCAAAATGTTTGCGAAATATATATTTATGATGTTTCTTTTTTTTTTCTCTGTGAGATGAAGATATGCAGAGTGGCACATCAGACAGCTGAAGTCATCCTATCCCTGGGGCAAACTTGGTCCCACACAGCTGACACACAGCTGAAGCTCTTAGGACATGAGATGCAGAGACAGTTGCCTGCCTACAGCTAATCACAGACTAGCCTGTGGTCCATCATCCTAAAAATAGCATCAATTTAATTAACGAGTGAACATGTCTCACTCTGCGTCATACACAGTGTAGGAGGCCCCTGCACCTACTTTGTTTGTGGGGCTGGCATGTTTTTTTGCCCATTTGTAGACCCCCTTCCTGAATGACGCAGTCTTTTAAAAAAACACTGAATATTTATGCAGGATAACCTAAATTGCAAAAACATAGTAATGTTTTAAAATTTGTTTAATGAATCACAAACAGGCATTACTGATAAAGGGTGTACAAGAGATCAGGGATTACCTCAGTCTACAAATTTATCAAATGAATATATATTATTATATCAACTGCCTTGAAACTGGGGGTGGTGCAATGGTTAGCACTGTTGCCATACACTTCTAGGACTGGGATTCAAGTCTCTGCCTTGGCCTCATGTGTGTGGAGTTTGTATGTTCGCCCCGTGTCATTGTGGGGTTCCCCTGCCCCACCATATGCCCTTATACCTATATGCTCCAGACCCCCACAATCCGGAATTGGACAGGCATGAACTGAAAATGGATGGATGGACTTGAAAACTGGTTATCATCTCCTGGAATCCTGCAATTATTCAAAGCATTTTTTTAAATCCAGAAGGCAGCCCACATCTCAGAATGCTTAAAGGCTTCCACGATTAATACCTCCACCTCCGTCCTTGCACTAGGCGCCTTAAGCACTAGCTGTAGTGCTTCTGGACACCGGCTTGCTGCCCAAAGGTTACACTTTCGAATGCCAGGAGGACTCCAGCTGCAGAATACTTGAGCAAGGTGTTTACCCTGAACTGCTACACCCAACTGTAAAGTGGTGCAAGAAGGTGAGATTTTTAAGTGACTTTGGGAAAAGCCTTACGCACAGCAGTTATACCTTCATATGTTTCCTGAAGTGCGCAGAAACAGGACTATGCAGTTACTGCACATTCAGCTGGTTGTGTCCTGCACTCAACGGACGTGTTGTACCATTGTTAAAGGAAAATAAGGAAGCAAGTGGTAACAAAAGTTAATTAAGAACAGTATTACTTAGCATGGTGGCTCAGCGGTTAGCACTGTTGCCTCACACCTTCAGTGTTGGGGGGTCTGAAACTCATTGCTAACAGTGTTTTTAGCAATACCCATTACTTCCTCCTGCGGTCCAAAAAAATTGCAGTTAGGCTAACTGGATTCCCTAAATGGCCGATAGTATATGATTCCATGTGTATGGACTGGCATCCTATCCACAGTGTACCTCTGTTTTATGGCCTGTGCTCCAAGCTCAGTGGTTCTGCACATTCTTGCAAACATCTGAATGGCTGGTGGATGAGGCATTTTACAAACAACATGCAGCCATTGTGTGTCTCTTAGGGATTGAATATTGGATTGCTAAAAAAGATGGTATGTTTCAGCTATATGATTGTTTTCTCTTAATAACTATACCCCATTCTGTTTGTGGTTTTGCACTAACCCCTGTAACCCCTCTAGGACTATAAACTGCAGTAGTTGCTTATTGAATGGCAACGAACTATGAATCTGCTATACTTTTTACTATACGGTATATGTTCTGTTGATCCCTGCAGGCTTACAGGCCCCAATAACTAAATAGTGAAATCAATAGTCTACATCCTATTAGACTGTCAACAAACAGCATCTAATCTTGACTTCTATTGCTTCTGATAACCTTTCATTTGTTTACAAGTGTATTTTATCTTCCGTCTGCAAAGTAGTTCGGTTTTGTTTAAGCAGCGAGGAGCAGGGCTTGTGCAATGAAAAGAAATAGTGCTTGAATGCTGCCCATACAGTGGAAGGGGCAAGGGTAATCCGTACGAACCGTTTCCATGGCTACATTGACATCATCTCTGGCAAACAGGATTGAAAGCTCACTAAATGAAGTTTTGTTTGTGTTGTAGGCAAAACTGCTGCTGGAGAATTAAAGGAGCACAAACCTTAAAATGGAACAAAACAGTCTATTGTATTAATTTACAAAACCAGAACTAAAAGATGGTGCGTAACTGCCAATGTAATTATAAATGTAAATGTAAATGATTTTTTTAAAGTTTGGATATGGATTTTGAGATCGCTTTTTGTAATGAAAACAATGTGTTGGTAAAGGGTGTTAATTGACCAGTTTCTTTATAATTTTCCATCGATGTTTTCAGTCTGCAGGCTATGCCATATTACTGTGCGTAGCTACTGGGAATGACGCAGCTGCAGTCGGACAGCATAACTACCTCTCTGCTACTGACTCATACAAACCCCCCCCCCCCCCGAGACGTTTGGTGCGAGAGGAGGCTGCCGTTCTGAGCAACATGTTTGTGACAACCTGCAATCTCTTGCTAATGACCTGACCTGAGCCGCGCCTCCAGTGGGCGGTCTGCCCCGGAGGTACGCGACCACCTGACCCCCCGCCTTCTGATACCAGTCTCAGCTGAATTATCACAGGTCTGCCGCCTTGCATCCAGCCCCCACCGTCTAGTGCTCACGAGCGGCAATCTATTGTGCCGGCTTGCCGGCGCGGATCTGGCTCATGCCTCGGAAACCTCTGTAGATGTCCTTGGACCATGTGAAAACACCATCTGTAGGTAGGCCACGTGATGAAGATTTCGCCCTTTTAGTCTGAGAACATTTCACTTCTGTGGGCTTCTAATTAATGTTATTTCTTCAGTTATCGGCCTAAAGAAAAGTACATTCCTTTATCAGGTTGTGCCACGTGTACTGCTAAACTCAAAATGGACATTTAGTGACAGCCAAGTACTTTAACTGCTATGCTCAAAGGACTATTATCATAAAACCAAACTGGGGTAAAGCCAGAGGATTGTAAGAAGCACATATATCCATGTTTTCTAAATCCCCTGTCAGCACTTGGCCTGCTGCTTGTTGCAACGGGTTATTTTCTTATTCATTTAAGATATTAAGTAAATAAAAGTTGAATACACAGCATAGGATGGTAAAGCACATAGTGAGATGTTTTGTGACAATTTATAGCAAAGCATTTCTGCTTGCACTCAATGTAGCACATTATCAAGTCATAATCAGCGTGTAAGCGTATGTGTGGGTGCGCTACCGTTCCTTCACCTGACGTTTGAATTATTGTTGTTATAAACCAGTCATATTAAAGCGTGTCTTCATTACATCTGCATATTAATGTTTTCTTCATGTTCTCTTTAGATGCTACAGACCTTAATCCTTCCAGGACCAATTCAGCGCCCTAATGCTACCTCGCAAGCTACACTGTCCCTTTGCAGCGTAATCGGCTTTGTAAGGCTTTATTCGAATCCAAACGCATTGCCTCTGCGATGCCTGTTTAACGTGACTGTTAAGCTAACGGACGGTAATCTTTCTTTCTCCTTCCATTGTATGGCACTGATACTGAGCTGGCAGGAGACGGCTGTAGGTCATAGCGACAAGCAGAGTCAGGCAACACGGCGATACATGTAGCATAATCAAATAGCGCTGGCTGGAACAAGGGTGCACATTAATGCCAGCAGAGAGGAGCGGAGGGGTTCTGCGGAATAGCATGCAAAAGCAAATCGGCAATTATACACCACACCAGTTAATATTAAAGAGAAACAGTCCAATAATGTTCCCATTCTACTGGTTAGCTTGAGCAGCTCACGTCATTTAAATAACAAATAATAAAAATACAGACACTCCTTAGGTTACGATGGTCTGTTTTCGCTTTACGGTAGTTTATCGGAATGTAACTCCACTGGAACCAGGGGTGCGTCTGTACCTTGATGGAATGGCAAGTTTCCAGCGAACAAAGACAGGCGGAGAATTTATAGGTATACGTTATCAGTGACATTACCCTCAAAGCAGGTAGAGCAGAGTGTTCCCAGGGTAAAGTGTACCAATCTTGATGATTCACACTGATTCTAAGTACACATTCCAAAGAAATTAAACTTGGGTTCAAATCTGAGAAGACAGGAGTGTGGGGGCATATACAGCATAGGAGACAGAGTTATGCAGAGCAGATTACGCGGTTTGATAGAGGTGCTCACTTCTTCCTTGAGGGATCGACCTTCACTACCCTGTCCAGCAAAGGTGGCAGCGAAACACTGTTAGCAAGAGGCAGATCTGGAATTAAAGGGTGGAGGGAGAGAAGAGAGTGTGGAGAAGCAAACACTCCATGCATTCATAAGGACGTGTTCGGACCAGACCGCATTTCTGGGCCCTCGGTGCCCAGGTCTCCTCCACAGGGACTCCTGTATTTATCAAGCAAACGGAGCTCCGAATCCAGAGCACACCGTCTCTCTGTCTCGCCTGCCACCACCAACTTAAGATGTTCTGGAGTTAAATGAGGACGTCAGATCTGTCCCAGAATGCAGAATGGCTTCAATCCACCCATCTTACAATGCAGGTAATGTTCCAGGGAGCTAAGATAGCTGAGCTGCGTCCGGGCGTGCGTGTACAGTCATTACAGGGCGGGGAGGGGGGAGGGCAAATCTTATTGTGGCATGCTCTTCCCACAGCTGTGGAAATGGGTTGGTATTATATAGTGTAGTTTAAAAATATGACTCTGCCTCAAGGTGTAGTGCATTATACTCCTAATACAAAAATAAGGTTACCATGTGAAGACACACTCTCCTCTCACAGTACCTGTTTTCAGTAACCTGCAATGTGTTAATGAATGACAGCTATTTGGCTATACATCCAATTACATTGAGCAGAATTCATATTAAATACAAGAGATATTTAATAGTGACTGACAAAGAGCCTGAATACCAAAAATATAGGCTGAAGTACAAGTGGCCACTAGTGGACTAGAGAACTTTATAGTTTAATCAACTGCCTGGATTTAGAGTAATGCTGCACTTTGGCAAGATGTTTCTCTCTTATATAGATAACAATGCTGTGGATTTTTGTTATAATTTATTATCGTTTTTGCCTCAGTGTTTGACCTGAATTTCTTTATAATACCTTCTTCAGTAGACTCATGGGAGTTTTGCACAAAAATGTTTTGAGGGCAGAATGCAAAATGATTGGTTCAGTGAGATATCCAATCAAATTATTGAGAGGGTGGGTCCAAGCAACTAAAGAAGGCAGGACCCACCAATCAGATGTTTTGGTCCCACCTCCTCTCGCAGCTTGGACCCACCTCCTCTACAATTCTGTCCTCAGAACATTTTTGTGTAAGTAAAACTCCCACGAGCCTTCAGTAGGGGCATCCCATCAAGGCCTGGCATGTTATCCGTACTACTGTAGGTTCAGGAAGCCAGACTGTAGCTTCATTCTCTCTGCTGCTGTGCATCCAGCTAGCCAAAGAGCAGCAGCATGAATCTCCCTGTTCATTTTCCTGAGTTGGGCCTCTCACCCAGCCGCTGATTTGTCGCTGCGCTCCCTATGTCCTGTCACCTCACCCTTCGCGTCGGTCTGCACGCTAGCTAAGTGGGTGTGCTTGCTTTCCATTTTGTCGCCATTTGGCTTAATTACCAGCATGGCCGCGCGGATCCTGATCTCGCCCACCCTCGTGAGTCGAGCCAGCCGCAAACGCTACTTGTCATTAGTAATGTGCACTTCCCTCGTCCGGAGCATGGTGTTTGAGCCGTACGCACCTCCTTCTTTGGCATAACGCAGTCAGCGAGGTCACGTTCTGAGTCATCTGAAATCAGTCTGCTGTAGCTTCCTCTCCTACGGCTCTTCTACCTCTGTTTCTGCTTCTCCTTAAGTTAGCGATAGCTGCCGCCTCAGTTAGCCCCGCCCCTCCTCCTCCATTCTTCTGCTTTTATTATATAAATGTACAGGTTGCTACGCATTACCTCACTCCTTCCCCGGTCAGCGTTCCTCACTCCCCTCAGCATACCCCCCCTTTCCTGCCCTGTTAGTGCTCTTCGCAGGGCTGTCTAAAATAGGCCGTTGCCAGCTGGAGCATGTGAGGCTCTGGCGATCGCTCCTACGTCAGTGCAATTGGATCGGCCGCTTTTTATGATGAGTGTGTCGCATTACCGTCGGACCTCCGGCTACTGCATGACTCCCGCCTCCCCCCTTTCAGTGTTTTTATGGCGGCAGGTGTTTTGCGGGGGGCAGAGACGCAAACCTCTCCCTTGTGGCCGGCGCGCTTACCGCCATCCACGGGCCCCGCCCTCCGCGCCGCTCGGGTGCCGCTCGATGCTCCACGCGGGCCGGCGGCTGCTCTCATCCACCCGCTGGCTTGGCGCCGGCGGCCTCGTTAGCGATGAGACTCCCAGCCGGTCCTCGTTCAGACATGGAGAGTGGTATTCAACACCGTGTAAGTCACATTGGACAAAAGCATCTGCTCACCACCTGAGTTAAAAGGCAGTAGTCCAGGTGAACATCGCAGGTTTCATCATTCATAATATTGCAATTTAGCGACAAAACTAAATCCGCAAATTACAAAAGAATGAATGTGAATTGTGTGATGGACTGGCATGTTCAGGGTGTTCCACGGCCAGATGCCCTTTGGCTTCTCTCTGGGACCCTGTACTGGAGAAGCAATTGGAAAATAGATGACAGAAAATTATAAACTCCGTCCCATAAATCCCACCCCATGCAAACAAAACCATAATCTGAAATGGTTTAAATGGTATGAAGCCTTTGTAAAGTGTTTTAAATGAACTGTTTTTATTTATTCATGAACCGATTTAAATTATGAGTCTTTTCATTTCCATATTGTGACTGCAGGGTAGGAATCGTGTCCCTTTAGAAACGGCCACATATTTTTGCCTTTTATCTAAAAGAAGCTCTGTCAAGAATATAAATCAAAAATAACCATAGATGCATATTTATGACTTAAATACATATTTACATGTTAAGTTTTTTTTTTCTTTTGAGCAGTACGTTTATCTTTTAATATTCGCATTTATTTACTTTGTGGAAACTTTTTACCATGATCCATCCACGATGCTGCCATGTTAACCATCGGCTTTCCAGACCGTCCAATTCAGGGAGCGAAGAGCATGAGCCCTGTACACTGAAGCATATGTGAAGCCATTATGAAGGCTGTTTGTTATTAATGACATTCCAGTCACTTGGCGGGGACACGTGGCTGGCCCAGCTACCTCCTTTCAACTGCCTCATTTGTAAACATCTGCAGAGGAAACATTTCACCAGCAACCTGGTTTATATTATGTATCTGCCAGGAATATGCTTCACTTTCAGTTAATTTGTCCTCGAGAAAAAGAAGAAAATCCGTCATTTTTCTGAAAGATATATATTTCTTGTGTTTCAGTTGATGCACAGATTCAACGCCAACTACTGAATCTCTGACCGATAAGAGCAGTGCTTTTTGACAGGGTCGAGCAGGGAACAGACAGACAGGTTGCTAATGGAGACGTTCCCTAAAACAATATATCAGTGTTACGAAACAGCAGTAGCATGTTTTCAAAATCAGGACCCTTTAGCGAAAATGTAAATAATCTACAGTTTGGCTGGAAATGTAATTTCAAACAATTATGAAGCTGGCGGACGTCTCACCTGGAAATATCTGAGTCCGGTTTCTTGTGTCCACTTGGATTTAAATTGTTTCTTTATTTTTATTTTCAAGCAATGAAGGCTAAATACTGTAGCTGCTGTCAGAAAAGTGGTTTTGCACTCAAGAAGATGAAGCTTTGATCTAGTAGTAGTTGTACTATGTCATAAAAAGTTTTCTGTGTTCATACCTACTAACTATTTTTGTATTTTTGATCAAAGTTTCACTGTAAATATATTTTTTCCATTTACATTCTCTAATACTACTCAGAACCTATATGAGATTGAATAAATATAAAATATATATTGCAAAGAATACACAACGATGCAACTCATTCAAAAATATACTATTCTTGCAATTATCTTGTTGAGGGAAGCGTTAACAATGAAATTTATGGAGATAATAAAATCTGACAAAAGCAATCTGTTTCTATTCCCCATCTAGTCAGGTACATCAACAAAACCCACTCCTCCGTGTCAACTGTTTTCCATTGAAGTAGAAGTGACTTCAGTAAGATGCATTAAACATATAAATGAATATTTGTTATATATACAGTAGATATTTGGCACAACACAGCTATTCCCAGAAAAGCATATTTCTTTCCTGACACCGCTAAGCATCAGCGCATTTCGCTGCGTTTACAGAGAGGAAGTGTGCATGAGAAAGACCTTTGAAAAGAGCTATTTAACAAAGCCAGACTCGGACTGGAACACAACGCTGCCTTTTTCGCGATGAAACACGCCTTGGAGCAAGGCAGCGGCTGGCTGCCGAATCCGCTTCCGCGGCTGCTGGGTCACGCACGGCGCAGATGGCCGTTGTCATGATCGCGCGGACATGCCAGGCGCTTCCACGCCGAGCTCGGGGTCTCTCCCTGCCACCGCGGTGACTCCCGAGACGGGCTCACATTTACTATATGGGGATGACAGACTGTGGTGCGAATGGTGCAAGGTTGTTTTTGACTGTACTGTAACAAATCCTGTAAATGAAACAAAACTGTAATTAAGTTAAAACCCGTTTTGCACATTTGGTAATGTGAAAAAGAGGAACCATATTTTGCTTATGGATATCTATAAAAAGTCATTAGTATTGAATGTCTGTATTAATTAGTAGTAGTACTACATATACCCCTATTATAAATAGGACAATATACCATCTGAATGAATTAATGAATGAATGAATGAAAGCTACATTTATATAGGGCTTTTTCAAACACCTAAAGCACTTTACAGACCCAATGGGAAGCTACTTCAGCCACCACCACTGTGTAGCCCCCACCTGGATGGCCATTCTGTGCCAGTACATTCACCACACAGTAGCTAAGGTGGTGACGGGGCAGGAGAGAATTCACCAGTTAGACATCGGGGATGATTAGGAGGCCAGATCTGATAGGGCCACAGTGGTCAATTTTATTTTATTTCATCTGTAACAGTGATTCTAAAGATAATGAAATTTACAGCATTATCTACAATAGTTTGCATCATAGGCCCAGTCTTTGCATGCCTTACATTGTACATCAGTGATGCCATAATATGCTCATAAACACTTTTGCCATCACAGGCTGTGTTGACTGGGTCCCCAAAACTTATTTCAGACATGGAAATAACTAAACCAACTTTCTAATTATTCTTTGGAAGGTTGACTGCATTTCTCATTTCCACCATCATAAGCTTCATTTTCTACATAAAACCCTAAAACTTTTTTTTTCTCGGTTTCCCATTGCTAATTTTATCTTGCAATAATTCAGTCATAATTATAACGGCCATCAGCAATTTTTCCAGACTTATTTCATTATTTCAAATGCATTTAACTGAGAAATGTATACAGGACAAAGAGGCTAATAGTAAATTATATCCTTATATAGGAAAACATCGCTGATAGCTCCAGGTTTAGAAAAAATTTAAATATGTGTAGAAACAATAATGAATTATGTATGCAGGGTTTATTATGCAGTAATGATTATTCCCCTTGTCATAAAGTTACTGAAATATTTTTCAGTCACTTTGCTGAACCGCCTATCCTGGAGTATAGAGCTATTCAGTATAACACCTGTTAGAGAAGCATAGTTCACTCTAGTCCTAGTGTGTCAGGGGTGTCTACTACCTCGACGTAGCCACTAAAAGAAGTGTATGATAATAAGCAGTTATTATGTGCTCTGCATTCCCCTAACCCTCAGGCTACTCCCCACCTGCACCTCGAACACCCTCTTGCTGGTCCTAAATGCGTACTCAGGCCTTTCTCTTTAAGCACAAGCACCAAAGCATTTATAGCACCGCTGACATGGCGAAACTGCAAGGAACGGCACCACACCATGCCCGTCCTCTCCCTGATGCGAGCACGCTGCCCTCAGGGGCCGTCGCCTGCTAAAGGCGCACAGACGTCCTCGTGCGCCACGAGGCACGTCACACTTCCGGCGGCAGCGTTACGATTATCAGCTAAGGCTGGGGTCCGGCTGTGGATGCAGGCGAGGGCTTTTAGGGGAACCTATACACCTCAACGCCATCTCTGGCTAAGCCATAAGCCAACTCTGCAAGAATGTGCGGTGTTGCATTACAAGACGTTGCAAGAACACGTGAAACCTTCAACAATCCGGAATAATTCTGCTTCATCACCAGGGATAATAGACAGGATAGAATTACAAAAAGACAACATTTAATCAATTAAGCTATTACCCCGTTTTTAGGTACTTGTCTTATCAGAGCTGCTTATTCCTACTGTGGTCGACAAGCAAAACCCCCGATCAGCTACTCTACCAGGTGACTGAACCTGCATTTTTATAGAGGTGTGGAACAAATGCCAGTTTTCCACTGCACCACCAGTGACCTCCTGTTAATGACAGAGGACAAAATGGCCAAGTAAAACATTGACGTGGCAGAGGAGATAATGTAAGCCCACTGCAAAACAATTGGGGAGTAAACTGTTATAATTATTATGTCTAATTTCTAGCTTTGCAGCTGCTAAAAGTAATGAATAAATCAAATACCTAGCAAAGTTTAGATGGTATCTATAAATAATAATCACTTTGATAGGCCTTGGAACTTTGAGCCAACATGTCCCTTGAAATGTTTAAACAATGTTTCTAACAAGATACTATCCACTAGTAACCTTGGGCTCTCATTCAAGCTGGCACCAAGAATACACTTTAGATATGAAAGCAGAAAACCTTTTTAACAACTTTGCATGATCTACTATATGTTCTGTTGTGATATATTTATTTCATATTTCATTCTTTCCATCATGATACTGCACTTGATATGTGGTTATGCAAACTGGCTGAACAAATAAATGTAATTCCTTTCCTTAATTTGTAAAGAGTAAACATATTAGTCTTGTATAAATCAAAAATCAATGTACAACATGTCATATATTAAAAGATATTAAACCCTTCTTAGATATACAAATACTATCTATATTTGTCAAAATATAAATGCAACAAAAAGCATTTTTTTCTATCTGAGTGACACCAATGTGAATCCCAAAATGGAGCAGTTTTCAATGAATAAAAAACCAGTGCTTAGTAGAAAATAGACAGAAGGAAGTTTTGCACGATGTATAACTTCTTTTAGAAATACACACAGCCAACGGTGCAAACACTTCACCTTGTTATCCCCGTTTGCAGCCAAAGAGTGCCAGTAGAACAGACCGCCAGACAGGTGTGAAACCGGCCAGGGTCTAAGAGATGAAAGAGTTTCTGGGAATGTAATGGAGCAGTCTGGGCAGCAGTGCTGACGCATGACTTAAGCTGGAATTAAATCTGAACATTTCTGCTGTTCTCTCTGACAAGTCACATCTGGTCCATCTGTTCTGTCCAAATGAGCCTATTGTTCATGTGTTATTGCAATCCATTGTCCTACTGCACCTATACTCTGCATGGAGCCAAATGCAAATGCCTTGCGCTGCACTATGGCTAGGGAAAAAATCGAGCATTTAAATGGCATAATATGAGGTGTTACTTGTTTGCATTCTTCGGTTGCATGCTGCCAAAGCCCAACTCCTGTGGCCCTCCAAGCACCGTTCAAAGACCCTCATCATTAAATCTGAGAAGATACCATGATGAAAGGAGATGATATCTAGGGCATGGCCAAGTGTGCTGCAAAACATCTGTCTTTGTACAAAACACTCCTCATTGATTGGTTAATATGCTAAGGCAACCTAATTTATCTCGTTCTGCTGTTCTGGTGGCCTGGGGATAATTATCCTAGGATATTGTGCTTTGCAGAAATTTTTCCCTTCAATGAACTTTGGTGGATCATGTCCAAATCATTTTTTTTTTCATATGAGTTCTTTTCATATAGTTAATCAATCTCTTTTGGCATTGCTGTTTATTAAATATGAGTGGAAATATTCATATCTTCTCAAATGTTTTCTCTTTAGGTGTGATTTCCTGACCGTATATACGACTCCCCTGACTGGATTTGACAGAGATGGATATGTGAGACTCTTGTTGATACAGAACCCACTGTTCATGTCGTAATTAGAACTTGGGTTGTATCCAGCCCATTTGTACCTGATAGCCAGGTGTCGGAAAATGCCCTGAAAATTATTTTGGTCAACTGGCCTGATATGCAGATTTGAGTAATTGAGGATTTTTTCTACTAAAAATGTTTGCCCTGCAGTAGGTCATTGAAAACACTGCATGGCTATGGTTAGAGGAGCCACAGTTTACTTTTAAATGTACTTCATGAAACATATTTTGCTTTCGGACCATTTCTGATTAAAATCTGCTAAGTATTTTTGGCAGTGGTGGCCTAATGATTATGGACGTGTACGTGTAAGATTGCTGGTTTGAATCCCTGGTCACCAAAGTACCACTGAGTTACCCTGAGGAAGGTACTACTCCCTGGGTGCTGAATTAGCTGCTCCCCTGCTATGTCATGATGTGACAGAGGACATATTTCATTGTTATGTGCTATGGTGTGTCAACAATAACAACTAATCCCTTTCCCTTGGTTGTTGTAAAGTAAAACTTGTTCAATGGTGTACTTGGGTTGTTTTTCTAAGCTCTCAAAAATATACTTAGGAAAGAGGGTTTTAAATAAATACTTTGCAAGAGCTAGACAGTGTGTATGTAACATTACTAATTTATCTGCATTCACTGTTTTTTCCCCAACTGCTTTCAGCAACCTTGCCTTGCTGCAGTTAAAAAGTTCCCTCAACCATGAAAAAGACGCCCTGAGGAAAGTCACCACAGGTCAGCAGAGAGATGTCCGTTGACAAAGTGTTCTCACCCTCAGCCAAGAACATGCAATTTATAGCATGTCGGTAGTGCAGTCGCCATTAGGCTCCCTGACATCTCTGCGAATACAATTATATGAATCGATAGGCAGCGGGTCACTCAGGCAGACCTTGTGATGCAAATCTTCCTTCACGCTGCCTGCCTGCCTGCCTTTCCGAGACACACAAATCAATCTACTAGCAATGAATGGGATACAGTTAACTATACGTGTTGTGTGTGTGTGGATATTCTGCTTTTTGGAGGAGAATCTGTCTACCTGAAACTGCATGCCTAAGCTGTTTCTCTGCTCACACCGGAATAGATCATATTTGGCTATAGATTTTGGTGCAAAGACTATCCAGTGACTCGGATGATACAAGCCGTGCTTCATAGGTACGCACTGAGTACTGTAGCTCTGCTGGCGGTGATAGTGACTAACTCTGATGGGACCAAGCTACCATCATCACACCATAAGGGGGAAATGGTGGCCGTCTGAAACAG
Source organism: Paramormyrops kingsleyae (assembly GCF_048594095.1). Lineage (NCBI taxonomy): Eukaryota > Metazoa > Chordata > Actinopteri > Osteoglossiformes > Mormyridae > Paramormyrops > Paramormyrops kingsleyae. The sequence continues at coordinate 18,545,272 of NC_132801.1, read as the reverse complement.
CGCCCCTTACAGACCTGTCAAGGTGCCTGCAGGACACAATGAGAGATGCTGGGGGCTGGAGTACACAAGGAAATTGGGGTGGAAAACAGGTGTGTTTTCATTTCAGTGGCATTTCAGTGTGTGACTTTAATAAATCTACTAGATTAAGGTCACACCCCTCCTGTTTGCAGAGACATTGAAACTGTCATTGAACAGTTTTTACTTTCTTGGCTCTATGGCCCTGGTCTTGTTTTGCATTTTAAAGCATTACCACATTTCTCCAGAACTAACAGACGAGACTTTTTTTTTATCTCAAAATAATTTTCGACGTCAAATAAAGGTTTAGTAACTGCTGTCACCTCTAATAGTACCATTGTGTGTTTCACTTATGAAAAAGGAAAGCTTGCCAGAAAAAAAGCAATCAAACTTAAATTTAGACTTACAGGGTGATTCAGATGGAAATACACTCACTTTCCTAGTAAATTCCGGTGTCTATCCAAAACCAAACTCGGACCCAAAAACGCTCTGTCATCACATTCCACAGGCAAAAACATTTGGTTATTTAACATTATTATCTAGAATCTAACACTAAACTACATTTTACTTATCAACAGCATCATGCAGGATTTAATAAGCACCCTGGATAATGAAATTTTAAGCAATTTTTTACTAGGTAAGGTAAAGTTGCTGTGGTTTTGCCAGTTGTGTGCTGACTGATAGATCCAAACGTTCAAAGAGTTCTGTTCAGAAAGCTGAAGTACCTTTCATGATCACTTCGTGTCATCAGACTAAGCTGCATTTCTCAATAAATGCAGATACAAGCAAACAGCTTAGGAAATAACCAGCAGGGTTTTTTCTTTTAATTAATTTTCTATATCCTCCTGAGTCCCCACCCATTCATTTATGTCCATTGTAGTGGACATTTTATTTTTGCATCTATATTTTCACTGATGTAAAGAAACATATTTATTCCTGTTGTACACTAAAGAGGACATACTGTGAAATAAAAAATACATTTGAAAAAAATCTAAATTGTAACATGTCTTATTTCCTCCAAAGACAAATAACCTACAATTGAAGGACACTTTTTTCCTTGAGTCTCAGGAGGATATACCTGTAGAATCTCTGGTAATAGCTGTGTTGTTGTCAAAATTTAACAACAACCAGAAAGTATTTCCCTTTTTTCAGACTAAGCAGTTGGAAATGGTTATGTCCAAGAACAAGATTATTATTGTTCGTATACAAATAAAAATATTTATACAGATACTGTCAAGCAGAAAGTTTATACAATCTTTATATACCAGCAGAAAATGCCACAATAGAAGACGAAGAAGTAATATGGAGACCCACAAAAAAAGGTCATTGTGTCATCCACCAACCCCAGAAGGAATTTTATTTATTATTCACTAGAAACATATTAGAATGGTTCAAAACCTGGCATCAATACTGTAGAATAGTCCAAAACCACTCCTGATAGCTACCAACACACAACAGAACCAGTCTCGAAATTACCAGCCTGCTTATCTTGGACAATTAAGCAATAAGTTACAGCGTACATGTGTGGTCCTTCCTCCATTCTGGGTGCTTTTTATATTTAGCTTTATTTCTGGATAGGAAAATATCAGATTAAATTCAATCAACTGTTTTTTTTTCCCCCTCATATCAATTTAAGGGAAATAGGTTAGATTAAAAGTCAGTAATATGTCCCTTATAATGTTTGATACAATATGTTTGATATATATAAGTCTGACATAAAATAAGGCCTATGTTCAAAACAAACAAGTCTACCATTGGCCCACGGCGGTCTAGTACAGCTGCCTGCCGGAAAGGGGCAGCTGCTAGTATGACCTACAGAACCCAAAGATAAACCAGCAAGCTGCCACCTCCCTCTGCACTTTGAGCTTTGATTATATCATCACTAAGCAAATTAGCCCTCCCTGGATAAGGGAACAGCCTGTGTAGATATGTCCAAACAGCCTGTTTAATGTGTTATTGTAGCGGTACGACTCTGCGGTAAAATACCATGGGACTTTAATTACAGCGGCCCGGCCCTGCTTCCCCAAGATACCAGTATTCTGTGAATGGAAAAGAAGCCATTTGGCGATGGCTGCTGACTTTGCCTCTCTGTCTTCTGTCGGAGGAGCTCGTACAGCAGGCCATGCAAGGCGTGTGTTTATTGTGCAAACAAGAACTATGAGGCCTATGTTAAGTAATAACCCATGACGTCAAGGACCTTGGGCACTGAAGTATGTGTTTCAGCCCTTTGCTGGGTCGAGAGTCAATCCAGCAGCAATGTTAGGTGTTTAATGTTTCGCTGCCTGCTTAAAATACCTGATATAAAAGCTTTATTATCTATTGTGATCTTTTTAGCACACAGAATGCCCTGTGGTAGACTACAGAGTGGGAAAATACCTGAAAGGCAGCTTTCTGCTAAATGCAAGAGCAGCAATATCACACATCATTAGGCATTGTCGACACATTACTGCTCCCCACATCTCAGCAATCAGTGATGTGGGATTTAATTCTGCCACACCTGCCAGTGATGTCATGACCCTGACACTGCAGTGAAAGCATATAACGGCCTGCAGTCCCCCCCCCCCCGTGACACCCACAGACCACACGTAGCAATACACTGGATTCTAGACGAAATGGCTAAAATATTAAATTGTAATTTAAGAATCAGTAAAAATACATCTGTCTTTTAGTATTTTATTTTATAACCCCTGAAAGAAAACAAAATATGGATTAGATGCACATTACATATTATACATAAAAAAAAATGTATATCATTGTATGGAAATGATCACATTACACAGTAATATAACATATTTTCTTAACACTCCACTGTCACCGTTATCGTTTTAACTACCAGGTGCACATGTGATTATATGAATAAAAAATAAGGATTAACTATAAACACAAAAATATGTCATTTTTTTAAATATTATGGAATAGCAAGGAGAAATATATGATTAACTAAAGCTTTCAGCTCCAGTACCACCCTCCAACTCAGCCCTTACTTATATCAGAAGCAAGCAGACATCTGATTAAAAGCCAATATATCTTAATAGAGTAATATTAGGATTCATTTCAAATGATCTGATAAGAACTATAAAACTTCTGATATTACAGAAAATGGAGCTAACTCAAATATTTAAAAAAAGAAAAAAAAATCGTATTGTCAGAATGGTACTATTTAATATAATTTTAGAGTTTTAATACCTTATAACTCTAGACAGTATGTGCATTTATTATTTAATATTTACTAGTAGCTAGGGGACACTGACAAACATAAACAATCTGTGACTGCTTTCTCTGTCTTAAATATTAATATGAACAGTTTTCACTGGACTGAATAAAGTAAATATTTGGCCCTTTAAATTCGAATAGGAGCATGTGCAGTGCAGTCAGTGCGTGTATCCCATTCACTCACAGCATGACGTATTATATGGCATCAGCAGCTTAATTAGGGGTACTTAGCCAATCACTATCCTCCTATTTTTATCGGCGTATGTACACGATGACAGAGCACAACCCTACAGCAATTTTGAACTGTATAACTCCGCATCAAAGGACTGTCCGAGTCTTAAATTAAGATGGAATTCTGGAGATAATTTGCAAGTTACTCGGTTTCGTATTACTTCTCTCTCAGGTTTTTGAAAATGACCATAGTTTTTAGATGATGATATTGTTATTATTATTCACTTAAAATGTATTATATTTTAGTAGTGGAGTTATTTTCTATAATTTAAACGGTCAGTTTAAATGCAATTGTCTGAACTATTTATCGTTTCTGTAGTTTAATACTGCAGATGTTAGACTATTTCGAAAGTTAACAAAAATATTTAATTCAACCAACTTTCAACGCATTCGTCTTTGATTCCTTCAGATAGTCCATGTAATGTGGCAGAACCAATCAGACTTCAATGCGTTGACCGATTAATAATGTAAAAAAAACTGTCTAGCCTTTTCTTTTGATTGACTGTGTGGTTGACCAATAGAAAATGAAGAATGCAAAGAAACAGACCAATACCTACCTCTTTAGGCGTTGCTTTCTGTGTTTTGACCTCTGAGAACCGCATCACCGCCTACTTTGTGCCTGTGGCGGAGTAAAGCTATAAATTGCGGCGAAATGACAGCTGGTCCGACAGAGTTGTAAAAACTCCCTGGCAGTAGGGAGTTGGTTAGCATACAGAGAAAAGCAAAATACCTAAAAATAGAAACTGCATAAAACCATAATCTGCGCAGACTGGAATACTTTTTTTTAAATTGTGACAATAAATGATATATGAAGAAATTATTTGGCTAGCTATATCCTACATACGACACTTTTTGCACTAGCTAACAAACGTTACTTCAACAATCTGCTGTGAATTTTGTATTTTTACCTTAAAGTAAGTATCCTTTCTATTCAACGGTTTAGTGTTAAATGCGTATATTTAAGATGTACGTGTCATGCTGTTTATGTGCTGCCTGTGACCTTTAATTTCTATATGATTTGGCTGTAAGGGTAAACTCGGCTGCTCTGGCCGCTTTTTAGCCACCGTCCAGCCGGACAGAACCCTTTTTATGGACGCGTTTTGTCCGCTTTGATGTTCGCAATTTTGCATATGGTTACATTAGGCGGATGTTCTCGTCGCCTCACAGGTTAGCTGAGCTGTTAATGATTGCCTCTGCTCGCTCCGGAGATGCACATTTCAATTCCCTAAAATATATGTATCGGTAAGAAACTAAGAAGGATGAAACGCACCGCCGCCGTGATCCGGTGACCGGTATGTCGACCAGCCCGACTAGCTGTATCCTCCGTCGGCTTGGCGAGGTGTCCTGTAGCCACTAGCCCCGTTTGTTTATCGTGTTGCGTAACGGGGATGCGGACGCTTTGACTCAGTGTCCAGTGAGCCTTTTTAAACTATCCGAGCGGCTTGCATAACGTCGCCGAGCCGCCTTTCCATTATTTTTTCGTCTCACGAACCAAAGGTCAGAGCTAAATCCAAAATAAAGGTCACAGCTCGCTCGTATTTAACATGCTCGCTGCATACGCCAAGGCTACACCCGTTTTCCCCCTCACCGCACGACTAACGCGTTATGACCTTAATAAAAGTGGCTGCTTGTGTACAAGGCGATCAAGGTTAATTTGCTTATGATCGGCATACAGCCCGGATGGCTTGTCGAGTAGCTAGCAGCTCCGTCACTGGCAATCCGTAAGTCAGTCAGAAATGCCTGCCCCCGACTGCGAGTTTGTGATGGGAAATTTAATGAGGACCATATTATGTAACTAGTTCAGCTGCCGCCTTTCGCCTTTTCTGACAACTGGCTGCAGCTAACTCGCTATCGTCCGCAATATTTTGTATTTTTTGTTCCTTCTTAAAATCTGCGATACTCCTGCAGTTAAATGCACGTCTCTTTTTGAAGCATCTAAGCTCGAAGCCTCCCGTTTACCGTCTACAGATGACTGGATGATGATAAAATATAATGTGTGTACATGTAATATCGGTGGCTGCGATGTGCGCTAACACCATACGGAAAGCACAGGAGGGGGGCCGGTGGGTGGGTGGGTAGATAGGGATTAGAGTTGGGAAGGGATATCATCTCCCTTTTAGTTGTGTGCCCACATCCTACGTTTAAAGGTCATTTACCGCAGCGGACTGGAGTTAAGCCAGATTGTATTTTCTCTCGGTGTCAATTTGGCCTTTTACTCGTTTCATATCGCATTTACCTATGGATGCATTTTTAATATATACATGTTTCGTTTATGTGTGTGTGTGTGTGTGTATGTATATGTATATATATATGTATATGTATATATGTATGTATATGTATATATATATGTATGTATGTATGGAAGTTATAAATTTATTTATACAACCAAATAAGATGAGAAATGTATACTTTCTGATCTCAAGTTGAAACTTATTTTCATGGGGAAGTATTGTCAGTTGTCAGCCTCTGTAGGTTATAAGTACGATCAAAGGTGTAGGAGAGAGCTTGATATTTGGGGCCACAACATAATTTCAATGCGGATTTTTTTTGTTGGGGTTGGACAAATGAAAACTATATGGGGGGGGGTACATGACCAGATGCGTAGGAATTGGGGGGGGGACTTGTCCCTGTCAATATTTATTTAATTTGGCTAAATTCACCCCTCCAATAAACAGACCATTATATTATATTAAGTTGTGTGATCCCCCGATCGCAGACTCTCTCCTACACCGTTGTACATGACTCACCTGGATTCCACGTCCTTAGTACGACTGTCTATTGTATATACTGACAACATGGATTAAATCAATGTGTGACCCTCCTTTTAGCCTTTGAACTGTGCCTGAAAGTAATGTATGTTTGTATTTTTCCTCTTTAAAGGAATAAGAACAGTTGCTTGTGGAGGAAGAGAATTCCTTTTCGGCCAGCTGCTGTTTTCGTATCGTCTTTTTCTCTGCCTGGTGCAAACTGAACACTGCTGCCTTGGAGGTTTTTGCAACACTCAAAAGAGGCTCAAGACAACACTCGCAGCCGTGCAGCAGCTATGCAGCTTGAAATCCAAGTAGCTCTCAACTTTATTATTTCTTATTTGTACAACAAGCTCCCCCGGCGACGTGTGAATATCTTTGGTGAGGAGCTCGAGCGGCAGCTGAAGAAGAAGTACGAGGGACACTGGTACCCGGACAAGCCGTACAAAGGCTCTGGATTTAGATGCATACACGTTGGAGAGAAAGTGGACCCAGTTGTGGAACAAGCAGCCAAAGAGAGTGGGTTGGACATCGAAGATGTCCGCAACAACTTGCCTCAGGATCTAAGCGTGTGGATTGATCCTTTCGAGGTATCTTACCAGATTGGTGAAAAGGGACCTGTTAAGGTGCTCTATGTGGATGATAATAATGAGAATGGATCCGAATTGGACAAGGAGATCAAAAACAGCTTTAATCCTGAGGCTCAGGTGTTCATGCCAATCAGTGACCCAGTGGGGGCTTCTCCTGAGTCCAGCTCGCCGTCGCCTCCCTTTGGCCAGTCTGCCGCCGTGAGCCCTTCATTCATGCCGCGCTCCACTCAGCCTCTGACCTTCACCACTGCCACTTTTGCTGCCACCAAGTTCGGCTCGACCAAAATGAAGAATAGCGGCCGCAACGGCGGCAAGGTCGCGCGCACATCGCCCACTAACATAGGCCTGAGCGTGAACAACCTCCTGAAGCAGAAAGCCATCTCCACATCAATGCATTCTCTGTACGGCCTCGGCCTTGGCGGCCAGCAGCAGAAGCCTTCGGCCCTGTCCCCTAATGCAAAGGAGTTTGTGTTTCCAAACATCCCCGGGCAGGGCAACAGCAGTGCAATGTTTCCAGGTGACAACTCCCTCAGTCTCAGCCCCCTCCAGTACAACAATGCCTTCGACGTGTTTGCGGCCTATGGTGGTCTCAACGAGAAGTCCCTCATGGATGGCTTAAACTTTAGCCTGAGCAACATGCAGTATTCTAACCAGCAATTTCAGCCAGTAATGGCAAACTAATATGTGACGATGCATATGTAAACAGCAATGATGGGGTGGATTAATAATACATAATAATAAATTAATATATAAAAAGAAACATCAGATTAGCTCCCATATAGTTATTGAAGTCAAAGCGCATGCACCCAAGGGGTCTCCCTTTATTATCATTTTTTCCCCCTTTAGTTTTCCCCAAAAACTTGTCATACAAGCTTGGTTACATAAATTCAACATACATCGTTCTCCTTTCCTTTTTGCCAACCAAGCACAATTTTTTTACTTTAAAGAAAAACAAATCTATATATATAAATATGTATACTCTCAAAGCGTGGGGAAACTCAAGTTATGGCCTCTTACAGTATTTAAGTTGGTAAGACCTAGCTATTTTTTTTTTTTTTTAATTGGCATTAATAAATGGGGTTACTTTGTCTTTTTTCTAATTGTATAATTTAATTTAGTACAGAGTTTGTAAAATATCAGAGTATATATTGTTTCTACGACATGGTATTGCATTTATATCTTTTTACTACTCCAGTGATCTGTGATGGCTGCAGCAGCTTTACGTTATTTCTTTTTTTAACGGAAATTGTAAAACGAATAAATCCATCTAAAAACAACTATTCTAAAGATTGTGTACAGAATATTCCTGTTGTGGTGGAATTACAGTGTAGGAATACTTGCTTTTTTTTGAAAGAGTTGTATTTTCTGTTAAGAGTTTAAAGATTTTTGCTATATTATGGACAAAATGTAATCGTATATTAATTTTGTACCTACATTGTGCAATACTTGATGAAAAAAAACTGTATAACAAAGTATTTTGAGTCAGCGTCTTACATGTCAGGAGGGACTGAAATAGTTTATATTGTTAAGTTTGTATTAAAATGCTACAAAAATGATATGCTTGTCTTTATTTTTTTTAATTTCATATTTGCATCCTGGCCTTTTTAATAAAATTCACTATAGTTCAAACTGATTTCTGCTCTTCATATTTGAACACCTTCTTAGATGTCAAAATGTCACTTGTCGCTTTATGATGCTGTGGTGTGACACGTGGTCTTGCAGCTGTGGGTATTGTGAGCTGTGGAATGTTCAAGAAAAATGACAATGCAGCGGGTTTGACATTCATGTGAATGACTGAATGAAAAGGCCTTTAGATCCCAGGAACACTAGACCTAGATCAGCCCAGCAGAAAGACGTCACATACTGTATATATTGGCACTTTTAGTGCTGATTTCAGTCGGAGCAGAGGCATGATACTTTCTTTACAGGTTTAGGCTTTTGTTTGCGTTAGAGACTTTCCTCATTTTGAGAATCAAGTTGATCGTCTAGGTTTCCATCTGTATTTAACTATCTGTCAAATTGCTGCCGTAGCTTTACACTCGAAAGGATTTATTTGCTTGTTACTTCTTCCTGATGTTTTGCATAAGGGTACAGACTGAAGAATATCCCCGAGAATGAACCGTTGTCATTTTCCATCCTTTTTATACTATATCAGGAAGTATGGTACAGTTTCAAAAGTCTTAGCACTTTTAGTATGTAAACAGGCCCAGTTTGGTAGCTGTTTGTTCTTATTTTTTCCAGTTATGCTTCAGTGGTACGAATGAGGAAGATAGGGCTGCTGTCTGAAATGGTAGCACACTTTGGTTTTTTTGATACTTGAGAAGGATTGACCCTAGCTCTATACTAGCCAGAATTTTAATAATGGAAGCTCTTGACTGGTTCTCAGTTGTGCCAAAGTGGAGCGCCTGGAACATAGATGTAAAGCATGTTCTCTTGCTTAATAGAGATAAACACATGACATCATTAGTCTATATCCGAGTGATACAGTGTTTGAGCTGTAGAGGCTGTGTCATAGCAAATATCGATCACCTATATGCGAGATTGTTGCCTTGGGTGAATCAGGGCTTGTGGATCACGTGGGGGTACACTTCATAATGGAATCCCTGAAGTAAAAAAAAAAAACATTCCTGCTACGAGAATTGTGCAGGCTGCCAGTATTGAGCATTTGGCTGCGTGACTGAGTCAGGCCACGCCTGTTACTTTGGTGCCATGTGACTCGATCACTTCTCAGTAGCGCCTGTCTGTTGAGATTCCTCTGGGTGTCTGAGGGATAGGCTGGTGTAGCACAGCTGTGCTAATGAAGCACATGTAAATCTACTTCCAAGGCAGTAATCAGATTGGTGACACAGATCTTTAGCTCAGTAAGCTAAATGTGCTGTTCGCTGGGGGAGCTGTGGCTGTGGTTGTTAAATCTTTCATTCCCATAGTACCAAGATTACAGTATCGATGGCTGATTTCTTTGTGATTTGCCAAAGATGAAAATGAGCAGATGACCCAGATCGCACAGCTTGTCGTTTTTGGGTTCCAGTAGCTTAGGTGGCTGTTTCAGTGCATTCTTAAGGATCTTTAATGTCTATACCACTGGCTAAATGCCTTTATAAATGTTTTATTCATTTGTCTGTATTGAACAGCTGTACAATTAATTTCTGACGTTCGTATTGCACCTGAGCCTGGAGGTTTATAAGCTGAATGTTATGTCCCTTTTAAATATTGCATTTCACAACGTTCCTGGCTATAACTCATCAGGTGGTTAACAGGCTCTGTTTGAGATTGCTCACATGCAGAGAAAGGTGGGTTCCTCCTTGATATGCATACCATCTCCTTTCACAGCAATGTGGCATGCACACAGCCCAGCAGAGGAATCTGCGCTTCTCAGAGATGCTTGTGTAAGTCTTGCTAAGCAGTTGCCCATGGTATGGTATGTTGGCTAACAAAGTCAGGGATGTAGGTGTGAGTCTTGTGAAGTTCTTTGGAAGAGAAGCTAGAAGGCTGCAGGGGTGTCACTGGGGTTATGACGTTGAGATGAATTTGGTTTCTGTGGGATTGGCACAGATTTTTGAATAAAAAAAAATACCCTGAGTACCATTTCCTCACATTTCAGGCCTAAGTAAGTGTAACCAATCTACAGGAAGTGCATGCTGGATTTTAAGTACAACTACCGGATTTTGTGGCTGGTAAGTTCTGGAAAAACAACTACTGTAAATGATTAGGGCAAGGTTGATGAAGAAACAAAAGCCATTTTTCACTTGCTTTTGGCCTCATAAGGCAGAATCCGTCATATATTCACCTACCGTATATCTAAAAGTGTGATGTGCCCGCAAGTGAACCATGTCTGAAAACCTATTGAGTTTCACAACCTTATATTTCTCTATGCTTTTAGACTTTATCAGGATAGTAGGGATGAAAGACATGTGTTCCTAATTTATAATTTTTTAAAGTTATCGCACAGCCTGTGTTGCTGTTACTGAATGCATGGAAGAGCATAGTTCTTTACTTATAGGATTGTTTGAGAATTGAAAGTAAACAATGGTTTATTGAAAATGTAAAAAAAACGTCCACAATGATATTAAAAATAAAACCCAAGGTTGAAGCCCATGAAAAGGTTTTAATGAATTCCTCCTGTATTTTCCATGGATAAAATATAACTCTGGTCAGCTCCACCTTTAATGTGTTGCCAAGTAATTTCACTGCATAGTCCAAGGATCACCTTTGTTAGCCAAAGCCGACACTTACTCAGTCTTGTTCATTCGACATGAAAGTATTTCCAGAATACTTGCTAATAAGTAAAAATTTATTTTTGCCAGTCTGAAGGCTTTAATGATGTTAAATAAATCACTGGGGATAGAAACACCTGAATACCAGCAGTATCCCTTACTACTTCAACAGTACTCCAGCAGTATCCCTTACTACCAACAGTATTCCAGCAGTATTCTTTACTACCCCAACAGTATTCCAGTAGTTTTCCTTACTACTCCAACAATACTGTTATGTTACGTAAGTACCAGTTATAACAGCTTCCTCCATTACCCAAATTCTTCAGGGGTCTAGTCACAAGAAAAATGGAACAGAGTCAGGTGTCCTTCTGAGCATGTGAATAAAAGGATTTCCATGTCATTAAGGGGACATTTTCAAAATGGCTCCGGGAGGAACTTGAAAATCATGCAGCGTTGCTGATTACACCCAAATTCCAGCAGATGATACCTGAGAATCTTGGATGGCCAAACAATAAGCGAGACGATACGTGAATGAAATGCAGGGCCCCAAAGGAATTTCGGTTATGTGGTGATACGCAGTACGCTTAGCTTTTACCCAGACGCCATGAACACGTTCTTTGTGAATGTAGTTTCCCCATCACTTCTTCAAGGACTGTGATTTCTGAGTTGTCCATTGGTCTGGAGTATATTCATAAAATTAGATACACATTCACTCACCCCCATTTTTGGTGTTACGTGCTAAGAAGAAACCAAAACAATGATCATACTGTACAACAAAAAAACTGTGAGAATATTTATTCTTTAGTCTAATAATTTCTATTGTTTTATGTTTTATATTGTTTGCTATGCATATCACTCCCAGTGGGCTTTATATTATAGCTAATCCAACCCATGAAAGCCCTATTTGCTGCTGATCAAATGAAAAGCACAAAATACCACATAATATTGCTGCTTTTAGAGTGCTGTTTATGCTTCAGCTGAAGTCATCACTGTACCGTACTGTTATGGTGACTGAAGCCACAAGCCTTAACCTTGTTGTGACTTTATAGTTTGTCACACAGAAGGGTCAAGTCAAGCCATGGCAATTGACTGTGCACCCTTTGCCTCATTTGCCAGTGATTTTTGGGAGTCCAGAGAGGCTTGCACATTATATCAAATCCAGTTCATATGAAAAGAAATGTGAAAGGACACATCGGTGTAAAGGTTATTTCAGTCAATGTTAAAGTCACAGTTCTCAGGGTAAATTTCCACGTACGTCGGCTGGCTCATGGCAGATCAGTGATATTGATGGACTTCATTTTCAGCTGTAGAGGCTCTCTGACCAACAGCTCCGGTAAAAAAGGAGTCCTTTTCTTCTTTCTCCTCCCCCAAAGTTTCTGAAGTGTTTGATCTTCCTAGGCTGTGTAATTTAATCGCAGTTGATTCCCCATAGCTTTCAGCCTCAAAGCGCTGGTATTACACTAGATGGCTACAACATAATTTCTCCTATCATCTTTCTCCTGCTGCTTTTGAAAGATAACAGTAGCTTCTACTGACCAATGAAACTTTACTGCAGCCTCTTCCCAACTGTCATGCTCACAGCGAAGCGAGGATTATAGCCTATGATTTAGCAATTTACTATTGCAGAACTGCAGGTAGGGACAGGTGCAATTACTGGTCCACACAACTGACGTTGCGTTATTTACTTTCAGAAGCAACAATATAATTAGCTTTCCATGTCATGGTGAAAATGAGTTGTACAGGTTTTGTAAGGTCAATCATGAATTTCTATTTTGACTAGCAAAACAAGCAGTCGCCCCAGGAGGAACATTCATCTTCTTTATGAAACACTGCACATCTGATGCCTGTATTGTGCTGATACAAATTGCAGACAAGTATGCATCCCTAACAGCAACTGTATTTGATTTTGCTCAGCATTTAATGAATAAGTCAGACTATTGTTTTTATGACCATCTTTATCACTGGTATTGTTCTGTTCCAGCATATGATAATGGAGAGTGGGTATGGACCTGAAAGTTCTCCCAGACTTCCTGAAATCTTCTGCTCATGTGAGTGTAAGTATTGAAATGAAATAGTCAAACGGAGTGAAATACAATGTAGTCAATGGAATATTTCAATGAATGCTGTATTTACAGTGAAGCGTATAATCGTACATATGGAAATCTGTGTGAAATCTCTACAAATTTAGGCGTAGTGCTCAATCATGAGATAAACAATACCGGGAAGTTTTATTTTCATTCATCAGAAGAGTAGATGTATTGCTTATTACTTAGTTATTTCTTAAGGACCTGTTGAGTCACAGTTAATGATAATGGTTACTGAGAAAGGCTATCCACTTGCAGGTCCTGTTTCCCCTGGTCCGGTTCACCATAGTGGGATTGTTGTGTTATCTGAACACTGGTGTTGCCCTCCTCAGGCAAGTAGGAAAACACCCTGTGACTCACGGCAGGGGAATTTCTGTCTAATTATGGACAATGGAATTCCAGTCAGCTGCTCCGCGAGACTCAGCCGAGCGACCGTCATCTATCACCGCCTGTTTTTTTTTTTAAAACAGTTTTGTTCCTGAGTTTAGCAAATGGACCATGTAAGGGCTATGTTTTCATCTGAAATTTTATTGTAGGAGAAGCAGAAGCGTGTTGCTTCTGAGGGTTCTTATGCTATAATAATTCTCTGCTTTAACTCCTTAGTTTTCCTTAAAAACTATAATGAGAATCACAAATTGTATTAAATGTCTTTCCTTTTTATTATTAGCAGTGCTAAAAAAAATGCTAATAACATGTGTGAGATCACACTCTGAAAAGCTAGGAGAGGTACAAAGATGTCACCACAACAGAGCAACAGGTGCTCTTCCCAACGCTCTTCAGCTTTTCTTCTGCAGTGGAAATGTGCATGATCATAGTGGATAGTGGATTGCTGTAATCACTGTCCAGTCCTCCAGTACACCAGTTTAGCACTTTGCTCAGTTCCAGTCCAAAAACTTTACCAAATGACACAGAACTTGCTTGTCATGTTGATCTCTTGAGACACACTATTTTTAAGCACATGCATGATTTTATCTGTACTGAATGACAATTCTTCCCTGTGTCAAAGGTCTGAAGGCCGTTGTTGAGAAATCTGAGAACTGATATTTCATTCGTAGGAAGGAAATAAATAAAAACAACAAAACTACTCCAGACCAATTACTTTATTGCTACAGTACATATTTAAATTCGGAATTTGGAAAGTTACAGTTTATGTATCTATTTGAGAAGTGATAAATCATAGATAATAAATGAGACAGAAATTCATTACATGACACTGCATTCTTCCTGTATTGTTTTGTGTTGAACTGATTTTATCTTCGTTACCATGCCATGAGCTGTTGTGATTGTGTTTGTATAATTGCGTTTCATGATCTCTTTATTTCTGTTGTTTGATCAGTAGCAACTTACAGAAACCCGCAGATAAAAACTATGCTATTGACAGAGCTGAAGAACCACACTTGCTGATATATCGGATTTGTTTTTGGTGTTGCAACAAAATAGCAGTTTCCCTGGTGACAATCAATGGCACAGTTGTGTTATATATACATATACACAGGGCCAAATCTACCTTTTTAGGGGTCCTAGACAAAGCTTTATTTGGGAGGCCCCCCTACCAAGAAAACTGATCATTATTTCACGTCCTCTGCAATGTCGGTAATTTGGGGGCCGTAAGCTACTGCCTAGTTGCCTGTGCCTAGACCGAGCCCCGTACACACATTTGATGTGCGTGGCATTAAATTCTAGAGCTTTCTCAAGAAGTCTGCCAAAATTATTCTGTATGAAGGTATCAGGACACCTTGCCCTGGTTTTCCTAACACTGCAATTAACCATTATCAGCGCGACAGAGCCACAGAACCTTATTTTAGTTTTAGCAATAAGGACTAAAGCATAAATTTTAAATAGTCATGAGCAAAGATGCCTGATGAAATGATATAACATTCTGGGTGGGGTGGGGTGGGGGGTTTGGGGAGGATAAAATAAATGCAAACTGTGATTGTTTTCATTGGAAGAGGAAACATACATTGCAATTTTGCTGAAATCTAAAGAGCCACAGTAGGATTAGAGATCGAAGTGTTCCCGGTTTTCCAAAAACAGCTGAACGTCTGTTTTGCCCAGCTTAAAATTCTGGTTTATAATGTTATTCATTTGTATTCTGTCTTGCATTCTGAGAATATTGATCTAAGCTAGACCCGTGAAAGTAAAATCTCCTTACGGTTGCACTGGTGTGTAGAATTTGTAGACTACATGCAAACTTTCTCACAAGATACAAAGATAGGCCTTGTTTACTCTAAGGGTTTAACCATCGCTCATTTGTCACAGAGTGACATTTAACATTTTGTTATTTTAATGGCCTATCCCAATTCCTTACTAAGCTTTCCGTATAATTAAATGCAACCTTCTTACAAATATGCATCATAAGACCAATATTCTTCTGTGTAGCAAAAAAAATGCTGTGTGGAGAACATCCAGTATTCTGAATGTGTCACAGTCAAAATTAATAGAACCTGTGTTATAGAAAAGAACAGGGCAAAAAATGACCATGTAGTGGCTAAGATCTTGGGCTTATGACCAGGTGATTAGTAACATGGATTGTGAGAGAGGCACAGCGTTACCTTTCACCTAAATCACTCAGGTATTTATCAGTTTTATAACTGGTACAGAGTGACAATTATGATGCTTAGATAATAAACCAAAAAAAGGAATTGTCATGCCTTGCTTCGACCCCCCTTGCTCTCTCTCTCTCTCCCCAGTTACTTATTTGTCTTACCTCTCGTTTCAGCCCTAATTTGACTCACTCCAGCTGCCTCTCGTCTGCTTCCTCTTTACTGATGTATAAAGTGCCTCCCAGTCATGAGCTCCCCAGTCTGGTCATTAAAGTTGCCCTAGTGTGTGCTTGTGTATGCTCTAGTGCCGCCCTTCTTGGTAGTAATGCCTTTTGTTTGACCTCATGTGGTCTGCTTTTATTTGCCCTATCGTTTTTTAATTAACCCTTGTTCGTTTGTCCTCACGCCTGCTCCTGCATCCATCGTTTCCGTAACGTGACAGGAATTAGTTGATAATTGCCGTTTTATTACTATCGTATAATTTAAAGATCTCCACAACCCTGTACTGGACCAAACAGTTGGAAGATATATGGGTGGGTGAATGGTTGGCTGGATGGATGGATGGGTGAATGGATGGTGGAAGGAGAGATGGATGAATGATTTAAAGTGGTCAGTGGTTGAGAGTTTGCATTTGACTAATGAAAACATTGTAGAGCATTTAACAAATTAGTTCAGATTATGTTCTAAGAGGGATCTGTTTATGGGTTTTGTTTCTTAAGATGTGTTAAGTGACAATATTGTCACTGGTACTGAGACAGATGGGACATTTGCATCTCTTCCTTTGGTCACATTTAGTCTCTCCAAAGATATTATTCTATCAAGGTCAACATATCCATTAGATTAAATACGTCCACAGGCCAGGGAATTCCGAGGCGCTTAAGCAGGGTCATGTGACACAGCCTGGCATGTTATTGGTGTTCACTCTCTATTTCCAATGTTACCACAACCAAGGCTCATCGAGCATAAAACTGCCCACATGCTGCCTGCACGCAGAGTGGCTGCAGACAGAGTTAGCAGTCAGGGCCGTTGCAGGCACGAGCCGCGGACGACCTGCAGGTTTCTCACACTCTGATTGGCCCTTGTGTCGGGGGAGGATAACCAGCTTTCGGGATTTATACTGGCTCACTCCCACAGTTACGCACCTGCCACTCCGCTGCATATGAAGGGTGTTTGAAGCTATCCGATTCCTGTCAACAAATTATAGTAGGCCAGAAACATTTATACGAGTATGATTTGCAGAATTATAATTTGCTGTGTCATTCTTTTATGTCAGTGGTTCTCAATCTGTGAGTCGTGAGATGATTTTCTGTATATGCTAAAAAAATCTTTTTTAGTCAACCCACCCACTTATTGTGTCAAAATGGGTGGCAGGATTTGACATGCATTTCAGGGGCATCCACAGACATATATAATATATATATATATTTATTTATTTATTTTTAGGAGCTGACACTTTGGATATTTGCATCTGAATGTTTCATAACAGAGACAGGAACGATACTTGCCATTCAATACCTAAATATTTGGCCACATTTTTGAACATTTAGTTTTAACAGCACGTCACTAATATTCATGTAATGCAATAGAATGAAGTTAATATTTGCCCCGGAAGTACCGTTAAAAATAAAGTCTCTACCTGGTTCAGTCATTCTGAATTCGTTGACCAGCTGTTGCAGGCACATAGAGATATTCCTACTCATGTGTAAGTTTAGCTGGTGTGTGCAGGTCTGCATATAGAATTTGCATAGTCAGTGTGGATGGTGGTGCTTTCATCTACGATATGCGTCCCATTATGCGGATTGTGTGTGCGCACATGTAGCTATTTGTTATGTCGTCGTGGTTAGTGCCGCATTGATCTACGGCCCTTCACACGGTCTGCATGTGTGCGTGTGACACTGCAGCTGTCAGGAATGTAGCGTCGTTACTTTCAACGGGGGATTACTTCTTCTCCTGAGGGTGCAAGTTGCGACGCTGCCAGCCAATGTGCAGGGCTGCCGCTACGTCAGCAGAGCCGCCCGCCAGCTTTAGCCCTCGGCACGCAAGCAGGGCCATGGAGCAACACCGCCTCCGAGAATAGCTCCATTCCACCGACACCTCCTCCCCCTGGTGCTTTGGGGAAGTGGACATCTCGTTCGTTACGTGATCTGCTGCCGCACGTATCCCTGATGTGCCGCGACACGTGTTCGGTGCACGGTTGCAGTGTCGTGCCAGTTCACGGATGCAAGCTAGGAAGCTCGGCTCCCATGATAAACACTGTGTACGGCACAGAGACAGGGATGGATTCATGCTGCTGTAAACCCCTGTCTCCGCTGCATGACTGAAAATAACACCTAGCCTTAGAACCAGAACTTAAATTTCCAGGGCCTTTAAAAGCTGGGTGAGAGACACCTGAAATTAATCTAAAATTTAGCTGAAGAAACGAACGGTCAAACACTAGCAAGGTTAACACATCAACAACCACCCGACATTACATCCAGCAAAGGAAGAGATGTATATTCTGATGCTCTTTGAGAGTTATGGAAGCTGGTCGACTGTGTGCCTTTTAAGGCATAATTTGCCGGTGGCTCGCGTCACGACCATTTAAAGAACACGGCCGTTAGTATAAACGTCGCTCGTTGCCAAGCGGCTCCTGCGGCAAAACAAATGAACCGTCTCTCATGCAGCTGCGTCTCGCTGTCGAACCCCACAAAGCGGTATGGCAAAAGCAGGCATGTTGTCACCGTCCTCCCCCAGCGCAGGGCGAATCCAGCATGGAGCACCGAATCCTCCAGACTTCATCATCCAGAGAAATCGAACCTAACTGGGGGGAGGTAATTTTGCTGTGGGTGTGTGTGGTGTGCAGTGGTGAAATTGCACGCTGAGGGAATGGCGATGACTGTGTCGAAGGAAATGGACAATAGTGCTCTTCTAGCCAATATTGTGGGGGCATTTTATATGCCCCCCCCCCACACACACACACACCAGACAAACAAACAGGAAACCTATGACTGTGATTACAGGTTTATTCAGAGAAGACCTGAAGCACGAGCGTTTATTGAGAACAGAAAAGTGATGCACAACAGCATGGCAAGAACACGCCAGGCTAATTAACCTCTTAGGGGTGTGCGGTGTGAATTTCCCCTTCTAAAACGCCGTGTGCTTTTTTAACCACTACACCCAAAGAGATCACTTCATAATCCAACATCCACTCCCAAGTACCTGCCATCGTGAAACAAATAACTACAAAAGGCAGCTACTTAACTTTTTTCTTCTTCTTCCCTGCAACAAATAGAAAATGTTTGCAGGTTGTCAGTAACTTAAGTACTACCACTTGAGTGCCAAGTCATGTGTAGCTAGAACAGGAATCTGTCATAATGACAAAGTCAAAAAAGAGGACAGTTCCAAAATGTACAGTAGGCATCAGCCAACAGTGATTTTAATGTCAGGCATCATTAATTGCATGCGCTTATTGCTAAAAGTGTGCATGTCTGTAGATGAAATGATCGCTTTATTCATTTTATTTGGGCATTTGTTTTAGCGGCTGAATGCTGGTAAGCTGGGTATATTTAGCAGTGGCCATTAAGCAGGATGTGCAGTGATCTTGGTTCTTTTTAAATGCTGCTAAGAAAGTCCTGCGGTGACTCAGTGCGTCGCTCCTTTGCCTCTCGCTTCAAGGGTTGTGTGTTTAAGTGCCACCTCTGGCTCTGTGGGTGTGAAGTTTGCTTGTTCCCCCTTTGTCAAAGTTTCCTTCAGGTACAATGCTCTCATACAGCTAAGTGAGTTCATCATAACAGGTCGCTGTGTGCCCTGTGATGCACTGGAATCCCGCGTTTGGTGTCCCCTGCCTCATGCCCTATAATACCTAGGATAAGCTTCAGGCAATCCAGGCCATCACCCTGTACTGGGCAAGTGCTTGGCAGATGGATGGATATTAAAGACTTTTTCTGTGTATGGTATCTTTGAGCAAATTCAACATTTACATCATTGGAACAGACTGATATATTGAATATTGTCATACGTTATCATATAGGATTGGTTATCTGACTCATGTGCCTCAGACCAGTACTGTAGCCTTCTTATTCTTGAATTTTCAGAACTCTCTCTCTGGCTGCCCTACTCTTTTTCCTAGTTCTGGTGACTTGGATAGCCAGTCCAAGATGAAGTAACACTATTAGTATTTCCTCCTGTTCATAGGCCGCTCACGAATTGCAGTCGAGTCGGTCTTCCACTGTCAGCATCCGAAAGCGCCCGCTAACTTGTCTGGTTTCCAAGCAACGTACGACAGAGAGAGCGGGATATCCAAGTGCCCCCATATCGCAAACATCTGCACCAGCTAAGAAGTCGTCAGTGTCAGAAAATAAAGGAATAATTCAAAGAGCATGAAGGAACAGAGGGGAAATTGGGGGCTCCAGGGATATTAACAGGTAACGAGCATGCCCTTGGCAGACCTCTCTTACATTATGGTTTTTCCATCCATACGTTTTATCAGAATTCCATGATGCACAGGAGCCATTCGAAACAGCCTGGATACTCATTCAAAGGCTTCCATAAATCTGCTTTAAAATATGGCAGATAGCATGCAGAATTGGTCCTGAAATGAAGGAAGCAAATATGTAACAAAATTCATCGGGGGGAGGAAAGATAGTTTAATAGATGATTGATGTTCTAGCATCCAAGGAGAATATGGTTGCCTAGTACCTATATAATTGCCCATAGGTGGATAGTTCAGATTCAGAAAGTAAAGACCATGATTTTGTTTCAACCGACCAGTTCTGTACTCTGTGACTATGACTCTTTATATTCAACTAGCTGCTTGAAGTAAAATCTTGGACTGGATTTTTTACTTTCTGGAACTGAACTATCCATCTCTGTAATTGACTTTTATTGTTTTTGTGTCCCTTGCATCAAAGGTGACATTGCTACCCGCACTGAGAGATATGTTCCAGCTCACTCTTTATGGGAGAATTAAATCGAAAGTTTGACACCCTCATTTGACCTAGCAATAGCACTGCATCTATACCTTAACTGTGTCAGTATTACATGCTCGAAAACATGCTGATCTGTTTATAACATTAACACATTTTCCCAAATACCAAAATTTAAAACTAAAAACAACATAACGAATGGCATAGCGAGAAAGTCCAAAACAATTTGTAAGAAAGTATATATTTTTAGTTGTGTTGAATTGCTGAAATAAGCTATTTGTATTAGAGGTTTGAAGGTTGCAGTACTGAACTGGTGGCAGGCAGCAGAGGAGGTCAGGAGCAGAGCCCGGGAGCGAGTGACAGGAGAATGCAGCCTACCTTACTGGTACCTTACTGGTATGGGCCAGCTTAGACTGGAGCAAACATTTTAGGCATGAGTAAGGAGCTGCACAAGTTATTGTTGCTGTTTAAAATATATACAAGATCTTTCTCTTGAAGGTGAAAGTTGGTTTGCTCCTCAGTCTCTGTTTTTGTGTTTAGGCTTTTTTTGTAATGTATTTTTTTAAATGGCAAGAGTTTGTTCAACGGCAAAGGAAAATTTGACATTGGAGGGGGACACAGCTTAATATTTTAAGAAAAAAGGTATTTATTGGGTGGATGAATGAATCCAAATGAAATATTTGGGGGCATGTGTGCCCCCCGCCCCCTCGTTTTCTATAGGTTTGTTCATGTTGACTGGATGTATGTGAATGAGTAGGTGAATGAGCAGTTGGGTGACCTAGTGATGGGGTCAGGTCGGGTTGAGGAGCACGCACTGGTATGATGCATTTCCGCACCCACCACATGACAAAACACCTCAGGGTCCCAGTTGCCCTAGTGGTAGGCATTGGAATAACAGCACTAAAACAGCGGAATTCTCACCTTCACAGGCGCCGTAAATCCATCTGGACCCACATAAATGATCCTATCTGTTACAGCTCCACCTCAGATCTCAGGATCAAATGAGTATAAATCAGAGGCTGTATGTGCTTGTATTAAGGCCCTGCTACTTCTTAGGCCAATCTACAAATACTGAGTCAGCTGAACACATTCCACTCACTGCGAATGAATAAAAACGTCAAATGGATAGATTCCGGAGAATTCTAAAGCTGTTCAGTCAACTGGCCCTGGAGTCTGGCTGGTTTTTCTGGATACGATTTTGGAGGATTTAGGACTGCTGAGCCAAGCTTCAATCAGGCATCCATTTTGCTTTCCAGATCGCAATGTGGATGGATGGTGACATCAAACAAAGCATCACTTGTCTGAAACTAACATAGCAACATGTTGACTTTATGCAACTTGCTGTGTCTGTGAGAAAAGGAATTTTGTCTTTCTTTTTTTTAAATGCCATGATGTATAATGGCAGCTTTCTGTACAGTATCAGCACATTTGCAGCTGTGGGGGGGGGGGGGGGGGGATGGAAAGACTAACAGAATGTGGCTTTGTGGGAAACTGGGCCTCAATTTGCAGCTTGGACAGCAGGAAGACAATGTGGTGAGGATTTGTCAAGAGCCTGTGACAATTCTACAGGAATCTCACAGCCCACTGTCACAGGCACTGATGAAGGGTATTTATCATTTATTTATATGCATTACGTTTCTGTACCATTTCATCCTGGATATCCTGCAGTTTCTCTCTCTCTCTATCTCTCTCTCTCTCTCTCTCTCTCTACCCACCAACTAATTCTGGGATGGTTCTACAATGATACTCCGTACAGTATGTTCCCTGTTGCCATTTTTAGATAGTGGGATAACTGTACCACCAGGGGTGTAATTTGTCTCTCCTCTGCACCCCAGCCGTGCACTAAATAAGACTGGCTCCTACAAGCCCATGAACTCTGTGTATCAAATCAAGGCTCCAATGGGACTTTGCCAGCTCTACAAACTATTTATGGCTCACTGGATCAATCAGCACAGGACTGGAACACACAAATATCCTTCATCGGGCATCTTTTTTAGAAAAAAGTCAAGAGGGACATAGGTATATGCTGCCTGTCACACGGGTATATACTGCCTGTCACACGGGTATATGCTGCCTGTCTGCTGGAAACTTTTGGTGAACCACTCAATTATTCTAGTCATTGTAGAGCTTTCCATGTGGATACTTTTATGTTTGATTGTGTACTTGTTATAGTTTTTGTGCATGTGCATCTTCTTTGTGAATGATGTATGAATTTCAGCATGGATTTTGACTGGAGTCACTGGTTTAGCCTTGACCTGTGAACCTTTCTCACTCATCATAATTATGTGGGTGAAAAGCCTTTACCAAAGGGTTTTTAGACACAGCCAGACAAGAATAGCAAAAATATGTAGAAGTTGAACACAGTAAATGTGATCTAGCTGGAGAGTGGTCTGTAATACTGCTATATTTATTCTACCCTGTTTTGTGGCTGCTGTACAGTATTTATTGTTTGTGTCCCCCCCCCCCGTTTCGCACTGTCCTGGGTTTTGCACTTTTACTACTGTTGTTGCTGTTTGTGTGTTGCAACGCGGCCCTGTGGCACCATCATTTAATGCCACCACGTTCATGTGCACGGGTGGCATGACAATGAAGTCCGCTTGACATGACATTACTTGACCATAGGGGTCTCACTCAGGGCAGACGTTAAATCAGTCATTGTTTAGCCTGTTATGGCGCATGGTGTTTTACATGATTCTGCTGACTCTTAAGCACGGTACAGTCTCTGAAGACTTCCCTACCCGCACCCTCGCCACTCTCTCCTTTCTTGGCCTTTTTATGCACCCGCCTGCTTGAATGGGATATTGTTCCTCCCTCCCACCCTGACCCCACTGGACAACATTATGCATCCAGATCTGTCCACGCTAGATTAGGAGGTCCAGCTCTGCTAGCATTCGTCACACTAACAGTGGCGAAAACACAGACTTTAGCATAACATCGACCCTGCTGATACAGGCCTCCCTTTATGTGGCCTGTAATCTGAGCTTTTAGGGCCCGGCCTGTCCTTCTCTTTCCTGAATGGGATGCCGCTGGGCTCGCTCTCTTTCCGGAGCTTTCTCTTTGCTTACCTCGGCACTGTGATTATAGCACGTCTGCAGTGGCACAAGCTCATTTGTGCTGAGGGGACACTAGTCCTGGATCAGTTTACAAAAAAATCTCTCCGTCTGGCCTGCACAAGGCCAACAAAAATAAGAATTAATTTAAGGTCTCTTTTCCCTATTATCCCGGTGCGATTCCCGTTTCGGTGGATTAGACCCCCTGCCTCAGCTAACGTGACAGTTTAAAGTTCCCCAATTCCGATCCTGGGGGGTGGGGGTAGGGGTGGCAGAATCCAACACAGTCTGCAGATTTCCCTGCTCAGCACCTTAATCAGCTAATTACCAGGTTTAATAGGTATGTCTGAGCAATGAAATCTGCAAACTGTGTTGCAAACTGGCCCCCCAGGACCAGAACTGGGGAACCCTGGCTTAAAGCAATAAAAACAAATAATGTAAATTGCTTTGCATTTTAGCTGCTGTCATGGGCATTAGTTTTCAGTGGCTGCATACAGTATGTCTTAGAGAGTGCAATGTTCTGATGTATAGAGATCGTCAAATGGATCAACCACTCTCATATCTCACCACTGCTCTGGGATTTTTCAGGCTTCTCAAGTATAATTTTCTCGAAAAGCCAAATTTGTGCTACCCCTTTACATTGAAATAAAGCAATTTCTTTTGCTTTAAACAAGTTGGAAATGCGCTGCAATTTAAAACTACGCTTTCTGTGAAAGTGTAGCCGAGTAATAACATTCATTCAGGTGAGTCTGTACAGATATATTATATTAAATCTATTCAAATTCATATGCCCTTTAGTTGCACAGCACATATGAGAGTATGTGTATGATTTGAGTTAAAATATAACCAGATTTTTTATGCTTATATGTACACAGTTTGTTGCTTTTTTTAAATGCCTGAGCAGTCTTTGTTACATTGAAAAAGGGGACCATGAAGCATGACATCAGCCCTTTACAGTTGATGTGTTCGCTGGCTGTCCGATCTATGGCCAGCAAATATGTGGAATGTTAAAGCTATGTGAGAACACACTGGGCAGATATACTGGCTGCTTTCGCCCCATCCCAACATCCCAGATGTTTTTCATGAGCTGGTTAATGAACTGAAAATAAAGTGTGTAGTGGTGCCATCGTATGTATGCTTTCTTCCATCCATCCATCCATCCATCCATCTTCTATAACCGCTTAACCCACACAGTGTCATAGGAAGCCCATAGCCTTCATCAGGAAACAAATGTTTAAACAGGATACTTTTTTGATGTTTTGAATTCGCCATCGTAGACCTTCCCATTGTTTGCCCTGGTAAGGGCTGTGGGTCCCTCTGTTTATTCATCACAATAGCCTTAGTCATTTATCATTTACACTTTATTGCTCTTGTTGAGGTTTATTTGAAGCAGCACATTTGGTCAGAGAGGCCATTCGCCGCCGCACCTGAATCCACAGACAAGAGGAAAGCAGAGAAAATGGAGGAAGATGAGCACAATCAGCAGGAGGCCATGCACAGTTTCGCAGATGAAGAACTGGGCTCAGATTCAAACCCTCTCAGGTATCACACCAATAGAACTTTATTTGTGAGCATTTTTAAAGTTTTACTATATCTGTAATTTGCAAACCACATACAAAAAAATACCTCCTATTTTTGTTCATCCATCCAACTTAAGTATTTCTTAAATTTCTTCTGTATCCTGTATTCATCCAAGCTTATTTTCAGTGCACTTTTAGATTTCTCACACATCTCTGAGATCTCCCGACCAGCTCATCACAGCTCTCCGTGCTTCTCCCTGAATGTTTACTGTGTCCCGTTTACTTATCACAGCTCTGTTTAATTGAGCAAATTTACTCTTAAAAATAATAATGCATGCAGCGTCTTTCATGGGCGGCCAACAAGGGGCCAAAATGGAGTAGATTTATGATGAATTACCCATAAAGCACGGCGCCTACGCTGGGGATTCTAGCGATTTCAAATGGTGATAAACAGCTAACAGTACTTCATAATTCTCCAGGACTGAAAAATGATTCCACTGAATAAATTGCAAAAGCTTTTCCCGTTATATTGGTATTTAAATGTGATATAATGTAGATATTACTGCTGTGGTCAGCAGCTTCCTAATTTCTTGAAGTTGGAGGAGGGGGAACTGTGATCTGGTTCTTGGGACTTTGAAATATGCCCTTGGTGAAGGATAAAACCACAAATCTTTGTCAAGACTGACAAAATGCTATGTTCAGAGACCTCTACCCTTCCAGTGGCAAGTCACCAGGGCCACCGTATTATATGGGATTATAATGATATATTTCAAGGTTTACGTTGCAAAAGAGTAGAGCAAATAGCTTTTCCTTGACCAGACACTTAGAGCCCTGCCTTCAGATTGGGGGCTAATTGGGTGATACTACTATAAATAAGGTTTATTTACAGTCACAGAAGCTTTAGCTATTTATATTGCATAGCCATTCTGGATTGTAATAGCCCTAGATAAGTTCCAAGACATCCATATTCTGCATTTTTTGACCAATGATTCTGTTTGACTACATTATGAACAGCAATCATGGGTAATCATGACTTTATTTGTCACCTAAACAGCGTCTCGCTTTTTCAACCTCACTAGGGTGAAGCACGGAGGCTCATGCAGGAGCAGATGCAGAACTTCTCCGGGCTATCCTGGCGCTCCTCCTATTGGTTACTGTGACACCGGCCCGTTTGCCGACAGGAGCGTGTATTGAGGATTCACACAGCTTCTTTCAATGTGTCCAGGTGCGTATAAAAGGACACGGCAAACCAGCGTCACGACTGGGCTGAAAGGACAGAGCCAGCATGAAAGGAGCTGTGAAAACGAGGTATTTACATTGCATACAAATTATTCTGCAACTCTGCAGTCGGCTATATCCAGGTAATCTTACAGGTAACTGAGTAGTTCATTTTCCAGGCTAAAAAAGCCTTTTCGTTTAATTTCATTTACTGTAGTGGACTTGTATTTTTATTGATACTGAATTCTTTACAGGTTCACACAGTAATTACAGAATTGGCAAACTGATTTATCATGATTCATGGGTTCTGGTTGGACCGTAGGTCTCTCTGCATGTTGGCCTCACCGCTGACATGGAAAACCCCAAGGGTCCACCGGGGCTCGAGGAAGGGGAATCCAACGGCAGCCAAATCGCTACTTTTTTTCTTCAGATGCTTCTCTGACTTTAGATTTGGATTCAGTGCGGTGAGCTGTACTGTGAAATGAAATTAAGATCTCTACCCTCCTCTGGTGCAATTTTAAAGATGTAGCATGATGCGGATGAGAGGAAAAATGCCACCTAGATTAGACAGGGATTGGGATCTGCCCTTTTTTCTCAGAGTCCGGAACATTATCAGCAATGTGTCGCTATGGTAATTGAAAAAGGCAGGGAAAAGAAGCATCCATCATCGTCTCTCTAACCTGTTGCTGATATGACAAGAGTTGCTATGAAATGAAAGCTAGGCAATGGAGAAAAATTGATTTACAGCCAGGTCCCATTTGGTTAATTGCTTCAGTCTCCCTTGATTAGAGGTTTGGGTGGTCAATGCAGTGGGTCTGCTCCAACTGAGAAGACTTCTGCTGGCATCTTACCAGCTGAGCGATACGTTTTTGGAGGTTGCTGTATGTTTTTTTTTTTAGCTATTGTGGAGGTGGCTCGCAGTGTCAGCGGGACAGTTCTGTATGTGAGACAGCCGTATGTAAGATGCTGTAATGATGCTGTATATATATTTTGCTCATCTACTGAGCATAAGGCATGAAAAGTGAAAAGTGCAAGCTTCTGGCTGGTCTATACAGCCGGCCTAGAAAATCCACAGTGCTTTGAACACCTCAGTGGTGCCATAGAGCTTGACAGGAGTTTGCAGTTTTTTTTAGAACCTTCTCCTTTGAATATTACTCAAAGGTGTAACAGACTTGATCTGAAAAATGAAACGCTAATAAAGATATAGCTAGCTAAGTTATTCTTGCAATGAAACAAACGATAAAAAGGTGATCGCTGCCATCTTCAAATTAAACCAATAAAGATCTATATGAAAATTACACAGCACACATTGTTCTCACTTCTGTTTTTACAGCAGCAGAATCACACTCCTCCAGCGGAAGAGACGCTTACAGGGCATGTGGCTGGTGTTTATGAGAAGGCAGGGCAGCGGTTTGTTTCAGTCTCACTGGGAATTGGATGTACTGTACTTTTTTCACTTTGTGGTTTATCATTAATTTTGAATTAGAAATTCAGTTAAATATTATGTTATATTTTATTAAAAAACCTGAATGAACTGAAATGAAATAAAAGACTGTAAGTAATCGTCTCCTAGTGAGAGTCCCCTTTTTAAAAGGGGCTGTTCGGGAAAAGGAGGTAAAAGGAGGTAAAAGGAGGTGTTGTTAAATGGGCTCTAGGCCCACAGGGATCCCACTGAGATGCTGAAAGTCTGCTTGCGTGCAGCTTCTTCGTCCTGCGGGCCTTTTGGGGAGGGGCTCCTGCTGCATTCCCCTCCTGCCCTCCTCCTGCAGGCCTATGAGGAGCCAGCTGGAGACCTGGCAGGACGTCAGACGGGGAGCCTCAGGAAACTGGCTTCGCTTCCCCTGCTTGCCATGGAGCTGCCCTTGCTGCGGTGGAGGTCAGAGAGCCCCACCCACCTACGCCCCCCCCCCGGCCGAGAGTGCAGCGGTCCACTTGCGAAAGCAGTAGGGACGATGGGGCAGTAATTGTTTTCTTCTCTGCGTGAGAACAAGAGACCGTCCAAGAGCTGGCTTTGACGCAGGCAGATTAAATATCCATCAAGCAGATCAGAAAGATATAAGCGTCTAAAAAACACTCGGATCTCAATGTACCGGGTAGAAACGTGGTATACGGGCTCACCGGCAGTGTCATGGAGGGACTCGAGCCGGCTCACATCAAAATAGCCAAGGCCTGATTCAGCCGTTGAAGCCCGGGCTGAATAGGCAATTATTATTTCTGCTTATTTCCATTTGAAAAGCGCAAAGGACATCAGCATCCCTTACAGTGGGATAATAAAGTACGATGTTTAGAACGTGGAGGTGGAATAATGAGGAAGGTCTGCTCAGCCGGCAAGGAGCTGAAGGTCTGGGAGAAAACAATTAGGATGGCTGTGGGTAATGTGAGGATGGCTGCGTGTGTACACAGAGTCCGAGAGAGAGAACTCACTCTTTTAATGCATTTCTGCTCAGAAGCCTTTGGGCGCCGGTCTCTGTGAGGCCATCCTCACATTCAGGGGCTTATTTTAATTTTATATTTTTTATGATTCACATGCCTCCTCTGTATGTCTTTTTCCAAGCGGACCGCTCTCGGCTAATTCCCTATCAGCGAGCAACTCTTTATACGGTGAAGCACCTGGCCTTGTTCTAGCCCTGGATGTTACCGTTTCCAAGTTGCGGCAACGCCCGGGGACAGTCACATGACACGGGGATTTGTGATTGGACCGTAGCTTCGTTTGCCATTCCCCTTTTCGGATTTAGATGGCGGTGGCGAAGGACAACAAGAGTCTTTTTGCAAAATACGACACCTTTAATTGGTGTTTCAGCAGGCAGAACAATGCCTAAAGCCTTGCTGACCCCCCCCAGGTATCGGCACGAAGATACGCTCCATGGTTACTGGCAAAACAAAAGCAGAAGACACCAGTGGAAGTGAGAGACAGGTGGATCACGTCAATAGAAACAACACGTCATGTGGTTCACGTCCCAGACGCCTCCCATTCACACTGACACAATGCATAGTATCATCATGCTAATCCTCTGCCTTTCAGTGTCGCATAAAACACAAGACTAATACAATGTTCAAATTCAAGGATTATTAATAAAATCTGAAGGCCAACACTGAGAGATCAGGTTTCTTCTGTCAAGCTGTTCGTATACTGAAGGAGGAGTATTTAACAGTTAACTCCTCTTTTACACACTTTATACAGTCACTAGGCATTCCTCGTTTTACATGTGCACGACATAAAAACACACATTTATATTATCCTCCTGAGACCCGACCTATTCATTTATGTCCATTGTAGTGGACATTGTATTTTTGCATTTAGTTTTTCACTGATGTTAGGAAACATATTTATTCCTGTTGTGCACTAAAGAGGACATGCTGCGAAATTAAAAATAAAAATAAATTCGAAAATTTTTAGTGTAAGATGTCTTATTTCCTCCAAAGACAAATAACCTACAATTGAAGGACACTTTTCCCTTGGGTCTCAGGAGGTTATTGCATCTATATTTTATTGTCTTTTTTATTGTTATTTAAATTGTATTTACTATTTCTTTATCATATTAGGTTTTTTTGAGTGCAATTCCACTACACATGTGTACAGTGTATCGCTCATGCGTGTGACAAATAAAACTTGATAAAGGGCAGAGGCGTGAAAGGTGGTTTTTAGCTTTATATTTTAAACTCTCGAAAATGTAACACAGGTAAGTTTCAAATGCACTGCTTTGTCTGCTTGTGCAGAAAGTGATTCACCTATATACTGTACATATATCAATGTACTGGCATTCCCACACACATTTTATGCACCTGCAGAGAAACTGAACCATGATCCAGATGAACAGAACTGCGTCTTTCCCAAAACATCCCGTCCTCATTATTTCCAAAAACAAAACAAACATTCAGAACACTTGTCATTCTACACTTCATATTTATTTTAGCTAGTTCAATTGTGTGGCAGGATTTGTGTCACACTGCATATGTTTCTCTGAGTATGTTTATTCCATGACTTCATTGTGACATTACATGGAAATGTCTGCTGTCTTGGACAATCTAGCTTGTCCTTTGAACTCCAGCAGACTCCCCCGGTGTTAAAAGCTAATGAAGAGGATGGGCAGGCCGTCATGTCCGCAGGCCTCTGAATACAGGCTGCATCTCGGGTTTCGGTTCGCCGTGTCCTGCCTGTATTATTCATTTCCGTTGGCAGACTACCATTTCTGAGTCTCTCGGAGGAGCAGCTGGGAGCTCTGTGAGCCTGACCTCCGGGTCTCACCTGAATTCGGCGTCCGGCCCTCGTCGTTCTCAATTAGCGGGAAACAATGAGCGGCCTTCAGTTATAGTCCGGTCACCCCAGGGCTGGCAGGAGGCTCACAGGGAGCGGGCTCCGTTACCGCCGACGGGATATCCAGTAACTCGCGAAGCAGCTGTCCACGTTCCCTCCTCAGACTCTTTCTGTCCTTCCCCATATATATATATTTTTTTCACTTAAGAGAGCAGCCACTGTGATACGATACAATACAAAAAGTAACATTGCCAGCAGAGATCTGCACAAGAGCAGGCTTTTAATTTATGTGAATCGTCTGCATAAAATAAAAGCGTACACATTAAAAGATGAACGTTGAAATCAGTGTAAAGCTCGGGGGGAGGGGGCAGGGACGGTTATGAAGCATTTAACTATTCGACTCTGGTACCTGCTGTTGTGCCTGTAGGGAACCAGTGAGTGTGATTATACTCTTGGTAATTTTAATCACTTCTCACATGTCCATAGATGCCCAGCTGTAGCGCTGCGGAATGAACGAAAGTAATTGTGTCGCAACACAGATCAGGCAAGCTGCTTGTCAGGGGCTGTAAAGCTAATAATAAGCCCCAGCCCCTCTGTGATCAAACGAAGAGGAATGTGATTACACGCGCTCTGATTGGCCACTTGCCGTACCCACCCCTTGGCTGAATGGTGCAATTTTGCAGTCCTGACTACAGTAAGCCTTCAGCTCTGTCCACTTACCTTTCTGGACTTTGTAGAGGGAGGTTAATAAGGAACCAAAACCTAGCACAGCGCCACATTGTAAGTAAGAAACGGACACACCAGAGCAGTTTGCACTTCATTTATAAAACATCAGTGTTCTTTTACATCAGCCACCTGCAGTAAAACATGCAAAATATGCATACAGGTACTGTGGAGGTTGAATACAATGTCTACAGAAACCTGTCATTATTTACACAATGCTAAATGGGTTGTTTGAGAACAGAGGAAGACAACTCTTAAAAAGATGATTAGATTAAATACCAGCCTTCATTTTTGCTTATATTACTATGGAGATTATGGTATTATGGAATATTTGACTTCAGAATGATCTGTTTCCTGGAGTCCTGTTTCCTCCCTCAGCTCAGACTCGGTGAGCAGGAAGAAACAGGAGAACCGAAGGTCAGGGATGCCAGACACGTGTGTTTTTCCAGTCGCTCTGCTGCTTCTTCAGAACGGGGAGTTAACCTGTAACTGTGGAGCTGCCGGCAGAAATATCTGACATGTGATGCGGAAAAATCCTGCCCCACAGCGCTGGGAACGAGGCCTATTCCGACCCCGAAATAAGACCACTGATACTGAGGGTCTACAGAATGGCAATCTTGGCAGATGGCAATAAATTTAACAGCCCCATGGAATGACTTTGGACGTTCCATCACTGGCATGTGATGTGAAAGCAAATGGTTTTCTGCAGACACCAGCATGCCGTGTCATCACCGCGGTGATGAGGGTGTTCTAATGAAGCAGTCCGCTAAGCCGGAATCTTCTGTAAACAGCCTGGCCCTAAGGAACCATGGTGTTTTCCAGGCATCCTGGCACTGGTTCATTGTACAATGTGTTCCGTGTTACGCCTGCTGTGGACACCATCCAGGGATGCGAGTGTATGTTTCATTTTCTCGAAGTTCCAGCCTTGATTTTGTCGTCCTGTTGCACGTGTGACAGAAGAACAAAACAAACTTAATTTGGAAAAGTTTCTCTTAAAAACACTATTACTCAGTGATAACACCCTGGGCCCAGTGTTGATGATGGCAATGAATTGTGGCAATTGAAACACTGACTGAATTTTTTGTACTAGAATGTATTAGCGGGATGCAAAAGGGTGGAAAATGAAATGTCACACGCCACCGTTTGACTTGCATCATCTTGTTTCTGATCATCAACACGTAGCTGCTGTGCTCGACAATTTCGCTTAATGCTAACGACCCAAAGAAGTTTGCATCCTGTTGCCGGAGGGCAGCTGCTGTAAATCGGTAGCATTTGGAAACCAAGCGCATGCAGTCCTGCTTCTGTCCCAGTCTTTGTCTCATTTCATTTCTCCTTCCCACAGCATCTATGTGGTAGGTGCTGTAAGCAGATTTTGTTTTGTGGAACTGTCATAAACTTAAGCCTCTAATTAACATAAAATCTGTTTATTAACATAAATCTGAAGCCATGTTCAGCAATTACTGCAAAAATATCTATCCATCCAGTGGCTGAATAATACATAGGCCTTTCAAGGGTACAGGCTAGGGTCCCAGCAGAATCAGGGGCCCCGCCCTATCTCTGGTAAAATGGGAGAGTTGAATATAATCCCCAATTGATTCTCCAGTACAAAATTATTGATGCCGCATTGTTTTTAATTCTCTTTCGTTTCAGTTTCACTTCCAAAAAATAGCTCAGGTGGCCTGCGTGGGGGGGCCTCCAGAGGAGATAATCTGCCGCTGCATCCACCCCCAATCATTCTTCTAACTGCTTATCCAGGTTTGGGTCACAGGCTGGCCTAGACCCTGCAGAAATATATAAGAATAAATGAATAAAAAAAAGAAATGCATCTGTACTGATGATACCTATTGTTAAAATTATCTTTAGACATCTTAAGCTAGATACCAGGGTTGGGGCCATTCTGGAATGCATTCGTCAGTTCCAATCCAAATCAGAGTTGGGATTTAAATCTCCCTGAAAATCAAATTCAATTCCAATTCTGTTCCCCATAGTTTTTTTTTTCCAATCGCAACTCCAGTTCCATTTCCTGATTTGCACTGGAATTAATGAATGCATTCCGGAATGGCCCCAACCCTGCTAGACAATAAATAAAATATTGAATTAGCCCTTAAAAACTCCCAGGATGGTGTTCTTGTGAATAATGTGATTTTTCTGTTACTACCGGTTTCTCAGGTAAATACCTGTCTCCTTTAGGTGCTGCACAAACTAATTGCATGAGGCTGTGTTTGTCCAAGCAGACAGGTTAAACTGAACCTGGCAATAACCCCTAACCCTAATCCCTGGAATGCACTCTACCAATCCGGCTTAATAAGTACAACTTTATTTCCCATACCCTGTTGACATAAACGCTTACTCCTTTCGAGTACAATAAGCAGTCCAGGGATCATCAATGAGCTTCCTGATTCTGGCATGCCTTAGTGATGCACAAGAAGAAGACCACTTTGTCTGCAGTGCGCAGTACTTTGCTGTTTTGTGTACAGATCCTATCTGTGAAAGGGCCTGTCCAAGGGGGAAGGACTCACTTGGGGAACCTCGGCAGTGAGTGTATTCACAAAAAGGTGATGTCCATGATAAAACTCACTGTGTGCACGGTCAGGTACACAGTGCTACTATGTTGAAACATACACAATACATGGGATGGATATATGAGAACGAGAACCCAGCTGTCCTTTTAAAATCAAGTTCTTTAAATCTCATCAAGTTCCTCAAGTCTTAATCAGGGCTGCAAATTCATGTATCTTCCACTCTTCCTCTCTACTTCGCCGGACCAGATTTATAGGAACAAAGAAAACTCCCAGATTATTCCAAACACATCAACAATCCCACTTGTATATTGAAATACACTTTTTGCATTATGATCACGCAGTGCACATCTTCAATTCAACCCATATACCAGGGGTTCAAAACTGGCCTCAGGACCCACATTATTCTTGGAGTAATAGTTGCAGCCCACTGAATATCGACCCACCAGTTAAGAAACATTTCCTTATACCAAATAAGGAAATACGATGCTCCCTGTTTGAGGATAATAGACTACACTACCCAGCAGGCCTGTTTGTACCAAGAACAATTTCCTGTAAGTAAGCTACCATGAGCTGTTTGTACATATCTTTGTATTTATTGGTTTTGTTTGTGTCTATGATGACGTCTTTATTTGCCCAATTCAGCATGCTTGCTCCTTTGAGTGACACAGTATGATTAGCAGCACTAAGCAGATCCAAAGTGTTTATTTCTAGAATTTTCCCAGGTTAAGTCATCTCTGAAATGACTGACTCGAGTATTTAATAGAAACTTGGAAAGATGAGGTTACTTTGTTCTGAAATAATATCTGTCTGGCTCCTGGACTATTTAGAGGTTTAATAGTCAATGGTGCAAACAGTTACTATTTGTTTTGTTGGCTGTCTAATTTAACTCGGAGCATTCTAACTTGTAATCTTACCTCCTAAATGACTGACAGTGGAAGTGAGTACCTGTTAATGATTCATGAAGGAAACAGGTATTTACCTGAGAAACCGGTAGTTATTTACTGTGATCTACAAGAAATGCTGTAGTGATCAGAGATTTTTAAATTCTGGATGAAAGAGTTTACATGCCTTATTTATGAGTTGTAGAGTGTTGTAACTCTTTAGTAGTAAAGGCTAGGTGAAATGAACTGGTGCTGGATTCAGTACGCCCCGCAATATCACACAGAGGTCTAGGTGGAAATGGAGATACAAAGATTGAAATGCAAGAAGCATCCAACCATTGGCATGAGTTTGGGGAGAAATAGTACTTTAAAGACCAAAAACCTAAAAATAGTCTGACCATTAGTAATCAATCCATCAATTTTCCCAGAACCACTTATCTAAACCAAGGTCATAACAATTCTGCGGCCTCTCTCAAGAACCTCAGAGCACATGGCAGGGAACACACACAAAGGACAATTCAGAGACATCTTTACCTAAACTGGACTGTGGGGAGAAACCAGTGGGCCCAGTGGAAGAACATTGAATCTTCTGAGGCAGCATCAGAACCCCCGATGCTGGAAGACTGGGGTCGCAACTGCTGCCCAGTGAGGCACCACACTGTCCCCACTGCCCTGAAGAAGCAGAAGGACTGAAAAACGGGATGCAAATGTAGGAAGATCCCTGCACTGAATAGCAAATAGAGCTGTAATGCTATTGTCAGACATGTTGTTCTCAACAAATTAGCTTACAGTTTCCTTTATGAGAAACCTCTTGTTATGGAGTCTAAAACGTTAAGACATTAGGTGTATTTCCATGCCCCATGGCATTCTTCTGATGACACTCTTCCTGTTCTGTAAGAGGACACTGGCTGACCCTGTGCTGGTCCTGCCAGCTCAGTTGATGCTGGAGATAAGAGGTTGTTGCCACGGTGCCCAGCTGTGAAGAGGGAGGAGCCTGCATTTGGGACTAAAGCCATTTAACCAGTCAGAAAGCTGATCTCTCACAGCGGACATTTCATTTAAAAAACATGAGTTTTAACATTAACAATAACATATAAATGATGAAAAATATGCACAGGCATGTCTCTGTAAATTGTCATCTATGGATATCTCTTTCTTAGCTCCTACCAGTGATCACCCATATCAATTAAAACTGCACAGTTTAGAAAGGAGTTTAATATGCCAGGGCACTTATGCCCAGACAGGGTACAAAAAGCTTTGCCAAGTAATTCTGAAATACATAAATGGAACTATTCAAAAATGAAGTTGGTTCGTGCACAGTCCTGATTATGAGAACAGGAGAGAATCTGGGTAACAACGTCACATTTAATACCCTGGGACTTGGATAAAATGTATGTAACTTGTTATTAGCTATAACTTCACATTGAAGTTGTTTTTTTCTCTTTAATTTTAGGAACTAATGCAAGAACCTGCTATGCAGCACAAACATTCTAACTTAACCAAAGGAGACACATCAGACTGGAGGTAAATAAGCATTTCACCATTTTCTAACACATTACTACAGTACTGGATTTGATCAACTCAAAACTGACCATGATACACAATTGCAAGCTGTGCAGATGTTAATTCTTAGTCCAAATTAAGTGTTTTTAACCAGATGCTTAATACCTTAATTTTTTATGCCTTTTTCTCAGATAACATTTATATATTTTGTTGGCAGAAAACTTTTGTTAAACAATATGCATCAAGGTAGTTTGTTGTTTCTTCTCCTTCCAGTGACAAACTGTAGGTGGGATATTACGTAAAGGGAAAAGCTGAAAAAATGAATGTGTTAATTTTGACATGTCGGCTAGTTCCAGAATATAAATGCAAAACAACATCATCTTCTGATGAAAGTTAGGAATGTGCATTCCACATAAAGTAAATTTCACACCATAGTAATGATGTAGCCAAAACCACCTAAACTGAGACCAAGGCATTACCAAGACCAGAGTGTATTGAGACCAAGACAAAACCAAGACCAAGGCAGGGTGAGACCAAGGCAAGACTAAGGCAGGGCTAGACCAAGTCAAAATCAGAAACAGGTTAAAGTTTGAGTCTACATAACACAACACACTATAAAATGTGAAGCATAAGCACAATCTTGGGGCTAGGCAGTATGGCCTAAAATTTGTATCACAATATAATTTGAACCGTGGACATTTTTTTTATTTCAATATAAATACTTCTTGACAGGTCAAGCACAGGTATGGCTACTGCATGATGCAAGGGCTTAGGATTGGTCTCAGTGTGAAAACCAACAGGAAGCACACACGTCAGTTGAAAAACTGGCCAGCAGAAACAGTCAGAGAAAAAGGATGGAGTCTGCACACCAGATGATGCTCCCAAATCGTTTAATATTTTGCTACCTTATGTGACATTTCAGGCCCAAGCTTTTCATCAGACATTCAGGATTGGGCCTTAAATGTCACAGAATGTAGCAAAGTAATAAAAAAAATCAGGAGCATCATCTGGTGTGCAGACGTCCTTATTCACTGTAGGTTTGGTCTAAATCCTCTTGTCCACCTTTGCGCAACAGCACCCACATAACAACTTATATTGTTTATACTACATTTATATTAGACTTATTCATTCAACATTCTTTTTCATTTTTTAACATCATCTAACACAGCATTGCGAGCAGTTTTGCCAGTGTGGTCTTGACTGGTCCTGAAATAAAACCCCAAGTCCTCTATGCCCGAGACCGGGACAAGACCGAGTCAAAATAAAGTCGATTTCGAGATGAGACCAAGCCCGCAAAAAAGTGGTCTTGAAACCGGCCTTGAGTACTACAACACTACACCAGAGTACAGTATATCTTTGGAAGTATTATTGGCGCCAAAAATGAATAAAGTGGCAGTTTACTTTTGTAATACAGGCCCAAGGTGAGCACAATGAATAAGGAAGTGCAGCTGTCAGATTTAATGTACCTTCTCCTTTGAATTACGGTGGGAATGCATGAGCATAGATGCGGAAATTCAGTCAGAGCACAATTCTCTGCTGCCACTGAGCTGTAGCTTGAGGCAGGGTTGCTTAGCTCCAACCTCATGCTGTCCTTTGCTCTTTCTTGCACGGAACAATCCAGTATCAGCTAAAATGATAACTTTTTTTAGCGGCAAATGTCCTGTGTTAGGTTTTCCGTAAACCTCTGGTGTTCCCTTTCCTTAAAAATGAATTTTCTCACTTTGAATCCTTGTATGAAATGCTGAGTAAAGGCTGCTTCATGTTCCCGGGTAGCCGGAGCGTTGGCACATTTGACAGTGATTTATGAATGGTGCTGTGTGAGTGGTTACCAGCGGGGCGGCGCTCCGGTGCACGGCCAATGGGGCAATGACACAGTGTCAGCGGATGGAACGCCTCACTGTAATTTACACATATTTCCTATTTTTCAGTTACGGACCCTGAAAGTGTCTCCTACTGAGGAGGAAACGCGATGCGTAGTAAAACATTCATTGGTAGGTGTCAGCTAGGCTTCAGATGACATGGCAAGGATGTGTCTGTCTGTTTCATGCCCACGCAAACACACACACACACATGTGTACACATGCCTGGCAGGAACCCTGCTCAAACATATACAGTAAACGTATTTACAGAGCCAGAAGGTGAAACCCACCCTGCGATTTCCTGTATTACAGTAATACAGTGAGCACATATAAGCAAGGCTTCTGTGTGTGTGTGTGTGTGTGTGTGTGTGTGTCTGTATGCACACGTGTGCATGTTTTTTTGTAATATTTACATTTGGGGACCAGATTTCCCCATAATTTGATAAAAATCTGTGATATTTTTTTTTGGTCCCCGAAAAATGAGAAAGTCAGTTATATAAAAATCTGTGACTGCAATCAAAAAACTAAAAGTGCCTAAAGTCCTGTATTTTGTTAGGTTACTTATGGTTAAGGTTAGGGCTGTGTTAAGGGTTAAGCTCGTCAAGTTGGGATTAGTGTTTTTCTCATAGAAATGAATGGAGAGTCCCCATAAAGACATAATTACAAACCTATGTGTGTGTGTATTTCTGTTTGTGTGTGTTTGTTTGTTTGTGTTTCTGTGTGTGTGTGTGTGTGACAGAGAGAGAGAGAGAGAATGTTTGAGTGACCAGTGTTGGCCAAGGGCTGGGTGTGGATAGTGTGTCATATGAATGCCCTTCGCTTGTCCCTGTGTACTTTTATGAGCGCCCAAATATAGAAGTGTTTTAGTGGCGCTACTTGATGCCTTCTTTTTCAGGATAGAGGTGCTAGCTTGAGGTCCACAGAAAGCAGCTCTCTTACTATCTCATTCTCTCCACCATTCTCTTTAAGTATCTCTCTCCCTCCCTACAGCCCATCCCCACTTCTCTATCCAATTTTTACAAGACCTGCCTGCTGCCTTTCAATGCAATGTTTGCGACACTCTAATTAATAGCGTAGAAAACGGCATATATAACTATAAATGTATTATTCCCTGATTGGATGCCAGGAACACAACTGGCATGGCTGCCTCGCTTTGTATTTATCGGCTATTAATATGTGCTGCGTTTTGGAGTGTGGACAGGCCGCGGCCCCCTGAAATCGTGTGGACATGCTTGCCCTGGTTCCCGGGTCCTGGTTCCACGCTACCTGTAAATTGTCCCCTCAGTCTCGTACGTCTCCGCTGCCAGCGGTCCAGGCTGCAGCCCTCCCTGCCTCATGCACACAGAGACTTCTCTCTTCTCCTCTGGCTCCCTGCAGCCCTCTGAGCATTGTTCTGTGGGCTGGCTTCATGCACCTGGCACGGCTAAATAAAGGTCTTTATTCTGCCGTCGGCAGTGCTGGGCCTCTGTTGTGTGTTGTTCTAAATGTATTCGAGGGAACGGGCCTTGATGCCTCGGCCTGATATGCAGGACAGGCTCCCCGGCTCTCAGAGACGCTGCTTTTGCTCCGCTGTGACGGGGCCGACATTCAATAAATACGGCCTTTTTGGAGCGCAGGCTGCAATGAATACATCCAACCACAAGGTGCTCGAATTTCATGCTTATCTTTTAAATCTTGTTAGCGGAAGCCATGTTCAGTATCTACTTTCTACGACATTTCCTTTAAATGTTGTATAATATGAGATATCTTTTGCAGTATATGGTATTTTTATGGTACTGTCGATTCATGTTTGTGCTTTTTCCCATGTAAATAACCCTTGATCATAAAGTATGCCACGTGTTGCAAACGCAGTGAGGACTCCATGCGTCCATCGCTGTAGATCCTCTGTCCTATTCTCTTCACATCTCTGTGTATGACTTTACAAAGGCTGGTAATCCCATTTCCCCCCCCTTTAATATTGTGATATGAAGTTGTGCTGAATTTCTTCCACATTACTTACAGTAGTAGTCCTGATGTAATTGACTATGTTTAAATGGTTTCTCATTCCATCCCTCAGCTGCCGCTACTTTCTGTTCCCTATAACTCTTTAGACCTTGTTTGCTTGTATATTTTCGCACCAATTTAATAGATTTCCAAGCTAGCGCTTATTCTTCCAATCCACTTTCATTTCAACTCAGACCGCTGGCATCCCCTCCACATCTGGCCTGAAGAGAAGGCAGCATATATGTTTTTCTGACACGACTGTGTCGATTTGATTCTCTCTATACAGTGCAGCCCACCACACGGAGTAGAGCTGCTTCTCTCATAGCTTGCAGCTGTCGGAAAATACCGGCCACCTGACAGGAGATATACTGCTTTACTTAAAGTGTCCTTAAATCCGCAACAAAAAAAAATACTGTGGATTTAAAATTCTCTCCTGTAGCTCAGCAGTCTTCAGAACAACAATTATGATTGTTTTGTTGTAGCACTTTCAAAGTCAATAGGTTGATATTAGACTCGTACCCAGGAAGAGCTGAAATCAGTATAGCACAAGTGTCTGTTTCAGATTTAGGCTCTCCAAAGCGCTCCCCTCCTGAAAAAGGCATCGTTTCACATCCCTGAAGGGCTGTAGCCAAGCCAAGTCGGGTGAAGGTATCAGACGGCCATAAGCCCTTCCACTTGCTCTTCACGTGACTGTGATATAGTTCTCACATTTGGTTGTGTGTGTGTATAGCGCTGTGCAAATGTCTGAGGCAGTTAAAAAAAAATTATGTATAAATGATCTTCATGTTGCCGTGAAATTATGATTTTATGTCCGTAAAGTGTGTCAGCTTGGCCATTTCAAAACCTCAACCCAGGATTTACAACAGGGGTGGTCAATCTTATCCGCAAAAGGCCGGTGTGTATGCAGGTTTTTGGGATAACCTTTAGGTCAGCTGTTCAAACCCAGGTGTGAGGACTCTTCAGCCAATCAGTCCTATAATTCGTGACCTAATTAGGGAGTTGCAGCGAAAACCTG
This sequence comes from Paramormyrops kingsleyae, assembly GCF_048594095.1. Lineage (NCBI taxonomy): Eukaryota > Metazoa > Chordata > Actinopteri > Osteoglossiformes > Mormyridae > Paramormyrops > Paramormyrops kingsleyae. The sequence continues at coordinate 18,504,202 of NC_132801.1, read as the reverse complement.
CATACACACCGGCCCTTTGCGGGTAAGATTGGCCACCCCTGATTAACAGCGACCATCTAATATGCCCATGCAGTTTTTGACTGGATCACTAGCTCACCTTGTTTGGCAAATCAATACCTTGTCGATGAGTGAAATTAATTATTTAATTGAGCTAGTAGTGAAATTTAACAAATATATGGAACATCTGAGGTGCCCGTGAGGAGAGGTTTGGGAACTGAAGCAGTGTTCATCTAGTCATCAAACAACATATCTGTAACTTATTGTACAACAAAGGAAATTCTTGTTAGTTTTTCTGTTTTGTTGTGCTTTTGTGTTTTATTGTGCTTTTAACATTTCTTTTGACTGCCTAGGACTTTTGCACAGCACTGTATTTCAGTGGACACGTGGTTTCGTGTGTTTTCTGCTACTCCATATTACGACTACAGCCTGAGTAGCATATTTTTGGGCTTGGCAAAGTTTGTATTTGTGATGGAGAAGCTAGAACATGCTGCTTATTTTTCATAGCTTAAGTGTTAGGCTAATATGTTAGGCTACTGCTAATCAAACCTTTGTTTTAAAAGGCTTAATGAGCGACACGTGTGTATAAATCGGCCTGGCATGAGACAATGACCAGCTGCCGCCACAGCAACAGACAGTGCTAACAGAACATTGATTAGGTTATTGACTGTTTGGTGCCAAAGCTGCAGATTGTTAGCAGTATAGAAAGTGGATGTGTAACAGAGGGGCAAAGCTAGTTTATAGCAGCTACTCTAGTTATAAAATTTTATTCTTAAATTTTTTCACTGGGCAAGAAAGTGTGTTATTTCTGATACAGGTTATTATTGAGACCTGATGTAACATTAAAAAATCTTGTCCATTTTCCATTGTAGTCGCTCATTTGCTTCTGCCTCCCGCATGGCCGTGAGTGGGCTCCACATTCAGGGCCGAAGCTCTCTTTTCAGTGTTGAGCCCCGCTTGGCACATCGGATAACCATGTAAACAGCTGCCTCACACAAAAGGCTGATGCCATTCTTCTCAGCATCTGACTGCACCTATAATCACTATTTATACTCTGTGTTGCTGGGCCGTGATCTGAGCTGGTGCACCAGTGGGTCTTAATTCTGCCCCAATGCTGCTGTCACTGAGGGTTCAGCAACTTGCAAAAACTCAGAGCTTGACAACGTGGGTGTTTCTCCCATTACCTGCCTCACTTCCACTGTAAAGCTACATTTACCATGGATTTATTTAGCAAGTGCTTTTGTCGAAAGTAAGCAGGGAGCAGGGGGTCAATGCCATGGCCAATTCTGACGGACATTTCTATCAAAATGCGATTTTTACCACCGACAGTGGATTTAAAAGCGTAGCCTGTATGGGTTTTTTTTTCTCAGTCAGAACATTTTGCCTTGGACACATTTGTTTGTGTACAGACAGCGTGACGAACCCTGGTTTGGATACCATGGGGTCAGGGACCGGGGTCAGCCAGTGTGGTGTTAGGGGCCGCGCTGAAGGACCCCGTGGTGTCACAATTACTATGCCGGCCACGGAATTTGAAATCACAACCTTCTGGTAATGGGTGCGGATCCCTAAACAGCTGAGCTGCGCACCATCCTAAGAGGCACCAATGTGAGAAGCAGAGACATCCAAAGAGCCTCTGGCACTCTCTGTCCATTAACAGAGCAGGGGAAGAAACATTGCCACTGGCTGACTTACTGTTATGAAAACTGCAAACAATAGCACTTCTGAGTTCCTGCCTGCTCATGTTTGTATTCACTGCACTTCATACAGAAACCGCAGGGCTGATGGGTCTCGCGGCCGAGAGACTGCCAGCCATCACTTAGCACAATGATGAAAATGTACAAAATGCAGTAACCGTCAGAATGCTTATTTTAATTTGGTGGCTTTTTATTTCTTTTGCTCCTGATTGCTAAATCACAGGAATGTGATAGAGACTCATATACGTCCAACTCTCCGTGAGTCAGAAGAGAGAGTATTGAGTATTTTGTTCCAGAATACAGCTGAATAGAAATTCTGTCAACCATCACAAAGAAAATCAGCAGTTCTTGCAGTATGTTCCTCCTCACTGTGACTTTAATTGGAAAAATCTCTAGTAAGATACTAATACCAGTGTTTCCCAATCCAGTCCTCAGGGATCCATAGACATTGCACATTTTTGCTCCCTCCCAGCTCCTGGGAGGGAGCAAAAATGTGCAATGTCTGGCAGGGAGCTTGGACAGAGAAAAACATGGACCGACTGTGGGTCTCCAAGGACCAGATTGGCAAACACTGCTAATACCTTTAAGATATTTGGGTGTTCAGTGACAAGGTTCTTTTGCTTTCTGCTCTACTTTTTGATCTGACTTTTTAAAATGAGTAGTCAGCCTATTGCTAGTAACAATTCTAACTAATCTGTCACAAGCCTAAATAAATGCAGCATCATTCCCATTAAGTAAACCTTTGGCTGAAATATCACGTGACAACCTGCCTATCTCTCTATAGACCCCGGTAAGCATGTGACGTTTATGAGTGTTGTCTATATGACAGTCAAAGAGTATGACTCACAGTCTTCGCTAGGGTGCGGCCTGTGTTCCTGCTCTAATGGAGGGCTTTGCTTCCCAGTGCGGATGGCTCTCTGCTTACACTGCCGAGCTACTGCAGACATTAAACTCGTTGAAGAATTATGGACATTTCTCACTCTGTCTCCTCTTGAAGCTGGCAGGCAGATTCATGAAAACTGTACAGTCACACTGCTGAACTCTTGAGTGGCAAAGTATGTCAATCGTGTTATGTTGTGGGATTTTACACACACATATATATATATATATATATATATCAAATTTGGTGTGTGTGTGTGCGAGCACATATATAAATTATGATATTACGGTCTTTGTGTCATTGTGCCAGAGAACAATGAATACATGCCAGGCTGTGTTACAGCTTCTGCAAGATGAGTTAAACTGGGCTGAGTAGATAAGGCTCAGTGATCAGTCATCTTACCTACAGCCATTCTGAACTGGTGCTTTATCTCGGCTCACCAGACGATCATTACACTGACGTACACCTTTCCCAGGCTTTCAGAGATCAAGTCATGTGACTCCACACCGTCCGGATGAAGCGATTTTAATGTGGCTGATGCTGTAGATGCCATTCCAGTGTCACATGACTGTGTTATGACTGTCACATGTGTGTGCGTCAGCATTTAATGACTTCAGTGCTTTTTTGTCGCACGAAAAAAAGTTATGACGTGTTTTTGTTCGTTTTGTGTCCACTCTTGCATTCAATTTCTGTGTTATTACATTTGCTTCACTCAAGTAATATATTATCTATTATCTAATTTTATGATACACATTTAAAAGAAAATTACACTGAAATGACTAAGAAATAAATATTCCGTTTGCAGTCATAGAATCGAAATTTTGTTAGACCTCATAAAGTTCTATTCTAATGCGCATAAAACCACTTTGATTAATTAAACCAAAATTAACATCCGAAATTGGTGGGATCCTTTTTTAAATTCATGCCCACTCCTCTGAAATATAAATGTGTTTTCCTTATTGCTGAAGGCAGCTGTTACGATAATGCGGGGAAGGGGGGTGTCGCAGGGAGATAAAGGTGTGGAGGGGCCTCTTTTGGATGCATACAGACATGAGTTTGGAATGACTTCAGTCTGGAAATCCCTGCTGGCAAATATCCTTCAGGTGTATTTGAGCAATAAAAAAGGGAGATCTGGGGGGGAAAAAACTCATGCAGTCTGCATTATGTCATCTAAGGGTCAGATCTTTGCGAGGATAAAGGCGTACCGTCCCTTTAAAGGTGCCTGCAAATTTGCCAATGTGCTCACGCGACCGTTATGGATCAGCTGGCCGCCACCAAATATGAACAGTCACTGTACAAGATTGAGGCTGAAAAACCATAAATAACAATACCATGTGAGCCTGGAAAGAGAGTCTACCAGCCCAGAGGAAAGCAAAACATTATCCTGGATTAAAGAGACGCAGTGGACCTGCTGTTCCAAGCCTGCCTTTCTGGCTGGGTGCAAAGCTGTAATATCCAGTATATTTGAGGAGGGGGGTTCACAGTAATTTAAGCTGATGAAACTTAATGACTTTTGGTCCATAACACCTAATCAAGAGGTTTTTTTTTTTTTTTTTAAAATAAAGTTACACTTAGCAAGCCAGCATAGTACATAGTCCCGCATTCTCACAGGTACTGGTATATTGTCCCGCATTCTCACAGGTACTGGTACATAGTCCCACATTCTCACAGGTACTGGTACATAGTCCCACATTCTCACAGGTACTGGTACATAGTCCCACATTCTCACAGGTACTGGTACATAGTTCCGCATTCTCACAGGTACTGGTACATAGTCCCGCATTCTCACAGGTACTGGTACATAGTTCCGCATTCTCACAGGTACTGGTACATAGTGCCGCATTGGTACATAGACCAATCGTGCAGACAGTGCCTTCGGATGTGCTGGGTCACTGTCCCGCACTGTGCTAACTGCGCGCTTCTGGGCCGTGATTATTGCTGCATGAAAGACCCGAGGAATTCCTGCAATACTAATCTCAGCATGCAGGGAGAGAGGGACTGCTGTTCTCTGCTGGATTTTTTTGCATTCTTTACTTCTGTGGCCTGAAGTAGTTTAGGCCTAGACATGCATTTTAAAACAGCAATTCCTGTCCTGTGTATTTAGGGTGGGGGGATGGGGCTTGTGTTTTTCCTCTACTTCCATACAGTACCATTTTTCGCTAATCAATACCTCATTAAGTTATTTACCTAAAGTTAATGAATTAATTGAGCCGTTAGTAAACTTTAACAAATGCTTGGACTGGCAGAGTGATTCCGTTAGATGGGAGTCACAATACTAATGCTTTTACTGTCACGGCAAACCCAGGGTGCAAAGAGTCACCCTCCAGTCCAGGCTGACAACATCCACAAATTTTACAATGGTTGATATTGCAAGGAAGGAGATGATTAATAACCAGTTTTGCATTTAGATTGAATTCATGCTGAACCCACACCACAGAGACATTTCATGTCAGAATGGTCCATTATAAACTGTGCTTTCAGGATTTTATCTTCCAGTGCACAGATATTACATAAGGCAATTCTGGTGATGCATCCGAGGCAGGATTTATGAGCTGGCGTGATGGTCCAGCCTTGGCTAGGGGAAGCTGGCCCAGCCCACGGCACACTTTCAGACCCCATACTTCCTGTAGACCTCTGCCTTAAAGGTTGCAAGAACAGATTGGCCTTGGAAATCTGTCATTTTACCAGCAGCTACTTTGTTTCGCGGCTGTTATGTGGAATAGTGGAAACAAGGAACACTCAGGGTTCTAAAAGGCTCTTAAAACTCTGAGGGGGGAGAATAACCTATTTTGTGGCAAAATGTGATGAAATATTTCACACAGCGAGTGCCATTTCACACACAATATGCAACGATGGCAGCTCAGAGCAACTTCAGAGGACGTATCGCTGGAGACAAATTTGTACTCTTAAAAAAACATCTGAATAATTTACACGAAGAGGAGAAAGCATTATTTAGAGTTGCATCATAATACAATGCTGCAATTGTACAAAAGTTATTGGTACTGTAGATATGTCCATGTATACATTTAAATTTAAAATGTAATAAAACACTTTGGTAACACTTTACTTGAGTGAGCACAAGTAATTTAGTAACTCAGTTACTACTCAAGTACAAATCATGAACAAATATAGTAACTGCAGGAAATAGATGAAATGGTATGATTGAGTAATGATGAACAAATATGAGATCAGTAAGTAACTAACACTTAGTTGATTTTTAATTAATAGTTTAAGAAAGAGTGAACTACTACATTATTTGTGCCTTCTGCTGGCAGAAGGCTACACTGCGAGGCAGGCTGCTTCAAGGCTCAAAGTTTCTAAGACACAAGAACAAGGTGAAACAGGAGGCACTGGGAACAACCAGAAACCAGTCAGGTGGAGGGCAGAAGCAGCTTTCTAATGCCAGAGATGACCGTCAACTCATCCGGCAGTGTCTCATAATTCAGAGGATGACAAGTGAAGAATAGGAAGCATTAAGTGCAGGTGTGAAATGCACTGCTAGGACATTTCATAACAGGATCCTAGAAGTAGGACTAAAGACCTATAAAGCAAGGAAGAAGCCCTTCATTAATGAGAAACAGGGAAGAGTCATACTGCAGTTTACGAAAAATGTATATTTTACACAGGTGCATACCCATAAACTGAGAAATTAGTGAAACTAAAAATTTTGCTGTGGTCTCTTAATTTTTTCCAGAGCTGTATTTAAGGCAATTCAGACTATTTACTTTTATAGCCTCAGTCACAGGAAGAATACAGATGAACACAAAGAACAAAATAATCCTTATAACTCAGCAGAGTACAATAATTGCCCTTACAGTGCAACACATTCGAATGGCTAATTAAAGAGATGCAACGTGTCTCTAATGATGATAAGTCACGCACAAACAAAGCCTCGGAGTGTTTTTTGCTCGCAGACTTATCATCCTGTGGGGGGTGGGGGGGGTGGGGGGGGGGCACTCTTTTCCACACATGGGAGGCTTCTTATGTAATGAAGCAGAGATGCAGTATATTACCATCTCATGATTCATGCAGGCCATCTCTCCAGATGGCTGTTGCTGGGAATATGGCCCCTCTGCAATCCCAGAGAGAGCCAGGTCCTTTGGGATGTTGTCATGGGACGACGTTCAATACAGGCCCACAAGTAAGAGGAGTAATGCTGGCTGGTAACAGCAGTGCCATGTGTTTTAATTTAGTGAAAACACACATGAGGAATCGTGTGAAGTCTATTATCAAAAGCTATAAAAATGTAACACTTTATATATATCAAAAACAAAATTACATGTTTACAGGTACTTCTTTCTTAAGAAAAAGAGCTCAGGTCCCAAAATGGGTCTATCGTGGTCTTCAAAACCTAGGAAAACGGTTCAAAAAAGGAAGGAGAAGTTTCAATATTTAAAACATACTGAACTTCTGTAGACAGTTCATGAGAGCAACTATTCCACATTTAGTGAAAATGCATCCCCCTTTTTTTAAAACAATCGATATTTACATGTTAGTATGTGTTTATTTTTATGTAAAATATGTAAAAAATTTAAAATATTTTCATTGAGCCGGTCATGTTAAGTACATTTTTTAACAGCAAGGTTTCTTAGTGCATCTCATTTTTAAGAATTGCACTACCTGCTATCCCAAACTGCGCCTGTTTTCCAAAGAGGGATGAGGAACCTCAGTGGCTTACTGGTTGTCTGTTATCTTTAATGAAAAGAAAACGGTACTATTATATCAAATGCATACATAAATATTACAAATTCAGTCTTTGATTCAGCCGTAAATGTGAAAAGGTCCTTCGACATGGTTTCCTGGATTTATCATTTTTAATGGGCGCCTCGGACAGATTCCTCCTTGTGTAAGAGCTGCTAACAGCTTCTTGAAGAATATCAGCACTGGCTCACCAGTACTATATATAGGAGTATAAGCGATGGGAAAATTTACATTTAAATTGGTCCTCAAATATTTCGGGGCTGCTCATGCAGTGAATGACTTTGTCTTTCTGTCATCGCTGACTGCCACGGAAGCCATAATTAGCATGGTCCGGACCGGGGCCGAGTACGTGACACACATCGATTCGCTCGCGCTGCCGTTTGCAGATCTAGCCCATTGCAGACGATGGATCTTCCTGCACTTATTTTTCTCCTCATATATCTGTACCATCTGGAGACAGTCCCCATCTAAAGAGGCTTATGCTTTTTTCCAAGTTTTCTTATATATTTATATTCTTATATATATTTTTTTATTTTTTTTATTTTTTTTAGGGGGGGGGGGGTCATCCCCCAGTGCACGGTGACACATTGGACCTGCTGGGGACCATTGCCTCTATAAATAGTGTGGGGGATTGTGACGGAGCTCGCTCCATCTTTGGTGCCAGGGGTGCCGGGGTTTTAAAAAGCAGGGCCCCCGACGGCTCAGTCACAGTCAGGGGCATGGATGACCAGCATGGCTGCCGTGCCGCTTCGCCGCCCTTAATGCCCAACCAGCCCCCAGCACATTTATAACATCAGTCACAAGCCAAGCGGAGTCCCAGCACATTAAGGAACTGCTTAATACATATAAGCGTTACATTATGTATAGCTATACACCAGTGGCCAAAATTGTGGAAACACTTCCAATTTTTAGAGATCGCAGAACTTTATTCTACTGTTGCTCCAGTTACTTATTTAATCATCCAATGTATGATATGTGTAACATTCTTTGATTGTTTATAAACATTACTGCCAATATTCGTGTAGTATTTTTTTTAAAGCTTAATGTTAAAAATGCTAGGTGCTTCCACAATTTTGACCACTATAGTATATTTAATATTTAATCAGATTTATTATGCATTATTATTTATATTATTGCATAAACAATCTGCTTCTGAATTTATATTTTCATTTAGCATTTCATTGCTATATAATAATTCAGCAAACTTTCAAAGTTATAAGTATTTATCATTTACGGAAATCTGCTTGTTGTGATTTTAGGTCATTGACGGTTAAAATGACTGTTTGTCTCTACATGCACATGCAGCTCCTGAGAAGCCAACAGGGCTGTATTCAACAGAGTAACATTTCAGTTAATCTCACCCTCCCCATAAATAAGGATATCTGGTGATCTAAAGGCCACATAACTGTAACCATGTGCAGTTAGTCTCTTAGCAGGACATTAACACTTCTTAACTGTTATTTGCTATCTTAACTATCTTAAAAGTACTACAGTATATTGAGAATGCAGAATTAATGGTGTGCATGTATATCCATGCATAACTATGGATGTGACTTACTGACTCTCTAATGTGTGAATCGCAGCCGATACTGTGGAATCGCAGAGCTCCTCAGTCTAGGCAGAAAGTCTGCCTTCTGTCTATCAATTTAGCAGCTTCTGTAAATCTCCTTTGCTCAGGTAGTCCTGCAGTCATTACCCCCTGAAACATTTTCCTCATTTTCAAAGCATATTCCTAAAAGCCTGGAGATAATTCCAAAACTAAAGGCGCAGGAGCTTGAGTGACTCATTTGTGTCACCCATGCAAGTTCTCGAGGCGCACACGCGAACACATGTACACACAGGAGACACGCCACTGTCGGGAGGCGTCAGGTGACGTCTGGCTGCCATTCTCACATGACTGCCGTCACGTTTTTCAAATCACATGCCCTGTTAGTTGAGTCGAAATGGTGCTGTGTGTGTAAAAAGGCCGCAACCCCACCACCGTTATGGCAACCGCTCACGGCAATGTCTCCTTCATCTCTGTTGTCTGAGTTACTCTAAACAAGTGGGGGTGGGGGGGGGGGGGCAGCCATATTTACCAAATAGCGCTCATGGGGCATCATTCAAAGCTGAGCACATTATTTAATACCATATCTTCTGTTCCACAAAATAATATCAATACTGTAACTATTAGTTTAAGGGATACATTAATGTATTTATTTGTATGTATTCATATATATGTTTATGAGAGAAGGTTGACCTACATGTCCAGCTGACTTATCTGGGTGCTGTTACTGATTCAGCATAGCTGAAAAGAGCATGACAGCATCTAAAACTGGAGCACACACCTCTTGAGGAAGCTGTTTGTATCTCGGTGCGCAGATGGCGCGCTCTGGTTTTACGACGTGTCCCTCCGCCGCTCCGGGCTGCCTCTTTCTGCCACGGCCCTGCGCTTGCAGCCAGCTCGGTTCATTTTCATTAGAACGGTGTGTGTCTGTTTGTGCTGGGAGGCAGTGAATCATGGCTCTGCGTTTGGGAGCAGGATCACTGAAGATGGTCTCGGGCCCCTCTGTGGAAGCCTGGGCCCACGCCAGCATCCCACATGCCTGCCCACTGAGCTCTGTGCTCTTTGTGTCCGACGGGTTGAATTGTACAATATGCACTGAGACACATTTTTTCCTGGCATTTGTCCAGCAGCAGTAGGCTGCTCACGGCAGTAACGCTGGGACGCCTGTGCTCCCGTCTCCTCCGCAAGCCAGCAGATACCGTCACCATTCACCGCCTCCGCGACTCTGGGACGATTCCGCACCGTCTCCTGCATTACTGCCTGTCTGCAGCGGAGATGACAGAAGTGACTGCAGCACTGTCGAGCAAGTTGTTTTTGTATTAAGGAGAAAATAAATATTGTTTATTCCGTGCAGGGCTGGTCTGGGATCAAAATTCAGCCCTGGACTTTGATAGGACAAGATACACTTTACCAAGCCAGGGGGGTCCCAATGGGGAAATGCCTGGTATGGCAGTCCAGCCCTGATTCTATGATTTATGAGTTTTTATTAATGCATTTCAAAAATAATGAAATAAAAGAAAAATCTGAATAGCGAGAAGAATACCAGGGGACACAGCAACCCTGTTCTGGAAACTAGGTGTTTGGGATATGGATGGAGGGATGGATGGATGGATGGACTAAAGGTGGAGCAGATTTCACCAACGCCTTGGCGGCCTCTTTGCCAGTCATCATCCAGCTCCCTGCCAGAGCTCCACACACTGCAGGAAGCAGCACCGCCGTTCAGCCATTAAACTCCCCTGGGACTGACAATTTGACGTGTTCCTTTGCAGGGTCTCCGCAGGTAGAGCCTCTGGCTGTCTGTGCCCCCCCAGTTCAGGGCGACCTGCTCATCGCCATGCTGTGGGTCAGTAATTAAGAGCGTGCCGGTATTAAGAAGGCAGAGGCATTGCAGCATCCATAAGGTCAGCTCCCTGGGGAAGTCCGCTCACATTCACTCACACACTCACTGCTCAATGCACGCATGACACAACCCTGACCGATAATCAACATTCTGAACACAAAATGCGCCCCGAAACAAGTACATTTATTTCCTTCAAAAATCTTACAACAATCTTTGAAAATATATACGTATTAAGATATATTTGTGAACCTTGTAAATTGAAAAGAAAATCAATAAAGGTGATCTAACTGAATAAGAACACTATATAGTATTAAATATAGAGCCAGATATGATGTGATATATGGCACTTAAACCCAAAAATGTATCACATTCATTGTGAGCAGGAAAGTTGTACAATTTCCTGAAAATCAGCAAGAGTAGATGTCTATAAATGAGTTTTCCTTCCTGAAATGCATTCTGTTCCCCAACTTTGTTATAACACTATTACAACCATGAGCAGAGCAGTACACCAGGAAACAACAAACTATATGTTAGCTATAGATTCCTACTAATGAGAGCATGACAAACAACATAAGAAGCTCTCCTTCCTTGTAAGGCTGTAATTTGAGATCACTGCCCAGATTCTAAGTAATTTCTTAAAGGTTGTGAGCTCATCGCACAGAAAATAAAAGTGAAGCTTCTGCTTCATGTTTATGACCCAGTTTATTACAACTGGTACTGTAGAGTGGCCCACCTCCATTCCTGGGTCACAGCAAAAAAAAAACTGGTACTGTCCCATTACACCAAGATATATGCCAACAATTAAGGCAAATCAATGTTGAATAAATCACAACAAAACTATCTTGGGCTAAATTCCCATAGACCATGTCCTGGTTGTTTTAGAAATATGGTAGCATAAGTAATTAGGCATTAGAATTATGTGTTACAACACAGTTATGCAGTCTTGAAATCACATTACAGCAGAAATTAATAAATTGAGATGGAGAGATACAAATAAACTTTTGTACTAATGCACTCTGGTTTTCAAATGTTACAGTATATAGAAGTATGGACTGAAACATGCAGGAAATTGTTGTTTTGAATCGAGTTAATCATTCAGTTGACTAGTCGATCATTAGCCAGTCCCTAGATGCTGTCTTTGAAAGCTGAGACAATCAAGATAAGCTAAGGTTCCTGCTTCTCAAGCTTCCTTCTCATGCTAAAGTACAGCAGTTTACTATGTTGCTCTAGGACCCAAATTCTCCTCTGCCAAAAGAGCGGCCTCTGGTGGCTGGTGTATATACTGCCGCTACCTTCCCCACCGTGCCACCCGCACACATACATACTGACACTGGTAATTTCATGCTATAAAGTTAATTATGCTCAACTTACCCATAATCCATAGCGTGAAATTGGGCTAGATATATGCAGAGATACCAGAAAACCTTAGTTTTATAAGGCAGCTCTCTCTCCTGCTTCGACTTGACGCAGGGCATAGCTAAGCCCCTCCTCGCCTCCTTGTCCTGTGCTCCTCATGCCGTCCCGCGCTGCCTCATCTGCATTACTCTGGCTCATGTGTCGTTGGCCCTGCAGAGGAGTGGAAATGTCTCTGGCTGTCCCGTTGTCTCAGCGTTTTGGTTTGTCGCCTTGCCACCAGAATCTCGCAGCCGCTCTTATAACAATGCACACAGGGGCAAGTTCTGGCCAATACAATGAATACCTCTGTTGGCTTTTTTTTTTTTCCTGGAGGAAGTTGCAGCTGCTCTGTGTATCAAAATCCCCAATGGCAGATTCCTTAGAGGAGGTTATTTGGGTAGAAATTGCACGTGTGTGCGGATGGTATTCCCTGAGGTGCATCTTCATGCCAACAATAATCATGGAGATGACTACAGTAAGCAATAGGCCTGGCATTCTGATAGAATTATAAGCAAAATGACTCATTTATTATAACTGCAATACCATTTTTTTTTTATCAGTTAGCTTCTTAATGCATTCTAAATGCAGGTAAGGTGAATTTTGCCCCATGTGCATTTGGGAAAGCATTTTGATAGGTGACCATCTGAAATGTGCTGCATACTGATGCACTCATGAGCACCTGAGAGATGGACCAGAGCCTTTGTGTGGCTCTTTAACTGCCTTTTAAACCAGATGAAGTTATGTGTAAAGGAAAGGCGAGTGTGGACAGTCTGCTCATGACTAGTTGCTTCCAGTTAGTAGTTGTCCTGTTGAATAGTTTTTTTGTCCTATGTAATCCATTTTTTAGAGGCACTGTGCCACTTTCAGGTTTCTTAGCTGTGAAAGAACTTCACAGTCGCGTCACACCTTATTGTGTGGCTTCATCCTGCCCCATTCGCCACCTTCATACACAGCCAGACTTCTTGATAAATTTAGAAGAAAAAATAATAATAAAGAAAAATTTCCCAACACAAAATCACTCCATGCATGCTATTTCAAGTTCCTTGGGATGTCTGATGTTCAGCCAACTGCATCATTACATCCTAATACATCTCGAAAATAAAACGGACCTCTCTTCAAACATGACTGTGTGCACATTTGGCCTTCCCCTGTGGTCACTTCATGAGCAAACAAAAAATAATGCTATTAAACATAGCTATAGGGAAATCTGGTGTGGGATTTTAATGTGCTCTCATGCCACATCTATTGACTTGTGCTTTTACACGTCTTGGCGTTTTGGGAGTTAAATCATTTGCTTTACGACATCATTTCACAGTTTTGTTCACAGCAAAGCGAGGCACAGTGCAAAAGAGATGGCAAACAATCCGCCACTGCTTTGCCCCTGTCACCCGCTCTGCCAGTCAAAAAATAAGCTATAGGCTATAAAAATCCTACTATAAAGAAGAAACATAGGGCCCTCTGCTTAATAGCAACGATGACATTTACAAATCAAACTGCTCAAGATGTGCCAATGAGTTCTCCTGTCCCCTGTGGGACAATATTCGGTGTCTAACAGCCTGTGACAGGTGAGAGAGTGAGCAACAAAAACGTCCAGAAGAGCCCATAAGCCATTTCATTTTTTCCCCCATGGAGGGATTGTAAAGAGCGCATGACGTAACTACTGGCTACTAGAGAACAACAAATTTTATGTGAACCTATGGAGCCATGCAACTACATTATCACTATCGAAGGAACAACTTATTTTCTTGTAGGCTTGGTTCTCTAGTGCAGTTTTGGGACATAATTATACATGAGGTTAGTTTAGCATTTCTGTTCCTGAGTTTCACAGGCGTGTTTGGGCCAGCCAGTCTTGCATCTGGTTTCCAGCACCTGGCTTCCTGTTGAGTTGTACCTCCTTCAGTGCTGAAGGATGTCATGGTGAGGACTGGATTAGAAGTTTCCACCACAATGTTGCATTAGATCCCCCCCCCCCCCCGACCCCATTTGGGAGGGTCACCCACATGCTAAGCTAAGAACCTAAGAAGCGGCAGCCTTCACTGTTCCCTGCCCCCCCACAGGGTCCCTGCAGCCCGCTGGCCGTCATGCTTCTGTGAACATTATCATCTGAGGGAGCCACACGGCCATTCCCTACACTCCCTAGCTCTTCTTCTCCTTTCCTCACATCATTCAGTTACAATGCAGTTCGCTCAGAGGTGTAATGAGCCCCAATGAACTATAACGTCGACACTGATGGTGATTTGAATAAATACACAGCGAATTGCAGGAATACGGACACTCCCCGGGTTAAGATGGGCCGTGTTGCAATATTTCGACTTTGCGATGGTATTCCAATTCCATTATATTTTTCAGTTTTGGTGCGTTATTGAGTAAATTATATGAGATATTCAGCTATTTTATAATAAAATAGGCTTTATGTTTTATGCTAATGATTTTGCCCATCTGTAGGCTGATGTAAGTGTTCTAAGTATGTTTAAGGTAGGCTAGGCTAGGCTATGATGTTTGTTAGGTTATGTGTACTGTATTAAAATGCATTTTTGCCTTACAACATTTTTGCCTTACAATAGGTTAATCGTAACATAACCCCATCGTAACCTGGGGAACGTCTGTATTGCTATGACATGTGGGTATGTGTGCACGAGTGATTTTCACTTTGAGAACAATTCTCAAAAGTATGAAACCGTAAAGGAACCTGTCAAGGATGTACAGCTATTGGTCTTGTTTCCATTTGATGTACTTGAAGCTGGGAACTGAAGTTAAACTTGGGAATCTGTAAGCAATTCAACATAATTATGCTTTACTATAAGCTATGAATCTGCTGTCTACAGAAATGAAATTATTTTTCAGTGCAAGGGTGATAAGCACCATTCTTTCACATAAGCAATTGTTCATTATTAAAACTTAACAGGCCCAATGTATTATATGCCACTGAAAATAACAGCTCTCAATGATTAATGACATTTAAGGTTCTAAACATAATTGAATTAAAACTCTAAGCAGTCACAGTTTGCTAAATGCACTTAACATGAAGAATAATCCATTACAGTCTAACCTTATTCTTCCCAAGTTCATACAGATATTTCACATCATCTCTGTAGCCTGTTGTCAACCCACCTTCACGCTCACATGATTTAATACAGTAGCTTCTCTGTCTTTAGTTCCTGCGATTGGTAGGAACCAAATAGAACTTCAAAGAAAAAATCTGTAGACTGAGTAGATTTGGCCTCATGTGTTAGGAGATGAAGGACTCTCTCACTTCATCACAAGTAGCACTTCAAGGGTTTTCTTCAGATCAACCCCCCCCCCCCCCCCCCTCGCCCAGGGGGTGCCGTGCTGAGGGGCTAGTGCCCTTTGGAGAATGTGTGTATGTGGAACGTTGTGGATTCTGATAAACAGGGAAGAGTTCTGTTTGCAGCTTTGCTCTGGTGGAGCTGAAAATCAAAAACTAATCTTGTTAAAAATAAAATCATTTTGTGAAACATCTATACGACTTGGTTTCATTATCAATGTTTCTCTCAGGAAAGTGTTAGGAAAATTTAAAAAACATCTGTGATCAATAAATAAAACTGATCTTGGGAATGAAAAACTTTTAAGAACAGCTGCTCCACTCTGGATCCATGGGAAAATCAAGTATGTACATCCTCGACATGGTACCCTTGTAAACATACCTCAACCCTGACGTGCAGGCAAAGAATCATCTGGTAACCTCGTCAATGGTTTCTATTAATAAAGACCATCTATTCAGGTGTAGTGAGGTTTGTAATTAAATAAACTATCTGCTATCCCTCCATACCTCTCTTCCCTGCGGGAAGGGGCGATGTGCACGGGCGATGTGCACGGGCGATGTGCACTGGCGATGTGCACACTGATCTGATCAAGGGGGTGACCTCAGCAATAAGTAATTGACAACTGGAACCAAATTCCCTACATCCCATTCAAATGACGTAGATTCTGCTTGGGAATCAAGTGCCTGCAGGGTATATGAGACCTTTTCACACAAGAAAACCAAACTGACCGTCTGCAAGTATGTAAGATGTAACAGCAACAAAACAAACCACAACAAATATTAATGTGACCTAAGGTTGAGTAGCAGCTACATTGCGATACACGCAATCTGGATACTTTTGTGATTAAAGGAAATCCAGCAGTCGAAACCTAAAAAATGCAAAAAATAATGCACGGAAGGTTGTAAATAAATCTGTGTCAGTTTGGCATAAAAATGTATGTAATGTACAAAAAAGGCTAAGGGCAAATAACTCAGCAACATGACAGAGCATGTAAAAAAAAATCAGACTTGGAGACTGAGACAGTCGTGGTGCATATTTTTATATGCTCATCAAAACGTTCACAAGACCACTTGTGTCCGGTGGTTAGGCTGAATTTGGGGGTTGAGGGCCCCTGGGGGGGGTGGAGGCCCTGAGCTCCAGCATAAAATGCTGCTATAAGAACCAGAAAAAAAATTGGGGCCCCTAACATCTCGGGACCCTGGGCTACAGCCAAGCTTAGCCCGTGCAAGTCCGGCCTTGTCTCTAGCCCATTGTCACCTAGAAAGGTTCCTCTCCCAAGGGTAGAAATGCTGCTCCACAGGATGAGTGTAATCTAATGGCACGAGTAGGCCTAAATTATTCCAAGAACACAGTCATCAGAACTCTTCAGCATAGGAAATAAACACTCGAGCCTCATCCGACACAAAGGATGAGTCACCTGCTGGTCCTCTTCCTCCTTCTCAGTGCACCACTCCCTGTCCTTTGCACTATGTTACTTGGAAACAATGAAAAACAAATCGTTAGGTATGTTTCCAAGCTGTGTGCAAAATCAAAGCGGATTTTCTATAAGATGACAAAGTGAGATTGTGAATAGGTTGTATGTCCATTAGCGAGTAATCCATGTCGTGTATTTCATAAAGGAGCAGACTTTCCGCCAGTTAGTAGCTCCAGATTAGCTCGCAAGTGAAGATTTTCTTTGCAGTATATGAGGCGCTTCGTAACTTGGTTTCTCCATTAACAGTTTTTCAAATCTAGGACAATGGAAACACCCCTATTGACAGGATGAGGCACCGCTAGCCTTGGATAAATTATGTATTTTCATGCCAGCATAAGTTCGTTGTAAAGCAGAAAGTTGATCAAAGTTGAATCTCCTGCAAAATGCATCCCAAGTTATTGCTGTCAGTCCTAGCAGAATTATCCATAATAATGTCTCACTGTCCCTGCCTCACATCGCAATGCGCGACCCTAGAAATGCTGGAACGTTAATCTTGATCACTTGATCCAGATGTGACAGTGAACATAGCTTTGTGATAAGGGGAATGAGAGAGACCTGATTTAGGGACAGGAGTGGGGGGGGGGGGGTTAAACTACACCAGTGGGGAGGAACCAAAACAGGCACTGGGTCAGAACACGGCTGCAGCAGAGGTCTGGGTCAGGTACCAGGGTCTATACAGTAGGTGCCTCCCGTGGTCCCAGGAGAAAAGCAGAACTCGGTGTTCAAGGCTTGCCAGTAAGGCACAGGTTAAGTGAATCACACCCAGAATGTCCAGCCTGTTTCCTGCTTTCAAAGGGCATTGAATTAGATGGCATATATTTTTGTTCTAGAATATAAAAGCCAGTACCAAAAATAAACCTGATTCCTCCATTGTTTTCCTCCATTGCAGATGCTACGGCTGCTAATGTGCACTGAATCCTACAAGGCGGACCCCTTTTACCACGTTGAATTTTTCTCTTTTTTTCCCCGTCAGTCTTTGTTTCATACGCCTCAACCTTTCGCGAACTTCAAAGCCGAACGCGTAATTGGTGGAATAGGGGCAGTGGATATTTAGGGCGGCTTCCTCTTACCGTGTTTCTCTGATGGAGGAATTACGTAAGTCCCACATGGGGAGGAATTCAGGTCACATAGCAGGGCGCCTATGTGAGTGATTAGACGAGACACTCAAAAGAATTTCATATGGATACTTTCCAGCACTCAGGAGATGAAAAGATTAATCCGCCTCCGGATGTAGGGTCTGTCGGTCCACTGGTACACAAGTTTGTGTTTTTTCCCACTCAGTCATGCTCTATTCTATCCCAATTAGTGCATATCACCAAAAATAAGTGCTATTAAGAGGTAATCACAGAAATCTTTTGTTGGCATCCAAAGTAACTCCATCAATCAAAAAATGGCTGCACCTTCAGATCTTCTTGCATGCTGCACCTGGCAGCTTACCTTCTAGCAGAGAGATAGCTGGCTGTTCAGTACTGGTGCCATATATAACATTTCTAATGATAGCAATGATCAACTCCAAATGACTTTCAATCTGTATCTCTACCTCTGTGAAAAACATACCACCACTTTTAGGTAGATTTGTCCAAGTCTAAACCACAAAACCAAAAGTCTTGCATTGCTCCATCTAAGCAAGCTCCTGTTTTTATTTTATTGTCGTTATTATTCTCACAGACTGTTGCAGTGTAGCCATTCATTATGTAAGGCTGAACTCTATCTGACAGCAAAGTGCAGTTCTCAAATGCAAGAAAGAGACAGAGCAGAGCTCACACCGAAGCCGGCGACTGTCTCCCAGTGCCAGTTCCAAGTTGGATTAGTTATATCCCTGCAAACCAACCACAGATTAATTATAGTGAAAAATCACATATTTGAAAATTGTCACACGACTTGTCAGGTGACTGATTCAGGAAACGGCCTGATATTCAAGGGGAGAAGCTTATTTCAAAACGACAAGGTGCAAAGTCGACTTTGATCAAGAAGTGATGTAAGCAGCAGGCGTCCATTTTTGTGCTTCTCCAGAATGCACTGATGCAGCATTTCCCCCTCTCTGTAGTTAGCCAGCGCTGCAGCTTGCCAAATGAATATCCAAATAGTGCATATGCAGTCATGCATAAGACTGGGATTAAAACTGCATTGAAAAGATACTGTACTTAGAAGCTATTAAGCTATTGATCACGTTACGGTTTGTTAAGCGACACACCCTGTAAATGCATTAAAATTCAGAAGAACAAAGTTCGAAGGTATGGTTTTGCTTTTGCTGACTTTATTTTTCTTTTAATCACCGCTCCAAAGAACAATGACTCAATTGTCCATACTGAGAAAATAACACAATTTGTGATTGAAATGTAAATGTTTAAGAATTGTGGCTAATCATTGTTTGTTTAGTAAAATAACATATCAAAAGTATCAGTTCTTTTGTCAGATAAGACATCAATAACAGATTTTCGCTACTTTGTTTTTTCACTTGACTTGCTTGCCGTAGTGCATTACGAGGGGAGAGGGTCTTGTCTATTGTCAAGTTCATATACAGTATATTCAGGGAAAATCGTTCTTAAGACACAGTGGATGGTATGTGCCAACATTGTTGTTTTTTTTTGGAACATTCTACAGAATCATCTTAAAACAGCAGTTCTGATTCAGTTTAAGTCTGTATCTGAAGACAGTACCATGGTCCAAAGGGCTGTAGGAGTGAATCTATGTTTGGGATCATGACTTATTAACATGCCACCCTCAGCTTTGCCAAATAATGGAAAGAGTGGCCATGAAGACAATAACTCAATTCATTTCAGACATATAAAATACTTTTAAATATCCCGTAATATTTAATTTGCTCATGCGCCGAACTAACTCACCATACGAAGATGAAATTTCACTTTCATTTTGAGATGAAAATAATTTAATTTAGTTCATCGATATCATTCTAATTATCTTGGTATGTTAGATATAAATAAACATCAAAAAATGAAATCTCTAAATTATTTCAAGGTACATTTAAAGAAAACAGTAGTGATAGTTTAGTAAGATTTATTGACTTACACTTACACCATCAAGCATATATTACATTGGTTAAATGTTTCATATCCATTTAGCATCAAGATATTTTTTAATCATTTATAACTGCATGATGTCATAACGTTATGTGAATATAAGGTGAAGCAGGTGGTAGGAGACTACTCCAAGGCAAATAAATGTAGGCCAAGTCTTAACCCCATTTTATTAATTGTAATAATGAGCACAGGTATGTAATTAATGACAACTAGTTATAAGAAGACAATGTAGTAGATGTAGTAATAGAATCAATTACCGGTAACTTTGGTTTTTATTCTTTACACACTATATATATCTGTGTGTGTGTGTATATATATATCAATATATACATATATATATATATGTATATATATATATGCTGTAGTGGAGTGAGATGGGCAGATTATAAAGAACATTCAGGGGAAATCGAATGCTTTAGGTACAAAGGTAACAGGGAAGAGTTATGCAATAGTTTGCTATATAAGATAAAATAAAGGTCAGCCCCATACTGACACCTAGTGGATGATGGAGCACTTTGATTTGAAGGCTTCATCGCCGCATGCTTCCCGGAGCTGAGCAAATAGCCGGATGCGGTAAGATGAAGGCATTTCTGACGCTGAAGGAGCATGGATACTCCGGCAGATTCAGGGGGGGGGCAACGTTTGGCAGAGTCTGTCAAATTCGTAAATTTATACATAAAATTGGGCAGGGGTGCCCACGGTGACATTTTGTGAGGGCGCCCGGAATTCATAGGTACGCCCCTGCTTCTAACATACGAATCTATTCTGTCTTGCATAATTGTTTTAGCAGTATACATACAAGTGAGATTTTGCTTAAATTCTGTTTAATATATACGGTTTCTGAAGCACAATGTTAAGATATTTTATTGTGCAAGGGGTTGTACTACTGTATGATCCCCGTGGGTAAACTTTCTTCGCCTGCCTCATTTGGCTCTCTATGACACACAGAGACATACATAAGTGAGAGCGAGCTTGGCAGTTCTCACTCCACTACGTGAAGTTTATGATAATACTTTATTTATTAATACATTTCTTTTTCGACTGAAAATTTTTTCATTGGTAGGTTCTTGTTTAAACTTCTGTGTGATTTCTGTATTTTATTTTATTGTATTTTGTATGCCCATAACTACGTTATGTATCTTCTAAAAGGGTTAACTCATATTTAGGGTTCACTCTGCATTCACACCTGTCACAAATAACTTGGGATGATGGTGGAATTAGTCGCTTTTGCATTTTTCACAGATAAAAACAAAATATCCTTGTTCCTATAAGCAAGGTGAAAAATGACGTGTTTAGTACATCACAAATCACATAAAATCTTGCTGGCCAAGTATAGTCCAGATACAGTACAGCTGCTGTTGTAAATTATGGGTTTGGCAGGTTAGTCAGCTGTTTTTGATGTCGCTGTGGTCACCCCGGTCTCCCCAGTCCCTAAAATAAGACCTGTCACCTTAACTTGCCGTTCTGCCTGATTTGTGACAGATGCCGCTTTATTCCACGCAGAGGATTCGGATTCTAATCCAGGATGCCACGCTGAAATAAATTCTTGCCAACCATTGGCCATGCCAACGCATCCTTCACATAGCAAGCTTAATCAAATAATTATTTAGTAATCCAATTCCTTTGCCACTTAGCTGCAGATCAGGTCTTATTTCATTTTTTAAATAACCGAATGACGTTATTTGTGTGTGATTTCTTTTTGACGAAAAATAAGCATAAAATGATTCAATATCTTTTCATGGGATGTTTTCTCCTGAGGACGAAAAATAGGTTCGTTTTTTGTTTTTAATTTCTCGTGTTTAAATTAATGGCGTCACTATAGTACGTGCTGTCACCAACAAACACCAGAGGGCACTCATGTGCCAAAATGTTTATCTCTACCATCTTTTCCATCTTGGAACCGTTTCTAGTTTAGCAGATCGGGATGTCTGGCCCTGGTACAGTTTCTCATGATTTTCTGATCACTGTTTTTGTTTGTTTATTTGTTTGGTTTAATGCCGTGTCCCTTAGTGGAGTCATTAGCTTCTCAGGTGTCAAGTTCCATTTCGACAGAGACGTATTCACATTTAGACAGGGGCCCACTCTCACCTCATACTCCCAGGGTTGCTGGCTTGAATCCCACCTCTGTTTTGTATGAGTGTAAATGCGTGTTCTCCCTAAGTCTTTTGTCAGCTTTCTCCAGGTACTCCAATTCCCTTCCTCGGTCCGTACACCTGCAGGTAGGCTAAATGGCACCACTACAATTATCCATGAAGTGTGTAGGTGCCCTGTGATGGAGCGTTGCACTTCAGCCCTGTGCTGCCTGGGACAGGCTCCAGAAAACCCAGACCAGAATAAATGGTTAGAAGATGGATGGATGTTCACATTTTTGGAAGCTGTGTGGATCACAAAAGGCCAGAAGATGTGAACCCCTCATTGGATTTCAGAGATCTTAAAAGCACCCATTTCAAGGTTTTGCTAATTGATGAAATCATTAATACATATTAATCAATGATAATATATTAAAATATCCACTTTTAACAAAAACAGATGCTCTCGATCTTTTCTTTTTACTTTGGTTACCCTCCCTTGTTCCCTTTCTACCCAGCGAATACGGGAAATAGTGCTACATTGTATTTACATTACATTAGAACGCTATGTCGTAATAATGAGCTTTGTGTTACATAGTCTTTGTTTTGGAAAGTTTTTCATGCGGCATTTGTCAGGATCAGTCTCTATTCTGCCCCCTTCTTTATGTCAGTTCCTCATTTGGCCTGCAGGTGTCGCTGGCCATCCCATTGTTCTTAGCTCCTATGTGTTTGCCCTTGGCTGTCTCAATCAGGTTGGTGTCTGTGTCATCCAGGCTTCCTTTTTGCCCTGGGTTCGAGGATGGCCAGAAAGATATTCAATATCATGGTTCTTGGTTTATTTTTGTGTTAGTTATATATTGGTGTATTTCTGTATGGTTCCTTCTTTTGCTCCTTGCTCTGTTTTACAGTAATGTTCAGATACCTTTGTTATCCTAATTCCCCCCGTTTGATCTTTGGTATACGCCGATTGTCCCACACCCGTTCCTAATTCCTTAATGCTTGTTACCCACCCAGACCTGTTTCTTGTTGATCCTCATCATTTATGTAAGTGCGCGCCCTTGCCTTAGTCTTCAGTCAGTCATTGAGTGTGTTTGTGCCCTATTTGAATGTGTTTGCTCCCTGTTTTGCTGGTTCCCCATAGATATTAGTTAGTCTTTTGCTTGTCTGCCATGTTTCTGAGTCCTCATGGTCCCTTTTGTTTCTTGTTAGTTTGTAAGTTTTGTTCAATAAAACACCTTTTGTCTGAGAGCCACGCCCCAGATTGTCTGTATGCCATGCCACACTCCCGTAACAATGTTAGCTGATGTTAAAGTGAAAAGTTATCCTTTATGTAAACTTAGAGACCCTGATCAACTGATCATAAATCACAACAAGCAAAAAAAGTTCAGGTTTATCATGATAATCTAAGGAGCCTCCCTGCTGGTTAAAGACCAACAGAACAATTCTCAAAGTGACAATTCTAATAAAATTGTAATAATAAAAATTATTAAAGAAATGAAATGAAAAGAAGACATTTATATGAAGTACATCAGTCTGAATATATCTCACACCAGGACAATGTTTTCTGATACTGTTGTCTACCATCTGGGAGTATCATGAATTCCCTCTCTTTTGTGGATCCTCAGTTACTTAGTAAGATTATATTACAAACGTGTGAACTCTTCTGTGAACTTGATCCTTTTCTAACTATTTTCTCTTTTAAATGTTTGGCAGGTGACATGGTAGCTATTGCATGCCGTTTGAAGACTGGTGATTTTCCTACTATGTTTAAAACTGCAACGGTGCATTCATTTATCACAAACTGCACCTCTATTAGTACCTTAATCAGTTGTGTGGTAGCCACAAATTCATAGATGACTTAAAGAAGATGCTGATAATTAACCCAACAAAAGTTGAAGCAGAGGAGCCTGGCTGATTGGGGTCACTTTCTTAAGAATGTATAAAATCGGATGTATAAAAGCCAGGTTTTAACCAAATATGATTCTACAAGGATTAATTCACGAAATGCTATGGTTTTTTTTTTACGAAAATTAATGAAAAATATACTACATCTCTGTTACTAACAAATTCACAAAACTCCTTTCACAGGTTTAAAAAAAACTCTGCAGCTACAAGGAGTACAATAGAAATGTATGTCCCTTTACACAGTGAGATACGAGCTCACATTGCCTCTGAAACTTCCTGGATTCTCACTCAACAGATGAGATGCCTCTTTGCTAACAAATAAATTCACAGTATGTTCACCATCTGAGTACCTTTGTTAGCAAGAAAGCATACTACATGCTTTTAAGATCAGTGTGGTTTTGCAAGCTCTTGGATGGTTTAACATCAACGGGGATTTCTGAATGTCTGTACCTACTCCAGCGCATGCTCTGGTTCTCTGGCGTTATTCTAGTCGCTATTGCAAATGGCAAAGGTGATATTGGATATTGGTGAATTACAGAAAGGGCAACAATAGCTGGAACTGCCAAACTCTTATCAGACCAGCTCTGTGTCCAGCTTTCAACCGGGCCACAGGAATGTTTCATTCTTTTCTGTATGCTTTCGTGTGGATTTCAATTAACAAACCTGTCAGTATATTTTATTCTCAGTTTTACCTCCTTTTTAAGAGAACTGAATGCCTCATCTGTAAAGTCAGAATCCAGGAAGTTATTGGTGAGGGATGCCACTATGAAAGCAGAAAGTTCTTAAAGTTTTCACTGCTTGAGATGGGCGACAATTTGACATGGATCCAAGACGAAGCATCACCTAGGCAATGCTACCCTAGTCCAGTGTCTCCCAGCCCGCTCCTGAAGGACCCTCAAACAGTTCATGTTTTTGCTCCTACTGGGAGCTGGGAGGGAGCAAAAACATGGACTGTCTCGGGGTCCCCAAGGACCGGGTTGGGAAACACTGGTATAGTCAATTATGCCAGAGGCAGCAGCATTTTCTCGGCTGGAATGGGAGAGCTTGTTATGGCTGAAGGAAAAAAAAACCATGGATCAAAATATACAGACATACCAGAGGAAATCCTGCTAAAACTGGCGCCCTGTTAGTGGGATGTGAGCGCAAGGCCAAAGCTACATTGCTGGGTTTTAAGTGTCCTCGAGTGGCCCAGACTTTAATTCTTTTGAGAGTCTCTGGAAAAAACAGAGGTCTCCTGTTTGCGAGCGATCCCCAAGCTACCTGACTGAGCTGGAGGAAGTCCAACACAAATGGGCGAAATGTGAACCAAGCCAATTCGGTGAGGAAGCACGTGAAAAGATCTGTAACTGCTGCCAGTGGTGCTTGAGTTCACAGATCTGAACATTTACCCCATGTCCATATTTCCATTATTCATGACATTCATTTATTTCATCCATCTCTGCCATCGGTGTTGAGCACTGAGTCTGTGAGTAAAATATGCTTCATAAAGTAAACATCTGAATACTGTGCAAGGCACATACTTATGCTAAGTAATAAATATGAAGTTAGATAACATGAAATGTATTATATATGATGATAAATGATAAAATAAAATTATGTTGGTTTGAGTTTGTAATGTTGTTTCACACAGTTTTTACTGTAAATTATATACCCCATTGTTAGGGTTCTTATTTTTCATAACCAGGCTTAAAATAGCATAATTTAAAAGGCAAGGATTAAACCCAAAGCCAGTGTCTTTATACAGTTAAAATGATTTTATTGGCTTTATGTTGTAAGCATACCGAATGCTTCTCTATACATGGGATTACAGTTGTGGTCATCCTTTATATTTTGAAGTAAGACACAATCAGTTGTCACAGGGTGAGTTAACGCTTCGTAAATCTGAGACGGAGTAGGCCTTCGAGAGGCCGTTGGTATGTACAAGTACTGACTCTGAGACTGAACAGAATTTACAGCTGCGAAAACAAACCCACCTATGGGCCTTTAGCAAGTGCCCTGTCTCGAATGTGCTGCTTTTGAACTGACTCTGCTCCCCGTGCTTCAATCACAAACTCCACGGTCTGTGGCTCATATATCGGCATCTCCGCCAAGCCACCCGCTGCTACTTTCACACACACTGGCGTCATTCCTGCAAAATCCCACGGTTTCCATCCTGGTTGAATATGTGAGATATTGACTTCAGGGAGACATTTACACCAATAAACTATCAGTGAGACCGGATGGATCACTGAGCAGAGGGAACAAAGGCACGAGTACTTTACAGAGCAGGAATTGATACTAGCATGTTCCTTTCTGGCTCATAGCAAATAAAACACGTTTTACACACTGCGTTTGTTGTCACTTCAAATTACATCAATAACATTAAATAATAGGGTTTTTGAACAGTAAACTTCAGATTTCTTTAAAATATAAACACATACACACGCATAAAACTACAGGCCAGAAGTTTGGACCCATACTCGGATTTTTTTAAAATAAACGATACACTGCTTTGTCAAACTTTTATTGCAAGAAAATATTAGAAATACTTAAAACAAATGTAATTGACTGGTTTTCAGTATTTTATAGCTTGTAGTAACATATTATTTGGCCACAAAGGCTGAAACTATTGGTTTTGAAGAAGACATATCAGGGCTACCTTTGGTGCATTGACATTCACTTTGTGTTGGAATTCTATTTACTAATGTCAGAACTTGATTTACACTTGGCCTCTCTTGATTGTGTCTTAATAAATTAAATGATAGCCACTTGTCTGCCTTATCCCCGATCAGTTTGTTAGAGGTTTAATGCACTGTCTGCACGTTGTTTCAATCTTCTGTGGTGCTGTATCACAACTGATGAGTGAGAAGTTTTAGTAAATATCTGTTAATTTTATATTTCTAATGGCTAGAAAGGCACAGCTAACAACTGAGCAGAGGGCTCAAATCAAACTTCTGAGCAAAAAAAGGTTCTCTTATCACCAAATAACCAGAAAGTTAAATGTTTCTAAGTATGGAGTGACCTACTGTTTACAGAGAAAAAGGCTGACAGCAAGCAACAGTGACAGGAAACGATCTGGGGCAAGGAAAGTGACATGAAAGACTGAAGATCAACACTTAATTGTGACGTGTAAAAGACATCAGAAGATGACTTCTCGAGATCTGAGGGCTGAGATTAATGTGAACAGAGGGAAATTATATCACTTACTACAGTCAAGCGAAGACTGAGAGCAGCTGAACTACATGGTCGAGAAAACCTTTACTTTGTGGTGTTAACAAGAGGGTCACACTGAGGGGACATGAACATAGTAGGACATGCTTACTTAATGCATTAATTACCCAGTAACTAAGTGTTAGTTACGTACTGATCCCTTGCTCGTTTATCATTAATAAATCATGACACGTCATGTATTTAATTTGGGCGCTATATCAGTTAACAGTTAACTAATTAGTTAATAATTCAGTTGAATTGGCAAAAATTACTTAACTGATTTACTACTGAAGAACAATTCAGACTAATAGGTTTCCCCATGAAATACATGAACTGTCATGATTGAGTAATGATGAGTGAACGTGGGAATATTACTTAGGCACTTCAATTCATTAAATTGCACTCATGATGGACAGTAAATTGTCACATTACACTTCAAAACCAATCAGTTACGTTTGTTGTAGTATTTCTAATATTTTCTTGTAATAAAAGTTTGAAAAAGCAGTGTATGATTTATATAATAAAACATCAGAGAGGATGGGTCCAAACTTCTGGCCTGTAGTGTGTGTGTGTGTGTGTGTGTGTGTGTGTGTATGTATGTGTGTGTGTATACACACACTACCGGTCAAAGGTTTTTGCACACACTGAGATTTTCTACATTTGCATGTTACTCACTTTTCCATGTTACTAACATTTATCAAAATGCACTTAATATTCTTTGCTAACAAATCAATTTACAGTTTAATCACTATTTGAGTACCTTTATTAGCAAGAAAATGTCATATCTCTCATTCATGAAAGTAACCTGCTCTAGCAGTTTTAACGGCAGAGAAAATTCAAGGCACTCTTTCTACAAGGGACATTAAATACTGCTCTGTTTCATGGGATGGAACAGCTAACTAGTCCATTTAAAGTTAAAGGACAGCCTAGGATTTGATTACGCCATCACAACACAACCCATTAATAGGATATCAGACATGCACTGTTACATATTCTTTCCATGTTATAAAGGAATCTTGTTTTATTTGACTTATATTTTAATTTATTGTTGTTTGTTCATGCAACTTTCCAAAACTTAACAAAAAAAAAAAATCTGCATTTTATGAAATAAATGGAAAAACGGTAAAAACCTGTGGTGTGTATATATGTGTATATATATATACACACCATATGTGTGTGTATATATATATATATATATATATATATATATATATATATATATATATACAGTATATATATACAAACACACACACATACATATATATTGTGTGTGTGTGTATATATATATAATTTATTTGTTTGTTTGTTTGTTTTTAACACAATAGTGACTAAACCATCGTCCAGGTTCATCAAGATAAAACACAGTATAATTGGTATAATGGAGAAAATATGAATTCCCATAATCCTGGGATACGAGCCACTTAATTTTTACTTACAGTATTTTGGTTACTGCCACATCTATGGTGAAAAAAGAGGTATAGCATGGATCAAAAATAAGCTACCAAGATTAAATACATGCATAAATCTGAAAGTTAAAATATGATCATTTAGCTTAGATAATAATGTTATGGCAAAGCTATATAATATTCTTTGATATTTTTATTTAATGCTTTAAGGAATACCAGTAAATACAGAGGAATGTTTCCATACCCAGATAAAGTATTAATCGAGTTAGTTCAAACCCAATTCTGGTTCATCTCAGTCATGAATATGGTAGACATATTTTGTATATTCAAATAAACTTTCCAAAGCTGAAGAACATGAAACTGTCATAGCCAGAGGCTGTCCAGAGTATAAAAGTTTTTTTCTTCTACACCAAAGCAATTTGCTTGTGTAGGATGGGTGGAAACATTGTAAAATATCTTCCACTCATTTCAACAGAATGCTTGATTTGCAATTTGACAATTTGGAAATTTTCAGTTTTCCTTTTTCTTGTTACAACTTGAAAGGACCCATTCCGTCGGTACACTGGCATGTTTGTTAATTCCCCACCTTTTTTTTATTATTTTATTAGAGGCAGTGCTGGTAATCCTGATATTGAAGATGAAAATGCAAATCTCCTTAGAAAACCCCCAGTCTTGTAAAAAAACATTAGCAAACTCATAGGATACATTGCTGTAAGTGTTGTGCAGTGGCAGACATGATAATTTATAAGTCTACAGCTATGCACTATAGCTAAGGTTTTTGGGCACCATTAACTCTTTGGCTGGGCGAGTTCCTGTATATAATTGTTTCAGGGGTGCGCTTCTTGTAAAGCCAGATGAAAATAACAGAGCTGGCTGCCAAAAGCCGAAACCACCCTGTCAGCTCCCCAGATGCACATTTGCACAAATCCAGATTGAACTCCCCTTGGCAAACGTTGAAAGAAAAATATATTCGCGGTTTGCTCTATACATCGCTTGCTTGCTGAAAAGAGCCTGGAATGATGAGACGAAAAGCGAGCAAAATTTTATAATACCACAAGCGTCCCTCGACTGCAACAGGCCGTTAATGCGCTCTAGAAAAGGACAGACCCAAACATCTATGACAATTGTGGGGGTTAATATATCACCTATGCCGAGATTCGACGGCCTTGGAGAAAACTACAGGAGCAGCCTGAGGCCCTAAGGAAGCTCTCGTCACCTTTCATTCCCTTTAATAAGTTCAAATGGGTATGAGGATGAGAGCTTTTCTAATACTAGTTAAGATTACTAAGCAAAGCAAGCAGACCCAGGATTACAAGGGTGCAATAGCACCCTCAAATTAATAATGTGCCCTGTCAGATGAAAGTCAATCCATTGTGGAGGTTGTGCCCCCTCAATAGTTTCAAATGCACCCTTAGTGATTTTGTTCTGGACCTGGGATTAGAAACAAGTTAAATATATGCAACACTTGTGCATGAATTGTCTTGATATAATTTTGATTTTTTTTTTTCTTAACATATACAATTGTTAATGCTAAATGATCCCTGAAAAGAGGACATGGCAGGATTCAGGGAGAGTGGCTACCTTTGTACTCCCCCGGTCACTCCAGTGCAACAGAATCTGCTAGCTGTACTTGACACTTGGCAGCCTGTGAATGAAATGGTCTTTTTCTTTCTCTCTCGCCGATTCTTTTTTCTTCCCCCAGCCCACAAGGTCAAGGGTTTGCTTTGCACTTACCCTGAGGTAGCAGACAGCCCAAGCCCACCCTGCAAAGCCTCTGGGAAACCGTGTGTTTGTCTGCATCCCAGGTTGTAAAAGTCAAAAGTTCAAATCCTGTATTAAAGTCCTGCTTCATCTATCAGCCGCCCCCCCCCCCCTCCCCTTCCACTGGCCTACTGAGAGGGGAGCCAGTATGTGGCTGAAGTCAGGCAATAGTGACAAGCGGGGTGGGGGGGCGTGTTTTCCCTGCACAGAGCCCGGTGGTGAGGCCTCACCAGCTTCACACACATGAAAGGTCGGCATGACACAGAATGTCAAAGCGCAGCCTCCATTGTGAGCAGTCAGTCTGAGTGGTCTGTATCCCCATGGCTCACCACTTCCCCACACCAGTGCAGGAATGTGACCTGCCTGATAATTAATGTGGGGGCTATGAAGAGGTGTGGGGTGGAGGGGGGGGTGGGGAGAGAGATTGGGGGTTTAAAAAAACAAAACAGTACAGACGTTTAAAAAAACACACTCCAGAAGTCATAAAAATAGACAAGTTTTCCATAATCCCAAGGTCCACAGACTTAAATATTTTAAAAAGTAAATGATCACTCACAGTTTTGTCTTTCTTTTTGTTTTTATTAATTGCTCTGTCTCAGCAGTGCTGGATATGTAAAAAAAAAAAAGATCAGAAAAAGAAAATATTTAAAATAAAAGATGGAACAAGTATTGTTCTGAAGAGAAAATTAAGTGCTTGAGGGTAAGGATTTTATTCATTAATTTTAGTAAATGACTAAAGACCACACAATAAATACAAAAACTAAGGTAAAATCAAGCACAAAAAATATACATTCATTTTATAGCAGAATTGCAAGGTGCTATATTGGAAATAAAGTACTCTGATTCCAGGAATTCAGAACTCTTAGCCACAGAGAGAACATATTACAACCGGTTCAAGTGCATTGAGCAAATCTGATTGTGAGAATATTACAGAAGTTTCGATGTGAGTGTGCTCCCTGGTGACCACTTTAACAATCCGTGACTTTGAAACCTTGATATTAAGGCACAACAGTGGATCTCATCTATTGTATCAAAGGCACCAGGTCATTTAAAACTGTAAAGAGAGAACGACATTGAGACACTTCAGGGACACATTTTCATGGAACGTGAATGCTAAGAAACGTTTCTCAATAAGTGCTTAAGAAGAGCCTCAAATCTGCAACTGCTAGAAAAGGACTAAAACAATGAATTCTAAGATGATGTCAATAAGTGTAGTATTCTGAAATACACATCTGTTTACCTGATGAAGGCACTAAGATATCCCAATGAAGAAGACCATTTCACAAAACATGAAGTCAGAGCAACACCATGCGTTATTACAATGTCACGTAATGCATATAAATCAATGTATTCCAATTGCATTGCACATGTTCTGATAAATAAAGTGCAGTATTTAATGCATTTTTCTTATATTTTAAGCATATTAGTTTAAGAGGAATTTTTGTGAACTTGCACATTGTAAGCATCATCATACAATATAGTATACACTAGCTGCATATTCATAATAAATAAAGTGAACAACAGATAATACATGTTAACAGATAGAAAGAAGTGTGGTAAGAAACCCATAGGCACTTAGTTTGGGCTGAATAAGACTTACCCCTTCAGAACACTTTTAAGAAGAGATTTTTTTTTTAAATTCCTTTAGGATAAGAGCATTACAGCCATGGTGTGTATTTTATGTCTTTACAAGACTTGGAGATGTTCTATTAAACGCTGGGGAACTCTTTCAAAAGGTCACAGGTCTTCTTATGTAGGACCTCGCGGAGCTTACGGACACGCCGGGCGCTGGACGGACTGACGAAGCTATCCGGCTGCAGGACGGCCATGCCATTGTGGACGTCTCCCATGATGATCATCTGGCCATCCGCACTGGTGATGTTGGGGCATGGGCAGCTCCAGTCCATATTCAGCAGCGTGACCTCCAAAGGCTCCTTGCCAAAGAACTTCAGCCCCATCTTTTCATCCTTCAGGATCTCCTCCACCGTGATGAGGGCATGACCAGAGTCCTGGTCCTCTGTCAGCTCCGTCATCCGGCCAAGAATGACAAAGTCGCTCTTGCAGAAGCTGGTCACCATCTTCTGGCGGGGTTTGCACATCTTGCAGTTCTGATTTTTTTGGAAAGGGCAGGCTTCTTCACAGGCTTCCTTACTCTCGAAGTTGTTTTCATTCCCGCCACAACCGCCGTAAATGAATGAGTGGCATTGCTTTAACAAGTTGCTGTATGCCCAGCGGGGCTCATAGGCTTTGCAGGGGCCCTGAAGGCTGGGAAGACCACAAGGGTGAGCCAGCTCTGCACCACAAGACAGCATGCAGGACTCATAGGTATCAAAGTGGTTCATGTTGTTGTTGCAGTTTCCATAGGTGAAAGTGAAGCAGTTGTTCTTCTTAGCTTCATAGTACCAACTCATCCTCTCCTCTCCGCAGTCTTCATGGTCTGGTGTCTTCAGGCACTCTTCCAATGGAACATTTGTTGCATTTTTAGGGTCCTCCGTCTTGACAGTGTCTCTCTGGACCACAGATAAGGGAAAGTCTGCTTGGATGGAGCCCCCTGCATTTTTAGCTGTGCAGGTATAGATGCCGGTATCCTGCATCTGGGCATTATAGATGACGAGCTGGCCGATGTTGGTGACGACCACATTCCCCTGCACGTCGTTGGGTTTCATGATGACATTTTCCTTCCCCTCCACTTGCTTCTCCCAGGTCACATCCGGCTTCGGCCGCCCCGTCACCTCACACAGGAAGCTCGCAGTGTCACCGACAAACACAGATTGGTGGGCAGGGCTGCTAATCATGGCCGGCGGCTGTACGTCTAATGGGGTGGTCTCTAGGAGAGCAGTGGTGGTCGGGCGGAGGGTTGTCTCTGCAGGTAGCGGGCTGGTGTTTGTCCAGGTGAGGTGGTACCTGCACGTTACCACGGACAGGGAGATGCCTTTGGAACAGGCTTCTGCGTCCATGTAGCACCTGTTGTAGTAGGTCATGCCGTCCGAAGCACAGGTGAAGTTGGGTTCTCGCTCGCAGCGGTCCCGACACTTGCACACCGGTTGCCCGTCCCAGATGTCGCACTCAGAGCCTTGCTGGGTACACATAAATTTGTCACATGTCGCTTCCTTCGGCATCCCCACGGGACCCTTCTTTCCCTTGACATCCATGTAACGCGCCGCCACACAGCTCCTGTTTCCGCAGACGTTGGGACAACACTTCTCGAAAGTCTCGCATTCCTAGGTGTAATACAATAGTTTTCATTCCAATACACTGCCTTATTGTAACCCTAATGTATTATTCTATAGTGAATTTAAATTAAAATTCAATTTTAATAGGTACTTACAACATAATTTCTCGATCTACATTAAACAATTAGGTTATTACATATGATAATAACTGTTATCTGCCGCAATAAAAGTGCAGGTATACGCAAGCTTATAAGCCTAGTTTATTTTATTATGCTATTGAGCTACGCAGTGGAGATTTGAAGTACGTAAGCACATTGTGACAGTTTTATAAACAGTTCTGTTACTGAAAGTAAACGTTTCAAGTAATCAAACCTGTTCCCCAATTTTCAAACAGAAAAATATATAATAAATCAGTCTGGTGGCAAGCAGACTCACCTGATCCGATTCGCACTCCCGCATGCAAGTACTCATGGCATCCACCCACAAATTAGGGTTCATGTCGTTCGGGCAGATCCCGGCGTGAGAGTATACTACCCTTGGCAGGGACATAGCCATGACGCGGCTGTCCATAAGGAGGACAAAGTACTGTCCTACAAGGAAGCAGATCCAGCGCGGAAACAGCATCCACCACATTTCCAGCGATTACTGCTTTAACGGCGTCAAGGGGGTAAAAACGGAACTGGCAAAAATAAAAATAAGTAAAATGCAAACAGTTTAATTCGGGAAGAAAAAATATTTTGCAATATTTAGAAAAATGATTTTCAATATTATGTCATTTAACCTTAAACGACAGTACAAAAAAAATCGTAATATTACGAAATTCTGAGCTCGTTCGTTTGCCGAAGTCGCTACTCTCCAGAAATTAGGTAGAGGTATTTATACCCTATTTATTTTCTTTAAAGTTGTAGATGCAACTACACAGGCTATTCCCCAGACCACAAAACTCGCCCTTACGCGCCAGTGACAGTTATGAATTGCTTCTGAGTACTTTAAAGGATTTGAAAGTTAAAAACATCAGTCCAAAACGGGGCTGGGACTGGCAGGACACCTGCCTGTTCAACGATCGCTTTAACCCACATTAACCCCATCGACGCCGAGTTAAACCTATATATACCGAGATGTCCTGCGCTCATCTGGCTCTTACAGCATATATAGATTAATATACTGTGTATGTTGAGTACTGCACATTTAGCTTTTATCTTGCATACATTTCAGCTGGTATGTCTGTTGTGACACCTAAGGCACTTCATTATGTAGTATCAGTGTTGCAGGTAGGCTACCGTTATATTAAACGTGATAACAGGTGGGTCTGAATCACGAAAAAATATTTATTTTTCAGAAAATCGCAAACATAGCTTTGTCACGCTAATTCACCTTATTTCTGAATTATCAGAAACATTCACGGTAAACGTACGAAGACCGTAATTTGTACATTCAACGTTTGTGCTATTAAGCATTCGCTAATGTAAATTTTAAATAACATTATTGTCTACTGTGGTGAAATATATGGACGGTGAGAAAAAAAAAACGTCGGATACTCCATCATACACATTTTACTGCACAGTGCAAAACGAACATAGGCTACATACATGTCAAACAACGGATATGATTACTGTATATCCATCCCATTTATGATATCATATATATTATAGGTACTGTCTATGACTTTAAAATACAACACCATTTTATAAATAAATGTAAATATGATGTAAATTAGTTGTACAAAGTGTCAACATTACCACACAAGGGTGATAATACATTTAGGACTTAATATCTTCATTGGTACGTTTGTTTCTCGATAGGCAGATGCATCCTGAAGATGCATTTGGAAACGTTAATACAATAAACTAAACATAGCTGCAACTACAAATGTCATATATTGCCCGTCGCTGTTTCTGGAAGTTTGCGCACTTTCCGCCGCGAGGGAATACTACCCCTGGCAGGGGCACGGCCGTCACGTGACTCTCCATAATGAGGACAAAGCCCTGTCCAGCAAGGAGGACGATCCAGCCGGGAAACTGCACTCACCCCATATCCGCTGCTAACTGGCTTAACGATGTCACAGAGGAAAGTAAGAGACGTCTTTTCTTTTGCCGAGTTAGTTAAACTCCGTGAGACCCTTTGTCGGTCATAAAAATGTAATAAAAATAACGGGTGCATGTTATAGTTCTTTGATTTAAAATATTACGTAATAAGTCAAATGCAAATGGGAACTTTAAAGGTTAGTTTGTATAATTTAGTTGAATTTCCCCTAAAGTATTATAATACATGCATGAAATTGCCCTCGTTTCAGGTAATTGTACAAAAATAAGACAAAACAAACAAATGATCAACCTTCATTTCAGGAATGTGTTAAATTAATTATCTCCCGTCACTTATCAGCTTCTCGAAAGCCCCGGCAACAACATCCTGACAAGAAAGACTGATGAACAAACACCTGCCTCCTCATGACAGCCTCACCTTTTTGCAAACCCCAGAGAACAGAGCTGGGGGACGTGGTACTAAGAGTACTCACGGTGTCTGTCAGAAGCTCGCATTAACATGGGAAGTCTAGCTGGGTACTAACTGGCGAGCTGTTTAGAGAGCCATGACTGGCTGAATGTGGCTCAAGAACTTTGCATTCTTGTGATATTTGTATAATGAAAAAGCGTGATGTCAAATAAACACAAAAAACGCTAAGAGGTTTCATTATAGAGAATATGTGTGTAGCCTACTTGTTTTTCAACATCTTAAAATTAGAATTTTATAAAACAAAACTACAAATAGATTCATATGACCACAGTTTGGAAGGGTGTATCAGTAAATCCATCAGAATGAAATATATCTGATGGTTGTTGTGTTTGGTAGTAGTGTGCTGTTTCTCTCTGGGGTATAAATCAGCCCACTGCCTGGCTCTGACTGGGGCACTGCATTCTTCACCTCTCTGCTCCCTGTCCTGCCCCTTATGTTCTCTGGCCCTCCATTCAGACTGACACTCACTTTTCCCCATTTCCTTTTCTTAGCCCAGCTTGTCCTCTGCTCTCCACTGGCTTCCTGTCATCCCCTCTTCTCTCCTACCACTCTTCCTTATTATATATCTACCCATACTTAAGTTCTCTTTATTGCCATGAGCTCCACTTTTTCTCCATCCATTTCAAAATGCTTTTATCTAATGTTTAACTCATCTGTATGCACATCTATTCCTTTTCTGTTCTTTATCTCCAAGTTATTTGTATATTTCCAGCTCATTTCTTCATTCCTATATTTACCTGAAAGTTCCCCCTCATTCCCTATGTGTTACACTACTCCTCTCTTTGTTCCCCTGGTCCTTGGTGTATTTCCACACTATTTAGTCTGTTCTCTTACTTGGGAAAATGTTGCCCTGCTCATCTTTTTGTTTTCCTACTCCTCTGTGTTTATTGCTCCTCTTTGTGTTTTTGTCCTATTTTGATTCTTCCCCTACTCATTAAAGTGTTGCCCAAATTATCTGTGTTCTCCACTCCAGTGTGTTTTCCTCCACACCTCTATATGTTCTCTTGCTCTTTTCTTTGTTTCCATACTCTTTTGGTTGTTTGCCCCCTCCCTAGCATGCTCCCCGCTCCCCTATATGCTCCCCTCCTCTCCTATGCATTCCCTACTCCCCAGTGTGCTCCCCACTCCCCTATATGCTCCCCTCCTCTCCTATGCATTCCCTACTTCCCAGTGTGCTCCCCGCTCCCCTCCTCTCCTATGCATTCCCTACTTCCCAGTGTGCTCCTTGCTCCTCTATATGCTCCCCTCCTCTCCTATGCATTCCCTACTTCCCAGTGTGCTCCTTGCTCCTCTATATGCTCCCCTCCTCTCCTATGCATTCTCTACTCCCCAGTGTGCTCCTTGCTCCTCTATATGCTCCCCTCCTCTCCTATGCATTCCCTACTCCCCAATGTGCTTCCTGCTCCCCTATATGCTCCCCTCCTCTCCTATGCATTCCCTACTCCCCAGTGTGCTCCTTGCTCCTCTATATGCTCCCCTCTCCTATGCATTCCCTACTTCCTAGTGTGCTCCCCTCCTCTACTATGCATTCCCTAGTACCCAGCATGCACCCAGCTCCTCTGTTTGTTTCCCTGATCCCTCAGAATGTCTGAATGTTCCCCAGCTCCCCTATGGGTTCCTCTGCTCTCCCTTCAGTCTGAATCCTGCTCTGCATGCCCCCCCCCCCCAGGCCCACCCACCTCCCAGACTCCATTTTCACTCATCACACACACAGCAGGACACTCTCAGAATTAACAGGCCTGTACCTCATTATCCTGCGAACATTAAATCGCCCTCTTCCTGGGCATTGAATATCTTGTTAGCTATTTTGTTTCGGTTAACAACAGCCCTAGTATAGCAGTCTCACCACTAGGAAGCAGAGGCCTAACATTCTCTGCATAGCGTGGACTTGGTATGTCAGAAATCGAATAAGAGACCTATGGAGGTGTCCCGCTGTGCATGCTGACAGAAAGCCTGGCTTTAACACATGCATTGTCCATAAACAGACCTTGCGTTTGACCCCCCCTCTTGATGACTTGCAGCTTTTTTGAACGTTTTCCAAAAAGACACCAAAAAGAATCCACTTTCTTTATGGTCACTTACTTTTTAGATTCCACAACGGTGCTTTTTATTTTTTCTTTCTGGCACCATAAAATGATCAGAGAAATGTTTTTAAAAAATATTTCATGTTTGCAAAATGGTAAAATCCAATCTTTTCATAAAATGATCCGTTTGTTAACTTTGGCAAAGACAGCACAGTTTCTTTAGATGATTTAGAATGTCAATCTCTAATCCAAAATGAATGGGCGTAACAGGTCACAACTCAACCAAAACGGGCTGTCAACCAGTAACTCCAACCCATGAAGTGAACTAAATAATATCCATAATTCAAAAGAGGGTTCATTATTTACAGTTTACAACACGGCTAATTTAAAAAATCCCAATGTCTTCTGTTACATTAAGATTACTTCCCAGCCCAAAATATAAAATAAACCATTAGAAATTATTTGTTTTCACTCACAAGGTCACAAATTAAGCAAGGAAAGTTTAAGAAAAACTGGTAAGATGGGTGTGGGGTCTGATGCTCTCCATCCTTCATTCAGGGCTCATGCTAACAGGGTCTGCATTATGTAAAAGAAACTGGCACTTAAAAATGAGTTGATTTAAAATTGTTTCTGCCATTTCTAACCATAATGTGCTGCACTGGTAATAATAGAATTATATAATTTACCAAGCTGAAAAATTTGATAAAAATGAAGGGTGATATTTCCTATTAGACAATAGATTAATACAGTCAATGATTCATATCTTTGCCGATTATTTAATTGAAATTGACAGAAACTGGCTTCAAAATGATGTGAAATATGCCTTCTTCCACTCAGCAGAGGCATCAGCTGAGCCTAGATTGACACAGTTTATGCCAAACACATTTTGGGGACAGCCGTATCGAAGTGTGACCAGACTGCTCTTGGAGAAGGAGCTTTAGGCTTTAGTGAGATTTGTTTCCATGGGTGCCTATCTTGCCTGTCACAAACATATACTGGAAAATGCTTTATGAGCTTAGACTGGGTCTGTTTTGACATGAGAGGGCAAGAACCTAATCTGTCTCACAGGTCTGTAATCAATGTCACAAGATTTTCACTGCACCACAGAGTTGACTGATGCCTGGTTACTGAACAGTTCATAATGTTACAACAACAAGGCAAAAGCAGCATCATGTTCTAGGTATTACAATCCCAGTCACAGCTCTGACGTTGTTTAATATTTAAAACCTTTCAATTCTGTATTTATGTGTTCCCTAATCCTGTTAAAAAATGTGTTTTTACCACTGCAAAATCAGTAAAGATGAAACTAATGGTTTAATAATCCTGTATGTGATCTCTGCTCATTTCTAAGTTTATTGTGTGTTCTGTGTACTTACTCTAAAAATGACAATTCGTAAATATTATGCGTGCAACACAGGCTTGGTTTTCATTTTGTTGGAGTCCACTGAGCCTTGGAGACATTAGTCATTCAAGTAATGTTCTGCACACATCTTTTAATACTAATTCAAGTGTGGTTCTTATAAAAAATAAGTTTGGTTATCAGTGTATTGATATATTTATCTATAAAGATTTGGAAGGAAGTGAACAAAATGTGAAATATGGTGAGTTGTGTAAGGCTACAGTGATTAACTAAATGTAATATGGGATAGTGCCTAAAATTTTGAAACCTTAACCACGTAAAAATATAACCTTTGTCTTGACTAGACACAGAAATAAACTGTTTTTTTCACAGACAATATTAGAGGCTGGCAGGTGAGAAAAAATATTTCAAACGCAGCCCAATGTGAAATTCTAGAAAAAAAAAACGATGCATCATATGTTGAAACAGAAGTCGTTCCATGTTTTTTATGTATTTCTTCTTGCTTAGTGGAGAAATACATATATCTTCAGAAAGTGCACCAACCACATAGCGAGAATTGAGGTGAATCAAATGGCACCTAATCCGTTACACCACCTACTGTTATCAGTCAAATAAATTGAAGATATATCATTGCTTGTGCATATCAAAGATTAAAACAATCCAGTTTGCATGCTCTGATGGATTAATGACATGGATTATTCTCTCCATCGTATGGCTGCCTGAGATCACAACATATTTTTGATTCAAGATTGATTGGAAGAATTGGAAGGTTGAGTTGCCATTCAACATATACTGATATGATAATTACCAAAATGGTTCAAATCTCTCATAGAGGAGTGTACCAATGGGTCAGATATGAGTACCATCCTATGTGAGAAAAACTATATAGAACCACCAATATGGTGTACCAAAATACGTAAAGTGATAATACTTTAAGGTCACTGATAATCAGCTACTGTCGACTTGCCCTGTTCACTTGTTGGACACTTAAGTGCCTAATCTACTTACAAGTCCACTCAGCCTTGGTTCAGCTGAAAAAGATTCAGCAGTGATCAGGATATTAAGAAGGCATGTGAAAGAAGGGACACTAAAATGAATACAGTTTGTTCTCATGAATTTTCAATTATTCATTTCTTTCATTTCCTCAGAACTACATATCCAGTGCAGGGTCACAATGGGCCTGGAAAGTGTCCCAGAACACACAGAGTGGGGTATGTTCTAGTCAGGGTTGCTTGCCCATCACAAGGCATCACAAGGGACATCAATCCATCTAAAACATGTCATATACAAACAGTGGGAGAGCATTTAAACCTACACCATAGAGAAAGGTTTGGAATAAATTATGCTCCCCTGGAAGTGGGCCACAGTGGTACCTTCTGAGTACTTCCCACTACCAATGGGAGGATGCAGATGGTGAGTCTTGGCGATCAGTTTTGGAATGAGGGATCCACCCATTGTGCTGGAGACCGAGATCTGCATGCCTAACATTCCCAGCTCCCATTTTTCATCTCTGCTTTGTTCCTCCAGTGAAGGTGATGCTTTCTTGAGTAAGTGCGAAGTTGCAAATGTTTTTTCAGTTATTCATCTTCTCTCCCCAAAAGAATTTAGGGTTAGGCGTATTTTTTATGTAAATACAAAACAAAGAGCTTCATTAGTATCTCAGATTATATTAAAATGTTCTTCTCCATTAACTTAATGTACTAAAATCTGTAGGTCTTAGTAGGAAGTGAAGAACATTCACAGCATAATATTGACAGTTCCTAACAATTTTCTAGGTCTTTGTTTTGGGCCAGCTCCCAACACTCCTGTACCAAGTATTGTTTAGGGGTCCCACAGACTGGGTTGAGAAATACCGTGTTAGGCTTTTCATGAAGGCAGCTCTTCATTGGCCTTTGTAATGTTATCAACTGCATGCAAAGTAGCACTTTCAAGACTTCCGGATGGTTCAGTTGATGCGTCACCTTCATCAATTATTCCTTGCAAATAGTTTGTCGTTTAGTCCCCATTCACTCTATGGTCCTTGAGTTGCAATAACACTGCCATATATAACACTGCCATATTCATGCATTCAAGCACTTACGATCCTTGCATTATTACTATCCTTTAAGAAGACAGCAAGATTTTCCCTCAAATAACCTCCTTGGAGCCAAAGCTCGGGGAATCAGCACGAGCCCCATTGTTAAATTGTTCTCAAAAGGCAAAAAAGTAAAAGTCTCTTTTCTGCCTTATATCCAGCTGCTTGTTCTTGTCCTTGTCATTTGCATGACGCCCACCGGTTGTATCCATCAAAGTTAAGCATGTGTTTTGCTCAATAGCATCCTGCTTTCATGAACATCGTTGTCTCAACAGGGAAGCACTCAGCGGCAATGACATCAGCACTAGCTGCATCAACAACAAGTACCACGTGTTATGAAAGCTGCTACTTAAACCACCACAACTTGACTATTTCAAAAGCCATCTTTTGAAGAAATTTCCCTGCCCTTCAATTTTCACTTGAACAATGACCTGGTCTCGTACAGAGTAACTATTAAATGCAGGGAAAATTTATGATGGATTCATTTGCTGTTCTATCTGCATTGCCACTTTCTACTTCCAATTTCCCCAACAAATCATTCTGATTGACACTCATTGGCATTGTACTTACATGTGTAGCAGTGTTAGCACTCAGGTTGAACTGATCTCTATCACATCAAAGGCTATGAGTGGTAATGTTAGCCAGATTCTGCATAAATCCATTTTAAGGGTCTATAATTTGAGCAAAACACTAAACATAAGGTGCAAAGAAAAAAGCAAGAGCCACACTTGGCAGCTTATCTGGTCTCATGGCCCCTGGCAAGGTACTAACTTTATAGGTCTGGCAACACAAGATCACAGCAGACCGTAAACAATGGGTATATAAAATTCTATGACGGTAAATAGAATCAACATTGTCAACAGTGTATGAGAACCAGCTGCAGAGCCTTCAGTACTACTGAGTAAATTTGAATTGTAAAAATGTCCAGCAGTAATCTAGCTTGAGGGAATGTGCCAAACTAACTTTACTTCTTAGGCTCATTATCATTGCTTAGCAGCTGCTATAGCAGGCAATTTCATACAGCTTCAGCAAAGCAGATTCTTAGAATAATAAATTTAGCCTGAAAGGACATGCAGCAGTTGTTAACAAGAATGAACGACAAAGACGTTTCAGGATTGTTAAATGTATAAGCGTAGTGCAGTCTTGGTGGAGGTGACTTTGCAGTCGTAGTTGTTCTTTGTCTGTAGTTCAAGGTTACTAACTCTTATGTACCCTGAAGTGTAATGGGAATCCGAAAGTCATAAATCAATAAAAATGCTCTAGAAATTTTGCTCATTAATCATTTGGTGAGGGTGTAAAACATAAACACGTACATTGATTACAAATGTACATCGCACTGAACAGTGGAGTTCTGGAACATCTTTTTATCTCCAAATGTTCTCAGCAAAACAGATTGTAACATTTGCCAGTTCTATTTTGAAATTAATTTTGAATAGAAACAACAAAGTTATTATATGCAGTAAGCCTATTACCGCATCTGACAGCAGCTCAGATGCCCGCATAGCCTTGTTTGAACCCTGTTCATCTCGTTTCCAGACTTATGTTTCCAGGGCAAACGTTAACAGAAGGGAACAATATCCAGGCAGCCACAGTGTTCGGAGATCAGATGAGGTAACTTGTGAATCGGGGAAACCGTAGACTGGGTATAAAGCTATATACTGTGGCAATGTTTAATCAACAAGCTTGTTTCTATTCCATTCAAATTTATGTTCATTTAATCATACTGCTTCTACTACTAATAAGCAATAGTTCAGTTCCCCTTAAACACAATTTTTTTTTTTAAGTAATTGTATATGTATTACCATATTAATATACTCCTGGACAAAAAAGGGGGCAAAAGCTTAATGTTCTGCAATTTTGATGGGCT
Source organism: Paramormyrops kingsleyae (assembly GCF_048594095.1). Lineage (NCBI taxonomy): Eukaryota > Metazoa > Chordata > Actinopteri > Osteoglossiformes > Mormyridae > Paramormyrops > Paramormyrops kingsleyae. Next base: position 18,461,011 of record NC_132801.1, on the reverse strand, counting down.
GGCCCCCATCCTGGGTTATTCCCTGCCTCCCCCCCATTGCTTCCGGAATAGACTCCAGACCCCTGAGACCATGCATAGGACAAGCAGGTATGGAAGATGGATGGATGTATGGAAGTTTTAAGGTCTAACTACTTACCCTCATATCTGATATATGGCACATATTCCCTCAGATTAGAGGGTATTAGAGGTTTGTTTGCTTTTCCTAAAAATGCAAAATCCTGCAGGCTGGCCTTATTGCGCTGCGCAGGCACAGGATGTGACAGAAGCAGACGTGCAGCTGTCCATCAGCTCCCAAAGCAGTGACGATTCACGCTTTGCCAAGAGCCGTCTATTGCCGCTTTTCTACTGAAACAAGTTTAATTTTTAAACTGAGTGATTTTTTTTTGCAGAAAATGAAACCAAGACAATGGGGTGAACATTGTGTTCAGCAGCTCCCAGGTATGAAATGCAATTGGGCTGATGGGGTGAGCGACCACCCAGGTCCTGCTCTGGGGGGTGAAAGGCGGGGCTTCACTGGCAGGAGAAACAAACCTGACCTCATCCTCCAGGCATGGACACCGCAGGAGTAATATACCTCCACTAAAGAACTAGATATATTTTTCCTTCAGCAGTGATTTGAAGGCACGTTCTAATGAAGCTAAAATATATCCCATAGTCACCGTTGGTCACCGTTTTTGTTCTGGAATCAATGTTCAGAAGCTGTGGCAAAACACAAATTAGATTCTAACATGAACATGGTAAATTGACATATAAAGTTTAGTTTCAGTGGGTGCAGTTAATTTAAAAATACGCAAACAATTGTCAGAAATATTGCATTGAAATATTTAAACAAGTGCGATCATCCTAGTCTAAACAAATTAAACTGTGCAAAGTGGCTTTTTAAAAATGGGCAAGATATACATATCCATTTTCTAAGCATTTCTTCTAACCAGTTTTTTTTTTGGGGCGGGGGGCTGAAGCCAAACGGCTGGGGTACATCCTGGATGAGATGCTAGTCCATTGCAGGACACACACACACACACACACACACATACAGCTCCACTATTCCTATATTTGTGGGGACCATCTATTCATTTTTATGGGCATAATCCTATACCCAAATATGACACCCTTAACCCCGACCCCGCCCTAACCATAAGTAACTACACAAAATGCAAGACTTTAGGCAATTTGTGACAAGTGACTGGAATCACTTATTTTTTTAAATAAAATTGAGGTTTATACTATGGGGACCTGAAAAAATGTCCCTACAACCTAAAAAGTAAAGTTTTATCGCATTGCGGGGACAACTGGTACCTACAATGTGATAAATACTAACTTACACACACACACACAGACACACACACACATCATAGACAATCAATTAACTCCATTCGTCCATCTTAGAAATATCACTTATCTATTATAAGGTTGTGGGGACATGTATATTTACATCTGAGCATATAGATATGCATGGCCCGTATATATACTTGCACAGAAAGAGTTAAATGGCAGGATGATTGTAACCATCCGCCAACCTACACATGGCTGTAGACCCAAGTTAGGGTAAGCATGGCCTCCGGCATAGATTAAGCTCATTTGTCATTTCTGAGGCAAGAAACCCAGTTCAAAGATCTGGCATAGTAAAAATCCAGTGCAAAGAATGTGATAGGCAGCTGAAGAGTAGCTACAACAGAATGCTTTCTTTCATGTCTCATTCACTAGCGAGAGTTTACCTCAGTTGCCCCAAAGAAGGCAACACCTGATACGTCTTTGGTGAGTGACATTTTTAAATTGGAGGAGAAATTAATAAACTCTTGTCAAACGCATGTGGTAAAGCGAAGATTGATGATACCCGGGGCCTACGGAGGGATAAAGAAGAAAAGGCGGCTTCTTTTTCATGAGACAAAAATAAGACAAATTAAACTCAAATAGTAAAAGTATGCTAACAGCTTCCCATTTTGTTCTCTAAAGATAATTTGGATTCTGAGTCCATGCCAATGAAAACACACATACAGCACGTAGCACCCGAAGCTGGACGTGACCTGGTGGGGAAGGCAGGCGTAACTGAAGACAGATGCATGTTATTCATTTATATTTTAGTGTCTAACATCTGACCACCATTATATCACAACCAACGCACCACAAAAGAGGACAGCCACACGCCCGCTTATTCATGGGATTGTCAAGGACATTCATTTGGTAAAACTGTAAAAGCATTGCCCTAAATGTACCATGGCACAATTATGTCCCCAGTTAACCTATGGAATACGTTTTCTGCATGTGGGCGAATTTGCGGTCTCATACCCAGGCTCAGCTCCAGTCCTAGTAGCACATGTTGTTTGTGTATTTATGTGACACTTTGTGTGACCTGTAGCTGATTGGTAGTCAGGATGTACCCCAACTTTCATTCCATATTTCCCATGGTTCACTGCGACCTGCTGTGCAGAAACATACACGAATTAAGTCAAAAAAATAGTTTTTATTACATTATATTTAAGCAAATTTCAAAGCAGAAAGCAATGATGTTTAAACTAAAAACCTGAGTTGAAGATCTCTGGGGAGGGGTTTCTCCAGGTTCTCCTTACCCTCACGCCCAAGCACCGTGTTTTCTTACAGATTTATTTCTTCAGGCTTAGCTAAACCACAAATCTAATGTCATGAAAACAAACAGGGTACAAAAGGCGCACAGCAGCCAAATACATCCACATCTTGTTATGCTTGTGTCTTGTCAAATACTACTGAAGCATCACCTACTGTGCTTTTGCCAAGGCGATTCGGCAACTGTTTTCCGTTTGAATGCCTTTGCAAAGAATTTATCAGGAAGGGAACTTGTTTTAAAATTCCACAGCCCGTGTATGCGTAGCAAAGTTCTAACATGAAAGCCGTTAACGTCAATGCAGGTCCCTGGCATGATCTGCCCCTAAAATGGGACACTGTGATCAACTGTTAAATACTCCTACATAAATGAATGAAGGTGGCTATGAGCAATAACATCAACATATAACAGCGGTTTAGTCACACATGTGCAGTACACCATGTTTTTGTATCTCACTTGCCATAATCCCAATACCTGGGTCTATAAGCAGCAGATGGCTACAGGTAATGCACTCCCAGTAAGAATTTCATTGTACATTGAAACTGTTTTCTGTGCATATGAGAATAAAACTAAAACAGTGTAAGTCAGGAGCCTCTCCCCCGCACTGCTCACCAAAAATAATTTAATGCTAACCCTTTGATCACAAAACCCAGGAGTCACTCAACATGCCAGCAATTGTACTATGACTTGAAAGAAATGTATGTATTGCAACAGACATCCTATGGGTCAATGTTGACAGAGCCTGATGATCTGGTTTTCTCTGAATAAACAATAAAACCATGCTTTGTCACCAAATCGAGTAGCTACTTTTTCCCCAACTCACACCTGTAGCCTCAAATGATCTTAAGGAAAGGAAGCCAGAGGCTGACATATTTCAAGTGCCACACCTTCAGGGAGCAAACGCTGCTCAGCCGGCTGGCAGCCGGGGCTCATCTATCCTCATGCGAGCCATCATCTGTCAGTGAAGTGGGAGGGTAACAGGAGAGAGGAAAGGCACAGGGCGAGCTTCCCCTCGAAACCCAGCCGCCGAGCGTGAGCCGTCTTGTTGATGAGGGATCCGAGAATAAACTTGTCTCCCCATCAGGAAGTTTGCAGACTTGCCAATATTTGTCGCTTTCCGGGAATGACATGACAGGGAATTTCTCAAAATGCAAAATCCATTCGTCAAACTCGACACCAGCGAACTTGTCACGACTCAACCAACCGCTGGTAACACACATAGTAAAAATGGCTTTTGATGCCTCATCAAAAATTCATTTTTTTTTGGCATGAAGCATGAATCTCCTGTTAAAATTAGTATAGATATTTGCCAACTTTTACTGACCTACATAGCAATTCTATTAGATTTCTTTTTTTTTTTTTTTTTTAGAAAAAGTAATCATACACTTACCCATTAGCTACCTTCTTATAGAAAACAATTATGAATTTATTTATGAATGAATGTATTGACCCTAAATATAATGGCAAGTATTTTCTACAATAACTTTAATATTTAACCAAAATCTTGAAAAGACATCCGAATAGCAAAACAATCATTCAAACAACAGTGCATTCCTCCTTAATCTGGGTAATCGAAACATGCAAGCTCTCCTCTAAACAGCAAGTCAGCAGTAACTAAAACACCCCCCCTTGTGGCAAACAACTGAAAGAGTCATCAGAATGGCACTGACTTGTCTTGGAGTTAATCACAGATAAAAACAAGACATAAGAGCACAGTGACACATATTTCTCATGCTTTATTAATGAACAGCTACAGGTCCCCGTTATTTAACACAGGTTAAAAAGTGCGTAAGGTTTTTTTTTTTTTTATCAAATTACATAAGACATATAAAAATATCAGACTCTGAATGCATAGGTTAAGTTGAACATTTTTCTTTCTTTACTAAGAAATGAACAAATATTAAATACAGTGTTAACCATTCCCACTAAACCAGTAGGGTCACCACTGCACAGCAGAACCCCGGACACAGAGTCAGGACCCTAGTGTGAAGGGTGAAGATTGTAGTGTTTACATGTTTAAACTTCCCTGTAGTCATTCAGATTGGGTGAGGTTAAAACACTCTCAAAAAAAAAAACAAAAAACGAAACAAAACAAATTTCACAATTAATGACAGGGTACAAACATTTATCCGCATCTTCTCATATAATCTTTAGTGAGATGCCAGTTTCAGTTCCCTTGTTCTCCTTGCCTTTATTCTTTTCAGGGACGTAAAAGGAAATAGAAGATAGAAAAAACAAAAATAAAATTCAGGAACAGTTACCGCTCGTCACTGAACCAAGTTTTACCGTCTGCACCGACATCCACAAACACGCACATGCTTCATTTCCGTATCACAAAGTGTGCACATTGACATCTACATCCTCATACCCTCTCTTGATTTGGTTATACGTCCCTATGTTTTTTTTTTTTCCATTTTAAACTCTTTTTCAGGCCAGTGTATGGAGATGTAACAGCATTTTCCCCTAAAAGTCACAGTAATCACATAAGTAAATCCTATATAAACTCTCCCAAAGCCTTTAAAAATATAAGTTAAATTAAGATTCATTTTATTAAAACTGAGAAGCAAAATACAACCCCATCTATGATAAATTGAAACTTGCGTTTGTTTACTTGTAAATCAACGTTGTGCTTTATGCCAATTTCATTACAAACTATGATTACTAGTAAAAATTTGACACTTTACCCACCCACCCTACCACACTGCCTCCCCCAAAGAAAACAAATTAAGAAGGTTATAAAAAAGAAAAAAGCACTTTCTTTAAAAACTTTCAAAAACAATGGCTTTGCTGCTACATTATTTACTGCAATGTAATTTGTGAGGAGTTTTGATTGTTTTCTGGATACACAGCATGGCTGAACCCATTTTCCATCAAATTTCCCACCTAGATAATGTAGTGCACATATCCTAAATCAAACAAAGCAGGTACGCATGGTCGTCATTCACTGAACACAGAGACGATTTACACCGTGCTAATCATCATTAGCAAACATCTAGATCCTTAAGCAACCAATGCAGTCAAAATATCAATGAATCTTTAAGATTTGTAAGCAACACGGAAAGCAGGATTTATCGGCAAAAACGTTTGAACTTTATTTTCCAAACCTGTATTTTCGAAGTTCTGAGCTCCTTGAATGCAGTTTTGTATTTTAAGTAGGCAGGACAAAGTCCTTGAGAAAGACAAACTGGCCATATGCAAATGGTGAATGTTAAAATGAGCTGGCTATTATTACTGCATAACATCATTTATCAACAGACAGACTAATGAACAGAGCATTTCAGCAGCCTCTATGTGAAAAACTGAATACAGTATATATAGCAGTACATGTGTGTAGTGACAAAAATGAAAAAGTCACTAAAATTCCACAAAAAAAATGTGCAATTTAATGATCAAAACTGCAAAACACTCAACTGTAACAAAAGATGAAAACGATCCCATTGCACTGATCCACAAAACAAGAGCGGAGATTAACTCCATGCACCTCTCTGTTAGACGGTACCACAAGCAGTTTGAGGAGAAGCAGCGTTTCATCTCTCTGAATTGTTTGTAATGAGTATTTTAATAATAATGCAAATCAAATGGGAACCAACAAAAATGTAAAAATATATATTTTTTCCAGTATTCTTATATACTTGAATGTCTTGAGTGTCTATGTACAATGTAGCAACACTGTAAATTAACAGAAGGTATCGAAGCAACAGCAGATGAAGAGAAGGTGTTTATTAAAGATGGTAGTGAAAATATAATATCTATATGGTGCTTTTAGACCTCCTTCAACTTGGGGAAGAACAGCAATGGAAATAAAGGGGATTTTGTCCAGATTTCTTGTTAGAAAGGCAGAATCAGGAGTTAAACAGTTTTAGAGGGTAAGTTTGTTCTTCAAAAAGAAAAAATTAAAATCAATAATGTGACCAGAGCTCCACTCATTAATTTGGCCTGCTATATTTCACTGGTAAAATACATACTACTCCTTAACCAAAACACCTGGTAGGTCAGCTTAAGTACTAGGAGATGGAGTGCCATGCCTGTGAAGCACGGGAGATACCGTCAGAAGGAAACTCAACGACAGTGAACCTTTCAGCCACGTGGACCATAAATCCAACTGTTTAGCAAAGCAGCTGCTCTGAGGGTTTAAGCGAACTTCATATCTGATTAATAAGTGAGTTTGGATGCCTTCATGTTGTAGCAGGGTCTGTCGCCCAAGCCGCCGTGTCCTACCCCTGACAGCAGAGAGAGGCCTTCCATCCTCTCCAGCACGACCTCCAGCTCCTGGAAGTCCTGTAGCCTGGCCACATCTTTATCCTGAGGAGGACGAGGCAGCAGCACATGGTAGAGATAAAACCACAAGAGAAACGGTCAAGCCTGAGGATCGCAACGCAACTGCCCGCATGTCATTGAAAACATCCCCTGAATGGTTGTACATCTAAAAACATGGCTGTCATATAAACAGATACAGTACTGTGCAGAAGTCTGAGGCATCCTGAGAAAATCACGTATAAGCTCAAAGCCCAGGCTGCCATTTCAAAACCTCTCCTGAAGGCACCCCAGTATTTGCAGCAACCATCCAACAAATCCATGTATTTCTGACTCAACCAGTGCCCCACCTCGTATAGCTAATCAAGGTCAATGACTTTCTTAAACTGATTTAATTAATGAATTAATTGGGCTGGATGTGAAATGTAACAGATACATGGAATGGCTGGTGTGCCCCTGAGGAGAGGTTTGGGAACTGAAGCCGTGTTCTTCTAACCATCCAACAAGTCACCAGTAAATTCTTGGAGAATGCAGGAAATTCTTGTTAGTTTTTGTTGTGTTACTCTTAATTTCCACATGTTCTAATGTTAAATTGTATTTTTTGTTCTGATCACATATACCCTTATTACTTGGATAAATAGTCTTACACATTTCCTTCGACTGCCTAAGACTTTTGGACAGTACTGTATGTGCACCTGGAAAATTACAAGCTATTAAGCTTGAGCTGTGCATGATCTACTTTCATAATAATTCATTTAAAGTTAAAAAAAAAAAAACATCACGCATGAGAATCTATAATTAAGCACTGTTTACAGTCAAAGTGAGCATAAACATTATTCCCTAAACAATCTTAATGTTTGCCAATGCAGAATGAAAGTATTGCACTTTCAGTAGCATGTTTAGTAATCACAGCAGGGATACTCTAACAGGAAGCAGTGCAAGCAACGTGGACACGTGCAGATGGCATCTAGGTGACCCTTGCCTTCCTCAGCATGGTGTTGGGCAGCTTGCGGATCTTCTCCACGTGATCGGCGCTTATGCCGAGCTCCCTGCAGCAGACCCGGAGCAGCGAGCGGTACGTGAGTTCCTGGCGGTCCAGCTCCACCTCGATGAAGTCATTCTCCCGGGCATTGGGGTTCTGAATCCGCACTTTCAGGACCAGCTCTGAAACAGATGGGGTTGGGGAACCGGCTGTGAAGGGGGGCAGGCCCTTGTGCTTCTCTGGATGCTTCGCGAATTGAGGAAGTTTCGGTTTAAAGGCATCCTGAGAGTGACTGCGGGGGAATAAAAGGATTACAGATCGAAACTGACACGCTCACTGAACTGGCCATTTCAAGCAAGGTCTACCAAGGGCAGTGCCTGCATGCCTGCAACCGCTTTACTGTACAATAAAAAGACACACTATTTCATTTGGAGCGGGTCTATCCTAGAAGTACCTGCTGGGAATTTTTATTCCAGAAGCAAGAATTTCAGTAAAATCTGAAGTCAGATGCTGACTTGCTGACTTGCTTTTTAGCCTGCATTTAAATCCAATATTCTGTCAATTTGATAAACGTGCCATAAATGCAACATAGCTACAATGAAACAATTATACATGAAATTAGCAGCATGAATGGGTTGTGTGAATGACGACCATGGGGTCGTCAGGTGGGCTTCTTTACCTTGGACATTAACTGGAAAGGTACTGGTGAAGAAGAAAGGCTGGAAGGCAGGCACTGATACCCCGGGTGGACCACAGCTGAGCTGCTGCGGAATGGACTGCTGTCTGGTCACCGTGGGATTGGCAGCCTGGGATCCGGCGCTGCCACCGGCAGCGGGAGGCACTGGGTGCACCGGCTCAATCGGAGATGCGGCGTGGCTATGCTCTCCGTTCCTGGAGCAGTGGGCCCCTGAGAGCACGCCATTCATGGCACCCGGAGGGTCCGGCATCAAGCCATTCTGCCCGGCGCCCTCTTTCGAGTTCTCGGGGTCAACAAACAAGCTTTCTTCCCGTTCATAGGAAATCAAGGAGGCTGGAGACAGGTCCGGAGGGGAAGGCAGAGAGGTGACAGGCTCAGAGTAAGGCTGTCGATTAGCCGTACCATTCTGGAAAGTGTGGGGTGCCAAAATGAGGTCATCCGTGTCAGACGTGCCGTAAGGGAACGGTGGATTTGACAGATAATTTGGGATAATAGGTAATTCTGGCTCTTTTACCTCCGGAACATCTTCCTCAACTGCAAATAATGGGGAAACAAATTAAACCACAAATTACCATCGATCATTCCAGTGTTAGCGTGAAAAATGTACAGATCATTTTCAAAAGACTTTAATATGCCAGTAAATATCCCAGAGACAAGCCCTTGAGTGTTACTGTTGTTCCCTGATCACGGCTACTTGTTTCAAGTCTTAATACCTGCAGATTTTAAAGGCATTTTCAAGAAATCTGCATACAAGATATCTATCCAGCCAACACAAACTCTGCTTTAACTCCTACATCTGAATCTGTAGCATCTGCAGCAATGCTTATCCATGTCATCATCATTTACTGCAAGACTGAAAATACATTTCTCAATGCCTCTAAACATTCCACTAAAAAGAATAACAGGCCTGATCTTCACAACCTTCAGATGCCATACTCTCTTTCAACTAGATGGTATCCTTTTGCTAATTGATTTGGGTTGTCCTACAATCAAAAGTCACTGCCTTTTCATTCAAGGTGACAGTCTTATAGAATACTAAATGGGGATTTGATAAGACGCATAGCCGAAAATGCCACTTATTGTGTGGGGATAATGTTCAGAGAGACCTGGTCTCACTGAGGTTCATTAATTTATTAGACAGATCAAAGACAAGGCAGATGCACTGAAACAAAAGGGTAAGTGCATTAGCTGAAGAGCTTAGAGTGACAGTTTCTGTTTGTAACAGCCTGGTCTTCACCACAAAGAAAAGAATTCCTTATTATCACTATAATGAACTTAAATACTCTCCAAGCAGAGATGGACAACACGACAAAGACATTTTAGTGTCACTATGTATCAGTATGTAGGGTGATTGCTCTTACGTTACAGCCAAATATAGACATTATTCCAACTACACCCCAGCTGGAAGAATTTCCGAAAATTATTCAGAATTGAGCCAAATCACATCCTACAAAAAAAAAAAAAACTGGTGACATTTTATTTTTATATATTTATATACACGAAATCAATAAGATTTGCATAATTATTGGTTTGCTTTCATGTTTTTTAATGTCTCGTGTCCTGTGCCAGAAAACACCCTTGTCCCAGACAAGCATTTACAGCTTCAAACGAAAAAAAATGAGTTAAGCGCCTTAAAAATCAAACACTGGTAAGCTCTCCATTTTTTTTTTTTTTGATAAATTCAAGAAATAATATTGAATCAGGTGTGTTTCATCATATCAGGTCAACTCCATAGCGCTTCCAAATCAAAACTGAATAAAAATTATGGTTTAAAAATGCATATTTTGCTTAGCATTAAGAGAAATCCTAGCAACATTAAAAAATAAAATGGCTACTCACTACGATATATAACAATCTGTCAACTTCACAAGACGTCAACTCCGTCAGTATTTTAAAGTTCTCAATGCAACAGTCCTGCTAAAATGTGAAACAACCAAGAACAGGAGGTTCGTATCTGAAATGACGTTCTGTGTGTTTTCAAGTTTTTAAAAATGTTTGTGTACTATTTTGTGTTTTGTATGATGTTGACTTGGCTGTCAAATCCTTCAGATGGTTTGTTTTCTGTTATATCCATTGGAAGTATGTTCAGAATGATTTAAAAAATGAGTATATGTCAATAATTTCTGTTGCGCACCTGCTGTGTGTTGTGCTGTAAATGTGTTTTATACTATAATAATATGCACTGATAGAGCAGATAAAATTTAAGCCCTCAGCTGCAAATGATAATGATAAAATGAAATCACTGGGAGGTTGGCCCATTACAAATTTAATAGCCAAGACTTTGATCTTTTAAAATATATTTTCCCAGCATGATTGAAGAGTAAAAATAAAAATCCCCCCAAAATAAGATTTTGTCCCTATTCTCAAGAATGAGTGAAAAAATAAGTACAATTCATTAAAGTAGGTCACTATGCACAGCATCAAAGTCAGAAATTACATGAAATTTCTAAAAGCAATTTAATGTTTGGATGTATATACAGTACATATACATGTTAACAAACCTCCTAGAAGTCTTCTGATATCAGGCTTAGAGGTTAGTTGGACAGCTAATTCTCCTTTTGAGGTGAGAACATCTTTGTCTGCTCCAGAGTTCAGAAGATAAGCCACGATCGGTTTGTGGTTCCTCTTGCACGCCCAGTGCAGACAAGTCCTACAAGGACAAAAAAAAAATTAACATCTTTTCTTCCATATACATTCCAACCCCTTATTTTGCACAGGATGAGCAAGAAAACTTTTTTTTTCATGTCCATGCAGATATATACATTCTGAGAATGAAAGACAATATGCACGCAACAATCTAAACAACATCAGGGGTAGATCTAAGGGGTATTTACCAGGGATGGCACGCCTAGTAAATACATGGTTACCCTGGCCATGTATTTAGCTATAACAATAAAACAAAAACAAAATAATACATTATTTTATTTTTCAAGGAAAACCACAGAAGTGACACGGTGCGAAGCGGCCACCCCCAAAAATATAACTGGCCCCTGATAGCCACCGCCATTAAAATTGTCTGCAGGCGCCACTGAAGAACACGTCTCGCATCTTCTAATGGAAAACTAATCATATTGCTGATGAACAGCTTTACCAATTAGGATACAGAGAGAGACAGTGTTCAATCTCAAAAGAGATTCCTAAAGATAGGAGTTGATATGACTCAACACAGGCTGTCGAAGTATCGGCTGGGGACCTGCTGTAATACAAGTGAATAAGGCACTTATTGTAGGAAAATACCAACTATTACAGACAAAATTTTCGATTAAGCGTTTGATTAATTTAAATCAAATTTATACACATAAGTGGCCTTCAAAAATAATAAAAGCTAGGAGTCTGAAAACAATAAACCGGCAAAACACACTGCAGGTAAACAATCCTCTTTTCTGTAAAAAGAAGTATGCCATTATTCGCCGTTACCGTGCTTTACCATACACATAGTAAAATCGTATTATAGTGTCTTGTTTCATGCGTTAATCTGCTTTTATGCTAGTGGCAACACGGATTAATGTACAAACCCGAGCTTAATAGTAAAAGGTGAGACAAAATAAGAGAAAACTGGCGTGTTAGTTTTCTTGCAGACAGAAACTGATGATGGTCACTAAACCAAAATTATACATTGACTGACCTGCCCGGTAACTAAATCTGCCGTTGCCTCGGTGTAATAACAAAACCACGTCATAATTTCCGGCTAGCGGTCTGTGCGACTGGATTAAACGAAAATGTGGCGTCTGCCGCCTGTGCGGCTAGTTAGCAAAACGCAGCCGCCGCTTAGATAACACGCCCTGACTAGCCGGCTAAAGGCGCACGTACCATCCGTTTATTTCATTCTGCGAGTTGACGTTAACTCCGCTTTCCACTAAAGCTCGTACTTCGTCGATGTCCCCGATCGCGGATGCCTCTCGCAGCCGCTCTTGCATTCCTTTATCCAGCGACAGCGTTGACATTTCAGCCAGTAAAAGAACTCATAAGCAGCAATGAAAATGTGTATTTTATCTATATCAAGATCCAGTGACAGCCTTTAACTTCGCGAAAGGTCTGTGAAGGCAAGTTAGTTGCTAGCGACAAGCTAGAAACACATCTAAAATATATGAACAGGCTAGCAACCGAGTCAGTTGACGCCTGTTTTGCTCGTTTTCAGCGAAGGTATTTGAAGTTCGCATAAGATATGATCAAATCATGTTGGACGGCTCCCGCTTCCTTGTATTAAAGTGCAATAGCAACATTTGTACTGCCGCTAATTTGACTGTTATATAACAGCTTACTATAAGCTAACATGCTAGTGCATTACTGCATTAAATTTACTCCTCCCTGGAGGGACAGGGTTGAATGTAACAACAGCGAACGGATTATTTAGTTCCTATCTTGAACTTCCGGTGTCTAAACCTTTGGCGTCGTATTTATCGCGAAAGCATAAATGAGTATTTTAGATGTAGTTAATTTAATAAGTTACACATAAACTACGTATGCGCAATAACCTGTTTCCCGTGCAGGCAGACTCGTTCACATTTCAGTCTGAAAAACAAATCAAATTTCACTGTTCATTGACGAGCATATCTGTTCTGCTTTTTATAATTGATCTTGAAGATCTGTTAATATATCTGAATATACATGCCTATTTTTTTGCTCAAGGTAAGCGGTTGAAACTGCTGTATAAACTCCAACTCCAAATTTCCAAATGCCAGTTCCCATCTAGAATCAAGCATAAAGTACTACGGGACTAGACAGGGGTACGTACAAACTGAGACCACGTGCATTTCTCTTTCTTTTATTGGCAGTACAACCTTTGCAAACATACCACATTTCCAAACTCCCCACAGGCCGTGAACTCTGTTCTAAACCTAATGAAAACCTTGGAAAGTAATTGTTTCGCATTTCACAAGGAGATGCACTGATGTGTTTCTGGGGTCAGATTTTATATCATTTACTCCAGATCAGTCAGCAATGGGTGAACATTGAACCATCTGAAACAAGACAAATGCAAAGATAACAGAATAATGGAATGGACTTATAATCAAAGTGGAAGTCATAATTCTCTCACTTATCTTTAAGGATTAAAGGCTGGGTAATAACCACACTTTCGTAAATACATTTAGCAGCTTTTTATACGAGGAAGTACACAGTGGCTCAGCAGGTAGCGCTGTTGCCTCGCATCTCCAGAGCTGGTGGTTTGAATCTATGTATTTATTGTCCATGTGTGTGGAACTTGCATGTTCTCCCCCTGAGGGTTTTCCATATTTAGGTGGGTTAACTGGCATTTCATAAATTGCTTATAGTGTGTGAATTTATTATGGACTGCCATCCGGTCCAGACTGTACTCCTGCAGCCACCTTCTCACCTGGTCAGTAAGAAGCAGATAGAGACTGATTTTCAGCCATTGGCAGCCCCGAAAGGGGTAATTGATACGAAATTGTTTCCGGAATACAACATCAAGCCCGAAACGGAAACCCTGTATATGGGCGGCCCGCCTCTAAGCCAGGAGGATGGCATTTCTTCCCGGCGACCAATTAAAACGCGCGGGCAAGGAGGCTTCTTCCCGGAATACCTTCCCTGTGTGTCGTCCGCCATTTTGTTGCTGCCTCAGTGTATTAAAAACAAGGAGAAGAAGAAGTAGGGGAGTTCACTCGAAATACACACTCAACATGATTTCTGCAGCTCAGTTACTTGATGAATTAATGGGCCGAGACAGAAACTTGGCCCCGGACGAAAAAAGGAGTAATGTTCACTGGGATGACGAAAGCGTGAGTTCTGGGTTTCCAGCGGCTGAGGCGCGGGCGGCGTGCTAATTAGCTAGCTAGCCAACCAGGACTGCTGTGGGCAGGATAACACACTGTAACTAGGGAGCAGTAAAACCGATTTTCCCACCAGTGCGTGTATAGCAACTGACTAGATGTATGGAAGTTTTAGTATACTTATCGTCCTGTAGCAAACTTTCTACCAAGTTGTACTAATAAATGTGTGTAGTTACAAGGGCCAGAGCCAGATTGGACTGAAGTGTTCGCACCGTATTAGAATATGTTTACTAACGTAATATATAACTTGTAGTTTTATATATTAAACGTAAGATATTTAGCTATATACATCTTGTGTTGCGGTGCACTAGCAGGGAACTTCCTTATAGCGCTTCATCACCAGGCAGCTCGCCTTCCTGCTTTCGGCGGATACCTGTACTGCTGAGGGTTTTCGGTGTTTTTGTGTCTACTGGTCACAAACTGCCGTTTTCTAAATCGGTAGCCCTTTACATGGTTGCATGACGCTATTTGTATGATTTATATTTAAATATTAAACGTGCTACTTTTGAGATAATTAGCTATATGCGAGGGAGGCGTCAAGAGAATTTCTAGAGAATTGTGTCGTCCAATTCATAAGAAATTGCCGAAATCTAGTATTATTAGTTTTGCACTTTAAGTAAAATTGGATTTAAAAATGCATAGCCAACATAAATGACGGTGAAGGTGCAGAAGTGTGACACACAATTTAGAGGGATTCCCTATTAAGCATCTCGTTCCTGTTTTAATTGCTTTCCTTGTGTGATGCATATCTTTGGAAAAAAAATTCCCATGCAGCTTATATTTATGTACTTTGCAGGTCTGCAAATACTATCTTTGTGGATTTTGTCCAGCAGAGTTATTTACAAATACTCGTTCTGACTTGGGTAAGTAGGATGGAATTTCAGCCATTCTTTTGCAACTGGCTTGTGTGTAACTCATTACATCTCATTAGGTGTTTGTATTTAAGCTGTAAGTGTATTGATTTGGTCATCAGATTTGTCACCTTATCAGCTAAAGGTACAGCCTGAGTTTATTTTACATCTCACTATGTTCTTATGCTGTCTGTGTGTTTTGCCTTCTCTCCAGGTCCGTGTGAAAAAATTCATGATGAGAACCTGAGAAAACAGTACGTAGTTTCTTAGCAGATTCTTCTGTTGAGATTCATCTTAACTGTATGTTCTGACTGACTGTTAAAACTACTATTTCAGGTATGAGAAGAGCTCTCGGTTCATGAAGGAGGGCTATGAAAGAGACTTCCTGCGGTACCTACAGAGTCTTTTGGCTGAGGTTGAACGCAGGATTCGCAGAGGCCATTCAAGGCTCGCTCTGTCTCAGACCCAGCAAAGCTCTGGAGTGAGTTCCATTTGTTGCTGATATCAGGGAAATACCGACAGGCTAGAATCCATGGTCTGTAATCTTCAGTTAATGAAAGAAGTTTTGTTGAACTGCCTACAGGAGGTTGCCAGCCTCTGAAGGTTAAAAGGGTGATATATGGATAATGTGATTTAGGCATCAGCATGCATACCGTCCAATGATATGCTGGCCTGATGAAAATTAAGTGAGTTGGGGACCTACTGCGTGCTGTAGTGCATTCTAGACTCACCTGTTAATCTGATGTTTAGCAGCATTTTCTTCTGCACATAGATTTTAGATTTAGGGCAAGTTAAATTATTTGCAAGGAATTGGTTTCTTGGTGGACTTCTCTGAATGTAGTAACATTCAGGTGTTCAGTCACAAATTAAAGGTCTTTGTGTCTGATCTGGCTTGTTTGCCTGATAACAGCTACTGGATTAATTATTGTTATGCAGTGGCTGCTACTTTGTGCCAAGTTGTAGTTTGTTGCAGCCAGGACAGCCTATCTTTCGGCTACTTGTTACAGGTTATTATTTTTTTTTTTACTTGAATAAAGTATTCAAGTAGCAATCATTTAATAGGGCAGTACCATAAAATTAGATCTGAATAGAAATGCTGCTAGCCTTTTATGTTTTTATGATCAGATGAGTAAGACGTAGCCTTTTTGTTACGTGATCATGGGGATGATGTAAAAGTAAAAAAGAAACCATAAATATTCTTAAAATATTCTTAAATATTCGTAAATATTCTTTGGCCTGAGGGCAAAACCTGTCAAAGGCATTCTATAAAACCAGAAAACTGAGGTTTTCCCCTTTCCCTATGTCTAATGTGATGTACATTTTTTTTAGGCACCGGGACCCTCTGGAAAAAATGAGGAGAAGATTCAAGTGTTGACTGAAAAGATTGAGACACTTGTAGTGCAGGTATTTCATTACTTCTGATGATGGCCGTTCTGTTAATTCGGGAACGATCAGTGTCTGACATCTGAGACTGAGGGGGTATATTTCTCTTCATTGGTGCAGATTGAGGAGCTCGGCTCAGAGGGAAAGGTGGAGGAGGCCCAGGGAATGATGAAGCTCGTCGAGCAGCTCAAGGAAGAGAGAGAGCTGATGAACTCCACCACCTCTGTGAGTGCCGTAGATATGTAGCATATTTAGTCCAACGCTTCCATCTGTACTCTGCCCAGGCAGCAGTGGGGGGATTTGTCCTGAATAGCCTGAGTAGGCTTTACTACGCAGAAGATATGTTGTGAGATATAGTATGTTTAATTTGGCAATGGTCACTGTTTCTTGCATGCACTGTTCTGATGGCTGCCTTTTCATTTCATTTCCAAAATTTCAGACAATCGAGAACTTTGCAGCCCAGGAGAAGCAGATGGAGGTGTGTGAGGTCTGTGGGGCCTTCCTGATTGTGGGTGATGCTCAGAGTCGAGTGGATGATCACCTGATGGGCAAACAGCACATGGGATACGCCAAAATCAAGTCCACTGTGGAGGAGCTGAAAGTGAGCATTCACTCCTGTCCTCGCCATGCTTTTGATTCTGAATGTCAGAACTGTTTGTTTGCAAAATCACCTATCAAAAGAAGAAACTGCAGCGTTTGTCATAGCAGTAGAATTTACCAAAGGCACAGAATCTGATTCTATAATTATCAGAGACAGCATTTTGGTGAGAAACTCAGAAGGAAACTTTATACATCCAACAGGAGAAACTGCACAGGAGGCCAGAAGATTCCGAAAGAGAGGACAAGGGGCGGAAGGAGAGAGAAGAGCGGGAGCGCGAGCGAGAGGAGCGGGAGAAGAAGCGACGGAAGGAGGAAGAAGAGAGGGAGCGGGAAAAGGAACGGGAGCGAGAGAGGGAGAGAGAGAGGGAGAGGGAGAAAGAGCGGGAGCGAGAACGAGACAGAGAGCGTGATCGGGATCGACACAGCCGGCACAGTCATTCCCACAGCCGACATTCCAGCAGAGCTTCGGAAAGGAAGAGAAGCAGATCCAGAGAACACAAGCGATCTAGGAGCAAGGACCGGGAGAGGAGGTGCAGTAGGTACGATCTGGGGGGCCTCCGTGTGGCTCATCTCTCTGGTGTAGGAATCTGTTGTCTGATGCCAGTTGAACTTTGTGTGTTTAGGAGCCGAGATAGAGAGAGGCGGCACAGCCGGGAACGCCTCGACAGGAAGCACCGGTCCCGTAGCCGGGAGAGACGGCGCTCCCGCAGCACGGAGCGCAGGTCCCACAAACGCAGGAGCCACAGCAAGGAGCGGGAACGGCGCTCCAGGGACAGAGGTGAAGGGGCCTTAATATTCAAATGTAAATTAAGGAGCACCGGGCTCTTGCGCACACAGATTTGTAATTATGTGCCAGGAAATTAGCCTTGGCTTTGCTTTCTCTAACGGCACCTTTGTGAATGGTCTCTAACGTCTGCAACCAAAACTTTCTTACAGACCACAAGGACGTAGATGATAAAAGCAGCAAGAAAAGAGGCAGCGGCGAAAAGCCCAGCGAAATGGCTAGGGCCGAGCCGGTGGGGGCGGGGGCTTTCAAGGCCCAGCTGAACGGCACCACTGAAGACATACATTCTGAAGGTGACACTCAGTCCAATTAAAACTGATCTGATAGGACCTCAGATCAGGCCAAGGTAAGTGTACTCTCCCCCCAGGTCTGGGTCCCCCCCCTTATCCTTTCTTTTTAGTTGTTTGATTTGTCCCGTTTCCTACAGTGCAGCGTAAGTATGCACGGGAGAAGATGGAACTAGACAGATGAGAAGAAAATAGAAACAAACACAAACCCAGAGGAAAAACCAGTGTAGTTCTGCAAAACATGCTGGAGGTACTTTGTTTTGTATTAGCTACGTATATTCATTTAAGCTACCTGAACCAAAAAAAGAAAAACACAATACAAAATTCAGATTGTGCCTCTTGTTCTGAAGGTGAAGCCCATGTTTGTTCACACGCAAGCCCCCCCCCCCCCAACTACCCACTTTGATTTGTTTCCATTTTATATATAGTTCATAAATCGTTTACATCTCACCTAAACTTTTTAAATTTTTTTAGCTATCATTTAACCTTACACCGTTTGAGGCACGTGGGGCTTCTTCGGGTTTGTTTGTGAATGCAGTCGTTTTTCCCCCAGATACAAGGATGTATGCAGTTTTTTTTTTGTGCTTCATTGCTATTGCATTCTAATGCACTTTGTTCTGAAACTTGAGAGCCAATAGCATTGGGATGGTGGAAGTGTAGGGTAATGAATTATTCCAGCTGACTTCCATACCTCACACAGCGTTGGTGTTGTGAGCGACCCATGAAAGCCAAATTAAAAATCAAGGATACTGTCAAACTGTACAGGTACTCATCCCAGGTACTCCTTTCTCTACCCACATCAATGTTTGAATGCTGTTGTCTGTAAAACCTTATAAAGCTTGCCATTGTGCATATCATTTAATAGATTTAATGCTTTGTTTTTTTTCCCTTTTCTGTGTATGTAGCGGGCAGTTTAGGTTAAAATTCATTGGTTAGGATTGCTTTCGATATTTGAAGTGGGTTAAGCATTCTTATGTGAAAGTCACAATAGCTTAAATTAGTGCTTAGGATAGAATTCCTTTTGCCAAAAATTTGTAATGCAGAGCTGCACTTGGCTCATATTATACCAAAGGCAGAAGAATTGCTTAATACTATTTTGTATGTTCATCTAGAAGTTATTTTGCAGTACGTGACTCATCTGGATTTTTTTTCCCCTCCAATCCAAAGAGTGCTTTTGGAGGAAAAAAAACAGCATGAAATGGCTATTTATTTCAGCATTAAGTGAATCTTTACAACTTGTTCATGTAACGTGTCCGTGAAAGCCTTGCTTATTTGAGAGTCCAAGTGTTTACATTTTGTCTGAGCTTGGACTGCAGGAGGGCTCTGTAATGTAGAGTTACCATGTGCTCTTTCTCCATGAGTTGTCTTAACTGGTTGCTTTCTGAACATTTTTACACATCAGGAGATGCCGGGGAAGAAGATGAAGATTCACCTGTCCTGACCCTGCAATTCTGCTGCTTAAACAAGGTGAACCAGATGTAATGAACTAGAAAAACACCAGTGAGATACACCAATGTAAAATAGGTATTCCTACCCTTTAAAAGCTCCTTTTGTTCATAATGCTGCAAACACCACTATGAAGTACTCAGTTAGGTTCAGTTGCGAGTTCAGTTCTGTTAACCAAACTATACAGCTTTGTTTCCAATATAAGGATACTATTCCCAGCTTATCGATTTTGTAAACATTTGTAGTGTTCTGCCCAAACTAACTTCACACGGATCTCTCCCCTTTTGTATAAGGTGCAGAGTGCACCTCTAACTGTAAGGGGTTGACCTTTTTGTGTTGATTTAAAAACCTGTATATTTTGTGTCATGAATAAAAGTACAAAACTTAAGTGTTTTTTTTTTTTCAAGCACTTGCATATTAAATATACAATTTATTCAAAATAATGTAGGAATTACACAACTCTTTATTATACTTCAGATTTCAGTAATTCAAGTTTGCAGATCTTACTGTATTGAGTATTTTGTTTCCCTAGAAGAGCTTAGTAGTAGCTTAAATACAGTACAAAAGTAAGGAACTTGTTACTTAAAAGAGGGGGAGGGGGTGGGCACAGGTAAGGGGTTTTACTGGTCAGTACAAAATGGTGCATTCAGTAGATTCCTATGTTGTAAAGGCACTTGGAATAGGAAAGAGTGTGTGGTGTCAAGCCAGTCCTGCATCTTTGGCCATTCCATAAAATATTCCTTTCTGTCCTATAAGACTTGTTGGAGTGTCAAATTCTGCTATTTGTCCCTTGTCCAATACGAGGATTCTGGGGGAAAGGAGGGAGAAATAGCCATCATTAGCAGTGAAACCATATAATCCAGCTAACATGACAACACTCTAGGAAATTTGCCGATTCCCACCATTGCTAGTTAGCTTTGATGTGACTTGATTCTAAGTTCAGTAAAATTAAGTTTGGGGGGGGGGGGGGGGGAGAGAGAAAGACACAGCACCATAATTGTTAGACAATGGTCAGAAGTAGTGAGGGAAGTTGTTGCTTTGTATTAGTGTCTACTAAGCAGCTATATTTTAAATGTGATTTTCATAGATGTGAAACTAAACCAAGAAGATTCAATCGCAAGAATGTGCAAAACATGACTGCAGACAAACGCTGTGAATCCCCAAAAAAACATCTCAATGGGTGAGAAGAGCAGGATGAGGGCTTTTAACCTGGTGTAGTCCATGATGGTGTTGAGTCTGTGCGCAATTGTGAAGACTGTGCAGTCTTCAAACTGTGTGCGGATAGTGGACTGGATCAGATCATCCGTCTCAAGATCAATGGCTGCTGTAGCTTCATCCAGGATAAGGATCCTGGTTTTTCTCAGGAGGGCTCGAGCCAAACAAACCAGTTGTCTTTGGCCCACGCTGTCAAACAAAAAGTTTTTACCCTTCCCTTTGTAATATCTTTTAAATTTTTGGGGGAAAATGAATACTGTAGCAGTTACAGTTCTGTTTACCTGAGATTTTCTCCACCTTCTGTACATGTAAGGTCCAGTTTAGAGGGGTTGTTGTTCACAAACCTCTTCAAGTGAGACAGCTCTAAAGCTTTCCAGACCTCTTCGTTGCTGTAGCTATCAAAAGGATCGAGGTTCATCCGCAAACTTCCCGAAAAGAGGACAGGTTCCTGCAATAAAAACATGGAACCAGGTCACATTATGCAAAATGAATTGCTTGAAACATCAAAAAATGCTTTTAGGGACAATGGTTTCACTAAGTAATACAGATAAATCCATATATTCTCCATTAAAATACCAACACGACATATAAACTCCATGCGTGTGCATGCACACATTCAGCTGAAGATGTGAAGGTACAATGCTATAACTACTGAGCTACTGGGTCACCTATCATGATGATGATGCATTTGTAGAGGCAGTAAAGTAGAAAAGCTAATTCTGTAGCCGATAGTATGATAATGGTACTCTTTACTAAATTCTTGCTCGTTTGTCTGATCAAGGAGAAAAGCACAATGGAACAGAAACTGTATGGAATGCCATCAGGGTATAAACTAAGACGTGTTTCCAGATAGCATTTTGTACTCTCTAGACAGAGTAAAATGCCCAAGTTTAGGCAGCATAAAAATATGTTTTAAACAGCAATTCTTAAGTGGGCAAGTTTTGAAAGGGTCACGAGGCAGAGTTGGAAATGTAAGCATTTTAAAACCAGCAAGCTCCTATGCTGATTCACGATCAGATTTCCCAGCTCCAATCCGAGAATTAACCTATACAATTGGATCTTGGGTTTGCAACTGCTTAAAACTAGTGAACACTCAACTAATCCAAGAAGCAAAACCACAGATGCTTAATTTAAAATTTACTGGCACATCCAATCAGGTTTGTATGATAGACATCTACGTAAATTGCAGAGTGCGCTGCGTGCTTGATTATAGTGTTAATTTAGACCTATGCTTGATATGGCATTGTAAAAATTGGGAACCACTGGCTTAAAAGACCCATATAGACATGCAGTTTTATACTGAGTCAACATGGTACAAATGTATATGTTAAAAAAGGTCTTTTGGTACTAAGATATACCTAGGCCAATACTTTTCTATTCAAGGGTAAAGGGTTCAGTATGTAATGCATTTTATTTTTTGTCGTATAATAATGTTTAGGCTTTTAATCATAACCATTAAACCTAAAAATCTGTGAAAATTTCAACAAAGAGGTTCATTGTTTTGTCTGATAGGTTGAATTATATGTCTGACTTGGAGCAGGTGAAGCAAAAGCAGCATAGTAGTCGGGCTGGAGCTGGACAATTTCTCACCAGGAGTTCAGGGCCTGGACAGCCCAGTATAAAACGATTTAAACAATCACACTATTATATGTTTCTATTAACGTATCCATTACCTAGGCTATTGTACACACATTCTTACCTACAGGCTTTCATTTTGCGCTCATGTAATTTTTACCGGCACGTTTCACGTTAGTCTGGCCGTTCTCCTCAGGCCTCTTTCATTAATACATTTTCAGACACAGACCTGAACCCTGCTGGCACTCAATGTTTTTGTTCTTCATGCCCTTTTCTGTGAACTCTAGACACTGTACAGCGTGAAATTCGAAATGAAGTGGCTGTTTATGCGGATCTGGAGCCGCCATGTCTAGCGCCAACAATCACGCTCAGATCACACAATGTTGCTGTTGAGGTTTAGCCGCACTGTAACTTGACCTTTAACTTATATATTCATTTGCGGACAACGTGATTCACTGTTGAAGACAAGTTTTGTCCATGAGCAAGTGTAGCTAATCAAGTGGTAACAATGTAAATGTTTTATGCCACTTTGCATCACACTGCTACCTACAGTATGTAAAAAGGAATCACTCAAATAGCTGAACCACATTTAGATGACTGCTTCCAACAGTTACTGACCTGTGTCACACAGTGCTACGGAGCCATGCAGGACTCGTCTTTGGAATTCTCATACCATATTATTGGTGTTTCATGCTATATTTTCATGAAAATATCATGCTATATTTTTTATATTTTCATTATGTATATGCTATATATTCCTGCTGAGAATTTGTTACTTTTTCTACTTCAGCCATTTTTATGTAGGCATACTAGTGTATTTTGGCCCATTGTATTACTATAAAAGCCAGGTACACATTCTCATGGTGTTTAGTAGACAATATGGTTTCATCCATAATGGATATTTCTCCAGATCCTGACACAGAAAGCCCTAAAGCCAAACCCTACCACCACCATGACTGTTGGTATGAGGTTCTTACTGTGGAATGCAGGGTGTGGTTTTCACCAGTCATAACAAAGCAAACAATACTTTCAGCCCTTTTTCCTGCAGATCTTAAGTAATAGAGTATCTGTGTATGTGCTGATGATTTGTGTTTCACAGTAAAAAAAAAAGGTGGTCAGACCTGTATAGCCTAATTGTTTGCAAGTGTTTTGAGCAGCAACTGATACCCACAGATATCTATTTTGGTTAACTGCGAATGGCTTGTCTTTTTTCCCCCACATAGTCACTGCACACCAACTACACACCAAATAAATCACAGAAACAAGTCATTTTTTTCTCTCAGACTTCCTGAATGTACCTCTGCAATTGCCCAAAATGATCTGAGACTTTAACATTTAAAGTACTAAACTGCTGGAAATAGGAGCAAATACATTCTCAATCTGCTTTATATAACCTAGTTCTGATTTATTTTTCGCTCCACTGATTTAACATTCCCGATTTCTTTACACCACAAGTTTCTCCTGCCGAACACTAGAACAGAGAAATGGCAAGAGAACAATGGATTTTAGTCCATAAGAATATGAATACTGTGTGTTAAATTCCGGAGGTTCAAGAAGACAGGGTCACAAAACGGACACATGGAAAGGGTGCAAACCGGCAGACACACCTGAGGTATGATGGTGAGCTTAGACCGAAGGTCATGCAATCCAATTTCAGAAACCTTCACCCCATCAATGGTGATTTCTCCACTGGCTGCTTCTAGCAAGCGGAACAGGCAGAGGGTCATCGAAGATTTCCCCGCTCCTGTTCTTCCCACAATGCCGATCTGAGGTCAAAAGATGGATGCATGTCGAAATGACCATGGTGAAATGCAGCTATAATTATCAATTTAGACACTTTAACCTTTTAAGCTTGAAGTCCTCCAGGTTTTCCCATTCATGCTTCATACGGTCATGATTAATGACTGTAAACAATGAATTTGTGAGTGCAAATATGAGCTTTCTAAGCAGTGTTTGTACAGCTACCCTGCACTATCTACAGCATGCAGGGGCAATTATGTTCTGATGAGGGCCAAATGCGAGTATCACCACATCAGTGGGGGGGTCATTTTTAATGATTATTGTCCCATGAAAGCCACAATAATAGATTGCATTTTCAAAAAAGGGAAAAATATATACAGAAATCAATAAAACCAGTGCATTTTTCATACTTAACATGCATATTTATTATTGCAATCCAATGGAAAAAAAACATGTTTGTGGGAAACGGTCTGTTAGTCTTTATAGAATCAAACTTTTATTATTAATATTATTATTATTGCTTTAATGATCGCGTGAGCCATTATAGACACGGCCCATGTCTGACCTTTAGTGACTGTCTTTGAAAGTCTAACCTGGCAACACTAAAGCCGACTTTGGCAGCTCTACGCTTATTATGTGTCGTATGCCTTTCCATTCCCTTTTCTTCTTCCTAGAACAAGCGAGGCTCACCTTCTCTCCACCCTTAACGCTGAGTGTGAGGTTCCTCAGCACGAGGTCCAGGCCTTCCCGATACCTCACGCTGTAGTCGTGGAACTCCACTTTGCCCGTCTGGGGCCATTCTGCGGGGGGCTTCTTCTCCATTACCTCCCAGGGTGCCTATATAACCATCATATGCCAACACACTACTGTTGGTGAAGCTGCACTGCACATAAGCTGTGGCTCGGATCATGTGACAAAGGGTCATGTGACTGGCACTTTTTCATTACTGCTATTTCTGTTGAAGTTTAATTGTATATATAATGGTCGGTTGTAACCCAAGCTGAAAAGTGTTACATTATTTATAAATAAATGCCTTGCATCCAGACTATGGCAAATATTCTTCTTTAGGGTTTAATTTCGTAAATCAATCATTTATTCACGTATTCACGAAAGGCTGACCCACCTCTGTCTCTGTCTCTGCATACTCCTTGACTCTTTCTACTGCTACAATGTTGCTCTCCAAATCCGAGGACATCCTGACCATCCAGTTCAAAGACATGGTCACCTACCACCAAACAGCGGATATAAAGGGTGGAAACGATGGGCATAATGCACAAAATAAATACTATATTCAGACACAGATGCAAATGTAGAACTAGGCCTGAACGATACTAGATCTCTATTTCCACACGATTATATGGTGTCTCCCAATAATCAGGGCTTTAGATGATGAGTGAAACATTTGTCCAAACGCCAGTTTTTCGGTAGTATACGGATGTTTACTTACGCCCACAATTTAGATTAGTAGTCTGTTTAAAATATTAATGAGATGCATATTGTGACACTCATAAATTAGCTCAGTTAGTGGCGCATGCCACATACTACTGTTAGGGTAAATCATGGAAGCGATAAGCACTGAGGTGGATCTGCCAAATTTATACAGATTACTAATATTTTACCTATACTACTAATCCGCTTACTAAATCATTGGCGTAAGTAAACATCTGTATAGTACCGAAAAATGGTTTTTGGACAAATTCCGCCCATCATCTATAGCCCTGGTGATTATTGCGCATGCGCCCTATAATCGCAACGAAAGCGAGATCTGATATCGTGCAGCCTTACAGAACATACAGAAAGTACGAACCTCTATCTGAACATGCAAACGAGTTTGCATGCTGATCAGTTTTGCTCACCTGCAATGCATAGGAGACAGAAAATCCTACAAGGCCAGGTTCTAAGCTGTTTCTGTCAACCACAGCAAACAGCGCCGCAAACAGCACAATGCAGTTTCCGATAAATTCAATTCGGACACCTAACCATCTGTGTGCATTGAAAACAAGTTAATAATCTTATTCAGAAACACAAGGCAGACATTTTCATCATTCCAGTGACTGCTGACCGTTTAGCTCCACACCAACCTGTTGGCAACAATACCAGGGTAGTAGCTTTTTTGGTTTTCATCCACCTTCATGTCACTTATCTGTATGAAGGCACTGTGTCTCCCAAATGCACGGATCACACTAGTTCCCGTGATGGTTTCAGAAAAGTGAGAGTATATCGGAGACCTACTGACAGACTCCAGCCGCTTTAGCTGCCGCGATGTGGCCACATAAAATCTCTATGGAAGGAAAATATGAAAATTACAATTGAACCATATATTATTACAGGAACATATCAATTGGGGGAGATTCAGAAAACAGCTGCATCTTAATTTAAATCATTTACATTGTGAACTGACCTTATTTGACATGTAGTCATTAAAACTTTGCAAAATGTTTTATGTATCAAACCCCCACACTTTCAAACAATCAGTTATTACATATTATTATATTTTTATGATGGATTTTTTTCCCTCTAAATACCAAACAAAAGTTTCATGTTATTATTACTTAATTCTGTCTTAATGTTGTAGTGTATGGTTTGGGTTTTCGAAATATTTTAACATGTAAGCAATACATTGTTCAGTCATAAATGTAAATAACTAAATATCTTTTAACACTAACAATTATTCAGAATGCCACCCTTTACTACAAAAGGAAAAAAGCCCACAAATAGCGGTTTATGCAATCATGCAAAGATAAAGCATAAAAGGTTAAAGGATTGAAAGAATGAAATGAAAGTGATAAAAGGGTTTGTTAATAGAATGATGTTTTCCATTTATGGGGTGACAGCAAGGATAGAGCGTAGAGGGGTAAAATGGATCCCTGTATATCTTCGTTATTAGAATCCCAAAACCAGAATGACAATGTTCCGACATAATGAACAAGCTTCTAACCTTGTTAGAAGCTTCTATCCACCTGTCTGAATTCTATTCTGATGATCCAGTTGAAGGTGGGATTGCAAATGTAGTATATAAATACATATTTACCAATTGTGATTATCCTGCTCTTGGAGGAAGTTCAGCTGGTTTTGAGTCAGTTATGAAATAGCTTCCAATATATGCATTAGCTGCATCATTAATAGGCTTATTAGATGTTATAGAAACTACTGCCCTTAATAGAAATTAATGGTGGAGCTCCCTTAGACAAAAATTTGTAATTATCATGTTGATCCATTAGAATTACCAAACAAAATCCATAAAAGATTAAATCTTAAACCCTTTGGCGGTACTAAATAAATAAATGAGTAAATAATGATCATATGCAGATTAAAGCCAGCAGATACATATACCTCCTACCTTGATATTTATAAAAACACCTTTTCCAACTGAAGAGCAAATTTCCAAAGCTCACTCAGTCCATTTTTGTTGTATTTGAGATGAAATTGCAAGAGGCCTAAAGCTTGGTCATCATATGTTGGGGCATTTGGGAACCAAACTCACTCATTCCTTGTGCAATCCAATGAAAAGCTTTTGTTAAATTTCCAAAACTACGTCTCCAGAAATTTTCTTGAAAACATCCCATGGACTGAGTGAGTTTTGGAAATTTGCTCTTCAGCTACTGGTCTGTTCTCTTATCCAAAGGCTTTCTACTTATAATCACATTTTTAGTGAATGGATTTCCAAGATCACTACAGAGAAATCGTTCAGTAAATGCCAGAAAGATTGCTACTTAATTAATGAATTTCATTATTGATGAAATGTGATGGGACTGCAGTTCCTACAAGCCAAAGAATGACTGATTGGTTAGCCAAGTAAACAAGAGGAGGCTCTGAACCACTACAGATGACTGCCATGAGAACTGTAAGATATTAGTATCTGATTCAGAAGAAGACAACTTGTTACAGGACAAATGGGTAAAGGTGTTGACTAATCTCCTGTCAGACTAATGAAATAAACCCATATATTCCTCAGAAAGAAATAACTAGCTGATTTGAAAAATCAAAGCAGATAGTAACAAAGAAAAACAAAACTGCCATAAACCCTCCTCAATGGAGCATACTGCTGTTCTTTAGTATCCACCTGCTTGTATACTTTTCATATTTAAATTTTGTGTGAACAAAATCAGTATCATCACATTGATCACAGTAATACTATGGGTCAATCACGACAAAATAATCGATACTGTTTTTGAGAAGGAAAAGACAATGTCCAGTAGCCGTCCCTTTTGTAGAATACAAATGAAGTCACAGATGACTTTTCTGTGACCACAGTCGTTCTCTCGTTATTTTATCAAGCCTGTCCAGGTGGTGCGTTATCAAAGAACAGTCATGAGTAACCAAGGAGTTGCAACTTTACTAAGTTAACGCACTAGCATCTAAATGACCAAACCACACAGCTACTACAACACTAGGACAGCAGTGATAAACTACGACAACACAACACGGGGCATGCTGTATTAATGAGTTAGCCGACAATCCTATTTACCTGGACCCACCAATAGAACAGCATTAACGGCACTATGACTATGAAGAAGATAGGGGTGAGGGCAGAGCATATTAACAGCACGGTTGCTGTGTACCAGAAAGTGCGCATCCAAATATCAATATTCTCTGGAATGAGACAATCTATTGTGTCCACATCTTTGCTGAAGCGGTTCAAAACTCTCCCTGAGGGAGTTGCTTCAAAAAAGGCCTGCGGGGCCCTCAGGATGGCGTGGAGCATGTTGTGGTGGATGACGCGGGCCGCCCTCAGCATGCTGTAGGCCCGGCAGTGTATAGCGATGCCCAGAAGCAGCACACCTGTGTCGTGGCACAACACAACAGAACGGTGGTGTTAATTCACCGGCGGGAGAAACTCGTGTCGAAAAAAGCCGCCGGCTTCTGGTTGGTCTGAGGCACGCAGACGTCCGGGCCACCACCGTGCGAGAGACGCTATAGTTTCCAGAAGGCGGAGTTACAGAACAGAATGTATGCAGTATACACAAGAACAGCAATCTAATGTCAGGCCGTGGAAGAGAGCAGTACCTCTGACTGAAAGGAACTTGTACAACTGTAAGAAGTAGTAGTATCTTTGTGTCCTATCTCGTACATTGACAGTACCTTCTATAACCGATTATTCATGGCAGGGTCTACCGTAGAGAGCAAGGGCCACAAGGGATCATGAATGCACGCGCGCGCGCACACACACACACACACACACACACACACACACACACACACACACACACACACACACACATGTAACTCATGTAATCATATCTTTTTGGGGGCCGCTCATTCAATTCTATGGGGAAAAATGCTAATGCTAACTATGACAACCTTAAGCCCTACCCAGCCCTAACCATAACCATAAGTAACCAAACAAAATTTTCGCATTTTTAGGTTCATCATTGCAGTCACAGATTTTTATAAAATAGAGTTTTCCCGTAAGGTAAAAAAATTAATGGATATTCATCACGTTGTGGGGACATTTGCTACCCACAAGGTAAGGTATACCTGGACACACACACACACACACACACACACACTCGGCACGTTGGAGACTCTACGGCAGCTACAACAAATTTTGTGAACTGTGGCATGATACCAGAGTACTGAGAGAAACCAGTGCAAACATAGTTAGAGGCTGTAAATGCGACCCATTGTCACTCCACACTGTCCTTCCCTTTTCCTCTTTCTGAAAAAGGTCAATTCAGGTTAAAAAAAGAAAATATGGAAACAACAAATTTCCACAACAGGCCACCAATAGGGGTCAGCAGAGCACAGCTGTCGCACCATCTGATTCTTAACAAAAGAAAACTGATCATTAATAGCCTATTATTTTAATCTACAACTGTGAAATACAGTGAAAATCCCTGGTCAGTAACAATTCTCTAGTTAATGCTTTCTACCCAGTAAGTTTTGATATTACTACACTTGTATAATACTATCAAGTAACATTTCAGTTTCTAGAAGTTTAATTTGAACAATTCATTTTTAAATTCATTGGAATTAAACATATTTTACTCTAAATCATTTTCAGAGAAGGTTTTGATGAAATTATAAGTCTTAGGCACCAATTTAAGTTCCTAATAAGATAAATTAAAAAAAATGGTTTGGGCAAACAGACTCCTGACCTTCAGAGTCCTACTGGATTGGATACATTACGGCCGGCCTGTGTGCGTGTGAAGATAAACCAGACTGAGAAGGCAGGAAATGGACATGCAGAGGGGGGAGAGGAGGAGAAATGAATCCACTGTAACTGGGAGGCAGGCTAGATGTGGAGGGGGTGGGGGCAGCAGCGAAAACAGGAACATGAAAGCTATGGAAAGTCCCACATTGAAACAGTCCAGAAAATTGGCACAGTGTTCGGACGCATGCATTTTATCACTGTTCCTCTGCTGATAAGGGAAGAAACACAAGCGGACAATGCACATGGGAGGGTTTGTGAGCGTAAAATAATACCTGTACAAAGAAGTAAATGAGAGCCAGGGGCACTATGACCACTGCGAAAATGGGCGTGCTGGAAACGATCACGATCACGGTGGACAGGGAGGCAAAGAACGTGCCCAGGAACATGAGGACAGTGGAGGGCAGCACCTCGTCAATCACGTAAATGTCCTTGGAGAAGCGGTTTATAATGCGGCCTAAGGGGGTGGTGTCAAAGAACGACTGGGGCGTATGAAATTTGTTCTCTAGCAGGGCAGAGTGCAGGTTTCTGGCCGCGCCAATGCCGCCCAAGTTGAGTGTAAAGGATGAAATCGCTACCAGGATGCCTGTGTTAGAGAAACCACAACAACAAACAGGAAAGCGGTGAGAGCACTGCGCTGGGGGGGCAGCTTGTCATAGTCGCGGGCAGTGGGGGTGCACATGTCCAAGGCAATGGTGTCTCCTTTACATTTACAAAGCACCAGAGTTGGGTAATTCAGCTCCAGAGAGTAAGAATCCAGTCCAAGATTTTGTTTCAACCAACCAGTTGAGCATGAAGAGTCACAATCATAGGGTGATCAACTGGGTGGTTGAAACAAAATCCCAGTCTGGACTTTTACTCACTGTACCTGAATTACCCTACTCTGCAAACCGCATATCAGCACCATGGGAATACCGCTACTCATACAAAGTATGCTTCACTGAAAAAGGTTAATAGAAGGAAAACCACTGTCAACACAAGGAGATGCATCAATGAAAACATCTACCTGTAAAGTGACGAAGAACTGAGGATTTACAGAACTGTTCGATGTCAACAGCGCTGCTTGAAGCAGATTTTACCAAAGGGAGTATTAAACACACATGATCATTCTGGTCTCCCTCACTTGCAGGGTTATACGTTGAGCGCGAGTCGGCCTGGGCGTGGCTCGGCCGCTTACCCTGAGAGAGGCCCAGCACTGCGTACACCCCCACCCGCATGTCTCTGGAGGCCTCCGTATTGTTGTTCCGGGCGTCGTTGGTCCACTGGCTCAGCCAGATATTGGCTCCGACGGCAGCAGCGTTCTGGCAGCCATACAGGAAGCAGATGAAAAGGGACAGCAGTGGCCCCACAGCCTTGATGTACTCCAAGAACACCTTTAACTTCACCTGGACATGATGGGGACAGAGGAAGGGGGCAGAGTCAGCATCTAGCTTCATAGCTGCTCTTAGGAAGGCCGTTTTCAGTTGTAACTTAAAACTTTTTTAGCATCATGTCATGCCAAATATACCCTGCACATCACTTACAGTATTATCGTTCAGGTCAGAAAACTATGAAAGACTATCAATATAAAATTGAAGCCAAAAAAAATCTAGCTTAATTAATTTCTTCAGAGACTTAGAAAAGCTCTCCAAAACCCACCCAGCACTTTACATAAAATGTACCCTCATACTATTGTTATTATTCAGCAGCAAAATCACACAAAAGATCCTTGAAGTAAATATTTCAGTTTTTTTTTCCTTTATGTGGTTGAAACCACAGAATAAAGGAGATTATACAGACCAGGAAATATGGTCTTTTGACAAAAACAGTAGCAGATCTTTTTTAACTTAGGAACTTATGCTTGTTGTGTGGAGAGAATAATTGAAGGAAACAGCTCTTATCCTTTTTTAAACAAAAAGCCAAGGAAAGGACAAAGTAAATACTGAAAGGAGAGGGTAGTGTGTGTGCAGTCCACATGTCCTGCTGCCTTTGTGTTTCAAGGTTTACTTTGGAGCACTAGTGCCATACAAAAGCAAACTGCAGATCTTGCACCCCTGACTCTGTAATGTAGCGAGAGGCCTACCCTGCCCGTCTCCGCCGTCTCTGCCTGGATCAGCTTCTCCGCCATCTCCCGCTTCTTTTCTGGAGGAGGCTCCACGTGCTTCCTCTCACTCTGGCGTCGTGTGCGGATGGACATCTTCCTGGTGTTCTCTGAGTCTGTGGATATCACGCTGATCTGCCTGCGGGTGGTAGAAGGAAGAGAAACTATGGAGAGGAATGGAGAAAGAGCTGGCCTGCCCTTTCCACATACTGCAGATGCTGACTAGTTCAACAGGCAGGTACTACTTTGAAACAACTAGTTTTGGAAGCCATTGTTAAGGCATTAGTAGCTGCTTGTACCGTATAAACTGTCTCTTTGCTTCATTGACTGAAGGGGCGCTGTCCACCATATCTATATGGTTGCTCATGGCATCTTCTGGGAAAGATTCCTCATCCTCTTCTATTAGTGCCACTGAAACACATCATGCCTATGTTAGCACTGCTTAGTTATAGTAATTAGGGCAGCACAATTAAATCGTAAAAAAAAAAAAATGATCTCGATTCACACCTCTATGCGATCTCATTTCTAAATTACAACGGTTCTTCTGCATTGTATTAAAAGGGCTCCTGCTTCTCCCCCGAGAGTTTCAAGCATCCCATAATTCTGCATTCTCCTTAAAGGGCCCTTTCCCACCATACCAGGTACCTTACTTTCTTGAAAGTACCAAAAGTTTGGTACTTCAAGTTGTTAGTTTTCCACTGGAGTAAAAACTGGTACCGGCACTGAATGACATCACAGCACAAGGTGGGGGTACTTTATACTGAATTTGAAAAATGTCTGGATATTATCGGGCTGGCCAATGTGCAATATTGATACCAACATCGCATGTTGTGCATGTGCAATTCTTACTTCATCAGTCAGCTAGATTAAGATCAGGCTTTTTCTTACTGTCAGTTCTGTATACGGACATTATAGTGCAAGTTAAGTTTCACTAAAACATTTTCACTCTGTTAATAGGAAAATAACTTTTGCAACGTTGATTGTTATTCCTTTTCAAGATTATCTAGTTTATGTTTAAAAACCAGCTTAAAGTTCACCTCCGCTGCTTTTACATGACCACTGCATGCGTTCTCTGAGATGCTCATAATCATTTTCAACCTTGCCGTTTAAATCACTCCAAGACGGTTTTTTAGAAATTTACATTGAACTCCTTTTTTTGTTTTATAAATACCCCAATATTCATTACAACAAA
Organism: Paramormyrops kingsleyae; assembly: GCF_048594095.1. Classification (NCBI taxonomy): domain Eukaryota; kingdom Metazoa; phylum Chordata; class Actinopteri; order Osteoglossiformes; family Mormyridae; genus Paramormyrops; species Paramormyrops kingsleyae. The sequence continues at coordinate 18,427,407 of NC_132801.1, read as the reverse complement.
ATCACATTGTAATACTCAGAAATTTTCCAGGACCATGCAGTCCTAGTATATTATACAAAATACGTTATTTTTTATTACACTGTCCTGATATCTGGTTCTTCCGACCAGATCGCAGTTAAAGCTTGGGTCACTTCATTTGTCCACGCATCCATTATTATTATTATTATTATTATTATTATTATTATTATTATTATTATTATTATTATTATTATTAGAACTCATTTATTGTTGTTTTCTGAGTTTGCAACAGTTATCAAGACTGCAGTTGTATTGCCTTTCAGAGGCAGGCTATTTACATAAGTGTTCGACAAAGAAAGCGTTTAAAATCCCACCCCAAAGTACCGAAGTACCAAAGAAGTTCCCCCTGGATCTTTTGGTATGACTGTTACCCCTAATTGAACGGCCAATTGGGCGTTTTCTTTCTGTTGTCAAAGTTGATATGCTGGTCCTGGAGCAATCATATGTTTGGTACAGTCATGTTTTGTTGCGTTTAATGAGTGCAATAAACGTTTAAATTTAAGAAAAAAAATAAACTTTACGGAGAATTATATTCTATGGAGCCCAGGAGGAGACATGGGAGAAGAGAAAAAAAAAAGAGATAAATATTTGCGAAATCTCGCAAAACTCTCGCAAAATTCATTAATAACTGTGCTGTGTCCGTTTAAAATACAAAAGATGGATTTTTGCCCAATTTATTGACTAATAAGTATAAACTATTGTCCCCCATAGTTTAATGCATAAAGCACACTTAACAGGACATGTCTGTATCATTTAGGTTTTTATCTATTAGCCCATAAATAAATTCTATCTTTTGTATTTTTAATGGGTACAGCACAGTTAGTATTACAAGATCTCACCTTTGCAAGATCTCGAAAGACTGCTTTTTTTCCCCAAGCAGGGAAAGGTTCAGGTTCTTTTCATGAAAACAGGTCATTCGTTTGGACCTTGGGGCAGCACTGTTACTTATTAAAGCAAAAATAGGTGACTACATTACCTTTATTTGCCAAATACATTAATAATTCACTTAGGGCATTAAAACATTATTTAAAGGGTTAATGTTTAGGCTAAAGACAGAGAGTTACCTAAGGATTCGTCCTCTTCGACGATATCTTCAAGTGCATAGTTCCTAAGAAACTCTGCAAAGGCCCCATTCTCTTTCAGCAGATGCTGGTAGGAGCCCACCTCAGAAACCCTGCCATCCACAATTACCAGGATGTTGTCCACCTGGGGCAAGAAGCTGATGCCATGGGTTACCAGGATTCTCGTCTGCAGGCAACATTCCCAACAGGAAATCATGTCAAAACATTATGTTCTTTACATTTTTTTCTTTACAGGCTCAGCAATTTGTGAAAATACACTCAACAAACCCTAACTAGTCAAGTGTGCATCCTCAGGCCAGCTTATCCTTTGTTAATTGGTTTAAAACAACAAGAAATCTTAATAAATATAGTTAATGTAGAGTTCAAGAAAGACTCCTTCAAAAGACTCCTTCAAACTAACACTGGTTTCCTGCAGAGAAGCACAGTGTACCCCTCTTGAAACTGGTGCTAATTATCATCACCATTACCACTGAGCCATGTTCTCCCATTCAGCCCAGAACTGCTCTAATTTCACCACAACAGCTGACTAAATATCAAGGAAAAACAAAATGTACCCGAAAATGAAATTGCAGATTACTACCAATATGGCCGTCTGAATTCTGGACAGAAGATTGGCATCATTATTATAATTCTGACTCCACCTTGCCACTGAGAGCTCCATCAGGCCCGATGACCTTGTCAAAGATGTGCTTGGCCACGTGCGCATCCACAGCAGACAGGGGGTCATCCAGCAGGTACACGTCCGAGTCGCTGTACAGAGCGCGGGCTAAGCTGACACGCTGCCGCTGCCCACCAGACAGGTTGATGCCCTGAGGTACAAAGCGCCATAAAGTCCTGTAAGCCATCTGGCTTTGGGCACAAGTGAGTTATTGCACCAAAAATGGAGCATTTCCAGTTGGGCTGGAAACCCAAAGCCCACGCCTGGCTTTCCAAACCTTTTCTCCAATTTCTGTCATGTCACCTCCCGGGAGAACCTCTAGGTCAGGCGTCAGCGCACAGGCGTCCAGGACAGAGCGGTACTTTCTCTCATTGTACCCATGGCCAAACAAGATATTATCCCTCAAAGTGGCGTTCTGAATCCAGGCCTGCTGAGGGACGTAGGCCACAGAGCCCTGACATGCAGAAGGGACAGGAAAACATCTCATTAACCCCAACTGGATTTTACCCACCTACAGTACTATACACTAGTGGAAACATGCTGCATTGTGCTTTAAAACATATTACAATAATATTGGCGGTAATGTTTATAAACAAAGAATGTATGATATTTGTAACATCGGACCATTGAGTAAGTAACTGCAGTAAGAGTTGAATAAAGTTCTGCATTCTCTACAAGTTAATGTACATGCTGTAAGAAATACCATGCCCCCTTCCCCCCCCCCCGCCATAAAAAAAAAAATCTGTGACTGATAGATGCCTATACACCAACCCGTATGGATATCTCTCCCTCCAGTTTCTCCATCTCTCCCAGGAGGGCAGACACCAGCGAGGACTTTCCACAGCCCACATGGCCCACCACAGCCAGCAGAGAACCTTGTGGCACCATCAGATTGATACTGGGCACAAAGATTCCCCACGTCAGACTTTAATTTCACATGAATTTCAGGGGGGGTGTACACCTGCCCGAACATGCATGTATGTAATGCAGACATAAGCAGTGTCTGTACAGAGGGGGGGTCACTTTCTCGTGACTTCCTCTGCCTCCAGAAGTACCTACTTGTGAAGGGTTGTGGGATCATTCTTCGCCCAAGAGAATTTCCCATTAACGACAGTCACAGCGAAACCTGAAAATGGATCGTTGTTTTAATTGATTGTTCACCAGTCGCCAAAGAGCTGTTATTTTACACTGGTTTTCCTTTCTTGTAATATGAATGAAGCACCAAAACACTTTGCCACAAAATACATAACAATACAGCTGGGTGGAGATTCTATCGTCAGTTAGTGTATCTTTAAGGAGGTTTTATGGTGCATGCATGAAGGGACAAGGCTGGTTTGCTCAGGGGATCTCAGTAACTGAAGGCCTCAGTTAGGTTCCCTCCGCTCTATGTTTTCTTGCAGCAGGAAACAGGCTGGAACCAGCATAATGTAATAAACACACATAACATAACGTAATAACAATCATGTCATAAAAACTCAGTGTAGTAAATGTAAATTACTACATTATGTGCAAACATGCTATTCCATCACTGGATGAGGATTTTTACATTATCATTATTATGTTACAAGATATTATAATTTTACTATCAGTCATTCAGAAGAGTTACAAGGCTTCAGACCTAAAATGTCTAAACTCATGAGGCAAATGCTATTGTGCTCACAATACTGTAGTATTGGGGTTAAATGGTCTCACACTGTCTTAATAATTACTTCAGTAGTATGACTTAATTACAAAAAAAGGAACTGGGAACTATTTACGGCAACTGGATAAAACAGTCTGCAAGGCTTGTAAAAATAGAAATGAATGTTTAGTTTCGTATCTCATTTAAATGGAAACAGAAGAACTGGGTGTGTGGTAACCAACAAGGAGGAGATACCTGCAAGGAAAACAAAACTATAAATCTGCACATCTACTTTAATTTTTACACAAACTCAGGCTGAGTCAATGTATACATTTTTTATGTCCACATTAGCAACACGGCCAAAAAGACATCGTGGCACTGGGGCGAATTTGATGTGCAAACTCTCGATGAATATGCATCTATAAATTTAGGGAAAGATTTAAACAAAATCCAAAAAAAAGGAATGTGGTTCTGAAAGAATTCAGTCAAGGTTCACTTAGCTCACAGTGACTCTGCAGAAAAGACCAAACCAGTTTTCAGGAACTCGCCAGATAAGGAGCGGGGGGGAGGAGGTGCGGGGGGGAGGAGGTGCGGGGGGGAGGAGGTGCGGGGGGGAAATCGCATGTACCTGCAGTTGTGTTCTTTCTATCCACACTGTCGAGGTCCAACTCATCGTGACTCAGGAAATGCTGAATACGCTTCAGAGAGACGCTGGCCTAGGTCAGACGTGGGAGACATGAATGACACGGTCACAATGACAGAAGTTCTTGGTGACAGAAGTAAATAAACCCACTAATCTCTAAAGAAAATAAAACAACGACATTCCTTCGACTAGGAGCCTTTGTTGAGCATGTGAGCGCAACGTCAGAGTCGGGCTGCCCAAGATGCCGATATCAGCCTGACACAGTAAGCAGTTCACTGGAGAGGCCTCTTAAGTGGAGTCATTAAAAAAACAGCCAAATGGGCTGAACTTAAGCCAGCCACCCCCATTAAACCAGCCACCCCCATTAAACCAGTGGCACTGAAGGTTACTCAATTCCTACACTAGAACCTGGGAGCCTCCTAGCTATCATGGGATTAGCAAACGTCTGTGTTTAAAATGAGTAAAAGGAATTTCTAAAAGAAGACATTTAACATTTGTGTGAAAGTTCCATGTGCCCACAATGAAACAAAGAAAGAAACAAAGCAGCTTAAAAAACGTCTGCTAGATAAAGAAAATGTAGCAACTGACAAAGACATTAGCACTAACATTTCACTAGAAATGTAATTAGTTAATTTAACTTATGTTCTTGGTTTAAAGACTTGAGGATGTGGAAATTTTCTTTGCATAAAATGCTTTAGGGAAAAGAGGAGCAATGAGTGTTAGGGTTGGGGGCAGAGTGTGTTCACCTGCACGACGCTGCTGATGACCTGCGGCAGCATGTTGAGGGGGAACCTCAGGATGTTGAACAAAGCCAGGGACACAAAGGCCTTCTCGGCATCCAGAACATTATTTTTGTCCACCATCACATAAACGGCAAATGTTGTCAAGGCAACCTGAAATCATGCATGAAAAGAAAAAACAGTGTTTCTGTTATTGTCACAAAACAGATTAAAACAGACAGAAAACAAATACCTGGCAATTATTTGGTGCTATCAAGTTGAAGTCGACAATCTGGTAATAACCCTACTTTCTAAATTCAGCATAAAGTTATACTAGAAATTACTTAGTCAAGAACACAGTTTATCAGATTGATTAATGTAAATATGAAAATGAACAAAACTATGCAAATCAGTTTGGGTGGAATGCATCAAACCTTTTAATTTATTCAAGGAAATATCTGCTCAAAAAAAAAAAAAGCTGCTCAAATAGATTATATCCATTGAAATAAAAGAAATAATTCTCACTGCAGTTTGAATTATAATAAATGTTCGATAATTTACTTGTGAATTTAAAACTAGGGTAAATTATTTTGTACATGCCCATTTGCTGTTGAGATCTTATTTCTGGCCCATAACATTGATGAGATTTGAAATTCTCCTGTTTTGTTACCAGTGAGTGCTCTTCATGGTTATGGAATGCAGTTATGGAATTAAAGGTAAATTCATCCCAGCTTCTGGAATAACCATTTTTCTATTCCTTATTTTATGAGCCAACCAAAGGATGCATGTGAAATAAAGCACTATAACTGCTGATGGTCAGAAACTTCTCAAACTCGTGTCTCCATTCTCTAGCCGCACGGATACATGTAGCAGGTGGCAGCTGTGACCTAATGGTTAGCGATGTGCACTAAATCGAAAGAGTGCTGGTCAGCAAAGTACCACTGAGGTACCCTGAGAAAGGTACCGTCCCCAAGCGCCAAATGAGCTGCTCCCTGCTGTCATGATGTCACATACAGGTTAAATGCACAGGGCCCATTTCATTGCTGTGCACTATGTGCTATGGTGTGTCAACGATGACAACTAATCACTTATCCCCTTCCCCACTGAAGACAGATTTATAACTGACAGGAAACTGGATAGGATGGACCATACCAAGGAAGAAAAAACACAGAGGTTGGCTATACCAGGAAAGGAGCACTGGTCCAGGCCACAGTAGACACAGCACCAAGGTAAGCCATCTTGCGCAGCACATGGAGCTCCTTCTGCCGAATATCCAGAACCTTCTCTTTGAAGGAATTCTCCCAGGCGTACAGCTTCAGCACCTTGATGCCATTCAGGATCTCATTCATGAGCTTGATGCGCGAGTCTTTGTACTGCATCTGCTCCACCTGGAATGTGAAAAACATGGTTGGTAGGCAACATATTTCTGTGCCATCCAGGATACCACAGAGCATTTCACGCGAGATGTTGTCAGATGTCATCAAAATTATTGCTACATTACTCATTGTTATGCTACCAGAAATATTACTATAATTCTCACAGAAGCTCTTTGGACACTTGCTTAATTCTGTAAAAATGTTGCAAATTTCTTGGTTTCATAACAAACATCACCACATAGATCTTTTCTTTATATTGTCTTTTTTTGATTGACTCTTTCAGGTGTGTTCTTACCATTGAAACTGCATGTCAATGAACTATTTTAACAGAGCAGCTCTTCTACAAGTATAGTTTGGGTTTCAACTTGTTACTACTTGAAATGAATGTTGTATTTAAAACTACTAGTTGTTTCTAATGTGATATACATTTTTGTAAACAAATTAATAATGTAATGATTTTCGTTAAAAAACAAAAATTAGCATTTTTTTATCGAATTAAGCAAGCATCCCAAGACTTTCTGTGAACACTGTAATTGTTATATTACTAGAAAGTATGGTCTTACATTGGCTTTAAACAGGAAGATAAATAAAATCCATTAAGATCAGATGAACACTGAACTAGCTATAATTAACAACACACTATAAGGATTTAAAATTTGATTAAATTTTAAAAACCTGAAATGCTCTAGTCTTCACGGCAATGGCTGCATTGAGGGGGATCAACAGTATCATCACGGCCACACCAGCGAGGACAGAGGGACCCAAATTCTACTCGGCAAAACAGAATAAGCATGTCAGTGTTCTGTGTCACATTCACATGACTTTTGATGTAATAGCAGAATGAGGCAGGGGCTGAACACGTGAACACAGCAACATCGCAACAGCCCGGTGCTAAAATATTAATAGCTACTGTATAAAGCCATGAATCATTTATTTCCTTTCCATGTTTCAAGGTGCAGTGCTGTATACATTAGAAGATTAGCACTGACAGATAACATGAAGGTAACCTTCTGAGCTGAAGTGAGAAGGAACTATTTTTTATGGCATCAACAGCTGCTATATGTAAGCTAGAGGGAAGCAAGTCAACAAACCTGCCAAAGGAAATACAGGGCGAGAATGATCTGCAGAGGAGCAGACCACAGCATGTTCAGGAAGGTGGTGAGGTCCATGAAGCGCTGAGCATCCACTGACATCAGGTTGACAATCTCTCCTACGGTTGAGGAGCGTTTGGCCGCATTCGTGATCACAAGAGACTAAAGGTAACAAAAAGCGATGAGTTGATACAACAGCCTAAATCTAAGCCTAACTCTCAACAGAAATGCACAGGACTCCAACCTACCATTCTGATCTACCATAAATTAGATTAGATTTAATTACATGAACTTTGTTGATCCCAGAGGGAAATTATTCCCACCTCTATCACTTTTCTTCTCTCTGGCTACATCCTCACTACAGTTTCAGTCCCTAGTTGCCCATAAGCACTTGACAAAGTTCTCCTTCTTTAGATCAATCCCATAAATCACTAGTGAAAGCCAACGGGGTTAGTATTCACCATACCAACAGAATGCCTGCTTCCTCCAGACAGAACAGGGGATGAGGCCTCCTGCTCCCTTGACCTCATCATTCTAATCACTACCTTCTCTGCTGTTAATCTGATTTCACACTAAGGTTGAGTCAATAAGTTTAAACTGGTCACACTCCATTGATATTCTATTGCAATTATCTTTCTTAGGATCTCAAAGATAAACTGCTCCATATTATCTCATTCCTTCACAATACTGCTCACGGGCAGCAGAAGAAATCATGGACCTTTTTCATTTACATAATTTTTACCTGTAACCCAGGAAGTCTAACACTGAAAACGATCTATCCAAGAGGACCTGGTTTCCCACTGCATCATCATCTAAGTTCCTGTTCAGTTCCCCTGTGCTTGTCTCCCTGGCCCTAGAAGATCCTCATTTGATGACACAGCCAAACCCATCTTTCAAAACTGGTCTGGTAACTGGCATCATTATATGAATCATAGCACATAGTACACTACAGAACTGTCATCTTGAATAGTATTGCACGGATGTTGCAATATTTTCAAAGGCATCCAACTAGGACGACATCATGATGCACCTTAGGAGAACTTCACCCCAAAGAGTCTCACCACCCACCCACCTTCCTGTAGATGGCGCCAACGATGGCAGTGCGCAGTCTCATCCCTGTGACAAAGCAGTACTGAAAGTGTTGGTGCAGAATAAGGGTCTGCAGCAGGGCGCAGAAGAACATCAGGAAGGCAAGCGCATATCCCCACCAAGACGGGACGCCCTTCTTCTGATTGCCTATGAAGGAGATCAGCAGGCTGCCAAAAGAAAACCATGAAACGGTTCACCTCTGGGACCCGGGGAGGAAGCACTGCATGTCTGACACTTTACAAACCAAATGAGTTTAACCAAAAGTGCAAATCATCACTGAATTCCTTCTTTATGACAGACCATTCCGGTACTTAGAAGCTACAGCATCACAGTATGCGCATTTATCACATCCATTCAAATGATGTCAGCTTTGGTCAGTCACAAGTTTAAAAAGGGCACTGTCACTTTTGTGATTTGACACTCATATTTTGCATAGCAAAATGTGTATTCCTCTTAAGCAGAAATAGACCAAACCAACATGCAAAAGATACACTAAGCCCTCATCCCCTGTGCTTCAAAATAACTGCCTGCAAAGGCTGGTTTATACTCAACGCTTGCAATGCGTTGGCTTGTACATCGTGGTTGTCAGGCATATCTTGCATTCATTCCATTCGTCGTGTGCACCTACATGTGGAATTACGCGAGATGCAGTACTACCAAAAAAATTTTGGAGCAGTATGTTTACCTTTTGTCATGGGACTATGTGTTTACGTGCAGTACAGTTGGCTTTAAAGTAGCATCTGAATTTTTTTTTTTTGTTGCATGATTGGCCAGAAGATATTGAAATATTTTCAGGGGCAACAGAAAAAAATACTCCAAGCATTATTGTGTAAGTCTGTGTACAGTGTCTTCAAAATGGCAATCTAAGTTTCTTCTGCTTCGCAACTCATTCTGAGCTAAGAAAGCCGTGTTTACAGGTGTTTCATGATGCGCTTTCCCGCTGAAATTCAGGAACCTGGGTCCTCATTTATAAAGAATGTTTGTAAATTCTGGCGAGAGAGGAAATATTTATACGAAACCTCCAAATCGTTTGTATGACTGCTCTGGACCATTTTTAAATGTGCAAACTTTTACAGGGTTCGTTTTGTTTATGTTGTGCCTTTCATAAAAATGAAAATTTTTATTTACATGTGCGTACCAATGTTTCACACCTATTTTGTTTGTATAAAGCCTTTATAAACAAGGGCTCTACTTCCTGCTTCCGAGTTCTTGTGCCGTCTCAACCGGGAACCTTTGTGTGTGTGTGTGTGTGTGTGTGTGTGTATGTGTGTGTATAAATAATAATGTTTTGCTCGTTTTGCTCGTTAGGCAGCTCATGGAGGTTGTCACTGTAAAACATTTCAGGCCACAACCTCATACAAACAAAAAGAGACTGGAAATGAAGAAACCGAATTAGATGATGTCTCACACTGGCCTCTGGTTGACACAACTTTTAATCCTCTAGATTGATGTGAACTACGCACAGAAGTATGAGCAGCAACAGCGCTTGTGTAGTTTAGGCCCTGATTATCAGCATCTGGTGTATTGAATTAGGTCTGCAGGGTGGTAGGCCTCCAGGAGCAGGGTTGGGCCCTGTCTTACAGTCTCATAAAAATGGAACGACAGCGGGAACACTAAAGTTTGGCTTCCTAAGTTGACTGTTCAGCTTACATTCATCTGACTGGAAAATGTGTCATACTGCCCCTGCTCTGTGAGTTAAATCACACAAGCCTGGACGTAATTTTCTATATCAGTAATATCTGTGCTGCGTGCTGTCTGCAACCCATTTCCAGCTCCCACACTGGTCAGAACAGAGAACTTGCTCTCCGCAGTGTCACCCAACCCCAAGAGGTCAGGAAATCCCTCAGCATGGCAAACAGCAGCTAGAATCAGCTGCCTGGCGGCAGTGAAAGGGACTCCCCTGACCGCATGATTCTTACATGGTCACTCATCAGTGTCGCCGCTATTGGAGACCTTATCCTTGCTGACCACCCTAACTGACCTGCTTTGAAGCCACCAGAGAAATTTAAAATGACTTTACATAACCAGTCACAAAAACAAGTTGACTAAAAACGCATAATTTCTTTCAGGTATTACAAATAGTTCTGACTTTTTTTTTTCATAACTTCCCAGACATGTTATGGTTATTTCATTTTTTGGCGTTACTTGTATCTCGTAATGCACAAACATTCCTTCGCTTCACACTGTGCAGCACGGTTGATGATTTAATTCTAGCGGAAAGATTTACTTCAGACTGTAACCTTGCACGTCTGCTGATTCTCAGTTCCTCCCTGCATCATAATAGTGTTCTAAGTGCAATTCCAGCTCTAGATGAGCTCCCCGCCTTACACTGGCTCTTACCTGAGAAGCACGGGATTGATGAAGGTGATGAGGTCCTGCAGCAGCTTGTATGCAGAGCCGATGAGAAAGTAGGGGCCGAACACCTTGAGCAGGCAGCGCAGGAAGGAAGGCTGCTGGGCCTCGCCTTTCTCCATCAGCAGCACCTCTGCCTCCGCTTGGGGTTTGTCAACGTGGTTGGCCTCCGTGGTCAATGGGGACTTGGAGTACGAGGCTTGAGCCTCCCTGTTATGACCAACACAGCAAAAGAAAAACATAAATTAATGCTTTGTTTGTCTATGACCGTAAAGTCTTTATTAAAAGAATTACGTTAAATTAAAAATTTAAAAAATGATCCAAAATGTAACGGTGAGAGCTTGTGTGGCTCAGTGGACGAAGCCTTGGTGCCTGTGATCAGAAGGTCGCCTGTTCCAACCCAGCATCGGCACGTCTGCAGGTCCTCGAGCAAGGCCCTTAACCCCCAGCTCCCTGGGCGCCACAACAGGTGGTTGCCCTTTGTGGCCAGCTTGCTCTCACCCTCAGAGAGCAAGATGGGGGGGGGGGGGGGAGAATTTCCCCACAGGGAACAATGAAGTGTCTATTTTTTTTCTTAATAAATACTGTACTGCAACAACACTGGTGCTAAATCAGAAAAAATATACCCTGACAATGGACAGTGGGGGCAGGAATGTTGGATATGCCCACAACAGCATCACACAGAATGTTTGAAAGAAAAAGAAAAACCTAGCTGGCACTACAATGGTGGCAGCTAATATTAGCTAACAGACAGGAATCACACAGTGCCCAGACAAGCCCTTCAGACATACAGCTACCCAGTGTCGATGCCTTTGCCTGCCCTATTATTTCTACACAGATCCCATCCTAGCACTGTGTAGCCTCAGCGAGGAATTCGGCAGTACAGGTCACAGTGGCACCACTGGTCTGGTGTCCCAGAAAATTATAGCCCTGTTATTAAAAGACCTGTTTCACTGCATTTGAGATTTCCTCAATAGTGAGAACTGGCAATACAGTGTTTCACAAATGGCACTAAAAATACCTACACCCAGTATCGTTTTCCAGTAGGTTTCTCAGCAGAACTGCATTAACATTATGAATAAGCACTTTCTGAAGTAATGTTTTTTTTTAAAAACTTGTAAAATGAGATTGCACAATTTCCTGTTCAGCCCAAGGACTGGAAAATGTTATGAATTTCATATTCTTCTACCTGACACCTTATAGAATAGAGAGGAGAGGTTAGGAGCGTGCAGCACGTGACAAACCACCTCAGGGATGGGAACCTGAGTGCAGCTGACGGGCAGGTGATACCTCAGCACCACACGAGCTCGGACGGAATGGAAAAGCGTGAGGTTTTCTCTGGCGGCTGGAGCGCCGAGACCTGAACTACTTTAACATTCCTCATACCTTTGGACTTTGTCCTGCTCCACCTCCCATTCCTTCAGCAGCTTCGGCACGATGACCTCTGAGCTGTCCTGCTTGTTCAGGGACCAAAGGTCTTTGTTCTCCAGCGGATTCTTGTAGCCTTTGATAGCCATACTATAGACAAAAATGGGGTTGTGGATATCAATACATTTTTCTTAATCCTATGACTGTTCTTGTACATCTACTAAAGTAGATGGCCCTACCATACATTTATGCAAGCCTTAAATGTAGTAAATGATGAGTATGTACTGTTAATTGTTGTGTAAAAAGGCATCAATATTTAGTATAATACGATTGCAGCAGGTAACCTGGCATATTCAGTGGTTATGAAATTCATCTCATTTCTCAATACTCGATTAATCTCAATTTTTGAGACAATAACCTTGTAAACCACCAGAAGGTCATGGTTGAGAGGAAGCCAGCTGAGGATTCTGGGCATGGATTCTATTAAAATAAATGAAAATGGTTAATGAGAATATAATGCAATTAGATGTTATGGAGACAATGAGGAAACCTGATTCTACCTTTTAAAGACCAAAGGGTTTCAAAGGCTTAGAAATGAATAACATGAATAGTCATTATATGAGGATATTATACAGAAATTATATTACTCAATATTATATAATGTTAAAGTGCATTTCCAAGTGTGATATTTGAATCGGAAACAACTTTTTTTGGGCCAACAATTGTTTTTTTTAAAGAAGAACTGCAGAATGTTCCATTTGCTGGATGCAGTAGCAGCCACAGTCCTAAAAAGAAGCCCCAGTGTGAATATGCAGTTATGACTTGTTTTGACCCCAGTGTGATTATCCACTGCAGTCAGAAGGTGCATGTTACACTTACGGGGTCCGTGACCACACCGGAGAACAGCGGGGGCTTCTCATTAAAGCAGGATAAAATAAGCTGCACCACAATCAATCCAAAATAAATGTAGAATGTGGTGAATCGCAGCTTGTCCTCAACCGTGTTCTATAAGAAAGGCGAAGAAAAAGAAATTAACCTCTTGTCATAGTTGCTGAAATGAAACCCATGTCAAAGTACCAAATATAATGCTGACAGAGCACTAAATTTTTAACAGACACACACACACAGACACACACACACACATACAAAAAGAACGAGAGACCAGCCACTTAGCATGTGACTAGATCAAATTCTGAAGTGTGACCAAGACTTTTTAAAATACAAAGGACACTCAGGGCATTAGGAAGGCATTCTGTATCACTGCCACAAATATTTTTCCAAAAAGAAAAACATCAGCCCCAGGATCCTAGTACCATGCAAGACTCTTTTTATTGTGCTTATATGACCCCGAAACGTTAGATAAGCTGGCCGCAGGCAGCTCTTTTGAAGAACTCCACCACTATTCTCCCGAAGAAGTGAGACGTCCTCACGCAGACTCCAGTGGAGCCAAGCTCTCTTCACAGAGTAAGAGATGGAGAGAGAAGTAGAGAGCGGACTGAGGGTAGAATAAGGGGGAGGAGGCATGAGGAAAGAGAAAAAGAGACAGCAGCACCTTCAGATGATGAGAGGTATTAAAAAAAAAAAACTCAGAGGAACACATGGTGACATGAACAGTGAAACAGATGAAGACGACAGAGAAAACAATACTTTTTAGTCTTATGAAGTTTTACCTTGAGGGAAATCTGGAGAATCTTGGACCGAAAAGGCACAATGGCACACAAGACGGACAGGAACCAGAAAAGGAAGAGCACCCCAGAGGACTGCACCCCCCTCAGGCGCTCATACTGGATCAAGAAGGTGGCCAGAAGCTGACAGGGAGAGAGGAGGCTGGTGAACATCATAGTACGGCATCATTCACCATACATATGTCCGGGTATATTGCTGTGCTGAGTAAGTTAGTAATCAAACAGTGCACTACCTTACAAGCTGCTGATGATGGGAAAATCAATGATTTATCACAGTGATTATTTATTTAGATTTCACAAGAAAACAAATGCATGGTCAAAATTCAACATTGAAGGCTAATAATTAAACAAACGGAGCTGAAATTTGATGATTTTTATATCGATGCAAACTACATCATAACCTCACGCTGGATAAGGGTCAATATTAGGGCAGCACCCAGTGGTAAACCAAATGATCATGGCACCATTACCGCTTTTAAAAATACTAATTCCAGAATATCGAACATGGAACAAAAACATTACCCTAGACAAAATTATGGGCGGACAGACTTTTGACAGCAACAAATAGGTAGGAAAATGCACTAGATCCAAACAGAGAGATGTGTCATACAAGTGTTACCACTATGAAGGAAGCAAATAGAAAAGAGGAGGAAATGTGTACAGAATATTCACAACACAAAGTCAAGTCTGTACTGATTCAAAACCTGGAAGCCACAGACGGAACCTTATTCCACACCACAATTTAGAATAATAAAAATATTTCCTCATACGTAGTTAGTTTTGGAACAAGCAGGACTGCATAGTACAATGAAGGCATCTGATCAGAGCTATATAAACTGCTAACATTCAAATGTCTTCTATAAAGGAACATACAACACAGGACCTTGCAAGTTTCGAAAATAGATGGTGTGGAACCACAAATGCAACAAGAACAACTTTTCTCACATAATTTAAATGGCATGTTTGGTTAGTGCAGACTCATACTCATATAGGCCTGTTCACAAAAAAGAAAAAAGCAAAAAAAAAAAAGAGAGAATCACACATTTGGAACTGTTGATAGCTATAACAAACTAATCTAAACATTTACAGGAAGGACTTGGGCCGACAAATATATACAAATACTGATTTTGAAAGGCTTCCATGTGCATCATGTGGATGCAGCTGCCAGGGTACTGTTGGCTCACACATGCCTAAAAAAAAAAGTGTCAATATAACTAATCTAAATATGGATGATGGGAAATTAACTAAACATTTTTGCATGAAAAGATAATACGATGTCGAAGAAGGCCATCTGGATGCCCCGACACTTCTCTGGCAGTGAAGCTAAATGATTAGCGTCTAAAGCGGCAGCTGGCTTTCCGGCGCCCGGCCGAGGCAGACTGTGCCAGGCTACGCTGTGCTTGCTGCTTTCCCTACGTCCCTGTGGCTGGTTTCCGACACGCTTCATTTCAGGTCCCCCAAAAACCTCTGACCTTTTGAAGAGGCTGAAAATATCGTGAATGGGCAAAGAGAGCGAGATAGCCAAGATAAACATTCAATGCCATATCAGGGAAAAGCTTATCTGGGAACCTAAAAAGAAAAGATATGTATTTTTTAATTTTTCATTTTAGAGCTACTGGGCATGAGCTGAGTTTTGTAGCGATAACATTCATGCGGCACGAAAGCTAACACACAATGCAAATATGGCAGACTAAAATGCGCAGTGTACCGATGCTGCGACGCCATAAATTCACGAGATCAGCAATAGCATTGTTGGCAGTTCGCAAATGAAACATTTTACTACCTATCGATCTTTATGTAAATGTCACACCGGAGATACATTTTTCAAGTTGGGGTTAAAGGTCACACCAATGACACCATTATCAAATGGAACGCTACGGCACGTGTGTACTTAATAAAGGTCAAACAGGCCAACCCCAAATCTGACTTCATCTGGCTCAGTGACAGGTTGCCAGCTACTGAATACTTACCACCGTCATGCCGACCACCAAAGGTGTGACAAAAAATATCGGTGCAATGTGGGTGCCCTGATGCATTTCGTGAAAGGAGGCGAAGAGATCGGTCCAGCACACGATCCATAATACCAGGGCGAAAATCTGCATACAACAGACACAAGGGAGCCGTTCATCTTTCTGCTCCCCCTTCATTTGATTTGCACATCTGAAGCCTGTCAGATGATGTGTACATGCAGACGGTCATTAACCGCATCATATTACAGTCTTATCAACCACAAAATATGGGCAAATCATTTTGGTATTTTGCCAGATGCATTTAATTTTATGGGAAAAAAAGAATATACATTAGTTAACAATGGGGGAAAAACAATCATGGATAATAAGAAAGAGAGACAGGAAGGACAGAAGAATAATATCAAGTTCATTTTTACCATTTTCACTCGGTTTAACAGTGACATCATGATGTATCCTTTGTTGTTTTTCTTGAGATACAGGAAGTAGAACGGAAAAGTGAGCCACAGATATATACAGGGAATCCATGACAAAACCGACATCTGAAAACATTCTGTAAGGTCGGGGGTGTCCCAGTACAGCGTCCGGTTAGAATCCTGCAGGGGAGAGGGGAGACAGTCAGGCACTGCTGGCATCAACGACAAAATACAACTTTGCCGAGATATATACTCTATTACCAAGAAATACAAACTAGTTTCACATTCAGGTTGACAAAGCTGCATACACTGAATACTGTATAGTTTAAGAAACTTCACATACGTGATATACAAAGTGGTCTTACACTGAGCACTCCAATTAAAGATGATAAATATCCTTATAAATATATTGCAATAGCAATGCCAAGAACAGCTAATGAGGGCTAATCCAAAAATAAATCTGAACGTAAAACAGCATCAGTGCTTAAGTTTACATATCCAGGTTCACACTGACTTCAGGCCCACCCACACAAGGTGATATAAAAAAATAGATTAACCTATTTTTGCAATATGAAAATGCCTAAGAGTGTGCATGCACATTTTATCTCAAAATCTATTTATTAACCAGGCCAGTTATTCTGCTATACGGCTAATATCAAACAGAACCACAATGATCAGAACTGTCATTTTCAAACATTTAAAGGTTAATCTACAATGCTGTCATACAGGGCCAGTGTCAATTCCCCCCCCCCACACACTTTTTTTTCCAATTTTCATTAAAGAACACTTAGATCAAAGGGTCACTCACGCCGGATAAAGCCAATTAAACAAAAAACATTCAGACGCAGACCTCAGACTCAGCCTGCAGCAGCCATTGAATGATTTTCATAATGAATTTGAAAAAGGGAACCAAGAGTTTCCCCTGTGACCACCGCCTTAAACAAACACAATAAACAAACATAAAGAAAAAAATGGGTGGGTTTCAGTTTAACTTCAGGAATATGTTCTGCCACCAGTTTACTGTATATAGACCACAGATTGATTGATATGTTGTTGCACAAGCTGCTTAAGCATTTTCTACAATAATAGAACCAAATACAATACAATACAATACAATACAATACAATACAATACAATAGCACCAAACAACAGGCTTGACAAACAGCCACTGCTATGGCAGCTACTGAAATCAGCTACTTATTATGCCAAAAACCATAGATAGAATAATTCATGCTGGAAGGAGAATGAATGAATAAATGTTTATATTATACCATGGTGTTGAGCAAAAAGGCATTGTTCCACAGTGAGCAAATTGTGAAAAACACAAACCGCCCCAATTTCATTGTCGTAATGTGCACGTACACAGATGTACGATTGAACCATCGGAGCTGCTGCGAGAAACTTGACCTCATTGCGGATTACAATAACCTCAAAAGTCTTCCTTAACGCTCATGATGGGATAAGCCAATGGTTCTCAAACTTATTGTACCACAATGGGGGTGGGAGGTGGGGGGGGCGGGGTGATGTAAATATTCTCCACCATGGGGATGTACCCTTGCCACGTACCCCCGTTAAGACTACAGCTGGATCTATACCAGAATTCAGACTCCGATACTGGTACCAGCTTTGGTACCTCAATAACAATACCCAATCAATACTAAACCGATAACGTAAAACATTCCCATTTCAATATTATATTGTTTTAAAATATGCAGGAGTATTTATGAGTTACACCAACAGCCTATAATGTAGTTTTAGCAATATCAGTGAAATACACAGATTCTGATATTAATTTAGCCTCAGCCGTTACAAAACCTCTCCAATTATAGGGTAACGTTGGGTTTATATTTGCGTTTCTTCTGTTTGTCTTTCCGCTAACCCTACTTTTCATCAACAGGATATGAATAAACTCTCATGTAGGCCACTTTAAACAGAAACACGAAAAGGAAAAGCACCTGAATTACATCACTATCAAGTGATCATGCACACCTGACGATCTTTAAACTCTGTATTAAACTTTAAACTTCACATATAAATCAGGGTGAGTGAGAGCCCGGTTGTACAGCGTTCGCATACTGGAGCAGTCGGCTTTGCAGGAGTTCACACTTTTAAAATAACACAATATCTCACTTCTACCACCCTGTTTATCAACTAGAGATGGGCAGTTGCCAACAGTGATTTCCAGCTTACATCTAAGTAGCTTCTTCACACAAGGCACATGTGAAATGAGTGTGACTGATTCTCTCCCTAAAGTCCATCTACACCAAGTGGTGCTGGACTAAAGCCAGGAAGATAATGAAAGACCTCAGCCATCCCAACAATGGACTCTTCTTGTTGAGGTCAGGGAAGCGTCTTCGCTCCCTCAAGGCCAACACAGAGAGAATGAGCAGGAGCCTCTTCCCTCCGGATGTTCGGGTTCTGAGCCAGAACACCAGCTAGGACTGGACTTGGATCACCCCCCCCACCACCACTCCCCCCTTCCCACACACACACACACACACACACAGCACTTTACACCAATAATAATAATTGGACATTGTTGCTGCTAATTACACATTTTATTCTATTTGTACATATTCTATTTTTATTCTCAACTCTCTTTATATTCTATATTTTTATCTCTATATTCTATTATTATTACAGTTTATATTTTAGCTTTACATTTTGTTTTACTACATTTCATTCTTATATTCTATTTTTATTTTTGTATTCAATTTTATTCTTAATAGGTCGGGCACAACAAATACATTTCTCTGCATGTCGTACTATGTATGATTGCATATGTGACAAATAAAATTTGAATTTGTAATGTTTCACCCACCATCTAAACCCCGGTGATGATTGCGCAAGTGCCATATAATCCTGATTACATCTTGACGTGAACGCAACGGCCCTAATTATGACTAAAGCTTACACTGACACCTTACCTTCTACTTCCTGCCCGCAGGGAAGAAGTTGGTGCTGAGGCCAGGAAAGTTACGTACACAATCTCACGCAACTAAGTCCGAAAACTACTTTGCCTGTTCCAGATGTTGAGTAGGAATTTCATGTTTCTTTTTTTGGAGACACTATAAAATATACATAAAAATGCATACAAAGGCAAACAAACATCCACATGTGCCAATTGCAGGAAATATGTCATTTTTAATTTTTTTTAAGAAAATACAAAATAAAACAGAAAAGACCCTGACATGAGCTGTTCCTGCATGAAATATGTTAAAATAGGACATTCACACCAAGACTCAATTAGCTCAACACTCCAGGCAGTAATAGTGTAAGCCCATGACTGAGACAGTCTCAGAACAATGAGGAGAAATCATTAAAACAGAGTTACTTCAGGTTAAAGTGACGTCTAATAAGACCTTTCAGAAAAGCAGTTTTTCGCTCCCTTGTTCCTCATCTCAAATTCTTCTTCCCATTGTAAAACAGAGCCCCCCCCCCACCCCTTAAATGAAGCCTGCTCTTTACAGAATTGTTTTGCTTCCCTGTGCTGGCTGTAATACAATATCCTGAGTACGGGCTGTACAGGACAATCAGTTTCACCTTTCCCTCATCCTTATGTATGGCAGAGTACATAGTTAGGCATGCTGTATGTACAATGTGATGGGGTCTTGGACACACACAAAAACACATACAAAGACTACATTAGGATAGTCATAAATTTGTTTTAAACAACGTAACAAGAACATTGTAACTATTTTGCATCTCAGTCCATAAATGATTTTACGACGCTAGCTATGTCATGCAATTTTTATCAAGAACACCAAAATGAGCAGCCCACAAATGTAACCTAAAGTATGCTACAGGCAGTACAATGTCACTATCACAGACTTCGTAATGTTGTTTGCTAATAACTTACATAGTAGGAATCATGCAACTGGATCCAAGTTGCTAACCAGCACTTTTGGGAAATGTACCCCTGAATTTTGAAGATTTACCATCTCAGCACACTAATAATAAATAAACTTACATGAATATCTATCAGTATATATTTTTTTCCTCGCCAGATGCACTTGGGGAAACTGCGTACACATGCACCTCGACACAGGAAATATATGATGCATGTTGTGCAGTTACTTGAACGTTGGCTGGTGTATCTTAAGTTTGGAGGCGTAGTTTAGACGTACACGACAATCTAGAATTTGTGAATCAACCCGTTTTACCACCTCCTTTTACATAAACCGGATTTATATTTGAAAGAGGGAACAGTGTTTGGGATTCATGGTGTGTAAGTTATAGAGTTAAAGCTATAGCTATAGAGTTAAAGTCAGATTTTCATTCTATGGAACTTTTAAGCTACACTGTACCACAAGGTGTTGGTAGGGTGAGGGAAAAATGTTTCAATTCCTGTTCAAGCTAAGTAATAGCAAGTATAAAATTAGCAACATTAGAACCACTGGTGCCCTGAATTTCAACTTCCATAAGCTGTCATCAGAACAGTTTCCCCAGCTGAAATAAGGAGAAGGCTGTTTGGCTGGCAGCTGAAGCAGCATGGATGAATCTGCAAGAACCACACCTGCTTTGGCATGTTTTAACTTACAAGTTTGTTTTGCGCAGAGAGAAGTTCGCACAACGGCTGCTGTAATCGTGTTATTTCGCAATCGGACTGCAGTGACATCACCTGACCCAAAATGCTATTGCCCATGACACTGGGGGCAAGCTTCTGACAACACATGTGGCAAAATCAATTTACATCAATACGTCTAAAGTGTCACTTCTAAAGTGAAACTGGGGAACAAAATGCTTTCAAGATGACTGTTGTCATTTACAAATTGGAGCAGCATGAGATTATATATAAAGATATTCAGCAGGCACTTCACCACAGCCAAATACAATCTTTGTTAGATTCAACTCCTCAGCAGCAATAGCCCCCTCCCTTCAAACCACTTCATACGCAAGTTCTCATGATTTAGTTTCTTCAGCATTTCTGCTTACAGCTCTGAGGCATGACTCAACGTACACCACTATGGGACGGCCAGGTTGGAGTAAAATCAGTGCATCAAAGAGGGCCACACGGTCCAGCCCCACCCTCCGGAATGGCTGTCTATCTACCGCAGCCAGGTGTCACGTGGGCGTCCCCATAGCCTGTTCCAGCTGCTCAGGTCCTCAGCAATAAAGATCCTGCAAGCCAGCTCACCCTCAGGGAATCGCGCCGCATGATTGTAGTGCCATAACTGATGCTCCCTCACAATGCAGATAATGTGCCTCATTCGGAACTCCCTAAGTAACCACAGGTTCAACACAAAGTCAAACCAGCGGTGCCCAAGAATTCTCCAAAGAGGCACAGTACTAAAGGAGTCCAGTCTTTGTCTCGGGTCAATGATTGTGCCCATGTCTCGCAGCCATGCAGCAAAACAGGGAACACCTGGACTCTAAAGACTTGGACCTTCTTCCTCTTCGTCCCTGCATGCTCTCACAATGACTGACTTCATAGGAAGAATCCCCAGAAACATGAATGTTGCTGCTGAGGCAAGTAAACCGCTGGGGTCGATGAGGTTGACATTCTCTCCACTGACATAAGAAATTTACAAACGAGAGGAGGCCATTCAGCCCATCAAGCTCATTTGGGGAGAACTCAGCTAATACCTCAGAGTTGTTAAAATCTTATCTAGCTCTGATTTAAAGGAACCCACAGTTTTAGCTTCCGCTACACTAACAGAAAGGTTATCCCATACTCTCGCTACACGCTGTGTAACAAATATATATAGCTATAGCTATGAGTTCTTGTATGTGAAATAATACTGAAGTAACTATTTGGTTGAACAGCATCCAGACCTGTTAGAATGTTTTATGGATCATGCCCCCCCTTAGTCTCCTTTGCTGGAGGCTGAACAGATTCAGATCAGCTAACCTCTCCTCATAAGACATTCCTCTAAGACCAGGAATCATCTGTACGGCAGCAATGTCCTTTTTAAGGTATGGTGACCAAACTTGCAAACAATATTCTAGGTGGGGTATTACCAAGGAATTGTATAATCTTAGCATCAACTCCCTTGACTTAAACTCCACACACCTAGAGATGTAACCCAACATCCTATTGGCCTTTTTAATTGCTTCCCCACACTGGCAAGAGTGGGACATGGAAGCATCAACATACACACCAAGATCTACCAATCAGCTACCTTTATTTCAGTGGAACCTATGAAATATCTGTACTTTATATTTCTGCTCCCTGCATGGATTACCTTACATTTGTCTACATTAAATTTCATCTGCCAGGTATCAGCCTAGTCACTGATTAAATCAATATTCCACTGTAGCCTCTGTGCCCCTAGTTCAGTATCTGCTACACCATCCACCTTGATGTTGGCAGCAAATTTAGCCAGTTTACTGTATATATTGTTGCCAATATTGTTAATGTAAATTAAATAACAGTGACCATAAAACTGATCCCTGCAGTACCCCACTATGAACGCAGGCCCACTGTGACATTGTGCCTCTAATAACTACCTGCTGCTTCCTGTCTGTTAACCAGTTTTTGATCCAAGCCTCTACAGTCCCTAAAATCCCTGCTGCTTTGAGCTTAAGTAGGAGCCGTTTGTGGGGAACAGCATCACATTGTAGGCCTTTTTGTGATCAATTTCTCTGGCAGCTTCCTCAAAGAACTCATGTAGATTAGTTAAACAAGATCTACCTCCCTTAAATCCATGTTGGCTATCCCTCAGAATGTTATTTGAATCCAGGTAATCCACCATTTTATCTTAGATTATAGCTTCCATTATTTTTCCAGTTACGGAAGTTTAGACACACTGCTGATGGCTGTGCCCAAGAAGTCATTAAAGGCCTGGATCTTGGTTTTTATCCAGGACACTCGCAAGCCCAGATACCAAGTCTCCTTGCTGTGTCTCCCAAGAGCCCCGATCAGAGCCTCAATTGATTCCACAAAGATCACAGTATCGTCAGTAATCTTTCTTCACAGACAAATGTCCCATAGCCGCTAGACCCCACGACCCTACCCAACACCCTGTCCATGCAGGCACTAAACAGAATAGGAGCAAGAATACACCACTGTGGAAACCCAGTATCAACTGGGAAGAACCTAGAGGTTCTGTACACAGAACTCATAGTACCAGTGTAGAGGCTGGCCACGACGTCCAGCAACCTCAGCAGGATCCTTTCGGAGCTCAGGATGGCCCACAGTGCAGCTCGATCAAGTGAATTGAACATTTTATAGAATCAACAAAGTCTGCAAAAAAATTCAGCCAATATTTCTATGCTCCATGACGAGCCTCAGTGCCAGAATGTGGTCAATGGTAGACTTCTTAGGCGTAAAACCAGATTGCTCTGGACGCTGCTAGGCGAGCAAGTGACCACGGATCCTGCTGAGGATGACCCTACAAGGACCTTACCCAGCACTGAGAGCAGTGTCATCCCCCTGTGGTTGCTGCAATCCAGGTTATCGCCCATCCATTTCCAGATAGGGACAACAAGTCCCGTTTTCCAGTCAGTTGGGATGACGCCCTTCTCCCAAATGGAAGCAAAGATTGCTTGCAAAGCCAGGAGGACAGCCTTACCACCAGCTTTGGGAAGTTTACCCCAGACATCACAGATCCCTGTGGCCTTCCCTAACCCCAGCTGGTTCACCACCTGTGCAATCTCAGTGACTGGATGGTTCACAGCTAATCAGAGGATTAGCCTCAAAAACTGTGGACCCAGAGATGTCCAATGTCCTAGCCAGAGGATCAGCTTTAAGCAACTGCTCAAAGTAGCCAGCCCAGTGGGTCACAACTGCAGTGTTATCCGTAAGGACTGTTCCATTATCTGCCCTGACTGCGACTCTCTGAGGAACAGATTTGGATATGGGTAATGCTTCAAATCCTCTGTAAGCAGGATGTGGGTCACTAGACCATAGATGGTGTGTCACTTGCTCACAGATTCCTCTTACACATACCTCCATCAGCCTTTGGAGCTGTCCTCCCCAGTTCCCATTACAGACCGGAGTTGCAATCAAATGATATGCTGGGACTCCTCTAGATAACATGCAGGGTGTCCTGTGAGATGAAACACCTCCTTCTGGGAACACCAGCAACACCAACACAGCCTTCGGCAACCTTCAGCGTCTTGTCACGGAAGGTCTCCCTCATCACAATTAGAATCGGCAGTTGTGCCCAAGTCTGCAAGTACCTCACACAAGCTGCACGCAAACTCCTCGAAAACAGCTAGATTTTGGAGTCTGGCCAGACCCCATGCTAACACTTCAGTAACAGCGTTGAGTACTCTTGTACATGTAAGCTGAGCATCTTGCGCATGAATGAGGGCATGACTGCAGAGTCACCACTGACCAACACTGCACACAAGCAGCCCTGGAACACTGACTCACGAAAGGACAGAGAGTGAGTCACAGAGTATGACTGGATGGTGTAAATAGCCAAGGCCTGGGTACTCTGTGAATGAGTGTGTGCGGATGTGTGAGGGAGGGTTATGGCGTAACATTCTACATTAACCCTGGGACACTTTCTCATCTCTATTGCCCTACTCATTTAGTGAGAGCAACATAATGTTTGCTTAACAACAGTTTCTGAGAAGATATACTGCTGTGCGTTTATCTAGTTCCTTAACTGTAAACAAGTACTGACACAAAACCCTAAGAATAAAGCATCTCAGTTAAAAGCAGAAGCACACGATTATTTACTGAGGGCCACTTTTAATATAGAACCTGACCAGGGTAGATGACTGGAAGATGGATATATAATCGAACAGATAGGTGGGAAAATTTCTCTTCTCCATAGACTTACAGTTTTTATTCAGCCTGCTGTGAGGGAGAAAGGAAGAAAGCAATGAGAAGCATCCTGGATGGAAGATAAGGCTTCTACAGATGTTAAAGATATACAGCAAGTCACAGTAGTAGTTATACCACCCAAGGATGTTAGATGATTAGTGCTTATTAACCAGCTATTGACTTTCATCTGTCCTTATAGCCAACAAATTGTTCAGTCAGCACAACGTTATCAGAAGATAAAAGGCCAGTGTACAAGCAACATTCATTTATTCTGCACATTCACCTAGCAGAATCGCTCCCCACCACTTGTGCCACATTAAATAGGAAATACAAAACGCTGAGTAAAATAAAAATCCAACCAGCCAAATTAGAGACCTTTTCCTGTTTTCATGACCTTTTAAAAAACACAGAACAAAACAGAGGCAGCACAAAGTACAGATGGCAGGATCTTACCAACAGCAGCTTCAGAAACAACAGTCCCAAGCTCCAGAAAATGAGAGCGCAGAACCCCCAGAGTAGAACCTCAGGAGGAGACGTTAAGCTTTAACATTGAAAAAGCAAATTAGTAGGTCAAAACACTATTGTTAGGAAAGTTGAAACACTCCCCCACAATCCAAACTGTGTATAATCTGCTGTCCTCAGTCAAATGCAGTGGTATCATTTCTAACCACTATCACAATCACTTGAGTAGTTTCAGATCTACATCATCCTAGTGCTTCACTGGAAATGCTGACTAGCTTTTTTGAATGTGCTGCAAATTATGCATTAATTTTGGATCGAGTTCTGTTAATTATGGGTAATGAATCAATGGGTACAACACTTGTTTCTGTGAGTATAAGTAACGTGGTGAAGAGATGAGACAAAGGCCTCATGTCCTGCAGACCGATCTGGACGCATTTCTTCCATGCATGCAATGATTACATTTCGCAGCACATTTCTAAAACGTGTGTGTCAGTCCGGTAGTCTGACAGATCAGAGCGGTGTCAAACCATACTGTATTAGTGATAGCAGCTCTGAGAATGCAGAATGATGCATAAAATGCAGCCTGCTGTTTCCTAACAGACATTCATTTTAAAAAAAAATCAGTGGTTAAATGATTTAATTACCAAAAATAGATCAACAAACACAAAATCGGCAAAAAGATATTTCACAAGCTTTATACTAGATAAGCAATGTGCCCACATAAATTGGCAAAACTGTTCACTATTAAAGTTCTCTTTCTCTGGACAGCCACAGCACAGCAATCTGAGCAGAACAAGCGCATGTGCAGCTTAGATTTGTTGGGTCCTGCTGTGGCTGCGCTGGAGACGGTGGTGCAGCTAGAAATTCCGGGCCTGCTGACAAAATGACACCTTGGGCTCTCCTGCCCAATTTTACATATTCAAGAGGACAGAATGAGAAACCACTGTGACACTCTCCCAATTCAGACCAAGCAGCTTCCCAAAAAGCCCTCTGACATAGTGTGACAGAAGCAAAATCCTCAATAATGAGGCAGATTCAGAACGACATCACTTCCATTAGCGAGTTCACCTACAACTAATGACTTCAAAGTTTCATTTTCTGTGCAAGCTTTTTTTTTTTTCCACGCATGCAAACACTTCCTGTCCTTGTACGACATTGAAGTAGAAGCTCAAACTCACTTTCTCAAGGCCAGACACAGAAATCTATGACTTTCACTTCCCCTTTTCATAATGCTGAATCATTTAGTAAGACTTACTTTGTTCAGGACAAAGCAAAACAAGTAATTATAGCCTCAGGTATCGTTACTCTCTTCACAGACGTGTTATGTTAATCTAATTTAAGCAGTAATGTCTGCTTAGGCACTAAGCTACGTTCTTGCTAGCCATTTGCTACATTGCAAGTGGCAAATAAAATATGCAGGTGGCAAGTTTATTTCTCAACCATTCCACACTGGGGAAGATCAAACTTGCAATCCCGACCATAGCAGTTTTGTGCACGTTTGTGTGTGTGTTTGTGTGTGTGTGTGTTACACTACATACATTCTGGTCATACATTCTTAATTTTCCAAGTTCCAAGTTCCAACATTCTAACACCACCACAAACTTTACTAGGACAGGCGGGTGGAAAGCAGTGATGGGTTTGGTACCCGACCCGGTGCAGGACTCTGGTTTGGTCGCTGGCTCTTGTATGTGAACGTCTGAACGATGAGGACTGGCTTAAATACTGAAGAGCATTTCTTAATTTAAATCGGATTTTGATAACCAAACTGTTCAAGCTATATATTTCCTTGAGCTCAAACGTCAAAGCTAAATGAAAACAAATTACATTGTTGAGAGCGTGCAGAATCTGAAAAGAAGAGATAGATATATGGAGGACAAAACGTGACTTAAAGGTTATGTAAATGTAACTATTCAACATAAATAAATCACTGGCATAAATAAATAAATCTTATTTAGGCAAGAGAGAGAGTAATCCTCATACGGGACACCATTTTCTTCAAGGCCCAGGAGTTATGCAGACCAGCTCTGAGTAGAGCCACACTCTCACACTCTGCTGTCCTTAGTCAAATGCAGTGGTATCATTTCTAACCACTATCACAATCACTTGAGTAGTTTCAGATCTACATCATCCTAGTGCTTCATTCCGTAGCATGTTATTCTAAGCAGGAAGGCACTCTCTTAAACCATCATTCCACGACTGTATGACAAAGCACGTACAGGATTTCCTGAGAAAAAGGATTCAGAAAGCTTCAACTGTTTACTTGATAACATGACTCATACTGACAAGAACACATGCCATTCACCCCCAGCTGCTACAAGGCAGATAACATGCTACGGAGGGTGATCAGGAGCCAAAGGGTGCACAATAGAAATTTTCAATCCATACATTCTAGATTTTATAACAACCTGTTCATGCTATATGTGGTCTCTCTAGGTTAATCTAGAAATGAAGGGTGCATTGGGGAAATTCATGTCAGGAAGAAAAACATCCACAAAAAAAAGAAATTCTGCCAATGGAAAACATTGCTAGACAATGACAGGCTACTTGCCCACAGACACACAGTATCACAGCCACACAAATTTGACCTTTTTGCATCTATAGAAGCAGTCCCACTTTCCGCATCAGAATGATTTTATGGCCGATACTTTTTTTTGCATGGCTAAGGAAACTAGCAGTTAGCCACAGTGGCTAATACTTTTGAGTACCAAGAGTAAGCATATACAAGTACTATAACATTGAGTTTTTCCAATTCTAAAAGTACAGTCAGTGACCACTTCATTACGTTTATTGAGTACGTTTATTCAATAACAGCGACAGCCTACTCCTGTAAACAGGAAATCACATTGCTGCGACTCAATGATCAAAGCACACAGACAGGGTCAAGCATTTTAGTTACTATTCACCTGAGCATCAGAACGAGCAATTTGTGTGATCTAAGTGATTAAGTGATTATGAACGCGCTATGATTGGTGTTACCGGCATTTCTGAAACAGTGACCCTTCTTGAATTTAGAGTAGAAACACATTGTAAATGAGAGAGTTCAGTGGGGAATGGCCAGATTATGTTAAAGCCAACAGTAAGGCGACAAGCACACAAAAAAGTTGAAATGAATGAGCCACAGCAGCAGAAAACCATGTCAAGATCCATCCCTTTCAGGTAAGAAGATGATGAGCCTACACTGCACATGTGACCACCAAAAATTTCCTGGTCTGATGTGATGCTGGGCTCCATCCTGGTTCTGGTGCCGGTCATTGTGGTACAGTGGTGTTAGAAACATTTTCTTGTCATACTTGTCAGAGCTCCTAAGTCTGGGATGTCCATTCACAGCAACAGTTTTCCAAATGTAGACTTTGAATACGGTGATGCTCCATGTCGTAAGACAAGCATGGTAGTTCCAGGAACATGATGGTGGATTTCATTTACTCAGATAGGCATCACAGTCCACCGCAGAAAGTTCAGAGATAAACCACAGTGGAAATTACATACCTATGCGATGAAATAGTGTATATATACCACATTGTGTGGGCTGCAGGGTTCAGTGGGAACCACAGAACACCTGGAGAAGAGCTCTTTTCACTGGATTCCACACTCAGTTCTGTAAGCACCTGACAGCCATAGAAACACACTTAATGAAATGAGCCATTCTCCCAAACATGACCAATGGATCAGCAGGGAAGTGCCAAGTCACATATAAATAATTACTCACATTTAATCACATTCTGAGATCTCAATTTAGCTACTGGGCAGAACCTCCCACACAGAGTATGCAATTAATATTGCATATAAAGATTCCACAGGCATGCATTACACACAGCTGCTGAAAGCAAACACAGACAAACAGCTGGACGCAATCTTGCGGGGAAAAAAAGAAAAACCTCAGGGAGACCAAAAGAAACTAGGCTTGCAGATTTAACATAGATTTAATCTAGGCCTGTAAAATTAACCTCTGCAAAAACCAAGCCAAAAAACTTGCAATGATACTACGATATGCTAATGTATACAAACTTCAGTTCAATGAAGAATCATAAAAAAAGTTTATAATAAAAGGAAGCAACTGGTGTACTTTTATACTTTTATACTACTGCGTTTAATACAATTTCAACAAACTTCCAATTAGACATGAATGAAGAATATCTACTAAAACTAATAGCAAACAGTTTAAAACAGTTAAAAAAAAAAACAGAATAGCTGCCTACCAACAGTCCATCAACTGCAAGCTGCGTACAAAAGTTTCATGTTGTGTAGTTTGGGTTTGGCCTGTTTTTCCCCCAGGAAGGTACTGTATGACTTTTCACAATAACCCTTCAAACACTGGCCATTGTGTGGTTCACCACTACTGACACATACACAAACCTTAAAAGACATTCTTATTCACATCTGTTCTTTGTGTTCATTAAAACCAGTTGTCTCAGCAATCCTTAACCTTCTATGTCGCCTGTGCACTTGTGGTTTACCCACGTGAGGAGACAACAAGGTTTCATTGGTGTTTCAGCTTTTCATTCCCTTATCAAAATTTCACTGCCATAGCATGTCCTTAAATAGTGTGAAAGCAAAATGTGTGTCAAAAACCCACTTACCCATTTACCCTGTTTGATAAGGGTTTCTAATCAGGAGCACCTTCAGAAATTAAAAGCTACTAAAATACTGGCCAAAAACTAAAATTAAACCCATTCTGAAAATCTAAAGAAAATAATACTTACATTTCATGTCACCGGAACACTACGCCGGATAAGTGGTTACAGAAGATGGGTGATAGATTAAATGATTTCATGTTGCACTGACATTTTGCATATTTGCCTGTATAGTTCATGTCCCCTTGTCACATTTATGGTCTCTGTACTCATGGTTCACAAGAAGGCTTTGGGAAGTGGTTGGTTGAGGAACAATGTTTTGACAAGTTATGAACAATATCTAGCATATTTATATATTCAAGCAAAACAAAAAGGAAGCGGGGGGGACACCTACGTAGGCGGAGTGGCACGTAAGCCAAAGCTCAGCTCCATTCAGAATGTGGTAATATTCTGTGGTGTGGGACTGCCCACCCTGTCCTGCCTATAAACAAACTGCTTCCTCGTGGCGGGGGTCATCTGTTACCATGCTTACTTCCTCACTTAGAGCTGCCTGGGAAGGAAGCCGCTCGGTGTACATTCCTGTGATGGAAACACCAGCGTCCTCACAGAACTGTCACTGTCCCTGTCACAATCAAGGCTGCCTTGAACATAACACATTAAATATCATAGTTTGATTTTTATTTCCTTCTCTGCCTTTATTTCTAACTGCACTCTCCCTGTGACTTCCTTCATGTGCATCCTATAATAAGAAAACATTTTGTTAGTAGTAGCAATGTTCAAGAGTACCATGGTGTGTACAAAAAACCTTAACTTTTAATTTTCCTGGGAGAGCAAACAGGAACTCTGATTATCTCATCAAACTAGTAGTCACTTGATCCCTGCAGAATTCATTTCACCGTCAAAGGGAAAATCCTTACAAGGTGCCTTGAGGTGCAAAAAGAATCACAGTTTAGTGTTTCACAGTGGTGGTATATGCTGTGACTACCTTTCGCTTTCATATTTGGTGAGAATGGTCAATGAGAATGAAAAATGTTATATACGAGCTGGAATTTATAAAGAAAATGAAATCATATTTTAAAATAGTATATGAGAGAAAGGCAAATTCATATTCATATTATACAGTGAACCTGGAGCCTATTCCAAGAAGCCAGCAGACACACGCACACACACACAAATAACACAGTAAAGGCCATTTAGAAACAAGCTACATATTTCTGGACTGTGGAAGGAATCCAGAATCCCCTATTTTGCGATATGAAGAAAAATGAATGTTGGGAGAGAAAAAAAAAACTAATAGAAGTAACCAAGGACAGTTTGTATCTGTAAGATACAATCACAAAGTGCTCCTGGCAAAAGGGTCAATAGATCTTCTCTCATACAACAGTTACAGAAGAAGTAAATTTAAAAACAAATAGAAACCTTCAAAACCATATGAATTCACAATGCCACACATACAGTCAAAGGGCTTTATAATTTTCTTTGAGTGTACTTTACAAGAAACTATAAAAATACAGACGGAATACCAGCACTTTGGATTGTCTTACAATGCGGCATATTCTCTCTCTACCAAACTATCAGGAGAAAAAAAAACTAAAAATCCAAACTCCACGAAGCATGGAAAATACCTAGAGCTCCATACTATTTTTGTGAGTGGATTCTGTCACTCTGCATGAAAAACTAACACACAGCAACTTTTATACCTGACATTTCAAATTGAAATGCACAAACCAAATAATACAGCTTCTGATTACTAGCTTCACTAAACTTGCAGGTGTAGCAATTCCAGCTGTTCAAGGCATCAAGCCTACTCCTTAAAATCTGTCTGTGTGAAAGAACAGTAGGGAAACCACCGTCATCTCATCTCACCATTTAACTTTATGTCAACACTTTGAGATTTTATTCTGAGATGAAGTACATAAATTAAATGCATTATTATTTATTATCATTATCCATAACAGCAACAACAATAATAATAACAACTCCAAAAAAACAATACCAAAAATAATAATAATGTTGTTGTTGTTGTTACAGAGGTCCTGACCCTCTGGGGTCATAAAAGATTCCTGGACATCTCTTTGAAAAAAAAGGGGTGGTACCCCAATGTCCCGACTACAACTGACCACTGTGGCCCTTTCAAATCTGGCCTCCTAATCATCCCCTACCTAACTGGTAAATCCTCTCCTGCCCCATCACCTTTGCTACTGTGTGGTGAATGTACCGGTGCAGAAAGGCTGCTGTTGCATCATCCAGATGGGCGCTACACAGTGCTGGTGGTTGATGATTGGTTCCTTAAACCATTTTGGATGTCTTGAAAAGCACTGCATACACGTAATATTCATTCATTCATTCATTCATTCATTCATCCCTTCAGTTTTCTAATGGATTTATGAATGGACCCCAATGCTCAGGGTAATGTATTTGCATTGGCGAGGGAGAGCCAACATTAACTCCTGTCGACCCCCCTGTAATGCAGATTCAAAGAGGAAGAAGCATAGTAGATTCAGATAATGTCTTCAAGTAGCTTCAAGTAGAGGAATGACAAAAAAAACTGACAGGGTTACAGACAAACAAACAAAAAGAAAAACCTCTGGAATGTCTGCAATGTTAGAGGCAAAAGCAAACCCAGCTAATTTTCCAACATGGTATTTTATTTTCAAATTTTTTTTTTTTGCAAATAATTTGTGGTGGAATTAGAATCTCACCTAGAGTGGACCCGGCTTTGTGGGGTATGCTTTTCGAAACAGGCTCACCGTGATAAAATCATTATGGAGGATGCATGCAAAGGGGATTAGCGGCCAACTAAAACATGCAGAAGCAAGCAGCTTGTGAGAAGACAGAGATGGTAAAACAGTGAAAGGGGTAAGAACGTGTTTAGGCAATCCATTACTCTACCTGTCATGACTGAAAGCAGCCGTTACTATGTGTTGCAACCGATGTTAAATGCATCTGTTCAGGCAAGCTGGCAAGTGTTCCATAAAAATGCACCGTCATGCAGGTAATACATTTTAAACATCCTTAATCTGGAACCTAAAGTAATACACCTGCTATTACAAACTGTTTGTGTTTTGTTTTTGGATATCCCTGCTAAACACTGGGAAAAAATATATAATCAAACAAAGCAGCCATAGACTGAAGCTTATTAAAATCACAATCAAACTGTAATTTGTGTAGTCTGCATACAGTAAATTACCTGTGGACAGAAATCAGATTATTTTAGGATGCCTTTCCCACCTCCATCATAATGCAAAATCCGAAAACAACCTAGAGATTAACTATATTTACTAAATATAAATAAGCAAGTAGGCTTCAGTTTAAAACACACTGTACTACTATCACGTGTTTACTTCACGTGTACAGGTATCATGAGAAAAATGCAGTAACTAAGGAAAAAATAACAGAGCAGTGATTTTGAGCACCATGACGTTCTCTGATTGGGTCACTT
This sequence comes from Paramormyrops kingsleyae, assembly GCF_048594095.1. Taxonomy (NCBI): domain Eukaryota; kingdom Metazoa; phylum Chordata; class Actinopteri; order Osteoglossiformes; family Mormyridae; genus Paramormyrops; species Paramormyrops kingsleyae. The sequence continues at coordinate 18,394,128 of NC_132801.1, read as the reverse complement.
GTAGTACCATTGAATAAATTTATCCATATTTAAAATGTGGCTAGATAAAGCAGTTTGACATACAGTATTTTAAATGAATGAACGGGAAGAAAGGACACTCAAACAAAACATTGTTCAAGCATGCACAGAGATCAATACTAACTGAAGGAGACAGAACAGCTCCGTAATGCTTGTACAGGTACACAAAAGCAGATGAGAAATTGCAGAGTATGACAAAAAGACTATAACATCAAATATCCCATCGACCCCTTTGAATACAGGAGAGCTGTTGTTGGGGACAGCATCTGAAACAGCAGAGTTTTAAACGACTGGAAGAGAAAACAGCGTGACCTGCTGTACAGCAGACACAGTACATCACATGCAGAACTGGCACCCACATTACCAAATGAATGATAAGTGTTGTTAAGGAGAGGTGCAAAATTCATTCTCAGCAACAGATAAAAGATATATTTTAAAAGCTTTACAATGAGCAGGGTTCTGAATTAAGGTCATTTGGTTAAGCTGGATAAGAATGTGTTTCTATAGCTATTTATATTGTCTGTGTATTGTTTTTGTAACTTACACGCTGGATAACAATGCTTCTTAAATGCAGAAGACCTAATCAATTCACTGTATTGCTGCTCCTACTGCTGGAATAAATGCTGACATTTTGTTGTCAGTGTTTCGGCAACCTTTAATAGTAAGTATTACACAACATATAGAGGAAGTAACGGACATCTTAAAAAATACCATCTTAAAGATCTGTGGTATTCTGTTGTAGGCTACATGCTTTTTAAAGAGTGCCAATACATTTATATAAATGTTTGTAAATACTTTTGCTTACTGGTGGACTACACCAAAACTGAAAAAATAATGATTTTTTTTTGTGCGATGACAGGAGTCTGAATAATTTACCTGAACCCATACATTGATTACTTATTTTAATCACTTTTGAAGTTACTGTAAAAGTCTAATTTATTGAACAGTCGCGAAGATTATGGGAGATAAAATGAAGCCTCAATATCAAACAATTTATTACAGTTACTAATAATTAATAATAACATCTGGATATGAAGAAAAGCATGGAGAGATGAGCAGATATGAGCGTGAGTGTTAACAAGAGATCTCAAAGTCTGCGTAGTTTAACTCACCGCCTCCGGACTTAATCATCTGCGATGCAATGGCATGGACCCTCAACGTATCTTTCACTTAGCCCTATGCATCTTTTCATCATACATGTTAAAATGAAACCTTACGTCTTACTTAAGGCTGTTTATCTGATTTAGTATAACCGCAGTCAGTTTTGCCACCGCAGGCGCAAATAATAAAATAAGTAATTAGCTTTTTATAGGGCTACCAGTAGAAAAGATGGTTTAATGGACCGTACGGAAAACTGTTGTTTAGTCGGCGAGAATAGTAGGACATGCTACTATATATATATATACACACCTATAACCTTTAAGTTACATGCATGAAAATACATCAATTACTTGCGTTAATGTAATCACAATTATTGCGATGCGTATCTTGTTAAGCGCAGAGACTATAATAGGAAGTTATGTTACTACGTAAAGTTTATGACTTTTTGTCTATAGGCAACATGACGATCTTTAATGCTTAAATGCAAGTCATTTATAGTTCCCAATACACACATATTTGACAATAGTGCAGAAGTACTTCCCAAAGACCTCACGTGCATCGGGAAACGATTCCACAACCACGAACCAAAAAATGCCTCTTATTCAAACTTGCCAACATGCTTTTCCAAAAACAAAATCAATTTTTTGTTGTACAGTGCAGTCTGCTGTAGCTATAGTCATATACGGCAAATAGTATAGATATTTTTCCTTTGTTTACACGCCGCAGAGTACTTTACAGTACGCTATGTGTGGATTAAAAACCACTGCCAAGGTGAACATAGAGCGCATGTTATCCTACAACAGCCTTTTCATAAACGCTATTACAGCTGCACTGCAGTGTGGAAACTGCTGCCACTTTATTCTTTAATACAACGCCCCATTAACGCTAAATACGATGTCCACCGTAAATATGAGAAGTCATTTCTTACCCAAAAATGTGAGAGTTTTGAACCGCAAAAAGCCTCCATTGCACGTCAAACCGGAGCTCCACCTTATCCTTGAATTACGAATAAAAGTATCTCTCCTCGGGTTTTGCACATACACAGATAAAACATATAAACCTTCATGAAATGCGCTCTTCACAGCCCCCGTTCCACTCCCTTCCCACCCCTCAGTTAGTTGCCGTCTGATGTCGCACTTTCAGCAGTTGCTGCCTATTGCCGGGTCGCCAGTCAGTCCCGCCTTCAGCGGAAGTAAATTGCCGGTTCGCAACTTCAATCGGGTTATGTGCATAAATAAGACTTCGCATAATATAGCAAAATATATGTTTCGCCTTCGCACTAATTTTATTCCTACTGTCATTTCTTGTCTTGCGATATGTTTTGGTTCCATATTTGTTTAAAAATAAAATTGCATTAGGCATTTTAGTGCACGGGAAATTAAAATGTCCATAATGGTAAGTTTTGTCTTCTAGGTTATAAGGTGAGCTGGATATATTTATGTCAAGTCACCTAACAGTTGGAATGAAATCCAGCATTGTTTGTGTTGTGTTGTGTCGTGTCACCGAGCCTTAATAAATTGATTAGAAGTAGTTAACAGGAACAGTTATTTTTGGGGAGATTAAATATCACAAGATGAGTTGCGGTCTGCTTTATTGTTAGAAACGGGTCTGCTGTGTGTTGCACGTAGTCTTAAACCTAGATAGTGTGACGATGGACAAATTTCTATTTTCTCAACATGATGAAGTAATAAACCAATATTTAATTAACTCACTGGAAATGGTCGTCTCTCCAATTCTTCAGGTGTTTGGTGATGTTTTAGTACAAAATGGCTTCCCAGTCTGATAAAATGACTAAAACTGCAATAAAATGCAAATTATCATTATTCTGAGAACCAAGAAAAAAATAATATTGTTACGGTACTTGATTTTGTTTAATAATACTTGAATGAATGAATGAATGAATGAATGAATGAATGAATGAATACACAGTTGAAAGCTAGAAACTTTTCCCCCCTATATGTAGGTGTGGATTTGATAAAGAATACAGGGTGATACTGACTAGAAGGCTGTAGTGAAAAAATCCAGAACGAACCTCGGTGGGGAATTTATGGGTATTCAGTGTAAGAAATCAACACTTTAACCGTTGATTAAATTGTGAATATACAGAGACATATCTGATGCAAATCATCTTTCCTACATAAAATGTTATGTGTGAATGTGGCTTAGCTACATATAATTTGGGGCTCTACGATTACATAAATGGGGCCTTTTTAAGGTGCCCCCTGTTGGTGGGAATAACAATTTAATTCTTAACCATTTAATATTTTGTGGAATCTTTTGTACTTTTCCCCACGACTCGTGAGACATTTTGTTCGGGGGCCCAGAATTCTTGACTACACCGTTGCACTGGCCAGGAGAAGCTATAAGGTTGGAAGATGGACGGTTATATTTTGTCAATTTTGTACTTTTCTTTTAAAAATCCATGTACCATATAATTTAGTTTATTGTTTTGAGTTGTGAATGCACTAGTAGGATGTATTGCTACACCCACCACATGACGAAATACCTCGGGATCCTGGTTGACGACCCCCTACACCAACACGCGGTCCAGTCCCACCCTCCACAAATGGCTGTCTATCTGCCAATGCTAGATGTTATGTGGGCATCTCCTTTGCCTGGCCCAGCTGCTCAGGTCCTCATCAATGAAGATTCTGCGAGCCAGATCACCCTCACGGAAACACACCGCCTGGCCATAGTGCCATAACAGATGCTTCCTCACGATGCAGGTAATGAGATTCAAGCAGGACGCCTTAAGTAACCGCTCGTTCGACACAAAGTCAAACCAGTGGTACCCAAGGATTCTCCAAAGAGACACAATATCAAAGGAGTCCAGTCTTCGTCTCAGGTCACTGGAGACCATCCATGTCTTGCAGCCATCCAGCATAACAGGTAGCAACAGGACTCTAAAGACTTGGACCTTTGCCCTCTTACAAAGATATCGGGAGCGCCGAGGAAAATTAACGTCTCAATGCGGTCGACATTCTCTCCACAGACAGAGGCTGCTCATGGCTGTGTCCAGGATGTCATTAAAGGCCTGAACCTATGTTCTTATCCTGGACACTCACAAATCCGGCCAATCAGACTCCTTCCTCAGTCTTTCAAGAGCCCCGATCAGAGCCTCCATTGACTACGCAAAGATCAAAGCATTATCAAAGTCACTCATGACCAGAGGAGTGTTACCTCATGGGCACACATCAACTACTGAGCCGTCCAGAATAATACTTTTTCGGAAGTTTCAAATAAAACGTCTCCCTCACCAAGACCACTCCCTATAGCCAGAGCATACACCGAGACAACGGACAAGGCCTCCAAAGATCGCCTTAGCCGGAGTCTCATAAAACGCTTGTTGAAAGGAGTCACATCAGACACTATCGGGAGAGATAAGATATTCTACGTGCCTACCCAGAATGGCGGGCCCAAACTAGGACCTGAGTGCTGCTGTGCAGTGGGCAATACCTCAACACCACACCAGTTCTTATCCCTAACAGGCCTGATCTCGTTGTTCTCTGGCAGTTTTGATCTTCCGGGGATGAGGCTTCTGAGGGCTTTCCCCCATCCCCTTCATGATGCGTGGAGCCTTCCTGTGGGTGGCTGCAACAGATCTACTCCCACAGAGAGTAGAAAAGAGTCCTGTCAGCCATTTGGCAGCTGCCTGACATGTTTTTGCGGCCAAAAGCAGCAGTATGAAGGATCTAGTAAATATACATCATTAGGGATACCAGTCATAAATAGGGCTGGGAAATTTATTGGGTTAATGCGTAGCATTATGTCTTTTATGGTGTTAGCGCTTTCAGTACAGATGTTTCTCCACTTACGAACGAGATACTTTCCAAACGGCCTTTCGCAACTTGAAATGTTTGTAAGTCGTTATTCAACATCATTTTAAGGGTATATGCAAGTACTAATTAAGAACTAGGATGCTTGGAGTATGCATGCTACACTACTGCGCAACGGGGAGTAGCAGCCAGGAGTCGTACTAGGCGGTATTGGTGCACAGAAAAAAGAATGATGTTGCGGACAGGAAACGGTAGCCCAATGAACACAATTTGGACTTACAGTCCTCTTCGTTCGTACGGTATAAGATTTTTAATAGAGATCAATAATATTTCTTCCTGGTTGTAAATAACGCATACACTAGAGTTCCCCAACGGAACTACCTGACCAAGACACTTGCTTAATTGGTAACCATTTTATGCTTAAACACATTATGGGTCAATCTCACAAACTCATTACCATGACAAATCAAGTTTGGTTTGACGACAGATGCATTACATTATCATAAAAAATGTTGATTTTTGCCTCTATTGTGGTTAGCGTTTTTTGTGGTCTTGGTCTCCTCTCGGAATCAACTTTATTTTGACTCTGTCTTGTCTCGGTCATGGACATAGAGGACTTGAGGTTTTATTTCAAGGCCAGTCAAGACCACTCATCAAAACGTCTCAATATTTATCACAACGGCTTAATAGTCATCTGTTTGTTTTTCAATCGAGAGAATTTACTTGATCCAGTCGTTCAAGTTGCAACGCTGTGTGCTAAAATATTCCAGAGTAATCCTGTGCACACTGCGTTTCTAAACACTCAAAAATGGATAGGATTCAAAACGTTAACACAGTATTGTGATTGTGTGTAAAACGTCCAGCTTCAAAGTTCAAATGCAACAAAAAAAGGTGTGTCAAATTATACTGTCTAGCCCCAAGATGGTGCTTATGCTCCACATGTTATAGTGTGTTGTTATGTAGACTCAAATATTAGTCTGTTTCTGATCTTGACTTGGTCTAGCCCTGTCTTGGTCTCGGTCTGGTCTCGGTCTCACCTTTCTTGGTCTTGGTCTTGTCTTCGTCTGGATACACTATAGTCTTGTTCATGACTTGGTCTCAGTTTAAGTGGTCTTAACTACATCACTAGTTGTAGTTAATCGATTGCAGAGTAAAATAATTGCAAATAAAAAGCAGTTGAAGTATATTTTATTATACCAATTGATTGTCTATTCTGTAGCTGATATATTCAAAAACATTTTATTTAGTTTTGTGTTATTCGATCAAAACTTCGAACGACCAAATATAAGTGTAGTAAACTACCACCATGCTTTCATTTTCGAAATAAAAGTATTTCAAGGGATTTCAGTTCTCAGTTTTCAAGGATTTCCCTGCTACTCTGGAGTTTCTAATTGTGAAAGACTGGAGACAGGTGTTGGAATGCTCACAAGTCCCAGACCGTGGGCTGTGCACCTGGAGTTTTCCCTAGTGGACAAGAGGTTTGCCTTGATGTAACTGAGAATGGCAGAGATGAAAAATCTGTTTGTGGGTTACCCAGCCTTCCAAGAAAAAGTGGGTGAAGCACTTGAAAGAGTACCACCAACGGACTCTGTGGTCCCTCTGAGAGACTTCTCACATGATGGAAATAATAGGAGGACTTTAACTGAAAAGTGGCCTCCCGGATCTTATGACCAGTGGTGAATTGTTATTGGACTTCCGTGCATGCTATGGATTGTCCATAACAAGACAACAAAGTATATGTCTTGTATGTCAAGATCTTAGAATATTGAAGACGATGAAACTCACACAAAACTAAAGATTGTTGTCGACAAACTGTGTTTTATCATATTATTCTATCTGCTTATGGTAATGTCTGTATGGGCCCAATGTTAAAGTGATTGTTTTGCATGTTATTTGTCAAATATTAAAAAGACGTGCAGAAATAAATTAGCAAAAATTCGCTAGTTGAAACAAGGTTTGCGTCGCCAGGGGCGCTTTACAATATTATCCACTAGATGGCGCACTAAACACGAGAAATGGGTGAAAAGACGTAACAATAAGTGGTAATGTAAATTATCTTCAAGTAATCAAGAAAATGTTACTTTTTAATTGTTGTCGGACAGTGTTTATGGAGGATGGCCAAGAAAAAAGTCTTTGGTTGATACATGCTAATAATAAATGTTAGGTGCCATGTGACTGGAGTGTTAAAAATAAAAATAGCCACAATGACTTAAGAGTCTGCTGATCATCAAATCTTTCAGGTGGTAATATTTTTGAGGAAGGGAACTTGTGACCGGGAATTAGCACACTTGAGTAACGAAGTCTGAACCGTTGCATATAAGGAGTCTTACGTTAGGCCTCAGTTTCACTGTGACCCTATCATTTAAATCACAGGTCACAGGACAAGGTAAACCATTCCATTATAGGGTATTTACACACACACACACACACACACGCATGTATATATATATATAATTATACACTTAGCGCAAATGCTCTTGCCAGTTTATCTGAACTGCGCATCTTTCGACATCTTTGTGATCTGGACTGAAACCCAAAAGTCAGGAAGCCTAGATCTCATGCAGTCTCTGCAAGGACAAAGATATGACTGGATAAGCCTATATTCATGTCTGCTTGGAGCTCAGCTATTGATACAAATTGCAAGGAAATTACTGTTTCATTTATTACAATCTCATAACGTTATAGACATCTGTCTTATGAAATGGTGGGTCGATATATACCCTAATATGTAAGGTACATTATGTTTAACATACAATATAATACACTGTACACTACTGTTCAAAAGTTTGGGGTTACTTACAAATTTCCTTGTTTTCCTGAAAACATACATGAAATTAATTTGAATAGGAAACAGAGCTAAATACATAGGAAACAGTCATTGACAAAGTTAGAAATTATCAGTTTTAAATATTAAAATAATAATTGTGTTCTTCAAACTCCATTTGCAGCAATTACAGCCTTGTAGACCTTGGCCATTCTAGATCAAAATTTGTTGAGGTAATCTGATGAGATTTCACCCCGGGCTTCCTGACGCATCTCCCACAAGTTGGATTGGCTTGATGGGCACTTCTTACGTAATATTTGGTTCAATAGAGTTGAGATCCGGTGACTATGTTGGCCACCCCATTATACACAGAACACCAGCTGACTGCTTCTTCCCTAAATAGTTCTTGCATAGTTTGGAGCTGTGTTTGGGTCATTGTCCTGTTATAGGACAAAATTAGCTCCAATTAAGCGCCATTCATAGGGTGTTGCATGGTGTTGCAAAATGGAGTGATAGCCTTCCTTCTTCAAGATCCTTTTCTCCTTGCACAAATCTCCCACTTTACCATCACCAAAGCAGCCCCAGTCCATCACATTGCCTCCACCATGCTTCACAGATGTCGGCAAGCTCTCCTCCAGTGTGTTCATTTGATCGCCGCCTCACAAATGTTCTTCTTTGTGATCCAAACACCTCAAACTTAGATTTCTCCGTCCATAGCACTTTTTCTAATCTTTCTCTGTCCAGTGTTTATTGCCCTTCTCAGTCTTTCCTTTTTATTGCCCATTAAGAGATATGGCTTTTTCTTTGCAATTCTGCCTAAAAAGCTAGTTGCCTCTTCACTGTTGATGTTGTGGGTACTATTTAATGAAGCTGCCAGTTGAAGACCTATGAGGCGTCTGTTTCTCAAACTACACACTCTAATATATTTATCCTCTCACTGTTGTGCACCAGGGCCTCCCTCTCCTCCTTCTATTGTGGTTAGAGCCTGTTTGTGTGGCTCCCTGAAGGCAGTAGTACACAGCATCAGGGGCGCTGTAAGGGGGAGGAAAGCTAGGACGATTCCAAGGGCCCCTGAGTGACAGGGGCCCTAAAAAATTAGGAAAATAACTGGATTGGTTTGGACTGGGGGGCCTAATATGATATGCTTTCATGGGGCCCAAAATCTCTAGCAACGCCCCTGCACAGCATTGTACGAGATCTTCAGTTTCCTGGCAGTTTCACGCATAGAATAGCCTTCATTTCTCAGAACAAGAATACACTGATGAGTTTCAGAAGAAAGTTCATTATTACTGACCATTATGAGCTAATCGAACCCACAATTGCTAATGCTCCAGATACTCAACTGCTCCAAAGAAGGCCAGTTTTATCACTTCTTTAATCAGCACAGCAATTTTCATCTGTGCTAACATAATCGCAAAAGGGTTTTCTAATGATCAATTAACCTTTTAAAATGATGAACATGCATTAGCAAACACAACATTCCACTGGATCACAGGACTAACTGTTGCTGATAATGGGCCTCTGTACACCTATGTAGAGATTATATTTAAAAACAGCCGTTTCCAGCTATGATAGTCATTTACAACATTAACAATGTTTACACAGTATTTCTGATCAATATGATGTTATTTTAATGGACAAAAAACCTTTGAACAGTAGTGTATATCTCATGCTTACTATGCAACGTTATGTAAAATTTTTGTGACAGAGACCAAAGCATCCACAATTGAGTTTCTAGCACATATTCCTTCTCAAAGAACATTTTGTAACTAATTACCAATTATATCCAAAGTCAAGCAAGTAACTACGTCACCAGAAATACTGCACAATAAAAACTGTTGAAATGAAAAAGGATGCTTTCATTTGCTAACTGCTCATTTGGTGTGTGTTGGGCACACCGTGATTCGTGCTGTTACAGGTAATCACTTTGTGGGCCACACAGTCCTAGCCAGGATAAAGCTGTTTTCCATGGTGAGACATTTCTATATTTGTGTCCCATCAGGAAGATAAAAATACTAGTTTAATATAGCCTCAAAATTAATGCATTCCTTGCGCACATGCTGGAAGGAACAATTTTATCATGAAATTAGCAAGTCACATTTATTATATATTTTTAATATTCCATATATATTTTTCATAAGTACTTATGAAGTAGGAAGCTACTGTTAATATTAATAATAAATATTATCATAATATATAAAGCAGTAGGAATTACCTTAGTTAACCATTTCTAACCATTTTATAAGGGTTCTGTCTAGAGCCTTGAAAAGACAGTTCCTGAAGTACTGAAATTATTCTACCATTTAATTATGTGCATAAAAGTCCATACATTCATCCATTTTCTTTACCTGCTTGTCCTGTTCAGGGTCACATGGGTTTGAAGCCTCTACCAGAGGCTATGGGGGCAAGGTTAGGAATAACCCAGGACTGGACACACACCAGTCACACCAATAGAAAGTCTGGCAACTCCAATTCACCGTAGCATGTTTTTCGGACTGTGGGGGGAAACTGTAGTAACTGGTGGAACCAGGGCAGAGACTTGAACTCCAGTGCCAGTCAGCTGAAGCAGCAGTGCTAGCCACTGTACCACTGTATCGTCCCCATGTATAAAAATGCAAATACTAAAACTGTATATTTATTTATAATGATTATTTTATTGTGGATGACAAAAACTGGGGTTGAGCAATGACCATCATATGGCCCATGTCCATGATTGTTACGCCACTGGATCATGCCAACACGTGGATCTTTCTCTTGACAAAGTCACAAGCAGGTACCAGCTGATAGTCTGCTGGGGTCAGATGGACCCCAAGCAGGAAGCAGAACAAGAAGCAGAAAAGAGGGAAGTATTTTTAGGATAAATCTTTTGGTTGAAAAAAAAGGATATCCAAAAGCAGGGTGGAGTAGCCCAACTGATTCAAAGTATATGGCAGTATACACTTAGACAGAGGATATACAGCACACAACTATGATGGATATCTATGACGGTCAACATCAAAACCTAGCAAAAACAGCTCTTTGGAATTTTATAGCTGACTTCTGAGTTGATTAAGTACTTCTGCTTGCTGATTCAAACAGCCTGCCCTCCGCAACAGCAAAAAAGGTAGCTTGAACTGAATACACAGCATTAGAACAGCTAAGATATCTGATCAAAGTGAACATGGTGTTTTTGGTGGTTCCATACATGGTTGGTCCAGTATCTCAGAAATGGCCACCTTCATAGGAATTTTATGCACAACAGTGTCTAGAATTCACAGTTAATGGTGTGATTCTGGAAAACACCTTGTTAATATTAGAAATTTGAGGAGAATGACCAGACTCTGTAAAGCACAACTGTGGTGTGAAGAATGGCTTCTCAGAACACTCAATCCATCTATCCTTAAAGCAATTCGGCAGGCAAAAGTGGGAACTCCTGCTGTATATATTGATTGTTTATTGAGTTATTCTTACTTAGTTATTATACCTTGTATATATTACCATCAAGCTGGATTGGAGAAGTTGCTGCTGACTAAGCTATACTGAATACTATTTAATGTTTACACGGTTAACTTTCCAGATATGACATTTGTATTTTAAACTAAGAATCCAGCTTTAATGCACAAGTCATTATGCCAGATAGACTGATTTTTATCTTTGACAGTATATATTTTAGTGCAATATTTATTGTAATACTTAATGGTCCCGGAATCATCAGTTTCAGTATTTCAGCTGGCGTTATGCTTAATGAGATTTTTTTAAACGTCGTACTGTTCTACAACAAGGCAGCACGCGTATGATGGGACGGAATACACATGATGGGGCAGAAGGGCAGTAAAAGGGAACCCACAACAAAAGCGTTTACAGGAATTTCAGTTGCAATTTCACTTTAATGAGGAAGTAGCCTGAGAGTACAGCACGATACAGAAGGACAGATACACTGACCATCACATCCATTGCTTTAGATGATACCTGGTGTGTGATATAACGTGTCATGATTTGCACCAGGGTGGGATGACTAGGCAAATCATGTGAATGGAGAAAAGGCTCATAATTTATAAAAATGCCACCCAGTGTACAGGAGGATGAGAGTTTCAATTACAGAAGCGGTCAGATGGAGAGGATGCAGCCAGAACAAAGTTCTCTTCTGGCCAGTTTTCTGTAAGCCCCAGAAAATAAGGTTTATGGTAAGTAATTCATTCATTCATAAGACCTGCTTTAGTTGTAAGTGATCTTATATTTTACAATCCTATTTCCATTGTGTTTTGTTGATGATGTTATTGTAAAAAAAATAAAATAAATAGTTTTAGAAAACAGTTCTGTAAAATTTCTGGAAAACAGTAAGTCTCTGATCTAAACTCAGTGTTATATCTGTTCATTATTTTCATTCTATTTTGCCACCCCACATAACATTTATATTGTCAAATATGTATATATTTATAATTGTTATACAAGGTCAGAATATCATTGGCATCAGTTTTCTGGTAGCCTCCGTTACACTAAATGCCATATCCACACATCTCCTGACTCAAGAGGAAACTGTAGTACCTGTATAGGAAACGTCCAGTTTCCTCAATCTGAATAATATACTTCATTTTACATTTGATCTATTGTAGCATTGTGTCAAAGTTTACTAAGAACAAAATCACACACACATGTACACATGTTTGTATTCATATTCTTGTGGAGACCATCCATCTATTCACTTCTACTTGCAAAATCCTAATCCCAGCAATGAACCAATTTTTCACTTACTCAGTTTGGATTGGCAGGGAGGGGGGGGGGGGAGTGTCCAGGATCCTCAATAAGGCACAGGGGACACCCCCAGAGTCATCAGTCACTTGATACTCGTCCGATTTCTTAAACAATGTTACTTGCTGCTTGTCAGATGAAGGCGAAGCGGCGCAGTCGCAGAAGGTGCTGTTGTGATTTAGTGTAGTGACAACGTCAAAGATCTCCTTTTTCTAATCGAGTTGAAAACGATCCTATTTGAGATAAGCATTTATGGTGGAATTATTTTAATTTAAATGCATTAATAAAGAACTCACTAATCCTCAAGGAGACTATACTGGATTTTTATATGAAGTGATTTTTTTTTGTATTTGTATATGTTTCATTCATCTGAAAACACTCAAGGACCAGTCAAATGAAGGAAAAAGAAAGTCAGCTGTGCTCCTCCCCAGGCACATCGAATGGGAAGCGTCCGAAAGCCAGCGTTTGGCGATGACGTAAGGGCAGGCACTTAAGCGACTTTTTGAACGGCGCTGGGACAGAACTGTGCAGACTTCCCTGGAGAGTGTGCAGACTTCACTGGAGAGTGATCACACCAGCGGGACGGGGCTGTTTACGAGCTGCCGTCTATGGGTGATCGCACGTAACCAGGGACGAAGGAAAATTTCAAGTTTTGATTATAGTAATATTCGTAGAAACTCGCGTGCAGGAATTCGGGCACTTTGCTAATTTATTCTTCACCGCGAGTCGGGTGGGATAGGGCACGGTGGCACGCGTGGAGGAAAGCTGGATGGCTCGCCGTGGTCAATCGCGAAGCTGATTTTAACGTCTCAGCACTTTTTGAAACTCAGAAGATCCGAGGATCCACAAAATTGCATTTCTTTCTTTCTTTCTTTTTTTGGTGCAACATTTCCAGCTGTTCATTTTAAAGGATGACGCTGTGTGTGCCTTTGATGCAGTTTGCGGTATTGGACCGTTGCTTCTGTTGTCGTGCAATGGGGTATGACTGACGAGTCTAAAAAGCGGCTGTGGGAAAAAAAAAGAATTCCATACTTTCTCTGCTGGCTCGTTAATGCTGGAGACCGCTGCTAGGCGGCTTTCGGGTACTGAGCCACGGCGCCAATCCAAGCACAAAGAGTGCAGTGATTCCCTGAATGGACTGATGGTTACCCATCTATGAAAACACGCTTCCAAACTAGATGCGCTGGCAAGCGGCGTGCAGCGATGCATTAGTGCTGCTGGAAAGCGCTGTTGCCTGCAGTTGTCTTTACTCTGTTAAGGAAAACCATTTTTAAGTTAAAAAAATGATTTCAGAGGAAAGGAACAGTTTCATATCTAAGGATGCCCTGACCTTCCCGGTGGGCATACTCATTAGCTCGCCAAAAAGACGACTGGCGAAGCTGGGGAGAAAGCCGAGCAATAGGTAAGTACGGTAAGCAGCCAGCGGGACACCTGCCGTTTACCTGTTTTATATCTACAAAACAATAATGCTACAGTTTACAGTTTTATGGTACAGCTTGTGAAAACCTGACACATCGTAAAGTTCACTTATACAGTACGTGGTGTTTCAGGGCGTATCCACCAATTTTCGGGTGTTGGTAGAGTATTGTCATAGTTTTACAGCTATTTACAGTTAATTCTGCGGTATAATAATAATAATTTCTGCAGTGACGTGGCAGTAGCTAAAGTCTAAGTTTTGCTGCCGCTATAAGTAAATCCAAAATGGATTTTAGCGGTTCTAACCGATGAAAAAATATTCAAAATAAATCGATGACTTCATGTGAAAATATCCGCGGTAGAAGTAAGACGTTTAAAAATACAGGAACAACATACCAGTGTACATTACAAAAATGCGCTTAGTGGAAAGCATATACGCGGTTGCGATTGTTTATTATAGAGCCGTGCTTAGTGGCAGTTATATATTTCATACTCAGGAAATGGATATACTCTTAGGCATTTAAAATATCCTTGATTTGTAGGACGAAATGTAAAACCTTGTAGGTATAATAACAGTAGCCATTAATATGTTTATTTAGATAATTATAAAATTGTTGAAAAATTATAGGAAGGTTTTCCACAGTTTTTGAAGTACTTTGGATCTTCTACTCAAGAGGTTGGAAATTCTCAGAAAGGCCAATTAATTGTTTTTGCAGGATGTCTTCTGATATATTTTTCACAATATTTATCTTTTTAACCAAGAGTCTGAGAATCTTTTTGAGTCAGGACTTGTGCATGGTAAATTTGGTTGACAACTGATATTTGGCTGAAGATGGCAGACTTTTCAGAAGTTAGAGAATTATTTTCACTTGTGTTTTTGTCACAACTATGCCTGAGTGTAAAAACATCTTGATGCAGCATCTGAGGACTGTAGTTTACATGCATTTAACATCAACGTTCACTTCTCAGAAGAGGACTGGATTTAGTACTTTTGAACATAGAACCTAACCTGCATTTCTCATTGGCTGTACCCAGCTGTATAAATGGCCAATGTATATGTTGTTTAGGTATGTTTTAGCTAAATACAGTAAATGTATCTGAAACGAGTCACAAATTCATTTAGATTGAGTTGGGCATTATTCTAACCATTCATTTTCCAGAGAAGCTTGTTCATTGCAGGTTTTCCTCTGAGCCTGGAGTCTTGCTCAGAAAGCACTTGGCTCTCCCTGTGGCATGTCCATTTATCGTAGGGCACACAAAGCACTTCAGAGACATCAGTTCCCGATGCTGCACACCTTTGGACTACATGAAGAAGAACGGTACTTTAGGGCAGTGTTTCCCCACCTGGTTCTTGAGGACCTCCTGCTGGGCCATATTTTTGCTCCCTCCCAGAAAGTGCACATTTTTGCTCCCTGCTGGAAGGGAGCAAAAATATGGACTGTCTGGGGATGCCCGAGAACCAGATAGGCAAACACTGCTGTAATGCACCCAGTGGAAATCCATGCAATTAGGAGACGAACACTCATGCAGACCCAGGGGCAGGATTCATATCCAAAACCATTGAGGTGTGAGGTCATATTGCGAACCACTGATCCACTGTGTTGTGCCCATGTATATTTTTTAAATGCAGGATTTAGGACCAGATGTGCATAAAACATTTGGACTCTGTGTGCAGGAAGTCTTTGTATTTTTAATATCTTATTCATTTTTAATAGTTTATTTAAAGATTTTATTTATATTTGTTATTATTACTTTTATTTTAAAAATGGCATAAATTTTTTCTTGCCCCAGCTTTTAAATTAATCTTAAAAAGCAAAAAGGAAAGAAAAAAGCAATTGAAAAAACTGCTCTTGTACTTCTGAGCTGAGGATATTATTGGGGCACAGTCTGCTCTTTGTTGTGATTAGTGCAAGCGTACCAGGTACCAAGAACATGTGCGTGTCTTACTAACTCTGGTGTTTGACTGAAACACACAAAGCTAGAAGGTGGGAAATGTAAGAACGGAAGGAGCGTAACAGAAACAAACAGTCTGTGTTTAGGTTTGAGTCTGGAGTCATTTACAAGGAAAACAAAGACTTTAGCTGGGTTTGTCCACCTCTAAATGTGCACTAAAGAGCTTCTCAAGTGCTATAGTACTCAATTACATAATTCAGTAGTGTTATACAGTATGTACCCTTGTGCTTGGGAGGACTGTTTAATGATATGCAATATTGTTGAGTTTTGTCATCTACATCTACTTATATGTGTTTGATCTCCCTGCCTTTTAACCATAAATTTCAACTTCCTTCTCTTTTAGAGATGATGACCTACATGGTGCAAATCAAATTAGGAGTAATTAGAAATTCTAGCTCGTCTGCATTTTTATGTACAGATGTTTCCAAAGTGAGATATAATTAAGGAGCAGAGGGTTAGGGTTAGCCAGTGTCCCGGGAGCAATCGGCGTTAAGTGCCTTTCTCAAGGGGCTCAGTGCGCATGATCATTCGGCCAGCCATGAGATCTGAACGGGTGACCTTTCCATTCTGGGAGTCCTAACCCACACACCGCCCTGTTTCCACGATGCCCACGGCCGTTCCGATCTCCCCACAGCTCCAGCACATCTGGCACCACCACGAGATCAGCGGAGAGCGCCAGTGTGAGACAGCCGGCCAAGAGCAAGATCCGGCGGCACAACAACCGGCTCTCCACGGTGTTTACCAGGAGCACCTCTATGTGGGAGAGCTCTCAGGGCTACTCTGGTGTGGAGGGAAACATGCTGGTGAATGATGACCCTTCTGAGCTGTCCAACCAGATATCCACCCCAGGCATCCTCAAAGTCTTCGGCAATGACATCTGCAAAGGGGCCCATTACAAGAGCGTGCTGGCCACCACTCGTTCCAGCGCGAAGGAGCTGGTCAAAGAGGCGGTTGAGAGGTATGGGTCTTTAAAGGCAGGGGCCTCAATCTTACTGCACGTCATATTAGTTTCCTAAACGGATTGCTGCTCGGAGATCAGACTTCGGTAAACACACCATTGGCTTTGTCGTTGTGGAGTTGTTCTCAGTTGGACCAGAAGGTGCTTGATAGTCTAGAGTGCATTGTTCGGTTAAGTATAATTGCACTGAAATGTTACAGATGTATAGAAAGGGATTATATGAAACTTAACCTCGTCTAGGAGAAACAGCAGAAAGTAATTTTCAAGTCATGAAATCTTTGTGAATGTAGCTGATCTTTCCAAGATTCCGAGTTTAGTGCTGCTTTTGTGCATCATTTTTAGAGCGAGGGAAACATTTGACACAGATATGAAGGCCTTCTTTATCCCTTACCTGGAAAAGCATTTAGCATGTGCTGTTTGTATCGCTTTAACATATCCCCACTCCAAACTTTAGCTTTCTGTCATAACAAGGGAAAAATGGGAGAGTCTCCCATCGCTTAGCAGCAGCCTCCCAAGCTTTGTACTGACTGCTAGGATTGAGAGGATACATACACGCATTTATTTAGCTGGGGGGTATTCCGGAAAGCTTGGTTAACTTACCATTTGGTAAATCATAACCTCTGGGTTGATATACCCCAAACCCGCATACCATGAGTATGTTGGTTCCAAAACACCTGAGAAGAGTAAGTTCAATCAACCTCCAATTGGTTACCCAGAGTTAATGCGCGTGCACCGTGCATACATACATAAAGACGTTTTCAATGGATCGCCGATTTCACGAGTCAGAATGGAAAATCAAAGTGAAAAAAAGAGAGCGGCATACTTCACAGAGGCGGAGTTGGAGGTTTTAATGCACGCATATGAGGAATTCAAGCCAATAATAATGAAAAAGCAATACGGCTGCATCGGCTAAAGAAAGAGTTGGCTTAGCAAAAAATAACGGACAGAGTAAATGCGTGAGTGTATTAAATTGCAAATTTGACATCGCCTCCCCTTTTATTATAATGCAAAATAATTAAACACGTAACCCTTCCGCATCCTTTTGACTGTTAAATCACTATGAAAGCATTTACTTTTCCTGCCATTCATTTCTTTAGGTTAAAATAACAATGTGTATCGACTAGGAATATATGGTTTCTTATTTAATAAGGTGTAATCCTTCTGGAGCCAGAAGAACTTTGAGCCAAGTCAAAATGAAACACAAAAACATTCTGCAAAAAGGTAATATTTGATTACATGATCACTGAACTATTTATTAAACACGATTTAGTATATTCTTTCTGTCATGTAGCTAATAGAAAAAAGGCTGAAGCCCGTCTAACTGGCAGGGGCCCACCACCACCTCCCCTCACCCCATCTGAGGAGCTGGCTCTGTCCCTTAATAAAGGGCGACCAGTGGTAACCAGCAAGTAACCATTGTACTGTCCTGTAATGATTCAAGTGTACAATACAAATATAGTAAAAAGAAAAAAACACATTGTATAAAGCAAAACATACCCTGCTGAAATGTCTGCCATAATGATGATTCGTGGAAAATTCTGGCATCATGCACAGATCCTGGCCATTTTGCCTCAACATTAGTAATGATGTGCGTTGCCTCACATATTACCTATAGTTAGTGGAAAAAAGTAATGAGTTTGATGATTTTAACAAGGCAAAAAATTAAGGATACAAAATCAAGTTACCTGCACATTGATACTATGAATAGATTTCCTATTTACATAGCCTCCCTCATTTATTGAAGGAGCTTTAATAGGAATGTAGGTGCTCTCAATGCACCCAATTATGAATGAATGAATGAATGAATGCCTTTTATTGTCACTATACATGTATTACATGTATTCCAAATTACATTTGGAAACCCTGAAATAGAAAGTCATATATGGAAGTATCAAGTGTGTGTGTGTGTGTGCAGGATGAATACATGTATAGATATAAATAGTATGACTACATATTAAATATGCGTCATAGATTTTACTACAAAGGACAAACCTACCACTCCGTGGAATTCCTCTTTAATAACACGCAGAGCTTTATGGACAGGGAACTGTACAAACGTGTGTAAGAAGTGTTAAGTACCAGACATACTGTGCAAACGGCTCTACACACAGTTGCCTTTCCCACATACTCTGCGTCGCCCATATTGTACAAAAAATGCCCTGACGCAAAAATCCGAAGTGCTATGCACAGAATGTTTTCTGTGCTAAGCACAGACCCGCGGTTTGGGTTTGTGATATTTGCAATATGCGGTTTCAAGAGATGTTAAGTAAATTAACGATTCTTTCGAAAACTGATAATGCTTTTTCAAATAATCATTAGGAAATTAAAAGACATCAATATGCGGTCTTATAACTGTCTCCCGGCGAAAAAAAACCTTGTATAATTTGTGCCTCCACGTCCACAGGATCGTCATCAAAAGGGCACGCCATGCTCAGTAACCTTCTGCAACAAACTGACCCTGGAACATAACCTGCTACCGAGCAGGTTATATTCAGAGAGTAAGCTGCTATGGTTACGTACATACCCAGAAAATTACCCCCGTTTTTGGAACCGAAAGTTGAGGTTATCCACTAACTTACCCTTAAACTTACCCGGGTATGTCACATAACCTGCTTTCTGGAATACCCCCCTGACGTGTTCATCAAAAGCAGCATGTGTTTGCGAGGGCAGGGTTAGACAATGTATGGAGCAATTGGTCTTAAGGGCATTGTTCCTGGGCTCAGTAATGTTACAACTCTAGCTAGCCATGGGATTTGAACCTGCAACCTTCCAATTACAGGCACGAAGTCTTAACCCACAGCATCATACACCATGCTTATCAGTACCAACCTCCCACTCTGTGCCCAGGTACTGTCTGGACAAGGCCGCCGCTGGGGACTACGTGCTGTGTGACGTCATCGGGCATGTGGGCACAGATCGGCAGTGGAAGACGGAGTGCTCGCGGGTGGTGGGCGACAACGAGAAGCCACTTATGCTGCAGTCACTGTGGAAACCTAAGGAGGGCTATTCCCGGCGTTTCGAGATCCAGAGGCGGGCCGCCGTGGAGGAGCGCGACGCGAAGGAGGTGGACACCATCACAGCAGGCACGGCTCTATGTTATATTTAACTGAATATCTTGTTACATACAGCAATGCGTTGGCGCCCTGTCCTGGATTATTCCTGCCTTGCGCCTGTAGTTTCTGGGATGAGCACCGAATCCCTGCAACCCTGTATAGGACAAGCAAGTATAGAAAATGGATGGATGGATGGATCTCGTTACGCTATGCGGCCCTGCTGACCCCAGCTTGTTAAGTACAGAGTACTTTCATGCATGCTTTCAAAGATTTTAGAGTAAACATTATGCTTTACAGAGAACTAAAAACAGCAGTATTATTAATATTGAAAAAATATTTCAGGATAAGATGATAAAGAATCAGAGAAGATGCTAATTTGTTAAAGTACATTAGACTAGTTCTGTTTGGAAAATCCATGAATGTAATGATCACTGGGGTAGTTTGTGACGGATGGTGATTATGGGATGGATTAATTAATTGCTGAAGCTGTTAGAGGTAGGGCATTGCAATGGAAACTGGAGGCAGAACACAGAATGAAGCTGCGGGGCATTGCAATGGGAATTGGAGGCAGAACACAGAATGAAGCAGTGGGACATTGCAATGGAAACTGGAGGCAGAACACAGAATGAGGCTGCAGGGCATTGCAATGGAAACTGGAAGCAGAACACAGAATGAAGCTGTGGGGCATTGCAATGGGAATTGGAGGCAGAACACAGAATGAAGCAGTGGGACATTGCAATGGAAACTGGAGGCAGAACACAGAATGAAGCAGCGGGACATTGCAATGGGAATTGGAGGCAGAACATAGAATGAAGCAGCGGGACATTGCAATGGAAACTGGAGGAAGAGCACAGAATGAGGCTGCAGGGCATTGCAATGGAAACTGGAGGCAGAACACAGAATGAGGCTGCAGGGCATTGCAATGGAAACTGGAAGCAGAACACAGAATGAGGCTGCAGGGCATTGCAATGGAAACTGGAAGTAGAACACAGAATGAGGCTGCGGGGCATTGCAATGGGAATTGGAGGCAGAACACAGAATGAAGCAGCGGGACATTGCAATGGAAACTGGAGGCAGAACACAGAATGAGGCTGCGGGACATTGCAATGGGAATTGGAGGCAGAACACAGAATGAGGCTGCGGGACATTGCAATGGAAACTGGAGGCAGAACACAGAATGAGGCTGCGGGACATTGCAATGGGAATTGGAAGCAGAACACAGAATGAGGACCTCATATCTTGTCACTGGCTAATGCTGTGAGGCAGGTGTCTCTGCACATCTGCCCCTAGCGCTTTTGTCTGTCAAAGGCTTAATGAAGACTCAGAGTTAGAGAGCAGAGCCTGGCTAGTCCAGAGAATCAGAGGCATTTTGTAACCATTTTATTATTTATTTTTATAATAAATTTAAATGTATTTTTTTAGTATTGAATTGAATGTTTTGTTTTACAGGCTTGCATTTAAAGTATAATATTTAAAGCTAAGTAAAAAGTGTGTAGACCATTTTAATGTAAAGATTTTTTATATATTGTAAGACATTGTTTATTCTTACGTTATAGTTTCAGAAAAAGTTGATTATTCCATGAAACAGCTTAATTTAAGGCTTTTCTGCCCTTAATCATTCTTCAGCCAATCTAGTGAATAAAGCAGTCAGTGGGTTGAGTAATGGAAAACAAGATCACTAAAATGCATTTATGTGTTTCCATTTATGGCTTGTGGTTTGAATAACTATTATACGTTCAGCTCTGTCCTGTTGGGCAAGAACAGCACTGACAGCTCTCATCTGCATTGCTTGCCGATAATGCTGTCAAAGGGCAGCGTTTGTAAGAAGAGCAGCCAGGCCTGCGCAGAGCCCTGTTAATCGGTTATGGTGGATGATCTAACGCACTGGCATCCTTCTGAGAGCTGCAGAGACCAGCGGCTTTATCTAGTCATTTAAAAATAATGTGCTGATCCAGAGCATGATAAGCGGCCCTTTACCAGTGGAACACTGGCAGCGGTGTATTTGTTCAGCTGTATTACCGTCTGCAGGAAGCTACGTGAAGCGCAGATCGGCTTTGGCATTGTGACGTCTGTGCCCTGCTGTTTTAACGGTATCATAATAGCTACTCGTTAAACAGCCAAGCCCATGATGTGGCATCCACGGCAGAGTAAATTTCGGGCCTGGCAGGGCGCCACGTCCATGAAGCGCCGTGAGAAACGCTGGGGAGTAGGCGAAAGAAAATACAAACGGAAAGAGTGACAGCGTGAATCCTGTTTGTGTTAGCGGCCGGAGCGTGAGACCCCCGGCGTCGCGATTGTGTTTCTCTGTGATCTCCCCAGGCTGAGCTCACTCTGGTTACCTGTTCTGGGTCTCTGCGCGTGTTAATTAATGCCGTGTTTTTCCTTTCTGTTAGATCTCTTTAACGCTGACTTTGGCATACCAAGGTTTATCTCCTCCACACCAGGGACCTGTCCCACTGAACTCACGCTTTATAATGTTTTCGGCAGAACAGCTTGAAAAAAAAAATCTTCCCATTTCCACAGCTGACCGTGATCTTTAGCCGAAGTCTGTTGTGATGTCTCTTAACAGGAGAGTGATGGATTTTTTCTCAGAATGACGACAGACAAAGCAAATGTGTGCTTCATATCCTAAACAAGTTTTTGTTTACTAAACATACTTAAAGAGTACAGTCAAACAGCTTAGCTGGGTATTTTTCCCCATTCCTCCTCCTCACATTCTCTTGAACAGAAATAGCTTGAATGGATGGCAGTACTTGAATCTTTACCTAAAAAGTATAGAAATATAAATTCAAGCATCCATAGCATTTTTTTCCCTCTATGAACCACATTCTTTGACTTTCCTCTCTCTATTAGTACTGGGATCTTTACATGAAACGTACACAAGTCTGAATGTAAAGAGCCTTGGCATTTGTTCCTCTGTACAAATCTGCATTTTCTGGCTTTCCTCTCTGTTGGTAGCCTACATTGATCTTTACCTGAGATGTATAGAGGCAGAGTATACAGACTCCTGTCATTCCTTGCTCTTCAGACAGCACGTTACTGACTTCCCTCTCATCATTTCCTCCACTCTACCTCCGCAGGCATAAACGCCCAGGCGCGTAAGCTGCAGAAGATCCGATCCCGGGTGGCTTCTGCCTTCGGCAGTAGAGGACGCAGGGGCGTCGGTGGTGACGGCGGCAGCGATGCGGATCGCAGCCCAGGCTTGTGGAGGAGCCTGAGCGAGATGGACCTGCCCGCTGAAGGCGAGGAGGCGGTCTGGGAGTGCGGGACCCTGGCCAGGGGCCGCGTGGAGTCCGAGGCCGACAAGGAGACCTGCTGTCCGGGCGCGGAGAAGGAGGACACGGAAAGCAGCGATGACAACGGCACGCAGTACTCCATCCACCCGCCGTTCGACTTCCCCTACTTCCTGCTCCTGGAGGGCTACAGCTACAGCCAGGTAGGCTGAGTCTCCACCTGCTCCCCTGCACCTTCCACACCCCCTCACTCCTGATCCTGGCGCAGTAGGTAACCCGGAGCTCACTTTCTCTGAGGCTCATTTCCCCGGGGGGGGGGGGAACGCGGCTTTAGAAGTGCACACCGATCTCTTTGCCTGGTAAAGATTTACAAGCATTGCGAAGGTTTATAAACGGCAGAGAGAGTGAAGAGGATCGGATGCAGTGTGGTGGAGTAAATCCCAATACCTTCCGGTCAGAGACTAGCAGCAGTAGAAGGTTCTAGCATGGTGCTCAAGACCAAGACCTATAGCTATAATTACCATCTGACTGCCAGCATTGAGATTTACAGCAAATGTTTCCTTTTCATAAGTAACCATCCACTACAATGTCTACTCATTTACGTTCTGCTTGCATGGGGCTGCTTGCGGATGAAATGATTATTCATTCTTGGCGGCCCTAAGTGAAAACAAAACGCGAGCTGTACTAAATATAAATAATGCATTTGAACTTCAAAGGCTTGGTGTTTTATATTTTGGGATGGGATTAAAGGAGAGAGAGAGGCTTGAAGGGGACCGCTTGGCCGGACGAAAGCCAAGCGCTGTGATTAGGGGAATAGAAAAACCCGTCGGGCCTTCCTGACAGATTAGCGGGTCTCTGACTGACTCCAGCTGAAGCGGAGCTGACAGGTGTGAGACACCCGCAGTCATATCAGCGGCTTGTCACATGCAGCCATGTGGCTTTGTGCTTTGCTTTAACAAGCTGTCACCCCGGATCCGGTCTTATCGGCGTCATATACACAACAGCGATATTATAGATTTAAATGCTAAGAAAAAAAACAAGGGAAATGTTACAGTAGGCCTGATGTACTGTAAATATATAATGCTGAACACTGACAATTTGGTCCTGACTAGGTTTTCTGTAAACCTGTAATATCCTGTGTAATACAAAACTCGCCGTGATTTTGTTTCTTAATCCACCTTCCAGATTTCTTTTTCCTTTTTTTTAGTTCTGTCCCCCAAACATCCACTCTCTGCTGAGTTTTACAACTCACAGGGTCTAACAGAGGCTTCAGTGATGGGTCGGATGACTAATGACAAAATAGTTGGGGCTTACTTTAATAAAACATAATGACTGTCTTTTCTGGTTTGATGACTGACAGAAGCACAGAGCAATATTAATCTTCCGTCCGTCTTATTGTTTGGGCCTCAGGATGTGGGCTATATACCCTCCCAGCAGCAGGTGCTGGCCCCCTAGCCTGGAGCTGTGGGGTAACTGGGAATGAGCAGAACAGGATACTTTAACTTGGTCAGAATGCAGCTGAATCAGTGATCAGTGAATCAGCGAGAATGAGGATCCCCAATGAGGATGGTGAATAT
This sequence comes from Paramormyrops kingsleyae, assembly GCF_048594095.1. NCBI lineage: Eukaryota > Metazoa > Chordata > Actinopteri > Osteoglossiformes > Mormyridae > Paramormyrops > Paramormyrops kingsleyae. Next base: position 18,369,551 of record NC_132801.1, on the reverse strand, counting down.
AAAGTGGTTTTAAAAATGGTTAGTTGTGTAGCATTAGGTAATTTCCTGCAGAGAATCCAAATGTTTTAGGATAAAAATCTGGAATGTAATTTTAAAAATGGGTCTAGAAGTATCAGTTAGGTTAAAAGTAGCTTCTGGTGGGTTTGTGTGTTTATAGAGCAGCATAGGTGAGTTTATTAAATATTACCAAAAATTACAGAACTGTATTGGAAAATAGGTATTCTTGTGTTTTCTCATATAAGACGTGAATAATTTTCTTGTTTCATTGTTGAATGTAAACTTTGAATAAATATATTCTTCAGAACTCAAATATACAGGGGCGGTGGACAAAATAAGAGAAACACATAGGTATTAATATCAAAGAGTAGGGGCACTTCTTGCCTAATAGCGGCTGTCTTTCTTGGAACGCTATTCTGAAGTTGCCGTAGTAGGACAGCGGATGATTCTTCATGAATAATGGCCTCTCGTTCTTTGAGCGATGAAGCAGGTGCATATGCACTCCAGGACATCCCATAAATGTTAAATGCTGCTGCGTTTTGGGAACTAATTTAAAGGATTTAAATTCATACTGGTGTTTCTGAGACCACCCTGGAATATGTTTAGCGGTGTATGTGGAAGTATTATCACCTTGAAGTATGCGGACATAACGAGGGGACAGTCTTTGCACCGATTGCATGCACCTGGTCCTGAATGACCTCTTACTTCTTGGCCATTATATGACCATGCAGAGCATGAAGACCGCCATTACTATCAGGGATTCCCCACCATATTTAAGAGCTGACAATTGGCATTTTGCTTTGAAGGCATCCTTTGACTTTCTCCAGACATAGACAACATGTAGGGAAAAGGTTGATGACTCATCAAACCATATTGTTTCCTTATAATGCAGGGGTGCAGGAGTCTTTGTGTATTGGCCCTGCATACAAAAGCTTTCTGAATGGCAGCTCTGCTGTAAATTGCACCTTTGTGAAGTTTACAAAGTAGTTTTTGTTGAGACTGTGTCACAAACGTGCTGATTCACTTGCTGCTGTATTTGTGTGGTGCTTAGAAACTATCCTGTTAAGTGTCCATGGGTTCCTATCAGTCAGGCAACAGTTGTTCTTTGCTGATGCAGTTTGTCCATGTTTTAGATACGCTGTTATAATTTTTGAGAGTTTTTGTGACTGATGCCCCTGGAATTCAGGTAATGACTTTTTTAACATGAGTTGCCTCATGTTAGTTTGAAAATTGACACGTCATAGTTCTAATTGTCAGACCTCTTTTATAACTGACACATACTGGCAATTATTGTGAAGTGACTGACCTTTTTAGCTGCATTTGTAATTGTGATTTAGTTACTTCAAGTTGAATTCCTTTTTTATATGCTTCTGTTATTTTGTCAACTCTGTATATTCTGTGAATTCATTCTCTCTTTGCAGAGAACCGATTGGCCTGCTATTGTTTGACTAAATTCACCCAGAGATATTATATATCAACCACATGTCAACTGCAGCCACATCGTGTTTGTTGATAAAGTTACAGATCCACGTGACCTCAACAATTTATGGTTTTGTGTTCTCTGGACAGTCCAACTGCTTTCCAAATGGAGTGTGGAGAAGTCACGTGGAGAACTGAAGAGGAAAACATATATTATATTTAAGGGATGTTTTAATAGTAATGAGAACTCTTTGCTTTATATTTAGTATAATATCAAAAAAAAAACAATGGACAAAATTAAAGAGAATAGTAATGCCTTCGGCTTGGACTAGTAAAAAAATGACTGGCATCATGGAGGAGGTTGGTCATAATTTGCCTTACTGGTTGGGTCCTTGGCACTCAGTACTGAATTCCATAATTTAGTCAAACTATGATTAGTGTCATATTCCTGTAAATCTCTTTACAGCTCAGCCATATTTTGAGTTTAAATATCGGATTTTAATTGCTTTATTTGATTTGTGTCATATTGAATTTGTGGATTAAAACATTTTAATCACCTCCTGAATTTCTGAGCTCCTGTGAGACGTTTCGTGGTTTTTCTTGGACGCTTCTTCCAGGTCTAGGAAGCTGTCATGAACACTGTCAAATTTAATAATAAAATGCTGTGTTTCCTGTGGATCAAAAGGTTTGGCATGGGGGCAATGTGACCGGGGTGGGGGCGGTACTATGGGGAAAAAATGCAGACAACAGACCATTATTGTAGGTATGGTAACGAACATTTAGTAATTATATGAATTAATATAGGCTATTTATTTTTCAGTGACAGTTACCACTAATGTTACTAGGTTGCCATGGGGTAGATTAATGGGCACACTTTGCCGTTTTGCTCCCATTCCGACACGACACATTAACGGTAAAATAGCGATATTAGCGGATTTCAGTTTGCGTGTGAATAGGGTATAACAGAGCGAGGGGAGAGATGTGTCGTCGCCCCCCACCTAGCTAAATGCCTGCTCTGTTTGCCCACCTTGTCTGTTTTTCTTTTCCTTGGAAAATGAGTAAGCTCATTATATTAGAGCTTTATAAGAGCGTCTGCTAAATGATAACGTAATATAGCCTATAAGTGCCGTTGACCGACTGAATTCTGTAACACGTGCTTGGGGGGTTGGGCAAGAAGGTTGTTTCCTGAGTAAGTCACTAAAGTGTTGGATTAGATGATTGAGTAGCTGGTTAGATATTTTTGTGCCGTTGGCTGCCATGGAGAAGCGTTCCCAGCAGAAACATTGAAATGACTGTGTTCCTTCCAGGATTTTCTCATCTATCTGATCAGTGGGTCGGGTACCACCTTTGGCCGATGCAGTGACTACTCGACAGGTGAAGAAGTGGAAAGACCAAACGTGGATGTTCACCTTGTGGCACCAGACATCCAGCCCCAGCACTGCTGCGTAAGGCGTGTGGAGGTCTCCGGCCTGGAGGACAGGAGGAAGGCCATCACAGTGCTGAGTCCTTTCCATGGTGCCCTCATCAAGCGCAATGGCATCCTTCTAAAAGATGAGGTTGAGCTCCAATCTGGTGACCTGATCCATCTGGGAAGTCACTATATCTTCATGTTTAAGGACCCAATAGCCGCTCCAGAATGCCAAACACGCCTCTGGTTAAGCAAGCCCCGCTGTGCCCGGACGGAGTCGGTCCTCTGTCACACATGTGGCTCCTGTCTCACCGAGACCCAAAAGAGGCTACCGGGGTCGGAGAATACCCCTCCCAGCCTCCAGGACACAGATGGCCGAGATCTCGTCTTGCAGTATCCGCTGGAACTGGAAGATCGTATCCTTCAGGAGATTATCGCTATGGCGGATCCCCAGAGCGCCGAGCCCAAGCTGACTCCGGCATTCCTGCTCTGCCTGTGCATTCAGCATTCGGCCACTCGGTGCCAGACAGCAGAACTGCGCCGCCTTCTCCTCCGGATCGCAAGCCAAGTGCAAGTCGCTATGTGGGTAAGCTTCCAGCACCACTGTTTTACCTTTTACCCGAGGTGTCCTCAGGCTCTTTTGAGTAAAGGCTTCTGCAATATCTTGAGAAAATATGTCCTCATTTTTTGCATCCGTGTCTTTCAATGGATCTGTTTTCAATTATTAAACTTTTAATTGGGTACTCTTCATTTGCTCGTTGCAGGAAAGGACCAAAGAGCTTGCAGCGATACAGCCAGAAGTGTGAGTCAATGCTTTTTAGCAATTGTTTTATATAATCCGAACTATATGTCGATATTGTTGTTTGTCACCCCTCTCCCACCAACAAACTGTATTTGATCATTTTATTGGGCTTTTTGTTAAAATGACGTGAATATCGTGATCATCTGGGGAGGGGGGGGGTGGTGCTATCTTTGTCAGTGATACGTACTTCAATACCGAACGGCTCTGTCTTTCGAAACACCAGGGGTGCTAATGATGGGCAGCCAGAGTCAGCAGAAGTGCGCCTGCCCACCATGGATGAACTGATCCCAGGCCTGCAGCCGCTGGTGCTGTGGATGGCTAACTCCATCGAGCTGCTTCACTTCATCCAGCAGGAAGTACCCAGCCTGCTGCCGTGGAATCCAGAAGGTACGCTAAGGCACAAGGACAGGTACTCCTCTCACCTCCTGATGATAACACTCCAAGAAAGAAACAAGGCAGCGTTTGCATTTACACTGTGCATCTGTAGCAGTGGTACCATTGTGAGAGATACTGTACTTCTGCTTCTCTAGAGAAGAACAAGTCATACTTAAGTTCAGTAATATATTATTTCTGTCAAATATACAATGGCGATCTTGTGGGTATAAATAGCCGTTTGATTCATCCAATCAAAATGACCAAATGATTAGCAGTGAGTACTTTAATAGGTGATGTTTTCATGATTCTTTCAGGCCTGGTGGATTCTGATCTATCACGGTCAGCTATGGAGGAGTCAGTGACTGTCCTGGAGGAAGTCATTATGTTTACATTCCAACAGTCAGTCTACTACCTCACTAAGGTGAGCAACTTCATTCTCATCTGTCCCACAACGTCTTTTAATCCCTAGTTTCTCTGAAATGAGGTGCTAGCATGTGAAGACAACTGTATAGCTGTTTAGATAGTACAGATGTCCGTGAAAAAGCCCACCAAAGTAAATCTAAATGCAGAAAGTGCACAGATAAACAGTGCTGTCTTCTTGCAAATAGCTGACATTAACCAAAGAAAATAAAGGTCTTCTCCTTGGGCAGGAACATGTGCTAGATACAAACCATATGGAGAAATGATTAGACCAAGATGTAGAGAACTTAGCAGCACTTTCAAAATGATAAAGCTGAGCTTTATGTCTGTGTTGCACAATACATGTTCATCACCTGGTGCTCAGATGCTAGCTTTGCAAGTTCCACTGAGCGGTTCTCATACTCCCAGCAAGGCTCCACTCGGCCTGATTTTGTTTGTGACTCACAAACTCGAATCTGTCCTACTTTGTGCGGCTCCCAGGCCAGGCTTTGGCTCACGTTTTCAGTACTGCTTCAGCTTGTGGTTTTTTTGCCTTTACAGACTCAGCAAGTCTCTCTGAATATTTCATAAAATGCCAGCAGATAGTAATGGAACTAATTTTCATGTCCATGCATCTCAGTGATTAAATCAAATTTCTTAAAATAATTTTATTTGGTTATATAATGGCTATCATTCTTTTTGGATCTGGAATGAATTTCCTCTTGCCAAAGTTTGAAAGAATAATTTGCCGCATACACATACCCCCATGGCTGCTTTGGTCATTCTTGTTTGCTCAGTAAGGGAACATTGTTCAGCTTCACAGATCTGAGAGATGTGGTTTGTATGGAGGCGGTACTCCTGGGGGGGGGGGGGGGGGAGGGAGAGAAGGGCTTGCATAGGGATGGAAAATTAATTCACGGAACATTTGGACAGGGAATAGGAGGACAGTGATTGGTCCAGGATGTCTATTACTTTTTAATTGGCTTTTATGTTGTATGATTTTATACCTTTATATGTACTAAAACATTATTATTATTATATTATAAAATATGTTTTATCTGCTTAGTTAAAGAAGAAAAATGAACTTTTTTTTTCCAATTCTTTGGTCAGTTATTCAGTTGGATTTTTAAACCTTGAAATATTTTTGATATGGATCAAAAACTTTGGGATAGAATCATTCCTTTACAAATACTGTTAAAATAACTTGCTTATAGTCATCAAATACTCCCCTCAGAGTTTTTCATTTTGGGTCTTTTAAACATGACAACATATGGGAAAAATAAATCTGCGGTATTTTTTTTTTTTTACTTTACCTTGATAAGCCTACTTTGCCTTGTGGTAACCTGTCTGTTTTTGGCTGGCTACCTGAGGCTAATGCTGCATGCAGCATTACGGTTTCCACTGTATTATATCAAGTGGATCAGATTGTCAAATTTTATGTCAAATGATTAGACTGTAGTTTCTCAAGTTTTTCAAATGAAAAAATCGTTTTAGTTGATGTGAGAAGCATGAGAGTTAACATGTTGCAGGACAGCAATATGAGTGGCTGTTTGTTCTCTGTCTATACAACTCAGTGACTGTTTAGAGGCACAACCAGTAGTCAAATTCTTGCATTTCCGTGAAAGGGGCACAGGAAAATATTCCTACATCAATACCGAGCCGAGCAGCTGTGTCTTTTGAAACACCAGGAGTGCTAATGGTGGGTAGGCACAGTCAGAAGTGCTGCTGTCCAATCCTGCTGTGTGATGTACTGCGAGCGGATCTTGGACAGCAGGAGGACCATTTAGACATGTTACCCACATAATGGCCAATCATCGTTTTTTACTTACAGGCCATGTAGGTGCTAAAACCCAACTGCATTCTGGTCCTTCATTTAGCTTTACATTCTTTTATGTTCATCGCTGATTGATGGTAATAAAAATGATATTGGATAAAAACCTTTGCTTTTTGGTAGGCTTTTGTTCTGAATGAAGAATAGAACATGATACTTCAGTTAACTAAATTAAATAGTATTGGAGTTAGTTGTGTTTGGCTGCAGTACCTGCAGACATTTGGCTTAAATTTGTTTCTTGTGCACCACTGCATATATCAAACTTCTTAAAATTGAAATTTCATATATGTCAGTGGAAACTAAGTTGGAAAGTAAAATATGAGCTTAAGAGCCATATTATTCAAAAATGACTTCCTAAAGGCAGAAAACAATACCTTTACTAAAATGTGAGCCTTAAGTATGAGAAATAAAGGACAACATCTTTTAACTTTTAACGATTCTTTTAAACTCCATATTGTATTTCTGATGTTTTCGTTTTTTCGAACTAAGGTTTTGTGGTATTAATTGCCATAGACGTTGTCGTAAATCCTGTGTCCTACCCATACTGTTTCCATAAAATTTTTTTGGAAACCGTCAGCATTACCATAATCCTGGGGAAACTGGTTGGAAAAAAGAAAAAAAAAAACGTTCTGCTGGATGGTTCACACAGTTATTGGTCCGTGAATCACGGTACATCCTGTAACATTTTTCTTGTTATCCTGCCGTGTCTGTTGGCAAGTGACCTGCTAAGAGTAGAACCAGTACAATTCCACTGATGGCAAGGGGCGTCGAGAGGTTAACGATGATTTCAGTGAAAGCAGAATGTGCGTAATCACTTTAGCCAATCAGGAAGCAGCTGGAGCCAGAAGAGGAGTAGGGTTCATGGAGGGAAAGCATCCTCACTGTCTGTTTCCTGTGCAGGAAAGGGGAGCGGGAGGCGTGACCCACAGCTACTAAGGCTCCAGAGAGAGTCACCGACAGTTGAGTGAATGGGAATTAGCTACGTGGTGAATGTTACGTCATGCTGTATGTCACCGGATTATTCTGGGGTGAACACTGGCCGAGAATTTTTCACTTTTCTCAGTGTGGTCTATACAAACCAGGGACCTGTCATGGTCTGTGGCTAACCAAAGCAGGGAAGAACATTTCAATTAGAAGTGTTTTACATTAAACTGGCTTAATGGCTAAGCGACATCGACTGCCTCTTAAATATTGGAGGATGTTACGACCCTTAAATTAAAATCTGAATTGGTTCGCTGAACATTCAAAATGAAAATAGAAATTAAATAATTACAGAGAGCTGAATTTAATAACACAGGCATCATTGAAAAAGAAATCTTTGCTATAGATAAAATCTTGTGGCTAACTAGGACGAGGGGCTGGACAGCACCAGATGATTCTAAAAGTCCAGCAGAACAGGCTCTGTATATAGTAACACTCAGTACTAGCCAGTACCAAGAATGACCCAGTTTTTATCGTTCTTACTGCTGTCTCACAAGCAGGACACCTGTCCAGTGAGAGAAAATCCAGATAAATATTTTGTGATTAAAATATATCACTGTGTTTATAAAATTCTACTTAAATATTTAAATATCGTGTATTTTTGTTTCAAATCATATGTATTTTTTGTGCCACATTACATGATGGATGGTATGCTAATCGTGACCTGGAAACACTGTAAATATGGTACCTATTGTTTTGTAAATGCTGGTAATTTCCCATGATTTAAATTTCAGGCTCATTTGCCTCAGTGTCCCTCCCCCTCGTTGCATTTGTCATGCCCTAGATGAACGTGGAGAAAGTGTGGTGATGGTTGCCATAGCTACCCAGCCTGCACACCTGACTCTTGCTGCTCATTGCACTTACTCAGTGTAAAAAGAATAAGAAGCCGTGACTCAGGCTTGTCACTGTGGCTTTCATGGTCCTGTCATCAGCAGTGCATTAGTGCAGTTCTCTCCTAACTGTATTTGACCCAACTGTGTTGGTTCTGTGATGACCTGCAATATGTTTTGTACGTAAAGTGATTTCTGGGCCCTGTTGTCAGACTCAGGTTCTTAGGGGGAAACAAAATTACTTTGGTCTTAATTACATGACAGTGGCTCTTACTTCCCACAGTCTCATGGATTAAGCAGCCTTCAAGCATTCATGCCTATGGTTGGTGGGGTCAGCAGGACTACGATTGTATTCAAAATCACTCCCTAATAGTTCTTGGCGAAAAAACAATTCTCTCAGAATCATTAGATGACACCAATCAGGAACATAGGATATTGAAGGGGGCGTGATCTAAGTATGTATCAGATTGTATGGAGGAGATATCCCTAAAGAGTGCATAATATAATCAGTCTGCCCTTTTGTACTGCTGTTTGTAAGATAAGTTCCAACTGACTATATAATGCAGTGTAAAATACCCACAAATCACTGCAAATTACAGTGAGCAGATGATGTACACCATGAAGCTCGATCTGTACCACAATGCAATGGGAAGCTAACGTCTGGCGGATGACCCCTCGTCATACAAATGACAGAACAAAAGGGCAACTTTCTATACAAATGTCAACATATAGTGATACTAGCAATCTAGCAAAGACAAGCTGGCATTTAAATAACAATGTTGATGATAGTATAGTGAAGCACATGGTTCCAGTGGCAAGATAAGAGATGGGCGTGGCGTTGTCCTCCTTGCATCTTGGATTAGCTTTGACCAGATAAGTGGATGCTACAGAAATAGTAATAGTTTGATTTAAGTCTCTGATTGAGCTAGGTCTTCGTCTTATTACAGACTGTCAGGACTGAATTCTATTGTCCAGCAGATCAGGCGCACAATGGCCGTACTCATGTAGTAATGGTAGTGCTTATTTTTAATTTTATTAATTCCAGTGGTGGAACTAGGCCCTCTTTCCTCGATGGCCTTGACACTGGCCCCATTGTCTCGTATGCTAAGGGCAGTGAATAAGTGAGCTGTCCTGCTGGAAGTGTGGCAGCATAAGTACTACACAGGCGTCCCGGCTCACTCCTGCGGCCTCACAGCAGCCATGCGGCCTCACAGCAGCCATGCGGCCCTCACAGCAGCCATGCGGCCCTCACAGCAGCCATGCGGCCTCACAGCAGCCATGCGGCCCTCACAGCAGCCATGCGGCCTCTGTCTGTCCTGCTGAGAAGGTTCATCTGAAACCAGCTAACGCTGTGTCCTTCACAAAAACGCTTATTTCCTCTTGTGCTTCACCATACGTGGTCTCATTGAGAATAGTTTCATTATGTCTCAGTCCTCCCCCTCTCTGCAACCATTGCATATTTGGTCGCTCTAAAAGCATTCAGCAGTGCGCATGCAGACTCTGTTCTCAGATTAGTGGTGGGTATTTTTTTTTTTGAGAAAATTTATATCAAAAACAAACAGAGCAGTGAATAAGGTTAACTGACTTTCTAGACCTAGAATAACAGAGATTAAACTCGGTGTTTTCTTTCGGGGTACTCCACGCAGTTCCATCTGCTCTGGGAGGAAGCAGCTGCTGGTGTTGCCCAGAAAACAAAGGCGTGTTTTTGCAGCTACGGTTCCTGTAGAAAGAGATGTAGTGACTCCCAGGACCGACTCTGAGCTCCTGATAAATGCTGCGGGCTTGATTTGACAGATTTACCCACCAGTCCATGCAACCTAATCCAGACCATTGAATAGATGACCACTTGAAATTCGATTACTACACGTGTTATTAAAAGTCAAATCTCCCCCAGTAGGAATCAATAAAGAATTATTGTTACTTTAATATCTAGTAATTCATTTGCACCAAGTAATGTTATATGTCAGAATGTTGGAAAAAACGTGAGTTCTTGGCTGTGGTTTTGGATGGAGTCTGCATCATTTTTGTGGAGTCTGCATACTCTGAAGAGCCCGGATGTTGGACGTTGGGCAGGAGATTCTTGCTGTAAGTTAGCTTTGGAGAGCTTCAAAAAACAATCGTATATTTTGAAAAATGACAGTGGCAGGCAGTTGGATGTATGTGCAGCACGTAGCTTATAAATTGTTTTTTGCATGCTGGAAAGAGAAGCAGAACCTCCGGAGCTGCCCGTCTTCTGGCCAGGACAGAACCACGGCTGCTGGAACTTAGTAGTGGGAAAGAAAGTAGCAGAAACACAAGGCTCTATTGCTTGAGGATAATTTAGCCTTGGATTTATGGATCTATAGAAAGGTCAGCCTGTCCTTTTTCATTTTGCCTGGACTCAGCAATCGGAAGGCCGGGTACTTCACAGAATTCCTCAGTAAGCTGTTTTTACAGTGCATTTCTGCTCTTTAACTTGTAATTTTTGCTGTTTTACTCCCAAAATGGCCTTGATCTTTAAGTTCCATCCATTCATCTTTCAGACGACTTGTCTAGTACAGGGTCATGGTGAACCTAGAGTCTATCCCAGGCAGCGCAGGGGACTAAGCAGGGCAGCACCCTGTACAGGATGCTAATCCAGTTCAGGGACCACATGCCCACAAAAGATAGACTGTTTAGAGAAGCATTTTGCCTGATTGCATGTCTTTGGACTGTGTGAGTGAAGCAGAGCATGCAAACACGCAGGTTGGGGGTGGGGTTTGATCCCCCAGCCTGGGAGCCTATAGCGCATAGAAATTTTAATACATTCATATCTTCTCACATCAAAAATTCATGAACCTGTAACAGCAGAGGCAGCATGAGTTGGTTGTGTTTGTAGAGCAGAAGCATTCATGTCAATTTATTTTTCAAAGGGCTGTAAAGTTAATTATTAATACATATTAAAGTCATATTTAGTAAGAAGACTAAGAGCAAAGTAGTGACCTGATTAACAGGAACATGGAAGAAACTTGCTCCTTTGCTGTAGAGTCCTGTAGAGACACTGGTCTCTACTCATCCCTCTCCTCCTCCAGACTCTCTATGCAGACCTGCCCGCCCTGCTGGACAGTAACCCCTTCTCAGAGAGTGGACAGCTGGCGGATCCTGAGGGCGTCAGCAGTGTCCTGGCCATCCTAAAGCAGACCCTGCAGCTGCTCAACTCGTTCCAGGTGCACTCAGAGATCACCTCCCAGCTTTTTGCCTACCTCTTCTTCTTCATCAATGCCTCACTCTTCAATGCACTGATGGAGAGAGGTGAGTGTAAACTCCATTGCTGGATTTCTGGAGCCTTACCAACAACTGGCGTCTGTTGAGTTCCTCAAAGACGTAGTTGTTTATTTTAATTTAGCGAAATTACTCATGCAACATTGTTCCGTGTAAAGGTTCTGGAGGTGGATTTTACAAGTGGTCAAAAGGGGTTCAGATCCAGGCTAATCTGGACCTCCTTATGGACTGGGTACAGGGCATCGGGCTGAGTGACTTAGCGCTGGACTTCTTCCAGAAACTCTCCTCTGCTGTCAACCTTCTGGCCACACCCAAGGAGTACCTGCTGCAGGTCAGAAAAGCATCATTCTCTACTCTGGATGTGTTCATTTGTCTTTTTCTTCTATACAATGTTTCTATGTCATTTTTGAAAGTCCCTGATTAGACAGTGAAGACCCCTTGCCTTGAAGCTAACTTATAAGCTAAAGGCTCACATCACTGCACACTGCACTGTAATTATACAGATAGGTCTCCTAGGTTCTACTTGGAATAGTCATGAACAGTATTCCACCGCACTTTTTAAAAGAAATCCTCAAAACCGTACTTAGTTCCCAAAATGCAGATAGTATTACAAACTGTTTTATATAGCATTTTTCGTTTTTCTTGACACTTAAATATCAATGTATTGTTTTTGAAGTGAAAAAGGATGTATTTAGGATGTTTGCTTCCATGTCTGAACAAAAATAAGCAAAAGATTTGGGAGACTTTTTTCAATACCCAGATTCTTGTGTGGATTTAGATTTGTATGGGTACAGTGTTGTGTAATCAGTTAAATGCGCTTTAGCAGAAGTGTGTGACATATTCGCTCTTCAGTTTCCCCTAATGCGAACACCATGCTGTATTTGTTTTGCTTTCATCTTTTAAGAACTTAAGAACAACCCACAAACCCCCAAAAAATGGGACCAATCAAGAAAAATTCTAATCCAACATGTTTCAGACCCATTTAAATGATTAAAAACATTTGTCATTTGCCCTAGATCTGAATGCATTTTGGCAGCCGAAAGCTCCATAGAATTGCAGTTATGGAACCACAAACATGTGCAGTAATTCTCATTGTTGTCGACTTGGCTGGTGCTTACAAAACACCAAAGAATTTGCATGAAGTATTTATTTTCTTACTATACACTGAAGACTGAAAATATTTATTTATTATACCAATATGGATTGGAACCAATGCGGAATGCATTACATGTTATCAATGCAGTTGGGCCAAGATACACTGTGAGGCATTAAGGATTTCTGGCTTTGTTTGGACGTAGCAGCTTGTGCTGTTTCTCATAATCCCTAAATAAGAGAATGGGGTTTGGCCAGTGTGTGCTGCAGACAGAATGGTTTATAGCAAAGAGAAAACACCAGAAGTTCTGCATTAAACAGTTTACACTCGAGTTTTTGCAAATAAGGACTAAACTGTGAGTGAAAGTTTTACTATTCTATTGAATTGTTCTGATGACACTGATACATGCTGCTTACGATGTGTCCCAGATAAACCACAACCCCGATTCCCCAAACCTGTTACCCAGTAATATTTGCAAGCGGCCGAGGTCCCGCCCTTCCTTTGTTAATCACAGAATAAAGGAGGATACTGAGTGTGAGCATGACCTCAGTGCCGGCAGGTCATGATCTCACGTAGAAGCTATTCCCGCTTACTAGGGGAAATGCGAGGGTTTTTGGGTGTGAGTTCTCTTTCCTTTCCAAAAATGGTCTGAATACTATCAGATGATTTAGATGGCTGTCACCCAAACACCACAGGCTTTTCCGGGTCATTAGCAATTAATAATAAAAGACCTTTATCACAGTCACGATATAGAGGAACAATATACTGTAAAAAGGCTTATTCATCATTTTATTTATTTGTTGAATTGTATTCAGGCATTTATGCACACCCATCCATCTTCTGGATGCTTCTCTAGTGCGGGGTTGCTTGGGGACTAGAGCCAATCCCAGGCAGCATAGGGCACAGGGCAGAGGGACACCCTGTACAGGATGCCAGGGTATGTGTACACACACACATACACAGGTTTGTAATTATATCTTTGTGGGGACTCCATTCATTTCTATGGGGAAAACTCTAATCCCAACATGATGACCTTAACCCCTACCCAGCCCTGACCTTAACCATAAGGAGCCAAACAAAATACAAGATTTTCGGCATTTTTAGATTTTTGATTGCATTCACAGACCTTTGTGAGGACCTGAAGAACAGTCCCCACAACATCAAAATATCATTTGGTCATAATGTCATTTGGTCCCCATAATGTAATATAAACCTAAACCCCCCCCACACACACATATATAGAGCAAGAGCAGGATTTGAACCCACATTAATTCAAACCTAAGCAGAATTCAGTCGTTAATGATGAAACTTGAGTTGACATATTACTTTCGGGTTCTTATTGATTTGGTTTTCTCCTCTGCCCATAATGTAGCAATGACATTAACTGTGCCCTCACAGAAGCTCACACTGCATAGCTTACAGTCATATACAGTATGTTATGAAGGCATTGTGTGATTGGACTGAATGCCAGTGCTACTGAGAGGAATTGGTGCAGGGGTGACATTTTGGTGGTGCTGTGCTTGCGTGATACTGCTCTGTCATTAACCTCTTTTATTGTTTGTCACATGCTCTCGGACTGTCACACCCTTTCAGATGTTCCACTGCTATATCATCCACCTGTTAATATGTTGCTTTTTCAAGCCTTTGTTTTTTTTAGCTGCTGGCACAAAGAACAATACAAGCAGGTGATGCTGCACTAATGTGTTTCAGTCTGGTGTTTTTTATGCTTGCAGGTAAACATTAAAGAGTTAGCGTAAATATTTTACAAACCAAAAACATATAGTAATGTTTACCAAATCAAAGTAATATAGTGATTTTTAGTGAAGTTTAAGTAAGTAAGGGGCAGACTGAATATACAAAAATACCTATTGTGGGTAATATCTATTGTCGGTGCTACCTATTCTCTTGGAACGTGAAGAGTAAGTCAGATGTAGTGCTTCATTGACTGCTTCAGTACTTGAGATTTTAAGGCTCTTTCTGTATATCTGTGTTCTATGGGGTTCAGGTATGTTGAAGGGAATAAACTACGCAGATCATGGACTGAAGCCGCAGTACAGCATGGAAAACTTGCTACTGGCTCAACCTTGTTTGAACAGCTTAAAATAATTCAAGGAAACCATTTTGGTTTTTCTTTCTTTGCATCAAGAAATTGTGCAATCGTGAGGGCAATTGGAATAATTTATTTTTTACATTAAGTGTGGTGTTTTCCTTCGCATTTTCCATTTCCCCTTCAGTGGGCTGAAAGTCATCAGTTGCCTCACTTCCTACTCCCACGCTGCTCCAGCCCTCCTTTGTTGCTGCATGTTATACCCATTTCCCACCCTCTGTTACATCATCATGCCAACCTGCTACTGTAAAAATCTCACCTTGACTCAGTGGCAAGAAACATGGAAATTACAGTATTAAGCATTTTGTGAGATTTATCTTTGCATAATGTCCACTGAGTGCATATAAGCCTGTCTCTCATTGTTGTCAAGAATGTAGAGAATCCTCTAGAATCTACTTTCCCTTTTCGCCATGGCCAATGGCTGGTATTCTCTGTTGGGGTGTCTGTAGGCCTCGTGGAGCTCATTGCGGAGGGAATTTCTGCACCTGAACCCAGCGCAGCTGCACCACATACTGATGGAGTATGACCCAGGAAGGGTCTGCCCGGCTGGCTGGAATCCCACTCCAGACGAAGCTGATGCAGCACAGAGTACTGGTGAGAGACACTGCACTTACCCAGCTACGCCTGGGATATTCCTCTGTGAACACACATTATTCTCAATTCTGCACTACTAGAACTCAAACATCCATAAAGTAACCCATTTAAAGGATTTTTAAGAATCAGTATCTCTGTTCTCTTGGTGGATCAAAACCCTGTATTGTATCTCCTGCTTAGTCTTAAGCAATTGTAAAATGTGGTAAGAAGGAGTTCTGTGTCTTTGTGCCTGGTATGACCAAGCCTCTGCCACTGAGGAGGGCTTAGCTTTCCATTCCTTCTGCCAGATTCCCCCCCCTGCCAGACAGAGGCCCGTATTCATCTCCTTTCCAGTGTGCTGGGTTGTCTTCTGGGCATACTGGTGTATTGTTTGTTACTTGTAAGGCAGTTAAATATAATAGCCATTTTGGTTTACGCAAAGTAATTAACAGGTTTTTTAAACATGCACAGTTTGATGAAAACCAAAGCGTTGGTTTTAATGGTTGCTCGCCGTTAATGGTTGCAAACTGTTGACTGCATTTCCTTTCACAGCTGATGTCCTGGAGAGTTTCGATAACCATCCACCCCTAATCCTACCAAGCACCAGCTTTCATCTAGAGCTGGGGAAGTCCATCAAACACTCCAGTCTGTGCATGCAGTTGGGTAAACTGCAGGACATCATCCAGAGTCTCCATACTGGAGTGTCATCTGTCAACCCCAAGAAACCACTGCAGGTAACTGTTCTGTTAGGAATGACCAAATTGTCAAACGGACACACTAGCTTGCTGAGGTTTGCAGTTGACCTAAGTGTGTGAGAAATGAAGTACTTCACTGGACTGAATGCGGGGTGGTCTCTCTGTTCAAAGCCAGTGGAGCGAAGCCAGGCAGTAACTCCAGAATCCTCTGTGGAGGCAGATGTTTCTGAAACGGGAGCCGCCCCAAGAAAAGAAGAGCCCCCAGACCAAATGTCAAAGGCACCTAGCACTGGCACTGGGGATCTGACCTCTTGTGAGGCAGTTCTGACCTATAAGCTAAAGAATCTGGAGCTGCAGAACAGCCTCTGCACAGACGCAGACCCGAGCTGCAGTAAACGCCTGGCCTTGGACCCCTCTTGTCTGCTAACTCCACCCAACACACCTCAAGGTCAGGAGCTGGCAGAGGCTGAGGCTGTCTTGCACACACTGGGAACCAGCCAAGAACTCATTCATCATAAAGCTGAAGGTAATGGAACAGGGTGAACCAGTGGTGTTTAGAGACTGTGTCCGTGAAGTGAATGTAACAATTGTCTTTGGGGTGTTTCATGAGAGCATTGATTCTTCTGTGTTGGTCATGACTTCTATTCTCTTGCAATAATTATTCATTTTTCTACTTCTGTATTTCCCAAAATGTCTTGAACTTCGGCCCTTTTGGGTGCATTACTATATTTATTAATTGTTCACAATAAGACCTGCTGAAATATATCTCTCTATCAGATCCAGGTGTCAACCATTTTGGTGGATTGCCAGTAGAAAACCAGTATCTATTATGCTGCTTCCTATTATTTCATATGAAAACATCCATCCATCATCTGCATTTAAATGCACACATACCGTGGGCAATGACAGATAATCCACGTAGGAAGAGGGATTATTTACAATACATGATAAGCCAAGAAAGGAGTCAGGAGGATAATGCACTGGAGAGACCGACTGCTTGAAACGACAAGCACACAGTCACCCTTTGTTTCTTTTCCTTCTGAAAGAGAGGACAGCCATGTTAAACTATCGTTTACATCCTCCGTTCCCCTTCTTCTTTTGTGCGTGCGCCTTGGCTGGGCTTTGTGGAGCACGCTGAACAGGATACAGGCCAGACGTGGCCATTGTAATCCTCACGGGCCACTTTATAGGCTACAGACGGTTACAGTGCCACCGCGGCACAGTGAGCATCCTCTCCCGCCGCATGTGAGTGAAAAGCTGCCGGCGGGGAGCGGCACCTTCCCTACAAAACACAAGCTTGAACTTTATGCTGGTGTACAAAAGGGCACGTTAAAGAGCTGGAGTACAAAAGGCCGGCTTTGGCATCACAGTCGCTAAATGCCATTTAAACGGTGTCATATATGAACTAACATGTTTAGAGTTTCCGAAAGAAGACTCACTGGTTCTCTCGATAAATCCATTTTTTGGGTATTTCCTCCATTGTGGACTTCACAGGGTATAGAGGCGAAATATTTTGGAAACAATTCAATTTGTATATAAAAATAATCATGTGATTTTGGTAAACGTATTTTACCGTACATTTACATTTATATATTTAGCTGATGCTTTTGTCCAAAACAACGTATAAATGAGGCTCTTCGCAAACATTCACGCTAGAAATGTGAGCAGCATTGTAGCTGGAGTTGCACAATAACTACACAAAAACTTAAAGTAAGAACCCAATAAGACTACTCGGGGGTCAGAACAATAACAACAAAATTGTGAATGCAACATAACAGCATTCACAGAACATAAAGAGGCATCAGGTCAGTAAGGGACAGTCCACTATATGTAACTAACATGAAATGTTCCTCAGGTAGATTTCAGTTTTGAAGCTATTGAGTAGGAGTACTTCCTTAGTATAGATAATCGCTTAATCTGGTACAGGGGAGTGGGGGCCGGTGGCAGTATGTGGGGGGGGCACCGTGGTCCCAGGCACCCATGGGAATTTGCAGTTGGCTTGGCGTGTGGAATCCTAATTGGGACGCACATTGTTCGGGGCCAAGAAGCAAGGGTCCGGTGTCAGACCATAAGCGTATCAGCATTATCATGACATGGCAGACAGTTGGCCATACTGGTTCCTGTTGAATTAACCAGTGCTTCAGCAGCAGACACTGACCCGTACTAACTCCTTACCTCCTAATGTACTACTTCTTTGGTTAGGGGTACCTTGAATATTACCTTGATTTCTTAGTCTCCACCACATGCGGTATATTAGAGTACTAAAAAAGAAAATGTGTTCTCATTTAAAATATTTCTCTGTTCTAATTCAGAACAAATGTCGTCCATGTTTCTTGTATATTCCTTCTTGATCAGTAAATTGTATTTTGATAAGATGCAATCTTTTCTTGTAATTGTAACCAGTTAAAGTTTGACATATCTTACAAATATGTTGTTTGTTGTCATCCTCAGAGGACAGCCATACTTCTCACTGTGTTGAGAGGAGTGAAGGAGAGGAAGATGAGGAGGAAGAAGTGTTTACCGTGGAGCTGCAGAGGGGTCCCCATGGTCTTGGTTTGGCCCTTGTGGATGGAATGGTTTGCGAGTTTCTTCCTCGTTTTCTCTTTAAACTTGGGGTGTTTATGTATTGGGGCCTGATAGCTTGAACACAGGGAGAGCTTTGGAACAGAGTAATACTGATAGTGGTTGAAATTGACCACAGATATCGTTAGGGGTGGCGCTTGTAGTGTCACAGCAATGACGTGTGTTCATCGGCGTCTACCCACGTCCATACCTGTTCAGTGGAATTCGACAAGATACGTGTTTGCCATTGTTTGTCAAGCCTCCCTTTATGAGGCTGTCATCACTGCATTTTCATAGACCTCACCCAGGAATTCTGTGGCCATGGTCCATACCATCGCAAGCTGAATTTAACTTCCACTCTGGGCCAAAGCGGTGTGGCGGAATACTAAAGCTGCGCACGTCACAGACAAGTGTCATGAGAAAAAGCTGATGCTGAACTGCCCAAATCTGTCTGCCCATTTCTATGAATCACTTTACCTGTTAATGCTAAGACGTCCCAAAGCCTGCTGCCATAGGAATAGGGTACAGGGCACGGTACACCCCAGATGGACTGTCAGGGGAGTCAAACTGAAGTTTACACCCAAAATGACAAATTATTTCGGGATCTCTGTAGGATTAATTCTTCTACCCTATTTTGACCTAACATTGTTGTTCATGTTTATATTTATGTCCCACTCCCCTGAAAATAGATATTTACTCTTTTAAGATACAGTACGTTGGCTACATAGCTTAAAGTACAATGTGATAGTGATTTAAGCCTGCATTTATTTAGGCCTACAGCCTGTGATAAAAAAAAAAATCACATAATATAGCTGGTCCTTTTTCTGTGACGTTTCCACAAGGTTGAATACAAACAGCACCATCTGCTGGTTGGATGAAAAACTGTAATTGTCACCCTCTGATAGTCTTCTATTTCGTGTGTAATGTGGCTTTTCTATGAGGAATGTTGGTTAATTGTAACGGTTTTTCCTTTACTTTCCCCTTGCATAGAAAACATCACTGAAAGTGAGTGGGATTTATATCAAGTCAGTGGTTCAGGAATCTCCCGCTGCTCAGTGTCAGAAACTGAGTCAGGGCGATCGCATCCTGGCTGTCAATGGCTTGAGTTTGGTGGGAATGGACTACACCAGGTAAGGACCCCCATCAGTCCAGGAATAAAGTAGAATTGCTACCGATAATTCAAAGGTTTTCACACATCGCTTCCCTTTGCAGTGGTCGGGATCTCATCCGGACGGCAGGGGACAGGCTGCGACTGCTGGTAGCTAAATCAGAGCTGTGTAGCAGGAGCTCGCCTGCTAAATGCTGAGGGGGGGTTGGGGTGTGTGTGTGTGTGTATGAGACTTCCAACTGTCAAGGACCAGCGAATGCTCTTGGAGACTTGGTGGGGGGGGGGGGTGTCTTGTTATCAAAGGAAAATGTCAAGATAATAGACTGTTTCAAGTTCCCTAGGGAAGTACCCTAAAGACACTTGGGTTAATAAACTGCTGGAGGAAAACGTCTTCTCTCAAAGAGGATATTGTGTTTTTTCCACGGTCTGCTTCACTTAAGAACACCATTGCCTTTCATTTAATTTCATTTCAACCTTTGCATCTTATGGGTTTTATAAGTTGTGGCCAAAAGCTCAAGTTTTTGAAACTTAACATGAAATACTACTATGTAATTATGAATCCAGAATTATGAAATTCTTCACGGGATTGCTTTGATTGCATCAGGGACACCGGGACATACCTGGAATCCAATCTCGAAGACGGAGCAGAAGCCAAAAATACTTGCATAATTTCTGCTGTAGCCTAAAGAACCAGCCTTTCTTGTGTTTGATACCTTTCCATCTGAACTACAATATATTACTGTATAAATAATATATTATCTGTACAATATAAAATGTACTTTGTATTTAATACAGCTATAGCAATATGTCAGTATACCTAATGTGTAACTGAAAGATTATTTCAGTTATGAAGAATACTATTAAATCCTGATACAGCTGAAGATGGGTAAAGTGAAATTCAGTTACGGCCATGGCAGGATTTACACCTTAATCTGTGTTTTATATCTTTTATGTCAGAACATTATCCGTAGTATTATTGATAAATTAAAACGTGTTCTACTGTTTTAAGGGAAAAAACAATAAATCAGTACACTAGTGCCTCACAGTGAGGCAACACTTCTCCAATTGCCTCTGACCTAGTGATTTTTAACCCCGTATTGTGAAATAGATTGCAGCACTAAAAGTGTCTTTTGTACCTGAAATTGCATTTTTGGGTAATATAGTCAGATGTACAATTGATTTTGGGCAAAGGGGTACTTTAAAATTAAGCTTTAAAATACTGGCTAAAATATGAGCTTCTTTTAAAAACAAACGGCTTTCAGTACTTTGGTACAGAAAGAGCTTACCTTGCTAGTTTTATTGCCCTGTCATCTAGGCATCTACCAAGAATCACTTCACATAAAAACAAAATTTAAATGATGAGTTTAACTTATCTGTATCTGTCAAAATTAAATGTTTTGTTAAGATATTTTTAGAAAATCAATATTGAGGCTCCAGATCAGCTGAGGGTTGTTATTGTGTATTCTCATTTTGCCATTTAACACTTTACCTTGTTTTTTTTTTACTATCCACTGCATTGTCATAGTTCTCTGTCAATAATTGTATGCTCTTGGTCAATATAGATGAATGCATCCATACAGGCACACAGGAAATGTAAATAACTTGTCAAACTGGAAATACCATAAGTAGAATGTTTGTGTAAATTTCAAAAGAAGCCCTTCATTGTTACCAGTAAACAGTGTTGATTGGAAATTACATTTACAAATGTCCGTGTGTGCGTGTTTATGTGTGCAAGTACCTGTTGAACAATCTTTTAAACCTTTCCTAATGTGACCAGACTGGATAGCTCAAAATGTATCTTTGCAATAAAATAACTGTTGTTGTGTTTTGGTATTTATTGTTTGGAGACTGATTACTTAATTCCCCTCTTGACTGAACTTTTAATACAGCGTGCAATCAGTGTAACAAGAAGATTTTCAAGATTTTCACTTCAGGGCAGCAATACGTATAAGATCTTCCCCCCCCCCCCCCTTTTTTTTTTATGGCTCACTGTTTTCATCCTGTTGTACATGCTCTTTATCACCCATCTCACTGTTTTCATCCAGTTGTACATGCTCTTTATCACCTATCACTGTTTTCACTACAGCTAGGTTGACATGAATGCCTTACTTTAAATACACTTTAAAATATTTCAGTTGGTAAAGATTATAATGCACTATTGTAATTGTTTATAACTGAAATCAGCTCTCAGTCATTCCGTTTTGTGTTTATTATAAAGAATGTATATGTAATTTGTCTGATGTTATACCTATTCGTATGGCGCTCCGTAGGTGTTGTAATTGCCCACCAGTACAGCAGGAGGCAGCAGCGACCTTGGCCGTTATAGGAAGCTGGACCAGGGCTCCATTCGGATTTGAGGTAGCTAGCGGCGTAATGATAAATGTTCTCCTTTTAGGCGGATCACTTATTGTTCACGCAAAATTAATTTGTCAACCTATATATAAATATTTGATTTTTGTACAGAGTCGATGTGCAGCGCAATTGACTTTTGAAGTAATGACCGATTTTGTGAAACGAGTTTAAAATTTATGGGAAGCATCCCGGTTAGTTTGTGGAGGATTTGACGATAGTGGGTGTAGAAAAGGACGATGGAGGCGTTCATGGATGATGCAATGGGATGTCTGTCTATCGATATCTGGGCTCTTGTTATTATTTGGTGTCGATTCACCCTCCTCCTAGGAGGTGCATCGTTGTATTTAAGATCGTTCGCCAGATTTATTTATAATACGTACAATAGAATAGCTACAGGTACACTTTGTTATTAATAATCCCCAAGCTTTGGATAAGTAGCAATGTAAAATTATAAATCAGCTGTCTCTTAACGATAATTTCTCCATAAGGCTCGATCCTGTGTTATGCTTCGCAGACAGAATTACAGTGCGGCGTATATTTTGTGTGGAAACCATGAGCGCAAGATGACTGAACGACAAAATATTTTCCCCCTTTCTTTTTATTCCAGACAGACATCATGGAGATCCCGACGGGCGAGTATTTTTAATCTTCGGCTGGGTCAGGATGCCAGTGTTATTTAGGGTAGACTTTAAACTTATACCCCGTAGTGTAGTAATACAGCCCTTCCCGACTGCACATGGTTGACGAAAAACATGACAGACAAGCTCACCGCCCAGTGGGCTGTAAAACCGGGCCGTTGTTCATCTGTTTTACCACCCCGTCCCTTGCTAAAAACAAAGTCACATGCAGCCGAATGTGATGAAAAAGGTGAGATCGTTAATACAAACATATACCATTTTCTGTGCTCTCACATTTGCTTTTTACTATGAACAGATGCCGTAAAAAATCTTTTTTTATATACGTTCACATATTTCTGAAGGGAATAGTATTACATACGCAGTTATACATTTAATTTATGGGCTTTGTAGACTGCCAGTTGGTTGTAGGGGTTGAGGGATGTCACACACTCCAAAGACTGACTGCTGTTTGAAATCTCAGGGGAAAAGTGCCGTTACAGGTGTAATGAAACTCATGTAGTTAAGAACAGTTGACCTGCTTCCCAGAAGGACTTAGATTTGGTAACATACTGCACCTTTGGTATGTGTTTTATTTGTAAATCATTAAGCTATTGTTGTGAAAAAGTAGCAACTGTGAGCTTTGTAAGTCTGGAAAGCAAATAAATTTAGGTGGTTATATTGTAAAATGCTAGCTAGTTTTTGGCTAAGTAATCCAGACACAGAACAACTTACCCAGTATACAGGATCACCAGTCAAATCAAGTTTATTTGTATAGCACATTTTCATACACAAAGGTCATTTTCAGAATTTGGCCACATGGGTTAAATAAGGGGCTCCAGAAGTCATTCTTGATGGACTCATAACTACCTATAGTGACAAAGTTGTCCCTGCCTTCTATGTCTGATTTGCATCATTTATGGACTGTACCTGATAGGCCTACCCAGTTTTTTGTAACTTATGTAGCAGTATTTTATGGTCAGCTGTGTCAGAATCCGCACTAGGCTCCAGCAACACAAGGTCTTTTATTACTTGTTATACTGTAAGTGCTGACTCAGTACTGTGATGTGGATGGGTGCCAGATTGAAAAGAGTCATGGGATAATAAGAAATAATAATGATAAACAGTACACTGATTATAGGTCATTTTATTATTTTACATATTCTTTGTTATGTGTATTGGGCTTAAAATTCAATTTTCCATATGAACGCAGTATCGTGATAAAGGAAGGTCCACACCCTTCCATATAAGTGTGTAGAAAGTAGGCAAGTAGCTAACCAGCATTCATTAAGCAAATCATGGTTTCCTGAAACATTAGTTTTATAGATTAAATTATTTATGTGTCAGACCACTATGATGAGAGCTGGTGCTCAGCTTTCGGTTAATAACAGCGATGCAGGGTTTGCTGGTCGCTGAAGTTCTGCCAGAGTCATTTTTCACTGGTCCCTTCTGGCATGTGAAAAAGCACCAGCACAAGGTGCTTAATCATACATGGAGGTAATTTTTTGTTGTCTTGTTGTGGGGACACATTCACAGATGCTCTGCTCCAGCGCCTGTGTGGGGAAGTGGTCGCTATGTTGGGCCATACCCCCGAGGGCGTGGAGCTTTCAGAACTGCGCAGCCGGTACAGAGAGCTGTACGGGCGTCGACTCATCCTGTCCAGGTATGGCCTGAGGGGTCTCGAGCAGCTACTGGTGCTGCTGGGGGACCGGGTGCACGTGGAGCGCGTTCGTGACAAGAACGTGCTCAAAAGAACAAGCGACAGTCATCCTGGTGGATTCTGTGATTTAAGGGAGGAATCAAAAACAAACCGCAAGCCTTCTGGTGAGTCCAAAGGTAAATATATTCAAATATTTTGTCTGTATTATTTGTCTTACGTGGAGGCTGATAAATGAAAGTGAAAGTAGTTCGTGCTTTAATATGTTCCCTTGAATGAGCAAGAATGTTTGACTATATTGCGGCAATGAGCCGAACCCATCAGATTGTTTTCAGTCTTCCTCCTTGTTTGCAGCTGGGTGCGTCAGCTGATTTTTTTTTTACATAACCCAGGAAACTGAAACTTAAAGCTCCTCTTCTCTACTCCCAGCTGATAACTCTTAGTTCTAGTTTTGTTTCTCATGTGCGTCAGCTTGAAACTGATCCTAGTCAGTTGTATACATGGGCTGCAGAGGTGCAGCGATAACAAGCTTTCTCACAGCTGAGGGCTGTCAGCTATTTTCATGGCCGAACTATGAATTGCCCGTGGATATTTTTTTTTTAGCTATTTGTTTTTCACAGAGCTGCAGATGCCATGGTGCATGTGCTCCTTGGAAACGGAGAGCTAAGTTTCGTTCAGTTTCTGTTTGGTCAGGTGACACTGTGTGCGGTTTCTATTGGCTGGCTGCCCCAGAAAGGGGAGGGCAGTGTTAGGTCACTAGCAGAGTAAAATGCCTCAGTATTTTCATGGACAGCTCTCTTCATCGGGACTGAACATGAGATAATACCAGGAAGAAATAAACATATGGTTTTGGAGTCACTGAGCATTTGTAAGGTAAATGTTAACATTAAAAATTTATATCAGGTGCTGCATAATATTGGGCTGAAAGAAGAATAATGGCATTATAATTTTTCTCTTATTCTATTATTGATCTTTCATATTATTGACAGGATTTTAAAAAATGTTCAGATTAATAAGTTTTCACTTGTCTTGTATAAAACTGGCAATGGTCCTAAGATGTACGAACAATAACAATGGATGTTTTGGAGGACAAGTAATATTTTGGCACAATTCGTGACCGTTTGTTTACGTTGAATGAGTTCTGTAGCAGTTTCGGTGATCTGCCGGCTGGCACCTATCAGTAAGTTCCTTGTCGGAGAACCTGGTATCTCACAAATAATGATGTACTCCACATTAATTTGGTGAGGTTATGCTGTTCACTGATCATGACTTTCAGGTCTTTTGTTTTTATTTACGTAAGGTCTTTAATTATTTTGCTGCTAGCTCTCATTTGTTCTGTTCTGGTAAATATATGTCTGGGTCATTTAGGGACCAGACAATGTAAAATGCCTGCAGCACGCACACCCCATATCCTTACACGTTATAATACACACTCAATTCTTGTTTGCTGTGTTCTTAATATACTTTTTTTTTTTATTTGATGATACAAGGTACCAATTCAGTCTTTATTTCAAGGGGTTGTTCGGACAATATTAGATAGAATGTCTTTCCTATTATTGTTGATGTAGCCTTTAATTTCAAATTGTATATCTTTCAAATATGTATGTATAGTACCTAATCAAGTTTTTAAATATTTGAATACAGACTAACATTGTGCAAACTGTGCAGTCATCTTGTTTAGTAATTATCTGGAACCATAAATACTTCCTTCAGGAATAAGACCATCATGGTCTGCTTATGCAATTCATTAAGCCAAATTAGCATTTTCTTCAAAATATCTCTTTCCAAAATGTCATCAATGAGCTGTTGCCTGTTAATGTCCCCAACACATTATGAGTATTGATTCAACTTCTGTGGGGTTGGGTTCTTATGGTTACTAAGAATTATCATTTAAATGCAGAGATGACAGTTAAATTACGAACCATTTCACTCCTGACTGTGTTTACACAAATTTTCCAAAACAAAATGTGTTTTTTTAAGTTGTTAATGTCCTTTTCAAACGTTAAATGCTTTGAACTTGATAACGAGGTCAGTGTTTTTATTGTCACCTTTCCTTCAGTAATAAGCTGACGTGTGCAAAGAATTTTTCAGGTGTCCATCACGAAGAGAAATTTTAGTTGTGTTTACTTTCCTGCATGCTGGGGAGGTTGAAAGAGAGCCAGTATAGGGGAGTTAATGTCTGTGTTTTTATTCACAGCCGTGAAGATGGAGAAGGCCCGTTGTGATGTCATAGATCTGCTAAAGCTGCATCCAGAGGGCATCCCCTTCAAAAACTTGCCCATTGAATTCAAGCAGAAATACAACAGGGAGCTCCAAGTGTCTAAGCTCGGCTTCTCCTCTCTACCCCTGTTTCTGTACACTATGCGTGAGCAGCTGTACCTGAAAAACGACGTGGTTTTTCTGAACTCATACCAAACATCTGACCGCACCCAAGGAGCGTCCAGCCCACTGGAGGGAGTCACATCGGGCCTGCATGTTCCTTTATGTGAAACATCTGCAGCAGAGTGTGCTGCAAACATGGAGACAGGGCACACTGTTGGCACTGGGCAGCTGTGTCCCCAGGGAGCCTGTGCACAGCTGCTGCCATGCTCTCCTGCTGTGAGTGGTACGTAATACTGCAGATAAGTGATGTCAGTTGATGTCATGTGATGTCATGATGTCATGTGACTTGGTTCTGGCTCAGGATATATACAGGGGTGGGGCCACAGGGACACTTGCCCCAACTGACTGAGCTTTTGCGAATTCTGAGTCTTTAATTAAATAACACATACTTTTTCTCAGTTGTTTAGATAATCTTCGTGTTTTTATTCACAGCCGTGAAGATGGAGAAGGCCCGTTGTGATGTCATAGATCTGCTAAAGCTGCATCCAAAGGGTATCCCCATCAACAACTTGCCTATTGAATTCAAGCGGAAATATGGGAGAAAGCTGAAAGTGTCTAAGCTCGGCTTCTCCTCTGTACTCGCGTTCCTTCACGTAATGTCTGACAAGCTGTGCCTGAAAAATGACGTGGTTTTTCTTAAATCAAACCAAACCTCTGACCCCACCCAAGGAGCGCCCAACCCAAAGGACAGAGCAACGCCTCCATCTGCTGAAGCAGGCGCATCGAACATGGCGGGAGGGTACACTGTCAGCGCCAGGCCGCCAGTTGCCCAGGGGCCCTTGCTGCAGCTGCCATTAGGCGCTGCTGCAGTGATCGGTACGTAATACTGGGGATAAGTGTGCATGCTGTCATGCGACATGGTCTGGCCAGGGGTGTGTGCAGGGGCGGGGCCACCGGGGTACTAGCCCCAACTGAAAGCTGATTGGCCCCTGGAGTGCCCCCTCGCCTGTCACTCATCGATTCAAAACATCCCATTGGCTAATAATGAAATTGGCCCCTCTGTATGAATTATGGCCCCACTTATTCCCCCCACCATAAAAAAATCTCAATATCCTTAAGTTGTGTATTGTAACTCTGTGTATTAACATGCAGGTATTGCTGTATTTGTTACTTTTCTGTGCAGGTGGCATACCGCTTATCCAGCGTCTGCCCCCTGTCGCTTTGGCCCCCGCAGTCGCTGTGCCCGTAGGCCTGTCACACTCCGATTTCCCGGTGCTGGGGTCGAACCCACCGAAGACCCAGGGAGCCCCGAGAAAAGCGGACAGTACTGTAGTGTTCCGGGATGCATTCCACTCCCGGCTGAGGGAGGAGCATTCGGCTCATGTTCGGGCCACCGAGGAGGTCGAGGAGCTTTGCAAGGAGCGGAAGCGTGGCCGGGTGCCCAACGTGGAGGAAGTGAACAGCCGGGCCGAGGAGCTGATCCGTGCCATCGCGGCCGAAGGGGAGCTGGTCACTGTAGATAAGGTGTGTCTCTCTTGCAAGTCATGTTGCTTCGACCTTGCCTCTCTGGATGGCTCCACTCTAGTTAGATATGCATCTCAGATGCAAAGACACAAAGCAATAAACTAAAAAAGCATATAGTTTGCATTGCATTTTAAATTAGGTGCATCTTTATGCAGCAGTGCTTGGAGATGTGAAAGGTAAAAGTCAGTCTTCCCTTCTCTTTAGGTCGTATCCAGGCTTTGCAAATACTACCAGGTTCAGTCTTTGAGACCAATTAATCCAATATGGCAGCTCCCAGCTGTCATGGATCTTCACCGAACCGTGCGGGAAGTCGACATGTTTATAAAGGTGACGCGTCTGTAGCCTTACAACTGTAGCCTGTTTATTGCAGGATATTTGTATCCTCAGTATACTGCCCTACAAAGGCAAAACACGGTAACTAAATTGACACTGAAATTGAGAAAAGTGCCATTTTGCCTTGATTTTGGTAAGGATTTTATAGTTACTGTAATTTTCACACTCTGTTTTATTCAAAACCGAGCATATTTAAGATAATTTGTCACAAAGTCATCCAGGTCCTAAGAGACCCAATTTCTGTTATTACTCAATTTTGATAAACCACTGGTATCCCACACTTTGCTTTTATGAAGGACTTACATTAGCACCTGTTTTCGCTAACTGAAAGAAATCCGAAGAGTATTTTTGCTTTTACGAAAAAAGGAGAAAATAGTGCTTAATGCTTGTTTATCCGCAAACCAATTATAAATATACAGTCATGCGCCACATTATGATGTTTCAGTCAATGACTGGCTGCATATATGACAGCGGTGCCATAAGATCGTAATGGAGCTGTGTGCTAACACCTCCGTCTGCGCAGTCTGCTGAAGCCGTGCAGTCGATTTGCACGCTCTACGAAATGGGCCAGGCGCTGGCAGGCCTCAAGAACAAGAAGCGCTTTGAAGAACTCAACCTGGGCCCACTGTGCAGAATCCCCCTTATCCGTAGGATTTTTCAAGTGGATGCCACCACCAGGGATGACGATATAGTCACCATAGAGACGGTGGATATTCTGAAGGTCAGCGATGTACCGTAACTCTGTGTGCTGTGAACATGTGTTGAACATTGTTACTGACTAAACAAATTTCATTATCATTATTTAATTTTTAATTCTTTTCCTGTAGAATCTGAGGGATTTTATGAGACGACGCTCCAAATCAAAAATTGATCTTGTGGAATTTCTGAAGCACCTTGCTGACCAGTATAACTGTGATTCACCATACAAGCTTGGGATTAGGATCCAGGGCCTTGGCCTACCCATCTCGGTAGGTATTAGCAGCATCTGGTTTAAGCAGATTTTCTTCTTTTTTCTCACTTTTCAAATTTCCGCCATTTCCATTCTTCATCTGGCCAGACCCTGACTAAAGCGAGAAGCTCAGAGTACCTCATGATGGACAGAGCCAAAGTGACCCTCCAGAGGGAGATTGAGGAAGAGGTGGCAGATAAGATGAGGAAGATGAAGAAGAGCATCCTGGATCCAGCCCAGGCCAGTGTCCCCTTCTCCTCTGTTGGCAGTCTGGAGCTGAGGAAGAAGTATGTCTCCCAGACCGCCGCGGAGGCCGTGCTTATGGTCTTTACCAACGCCGAGGGTGTCTTCAGCGCCAAGATGACCAAGGTACAGTCTCTAACATGGGCACATTGTCACGACACTGAGTGATGCACTAAAGCTCTATCAACATTATCCCCTAGTTTCTGCAGTCCGTCCTTCTGTCTTGTTGGCGATTAATGAAAGAATGTAGAGCTGTCCCCGGTCATCAGTTCTTCTTTGCTTTTCTCCTCCTCACTTATTTTGTTAAATTTGTCACAAGCGCGCCACACTATCTATGAGCCAATCAAATGACAAGTATGAAAATGATTATGATTGGCTCAGAAAATGTATGCAGAGCTCATGCAAAAGCAAAGGCAGTAAACTTTAGACTGATTTATTCTTTATTTTATTTTTTTATATTAACATGGTGCATGCCTAGTTCTGAGGGCGGCACAGTAGGTGGCGCTGTCGCTGCACACCGCTGCTTTGTATGTGTGGAGTTTGGATGTTCACGCCGTATATGAGTGGGTTTACGCTGATTTCCTCCCACTGTTCAAAAAAATACAAAGTAATTTGGAGTGCCTAACTCGAACATATGTGTGACTGAGTGAGTGTGCACCTTGCAATAGACTGGTGCCCCATCCAAGGTTTGTTCTTGTCTTGAACCAATTACAAGACGTGCAGTATCATGTTTTATTATGTTATATTAAAAGTGGGTCATTTGTAGACCAAAAACCATCACCGGAGCAGATAAACAATGTGGTACAGAAAACTTGACAAATGCATTGTCAAAATGAGACCCTAAGACCGTTGGTGCATTAACGCGATTAAGAAATAACACATTATTCACACATTTATTTTATCAAATTAGTCAGTAGATTATTTGATTATTAATATAATCGATAGTGACAACCCTAAAGGAACTGGTCGTCAGAGGGTTTCTGCTTCTTACATGTGATAATTCCCATAGCCTGACCCCCTACACAGAGGGTTCACTAGAGGTCACTGCGCTGGTCCTTAACTGAAGTATAGTTCTGCTTATAATCCTTTCATGTAAGTCCAGGCTAGAAAAATGGGCTGCTGTTGCTATGCTGCCTTCTCATTCTGAAAGTCTAGCTGAGATTATCCTCTGTGTTAATGATGGTCTTTGCCTCTCTCCATTTCCAGTATGTCCAGGACTTCCTTCTGCGTGTGTCGAGCGACAGGCTGACCACAGCCCTCTTCCAGCTGGCCATCTGCTGTGGCTCCCTCGAAGTCCCCCAGGATTTGGTTGCTAAAGAAAAGTCCTGCAAGTCCTGCAAGTCCTGCACAGGGATTAAGCAGGGCCAGGAGGAGAGCACCATACTGCCCCCTAGTGAGGGTATGCTCTGTTGCTTTGCTTTAATGTAATATATTTTTTAATGTGTGTCTCCTCCCAGCTGATTTTTCTAAAAAGAAATGAATGAGCTGTAACACTGCATTATTTCACTTCATAGGTAAATTTATAAATTTCCCTGTTGGTTTTGTGGGGTTGGGGGGCATTGCTGCTGTAATTAAGTATGAAGGACTTAGCAGGCGCTTTTAAAATTTGCATGCTGCGTGTAATTGGGGTCTGTAATGTTCATCTGCTTCTCTTCCTGTAGCTGCTGTCAAGCTCTACTTTCAGGAGTCCTTCTCTAGCCTGAGGGGAGTGCTCTCCCTCGCCTTACTTTCCAGGCAGGAGAAGAAGCTTGTAGACCATTTCAAATTCAGGGAGTTCACGCAGCTGAAACAAGGCACCTTCCTGGAATTCCTGGTGAAGCACGCGCAGGTACCTTCACCACACACTCTATTCGTTTGTCTGTGTTTGTTCCATTGCCTGTTTACGAGATCGAACGAGTAGTTTCAGAAAACGAAACTCCTCCAAAATCTGACCTCACTGAAGCTGGATGGAGTTGATTGTTTTCTGTCCCCAGGTGCTTCAGGAGGCTGGAGGTAGCATTATTCACCTTGGCAGTCAAGATTACAGTTCCTGTGGCTTCAGGCCCAGCCAGCAGGATGTGTATGAATTCATCAAGCAGTGTGGGGTTGAGGACCAAGACAGGGTAAGTGAGAGGCTGGGAAGCTGTTAACCTGGGTGGGAATTCAGAATGTGCACTGGGTTAGTTTGCTGTATGCAGTGTGCATCCTGCCCTGGTAGATCCCCTGCATTGAGCACGCCCTGCGGAGCCACTACAAGCTGAGGGACAGCCGGGATCTGGGATACGGCCAGCTGTCTACTCAGGTCGACATGGTGCGTCGTCAGAAAGGGCTGAGCGATCACGTCCGCGAGAGTCCGGTCCGTTACGAGTCTCCGCTTTTCATAAGGGATTTCAGGTGAGGGAACGCCAGTGCCGAACGTCTCCCAGGAGTTACACGTTTTCTGAATTGAGAAAGACGTTTCCGCCTCTGCCGCATGGCTGCTCTCTGTTGGTTCCAGGGGTGGAGTGATGGAAGCAGTGGGCCTCCTGGGGGCTGTGACTCGTGAGCAGGCCTTGTCTAGCCTAGTGTCAGCCCCCTTGCTGGAGGACCTGGCTGAGTGGTCCCAGTGGGAGCTGGTGTTCCAGCCGCAGCTCGGGCCTCTGAAAGACTTCATGGAGAGCAACTCGGGTACGAACCTGATCAAAACGCAGTGGTTCATTTCAGATGCTTGAGTATTGGGCATGTAAATAAAAGGATGCCCATACATAAAAAAAAAATGATCTCATTATAAGCTCTGTTTTACCTCATCACATAAATCAGTGATGAGAGTGATTACATTGAGCAGAATCTGGGCTCCTACATTCACGTATCAGGCAGACGGTGATGAGGTGGGGGGATAAATGTACTGAGTTGGCCAGCAGGTGGCATAGTTGAGCATGGACTCATGCCCCAAAGCTTGCTTGGTGAAGTCCCAGGCGAGAGTTCCTTCTTGGCAGAGTATTTAATCTGTAAATACAGTGTCTGGGAGTATAAGCAGATGAATGTCTTGCTTAAATATGTATCAGAGCCATTCAGTCGATGAAATGTGAATAAGTGTGAGTAAATAAATGTAAATAGCGGCATGTCGCTCTGTGGGTTGGGTCTCTGCGCCCATGATCAGAAGGTCACTTGTTCATGTCCCATGGTTGACAGAGTGATGCAAGTGGGCCCTTTAGCAAGGCCCTTACCTCTAATTTCTCTTGGGGTGCTGCATGCTGGCTGACCGTGTGTTGTGGCCCCCACCTTGCCCCCACCTGTATGTATCCATCTGTCATATGGAGAGCTGAGTGGGATAGCTGAAAAGACTGGGGAAACTTGGGGATGACTTTGTCTTGGTCTCTCCTGTTACAAATTCCCTGCTTCTCTGAGTTCATGTTTATAGGAGTTACATTAAGTAGATTAATCATAAATTCACAGAGCGTTGTTGATCCTCTTGGCGCTTCCATTAGCAGCATCTAAGCTGGGCTCTGACTCGTACTGTAAATTTGCCAGCATTTTGTCTCGAGTTCATGGCAGCTAAGTGCTAGATGGAGTTCGGCCTGATCCTGGCGCCTGTTCCAGTTCATGTTGTGTCTTTATCCAGCCGCTAACAGTGAGCTGGCGGCGCTGGAGACGAAGCCCGGCGTGCTGCTGAGGATCTCCACCTCCACCGGCGACATGCTGTTCTCCGAGGCGGCCGAGGCCCTGGATCCCGTGGGCACAGCGGGGCACCTGGTGTCCATCGTGGTGGCTGATGGGATAGCCAATGCCCCTGTAGCCCTGCTGGCCAATCACATGGAGAGCTCCCTGGCTACGGCTGTCACCCGGGAAGGTGAGGAGGCCGTGGTGCGCTGTCACTGGGCTCAGTGTGTGCGGTCACTGGGCTCAGTGTGTGCGGTCACTGGGCTCAGTGTGTGCTGTCACTGGGCTCAGTGTGTGCTGTCACTGGGCTCAGTGTGTGCGGTCACTGGGCTCAGTGTGTGCTGTCACTGGGCTCAGTGTGTGCTGTCACTGGGCTCAGTGTGTGCTGTCACTGGGCTCAGTGTGTGCGGTCACTGGGCTCAATGTGTGCTGTCACTGGGCTCAGTGTGTGCTGTCACTGGGCTCAGTGTGCGCTGTCACTGGGCTCAGTGTGCGCTGTCACTGGGCTCAGTGTGTGCGGTCACTGGGCTCAGTGTGTGCTGTCACTGGGCTCAGTGTGTGCTGTCACTGGGCTCAGTGTGTGCTGTCACTGGGCTCAGTGTGTGCTGTCACTGGGCTCAGTGTGTGCGGTCACTGGGCTCAGTGTGTGCTGTCACTGGGCTCAGTGTGCGCTGTCACTGGGCTCAGTGTGCGCTGTCACTGGGCTCAATGTGCGCTGTCACTGGGCTCAGTGTGCGCTGTCACTGGGCTCAGTGTGCGCTGTCACTGGGCTCAGTGTGCGCTGTCACTGGGCTCAGTGTGCGCGGTCACTGGGCTCAGTGTGCGCGGTCACTGGGCTCAGTGTGCGCGGTCACTGGGCTCAGTGTGCGCTGTCACTGGGCTCAGTGTGCGCTGTCACTGGGCTCAGTGTGCGCTGTCCTCCTACAGTGTAACGGTCCTCAGGGACCACCAGACACTCCACATTATTGCAGATTGAGCCATTTACAACATGGCACTACCCACCTCTGCTGGGGGGGGGGGAATTCAAACCATGCGAGGACGAATGCGCCGTTCGGACTATTCAGAGCGGCTCAGAAACCACATTTCAGTAAAGGGGGTAGGGTTCACGTCGCAACAGAGAGTTCGCATAAAAAGGCATGAGAATGTCATCTGTCTGCCCCCCTCACTGACGCGTGGGTTTACAAACAATGGTTTATCCCATTACACTATTCCTGAAATTATTAACACCTGACATTTTAGTTCATTCTGTTTTAGGATGTTGAGCTTGTGTTCTCTGAGGGTCCATTAAATATACCGTGTCTTTACACAGGGATAATTTCATGGGCATTTTACTCTGTTGAAGGGATTGCCTCTCATTCCCTGCTAGTAATTTGTATAAATTACATTTGCATTTTAAATGCTTATGATCTTTTTTTTATTACTAGATGATGGTACTAACTCATCCAAGACTGTTGCAAAGTTCATTCTTGACTGCATCCTAAGAATACCAACGAGAATCTGCAAAGCCCTGCTGACTCAGGTACATAGAGCACATTTAATATTTTTATGAGTTATATATGACATTACTGGTCAGCTTCTTGTGTGATAGTATTTTGGGGCAAAGCACGGGAAGAAGAAAGTGCTGTTAGTTTTGAGGCTCACAAAACGAAGCATTGAAAAAATAGCTGTGAATTTATATTCTTGAGAACATAGTTAAGCCAGAAGTGTAAATGATGCCAGATAAAACTTGCACAGCCAACCGTTTTTGTATTGGGACAGTAGAGCATAATGAAAACCTGAGACTTTTGAAGCTTGTAGGTTTCCCAAATAACCTCCATTTAATTACTTTTTATGTGTATGTAATTTTTGCACACACTGAGACAACATTTGCATGTTACTCACTTAACATTTACTAAAAATACACTCAATATTCTTTGCTAACAAATGTACAGTTTGTTCACCATTTGAGTACCTTTATTAGCAAGGAAATGTCATATCTTTGATTAATCAAAGTAACCTGCTCTATCAGGTATAATAATTGAAAACATTTGAGGCATTATTTCTACAAGCGATGAAACACTTAACTAGTGCATTTAAAGTTAAAGGACAGCCTAGAATCTGACTACGCCATCACCACATAACCAGTTAATAGGACATCAGACATGCACTGTTACATACTATTTCTACTCTTGCCATAAAGTAGGCTTGTTTTATTTGACTTATATGCTTAACAAGAATAAAAATCAACAGTTTATGAAATAAATGGAAAAGTGGTAAAAATCTGTGGTACAAAAGCTTCTGACTGGTGGAGTATCTTGCGCATTGTGATACAGCAGTCTGGCACCCTTACACCGCAATGCTTGTATGATCCCAGGTCTTCCTGGAGCCCCTCTCGAGGGTGCTGGGTCAGGCCAAATCTAAGGCCGTGCTGCTGCAGACGGCCAAGGCAGATTGGCGCCACCTGAACAGGCTGCACCATGTGGGCATCCTGCTGGGGATGACAGACTGGGTCAAGGACTTCCACAGCAAGCTGAGCCCACCGCAGTCGAAGATCATTCCCCCCCTGGTGAAAAAGGTTCGGATTCATTGCCCTGTGAAATAGGCTGTCTTCTGACTCGCTCTCACGCCTGGTTTATTTGCAAAACATCAAGAATGCAGGGAATAAGAATACAGAGCTCATCCATTTTAAAACTAAAAATTATATATTATTTATCATAAATCGAAATATTATATTACACAGGTAACATGCCCAAAGAATCATAGATCACAGAATACATATTAATTAGGATCAAGACTCCATTTTACCTCTTTAAAATGACAGTTTTTGTAACAGATGATATATTGGTTTTAAAAGGCTTTATTCATAAAACAGTCTCTTTCTACTGAATGTTAACATAGTATCTACTGGGGTTAATGGATAGCTGGAGAAGGTGCTCTATCAGCTAAGCGTGGGGGATTTGTTCCTGAATACTGCTGTCCTGAAATATGCTGAAAGGTGTCGCTGTTTCCTGTCCCCTCTGCAGCTCATAGGTACTGACTGCATGTCTGTGAGCAGCAAGTCTTCCGCAGGAGCCCTCAGTGATGACGAGGACCTGATAGAGTTCGGCCCAGACCTGGAGACATCATCTCTGAGTCCATCCAATATGGATGGTGAGATTTTTTTAGTCCAGTGATTACATTTACGTAACTATCATCATGTCTAATATTTGCAGTATTAATCGCATTGGACAAAGCTCAGACGGATGTCTACCAAATCATGCTTCTTTCAAATGATTATACCCAAAGATGCTGCTGCTTTCGCTCTTAAAATGCCTTCCCTCTTGAATGGTCACGCAGAGGACGACGAAGACAGCGAGGAGAAATTCGAGCTGGTGACAGGGAGGGATGAGAAGATGTACGCTTCCTGTGAGGACGTCAGTGATGCCCCTCAGGACGTGGGGATCGAAGGTTCAGCTGAGGACGGGCAGAGCAGAGAGGACCTGAGCCAAGTCGACGGGCAACTGAGCCGGCGTAGAGTCATCATCGAAAACATCAGGTCCACAGTCTCCCCTCGCATCACGTCTGGGCCTGCATTTATACGATAAAACTGTTCTGGCAGCTTCTTCGGTCTACTCACTTCCCTCGATGAAAATACATGCTATAAATATAAATAATGCTTTATTGTATGTAATGTTGTACATATGCAAATTTACATCCAGATTGATGGAGACGTAGAGTTGGGGTACCTTCTTGCATCCACATGAACAGGAAGCCTCGCAGTATTGCATGACAAGACCAGCATTACAGCATATAGTCTTTTTATTATTCACTGTGATTTACATTAAAGAATATATGTGAAATGAAGAATTTATACGGGGCCTGACACTTAATCTGCTTCATAAGCATTAAAAGAATATCTTCGCTACAAGAAAATCAAAGACTATTCCCCAGTATGCACTGAGCTAGTTATATTGTACAATATCTGGCAAAATACTTTATTCTGTTTAAGCTTCGCATAAGATAAGTGTGAACTGGTCTATTTCTTTATGCACTCACTTGTTCCATGTGGGTGTGGTTGCAGTTTTTGAGCAACATCCTGTATATTTATCTTGCACTCTAGAGTCCAGACTCCTTTAATTGATTTATATGGAGCAAGAGAACAAGATATGAAATGGTTGTTTTATTTCTTACTAAAAACTAACCATTTTTGAAATAGCATCTAATTAAATTCCTGTGATTCTCCTTTAAATTTTAATACTGTAAGACAAGCTGTAAAAAGCAAGATGCCAGTTGTTGACATTGATATTAACTGCCATTCACATCAAAGCAGCGTCTGATGACATTTTGCTAGAAGCCGGTTCATTGCGAATGGATTTTGTGTCTGTATTTTGTCTTGAATTTACTGGAAACCCTGTGTTCTCTGGGTTTTTAATGGAATGATAAAAAATTCATAGTCTTGCTAATGAGGAGGTTTTGATGGAGGTTTCTTGAAGTGCCACTGTAATAATGTTCTTTAGGAAAAATGGAACACTTCAAATAAGCAAAGTGATGAGAACTCTGAAATAGTTCATTTATAAAGAGCAGGTAGTACCTCAGATGTGACCATAGACTTGTCCCATTCTGACATATGTGTTAGTAGTTTCCCCAAAACTCCGCAGTTTTGGTTGCATTTGGTAATTGGTTCTTTGGTCATTTTTCTATATAGGAAGAACGAGTTTGGAATCGGTGTGGAGCTGAATGAGGAGGGTGAGCAGCTCATGAAGGTTCACCAGGAACGCCTGGGGAGGAGCCTGGACCGTCTGTCTGCTGAGCTCTACAGTAAAGACACCCACTTTGTCCTGGAGCTCATCCAGGTTCGTAGGGGTGTGTCGCACAATATGTGCATACATTATAAAAGTCTTTTATTTAATATATCCTTAGATATAGATCCTGGTGTAGAAGCAAAACTAGCTAAATTCTGTCATACAGGCTAATGTTGTCCATTTACTCTCCGCAGAATGCAGATGACAACAGCTACAGTTCGAATGTCCAGCCAGCCCTGGCCTTTGTGATTGAGAAAGATTGCATCGTCATTCTCAACAATGAGAACGGCTTTGAGGAACAAAACATCCGCGCTATCTGTGACGTGGGACGCAGCACCAAGGGGAAGCACAAGTATGGTTACATAGGTATGACCCTACTGGCAGAATTTGCCTTTGAACCTTAAATTGTGTCAAAACCCTGCTGAGAGAAGATCTTGCGTTAGACCTAGCCTAGTCCTGACTAGTCCTAGTACGACTTCACCAGATAAAAAAAAAAAAAACACAGACACAGTTACGAATAAGTGTAACATTTTGGTTTTGTTATTGCAGTATTAGTTATAGTCACTACCATGGCGTTTCGTTATGACGGATGTCCTCGTGCAATTGCATTCCTATGCAGGACAAAAAGGCATCGGTTTCAAATCGGTGTTCAAGGTGACAGATTGTCCTGAGATTCACTCCAATGACTTCCACCTCCGTTTTGAGAAGAACAGCGGCCCCATGGGCTACATCCTACCTCACTGGGTGGAGGAGGAGAAGGTCGTGGACACAAACATGAAGGAGTTAAAGAAGCAGAGGTGAGGAGCATGAAGCATGAAGTACTGCCTCAGCATACCACTCTTCTTAGAGTCATCCTGCTGCTTCTTCTTCCTGATTGTTCTGCAGTAATGCTTGTCTGTTCTCTTTCCCGCCCCTTTCACCAGCTGGAACACCAAGATCTTTCTCCCACTTCGGTCAAAGAGCTACCAGACCAGGAACCTCTTCCATGACGTCGACCCGTCGCTGCTGCTCTTTCTGCACCGGCTGCGCTCCATTACCATCATCAACCAGGTACCCAGCCAACGTCTCGTTCTGATACTTCTTCCCGTTGTGCGTATCTGATCTCTCGCTCACTGAATACCATCTCTACATTCTTCCCGTGCACCTCACACATCCCGTATTTGCATATTTATTCCGCCAGGGTGAGGGCCATGTGGTGTCAATGACTCGGAGAGACCTGAGCCACATGGTCTCAGAAGTGCAGCACAGTGATGGTGTCGAACGCTGGCTGGTAGTCAAGAGGATGCTCTTCCCCAACAAGGCAAGTGTCATCTCTGTGTCTAGCATCTGTAACAATGTTTCATTCGTTAGCAGGAATACCCATGGTACAATATGATGTTCTTGGAGTATAGAGTGTACCTCTTCTCAGTTTACTTATCAGAAACCAAGTGCATATTGATTACACAAATGCATTAAAGGAACCAAGACATCTATAAATGTGTTGATGTCCAGTTCAACTGTATTGATTCCCTTTAGCACACTGCTCAGTATCTTTATGGAAAAAATAATTCCACACTTCTAAACCACATCAGAGTATTGCAACAGTACATTTAAAATTCTTATATTCCATGGGACCTCCAGACTATCTGCATGGACATACATAGATCTAGTATCCATACTTCAACCAAAATTGCAGATGCAATTAAGTGAAATGAAGACCACTGTAGCTTCCCTTTTGACATTTTCATTATAGTAGAACTGTGATTTACATAGACAAGCTCTTCTTGATTTGCATTAGTTCTACCCTTTAATGTCTGTTGCCTGTATTTTGGTTGGCTGTGAAGCTCATCCTATAGTCTAAAAGAATACATGTAAGGTGAATAGGTGCCTTACATCATGCATCTCCACTGCAGACCTAATTTGTATAAACTGTCATTGAAAATAATGCAAAGGCTTTGAGTACGCTTTCCATATGTCACTATGCAGTTTGCGTAGTTTGATAAGAAGCACTGCGTGGGTCTCATTGCACTGCAGGACAGAGACACGGGTGACCAGGTTCAGCCAAAACCAGGCTTTCTCGGGCTAAACCAAGATGCTACAAATGACGCTAATTGAGCAAATGAATACTTAAAAACCATATCGAGATCGAGTAGCCTTCCTCTGTGTTAGCATTCAGGTCACATTTTAGAGTCCTGACAAGTTAATTAGTTCAAACAGGGCCAGCTCAGGGCTGTGGATTGATCATCTTGCTAATTCTAGTGATTGACCAAACAGAGTGCTGTGGATCACTCGTAGTATGTGGTGTGTGCGTTTAATGACGCAGTTTGCTTTGCTCTACTGAAAGCTCTTTTTTTTTGTATGTTGCACTTAGAGTCAGTATCTTACTAGCTTCTTTTCTGGGTGATATTTGTGTAGTTGGCATTCCTGATGGTAGGCTTTAAGCAATGTCCATATAGCTGTTTTTCCCACAGGAAGCTTGCAGTTGGTTACCATCAGTCATTGGAAGTTTCGCTGGTACATTAGTCGCCTCTTCAACAGCTGTAGTCTCATTATGCATTATCTGCCTCACTTGTATGGTGCTCTGGACAAAAGCATCTGCCATTTAAATAAATATAAATGTAAACAGATATACAGTACGAGTTATAAACAAGTGCAGTTCAGAACATGAGGGTGACCAGATACCACCCTAATGGAAAAATGCCTGTGAAATTTTCCATGCACTGAACATTAGACTGACAAATTTCTGTTTTTAATTCGAAGGTTATCAAGATGATGCCACCATTTATCTGTTTATTTTTCATTGAGGTGTAAATTGCACATTTTTAAATGATTAATAAATACATTTCATTATTTTCCCTCAGTTTTAATGAAGCAGATTTACCACTATGTGAATAATAACACAATTTACAGGGTTACAGCAAAAGGGCCAGAAGCTGAAATGTTTGTTACTAATTATCACAAGCATTCAATTAATAAAACACTTTTTTTTTTGTAATGTTAACCTGCATATTTTATAGCTTCCACTATATATCCACAATTATAAATAATCAAGGGATCATTCATTGTCCAGAATTAAAACTGTAAGTTTTTATTTCTGCCATTCAGATTGAAGAGCCGTCAGAGGACAAAGAATTCTAAAGCGATATTGCGAGGCTCTGCGACTCACTGTACAGTCAATTTGCCCCCCCCCCACGCACCTAAGACACTTCCTGTCTTCCAGACAGACATTCAGTCATGTTGAACATGCATATTTCATTCCAGACAGGTGGCTAAATGGTTTGTTTTTATTCGCTGTCTGGGTTATGTAAGGGTTTCATTGGTAGCATACATCAGGACGGAGGCACTTGCATCTCATTTAAGGTTCATGAAAATAGTCTTATCGATAAGGTGTAGTGAATTAATCTCCTCCTCTTAGGGCAAGTTCTGCCATCGTGTGGGATGGAACGGTGCTTCCAAAGCAGTAAAGCAGAGTTTAATTTACAGGGACCAACCGGTACTTTACTGCTCTGTTTTTCCTCTGTTACTTTCCTTTTTCAAGTCTTCAGAATCATTATCTTAAATATTTCATGGAAGACAGAAGAGCTGTTCAATTAAAGAGATTACAGACAAAGGACCAGGGATAATTTTGTGGAAACTTCAAGAAACTAGACTAATGTATAGCATCTGATTGGTACGACTTTTCAGTATTAGATTATAAACTTCAGACTTGGCGCTCAGGTAATTTTTGAACATGAGAGGTTTTATATTTATTTATCAGACAGTTTATTCTGTAGTAACATACAGTGGAGTCGGCCAGTTCCTGGAGTAATTGTTGTTAAGGGTCTTGCTGTAGAACTCAACAGTAAAATCATTGTGGAAACTCTGGGATTTGAACAGATGACCTTCTGATTACGGGCCCAGCATCCTAACCTGAAGAGCCACTCACCATCCTGACCGCACCCGTCTTGTGGTTGAGAACACCTAGTTTCTGAGAAATAGCTATTGGTTCCTCTGCAGATTAAGGAGGACGTCGAGTCCACCGAGCTGGCCTTGGCCTTCAGGCTGAATGAGGACTCCTCCCCCGACGGGAAGTTCCAGCCCGAGAAGCAGCCCGTCTTTGCCTTCTTACCTCTGCGGAGCTTCGGTTTCCGCTTCATCATCCAAGGTTTGGACGTGCCGCCTTCTTAAGCAGACATTCCACAGTGATTTATGTCTGATAGACAAAGTGTATGAAACAGACAGCAGGTAGTACAGGCAGGTGGCTACAGAGTGGGATGTCAGGTGATCATCAGCACAGGTACATGTGGAATTCTTATTATTTATTTGTTTATCACTCTTCTGTTGTGCTTCACCGACATAGATAACTTTGTAAATGCAGTAATAATGTTACGGTACGTGGTTCAGCAGGCTAAGCCTCTGTGCCTGTGATCGGAAGGTTGCCAGTACAAGCCTGGCTTCAGCAGAGTAGTCACATGTCCGTGGGCCCTTGAGCGAGGCCCCTTACCCCCAGCTCTACGGGCCCCATGGCAGGTGGCTGCCCTTTGCCACTGAATTTGCTGGGTGTCATGGAGAGCGTGATGGGGTGGGCGAAAGGAAAATTTCCCCACAGGGATCAAGTGTCATCAGAATAATTTCATTTTCATTTTTAATCTTGGTCGTAAGGGCCTCATGCATGATTGTGTTAGATGTAAAAATGGCATCTTTGCATTTCCATCCTTTCTCACAGGGGACTTTGACATCCCGTCATCCAGAGAGGACGTTGACCGGGACAGTGGCTGGAACCAGTGGCTTCGCTCACAAATCCCCCAGCTCTTCCTCCATGCTATGGATGTCTTTACCGTAAGAGAGTGCTGGCAAGCAGGCAGACACCCTGGTTACAGACACAGGAAAACATTTTCAGCACAACATGGATTTCAGATTCCTTTTGAACCTCTAGTATTGTGTATATAAACCACTTTTCACTAACTTTCACTAACTAAAGATATCTGGAGGCTGTAGAGGCCCTAGTTTTCCACTTATACCAAATGATGCAGAATATAAATGAAATATCAATTACGTTTAAGGATCATTTTCATTTTTACAAATGTTGTACTGTACTGACTCCAAGTTGGATCTTGGGATGTGTGCTGTTGTTATAGATGCACACTTATTTCATCAGACTTTTTTCTGAAATATTCCAGGAGCACCCTGAATTCAGTGGTTTGCAGGGGCTGTGCCGTTTCCTGCAGTTTGTTCCTCTTCCGGATGAGATCCTAGACTTTTTCAGTCCTGTGGCGAGTCAGATCATTCAGTTGCTGAAAGGCAAGGCCTGTTTGCCTACCACGGAACGCCAAAGTGAGCCTCTCGGAACCCATGATATGCTGCATTTACAGAACCTTTGACGACCGCATGAGATTTCAGCTTCGGCTCTCCACGGATGACGTGACCTTTGAGACGTGTCTTTTCACAGACGGAGAGGTGGAATTCAAATTGCCCTCACAAATTGCTGCCACTCAAGACCCACTCATTCAGGAGGCGATTGGAGAAGATATGCTCCAGAGACACCTCAACTTGTCCTACATGCACCCTACCCTCCAGTCTGTGCTGCCCCAGTCTTTAATATCTGCCTTGGGGGTGCATCGCCTGAGAGGGCAAGACGTTGCCACGGTGACCCGTGCCATGACTACAGAACTCTTCCGCAGCACAGGGACCTGGTCAGGTAGCAGTTCTGTTTATCTCTACATGAAAATGCTCTCCAGCTGACCAGCAATGTTTCGGTCCTCATCACTACAGCAAAATGTGATTTGAAATATGCTCTCTGTTCTGAATTATGATAACTCTGTTGCAGACGCCAATCTTAAGGAGGTGGCCAAGCTCTTGGTATGTAATTTCCGTGCCCTGGAGCAGGATTATGGTGAGGCCGGCACCATACTGGAGGTGCTCAGAGATATTCCCTTCATCCCTCTGGCTGATGGCCGTGTGGTGTCCTTGAGAGAGGAAGGTGTCTTCTTTCCTCTAATGGACCCAAAGAACACCGACATCGGTATTCTCGCTTTTTCTCCAAGGTTGATCATTACAATAAAATAAATCTGCGTGTAAAACTCAGTGATTTAAAACTGTCCTTGATTTTTTTCCTCCCTACAGCATTTCTTTGATTTGAATTGTTTTCCCTACAGCTTCATTTATAAATTAACTATGAATAACACTGCAGAACAAGCAAGAACAAGTCCCCCTCTCTGATGTTCATTGAAATGCAATGTCTTTATTTGAGTCAGTAATTCAGGCATAATGGTACATGCCTGTAGGTAAATATTAAATCATCCACATGCTACATGAGGCATGAAGGAAGTGCTGTGCTAACCAGGGTTTAGCCACCAGGGGTTTGGTTAGCAACCTGTAATAATCTATGATTTTTTTTTTTTAAGGGTTGGTCAGCAGACACGCTGAAATAGCAAGCCTTAAAATGAATGAAACGGTTAAACCCACCAAGCTGAAGAGCAGCATGGTGGATTTATTTTAGGA
Organism: Paramormyrops kingsleyae; assembly: GCF_048594095.1. Lineage (NCBI taxonomy): Eukaryota > Metazoa > Chordata > Actinopteri > Osteoglossiformes > Mormyridae > Paramormyrops > Paramormyrops kingsleyae. The sequence goes on along the minus strand of NC_132801.1, from coordinate 18,325,300 downwards.
GGGAGTGACCTCACCTCACTTCATCCATCTGCCACTCAGGCTTAGAGGCGCTCTACAAGGACCTGAGCACCATATCCCCTCAGCTTCTGGACTGCCTGGATCCACTGGGGAACTCGCTCGTCGTCGAGCTGCTGAAGAGGCTGAACGTGCACCAGCTGGAGCCCCAGAAAGTCCTGCAGGAGCACATCTACCCTCTTCTGAAGAGCGGAGCCTGGAAGGTGAAGCTTTTTAGCAGTAGATGTAGACATGGATTGGGTAATATCTTCACAGTGTCCCCCTGGCCTAGGGGTAGCTCTCTAGAGTCGTGTTAAGGATGTTAGATGTGGGCCATTTAACTTGATGTACCTTAAGTATCCATGGCTGAGGTGTTTTTGAATGCTTAAAAGCCAAAGTAGTTTGGAAAGCATTCGTGGGTGGACTGCTCTGAGTATATTAAATATAGCATGGGCACGGTTGACCAGTGTTTTGGTGTCTTTAGCATAACATTCCAATTTTAGAACAAAGCCACACATAGGTCTGAAGAGCAGATGCATAAATGATGCAGGAACCTGAACAGCCAATTTCATTCTGCCTTCAGATGAAACAGGAGGACATTATTATCAGCTACGTCGTGTTTATCAAGCAGCACTCTCAAAACCAGGACTACAGGACACTGGATGAATTCATACCTGTGCTGACCAATAAGGGCTTTCTCTGTGCCAGAAAGGCAAAGGTGCAGTTCTCAAAGGAATACGGTAACATCGATCTCCCCACTAAACTCCCAGGTAAACAAGGGCCATGTTCTTTCCCATTTTCCAGCTTGCATATTCCCACTACATTGGCAGATTTATGCTGTCTGTTCTATTGTCTCACTGCTTTTTCTGATATGGTAGCTGATGTTGTGGCTGCACTGAAGTTGCTTTTAAACCAGACAAAGCATTAAAGGAAGTATCTGATGTCTCTAACATGCAGTGGAGACTTTTTGTCATCTAAGCAGTGGAAGGAAAAGATGTGATTCTGCAGCACAGTCAGCCTTATCTCATGTTGCCCCTTCTACTTCCTGCTCACAGGTGTGGATTGGATCTTGCTGGATACCTGCTACCTGCAAGCTGACAAAGATCCTGGAGGTTGGAAGGAATTTTTCAGTAGTTTGGGGGTGCGGGATTTGCTCATCTTCAACAAGGAGCAGCTCTCGATGTCATCACAAGACCTGGTAGGTGAATCCCACACCCACTTCCCAAGAGTGAATCAGTCAGTGAACCGGTGTAACAGAACCTGGGCATTTCATGGGTCACACCGTGCTGGACCATGTCCCGCGGCCTTCATGCGAGAGGTGACTCAGCCCTAGGGGCGTCGTTAGGCCTGATCTCTCGGGGCTATAGCCCCAAGTATTTTAACCCCGATGCCAATCTTCCTTCAAAAACAAAGCAAGTCAAGCCCCAGGTAAACCTGACTTAGCCCCTGATCTTTTCATTAGCTAGAAAGTGCCCTGGCCCAGACAGTCCAGATCGAAAGGATGACAAGCGCTGGGCGACCGGCTGGTGTGAGGGGCCTTCCTCCTCCCCCCTTCTGCAGTGGACTCGCATTCCTAATTAAGCATGCGCCTAATTAGGCATTCAGACACACTCCATAGTTCTTTGCAGAAGCTAAAAGCTTTGTCTTGAATAGCAGTAGCAAGTGTGACATGCAGGATTACCTTTTTATTTTTTTTGTACATCTAGAGTGCGACCACTTGGCCTGCTCTTGTCACCATAGGCCACCCAGACAGACATAACCTTCAGCCTTTAGCTACACTTTAAGCTGCGGGGTGCTGTGTGGACTGTAGTCAGGCTTGGACTGTATGAGAATCTCTGCCTTGATATTCTTGCATCTTACTGGATGGCTCTGGTGATTTCAGACCAGGTGACTGACGGAAAAGTGCCACCTTAGTGCAATCATGAGCAGAAGGGCAGCCATTCAATAAGCTGTATGATTCCATTTCTGTGGCTCTAACCTATTTATCTAAATAAATTGTGTGAGTCGGCCTTTTCTTTTGATGCTTCACCATTGATTTTACTCTGATCACACAGACTTATAAAACTGTTGCCACATTAAGTCTTTCTTTGCCATTCGGCTGATGCAAAGATGAAAGCAGACTTTTTATAATGTAAAGCAGTGTCAGTCACATGTGTGTGTGCTATTATATTTTTAAATCTGCTAGACGCTGCAAGAATACATAAAATTGCTTGAGTGATTCATATCTGGTCGCATATTTCCCCCTTTTGCTTTCAGTATAGCATTGCACATCTACAAAACGAAGACTGAAAAGTTATCGTTAAAATGTATTCATATTTGTTTTTAAAAATCAGTATACCAGCATAAAAAGAAGGGTTACAAACTCACAGTGAACTTAAACATATATGTTGTTTTGCGCCCTTGTCTAAATTTCAGTCCGCGACCCCATGGGCCAAGGAGGCTGACCTCTGCCACCTTTCGGGTGGCATGTTCATCATAGAGGATTACCAGTGTGCGGAATTCCACTCCCTGGTCACTGCTGACCACCTCCCAGACCAGGTGAAGCTGCAGCAGCGACACGAGCTGCTGAACCTGCTGGAGAAAAACTGGGACACCGGGTATGACTCTCTCTCAGTGCTCGAGTCGCCGGCTGCGTTCTTCCTATAGCGTGCTCTCCTCAGACCCTGCTGCGTCGACGCCAGCAAAGCCTGGCACGTTCGGGAGATTTCTCAGTCGTTTTAGACATCATTCCGGATGCAGGGATGTGGCTGAGCTGAAGCAGATGAGCGACCGCACCTTCTGGCTGAGTCTGGAGAGCGAATGTCACGGCCTTTTGTTCAAATGGATGAGCTCATGCATAATGCAGAAGCCGCAAGGCCTCTGACGTCCAGGCTCCCTCGGCGTTTAATCCGCCATGTGTGAGAATAGAGCTTTATTTATGCTTCTTATCCACATCACTTACTTGCTCATATGCTTGCTGTCCACTGAGTTCAGAAATAATTCCCACCTATAATTATGCCAGATTTATAGTTGCTGTGCTTAAAAGTACAGTTTTTCACTCTTCTTGAGTTCTAGAGTTCAAGTTGTGACTTGAGTCCCAGAAGTGGGACATGCATTGGTTTGGATGTCTGATCTTCGTAGTGACTTTCTGTGCTCCTGTAGTCGTCATGACATACAGTCCTTCCATAGGCAACTCATAGCATGCAGTGAAATAGATGGAAATTGTACAGGCGACGTCTTTGTAAATCTTTATTTTTGCCAGTAGCATTTCAATCATTGCTTCTGTGTTATGATGCTTTTGCTTGTATATTTCTCACGGCGAATTGGTGAATCTTGATACTTTCAGACATCCAGTTTGCATACGGATGTGTTCCATCAGTTTAACACCCGCGATATGACTACTTAAATTTTCATCATTTTAGTGTTAGAAACATATGTATATAAAGGTCTTAATATCAGCTAAATTTTGGATATGGCTCTGAGCTTCCAAGTTGTATTTTTCTTGATGGCTATGAGATTATCTGACCTGAATCTTGAATGTCTCATATTAGTCATTCCCATGTATCATCCTGCCCCCTCCTTAATTTACACCACCATTAAAAAGGGATGTTTGTCATGTGTCACATTCAGATAAATTTCTAAAACTGATTTAAACAGTTTTGCCTCGCATCCACCTGGGATCAAACTATAGACCTGGGGACAAATTATTGACTTTATCTTCTATATTTATGTGTGGCTCGGTGGGCTAAGCCTCTCTGCCTAGATTCAGAAGGTTGTTGGTTTGAGCCTGGCTTTGGCAAAGTAGCCACACGTGCATGGGGCTCTCGAGCAAGGCCCTTAACCAAGGACATAGGTTTGGTGTTGATATTGGGAGGGACCAAATCTGCCCTGAACACCCCGCCCTCCTAAACACACCCTTTTCTCCTGCAGTATTGGTAGGGACATGTCCCTGTCATCAGATCTACAGCCATGTCACTAACCCCCAGGTCCCTGGGTACCACAAGGTGGCTGCCCCTTTGCTGTGACCCCCAAGGTTGTTCTCACCTGTCTGGAGAGTAGTTGGGGCAAAAGTGAAAATAGAGAATTTCCCCCCCCCCCCCCCGAGGATTAATAAAGTAACAAAAAAAACAGTGTCAGTGATAAGAGCCAGGTCGCCTTTCCACTTCATCCAGTTCTGCCCAGTTCGCCTTTCCACTTCATCCAGTTCTGCCCAGGTCGCCTTTCCACTTCATCCAGTTCTGCCCAGTTCGTCTTTCCACTTCCTCCGGTTCTGCCCAGTTCGTCTTTCCACTTCATCCGGTTCTGCCCAGGTCGCCTTTCCACTTCATCCAGTTCTGCCCAGGTCGCCTTTCCACTTCCTCCGGTTCTGCCCAGTTCGTCTTTCCACTTCCTCCGGTTCTGCCCAGTTCGTCTTTCCACTTCCTCCGGTTCTGCCCAGTTCGTCTTTCCACTTCATCCAGTTCTGCCCAGGTCGCTTTTCTACTTCCTCCGGTTCTGCCCAGGTCGCCTTTCCACTTCCTCCGGTTCTGCCCAGTTCGTCTTTCCACTTCCTCCGGTTCTGCCCAGGTTGCCTTTCCACTTCCTCCGGTTCTGCACTGATATTAATCAGTCTAGCGGTATGGTGGCTTTTGCCTGACATCTCCAGGGATGGGATTTTGAATTCTAACTCCACTCTCTGTTTGTGGCATTTGCATGTTGTGTGAGGTTCCTCTGTATACTACAGTTTCTTCCCGCAGTCCAAAGAGATGCAATTAGGTTGATTGGTATCTTTAAATTGAATATGAGTGTGTGTTTGAATGGGTACGCTAATGTGCCCTATGATGGACTGGCATCCTGTGCAGGGTGTACCCCAGCCCTGTGCCCCCCCCCCCCCGAAACAACCCTGATCTGGATAAACGGTGTAGAAGATAGATAGATGGATGGATGAACGGATGTGTCTTATTTTGGACTCTCATGTTGTATTTCTGCAATTTTCTTATGTACTTTTTCTGCCTTTTTTAAATCAAGGGACAACTACTCTCAGTACCTGAAAGCCAAGGTGCGAGACAGCAATGGACAGCAGTTGAGAGAGACCCATTCCTCTTTCTGCTACTACCTCACCCAGCTTCCTTGGGTGCCTGCTTTCAGACAACTGCCTGGCAGACATGACAAGCCTTCTGTGAACTACTTGCGTCCAAATTCTGTCTATTTGAACTCCGATGAGGTGAACGGCCTGTTGGGAATCCATGTCAATTACATCCATCACATGAGGCCTAGCGAATTCACCCGCTATATAGGTAAGAACTGATTCAGGACCAGGTACCCTTTCCTGCATCATACTGCTACATCCAGTCATGGGGTTTTCATTAAACTGGTGGACAAAATAATGGAAAAACCTACCCTACTTCAGTATCTAGAACTTAAGGTGTAGGACTGCTCTGTTCTTTCAGAACAACTCTAGTCATCGTTTGATACAAGGCCTGAACTGTTAATAGTGGGATATTGGACTTTTCTTCTAGGTAAAAAGCATCCAGTTCTTCAGGGGCTGAAGAAGGTAGAAGTTCACTTAGACTGTGCTCTCTAGAATTTCTCAAGGTTTAATGGTTTTTAGATCTGTTGATTGGGGAGGCCATAGAAAATGTTTGATTCCATTTTGGTGTTCATGAAAACACTCTTGAATTTGTTTGGTATTGTATAGGGGAATTATCATCTTGGAATGTGGAAATATCATGCAGGGATAGTATGTCCGCATAAGGTGCGGCTGGTCCTGTAAGATGGCCATTATACAACCAGGCAGAGCAATCATTATAACCACACGATGGCTGCCTGCCCCAACAGATATTGCAAACTGAAGGCATTCTTTAGCCTTCTCCAACTAAAACTTCTCAGGATGTAGGAAAATGGGGTGAACGATGACTCATTGGATCATGTTACTTTTTTACTTTGCTCAAGGGCTGAAGTTTTATGGTCCTTCCACTAGATTATTATTCTTCTGTGGTAATTTTTGAGTCTGTACTTTTGTGGTCTTCAGCAAATATCTTGCAAAATTTTCATCTGTCAGCTTTAATTGCAACCACTGTAACTCTTAATTGATGTGGTTAGTCCATGATTGGTATTTGCTGCCATTTTTTTGAGACTGTTCCCCTTGAAATGTTAAATAATTACGCAGTTAACGTGATCCATGCATCTGCAATACCAGCACTTTTTATTTGGCCTCCTTGCAATTGCATCATAATAGTTGCATCAAACTCGCATATCAAATTGCACATTATCAGATGTTTTTTTATAGCTGACACATTATGCTAATTGGCATTCAGCCTAAAACGACTTATCTTTACCGCTGTGTTTATAATTTTGGTTTAGTTACTTTAGTTACCATACTTTTTGCATGTGGGGTTTTGGGTATTTTGTCCAACCCCCCCCCCCCCCACGTACAGGTTGCATCTTCTGTTTTAGTCAAAGTTTTGTGCACCTCTTTGATATTTCTTTGGCCTTGGATAGGAATGAAGCACTGCGTGTCCCTGGATGAACTTATCTCCCATTTGAAGACATGGTGCACAAAGACTGTGGACGGTGACTCTGGGGAGCTGGAGGGGGCTTGGTTCACCACCACTGTGGAGCATGTGTACAATGTCTACAGCTATTTGCTCGAAAATCTATATGGATCCAAGCTGAAGACGTTGTTCCAAGAGACTCCAGCTGTCTTTGTGGAGTATGAGAGGTATGTAGGCACCTTATCACTACTATAGACCACTTAAACAATAGCTAAGCAGTGATTATATGTAGAATATTATTTTTTGGGCAGTTAAATTTATTGTTATATGATTATGAGTTCTGAAGACAAAAGTTTTCATAATTTATAGTAGGGCTGGGCAACAAATATCGTATCATGACTATGAACATTCATATCATCATAAATTTGAATATTGTATCATGATATAGCCAAAACACTGGCTTTCTTTTATAATGAACAGTTTTAATGCACTATTTTTACACAAATTCCATTTGTTGTTGGTGTAGTTTATCATTATACCAGTGATATGCTCAATAACTATTAGTAAAACAATTTGGTCATTGTAATCAGAAAAACCCAAAACCACCTGAGATTTTTAGAATATTGTGGCAAATATTGATATTGTGAAAATCTCTGAAAATATTGTCATTTTTATGGCATACCGCCGTACCCTAGTCAAACCCTTTCCCGTTCAATTAAACATTGTAGCAAAATCATAAAGAACATTGTTTCTCCTGATGCCTTCTTCAGGGAGGACGAGTGGAGCTCAGGCAGGTTCTACTTGTTGAAAGACTTGTGCTGGAACGACCCTACGGGAATGTTCAGGAGGTATAAGGAGTGCATCCGCGAGTCAGAGCAGGAGGTGCAGGAGCCCAGGGTGCTGGCTCCCTTCTACACGAACATGACGGGCATGCGAGACTTCTTCCGCCAGGTGCTTCTTCGAGTGACATCCCTGTTTCCTCCATGCTTGCTTGCTTTCCTTTTTCATTTTATTTTCGCTAAAGTCAGAGTGTTTATATACTGTGAATGACTGCAGCTCATTGATGCTCACTGCTCTTCATAGAGTCTTGGTGTGGAGCCGAACCCCTCTATGAAGCAGTATGTGGACCTCCTCCAAGTCATCTGCAGTTCATTCCTCCCCAATGCCGATGTTCTACAGGACATTTCTGTCATTTTCGCCAAATTAGGTAGGTCTCCTCATCCCTGTGATAACTGCATAATCCAATAGCTCTGTTCAGCGAATCTCTGGGTGTGAGGATTCTCTTTCTTAACTGTTATCCAGTTTGTGTGACTGTCGTTCTTTTAAGGAGCAGTCTGATTTCCATTTGTTTTTGTAGCTGATAAGTGCAAAAAGTCACAGTCTGAAGAGCAGGAGAATGATGTTCAGCTGGACTCCAATTACTGCTCTTCACTCAGGGGTGAGTTTAAGTGTTTAGGTGTGTAGACTTTATTGATGACTTTTGATTTTGGAAAAAAGACGAACCTTTTTTACTGGAGGTTTTATCTCCAAATTAAGTGGTTTGGGGATTTGCTGTCCATCAAATGCATTTTTGTTCACCATGCATTTACCATTTTTAACTTTACTTAAGGCACCTTAAATAAAAATGTTTTCGCACCATTGATATGTACTGCTGTCGCAGCAATAAGAATAACAGCAGAATATCAGAGTGCAGCTTTTCTGGGAATATACCAGTACAGTCTTTTATTAGTAATAAATATTCACACTTACTGTTATGAAACAGGGCATTTGTGTTCCAAACGTTGTTCTGTGAGTGTACAGTAAGTGGGATTTGCTCTCAGTGTACACAGTGTATGTTTTTAAGTGAAGTACGTATGAGGCTGACTGTGCAAAATAAAGAATAACAGTAACTTTTTTCGCACTGCAAATTGAAATGCAGTTTGAGATTTTTGTACAACAGTTGAAAACTCATATCAGTACTACATGATATTTTCTGCAAGATACTTCCACGTATATTTTTTACGAAGCACATAATACCATCTCAAATAAATGGCAATATTTAGTATTCTTTGTAGTGTTGGATAGTGGCAGGTGTTTTGATTGTAATGTTGATGGATATCATGTTTAACTGTGTTCAGTTAAGACCTGCATTTGTTTTTTTTTCTCCTAACAGAAATGTTGAAGGACAAGAAGGTGTTTCCAACAAAGAGTACCAGCTGGATGACCTTAGCACGTAACCCCCTGATCCCTGATGATAAGACTTTGGAAAAAGTCTTCAGATCGTACAGCAATGTGTGTCTGCTCAACCTCCCCCCTCCTAACAAGCCCAAGACAAGGTCCGCCCAAGGTACTGTACCGTCAGCTATCGGGGCCCCCAGTCAGCAGCATGCATTTGAAGCAGAATCGGCTAAATTTCATCGGTAGATGGAACAGTTAAGGACACCTGCCATTTAATAATCATCCGTCCACATTAATAAATAATAATGGTTTTGCTACGGCTGAAAGTTTAATATGTGACAGTCAGCAGGCTAGCTTGCCTGTGTACTTTTAACGACAAATGGCTACAGGACATGCAGAATTGGGTTTATGTGGGAGCTGAAGATGAAGAATTATCTGGATGATATCCCTCAATGTGAAACTACATGGAGTAAGATGTGTTGTAATGCCGGCAATTTTTTTATGTTTGTAATAGTCAGAGTCTTTGTCAATGTGCTTCTTACATTTCCTCTGATATGTCCACAGAAAAACAAGTGACATTCAGTGACCAGGATCGGGCTCTTTTCCTGAACATCTGCAAAGTGAAGAAGTTGTCTGAGTGCATCACCACAGAGCCCCAAACTGAGAATTACAGGCCCTGCCCGGCCCTGCAGACTCAGGTCCGCAGGCTGGTCCCCTATATCCAGAGGTACCTCTTCCACCATGAGGAGAACGCCTACTGCGAGCTTCAGGACGGCGGCATCGCCCAGCTGATCAAGGCGCTGTCTTTCGGACAGGTGCGCAGTCTCGCTCATCCCTGCTTAGCTGCACACCCGACCACAAGTTCCTTTCTGAAACAAAAACAAATTAAGACGTGAAAAATTAAACCTCCAAAAAAGGCAACGCAATTATCACAGATCAATAACTCTTTAGATTTCAGTACATTAAAATTAATTGTTTTGATAGCTACAGGGCAGCATTTACAGTAAAATCCCGTTATAGTGGACTTGCTTATAACGGAATATCGTCTATAACGGACGAGGTCCGCTGGTCCCGGCCGTACACCTTTAAGAACATGCAGAAAAAGCATCGGATATAGTGGACTCGCATATAACGGAATTTCGCTTAGAATGGACAAACAATTCGGTCCCCAGGGCCGCTTTTAGCTGTAGTTTTGTTCGGCTATAACGGACATGTATTTCCGCCTACAAGGTGCGTGGCGTGCCGGTGATATACAGCGCAGATACGTACGTAGTCGGGATTATTAATAGTCAGGCATCTGGTCAGGTAAAGTTGGATTACTACATGTACAATATAATAATCTATACCACAGGTGTGTGTGTGCTGGGGTGTGGCATGAGTAAATGGTGTCCTGTAGTTGTGTTCTGGGCATAAAGAACCTCTCGATATAATGGACTGTTTTGCCAGGTCCCTTGAAGTCCGTTATAACTGGATTTTACTGTAACAACCAGTATTCACATCTTTGATTAATATTTGCTTTATATCACAAAAAATGCTTTAGAAATCATAGAAGGTAAATCTTCCAGGTTTAAAGACATACAGGCTACAGTGGGTTTTCCTTCCCTTTTCTGTATTGCATAACATGTAGAACTGCCCGCTGGCCCATATTAATTGTCACGGCTCGGCTCTGCAGTTGGATGAAACTCAAAGCCTCCAAATGAGCTAGACACAATGTCATAGGCAAGAATGAGCATGAATGTGAGCGGCGGCCGGATGGCGTCCTGCTCTCTCTGGTGGCTCCTGTCTGCCTGGACGGGATTATGGTGAACCATAAGCACCCCTCCCCCCCCCACCCCCGTGCATTTTAAGTGGAGACAAACTGTTCCAGTGCTGCTCTTTGAAAGCTGGCTTAGGCTACGCTGCTTGTAGGCGTGAAAGCCTGGTAACGGCGTTTTGCTGATGGTTCTCTTTCTGCAGAGCCCCCGTCTTCCTAGCTTCCTTCACATGTCAGCCCGCCGGTACGTTGTCTGCTAATCTGGTTAGAGACCTCCCTGTTTTCCTTGTCTTTCAAGTGTGGTGTGCAGCTGTGTGAGGAAGTGAGGTCTGGCGAGGCTGCTGTCCGAAACGTCACGGCCCTGTTTAATCCCGCCTGTCTCTGTGAGGCTCGTAAATCTGTGGTTAATATGCCGCTTTTCTACTGCCTGCTGTTTCCTTTAAATAAACTGGAAAACTGTCCATGACAACAGAAGGGAAAAATACAGAAAAAATATATATATTTTTTCCCCTTTTATGCAACTTTTACGTAATACATAATTATAGAAAAAATTTTGGTTGGTATCCGTAATGTGATAGGAGATGTACTTTACTGAAGGAAACCTTGATGATGACAAGGCAGTAGAACAGACTTTGTGATTTTTCATGAAGATGTCCTGCATTACCGCTACGCTTGAAAGCAGGAGGAGAAACTAGGAGGGAATTAAAGGCAGACCTTTATTATTCTGTAATTCTGTTTTTTATAATAACCAGTCATCTAAGGAAGACTGTCATTGTTAATTAATTCAGGCCCCGTGAGTCTGTGGCCATAATGAAGCCTCTTTTGTGCGACTCCAGCGAGGCACGTTACCTGAACTGCTGCTGTGAAGCCCACGCTTGAGGCTCGGAGGAGGGGGGGGGGGGTGTGCATGGAAGATTCTTGAGAGATGCTCTAGCAGTGAGGGACTTTCACCACAGTATTAACCAACATGCATGCACAGAGTGAAAGCCACAGTTAGTTGTTGTTTATCCGCATTGTTTCTTCCTGCGCTCTTGTTTGAACAGGTGGGTAAACTTTACATCCAGTATCAGCTGAGTATACCCAACGAGGAACCCATTTTTGAAAAGGAAGACGCCATCTGCCTTCTGAAGGACAAAAAAGAGTTGTACATCCAGAAGGACCATCTCTCCACTAAGTTAGATATCTGCAGGTGAGATTTTGGCCTTTGCTCTCCTTACATCCTGGCTTGAAGTCATATTTTGCTAAATATTAGTTATACCTCTTTACATAAATACATTTTATCTATGATAATTGCATACTGCAGATATGTTTCACTGACCATATGGATCTGTAGGTAAAAGATTTGAACATGAAATGCATCTGTACTGTTAATTGAAGTTTCTGGTTTCATATTTGCCCATAAAGACTACATGTCGGGTAGGGATGTAACGATACACTCAACTCACGATTCGATACGATTCACGATTCTGAGTTCACGGTACGATTTCCTCATGATTTTTTAATTGAATGAGCTGCAGACATATTTATTCAAAAATATTTCTTTATCTTTTTAAACTATGCAAAATGTGTCCTCTTCTTATCAGTGCAACTGAAATTGAATAAAATACTGTTTAAAATCTAAATAAATCAAACAGTAAATAAACGGTAACGCTTTACATTAACTGCACCTTCATAATGGTTTTATATTGCATTCATAAAACGTTCAGTACACCTTCATAATGTGTTCATTAAGTATTCAGAAATATTCATAAACATCATGCATGTATACCTTTACATCCTAACATCCTTTAACAGATGTAATATACATTAATAACAAACATTATATAATAATAACAAACATTATAATTGTATAATCACGTAATGTTTGTTATAAACTAAGGCGTGCATGTGCAGCTTTTTAGCGTGGTTTGCCCTTTTAATAATCTCCGCTCTGGCGCTGGTGAATTGAGCTCACTGTGGTGCCGGTGGACATGCTGAAGCATTTTCATTGTGCTATTTGTGTTTGTTATCAGTCTTTTACAATGTTTGCATGCAGTGTTTGTCTTCTCTGTGCTTTTCTCGCCGTTTTCGTTTGCGATTGCCGGAAAGCTAAAATGTTGCCACACTGCCGATTTCAGATCGGGTGGTTCATCCTCAGTTTCAAATTCACTCGCCATCTCGCGTTCGGTCAAAACCAAAAAACTAATGTATGACGTCGACGTGAATAAGCAGTGACATCTGACGTCGAACTGACGTTGTGAAATCAAATGTAATATTACACCAATTTTTCTGTTAAGAAAAGTACTGTGAAGTACTCCTAAAGTAGCGATTCGTTTTCCACAGCCGGTTTAAATCGGTTTACATCGATTTTTAACCGATTCGCGATTCATCGTTACATGCCTAATGTCGGGTCACACAATCATCTACTGAATGAAGAAATATAAATGTTGTGAGTTTTACTTAGTGGCATGGTTTCTGAGGGGGAGATTCAATCCAGCTATGTTTTGTTTCCCCACCACTGTATGCTCTTCTTCTCAAACAGTGTTTACCATTTAAATATTTCCTTAAGCAGTCACTCTAATCTGTCACACATGAGTCTCGGAAGGGGTGGGCTTGGCCATCACTGAGCCTTTGCTTGAAGTAGGGTTGGAGGTCCAGTAGGGGGCGTGCTTTCCTTTGGACTAAATAAAATACCAAAAGCCTAGTAGGGACTGTGTACTGCAGGGGATCTTTCTGAGATGTCAAAAACAGGTCATTGAAGATCCCAGGGTGCTTAACACGAGACTATGATCTGCCTAAATTCTTTATTTATTAAATCATGTCGCCCTACCTTACAATATAATAATTTGGCTCACCTCTTGAAGAATTATTAACCTTAGAAAATGTATATATAAAATTATACAATTATAGTATTTATACATTTATGATACTGTATAAATTGTTCATTCTTTTCATATTTCAGTACTGACTGAATGTTTCTGTGATGTTTTTCCTCTTTAACAACATTCATACTGCATGTCCTCTCTCACCACATCCATAATCCTCCTCTTAGACCTTCCTCTTTCACACCTGCCTCCTCTCCATCTTTCACTCTACCATCCCCAGTTCTGCCTCCTTTCTTTTCGTTAGTGCCACCATCTCCAGCTCATATCACTGGTCTCACTACCACCTTGTAGATCTTCCCCTTCACTCTTACTGATACCTGCCTATCACAAATCACTCTTGCCACTCTACTCCCACTCCACCCTGCCTGCCCTCTCTTCTTCACCTCTCTTCCACACTCTCTGTTACTCTGAACTGTTGATCCCAAAGTATTTAAACTCCTCCACCTTCATCAGCTCTACTCCCTGCATCCTCACCCTTCTGCTCTCCTCCTTCTCATCTACACACGTGTATTCTGTCTCATCCTACTGACCTTCATTTCTCTCCTCTCTAGAGCGTGTCTACACCTCTCCATAGTCTACTACACCTACTCCCTACTCTCACTACAGACATTCCTACATATATGTCAATTATCTTAAAAGGTTTTCTACTTTGCATCGTCTAAATACTTTGGGATATTTTAGTAGTTGCAAAGAAAAACAGAATCTGGTTGGTTTTGCTATCAGTCATTAACAAATGACAAATAAATTACTTAATCTGCCAAAAACTGAGCTTCTGTTTAAGTATGATAAATGGCTAATTATGCTAACAAGGGGTTTCTTTCTTCACTTTGATTTGTTTTTTAGTTTCATAAGTAAAATCTGTCCATGGTGTCTGCCATCTCTGTCTACAAGCCTCGAAGGCAGACTGTGTCCCCTTGATGCTGCCAATAAAAGTGATGGATTTTCATGCCTGACGGGAAGCCTGCTGAGATACCCAGGCCACCTGATACTCTGTCACCATGGTTCCAGTCGCTTCTTGGTGTCCAGAACAGCGTAGAACAGCTGATCGGCTAGCAGATAATGCACCAAAGCCTTGAACTGGGCCATTTAAAGTTCCTTTAAATGTCCATAATAACGTATATGTTACATTCTCCTGCTGTTAGCAGTTAGCGATTAGCAGCAGACGTGAAGGTACAGGATATGAATGTTTATGTCATGTTTTTTTTCATTAACAGCATTCCGATATATATTTTAATTGTCTTAAAAGGTTTTCTACTTTGCATATGGTAAAGGTCATGGACACCCAAGATGTCATGTTGCTATCAGGCAGCCTTGCATGTTTCTAGTTACTGCTGTTACAATTTTGATGTTGCTGATGTAGGGACCATTAGAGCCCTTTTGGGGTGGGATGGTTATAGGGTTGCCAACCATCCCGAATTGTCCGGGACATTTTGATTTGTCCCTTCAGGGGCAGCTCCAGTCCCGTATTCCAATCACAGCTATAGTTGCTATTTCAAGAAAAGGAGCAAGTACAGTAGTGGCTTGTCCTTTTACACTGTGAAATGTGTAGATTTCTAGTATGAAACCTTGCGATTTCCATTATTGTTGGTCAGCTGCTCTGCCCGCGTACCTGCAAGAAAGTGTCCCTCATTTGGGGCTTGAGAAAGTTGGCAACCCTAGATGGTTAGAGTGGAGCTGGGATTTCAGTGGAAATTGTAAATCAAGAGTATTAAGAGCGCTCTCTGTTTTTTGGGTTTGTTTGGGTTTGGAAGAAGCCTACAGACAGGGAGAGTCGGGCTGTGTCTGTCAGCCCGCTGGGGGCTGCACAGCAGCATGTGGGATTTACAACCACAGCCCTCCTACTTAGCCTCCATTTCCCTTATTTAAATGAATGTCTAAGAGTGACCCAGAAAGCTCTCAAAAGGTAACATTATGGCAAGTATGAAACATGAAGCATCATTTGCAAGGTTAAGTGAGGCTGATAAACGTCCCATATTTCAGAGCACAGCACAGCAGAGTACAGGCCTCCGCATTAATGCTCATCTTCCACAGAATGCCGAGCTCCCCGGGACCTGCGTTAGTAATGGCATATGCTGCTCTGCAGTTTGTGGCGTTACGTGTGTGGCGGTGCTGCTGTGGCGAGGCAGAGGAGTCTCACTCTGCCGTTTATTTTATATTTATGTAGCTGATCCTACCACCTTCACCCACAGAAGCACACACCCCCTTCCACAAGCGCCTGGCAGCAGCCAGACAGAGGTGTATCCCCTGACCATGCTGCTGTCTGTTACAGGGAGCTGGTGAAGCTCTTCAGCACTGAGAGCAGCAATGGGAAGGAACTGCAGGACTTCCTGGAGGGACTCATCTCCAAGCTGGATGTAAGTGGGATGGAGGTGTGCCTCTCTACCCTTTGTCTACTTCAGTCCTCATATTAGTCCTTATTCTTCAACTAGAAAATGAATTACAACTAATAAGCATAACAGTTAAAAAACAAAACTTCATAATTATTTTCCAAGTTCTTGGCACGAATAATGAAATTAAAAAGAAAAAAACCTGTGCAATATGCTAAACTTGAACAAAGCTAATGCACATGTCTTGTACTGCGTGGGTGAGCGGCACTCTGATGTAACGCCCTGCCATCTCCTCATCGTGCTGCTGCCTGTAGGACATGCACGGGCTCTTACTGCATACTGGGATTCGTGATGCCGTGAGCTCTGAACTTTGGGCATGCAGAGCCCATCTGGGATATGAGCAGAATCTCATATCAGGACCCGACTCTCTGGGTACTGCGGCTTGAATTTATTTCTGCTGCGATAGTGGTCTTCTGCCCTTTTTTCCCCAGCCCCTTATACATTGAAGCAGTATATTGAATTCTCAGATGCTTGTATTAACGTGGTCTTGCAGAGATGTTGACTTAGCCTGACCTACGCCTTTGAGCGGGGTAAAGTTCTCTGGGCGAACACAACATCAAATCGGGTTGCAAAAAGAGGCAGTAACTGCAGTTTAAATCAATCATACTTGACCTGTGCCATATTTAGACCTCGTGACATTTTTATGTACCAAAGCTAGCAGGCAGTGACAGCTGCACCTACTGTGTGAAGCTCTTTGCTTTCACCTGTAGGTTTTCATGTTGCAGACGTGAATAAAAATTGCAGAAACCTTTTTCAGAGTATGCTGGATTACAGTTCAAAGAGTTTGAAAGTGCAGATAGTCGCTTTTTTTGTTTTTGGATATTGTATTTTTCTGTTTGTTTCAGCGTTCGGTTTCCTGTGCGAATGAGGAGGAAGCGTAAAGCTGTATGTATGCTGCATGCATGAGCGCTGCACGGACATCTGCTCTTAGGGTGCTGCAGCACCTCCCTGTTTATGTTACGCACCGTCGGGCCACTTTCAGGGAGGAACCCTGGAAGCTCATTATTTTATTTTCAAAGGAATTGATCAAGCAGTGCATTCAAATAGAGAATGGTAATCAGGCCAGCAGCTCTGTAATTAAAAGCAATATTTTTTAAGTTGAGATGATATATTTTTTTTTTGTATCCACCCCCATTTTAGAGTATTTGTTTTAGGAATCTGCTAGAAATTTAAATTGTGTGTTTTAATTCCCGTGACGTTCTCCCGCTCCTTCTCTTAAACAATCGTTTAAAGCCTTCAGAAGCTGGGGGTCTTACCCATTCAGACAGATGTGAATGATATGTATTCATTAGCTTCGTAGACTTATAAACATGTCACAGTCACATCATGCTGTTCATGTTTTTGCCTTAACATCGTCTATCAGTAGAGCCTGTTTCAAACTAAAACATTGTGTGTTTCTGCCTAAACGAAAACAAACAAACAAAAAATGTTCCACGAAAAGTCTTGTGTTTTGCAAACAGGATGAAGGGGACTTGAAAAGGTTCCTGCAGAGGTGGGACATTAAAGAGCTGCCAGGCTCTGAGGAGAAGTGGGAGGTTCCACAACCCTTGGAGATTAAACCTGAACCTCTGGGTAAGTCCCAGGCTGAGCACCACCTTGGATACCAAAAAAACTGTAGGTGCCGTAGGTACACATGTAACCTGTAATCTGCCCCACACCCAGATTGTATTTCAGGTTTAAGTTTTTTTCTAAATCTTAAAATCAGTGTCAACTGAAAAACTTGTGTTCTCGTCACAAAATATAATTTATTTCACAATATTTTGATATTTAAGACTTAAAATGGAGTTACAGGTATCTTTATCATTTACATGTAAATGCGGTATTCTGCTATCTGCACCCATCTACTTGGGGAGAAGATCCTGATAGTTAAACTGAGTGCATTCTGCAAACCCACAGTCTTCGCTGGCTCAATGTTCGGCCAAGCACCAAGCATCGTGGAGGAGCAACGTAAGGTTGAGCAGACAGATGGAGAAGATACGCTGGCATGTTGGCCTCCCAAGGCTTCTCTTCATAAAAATCCAGGGTCACACACAGGTAAGATTTCAGGGTGTTAGAAACAGGGAGGTGACAAGAATACTGAGTTTGCAAATGCTGAAGTCAGGGATAGAAAAACAGTGCTATGAATGAACTTCACAATCCGCTTCAGAGGGAATCTATTTCAGGCTGCTGGTAAATGCACTTTTTAATTAATGATTGGTAACATAAGGTGATTTCAACTTTGTCCTGTCCTATTGGCTATATTATCAATTTTTATCTGCCCCTTTTCATATCTCCCTATCACTGGGCACATGAGAAGTCAATCAATTTCTCCAAAAAGAAGGATAGTATGTGGTTTGCAAGTCCAACATTAATGTAGCAGTGTTCAGCATTGTATCCATTTATGTAATATACAGGATTACAAAAAGGTTTGTTTACATTCTTCCATAAAACACATCAGTTATTAACTGTTTTTGTTACTAGGCAACATTCACACATCTTTAAATGCTAGCTAATTTCTTTGGATTTTGTTGCAGTTAAACTCCATAGGTGAAATAATCTCTGTGTATCGTCAGGACTGTTATTATAGAGGCAAAATAATATTTTATCTAGATTTTTCATATATGAGTGGTGGTAGTTAATGCTATCTGTTATAAAAGCTAAAGAAACCATGGTGTGTCATTCAGATTTTGTGGACTATGTGCTTCAGCCAGTGCAGGGTCCGTCGTGGAGTCTGTGATGAAGATGTGGCCCCCTCCAGCCCCACCCAAATCCAGTGACTGTGCGAGTGCAGAAGGTCACAGCCGCCACGACAACAGAGAAGGGCCTCATTCACAGAAAGGACAGAGTCACTTCCAGCCGGGCTCCAGCACAAGCACCTCGCAGTCTACAGGTTGGTCTTGGTGCACCAACACTTCCCTCCAAATTGCATAAAAATATATCGTCCTTAACTGAAAACCAAATTTTTACCGAAACACGTTTTCTGAAAGATTTTGTCTCCAATAAAGCGACCATGCAGTGTGTTAAAGCAGGCCCTATTTTTGAGTTCATTGAGAATTTTATTTTCATTACTGCAGAACATAGCGAGGAGCTGTGGTTGTTGACAGTTGTTTGTGTTGTTGTCAGACAAAAGCAGTGAGGCCAGCACGCCGGCGGCCCAACCTGCTAACGCTCAGCCGCCAGAAGCCAGTGAAAGTCACGATGAAGGAACGAAGCCCAAGTTGGTTACGCGGGAATCCAGGAAACCTACCCATGATGCCACTTCTCCGGAGCAGCATGCAGCCCTCTCAACCAAGTAAGCAACTTTTAACTGTCCTCTCATCTTGAGAGTTTACACAGCAGTCTGCTTTGGACCTGACCTTTCAGAAATGGCACTGCATATTTCTAGATCTAGCTGACATTTTAACCCAGACTTATGGAATGCACTCTTACTTGCCCTGACTCGCTCTTGTCCTGTGTCCAGAAACACATCTACAGATAAACCACCAGAACACGGAGGTGCAGGTTCCAGAGTTTTCCAGGGAAATGGGGCTATCGAACGTGGCCCCATGGCTCTGGATACTCCAGTCTGGTCAAATCCGTTACCACCAGAGAGTGTACTGGAAGACCTGGTTTTGGACTGTTCCCGGCCCAACACGGTAGAGTTCCCTGAAGATAAATCAGACAACCGGGAGATTGGGGAGTGGGGAGAGCTGCTGGTCAATGCCTTCCTCACACACTGGAAAGAAAGTGGGAGTCCCAGTGGCCCCAAAGACATCATGTGGTACAACCGCGAGGGAGAAGGTGGCCAGCCGTTCGACTTCAAAGTCACCTTCAGTACAGAGGACTCTGGCCTTCATGAGGTCTTTGTGGAGGTCAAGTCTACCGTGAAGTCTGAGAAACACTTCATCCGCCTCTCTGCCAATGAGCTGGATCTGGCTCTGAAGGAGAAGGAGAGATACCACATCTACAGAGTCTACAACGCCGGGGACTCGCAGAACGTGCGCCTCTGCCGTATAAAAAACCTGGCCCAGCACCTACATTCCAAGGAGCTGGAGCTCTTTCTGTTTGTGTAGAGCTCCCTATTTTAACGATGTCTTTTAAAAGACGACCAAGTGCACTGCTTTTACCACACAAATCTATTTTAAATGAGATCTTTCTTTTAATTGTTTTTTAGAAATTATTTTTAAGGATTATTTACATTTTAAAAAAAACATTCTATGTTCAGTACTTTAATTGTTTCATGCTTGGGGGGCTTTTATGTATGCACCCATATTTTTCCAGTATTTTCTGTGTTTTGTAATTGTTTGATGGTAAAATCGTTACTCCTTCATATATGTCATAAAAAACAGTGATTGGCTGGACATTGCTTGGAAAATGGTTTAATTAAAATTGCCTAAAACGATGTAAGCTGTCTGACCTTTGTTAGTACGGTTCTCAGTCTTCAATTTCCAAATGACTGCTATGATTAATAATTTACAAATAAATATTTGTGTTAACACTGTTGAATGTGAATGCCAGTTTATTTTTTCGGTTACTTCAAAATTTCTACGAGCACACGGGACATAATTAGCGTTATATCTGTTCTCAGTAGGCTATAGAACCTGCATATACTACAGTGCAGCAAGTTCCACAATGATAATGCAAGGGAACGCGTTTCACGTTTTATTTCTGATAAGCTTAAACAAAAATGCATACGAATAATACCTGCGTGTGCATTTCTCAAGCTCATTCACGGGATCTGTCCTGAAAAGTAACCAAAGAGCGCCTAATCTCTTCTATAAGGGATGAAAGTCCTGTTACCAGCAGAATACCAAACTAGTGCAGTGACGCAGTTACTGCGTCTAAGCGCCGACTGGAAGGAAGGAAGGACAAGCAGGAATCAGCTTTGGAAAAAAACACTTTAAACTCCTGCAAACCAACGATGCGCTGCTTTGGAAGCGTCTGAAATTTCTCAGTCTGTGAGTATTTGAACCGTCGCTTTTGTGAGAAGCGGGGATTTGCTACAGTGTCGTCTTGCATCAATTAAAAGTTCACTCACGTTCCTGTCCGGGAGTGCGACTGAATACTTATTAGTCGGAAAATAAAGATTTGTATGTAGTTGTGTGGAGTTCAAGGACCAATCGCTCGTTTTGATGCTACTAATGAGACTGTGATGTGAAACGGATGCATGCTGCTCAGTGAATCTATGAAGTGTTTGGGTTCCAGTTGCAAACAAAACGATCTAGCATTGGTCATGAAAACGTCAGTAAAAAATCCTATTAATAAATGTGTTGTCACACTTACTTCAGTCCAGCAGAAGACTGCAAACGATCGCCTTTGCTTAGTATTCTGCGGATTCATTGAGCTCCGGAGCATCTGGACGGCAGACATGCGTCATTCCATGCAGCCTCTGTGCAAACATGCAGCGCTATCGGGGGGCTGAGTCATAACGCCGTGAGCTTCATATACCGAGATCTGGCGTTTTATGCCCGTCTGTATCTGTATGGAATATGTCGCTTATAGATTAAATTCCCATGCCGATGGTCAGTGTGCGGCAGGCATTTAAATAACAGACTTCATGTTATACGTTTGGTACGTATACGTCAAGTAATCGATTGGTCAGGGGAAACTGAAAATTACAAGTCTTTTAAGGACAACATTTGTATATGATGCCATGGCACTAGTATTTAAAATATCAACGATGCATTTACACTTGAAAGGAAAGGAAGCAAAGCAACCCCGTCAGAATGAACAGGTGCACAGTCAGGTGTAGCATCACAACATGGGCAAGGCAGGGAGAATGAATGCTGCACCTTCTGCATAAATCGCATGAGTCTCAACTTACAGTGCATGCAGTGTGACACATGCACAGCGTAATACAATGAATGTTTCGCTCCATATGAAGATTTCTGCGGACTAAGTACACACTACGTCGTAAAACCGTAATATGATTGACAGTAAATAAAGAATTACGGCGCTGAATGGTTACCGTGAACGAGCTAAGGTTAATATAAACACCGTTTTCTTGTTTTTGCCTCTTGCTACTTACTGTAAACATTTAAACATTTATTCAAAAACAGCAAGATGCCTTCATAGAAAATATCACATTTAAATTGTTCTTTTTGTCTATACAGTAATAGAAAATAAATCATGTACACATTTTATATGACTTACAGAATTTTAGACTGTGTTGAAAACTAAAAAGTTTTATATGTACATTGGGCCAGAGATGTTATGCCAAAAACAGAACTGTATCCTGGGGGAGCTGTTTTATTTCTAAATTACTAAATGATTACATTTGGAAAAGTTGCATATTGGGTTGTGTCCTGTAGTAAAAAAAGCAGCACCTCTTCAGATTTGCAAGTCTGATGAGCAACTTAATGCATAGGCAACCATATAGCGGCACTGCTGATTATATATGACAGTTTAAGTTTATACAACAATCTCGACTTGCAGAGTGGTCTAAAAGACTATCCAGTTTTCAAAGTCACTGCGAATCCCTACTACCTGAAAATACAGAGTATGACCAGTGTGTGAGTGTTTGCATGTGAGATAATTAACAGCTCTACACATACAAAATGAAATTGTTGTAACACAGTACAGAACATCATATTACTCATAGCTGTTCTAGTACCATGGCGACTCTCACAAGAGATTAGAAAACGTGTGGATGGACGGATGCCGAATTTTTGTTTGCATACCAGCCTTTTAATGGAAAATTCAGAGGCTGTCCGGAACTTGCATAGTATCCTAAACAGAAGGTAGCGCATTTGTAAATATCTGTTATAAAATGATAGAATAACACAACCCATTCCTTATCCTCCCTCCCTCGTTTATATTACCCTCTCAGTGGTGGTTATCCTTACTCTGCACTGTTCACGCCTTGCCATGTTGAGAGGGCAGCACTAATTGGATAAGCGGTGCATATTGCACATTTGGCAACCAGGAACATGTAGGCATCAGGGGAGGTTTGTATTAGGTGTGAATGCTGTCTGCAGCCAGGCTCCTCTGGGCAGCTGAAGCCCTCGTTTTTGCCGGAGAATAAGCTGCCAGCTCTGCCCTTTGACTGCAGTGTGTCTGGCCCACAGTTTGTGTATGATGGGGCTTTGATGTGAACCGCAATCTGAGTCACAGGTCATAAACCTCTGCGGATTTCCTAATATATGCATCCGTTTACCTTTCTGGATTCGAACCATAGGAAATCCATAGTGTGCTCTGGACTAGATACAGTTTTTTACCCAAATGCACCAAACTGAGCAAAATGAATGTAGAATTCTATTTGATGTCTTGTGCAATATGGTGTTCTGAATGTGTCTCGATGTAACATATGGAGTTGCCAGCAAATGCCGTTTTGCATCATTCATTGCCTGTAGCGTGATGTTCTCTTTCGGTAATTCTGTGTGAATATGGTGTTTTTTAGGCAAGTGTTGAAAATGGAAAAAAATCACTGCATATATTTATAAATATATGAATGAATGTCCGCTTTCATCTCTGAGTGATGTTCCTCTAAACAGACAGATTTTTAAAGTAAACTAAGAATTTGAGGTTTAATGTATTTTTTTGGACGTTTTTTTGGGGAGCGGGGTATTTTTGGATTCCATGAACGGCAGGTAAGTTTTGTTGGCATCTAGACTGAGATTCTGTGAAGTGACTTTATCGTGGATTTGTGAGTTCAGTGACGAAGCAGATTTGTCTCCCCAGTTTTCAAGCTGGACTTCTGTCTTATTATGGTTTTTAAATAAGTTGCTGTTTGGCCCCCTGCCTGACAGTGCTGCACCCCCAACCCACCTACGCTCGACTGCTCCCTTAGGAGCCTCAGGACTTTTCAGCGATTCTCCTGGGAGGTTCTCATAGATATTTTTGTGATTTAGTTGGCAGGTTATGAGTCATGATGCCTGAATTTTTGGGCAATAAATCTTGAAATGTACTTGAATATCACATTGGTCTACAGTGGACTTAACATTGACCCTACACATGTTTGGCTGATATTGTGATGAAACCTGCTGGTCCCTACAAACTGATAATGAAGTTAAAATCTTAAGCACAACGTATTTTATAACAGTTCTTGTTTGTACTTTATCCAAGCTGAACAACATGCTCAGCAATGGTAATAATTGGCAGAATGAACCGTGTGCTGTGTAATACTGAGAAAAGAATCACAATATTTATCTAGTGTAACTATACGTATTATCAAGCAATCCCAGGACACGAATAACTGGTTTCAGCACAAATATCCTGTACCCTTACAGTCTGATCTGGATTCAGTGAAGAACAGTACAGAGTCAAAATATGATCCTGTCATTCATTGGTCATTGGTGATGGTATAGTGACAAATTAATCACTACAAAATGTCACCAAATGCAGTTTTGTAATGTTGTCAAAGATGATTCACTAAAATATTTTGCTATCCTTATACCCTGTTTAAATTTATAACATCTTATTTATAATTATACATTTCCATTTATATCCTTAAACAATATTTCCCTTAAACTGTTTAAACTGCTACCAGTTATTGAACAATTTATTTATTATTTTTTTCTCTTATGGAGAAATACACAATATTAGTAAGTAAGACTAGTAAAGACTAGTAAAATTAGAAAGTAAGCCTAGCTTGATATCCTGCAGCTGCGATGCCATACACGTGTCACCATCCATGTTGTCACTGGTCGCAGGGTGATTTAGCAGCACACTGTAATGGTGCCTTTTTGACATTGAGTCATACAGTATGTGCATAAAGGCTGCTCATGCAGACACAGCTGAGGACAGCTGTCATGCCAGTGTGACTGAATCAGTGCCTGAGTGTTGCTATGGTATTTTTTTCCCATGAAGCACTCAGTATATTTGTAGCAGTGCAATGCAGGTAAACACTCAACAGGACGGCTTTTAATGTGTTTCTAATAGTTATACATTCTGGAATGCACCTGAAGGCACTAAGGTGAAAGCTTGCTACAGACCAGCCACAAGATGTGAATGGAATATTTTCAGTTCTGTTGATTCAGCTTGCGGTGGGATAGGTGCGTGTGAGTCTATATGAGTTCATCAGATTGAAGCTTTGACCTCAGACCTTGCACAGTTCCAGCAAAGCGTCTCACACTTTAATTAGGAATGCAAAGAGACTTTTTACTGGTGCAGAACAACATTCAGCGACTGGCATAAGCAAATGCACCACATCACCCACTGGATCTCCGTGGGATTAATGGGCGTTTAGTTCTGTGATCGACAGAACTAGGAATCTTTTCTTCATCTGCTCTCATCGTGGCCACCGTGTCTCCATCAACCTTTGAAATGTAACCAAAAGAAACCTGTTAGGATTCCTGAATCGCCCAGAATGTGCTAGTTTCAAACTGCTGTGATACTGGTCTGACAGATGGGCTAAGGGGAGCTATGTGAAAAAATGTATTGTAGTATATATATCGGTGTTTCCCCATGTGGTCCCCGAGGACCCCCTCGGAGGGAGCAAAAATGTGGACTGTCTGGCAGGAAGCTCTGTGGGAGCAAAAATGTGGACCGACTATGGTCCCCAAGGACTGGATTGGGAAACACCGGTATATATTATCGTAACAGCATTACAAACTACTCTGTTATAAACTAAACGCATGTGGAAGTGCCCTGAGCAGCCTACGTTGTTTGTTTTAGATGATGTTCTGTGGGAGTGGTACAACAGGTTTGATCTGCAGCTTACTTAACTAATAAAATGTCACGTTTGCATTATGTATCAATTTTATAACTTCACATGTTATTCTAAATCTTAGCACACTTGTAACATCCATCCATCTTCCACTTCCTTCTCTTGAGTAGGGTTGCAGGCAGCTTGTAACATGTAACCTCACTATTATAATAACATGTAAGTTACACATACATCTGTCCATCCATTTCCCATAACAGGGTCATGGTGAGAGTTATTCCTACCAGGGAGGACAGGAAAGTCAGGAGATACCATGGACAGAATATCAGTTCATCACAAGGAAGGAGTATTATTCACATACACGTACTTCTGTTAGTTTAAACAGATTAGCTTTGATCGTAGCGAACCTCAGGAGGATTGGTACTGCTGTTACTCAGTATCAAGACTTCTACTGTTGCTAAGAGGCAATTTGGCGTGAGCTGAGTAGGCTCCGTTATGTGATTACGGCCAAACTATTAAGCTTTTCTGTACCTGCACTGACTTTTGATGCATCCTGCTGTCAGGCAGAATCCAGGCATAAAGTAAAGGTTTAGTAAATAGGATTATGCGTTTCTTAGTGCTACAGTCAAAATTTAATCTGAGTACATATGCAACCGTTTCAAGCTAGTTGCCTGTAGTAGTGTTTGCTGGATTTGTTCTTGGAAAATTTCAGATGTATTGTAATTGTATAATTCACGCATGTCTTACACTGAAGTAAGATCCTGTGGAATAAAATGACTTTGATCGGACTGCTAACAGTCATACATCTAACCAGTTGATTTGTCTTTCATGTTTATACCCACGGTATACCTCCCAAACCATTTATCACTTAAACAACACCTGCTTTGATAATATTCCAATAAAAGGGGTAATTAATTCATGTAATAAATTTAACTTGCATTAGTTAAACTTCCTGGGAAGTGTAACTCCAGCCATGAATATTTAGTGGAGTTGACTTCCCATTTAATTTTTGAATGTATATTCCTTTTATTATTTGAGAAAATCATAAATCATATTTTGTTGCTTACAGCTTACACTGTTTAAACAATTAACGAATGCTTAAATAGGTAGAAAACAAGGGCGTGGATTTGGTTTCAACTTTGGAAGAGGCCAAATCAGCCCTGAATCCTCCCCCCCCCAACCCCCCTAAACACACTCGGTACTCCCACAATATTGGTACTGTAGGGCCATGTCCCATACCCATATCTATGCCCTTGGCAGAAAGATTAATATTTTGAATGTTTTGGGAAAATGTGTTACGTTTCGCACATTTAAATCTGCTTGATGTCGGGCACCCTTTAATTGGATACAGTTAAAGCGCACGGAAATGTATTCTTTATCACGGGGAAACCTAGAAAAGATGGTATAGAAAGCACAAGGTCATATTTTGCAACAAAAAAAAGCAATGTGACGAAACTCCTCTGTAATACAAGCCAAATCATTGTAAGCATTAAGACAGCCGCCTGTGCTTTTTGAACGTACCTTTAATTAAAATGTGTGACATTGGCTATTACTTTTTGCACTGCGGTTAACGTGGCCGCACTAGGACACGTTTTACCTTAAAATATTTTACACTTTTGTGTGACGCTTCAGTGTATGTTAAAACCAGAAGGGATAGTGTTTTAACACATCAATGATTGACTTAATTCCCCTGGAAATACCGAAATAGCAGCTAGTTTTTGATTCGTATACATTTCGGTCTTTATGATACAATCGGGATTTATTTGTTTGTCTTATTTTTTTATTTTTTGAGACCATATAGCCTCGAATTGATGTTTAAAAACAGGATCGACTTAATCTGAATGTCTTTTACAGTAGCAATGCGCCTGCCAGCACCGTTGATCTGTGCGCGAACACGGGAGCGCTGCTTGATAGCCGAGCCCGACGCCTTCGCTGGTGCCCGGCCGGCGCTGCCATTGGCCGGCGGCGGCTTGTGGGCTGGAGCTCCTGCATCCAGGAGCGATGCAGAGACAATAGGGGAGCGCAGAGGAGCTGGAGAGGCAACCGCTGCTCAGGCACAGTGAAATATAGCCACACTTCCTTTATTGGTATGACGAGCAGGACGATACTAGCAAATAGCTGTAAAGAAGAACATATCTATCATTTTTTATTTTCACGGAATCCTTCATTTGTAACATGTATGTTTAGAATGGAGAAGCGGTAACATTCCTTGGATGCGTAACGGATTGAATGGTAAGTTATTGGATAAATAACGGGCGATGTTCATTTAAATTCACTAGTTATGCACGCGTATTTTTTAATAAGACTGCTAACCGAGTTCATTTTATTGCATACATTTTATTTCTTACGTAATGTAGCAATATTGCAATGCATCGCTGATTTCTATTAGTTAATTAGTTAACACACATTTAATGCATAATTTTGCATCGGGCGCAGTTCCTTGAAAAAAAAAAAACTCAAAGAATTAGTGTTGGGGCTTTTTGATAGTAATGCACTGATGAGTCAAATGATATTTATTGTGGCCTGTTTGGTTCGCTTTTGTATTTACCTGGATATATATGTCTCAGAATGTCTTCACAATCTGCTAATAAATAGACAGCATTCTACTGAGAACAAAAGGTTTCATTGCCACTCAAAGTTAAGCGTCGGACTGTTGTACGTTTCTATGGAATATTCTCGTTGGTATTTTGGTCGGCTTTGTAGGCATTTAATGTATGTGTTGTTGTTTACACAGATGTTGCCTTGCAATGGAATGCATATGTGGATTATATTTTCTGGAGAAATACCAGCATGTTTTTCAAAAAGAAGTGTCGTGCAGCAGTGTGTTACAAAAATGTGCAAACAAATGCCTACTACTTAAATACTGTGCTGGTAGAGAGAGATCTCGTACAGGCATCTTTTCATTCTCTTTGTGGTTCAGTCACAAATTACTTACTTAAACGAATCTATATTCTTTATTCTCCATCTCTCTGTCACACACAGATACAATATAATAACTTGCACAGCTTTAAACTGATATCTACTGATGCAGATAATTTGTGCTGTATTGTAGCTGCGTGCAGGGGTGCAGGCACACAACCTAACCAGTAACTGTGTGTCTCTCTCTCCCCCCGTTTCTCTGTCTGTGTTGATCATCCCCTTGATACCCCAGGGAATGAAACTGCAGGCATGCTTGTCCGGCTTCAGTAACTCAGTCAGGGGGGAGGCGTGTCTCATATACTGGAATGGATTATTGTATAGAGGTTATATGTTGTGCTATATTATCACGTGTGGGGGAGGGGGTGTAAGGTCACAGTAAATGTGAGAGAGCAGAGAATGGTATCTCCCCAGCCCTTTATCTCCACTGTGGATCATTAAACTGGTCTGCAGAATAGCCCATAGTGACCTGGGATCCAGTACACTGCATGTACTTTGCTTTTAAAACAATGCAGGGACTTCATTTAGTGTGTGATATATGAGGATGAAAGAGGAAAGAGTAAGAAAGTAGAAAGATCAAGAGCAAATGCAGGCTGCAATGTACATATATTCTAATAGAGCCAAATTGCCTGTCATGTGACAGGATATAGTACCGGATTTAATAAGGCTGATGCTTTTTTTTCCTCCATTACAGATGACTTATTGGTTAAGTGCATTGAGTCTATGAGCTCCACAGTAAATGTCAGCAGGGGGCTCAGCTTCAATGGCTGTGGGCTAATCCTTCCGCCATATTCCGAGAATAACGGAGCTGAGACAGGACAGAGCCGGCCGAGCAGAAATGTTTGCAGATCGGTGACTGGATGAGCACAAAGCAGGAGCAGCCAAGCCTGAAGGCCAGGTGTTGGTCTAGAACAGCAGGAACCCTCTCAGGGCCCCGAAGTGTCCTGCAGCCAGGACTAGGGAGACAGCCGGGGGGGTCGGACACCAGGAACTTCTCTGCCAAAAGGAGACATGGAAAACACTGCAGCGTCATAATATGCTGTATTTATAAATGCTGGATATGAACTTATACTGAACACAATACTTAACTATATGAAAGATAATATCACTGATTAGTGATGTAGGAACATCTTGACTTCCAACGATCTATCGGAATGGAAAAGGTAAATATGGTGTCCAAAGGAAGTCAAAATTGGTGAAAAAGATTAGACTGAATTAATATGATGCTTTGCGCTCTTCGCAGCTAGAAACCATCAGATTTAAGAATAGAAAGGGTTAGGGTTAGGGTTAGAGCGTCCCAGACTCGCTGATGCAGACACAGCCATTCCATGTCATTGACATGGTAGGAACCCGCTGGTGCTCAGTACTGTGGAAGCTCTTCACAGTAATAGGATTAAAAATGCAAGAAAAACACAAATTAGTTTAATTACTTGTTTCAGATACTTGTACGTATTCAATTCCCCCCTTGCCTTAACAGGTAGAGTAGAGTTCTGTAATGTACCCGGCAGATATTCGATACTCTCACTGTTTACATTAGTCTTAGTCTTACCGGACTCTTTTAAATGTTCCCAGCACTAAATTAACAGAACTAGTTCTGCTCTCTGCATACTTGTGCATGTACTTATCATTGAAAAGTGAATTTAATGTTTAATGTTGTTTTGTGTGTTTTGAGCTTCTTTGTGCGCCACTTTGAAGTAAAGGTTTAGCTGAAACAAAGCTTTTGTACATTACAAAGGCTGCAGCAGCCTTTTAACTACAGTTCTTTTTGGAAATAATCACAGCAGTATTAATTGCAGAAATGAGACATTATCCAATCAGATTTTAATACTAGTCATGCAATATTATACTGTTAATTTGGGAAAAGGCTGGTTGCTTTGAGGGATGAAAGTCACCCAAGATGCTGAATGTTCCTAAGAGGCTGGCGAGCAGATGACACAGATCTTACACACATGGACATTCAGTTCCACCACATGAATATTTTTAAAGGAACATTGCAGGTATTTGTCATGTTTGGCAGGCAATATTTTTGGAAGACACTGGATGTTTTTTTTTTCCAATTTTCCAATTAGAATACTTCCCACTCAAGAGAGCCCCAGCAATCTCATGCATTAAAATTACAATCTGATCAAAAGGGTTTATAACATACGTGAGTTAGAATACAGAACAAATGAACCTGGTCACAAAATGAACTCTGTCATTCTGATCTGTGTTCCATGTCCTATTAAGGCGTTTATTTATCACTTTATGAGTCTAAGGACAGTATTGGGATATAAAAGCAGTGGGACATATCTGAGGGATTTTGGCGCCGGCTGTGAAGGCTGCTCATCATTAGTAATGCTCTGAAACAAAGGGGGGTTATTTGCTGCTTATCTTTGCCCCGGAGCCTCTGCATGCCTTACATACCCTCATTATTTTTGTTATGCAGCTCAGCCAGATCAAGGGTCCACACACAATTATGTGTTTTCCATCTGCATGTCTGGGTCTACACAGGACATGTTTTCTTTTAAGTGCAAATTGAAAACTCATACAGGCTTCTCTGTTTTCCGCATCTGTTCCTCCTGCATGCTTGTGTCAGTACCCCGAATGCGACATGATGCAGGATGATAATAATATGCATGTCCTGCGCCTTGACCTATGGGGCCTGCAAAGTAAATGTCATTTTGATATCTATACAAGAACATCTGAGTGAAATTTGATCGCTACTGATCGTTATTTCCGTGCCGTTTAATTGTGCCGTTTCTTTTGCACGGTAACTTGTTCTAGCAGTTGGACAAATGATGTTTAGCGGCCATACATTTGCTCTGTCCCGTAGCTCTGTTGTGGATTTTTGACCCATTACTTTTGCAGCCTTTGATTAAGCACTAGGTTTTGCCAGCCCAGCTCACCGAAGGTGGAAGCAGTGGTGAACGCCGGAACGGGGCAGTGCCGCTGTTGTGCAAACATTTTCCCAACGTTCTTAAACAGCTTAGCTCACCGTGACGACAAACACAAAGCGATTAAAGTCAACTGGGTGTGGCGGTTTGTAGCATGAAACAGTTTATGACGGCTGGGCTGATACGGCATATCAACTGATGCTCATTTTCACAATTCCCTGAGCCAGGATTGGGAGGAGACTGTACTTCTGTATATTAGTTAGAATATACCAAAAAATGCATTCCACCTAAAGATGATCAAATGGGGCCAAGAGTACTTCACATAAACCATCGTTTAACTCAGTGTTTCCCAATCTGGTCCTTGGGGATCCACAATCAGTCCATGTTTTTGCTCCCTTCCAGCTCCTGAGTAAAAACTGTCTGTGGGTCCCTGCGGACTGGATTGAGACGCACTGGTTTAACTAATGGAATATCTATCGTGTTTTGACACTTGTAAAGGGCACTTTTAGGGTGCGGGTTGCAGACACTGTTTCTCAAAATTTACCGTCCACTGGGTCACTTTGGGTGTGGCGAGGGTAATGTGGGCACACCCACATAGATTAATCGCAGTGCATAATGTTTGATGGCACCTGAGATAAAGAGCAACTCAACAAGTGGACGTATTTTGGTGAAGTCATTGTAATGCCGGTGCCTAGAAGCTCTGCTGACAGTAACTGCTAAATAAATTTGCCACATGGGAGCAAAGCTCAGCATAGAATGTTCAACAGATTGACAATTTAATAACACATTTATTACTAGGATGGTAGTTCATTAATGGCCTTTCAATTCCTTTTTATTGTCAGCCGTGAGCAGTGCTGAGGTTTGGCTGTAACACAATAGATCAGCCTTCAGTGGCTTTGGTGAAGTTGGCTGTATTATTACGGTGTGTTTCCTCAGTTAGGGGAGCCCGTGTTTCCTGTGCAGGTTAGGGCTCTGGAGGGGATCCCCTGCCTGAGAATAAAGGCGAATAGGCAGCCGTTGTTCATCCCAGAAATTACGTTTGCAGCTGTGAACTGTGCAGCATCACCTCTGCATTTCTAGGGTTAATTATTAAAGGTGCGGGGGGGGGGGGAGGGGCTAATCAGGTCCACTGACTCATGATGCGTTTTCCTCAGTGCTCGGCATTTCAGGTCCAGAAAAAGATTTTGTTTCTACCAACCAGTTGAGTACTCTGTGACTGTGACTCTTTATATTCAATTGGGTGGTAGGAACAAAATCATGGTCTGGATCTGTAGTTTCTGGACCTGAGATGCCCAACACTGGTTTTCCTCCAGTGGCCCTGTGGCTTGCACGTGGATTGGGCACACCACTGTGCTACATCATTACGTGCCCATAGTGTCACACCAAGGCACCTTTCAAAGGCACTAAACACTGACTATCACACCTACTGTATTGCTGTCCTTCATCCACACATCCATTCTTTAATACATAAAACAAATGTAGCTTGTTGCAGCTAAGGGCATATTGCCTTACAGATGAGGGACAATATTACAAAGGGCCATATTAAAGCTTATATTAAACTCATTAGTTCTTTGCACCTGTGTCACATTCTGAAAATGTATAGCATTGCAATACTCATGCAGTTGTTATTGGATTTGAAATACGACACATTAATAACGCTGATTTGTCATTTGCCTTTCTATCCTGCCACAAAGTCCAAGTAATATTTTATCCATACTAAATAAATGATGCAGAATGACATTACTCATATTCCAAACAGCTCCCTTTATCTAAGATGAATTACTTCAAGCAAATCTAGTAGCATTTTTTTCCATTTGTAGAGCAGGTTGAGAATTAGGCTGTCCCTCGCATACAGCTGTGACCATTGTCTGTTTAACTTAAGCTCTCTCTGTCGTTTCTCAGAGGATAGCAGACATTTGCTCAGCCTACAGGGGCATGCCTGTAATTAAGTGTAGTGTAATACATTAAGTGAACCTTGAGCACTGGCAGAAATGAAACCTGATAGAGAATCGCACAGTGTAAGCTTTAGAAGTCAAGCACTTCTTCCCTTCTCAGGATGCTACGATAGCAGCCAATGAGAGCACTGCTTTTGGGCTGAGTGGGCCAAACTCATGGCCTCATTGGTAATATCTCCCAAGTTTTATCTCCTCCCATTCCTGCAGAGTCACGTTTTCAGGCACATGGGTGCCTGCTGGTTGCTAGGGTTTTGAGAGAATGCTAATGTGTACTGTACCGCTGTCTGTAACAAGCACAGCTCGCTATTCTGCTGAGGACTATTCCGACATGAATATTCTGGTGATAAAGCCATCTGCCCATGTAGGCTGTGTCTGCAGCAAAGAAACACTCGCTAATTACCTTGCCTGCTTCAGTTGCTTCCTCTTGTTCCAGCTCTGTCCTTTATAAGAGGCATAGAATAAACTGGTTTACTGTACTGGTAGCTGTGTCTGAAGACTGGCTCTTGCTCATTGCTCCATCACACCTGGAGGAGCTCGTATCCAGGCAGTTTTTTGCAGGATGGTGCAGGACTGCATATGAAACACGTGTAATCGTGACTTCAGCTGCGTCCATCGATGGACCTCCAAGGTTCCTTATGCACCAACAGATAGGATTCATCAGACACTTCCTGTCTTAGTCAGCTTATTTTTTTTTCTGTCCAAATAAGGATTTGCATTAATAATAATTATTAGACCGGAGCCGCTAATGATGTTTTTTAATAATTCGGAAATCTGTCTGAATTTCAACTGAACTTGCTATTCAAAAAAGGGACATTGCGTTCTGTCCCGGAAGTGTGAATGATGAATGAGATTCACAAACCTTACATTAAAAAAGTAGCGGCTGCAGAGTGGCCGTGAATTTTTGTAGGTCCAGTTCTTAAATTATGCATATATAAGTCTGAAAGAGTGGGGCACCTTCCTTAGGTGGATTGTGGGTGACGAATCCCTCATATAAGGGTTCAGATTCTTTCACGTTGGGCATATTTCTACAAATGAAATCGGTGGCCCCATAGCTTTTAAGGATCATTTTTAGCATGCTTAGAAAGCAGGATGATTTCTGTGCTGTTCCTCTGTTGATTGTTGTTGTTGCCGGTCACAGGCTGGGCATGAATTGACATGTGCATGTCCATTCTCACATCAGTAATCAGACCAGGATCCCTGGGCCATAGCTACAAAGAAGGCGACCCTCATGCCATCTGTTTTTCCCCTTTTTTGTCGGTTTCTGTTTATGGACGTCGATGTGCCTGCAGACTCTGGGAAAAAAAGCATCTGTAAGCATCAAAACGTTAGCCAGCCTCGTTTGAAGTGTGTTCAGTTTATCCACCCCCAAGATATTGTATTTATGTAAGAGCTGGAGTCCTTGTTTATTTTTCTCACTCTTCTCGCACAGTACATATATCAGGCAAGGGTAACTATGATGGCTTATAACAGAATCAGCAAGAATTGTTTTAAAAGGAGGCAGGACACCCCCCCCCCCCAGTCCCTTTACCTCTCCCCCCCCCCAAAAAAAAATAAAAAATAAAAATCAACACAGCTGTCGTGTGCCTTACTGTACAAAATGGAGCTTTTGGGATCTCTGGCAGAAACAAATCGCTTGGCTGTATTTACCTCAGCGGCTGCCGGCCGTCTCTCGGCGCCCACTTCCCGCTGGCGCGGCAATATCTCGGCGTGTGTTGCCTGTACAGCACAGCCCTGCATCGCTTTAAGGCAGCTCGCATCACGCACTGAGTGCCTCACGGGCACCGTTATGTAACGACAGCAGCTTCTCTGGAAGGAGACACGATCTGGAGCAGAGGTCTCCACACTGAGCTCCGGGCCCGTGGCCGGCAAGGTGGTCCAGCTTATCTTTCCAGCTGAGCTTATCCTTAAGGGTTTTCACTAACTACATTAGTTTAATAAGTCCAGTTATTACAGTAATTAATTCTATTCTGTTACATTTCACTGAAATAAAAACCAGATTTAAGACAACTGTGGTTTCACTAGTTTAAGAGCAAATTCCGCATAAATTTATAAAATATTTAATTCCATTTAATACCAGTAGACAGACAGAGAGCCTTCAACTAACAAGTTTGGGTCGATTTAAGTTCAGGTAATTTAAATGGCGTGATTATTGCGAGCAGCACCTAAACCGGTCAGAAAGCTTAAGGCAGGTAGAACTGTGGATAACAAAGAGTCACTCTTTTCAGAGAAGGACCAGATACATGAAAGCCTGCTGTACTATACCTGTGTGTGGATGCCACTTGGAGGGAGGCTTTCATCCTGGCAGAAGCAGCACTGTAGACTGGGGTTACATATTCAGTGAAGATCTGTAGGTAATATGGCTGGAGATTAAGGCAGTCCAACCCCAGCCAAATTTTTGTGGGTTTTAGTATCAGTCAGTCACAAACAAAGGGCCGTTATCAGACTCGTAGCCGGAAATAGATTTCATAGGGGGACTGGCAGCCATACCGATAGGGCCTTCTGAGCAGATTTCACTGGCTGGGGGGAGGGATCCCCTTAGGTTAATTTTTGCCGACTGGAAGGGCTGAAGCAAATGTCGACGGGGGTTCAAATTCCTCATTTTGCTACCAGCGTACATGCTTGATCGCTAACAGGAATATTTTTTTCTTTGGCGGGGGGGGGGGGGGGGGCTACAAAGCTGCATGGCTATATGCCTGGTAATGGCTGACGGGTCTTTAGTGCATCTTCAGCTGTACAAAGTCATGCACATCTGAGAGAGTGCTTTGGTTTGTGGCGTAGCAGATAGCAGAGGGTCTGTTCTGACTCACAAACGAGCTAGGCATTAATGTTATATGACCTTCAAAATTGACCCTGGGTTTTTACACCCTACCATTACAGTAATATAAAGTGCAGTGACTCCTGGTCAGGATTTATCCCATACCTTTATGTCATGTGTGATGTGGAAATCATTAGTTATGGCTAATGAAATAAATATATTTCCATTAAGGATGTAGAATTTACTTAATTTGCTTAATTTAACAGCAACAATAACAATAATGAGAAGAGGAAGAAGAAGAAAACACGTTCCTAGGAAATGTTTCACAATTTTATTTTAGTTATAAACTACCCCATGTGAGATATTTTTGGGTATTTTATGAATTATATGCATAGTTACATATGATTTGGATTCATAATGGTTGACATAGTTTTCATGCATTTAGAAAATCAGATCTTTAGAATAAATTTATTTGGAGATAAGATCACGCGATATTTGCTGGTTAAAAGATTAAAATAACGATGAACAATTAAAAGGAAAGAAACATTTATCTTTTAAAATAATGAATGAGCAACTTTCACTATTTAAAAATCATCAGTGAAATGTAGGCCTATTTATTTTAAATTATATAACCCTATGTTTGCACAAAAAGCTGAGACATACCAGCACAAGACTGACAAACAGGTCAGAACTTTAGGGCAGGGAAAATAACACATTTTTGTTCAGAGATAAAAATAATCACACTTGCTGCGCTGCTGAGAGGAATAAGATGCATATGGTGTTCTTACAGCACGTCCAGTAGAGGCTTCAGAAATAAAAAACAAACACCTTTCACATAACGTGCTACTTTTCAGAAGCGCTCTGGTCTTGTCACGGCACAAGACACATATTTTCTATTAATGCTCTAGTCAATTTTGATGGATCTTGATGATATTGTGCAATATACACTATATGTACAGCTGAGACCGAAAGTTTACATGCACCTAGTCTTTCAAACTCAGCGTTTCACAATTTCACACATGTAACATCACATGTGTGGAGTAGTGAGACATTGAGTTTGACAGTCATGATACTTGGTGTATGTGAACTTTTAGCCTCAACAATATATACAGTATATTGTAAGAGAAGTGGTTGTGTTAGTTTGTCTTTGGGATTCCCACTATAAAACCATTAGTGAAAATATACTGGCTTAACAAGGAGCATATTTGTCCTTGAAGCAGACATGACATTTTGCTGCTTATTTTTGTGTCCAGTAACACCAAGGGTAAGATCAGCGTCCTGCGCTTCAAGTCCATCCCTTCCGGAAACATGAGTTCTTCCTCTCCCCTGTCGTCGCGGACGTCCATTGACATCCTCGAGGAGCTGCAGGCGATTGCGGCCAAGAACTTGGAGAAGCTGGAGGTCAACAAATACTATGAGGTCATCCGGGAACTCGGAAAAGGGACCTACGGCAAGGTGGACCTCGTGATCCACAAAATCAGAGGTAGGCTGAAGATGGCTTCGAAGATATCAGAGAAGAGTGATGAATATTTTATATTTCATTTTGTCAGTGTGGTTGAGCTCTGCACCATCCTCTGTAGATAATAAGCAGAAATGGAAGAGAGAACTGAAGAGCAACAACGCACACGTAGCCTTCTTGACGAAATTCTGTCTGGCTTTGTTATGCCATGCCAGATGGCCGATGTTTACATATACATGAGCAAAAAAGAAATCCCTTAGGAGATTTATAACTGAATTATATTTTATTGAATACAGTTTAATAAATGTAGCTGAACAACTCAGAGACAAATAATGGTGATGCTGCTGCTGGACCACAGAAGAAGCAGTTTGCCGCTAATTCTAGACCCAGAAGCTTGGCAGTTGCGGAGTGCTGGGTTTCTGCTGTAGCTCTCCCAGTGGTTAAGCCGTCACGCATCGCGCACAGAGCCCAGTGCAGCCGCGCACGTCAAGCACCCCACTGCAAATTAGCTGGAGATGGGAGAGCTGCACCGTATCCTTCCGGCTGACGCGCTCCCAGATGCGCCCTCTGCTGATGTTCTGGGTATGGCTGCTGTGCAGGATGAGCAGGTCTTTCTGCAGAACAGAGCTGAGGAAGACTGTCCTGCAGACTCATATTGAAGCACAGCAAGGGCAAAATATAGCATTGAAGCCTTGTTTTCTCCTTGGTATGTGTGGTTGGTAGATCTCTGTATGAATTGCACCCAATGAATGTACAGAAGGTGGTCATGTGATGGATGAGAAGATGTGTGTGATTATATCAAAATGGACAGTAATATCCTGATTAATTTCTTCTCCCCAGCTGCCTTAGGAATCATTTCTATAATTAGATCCAAAAAGATATTTGATTGTTAGATGCATTTATTAATTACATCATCTATTATAGAGCTATAATAGTTTGATGCCATCTGATAAATGTACAATGTATTTTAACATGATTTGAGATTAAGAAATATTTTACATTTGTATTAAAGTTGCAATATTTGCTTGGTATTTGAGGTGACTTGCAGGTTTTTGCATTTATACCCACGGATGTTTGTAAAGATGCAGCATGTGTATGTGTAACCATGATCCACACCAGGAGAGGAAGTCTGAAGATGGATATAAATATATTTTATGTGTGTGTGTGTGTTTACAGTGCATATATGTACCTCTGTTTCCTCTAATCCCTTGCTGGAAATGTTATATGCAGGCACGAAGATGGCCCTGAAATTCCTCAGAAAGAAAACTACCAAGCTGAAGAGCTTCCTGAGGGAGTACAGCATCTCCCTGTACCTATCCTCTTTCCCCTACATCATCAATATGTTCGGCATCGCCTTTGAGACGGATGAGTACTATGTCTTCGCCCAGGAATACGCCCCGGCAGGCGATCTCTTCGACATCATTCCTCCACAGGTAAGGATTTGACTGGTGTGCAATTGATGCGAAACCGATGCGTTTATTTTTTTTCCTTCTTCGGTTTTGGTTCATTTTGACTGACGTGGTAAACAAGTTTACTGAATCCAGCCTCAGGGACCTCAGCGACGGCTACTGAAATGCAAAGATAGCAGCGTTTTAGTAATGCTTTGAATATGGCGTTTTTGTATCAAAAGTAACAAGGTATCAAATTGCAGTTATAATGAGGTTCATAACAAGCCACATTCCTCACATGTCTGCAGGACAACACCTTATGTTAGCAGTATATGGTCACTGCTGGAAGTAACATATATTTAAACTATGTGAGCATAATTTTAAAACCATGATTACGTTGTAACGTTAAATGATTGCATTCTGTAAGATAGATATATCTCCAAAAATATTCTTTTTCTCCCTCTTGTTTTCTATCATTTTTATAGAAATGTGTATAATTTTGACATTGTTTTTTCCTCCTCCGTCCAAAGGTAGGTCTTCCGGAGATTGTGGCCAAACGCTGTGTTCACCAGGTGGCCGTGGCCCTCGACTACCTGCACTTCAAGAAGCTGGTGCACCGCGACATCAAGCCAGAGAACATCCTGATCTTCGACAAGGAGTGCCGCAAGGTGAAGTTGTCGGACTTCGGCATGACGCGCCGGGCCGGCTCGCCGGTCAAGCGAGTCAGCGGCACCATCCCCTACACGGCGCCAGAGCTGTGCGACGCTTCCAAGCACGAGGGCTTCTGCGTGGACTACAGCACCGACGTGTGGGCTTTCGGTGTGCTCCTCTTCTGCATGCTCACCGGGAACTTCCCCTGGGAGAAGGCCCTGCCCTCTGACACCTTCTACGAGGAGTTTGTGCGGTGGCAGCGCCGCCGGAGCGGCTCGGTGCCCTCGCAATGGCGGCGCTTCACGGACGACGCGCTCCGCATGTTCCGCAAGCTGCTCTCCATCGAGCAGGACCGCCGCTGCCCCGTCAAGGAGGTCTTCAACTACTACAACCACTGCTGGATGCTAGACAACGAAAGTGGCGGTGCCAGCGGTCACCCCGGCACCGAGATCAGCCCGTCCTCCTCCGAAGAGGACTTGCTTGTGGACCGCATGAAGCAGCAGACACTGTCGCCCCCGTGTGGCGTGGCAAAGGGCAGCGTTGTCATGGAGCCAGCAGCCCACCACTTTTCCTCTGTGTCCACCAATGGCTCACTCTCCCCCCCCGGCAGCTACGAGCGCGTCTCTCGTGACAGTGCCCCTGGTGGCCGCATTCTGGTAGCGACGCCGATAGAGATATGTGTGTAGGGTGCCGGCGTCGAAATTGCTGACTGCTTTGTCCCTCGTCGTTACTGCTCTCTCTTACACATGCTTAAACTATCCTTAGAATTAAAAAAATAATAATTATAAATTATTGGAAAACAATAGTATTAATTTAGGATCTTTCTGTGGGGAAAAAAATGTTAAAATTAGTGATTGTGGCTGCTGTTTGGCGATCTGATCCCCAGATGACTCTTGTTGCTGTTCAGCAGAGGGTGGCTTCATGTGGACAAAATTTCAACTGAGGGCTTTTAACTAACATTCCTAAAGATGCTGCTGGGCCTCACATGCTCCGCCACTCCCAGAAGATACTTCCTCACCCTTAAGGTGTGACCCGCTCTGCAGACATCCCACCTCGCCATCAGGCTGAACAGAAATAAAACCAACGTAGGAGGGAAGGGAACCACACCGAGGTAATCAGAGAGCTAGTTGTGCTACAAACTAGCTAGCTTGGTTACCTGTGAGGAGTCGACCAAATCTCTTAAAGCAATATGTTTATCATTTTCCTGCAAAACAAATTGAATAACATGAAAAAAATATTTTAAGAAACACGAGTGAAAAATCTAAAAAGGAGTTATACATTTGAGCATTTCAGGAGAAACTAGGTGACACTGAAATGAAGATACATTGCAACAAATTATTTTATCCGTATTTTTGAAGCTGTTACTGATGCAGCACCGTAAAACATGCCATCACAATGTTTCTTGAGGGAAAAAAACGCAAACAACAGTTTAATTTACTATGACCTTTACTGTAAATGCGATGTGGTTCGTGGTACTGAGCGTGCGTGAATTTCCTTATTTTCTGTATGTATGAATCGTACCTTTTCCAGGGTACTATGGATTGACCACTTTTTTTCTTGCCTTTGGGTTTACATTATTTATTTGAATCCTAAATTAACAGAAATATATTTTTTCTATTGATTTTGTAAAGTAGCTTTAGATGTTGACTTATCTAACTTATTTAAATACCTGGGTTTGTTACCGCTGCAGTGCCAAATGGAATTTGATGCTGTGCAGCCTTTCTCTGCACTTCCGCCATTGTAGCACACGCTCATTTCTGTTTCCTGCACTTGGTTTGGACATCTTTAGTTTGGCGTTTTTAAACCATTAGCAGTTATCGCTCCGTAATGCAGCGTGGGAGTGACATTATCTCCTGATCTCAAGCGCCACCTTCCCGAAATGGGACACTTCGTCATGTGTCTGTTTAATCGGTGACTTTTACCCAGGGAAAGAATGGCTTCTTTGGACCCAGAAGGTGACAAGCTTGATGTCGTGGCTGTTTCAAGTGTGTGCCCTGACAGAAAGATATTTGGCTTGTGGGTGATTCTTGCTGAAAATACAGCACCGGTATCTTTAAATCAGTAAACCTGAGTGGGATTAGGAATCATATCAATAACAATCATGCTTGCAATTAGAGTTTGGAATGTACAGTTCAGATAGATATATTTCATATATCCTATAAAGGTCAGCGCACATATCAGTGTTTTCACAGATATGTTGATATGTTTATTGTTTCCATTCTGTTTTATTTCTGATTTTCAATAACAGGTAATATTGTTTTGTTTCTTGTGGGAGTGATATCTGTCACATGTTTGAAAGTCCATCAGGTGTATTTTTTGTATTTGTTCACAGGAAGATACGTTAAATTTTGGGGGAAAAAATAAGGTTTTACATGCTCTCAATGGGCTTGACATAAAACAATGAACCTTGACCATGCTCTAATATCCGAAAACTTTACAGAGATTAACTAGCTTTCTTTTATCACTTTTGCTGCATCTTTAGCTTCCTCAAAAAACCAGCGCTTCACTGAATTTCCATGTTTGTTTTTCAAAACATTCAGAGATCACCAAGAACTTATTACATTTAATTTCTGATAGGTGATGTAGACCTGTTTGGTTTGGTCAAGCATGGTGGTGTCTATAACGATGTTCTTAAAATTCCAGCCTAAATGTTTTTTTTCTTTCTCGCTAAATTACTGGAACATTTTACCCCTGAACTATGGGGCTGCATGGAAAATGGCCACTGTTTATTGGGAAGGAATTTTACTTAACAGCACATTCAAGGCTTGTTTTATCAATTTTTAATTTAATAAATGTGCTGTAAATTCTACCTGTAGGTCATCTCCCAACATGCCATTCGCATAAATCTTAAGCAAACCATTGATTTAACATCTTTCCTTTATTTGATGAAGGCAAAAACTGGAAACATTCACTATGTGTATGGGACAGACGTATGCAAATTGGGCCGTCTGAGAGCCCATTGGTTCTAGGCAGAGATCCACTGGTGCAGATCATAAAAGCAATAATGTTTATTGCAGTGTAGAGATTATTGAAGAGCTGGAAGTCATAAAACCGTAATGGACAGTGTATCTGAGACCAAACTATTTCAGCTGACCCATCTCTGCACAGTCATTTGAAGGTTGTAATTTAATCTGACTAAAACGTGTTGGGGATTTTATGATGTTTTCATCGCAGTTTTAAGGCGGCACTTTTTTCTAAAAATATCAGTTTGAAGTATGTTTAGAAAATATTTTTTTCCTTGTTCTCTGGAATATTGCTTTCATTTTAAAACAATAATGCTGATTAATGACGCATTGTTGGTTGATTATAATTTTCTACATTTTGTTAACAGAAGAAAGTTATTGAAGTTATATGAAAGCTTATTTTCAAAATTGCATGGAGGTAATCCAAGAAAAGCATATCTTTACAAAAATGACATTGTGTTTATAAAAGATATGCTCATATTGTTTTGATGTGAAATTTTGCTGTAGCACAATTTCTTGCATAATGTTTCAGAATGAAAATGTCCATCATGACTTCTTGAAACAACTTAGGGCTAAAAAAAAACGAAACAGTTATTGTTAGTTTTTATTCACTGTGTTGTACTTGTATGCTGTTGTTGTTGTGTTATTGTCTAACCAAATCAGAGGAGAAAACATAGAGAGTAGCTGCTGATCGAGTTGTGGGCATTAGAGACGGGAACTCTTGTAATATTGCAATGAAATGTGGGTTTTTCTAATAATTTGTTTTTGATGGGACTTAACATGCAAGACAAAAATATGAGACCTGGATGCAGGTGGAGTAGCGGAAGCAATTCAGCTTTTCACTTAAGTGAAAAATT
Organism: Paramormyrops kingsleyae; assembly: GCF_048594095.1. Classification (NCBI taxonomy): domain Eukaryota; kingdom Metazoa; phylum Chordata; class Actinopteri; order Osteoglossiformes; family Mormyridae; genus Paramormyrops; species Paramormyrops kingsleyae. The sequence goes on along the minus strand of NC_132801.1, from coordinate 18,282,314 downwards.
AATGAATTTTCTGCTACAAGTATATATGCCTCGTCACAACAAAAAAGAAAAAAAACATAAGTGAAAAGCAAAAAAAAAAAAAAAAAAAAACCAACAAGGGACATTTTGGAACAGAACTTTATGTGTTGTATTTTTGGACATATCTGCATGGATTTATGATTGTTTTAGGAATACATTGAGAAAAAATATATTTTGCAGTTAGAAGCTGTGGTATTCCTGTTCCTGGCACTAGCAATTTCCACGATACTGCAAGTGTAGTCTAAACCTTATTTTCACCATAGACTCTAGACTATTTTACAGTTTGTGCAAGGGTGTCCTTTTTCACATCTAACATCTTGAATCGCATTTTGACATCCTCCCACACCATTCAGGGGAAAGAGGAACATTGTTCACTTTTGACCTCAATGTGCTCTATTTCAAGTTTAACAACAGCTGTCAATTTCTGATGCAGACAACATCACCACCGAAATTGCAGTTTCAATAGTTGTTGAAAAAAAATTGGATACAGAAATTTCAGCAAACTGTCATGATGTAATGTGTTGCCAGTAATGTGAAGAAATTCCTCGTCTATCTGTACAAGTGACATTTTGATGCACCATATTTTCAGTGGTTTTAGCTAGTAGGTAACACGATGCCAGAACTTGTGTCCAATTCTGTCATTGCAATACAATTGTCTTCCTGTTCGTTCCCTCTAATCAAAAATAAAATAAAATGGAAACTCACTGCATTTTATGAATCTTTTCGATCTGAAGTGCAAGATGTTTTTGAGAAGTGTCAGCCGCCTGCTGCATACGGATATGGCTTGTGCCAGCTCGCAGCGCAGATATTGCCAATAATTACATCATAAGAGGGTGCTGGCAGCCAGCCAGAAACAGCACACTGATTGTACTATTGCTTCATCTGCCCCCATCCCATCTTTATGTTTGACAAACTTTAGAGGAGCATAAAGATCCCCATTGTAAATTTTTACACACATAATTCTTTATCCTCCTTGAAGAAATTTGCATTGATAGTACTGAATTCTTCAGTTTAGTAAGAAAGGAGCATCCAACAACTTCAAGATTCCTCACACATTCCGTGTCTTGATTAATTGCTAAAAGAGCCCCAGCTGCCAGATTGTCTCTTGTTTTTAATTAGCGCCTCCGATTTAGACAAAACGCCGAAGCCGGGCATTCAACTGAAAATCCTCAGAGCTGGTCATAGCTCCAGCTTCTGGCACATCAATCACATACAGAGTAGGGTGAAAAAAAAAGACATGAAAAAAAAGATCTGATTAATTTCCCTCCATGCCTTACCTTACTAATGATGTAAACATTATCCTCTATTCCCTCTGATTCCACATTCATCAAAACCTCAAGCATAGCTATGGAAAGAGCTGCAAGGTCATTTCTGCCTAATTAAGACACAGAATGCAGTGGTACGGGGTTTGTGCATGTGTGTTTCAGTGTGTGCAAGTCAGTGCATCCCATCCTTTGTCGGCAGTGCTGAGATTTGAGTGCAGTGGCCGCAAGTCACGGAGTGTACAGCAGAACCGTCATTTTGCATTGCTCCTGCTGTGACTTATTAATGAATGCATTTGATGGTAGTGCATGCACAGGGAAAGGAACAAGGACACAGGCCCTCTGAGGATGCTGGTTTGTATTTTGGCTGGGTGTTTAATCCACAGAATAATGTGTTTCTACGGCAGACAGGCTATATTGGATTATAGTGGTATTATTTTTCTTTAAGGATGTCAAATTTGAATTTCATGTGGTGCAGTATGAAATGTTGCTAAGTACAGCTAAATGTATGCAAGTATAGTTAATGACGTGAAACATAAACATCAGTAGTGCAGAAATATGGCAGCAGCTCTATTTGAAGACAGATCCATGACATTTACAGCTTTCATTATGTGTCTTGCAACTGGAGCCATTTATTTTACTTACTTTTCCATTTCATGTTATTTTTTAATGTGTATTTAATCTTGAGATTTTCAGAATTAATTCCCATGTTGTATTCAAGTAGCTTTGTGGATCTACAGCTAAACATACAAGATCCATCTATCTATTTTCCATATCCGCTTGTCCTATGCAAGGTCGGGGGTGTCCAGAGCCTGCCCAAGAAGCTACGGGCACAAGGCAGGAAATCACCCAGGACAGGGTGCCAACCCATCGTAGGGCACACTCACACACCATTCAGACCTATGGACAATTTCCCAGTTCCCCTTAGCGTGCTTTGGGAATGTGGGAGAAAAACTCCCTCATACAAGATCCAATCAGTTTTATTTTTCTGAACAGCAAGACTTTCGGACCTAAGCAAAGAAAGGATTATGCTGGAAGTCTGTCAGAGTACTGGCTAGTGGGATAACCAGAACACAGCACCAGATAGAATGACATTAATCCAATTTATCTTCTTTAATCTCTCAAATAAACCAGTAGAAGGAAGTATGTCATCATGCAAGACACACTAAGCCATAAAAATACAGTTAAATAAACAATCAGGACCGAAAGCTCACCTCCCATGGGTCCTTCACACTGTGAATTGATGCTCTTCTCTTGTATAAACCATCATGTTCAAACCATCTGCCCCAAAATTAGCAAAACTGGGGCAATCAATACCGCCTTTATTCAAGTCTTTGTTATTAACGAGCCATAAGAAAGACCACGCCGTGTATCTTTGAGGTTACAATGTGCTGTAATTCCTTGAAAAAATCTGCCAGTAAGTTTATTTGTGAACAGTGTTTATAATTCATCAATTGCATTCTAACCATACAAAATGTGTATAAACTATCATTTAGTTTTAACTTGTAAAGAATACACCTCGTATATTTGGGGAATGTGTGTTTTCATCAATGTCGTCTGGGATTTATTTTTTAATGTGTGTGGTAGCATAGGGGTGCATTGGATGGGTCATTTAAAATTCACAATTGTTTTAAAAAGCATCATATTTAAAAAGGCATCATAGCATATTACATTTGGATTTTGAAATACAAATCCGTTCAGATTCATACACTATAGTATCTGTCCACTTGATTCAAAAGTAATACAAACTCATTTCTCATTAAACCACTAAGAGACGTCAGAAATGATTGGATGTATTACTGAGTGCCGTCAGTCACCTAGCTACTGGTTTAACTCACATATGTAATAAAGAAAACGGCAAAATTTAAAAATTATTTTAAAAAATGATGACATTTATTCTATGGCAATAAACTACAGAATACCAACATGTTAAGGGTAACATTCCAAATTATATTTAAAAATATATTCTAATATTTTTTCCACAAAACGAATTTATTAAGGCGGTTCACGAATTCGGAAAGGAAATCTGTTAAACGTTTGACAAAAACAGTACGTACATTATTGCCCATTTATGTTTCCCCAGATACAAGTGAATATATTAATTACTTATATCAGCAGAAAACATCCTTCCTAATCACATCGCTTTTAAGGACCACGAGTCTGCAAATAAATAAATATTCAATATTCAATATATTCAATAAGGACTTTTTAAAAAGTGCCGAAGCATTTCAACGTCGGAACGGCGACGAAAATTTCAAGCAGCTCTTTCGAACCCGCGTTATCTGGAAGACACACATTTACACATATTTAACACTAGATGTCTCCAAAGTTATAGTCCACAAACTTTAAACAATCCGTCCACCACAAGAAACGCAGTTCCACCTTATATTCCGACAAATTCCTTTTTGTGACAGTAACTGTTATTTCAATGGGCGCACATGAGGTAGGTAACACAATTAAAGGCGCTAACATTCATCACCAACGGAGTCAGTCAACAGGGAGCCGTATGTGAAATACGCAGCAGCATGAGAGGCATGAAAATGTCCTGCTGGGCGTTTGTCAAGCTTCCAGCTTATATTTGGCAGAGTTATTCTTCTCTAAATAACATGTGTACCTCGCTCTTTTTTCCAGCCCGTTTGGTTCCCACAAGGTTTGTCCGCTACACCGCGATAAATGTGCCCGTATTGGGGCGATGTCCGATAAAAGCAGCGCTACTTACTTTCCACGATGACCCATAATAATAAGCCTGTCACGTGAGGAGCGTCGTCACAAAAACAGAAAAGCTCGAGGGAACCAATCAAGAAACCTAAATGAACAGAGAATGAGGTTACAAAACATACTGCGATCATCGTTTCAATGTGTGCTCTCAAGTAATCTAATAAATGTATGTTATACTTTTTAAAGTTCCAGTTTAATATATTTGAGAAATATATTAAGCAGCTATATTTAAGAAATACAGCAAAAAAAAATACAGCTAATCCTACGCAAGTCCCCATTTAGAGCATTAAATGTATATACAAAATATGATACAAAACTATACGATCAATATTATATGCTGCAAGAAAGGGGTGGACCATATGTGACAGCTACACAATATACCAATGACATGTTGCTGAGATAAGCAATTCTGAGGAATATGCAAATATCACCTCAGCATACCGTATACTGAAACTATACAAAGAAGCTGTAAACTGTAGCTGTTGCCCAACACTGCAAATAACTCACTCGGGTCTTATGTGCAATGAACTTCTGACCATACCATGCGACTTTGACATGCTGAACACATATGAAGTAGTTTGTCCAATGTAAACTGACGGATATTACAAGCCAAAGCTTTCTTATACAGCAATTTAAAAAGCAACCATACCTTCAAGCCCGGCAAAACATGCAGAAATCTTGCAGGTCTCCCATAACCCAAGTCAGCGTATGGACACATAGACGGCGTAGTTCCTATGAAAGCTTTATAATGGTCAATGAATGCAATCTTGAACACTTTAAAAAAAAAAAAGCCAAGCCTGAATGTAATGACACTTGAAAATTCGCCTTGTTTAAAAACGATCTTCCCAGAAACAACAAACACCTGATTTTATTCAAAAACGTTTAATACTGATAAGGCAAACATCAGATTGCAATGGAGGAACACATAAAAATACAAGCTCTACAGTGTTCAAAATTTGATATTTGACCTTTAGAAAGGGGTGTTTTCATTGGCTGCATTTTCAGGTACATTTACACTTGCCCAATCACATTCAAAAATAAAAGGGCTGTATTTTGATTGGATATCTGAAGAATTTAAAACAGTGTCAAATAATAGTCTTACACTTCAGATTTGAATAATCCTGAGTACCCAGCAGTTGGTGCGTGGGAACAATGAAAGACAAAAAAAAAAAAATCAATATCAAACAAATTTTAAAAATGAGAATGTAGCCATTTTACACCTTAAAATCTTTCTGGTAAACACAAAAAAGCATGTTTGGTGTACTGTTGCTGACTAAAGCTTTTTGACAGGAATGCAAAGGAAGCTGAACAATACAGAATTTTCTTCACCTAATATCTGATATACTTGGCATCACTGTTTTTCAACACAGACTGACAGCACAGGGTAGGAACAGAGTATTTATTATGACAAAATTCATGACAGGAAAAATGACAACAGCTGATAGACAATGTAATACTTCTTTCTCCTTCTCTTTGTTTTCTTATGGGTGAATCACCCCCTGGCAGGACCAACATGCAACACAGTTTTTGCTCTAAATCCCCATCACAAATAATCAAAAATAAAAATAATAAAACCCCCCCAGAGAGGCCTATCCGGTAACACATAACATTAAGAGCCAAGATCCATTTAATTGTCATTCAAAAATACCCAGCACTTTCTCTCTTGGTAGTACTTCAGACACAGTAGAAAGTCTTAAATATGTAATTTTACATAAATATACTGAAGCACCGACATATGCATGAGCAGGCCAATGATACTACAGGCTACCTTTCAATGACTCCTCCTCTCTTCATAGTTCATTTTAACAATGAGAGAAACATTGGGACACTATGACACAATTTTGGGTAATAACTGAGTAAATCACCAATTTAAGTTGTAATCACCATAGAAATGTATTGTCAGTTTTGTTTTTTTTTTTTTTACTGGCTTCCACTTTGGCACTTCATGTACTGGTCCTCCTGGAAGCATAACTTTAAGCAGGGCTCGACATTAACTTTGCCTGGTTGTGCATGTCAACTACTAATGCAACCACACACAAGCTGAAAGAACATAGATTAAAGCACTGGTTAATTTGCTGTGCACTTACCCCGTACACTGACATATTTACCTGTAGGAAATAATGAGTACACAACCCATTTCCGCTATTTACTAATAAATAGCACATGGCTAACACTAACAGCTACAAATGCTGGAGATGTAGGATCTATTACAGAATCCTGGGAATGAGAACTATAAGGCCATTTAAATACTGCTGAATACCTATAATAGAACTTTGAAAAACAGAGGGAAGTTAAATGGAAAACAAATGCTAATCTTCCAGGGGGCATCTCGACATTTCACATTATCGTTACATCTGTGTGCCTGCATGCCACTGACAGCAAGCAGCTGAACAACAGCCAATAGCAAAATTTTTTAAAGTGAGGTATTTTCTGCAAAGGCCAGTTTCTAACTATTATCAAATGCTTGTAAACTGCTACTTTCCGTGTTTAAGAGAGCATTAACAATAAAAATGAAAACAGAAATCTTAAAAGAAAAAGAAAAAAAAAAAAAATTCAAGCAAAACCACCCCCCATTGAAGCGGTACTTTCACTAATTAAGAAAGCTGAGGTGGTTTAGTGTTAATTTGTCCCAGGCACACATTAATATCGAGCCATGCATTGCAATATCATAGGAGACAGAGGCTGACAGTCCATTTAAGTCATTTCACTTCACCAACCCTAAATAAAGAGACACCTCATAGAACTGATTCTGTTAAAATTCCAATCAGACAATTTAAGCAAAAACAGAAGATATGGCAGCTGAAAACCATTTATTCTACAAATGCCCAAAACACTGATGAAGGGATAGGGGCAATTGTAAACAAGGGATATGGTAAGAGCTTTGCAGGCAAATATGGGGCCTGTGCAGGGAATTACACATTAGCTGTAATAATTAATGCTTTAAGTGCCTCTTAAAAAAGTGCTTTCAGCTACCCCCTTTCACCTTTCAAAAAGTAGCTATAATAAGCAGTGAGGACAAGAAGTACATTCAAGTGGTGAACATACAAACACACACCAGTCGATGTGCGAAATCAATGAAGAGCTTGCAGAACGTCCTGCAGACCTCTGAAAAGACAGCCGTCTCAATGACTGAATCAAGGACTGACACTCTAGAGGCAGACGTGCACGCACAGGCACGCACATACACGTATGTGCAGTCTTGGAAAATAATATGCAACACTATTGCCATTCAAAATTAAATAAAAGCAGAAAATGCGCACACAAACTGGTCATTCACCAAAAGGAAAAGGAAAAAAAAATAAATCAGTAGAGTCAAAAACAAAAATATAAATAATCCCCTGAAAACTGCACTTACAAAACTGTAAAAACTATATATCCAGCTGGGAAATTTAATTGAGCATTTTCCAATAAAATTACTTTAAACATGACACCATACATTTCTTGTTCAAATTAAAATGGCAATAAATTACAGTTTAAAGCAATCTTACAATGGATTAGGGCTTAATATACAATAAGTTTATGCCTTTTTGAACCAGCAACCAGATTCTGTATTGACAGTTTTAAACTGCAAGCTAAGCTACCCATGGTTTTATTATTAAAGGCTTCAGACCAAGAAGAATATACAAATTCCAGAAGACAACAGGTAGCTGTGAAGATTGCCAGTGGTGTTATAGGTGGAGCCAGTACTTAAAAAACAGAAACAATTAAGGTTTGTTGGTGTTTGCATTCAACCGAACCCTTGCTTCCAAAAACATTCTAGCACATTTTTCCAGTTTAACCATGTTGTTGGACTGACTAGAGGTGCTTCAGCAGACTGCTGGCAATTCAATCTGCCGGGGAAAGATCTGTGATCTGTTAGGGAAAGAAGCAACCTGTCAAACACTGACATTACGGAAAACCAAACAAAAGGCTTCACATAAGTGAATTTATTTCAGTTTCAAATTTTCCTTAAAAACTACTTGCAATGGTATAGAATTATATGCTGACGTTTTGGATTTCCTGTTATCACTATATCAGGGACAATTACGCATCAGTATCAGGATTACCTTTAGTTTAATAATGACCAAAAAAGGCCCGATTGTAGGCATCGGTTAGTGCTCGTCATCAAGATCGACTGCACAAGCACTTCTACCCCATTCTAAAATGGTTTTTGGAACATTTTCCCAGTTTACATCACTGAGAACAAACTATTGAGGTATTATACAAATCATAGCTTACACACTATTTTTCAATTTCAGACACTTTTAGTTAGAAATCATGCTAATTTGGGTGAACAAAATGGTTTCTTAACTCTAAATATCAAGAAAAAAAAGCACTGGGACCTCATAACTGCATTGCTTCCTTATTTAAATAATAAACATTTAAAAAATCCCTTGGTTTTCAAGTGCAATTTAACTTTGTAGTAATGATTATATTGCACTTGATTGAGCTGTTCACCACAAATGGATGTCGTCAACTTGAAATACAGCAATGGGGGTCTTTCTACTCTCCCAGTCATTTCTGTCACCGTTTCTCTTTGGTAACAGTAGAGGAATAAACATGCAGTTACAGAAAAACTCTAACCTTGCATAGCATCTTCTCCCGTCACCTGCTCTCCTGTTTACAGGATCCTTTGAATGATTTATTCTGGACAATTAAGGGATACATCAGGATTATTCATGACACCATACAAATGACATCTGAGCAACATCTGCCTCAAACTCCAAAATGTTTTTTTAAATACCACTTTCTGAACTGAAACCATTGGATGAACATTTATTCAATGTCCCACCAGGAAAACACACACACCCCAATATACCAGTTACAACACTTACCCAATGCATACCTGATAAATTAATGTGTCTTACTACTAGGGGTGGGGAAAAAATACTGACTTTATGATTAATCATGATCCTGGTTTACAATTAGATATCGATTCACAAAATTGCAACATTGATCTAGTTAATTATGCCTTTCCCCTGTGAAAATATACTACCAGTCAAACATTTTTACACAAACTGAACATTAAAAATACACTCAATATTCTTTGCTAACAAGTAAGGTCCCTTGTAGAGTTAGTGAACAGTGTAAATTTAAGATGAAACTGTTAACTAGTGCATTTAAAGGACAGTCGAGAATGTGACTATACCATAACCACACAACCAGCTGATAGGATGTAACATAAGTTTCCATAACATGGAAGTGGTGTTTTATATTTTCATTTATACTTATTCACTAAAGCTTCCAATGTTTAACAAGAATAAAAAAATCTGCAGTTTATGAAGTAGATGGAAAGGCGGTAAAAACTTGTGGTGTGAAAAAACCTTTAGCTGGTAGCGTTTTTTCACTGAATTTTACTTGTATCGTTCCTCTTATTGTACAGCAGGTGCTATTTTCACTCTTGCCTGAATAGGCTGAGTTGTAAAAGTATTGGCAGCGTGGTAGTGCAGAAATCAGAACATGTGAATGCGAACAAGTCAAGAAGGGCTTTATTCTTAAACCAGTCATATTCAATACACTGCTAAAATAAAACACAATAAAGGAAACAATGTAAAGAAAAAACTGATATTGGATGTGAACTGCTGTCAGTTATGAGAATATTGTTAATTATCCATTTCTTGTGGGTTGCATTGTGGGTAACACTGAAGCAAATGAAAGTGACTAAAAGACTGCATGCATGTATTTAATTATGGCTGGATACAAAAACTGCAGAGAGAAGTGTGGACAAAATATGTCAGTGTATTCACGGGCAAGTACAAGAAGAAATTTCAATATTGTATTTTGTCATCTTATTTTTGTGATATAATGGTATCTTAAGTTGCTTTGTTCTGCAATGTTAACGCTACAGTGCTGCACCTGTAGTCGTTCTATTTACAACAAATCTGGTTTGATTGCACATTAGAGAATCTGTCAAACAAATTTAACAGAATCAAAACTCAATCTAATTGGGCACTTGTGAATGAAAATTTAATTGAATTGCGAGGTCAGGGACAGATTTAGCCCTAAACAATACCGGTATGTTTCTGAAATAAGATTTTGGTGTACAAGCCTTTGGCCTTTCTTTAGTGGTTTTCACAGTTTGTTTCCAGTGACTCTGCATTTGTAAATTTGTGTTCCATTTAGAGCTTGTTAAACATCTCTCCAAATATTAAAAGCTGTGTTACAGTATACAGTGTTTCATTTTACATTCCTAACGGATTGAATTGGATCCAAATCGTACTGAATATAATCATTAGCCTGTGAATAAGAATTGAATCGTGGCATCTGTGCCACTGCAAGTTATTTTGCAATGATTTAAGTAAGTTTAAATAAAACAACCACAATTATGCAGAAGTGGGGAAAAAGTGAATGACAAATATAGCAAGCTATTGAAGTGGCAAAAATGACATTACCTTGTGCTTTGTGCATTTCATTGAGAAGTTTTCTTCGTTGAGCACACAATCTGCAAAAAATACGAATGAAGAGCACCACAATGATTCAAACAAACAAGAGCACAATTTTCACCACATATCTGGCAGCAAGACAGATTGTTCCTTTTCCAGCGTGGGGCAGACTGGCACAAAAAAAATTCATGAGCACTGCTAAGAGCACATATCATGGACCAGTTAAAGGCTGCACTACAAGAGAAACATTAACACACTCCATGTAAGCAGATAAAGCACTAGAATCTTATCAGGCATGCTTATCTCCTGAAATCAGCTGCTGGAAAGACTGCTGTAAAAGCAGTCAGTTAAGCATCATGATAAATCTCCTATAAAGTCTGACTGCACCACATGCAGCAAAGATGACAAACTCGCATGTATGCAGACAGGCAGCCCCTTGGGGCCCCACTCACCAGAATGCAATGCACAAGCGTAATGATACTTATTGGAACAGCCTTTGAAGACACAGCCCAAGGTGGCACCTCTGTTGTGACAAGTGGAGCAAACCTGAGGACAGAGACAAACCATGTTATTGAAAGACCAGCACAGTGGCAACTAACTGATATTAAAACATTGATATCTCATTTGGTAATATTACAAACAGGATTAAAATTGGTTGGCAAAATAAATCCAAATCAGAGCGTCTTCCGTGTCTGGAATGGATGTATTCTTGAATCTATAAGGCAACAATAATATAATAAGAACCTTGTTTTAACTGTGAAATGCATTTGACTAAAAGAAAATTTTGTTTTTGTCTATTCTACTAGGTACTTATACTATATTGACTAGGTAAAATAGAATTGCATTACTAAAATAAAGAGACTACAATTTTCACTGACTAAAACTTGACTAAAATTTCATCAGTTTTTGTTGACTAAAACTAGACTAAAATAGTCATGGATAATTCTAAAATATCACTAAAATGCTCAGAAACTTGACTAGACTAAAATGAGTATGGACGAGACTAAGACTAATAATAACTAAAATGACAGCTTGACGCAAAGACTAGACTAAAACTAAAATTAAGACAGGCCGCCAAAATCAACTATACTGTGTACTCGCTACAGCTTATTCTGCTATTGCGATGAAGTGTAAGTGACGGTGCTGCCAGTGGGAGAAAAAAATGTGTTGCTTTATATTGAATTGCAAGTGTCACAAAAATGCTTAAAACAAGACGTACAAATGAGGTGGAACACTACGTTATGAATGTTTCAAGTACACTTTTTAGCATACATCTGTATTTACCAGCTTAAAAATATTAATAGAAAGTATAAATATTTTGTGCATTTATGATATTAAACTATTAAAGTAAAAAGCGCTCTTGTATTGGAATCTGTATCGTTATCACTAGTTGTGTATCGGAATCAGATCGGAACTGAAAAAATGACGATTGGCCCCATCTCTAATTAAAATGTTTTCCAGTAAAAAATTTCATACATAATACTTATCATAAAATAAGGCCAGTAAAATGGTCAAACATATGACAAAACTAAAGACCGACATAGACGATATAGGTTACACAAGGACTCCCTTTCAATGTAAAATTTCACAACCCTTACTCCGTGCCACCTCTCCATGGCTCTGTTGCAACTTGAAGGATAAGGACACTTATTCAAAGCTAGAATCTTTACTACTGTCAGCTGCATCAAGTGCCAGGATGAATGTGTCTTCACATGCAGGCACATTCTTATATGCTTCATCATTTAATCATGGAACCAAGCTTACAGAATTATACTGAAGATCCCTACTGAATGATTTTAATCCTACTCATATGGAATGCAAGCTACATCATTTTTCTTTTCTTTTTTTTTTTTACTTGAAAGGAACACCTTTTTAATTTTGAATAAAATAAAGCAATTAAAAAGCTCTTTGACAAGTGTCAAGGACTGTAATACATAAGTAGCTTTACTGTCTGCAATAATCACTGTAGGTCTCAGTTCATCTTGATTACACTCAAAGTCTAGCATGAAGTGGTGAACTTCAGTCACACAGACACAGGTGATGTAGGTTTTGGTTCCCAACTCTTAATTGCTTCACTGATGGATTTCAAGAGATCACTGCCCAAAATCATGTTTCTTCAGATGTAAACATGTGCCAATTCAAAAAGCTGAAAAGCCTGAAAACACATTCCACATGCCAGTGCGCCAAACCTAGCCTACCAGCATCTCCAGGTACTGTGATGACCCCCATGATATAAAAAATTAAACAAAAACACTATTCAAATCTGGGGAAATGAATACAAGCACACAGACTACAGATTTATACAGCAGTCTCTCAAGAATACATGCAAGTAGGGCTGGGCGATATATCGATATTATATCGCGCATGTGCAATAATCACCAGGGCTTCAGATGACAAAGCATTTGGCCAGACGCCAGCTTTTCTGTGCTATACGGACCTTAATTTACACCCATAATTTGGTAAGAAGATTAGTAGTATGGCTTAAATATTTATGAGATGCGTTTTGTGATACCCAAAAGTTAGTAATCTGTATAAACTTTGTGTTTCTTAAATTCGATTAGCGGAGCACCCCACATAATACTGTTTTGGTATACTACGGTTTGGTATACTACGGTTTGTATACCTCAGTGCAATATGCACTGAAGCCGCGGTGAAGAAGAGCAGACATGACATCTTTTAAAAGAGGAGATCTTGTGGATAAACAAGGTAAAAAGACGTCGGCGGTGTGGTGGTACTTTTTGCAGTTCAAAGTCTGACACATTTATTAAACATAAGGATATGTGTATTTATACTAATAATGACTTTTGGGCATCATACAAAGCCTCATTAATATTTTAGCCATACTACTAAACTGCTTAACAAATCGTGGGCATAAATAAGTGTCTGTATAGCACCAAAAAGCTGGTGCCTGGCCAAATGTTGTGTCTGTCATCTGAAGCCCTGGTGATTATTGAGCATGCATGATGCAATATCGATGATATTTCCCAGCCCTATGTGCAAGCATGTTTCATCAGACCTTGTACCTGTGGCCATAAACCACAACGGTTTAAAGTATAATCAAAAAATAACAAGAACCAGGAAGTCTTCATGTTTAAGAGTGTGGAATTCTAATACAGGTAAATCCACACATCTACAACACACACACACCTGGTGGGATCTACCAAGTCATCAAGTTTTCTATGTATAATATTTAATGTTTTTTTTCCCTGTCACTTGGCAAATAAGTGTGCATGGCAAGACAAAGCACGGGAAAGTAGCAGTACACTTCTCTGGAAGAGGAGCTTAACTTGGCAGCTATAATGAACACCTATCTTTTTCCCATTATTTTAACAAGCACTATTTTAAAATATGCATTACCCAGTTTCAAACTGATTTTATTATTAAAAGTTCAAAACATACTTACTGTATACAACAGCATCTCCTGTTCTTATTTTACTTGCCCATTTGGGTAAGCGAAAAACAGACAAGAAACCTGAAGTGTTTTGTTTTTTATTATACACACTTTGAGGGTGCGTTATAAATGAAATACAGTTTTAAATAAGGCTAATACTAAAATCAGTCCACAAACACCCAGATTTGGGGGAACAAACCTGAAATTCTGGAAAATTTGTGGTAACCGGTATATAATTTAAATCTCACCGTCTCCTGTGCCAGCCTTACAGCCTCTTCCAGTCCATAAAGCTTTCCTTTCACCAGATAGACACCTGCTGACCATACACTGCAATCTTCATGAACCCAATATTCTCTGGTGTCCAAGGGAACCACAAGGGGGCTGTACCAACCACCAGCAGCCAACTCGGTCCGTGGCCTCTTGGCCGAAGGGCTCTGCAAGCCGTTGTTGTCATTAGCCCACCTGCGGCAAGTCTCGAGGACATCATGCCGCCTCAGCCTGTGACTAGGTCTCTGGGGCCAGTTGCGCCCGCCTTGGGCATGCTTTCTTCGGCGTATGCTGGAAGAGGAGTCAGAGTCACTAGAATCGTCCTCTTCCTTTAGGTCCTGCTGACTAACCAGAGGCTTAGGGGTAGGTTTGTGGCCCTCAGAATAGTAAGGCCCATGAAGATCCCCAAGGTCCAGGGTATTGGCTGACCCACCGCATAAACAGCAGACCAGAGAGTTCTGCCATTTGCTTTCAGCGCTAACACGACCTAGTTGCAAACAAGAGGTTGTTGGAACCATGCCGGAAATAAACCTGGAAGACACCTGCTGCTGTCCTTTTCTTAGTCTTGCATTCTCCTCTTCAGCATAGTTGATAACTGTGCATGTAGAATATTCCTTGACCTCCATACGTATAAATGGGGAGAAGTTGTCTGCTTTAACATCCCTTTTTTCATCCTTGTAATTCACATACTTAAGCTTGATTTCTGGCTCCTGTGGTGAAAACAAGGAGGATTGTCCAGTTTTGTATTTCTTCCGCTTTCGTTTGGTGATATGGGCTTTTCTAGTAGTAGGTATAGGCTTGTTGGCCACTGAAACCTTGTGCTGCTTTGCAGAACTTGGACATATTTTTGGCATGGTCATCTTTCCCCTAGCCCTTGTAGAACGCTTGGGCCGTGACCTGTTACCTTGGTCCTTTTCTGTGTCCTCATGGTTTACTGGTTCTTGATATGTGGTACTATATAAAGCTTTGAAGGTGCTTAAGTTTTCTGAGTCTGAGGTAGAAGTTTTACTTTTGTCTGTGTCAGTGTTATCAGTGTTAATATTCGGCAAGACTGTTGTCTTTAAATTGGGCTCTTGTTCTAAACCAGATGCATCTTTTAGGGAATCCTGGCTTTGAAGGACCTCTACATTTACGGGGTGAGTTTGAGAACTGCAGCATTTTTTACTGGAATGTAAATTAGTTGTCACTTTATACCTGGAAGGTGTAATGTTCTGGACAATGGCCTCTAAGCGAGTTCCCCTCCTGGAACGGGGAGGAAGTTTCTTCCTCTGGGTAGTCCTCTCTTGCGCAAGCACACTCCCATTGAGAATAGCGTCATCAGGCACCAAAGTGTTATTTTCCTGGACCTCACACAACCTGCCCTTGTTTTTCAACAGATCACCATCCGGATCAGATAGTGGCCTGCAATGTTCTGGCACATCTGCTGGCAGTATTTGTATTCCATTGCTGGTGATGGGCATTTCAACATCATCACTGTTACTAAAACTCCTCTGAAGAGGACTTCCGTCTTCCACAGTTGCCACTGGAAATTCAGTTTCAGAAAGATCACCGGATCCCTCCTCTACTGCAATGACAGAGCCATTATCTGTAAAATTCTCACTAGTGGGAGAGCTTAGTGTTTGTGGCAAAACAAAAACATCTTCTGTTTCATCCAATGAGGTAGCAGGGGGTGACAAAGGATCTTCTAAAGGGCTAACATATTCCCCATTTCTATTACATGTGTTCCTTGAAAGAGTGCTGTCCAGCAAATCGACTGGCTCCTTAGTTCTTGAAATCAAGGAAACCATTTCAGAGTCACACTTTTTGATCTCTGCCACTATGTCTGTAATGCAGCTCTCTGTGGACTTTTCCTTGCATGAGCCATGACTTGAGAAGCTGTTGCCAATGCCATTCAGCACACAGCCATCCTTTGCCTCAGAATGCACGCATTCCGAGGATCCATCTCCAAGTGCAGGTTCAAGTTTCTCCATACCCATAGTATGGGCATCTTTGTTCCCATTTATCTCAAGAGCTTGCTGCATAAAACGAGCTCCACCTACACTCTCGATTAACTGAGCCTGAGTGCTGGTCTCGAACACCTCAGACTGTGATGACAACATGACAGGCTTAGCAGCATGCGGCAGGATGCATTGGTCGATGTCGACACAAAGACCCCTTCTACCAGCTTCATTCGCCAGAGCATCTGCTTCATGAGGAGGGGAGTGTCCGGAAAATTTTCTGTTTATGGAGGGAACTCCACAAACGGGGGGTAGCTGCGAGAGGGAGTTGGGGGGGGAGAAGACATGAGACCTGCTCACATACGAGAGAGTGACTGTTGCATTAGAAAAAGTATTGTTTGGTTGAATCTGTTGACTGGGCTGAGACATGTGGTCGGATTCGTTCTCAGAGTACACAAGTCCTCTGCTGTTCCCGGAACCAATGTTGTGCCAGGTGGGCTTCTTTACCACACGTAGGGCTTCCATGGAAGTGCTTTTGAGAAGACTGTCTTCGCCTTTCCTTGTCAGGTTTAAGGCGGAGGATAAGCTGCACGTTGAGAGGTCTTGAGAGAGTAAACCATCTGACTGAGGTGGAGGTTCCATGGCAATTCTGAAAATCAAAGAGAAAGCATCAAGAAAACATTATCACTGTCAGTGCTTGACTGTACAGGGAAATCAAACATTTCCTGAACCCTTGTTTTGTAATGTATTGCGCCACTGAAAATAAACAATAGATCACCACCCACACTTACTGACTGGTTTACATAAAGATATTCATTTTCCTGTGGCTAAAAAAAAAACCTCTTTATATATTGTTTGCCAATGGGAACATGTGAGAAGTAACCCCTCCCCAGGCATTTCCAGCATACAAGACATTTTAAATTGCCATATCAAGCAAATATTTACATTCGTCTATATGTCTATAACCTAGAACAGGAGCCATACTATTTGCAGTTACATTTTTATATTTACCTGTCCCACCTCCAGTCTTCATTTTACTCATTTATCCCTTGATTTCGCAACAGCAAATCAAGTACATTAGTACAATTTCAAGGCCTTTCTTTGACTTAACCTTAATAAAAACAAAATAATTCCTATAAAAAGACCAAATTTGCAAAAATGATGTTGCAACATAATTCCATAATCTTCTGAAGCAGATTTACGATTTTTACTCAACCAGCCATGCCAACAGTACAAAATTCCACACACATTTCCACTCAAAAATTACTTCCGTCACTCATTTCTTAATATTACTTCAAAGATGTAAAGCAACTTTAGATGTACGTTTCTTCATACCTCTGGCTGCCATTAACATACCAAACCGCTTCAACCACCGGCTATTTCCTGATTTTCCAAGCCACGTTTTCAGCCCGTAATTTCTACTTGAAGTAGCTATATTTATATAATACTTTCATTTGCCATCATTTTCTTCGACAAAAAACACCCACAGCGGAGTGAAATTGAAAACGGGCTTCAGCGTAAAATGTTGTAAAGGAACAACAGCTTGAATGTTACATGGACTTCTTGGCAAAAAGTTTAATCAAAATTAGTCAGACACAAGATAACGGTATAGCTCCCTGAACGCCAAAGTTTGTTTGTGGGCAATTAACTAAGGAGCGGGCTGTTTAGTTTACTTTCTGGACCTAAAAATATTACATCTGTAATTTTGTAAAGCGGAGACGCAGATAGTTAACGTCTAGATAAGTCAAACGTGACTAAATACCGCAACTTCTGGGTGCAGTTACTCACCAGCAAAACCATTTAACCACCCAACCCGTGGTTAATTTCGTTATAGTCAAGTCACCAGTCCACAGAACCCAACAGTCAGCGGCACTGACAACCTGGTCAGTATCGCTAACCAGTAGCCAGTCCGTATTATAACCAGATATTTCATATAACCCGAAAGCATGACCAGTTAGACGATTCCTCGCTTAGAAACGTGCTCGGCCTTTTTAACGCGCGCCTATCGAACCACGCTGCCGTCGGTTAACTAACAAGTTACGAGAGACCCCTGGTCGACAAGCCGAAGAAGTGACAGGAGCCGCTTACCGCACGTCTTTCAACCGCCACACAATACATACTTTCCAGCCAATGCAAACATGTCCGTCTACTCAATGGCTGCTTCACATCCACCCCAAATCAGCTTCGTCACCAGACTAACAACGAGGTTAAACGGCGGCTCTGTAATTTCCAGCGCGCACCCGCCAAGTCCCCCTCTGGCTGACTAGTTAGGAGAGGTGGCTAGCTTAGCAGGCACTCTACATGAAGTGTTGCTGCTAGCTTTCCGGCTATCCAGACATAAAAGAAAAAAAGAGCCATCGTGCCCTGAAGTGGAGATCACAGACATGGGGAGGGGGAAATCCCCTCACACTACGGAAGGTGAGCTGACAGATCAAATGCCTGCCCCCCTATCACGCTTCACGATCTCTCTCTTTGGCTGCTTTGGTCGCGGATCCACGCCTAGGCCCTTAGCAGCTGAAACAAAAGAAGCCATGTAATGTATTGCGTTGGGCTAGAAACTTACCGAAACGAGAAGAGGTCCGGGGAGGGCGGTGGGCTCTAAAACGCACTATTTAACCAGGAACCTGCGGCACCCCACATCTCGTTCGAAGTCCCGTGTGCTCCTGCCAACCGACACAACAACGCCGGACGTCTAACAAGCCGCTGGCTCCAGCGAGGAGAATTTATGACGGGACGAAAGAGAACACGCTTTATTCGCCGTCCGCGCTAGCCGAGCGTGAGCCGCACTTCCAGAACGGAGCTAGTCAGCTGGTAGCCAAAGAGAGGCATCATGGGAGACGCGGAGGGGAGAGGCGGGGTCGCGCCGGCGAGAGGGACCAATGGGCGTCGGCCGAATGCGGGGCTCCGAGGTAACTGCGTGTAATGGGATCCTTACATCTGCATAGGTTAAACACCTATGGGGAAACAGCTATATGTAGAAAATATTACAAACCGACGAAAATACAGCATAAAAACTCCAGTGTATGAAAGAGAACTGGATCATTTCACGCATTATTTTTGTAAATATTACACATTTTTATTGTTAATCGATAAACATATGCGTGTACTGTC
This sequence comes from Paramormyrops kingsleyae, assembly GCF_048594095.1. Classification (NCBI taxonomy): domain Eukaryota; kingdom Metazoa; phylum Chordata; class Actinopteri; order Osteoglossiformes; family Mormyridae; genus Paramormyrops; species Paramormyrops kingsleyae. Next base: position 18,263,248 of record NC_132801.1, on the reverse strand, counting down.
TGTGGGATAGTACATATATAACAGTGCTATATATGATCTTTAATTGTGTTGTAGCCGAAAGTTTTTTTTTTTTAAATAACATTCTGAAATATTTTATCAGACTCGTGTGGTATATATAATTGTAAATGGCAATTTTAATCACTTGTTAAAAACTTGCAATATTTAACGAATCAGAATCGACGGACAGCAAAATAGCCTTAAACTGAAACCAAAATAAAATAGACGTGGAGATATCTGTAACTAGGTTCAGTGTAGCTGCTTTAATTTTTTCGCAGCCTGATGGTCTTGAGGTTGCTTTGTACGATTAGGCCCATTTCTCTTTTTTGACGGTGAATGGGGCCATTGTGATTTTTTTCATTTCTTAAGTGTACTCATTACATTTATAATGGGAAGTGTTTAATGATATTAGCAAAACGCTTGTTAACTAATATCACGAAAAAAGTACCATTGTACAGTTGAGTAGTTATTCTGAATTGCTGCTAACCTGTCCTTATAAAAACACATTTTTATAAGTACTTTAGACGTATGTTACATTAAAGTGTCTTTCGAGAAAACGGGTGTATAAAATTACAAGTAGAGGATAATATAGGTCAACGTAGGCCCTTTTATGTTGCATTTTGAACAGATATCCTTCATGAAAGCATCGATATAGTTCTTGTTTTTCTTGTTTCATGACACTTTTAGTTATATACTATGGCAAAAAACGGGCCAGGTAACATTTTGCATAAATGCACCATCAATCAATGCAGGTGGTTTAATGTTTTTATATATATATATATATATATATATATATATATATATATATATATATATATATATATAATTATTTAGAAAGATTCTTCTCTAAGGTTTACACAGGGAAACATGTTTGCATGTCCTACATTTTCATTTTATATCAAACATTGATTAATACCAGAATTTTGTTGCTTTAAGCAAAAATATTTTCTTTTTGAAAAAATAGATGAATTTTCCATGACATATTTACACACACCCCCCAGTTTGCTTCCAACCCCATCATGCCATACCCTTTACCCCCTATAAAAATAATGGATGTCACTGTGACATCAGCATTGAGGAAGTGACATCAGACAAGTCTTTTGAAGAACATGCTACAAAATAAGCCAAGTGTCGGTGTCTTTTCTTACCTATTTTTCATTGTTTTTTATTGTCAGATTGATATTGTAAGGCTTAACATTGTAATTCTGTTGTATAAATACATGATAGTAAACAGTTGTTTAGGAAAAATTAAACAATAGTGTTGCAAAATATTATAATTGTATGATGTCCTAAATGCCATGTGGTGCTTTTGTCTAATTTTAATATGGAGTTATGGCTGCTATTATCTAAAAACATCACATTTTTTATTGCAACAGGGTTGAGTCATTTTGACGGGGTTGAATGATTGACAATTGACAGTAGTGACTTTTCCAGCTGTTACCCTCAGGAAGGCGGTACAGGTCGATAAAAGCCAAAACAAACAGACTGAAAAACAGCACATATTCTAGGGCTGTTGCAATAATAAATGAACACCGAAAGGGTATGCTCTCTTTCACAAACCTGTGCAATACCTTACAGAGTTAAATCTGTGCAATACTTCTTAAACGTATAGTGTGCAATAACTCGTTCTGTTATTTTTGTACATAAGATAATGATTTTATTTTATTGTTTTTAATATTAATATTCTGATTTTAGTAGACTACTCTAAAGTAGGCTTTGATGTGAACTGTCTGAAAATACCCAGAGGTTTCTGTGATACACTTTTTTATTGAAGGTTCTTGTATCCAGTACAAGCAGAAGGGCAATCTTTTTCCTTTTAGCACTAAGCTGGACAAAAGAGCCATAAAGGCAGGGAATTTTTTTTAAGGCCAGCCATGGTGAAGAACCATCTGATGGTGTTAGTGCAGCCTTACGGAGGATTGTTGACGTGCTAATAAGCCATGACCGGGACTTCCAGAATGCACACGAGCTCTTTAAGGCCCTTCTGGAGACCAACACATCTAAGTTCAATCAAGTTCTTCTTTGTCAGTGGCGAAACTGTTGAGCAGGCATTTGAGAGGACGTCATCAAACTTACCAGCAGTTCCAGCAACCTTGAAAATACATCAGGTGGTAACTGTTGCTATAGTAGAAATAATATCTTGTGATGTTAGGTGTATGTGCTCAACCTAGAAGCAGTTACACTGTGAATTTTTGGTAACACTGCTGTGTTACAGAGACAGACACAAATCCATTGGGAAGACCCAGAGGTGCCCGGGCATGTATGTGTTCACATAGGATTTGTATCCAGGAATAATCCTTGCTGTGGATGAAAGCCATTTTGAAATTAAATGCACGCACCTTGTTCGACCAAACAGGTTCTTTTAGCCTATTTGTGAGGATGTGCTGTGGTTCTTATTTGATGAAGTGCTTCAGCTCATCCCACTCCCTAAGCGTGACATCACAACATACATAACTTTCTGAATAAAGGATGTATGGATCAACATTTTACAGTCATATTTTTAGATTTTGGGTGTTCCATAATTGTTTCATATGACAGTGAGATTCAGATTCAGAAATATGAGATTCACCCACCTACTATACTAGTGTTAACTGGTGGTTTATAAGGCAATTTCCAGTGGGCTGTGGAGTGTGTGGTTATTTTTTTTTAAAAAGGACAAAATACACCCCTGCCAACTTCTACAACTTGAATGTCACTTACTGACAAAGAAATAAAGGAATAAGTTGGGTCTTGAGGCTGAACCATGCAATTGAAAACCCTGTAATATACTTCTTGAGAACAAATAATTTCTTAAGTTTTGCTATAGTGAATTGTTTTAGTAAATCATGGCACTGAAGAAAGGAACAGCTCAACAGCTACAACATCTTTGAAAGAGGAGATATTGTGGATAAACAAGGTAAAAGATGCAGGAGGTGTGGTGGTACTTTTAGCAGTTCAAAGTTTGACACGTTTATTAAACTTAAGGATAGGCCGAACTTATACAAATTACTAACTTTTGGGCATCACAATATGCATCTCATGAATATCTTGAGCACACTACTAGCCTGCTTACCAAACTGTGGGCACAAGTAACGTCCGTATAGTACCGAAAAGCCAGCGTCCGGATAAGGTTTTCACCGATCATCTAAAGCCCTGGTGATGATTGCGCACGCTCCATACATTGTCGTTACGTGATCGCGACAACCCTAGTCCTCGGTGCCCCCTGTAATTTACTTGTGTACAAAATTAAAGTTTACAGAATTAAGGGAATATGTCAGTGTTTTGAAACAACAGGTGTTTTGCGAGAAGCAAAGGATCAGGGTCTTGTATCATGAAGCTGGATTCCTTTTTTAGCCGGATAACTCTGAGGATAAATGTAGCCAGTTTCTCGATGTCACAACGCTGGCTCTCTTTGCAGTATGAGCATGAGCATTGTCTTGGAAGCCTTACTAATAATAATGGGATGGAAGCCTTTCTGCAATCTCCTTTGTACGCAGTTGATAAATGAGACCCCTGGAGTAGCTGAGCCAAAGTTCTCACTTGAAATATAAAATTAAACACACAGACAGGGTGCAAAAATATTTATTGCTAATAAACTTGTAGTCAGTTGGTATACATTTGCTGTATATTTACAACAGAAAACAGAAATGAGAACGTGAAACAAAATTCCAAAATATTAAATAAATACAATGGGACTGCCACTGAACAGCACTACAAACATAACCAACTTACAGCTGAGTGAATCAATGATTACAGAAAGAAATATATAAATTTATATTACTATAACTGCTGAACCGATCCATGTAAAATTTAGACACTGTTTTCTTGGGTCCTTGCACTTTTATTTATAATTTTTTTAAGTAACACTAGGATATTAAGAACCATGTACAAGCTATCACTATTTAGGCTAACAAGCAAAGCTCAATTTAGCCAAGTTAAACCTGTAAAATTATGCAGGCAACCATTCCTTTGAAAGCTTTTTTATGCCAGCATTAAAATGAAAAGAGGGCAGAGAGGGACTGTAAAATTGGGCATACTGACCAAATCTAACTTTACTTACTTAGGGCAAACTTTTGATATTGCTGGCTATGAAGCAATATTCAACCATTAACACGCTGTGATAATCAGGCAATACAAACTGACTTCCTTTGGCTATTCACACATACTAAGAGCATGTTTAAAACAGTAGCTTACACAGTAGTGTTTAGATTATATAGGATAGATACTCCTTTAAAACCAACACAAAATATTTACAGTAAGACGTGCCAATGGGGGAAAAAGTCACAGTAACTGTAGTGCATGGACTGCAGATTCTAGACAAAAAAACTCCATAACAAATTTAACATAAGACTTGTGATGTTTCTAAATTATGAATTACAGGACTAAAATAAACATGCAGTGACGCTGGTTGATGTTTCGTCGTTAAAACTCCTTAGCTTCCTTGTTGTCAAACAAGTGGAGTCTTTGCTCAGCAGTCAAGCCCTCCTTGAGACTCTAAGGACAAACAAGCAAAGGGAACATTCAGTAACAATTACAGGTCATTACAGGTCATTTTTGCAGGTCACAGGATTTTCCAAAACAGCTAGATATCAGAAGAATCGATGCAAATAACTCACAGTTACATAGCATACAATCTACACTCATCTGGGCTATGCCATTTATGGAGCTTTGAATTCACTAGTTTTGTTCTAGTTGAAGAAGAATAAAACATTATAGTGCTAAAATAAATGTAATTACAAATGACTCCAATTCATTGTATAGGGTTAGGCCGGTTTTGACAAGGCTAGGAAACCACTGAAAAATGTGTACAATGAAAGCACAACCTCACTGTGCCACTGTAATGACACGCTAATGGCACAGAATTACAGTGCTGATACTGGTCACATTGCCCCTTATATGCAAGAGAGCTGACAGCCAAGTTAATCACTAGAAAACAGACACATTCCCCACCCAACCACTACAAAAAAAAAGTCATGCAAACACAGTACTGCGTAAAAATGATCACCTACACCATTCCTGCTTTCACAAGTTATTACATATAGCCATTATTTTTAGCCAATTACAGAAAAGAACTCGCAGTATTAAGCACAGTACACTAAAATATTGATTATAAAAAGGCACAGCTATACATGCAGCATACATAAAAAATGTTCAGTTAACTTACAAAAAATGAAAGGTGGCTGAAGTCGTAAGTATATTGAAACAATGTTCAAGTGAGGATGCTATGCAAACCATGCATTTATTTGCATTACTATTTGTATTGGATTGCGAGCATCATTTTCATGCCATATTTTAACAGTCATAAGGGAAAACCATTGTATAGAACACTAAATAAATGTAAATAATACCCGGGGCACTAGCCTCACCACCTACAGCAGCGGTCTTCATTTTTTTCATTCAGGTGTTCAAGAACATTGAAAGTGATACTTGTGCTTGCTGACACATCAAGTGATGGATGTCAAATAATGAACCACAAATGAAATATCTGCATGAAACAGGTTGTAAAAATTAAATTAGCTGTTAGCAGTGGATTAACATGCTGATGCAATGACTACAAACTGTTCCTTGGGGGGGTGATAAATCAGTCTCAGGAAAATTACTTTTCCTGATAAACTACTTACTGCATGCAATATGCAAGCATTGCAATTAGAAGCACTTGCAGTTTGGAAACACGCCACTAATGTCATTGTAAGACGTGACTATGTAGCACTATCAGTCACTTTCATTATCGAAATCCAATTCAAATGCATTTCAATATTTCACAATGCTCTCCGCAGATACGTAAATTCATATATTCTACATAATCGCTGTACGAACACAATCAGAACAGGTCTTGGGACAGTCACTAACTAAACTCGTTTTTAATCTACTTGAGCAGCTTTTTAATTGCCATTGCTAATAAGGTATCTGTCCATGTTAATTTTTTAAACTAATAGTTAATACAGGGTCTCCACTGCTGAAAACTGCTGAAATGCAGCTCGACAGCCCTCAGGGGAAAAGGAGACACCAGGTTCTACTTACAAGCGACAAAAGGTTTGTGAAGCTCTTGGAATTATCTGGATTCCTGCATGAATATCTCATAAAATGTGGTCTGAACAGTGAAAATAAAGATATCTTATCTACCAAACAATATTTTTCCATTGTGCTTTTATTGAAAATAAGAAACAATCATGGTCACAAATGGAACAAAGTATATACACCATCAGATTTAGTGGTTAATTAGTGGAACCTCCTTTGGTGGCAATAATCTCAACCAGATATTTTTTAACCTAATGATCAAGCCTTTGCATTCAGAGGTATTTTGAGCTATTCTTCTATTCAAAACGGCTTCGGGTCTTGTATATTTTTGGGATGTCTTGCTGGAAAGGCCATCTAAAATTGAGTTGAGTTTTCTTCTGCTGGAGCCATTCTATTGCTGAGCCAGAATGCAGGGCTGAATCGCTGCCATGTTGTATGACCCAACTACTTTTGAGTTTTAGATCACAAACAGACGGCATAACATTTGGCTGTAGAATTCCTGAAACAACTTGGAACTGGTCCCTCGAAGCCGCCAAGGCCCTGAGGGAGCAGAGCAGCCCCAAACCATTATAGTCCTTCCACCATGCTTCACACGTTTGGCCTTGTGAAGAGCAGTGGTTTCCTTTCACAGTAAAACCATGAACACCACTCGTTCAGTGGTTGTCTTATTGTGGCCTCATACTGTATACACTGAAGTTACCAAATGCAAGAGATGTCTGCAGACCCTTTGCTGTCACCCTCGGTTTCTTTGGTACTTGTTAGGGGAGCCTTCAGCATGTCCCTACACTGATTGCTGTAGGACACCCATTTCTAGGTGGTGTAGTAACGGGGCTGAATTCCTTCCAACTTTGAAACAATCTGCCTGACTATGGACTAACCCTTTCCAATAGTCTTCTGAAATCTCGTTTGTTGGGCCCATTTTGCCTTTGAACAAAATTGTTTTGAAGAGCAGGTAACTAAATGATTTTATATATACACCCTGTGTAGAATTATTAGGCAACTGTATATTTTATTTGCATCTTCTCTTCCGCCCAATATTTTCAGAAAGTTTTTTTTTGGAAAAACTTTTTAAAAGCAGAGCATGTTCAGTATTTGGTCTGAGTACTTTCTGTTTGGAGAAACACAGGAAAACATGCATACTATCCTGTGCAGAATTAAGCAAATTATTACTATTAAACCAGGTCGAAAAAGGACCTTATAGAGAGCAGAAAAAAGTATTGTGCCGGTCAGAGGGATGCAAACAAATTTGCTAAACCTTTAAAATGTGACTACCATACAATCAAGTGTTTTGTGGCCAACAGACAAAAAAGATGGAAAAAGCATGTAGAGAGAATGACACAAATTAACTACCAATGATTTGTGTCAAAGGGAAGACTTCAAGAAACAATTTAGAATTAAGTGCCACCATTTTTCAAATCTGAATGGAATCTCCAAGTACTCCGTGCTACTGGCAAGGTGGCAAAGGCTGAAACATGACCTCCACTCAATAAGGCACACTAGCTAAAACATTAAGAATGGATATGGACACATCTCAAGACTGATATCTTAAACATTTTGTGGACAGATGAGATGAGACTGACTCGTGATGAAAAAGATTAATGGGCCAGTTTTGGACACCTTCAAGTGCCAAAAAAGTGGTGGAGGAGTGATGGGATGGGCTGCAGTTTCAGTGAGGAACCTGTTGGACCTTTCACACTTCCAGATGGTATAAAAATTATTCACAAGATCTACTGCCAATTTCTAGAAGATACTTTCTACAAACACTGTCACAGGAAGAAGTCAGCAAAGCTTTCCAAAAGGTTGATATTCATGCAGGACAATGCCCCTTCATATGCATCAAAGCATTCCATAGATTGGCCAAGAAAGACTTGAAAGGTGGTTGAATTATGACCTGGCCCTTCATCACCTGACTTAACCCCCATTGAGAACTACTGGGCCTTACTAAAGTATAAGATTACCAAGGTAGCAAGCAGTACAGTTCTCAGAGCAGCGTCTGGGAGGTGGTTCTAGCTGCCTCAGCTAAAGTTTGACATGATCAAAACAAAAAACTGGAGAATAAGGTCACAATGGTCACTGAGAAGAAAGGTGGCTATACAGGACACTGAAGTGGACTGTATAGAACGTCTGATAGTTTGTTATTCCTTGTATAGACTGAATGGCTAAAACTTTTTTTTTATATTTCTGTAGATGAAGAAAGAAAAATCCACTGATTGCCTAAGAATTGTGCACAATCAAGTGCTCTTCTTTGTGAAAGTCTAATGTAACATCTTCTCTAAAGAAATTTACTTTGAGCAAAACAAAACTTCTGAATTATTTATTAATTAGTTGGCTAACAATAGTACTTAGCAAATAAGTATGCACAGTATGTGTGTAAATACACACACACACACACGCTCTTCAAAACAAGTCTGTTCAAAGGCAAAATGGGAGGGGGGGGGGGGGTACAAATTCTCACTAAACCATCAATTTCTTTGTCCAACCCAGTCCTTGGAGACACCCCCCTCCCCCAACTGTTTTTGCTCCTGCTGGGAGCTGGGAGGGGGAGCCCGGCTTGGAAACACTGCTTTAGGGGTTTCATGCTTTTTCTATTATTGATGTTCATAGTTTAAACCAGGGGTGGCCAGTCTTACCCGCAAAGGGCCGGTGTGTGTTTGCGGGTTTTCGCTGCAACTCCCAAATTAGATCACTAATTAGAGAACTGATTGGCTGAAGAGTCCTCACACCTGGGTTTGAACAGCTGACCTACAGGTTATCCCAAAAACCTGCATACACACCGGCCCTTTGCGGATAAGACTGGCCACCCCTGGTTTAAACCATTTATAACTTTCAATGCATATATAATATTGTGTATTGTTTAGTAAAGATGATTATTTATTATTATTACAAAGATCAGATTACATTTAAGAGCTAATCATACAGAAATACAGATAATTCCATATGGTTCATAAACCTTTCCTCACAACTGTAAGGATGATTTTTGAGAAAACAAGCATTTCAAACAAAGAATAAAGCGTTGCCTTTGTGTTAGTACTAACTTTAAATTGGAAGAGGTCACACACTTGTGCTGTGACATTTAGTCATGGTGGTAGGAATATATTTTATAATAGATTATGATGTATGATGCAGACACTTAGGGTTAACAAAGTTCCTAAGTGTAATGTGGCTATGTGTATTTGCCCTACCCTGGGAGATGTGGATTTAATGTAAATGTCATGTCTTGCACATCTCCTGGAAACAAACTGCAATGGACTGCATAGCAATAAAAAAAATCAGAATTTAAAATGGCTAAATAAAGGATATTAAAAGGCCCCAATAGTTTTGTATTTCACCTCTAACTTAGGATCTTTGTCCTAAAATATTTCATAGAGCAAAATGGTCCAAAATTCCATTCCTGGCAGGCCAGATATTGGCTGAACTCTTTATTAACCAACATCTCATTCTTTAATACAATAAAGTCACTTATTTATAGTAATTAAACAGACTATAAATAATTAAATACCATTATCTACATCTAATGTATTTCGGTTGGTCTCTGAAAGAACCAAAAAAGGGGAATTTCACTTTATTGCCTGTACATGTGCACTTCTAACAAAACAAATATTACAGTAACCTAACAACTTGTGGTTCTGGCTTAGTCTAAATTGTGTCCTTGTTCAAGACAACAGCGAAATTACAGCATAAAAATTAAAACTCAGCTGGAGACGAACTACCAAAACCTGCGCCTCATGAGGCCTGGCATGTGAGGACCTTGCCTAACCCTACAGGAAGACACAATGTGCTGGGGAGTATAAATTAGTAGGAAACCATAAACCCAACACCCACACAGACTCTCAACAGAGTGTGTTGGCATCATCACAAGCATAAGAGCATCCCCTGCAACTGTGGGTAGTGATCTCTCAAACGCTGCTGCTAATTTTCTGGAACTAAGGCAATGAAAAGACAAGCAGGTCTTCCACGCAAAGAGGTCTAGATAACCAGTGATGTGTCCAAAGAAATAACAGAAAGCCCCATAGCGTGCTTAAGTGTTCCTATGCTCATAAAACAGCTCACGGGAATGGAAAAAACATCATTAAATGGGATGATTCCAGAGCAAAAAAAAAAAAGTACAAAGAATCTATTGTACAAGAGCTATTATTATTATTCTTCTGAGGAGTGGCTATAAAGCAAGCACCTGTGGTTTCAAGACACAGACGATGAACCGAATGGGAAATGGAGCAAAGCATCATGGTTTTTCAGATGCAAGTAAGAGAGGCACCCTGGGAAAGAGCAGCAGTGAGTGAAACTGGGCATCGGATGTTTCTCAGAGGCATGGCCTTGTCCCCGAGGATTTACCTAGGAGCCACTAAGGTCTTCAGGCAGCCTTAGCTGTCCCAGGGCATGTCACGATTCACAGACTGAGGACAGAGGGAGGAAGCACACCAGGGTGTGTTAGATGGGAAAGGGGGAGGGGCAGTGGAGGTAAAACACCACACCCTACATAACTTACCAGGGTTTTTCCTGCCAGATGCAGTAGAACAACATATTAATACATCAGCATCAACTATTTTATTAAACAGCTACGATCAAATTTTAAATTTAGTGGTAAGTGTTGCTTTCTGTGGAATTACAGTGCTCACTTAACCAGAGATAATTTGCTCACTCTGAGCCAGTGTTTCATGACTATATTAAAGCATGCCAGAATTCTGCATCTATGTTCCTCGAATATGATCTAAACTAATTCGATACGGATGTTATTATTCCAAATTGACTAAATTTAAAAAGTCACCTTGCTCTTTAAAGTTCAAAATTCTATTATTATTTTTTTTTTAAACTATGGTAATCTGGAAGAAGATAAAGAAATTAGCGGAGCTGCCCAGAAGGGGGCAGTGTGGCAATGTTGTGCAAAAGTCAACAAACTTTATGAGCATATATGGTTTTCAGCAGTGGTGTTCCATTAAGCGTTTTTCTCTGTTCAGCTAATGTTCGTTGAAGCAGATAGTTTACATTAGGAAAAGAGCCAACGTTCTTGTAGCAATATCAAGATTACATTCTCAGGCCGGCAGTGCTGGATGCCTACCTTTGACCTCATTGTGCGCTCCGAGCGTTTGGCAGCTGCGGCGGCCATCTTGAGGATGTCTGGGTTGCTTTTGGACTTCATAATATCTGTAAATATTTGATTGGCATCAGGACAGATTCTTGAGCAACGAGAAACTCAAGGGCCTCTCCCTGAGAGAGATGAGGTCATCGGTGGGAACACGTGAAGAAGGGCTCATCAAAAGCTGAAGGACACTTCAGGCTTGTAATTAAAGCACAACAGATTTACTACCAGCAATCATATTCATGATCTGGCAGCCTAAGTTCGACTGGTACAGCTGAGACCAATTTCATAATTGTATGAAATGTCTGCCGTGACAAAATATTTTCTAGCTTCAGACAGGTTTTAACCAGCGGCGTTTTCAGAGCCATTTTATGGTAACTCCTTTCTTTACATAGATTATGCAAACTGAACAAAATGCCTGTCTTTTAATGTTAGCTTCTAGACAGTGTCTAATTATACTAGATGCCACCTTTATAAAGAATACATTTAAGACCTACTGTACATTCATAACTGGATTACTGGATGAATCAGGCACACTTCATCTTCCACCAACCCTCTGTCTGCCCCCACCCGCCCAACAGTGGCCTGTTTCTGCACGTAGGCTCTCCGGTTCCTACCATAGCCTCCGCGCTCCATGTCCTCCATGGAGGACTCGCCCAGTGCCTCGTGGGCCAGCTGGAGCTGCTCCCTCAGCCGGCTCTGGTCCCGCTCCGCCTTGGCCCTCACGATGCTCAGCTCCGTATAAATATCTTTGTACTTGTCTGTGGCATACTTCTTGTCCTGGAACATTTGGAGACAAACAGTCAGAAGGCGCCCCAGCATGCATCAGTCGCCAGGCTGAGCATGCTTACGACTCCCATGACAGTGTGTCTACGACTACCCCCCCCACATTACATACTCTCTGAGCCGCCTGCAGTTCGTCTTTCAGAGAGTTGATCTCCTGCTTCAAGTACTGTACTTCCGACTCCTTGACCCGCAGCAGGACCTGGGGACAGCAGCGTGAATGGCAGTTTACTTCCCTGTAATGGACATCCGAAACCACACTGCTCTCCCTCAACTCCGAGTTGGAACTCAGGACACATGAAAATCACAGTGAGTAATTTTGAACGGTAATAGCCAGCAACGTTTTTACAAACATATGAATAACAGACGTAAACAAAGTCATTAATTCGTTTAACACACATCAGTACCTTAATGTACATCTAAGCATCGTATTTTATTGAGATCCATTTACCTCAAGTTCATACATTTCTTTCCCATGAATCATTGTGCAAGAGTCGCCTCTGTCGTAAGTCGTCATAGAGCGTAACTTCGTTATTTCTGCTGCCAGACGATTGTTCAGCTCCTAGATGTATAAAATATTTACACATGTATAAACCATTGTTTGACTTGCTGACTTTACATGGCTACAGAGCATATTCTGTTAAGAGCATGAAGTTAAAAGGCTGTAATTCTTTGAATTATTAATGTAATGCTGGACAGACTAGGCTGAGAAGACGAGCGGCGGCAGAGCGTCACCTGGTTGTGCGCGTTGAGCTCCTGGTTCTCCCGCTGACACTGTCGCAGGGCCTGCCTCTCGGCCTCCAGGGCCTGGGCCAGGTGAGCGTTCTCCAAGCACTTCTGCGAGTACTGCTCCGACAGCACCTCGATCTCCCGCTGGAAGGACATCAGCTCCTCGCTGCCGTGCACACACACACACACACACAGACACAGACACAGACACAAGGGGTCACCCTTGGCTAACGCCGTGCGGCGTTTGGCTCGGCCAGAAAAAAACGGGCAGGCGGGGAGCGGTGCCAATCTGGTTGCGCATAGACAGCGCCAGGGAGGAAAAGCGGGACAGATTAACCGGGTCTCAGTCGACGGGCCTCACAAAGCCAGCAGCTGAGTCGAAGCCCCGTCATGGTGCTGCGGCCTCCGGCTACAGCTGACTGCCAAGTGCAGTCACACCGACCAGCTTAACCCATTCATCTGAAGTCCCCTATTCAACGTGCACCGCATACCAAAAGGGTTCAGCTATTTCTTCTTAACAGTGCCGGTCTGTTATTCGGGGGTTTGGATCTGTACCACGTTACCAGCCAAATGCCAGAATCGGAAGGCGTGGGCAGTGGCAGCACATTTGTGCTTCACCTGACCCCCTATCTGTCCACGCACTTTGTGCACGACTCCTCACAGCGAAAACAGGCCTGCGGAGCACCTCACTCACTCGTGCTGTCTGCGGATTTCCTCGATGTCTGCGTTTTCCGTGCCGCTGTTGGCTTTCCGCGCCTTTTCCAACTCTCTCTCCAGCTCCACTCGGTGTGCGTTTTTCATGGCTTCGATCGCTGAGGTGAGGAAAAGAGCAAAGGGGAATTGGCAATGGGGGGGGGCAGGGAATGTTGCCTGTCAGGCTGTGGGCTCCTGGTTTGCATCACACTAGCCTGCCGTAGTCAACTTCAGTGCATCAAACTGATGTCCGCAACAAAAATGTCACTATTCCCCTTCATCCTCTAAGAGGTTTATCTTTTTCCATTTATGGCTATTTTTAGTACTTTAATACTAAATATATCTATAACTTCAGGAGTGCACCTTTTCAACTCTACACAAAAAAAACCTAAATGAGTGACGTGTATGTGTACCACAGTCTGAGAACCACACTATGGTACACATACCACCCATGATACTTGGAGTGCCCCTAGGTAATACCAGAGAAAACATCAGTAATTCTTGTTACTGTGATGTTTTTTCCGACCCATGTCTAATTCAAAGTGGTACTTGGTCCAAACAGTTGGAGAACCACTGACCTAAATAACAACGATCAACATGCTAAAATGTAAGAGTACTTCAAACTAAAGCTTTAAGGCAGATTGTACCAAACACAAGAAAAGCTCCCTTCACAGACATCCTATATCCCTGTAACATCTACGGTCACCGCTCACCAGCGATGGTGGCGGCTGTCTCCTCTGCCAAAAGCCGCTCCTTCTCCTCCTGCAGGTTCTCCAGCTCGCGCTGGTGCTTGCGCTGAAGCTCATCAATCACCTTCTGATGTGACTCCTCCATAGCGGCAAAGCCTCTCTCACAGGTGTCCTGCAGGATGGAGCACATTTCCGGAGCTCAGCCGCCACGTCACACTGACAAATGTACTTCGTTGTTTCATACCAACAGCAACGACCAGCACAAAACACCACATATACAAGTCTCCTGCCACCTTTGTACGAAACACTGAGGGGCCACTGACAAACAGCTAAAGGAATGTTAAAAAGTATTAATAAAAACAAAAATGTCACACGGGGAAAGGTGAGTCAATGCCATATCTGCTTGGCTGCGATGCGGCAATTTTTTCAGAAGCAGTAGAACAATCCCATACATTGTCAGTAGCACGTTCCAGTTGTGTGTATCTAGAGCAGCAGTTTAAAGACACTGATATAATTATATCAAGGGTAAAGCCATCTGGAGTCATAGGAAAACAAAGACTTTAAAAGTGATTTGAGCAAATATCCTTTTTATATTCAAGAATGTGGACAGGGACCAACCAGGATGTTTGCAAGCTTTTTAAATAGCTACTAAAATAAAAGCACACAAGCTTAAAGTGTAGTGGTTTGACCCCCAACTTTGTTCAATGCCTGACCCCTGTCTTTCATTTGCCTGGCTTAGTGTAACAGGCTGGGAGCTGCACGGATGCGGTACCCTCTCCACGACCACGCTGGGAAGAAACCAGAGGTGTGACAGCCGGAGATCAATGTTTCGGGGGAACGGGATACTCGCTATTATATGTACAGTATAAGTTTCCACAAGAATGGCCTCTCCTCTGCGTCACGCCAAATCCACTTCCGCTCCCCTTTCAATGGTGCTAAGCTCAGCTTCCCCCCATCAACAATGCTGTCCAACATGCTCTCGACCTGACTGAACAAGCACAAGGCCGTCCATTCTCACCCAGCTAAGTACCACGCGCAGTCTCTCAACTGCAGCTCTGCAGGCCGCTTTCTGTCCCCACATTTCAGTGGAAGCCACACCCATGTGCGTAAAGATCACATTGATCCCCCCCAACAATGACAACATTACAATTATACTCGCTGTAATTTTATCTGAAAAAAGATAGTCAAAGTAAAATAAGATCTGACGGAAATATGAGAGCCTCCCATTACACTAAGCCTAAAAATGATACATCACACACTAATTTAGCTTGTCCAGATATGACTTTTATGCGGATCTATTAAACATGAAGGCTGGTCAGTTCTTCAAAATAACCTTACAAAAAACGCTATTTGTGTAGCTGATGAAATGCATCCAGGCATCCATTATCCAATGGCTTATCCTGGCAGGGTCACATGGGGGGCTGCAGCCTATCCCAGGCAGCCAACAAAAAAGGGACTCAAAGCTGCCTTACCCCCTGAACAAGATACCAGTCCCTTGTAGGGCAATTATACACGCTCACTGTACAGACAACTTAGAGATGCCAGTTAGCCTACCTGCCTGTCTTTGGATGGTGGGAAGACACCCACACAACATAGGGAGAACATGCAAACTTCACATACATAGACTAGAGCCAGGATTCAAACTTTGAGATGTGAGGCAACAGTGCTACCCACTGAGCCAATGTCCCTACCACCTTAGTGCATTGTTTGGGATATTTTTTTTTTTTACCTCGAAAAAGGTAAGGAGGGAAGAGCTAATAATCCCATTTCATGAGCAAGATACTGAGGTAGATTTAAATATTCATCGTGCACACCAATTTCCCACATCGCCCACTGGGGTATTAAGCAAAATACTTAAACGCAGCATAAATCTTATTTTTCTGTACAGTGAAACAAACAGTATTTAAGTATACTCAAATACGCTATTACAAAATTATACTTAATAGAGTAAGAAACCAGTGGGGGGGGGGGGTGTCTACAATTCATGAGCTTTAACCATTAATAGGTTTTTGAGCGTGTTTTTTTTTATTCACTGCATTTGATATGTGATCCACCACATACTGTTGGATTGATATTCAAAAACAGGAAAGGCACTGAAACGCTATTGTCTTGCCATACCCCCATTCTGGGCTGTTAGATGCCAAGTTCTGTTTCTGAACTTGCCAGAAGCATAACACACACATGCTGAGAAGGTATAAAGTGTTCAGTTCACAATCTGCAAGAACCTATTCATCACGGTGAACTAGACCAGAGAGAACTACAGTTCAAAACTTACTTGACTTAAATTCACTAAGCAATGTGTTTTCCACACTAACGACAGACAATAAAATAGTGAAGAACAAGCTGAATGTAGACACCAGCAAAACCGGAGCTGCTTTTAGTTTGCTTTTTTGTCATGAAGCAAGCTAAGATTATTACTGCTCACCATTCAGATTTGCATATACAAAAGGAACTGAAAAGACAAAAAAATATATATTCTGTATAAAAGCCATCACACGGACTTTACCATAGAAGTGAAGTTATTCGCTACATTTGCTTTGCATTTCACAATAAAATCAGAAGAGCCGGAAGCATTTCACATATTCTGAGAAATTTGTATGTACATCTTCAGGTACTAACGTACAGGTTAGTGGCAGAGAGAATTGTTTTAGAGATCAAAGATGGAAAGCTGCAAGGATATTTAGTGTGAGAACAGCAAGAGAGACAAACCCAGTACATCTTTGTATCATTACCTTTTCTTGTTTTTCAATATTCCAAATATATATGGGGATATTTTTATTTTGGCTCAAGAATACTCATAATAGATACTATACAGATCACGCTGAGATGATCTGGTTTAAAAAAAAGTACTGTATATTGGGGTTAACTATTCTTCAGACAGCGTCCATATATATACATATATACTGCTGTCCTACCCATTTCACAAACACTTAATACCTCAAGGAGTTGTGCAAGACATTTGTCACTCTCTAATCTGAGTATAATGTCAGCTGCTTTAAAAAAAAAAAAAATCTTTTCAATTTTAGTAGTTGAATCAGAACTACAGTATGATTGGTGAAATGGGTATCTTTGGACACAGTGAACCACGTCAAGGGCCACATGCAGATACAGGATTAAATGCCATGCAACACTTCAGAATGTTGATGACATAAGCAGAGCTATATCAAGGAATTAAAGGTCAAGGGGTTAAGGAGAGGGAGAGTTACACGGCAACATCAAACAAAAGCAGACAAGGAACACGTCCACCTTCAGGTTTTCCAGGTCTTTCTCGTATTTCAATCGGAGAGACGTTGCATGACCTTCGCTTTCACGCTGCTTCATTTCTTCTGTCATGACGGAGACCTGGGACTCCAGCTCCTGTATCCGCTCTTTCAGAGATGACATCATATGAGGCTTGTCTCCATCAGCAACATCAGTACTTTGAGAAGGGATTGTGCTCCTTAACTTGTCAATCTCCCTACTGAAGTGCTCTTCCATGCTTTTCCTCTCCGTCTCGTGCTTTTTCTTCAAGTTCTCCATACAAACAGTCAACGAGTCAATCTCCTTCACATTCTCCTCCGATCTGAGCCTGAGAGTCTCTCCTGCTCTAGCCACTTCCTGCCTCAGCTTTTCCACCTCAAGCTCATAGGCTTCCTTCACCTCCCGAAGCTCTCTCTTATGCTTGGCCACCATGTCCTGCAACTGAATGGCCTTATCCAAGGAGTCTATGGGTTCTCCTTCAATCTGGATGTGTGTAACTGGTTTGTCTGCTTCGCTCCTGGGGCTTTTGAGATCTGCCATCTCTTTCTGCATGGTTTCCAGTCTGGCTGTGAGCTCTTCTTTCTCCCTCATTAGTTCTGCACAGAGCTGACAACCCAGCTCAGCATATGGTCCCTGAAGCTGCATTTCTTTCAGTCGATTTTGCTGTTGAACATCCAGTCTACTTAACAAGTAGCACGTGTGGGCCTCCATCGCAGCATCCTGAACATAACCAAACCACCCTTTCTCTTGATTCTCTAAGTCACAGAGCCTTAGTACCAATGATTGAAGCTCTTCATTTGCAGAAGCTTGAAGGGTCGTGATAATTTGGTTTAGCAAGAAAACTTTCCCCTGTAGCATCTCCATTAAGTCTTTCTTTACAAGAGTATTAGTGTCGTTATCAAGCAAGTTGCACAAATTCAGAATGCATTTATTTTCAATATCAAACTTTCCATATTTGCTACCTTCAGTCTTCTTTTCGATATTTGCAAAGTCTTTGTTAACCGCATGCAGTTCAATCTTAGGCTGAGTGAAAAGTCTATTAGCTAAAAGCAACATTCTCTTTTCCACTAAAATGCGCTCTGCCACATCATGTAAAAAACTATCTGCAAACTCAGATTCACTGGACTGAGCTGTGATAAGCAACATATTCAACAGCCTTCCCCAGAACTCTGCTTCTAGCAGGATCTTTCTTGTCATGGTATCTTTCGTTTCTGCAAGCTGCTCATCAGAAGGCGTATGAAGAGACACACTACTCATCAACTCATTCAGAACTGCCCCAACATTCACATCTATCTTTCCTAGTACTTCTGATACTTTACTGAGGACTTCTGACTTCATCTTCATCTCCTCTATAACTTGCTGCACATTTTTTTCATGAGAAACAAGTCTTTCAAAACCTGTGTCTTCACACCCATGCACTACACTCTCCCCGCCCCCATCGGACTTCCTCACTACCTTCCCCTTATCTTTCAGCACACTAATATCACCCTGGACACCGAAAAAACCCTGGTGATGCACTTTTCCTCTCAGATCAGCATTCTGGGCCAGAAGATCTTGACATGACTGCTCAGTAGTGTGAAGCTTCTTCTCTAACTCTGAAAGCTGTGCCTCTGTTGTCTCCAGCCGATGAAGGAGCTGAGCCTTCTCTTCAAGGAGCAACTCACGGTCATTTTCTTTCCCCATCTGGAAGCCCAGACCACTCAACGTGGCTTCCTTGAGGTGCAGCTTCCGTTCTGTCTCTTTCAAATTGTTTCCTAGGACTTCTAATTTTACTAGAGTCTCCTGAAGCTTTTGAGACTTTTTGCTTAGCTCTCTCTCAAAAATCTCATGATCAACAGAGTTGGCCTCCTTCTCCGCAAGCTGGGCTTTGACTTGGTTTAGTTTCTCCACTACGAGCAGATGTTCCTGTCCACCTTGCTGGTTTAAGAGTTTTTCCTTCAGCCTTTCTATTTCCCTGTCAGCTTCAGTGAGCTGGTTCATTATCTCCTGATAGCGCTGATTCAGCCCTTCGTTCTCACTAGTGAGCAACTCTACCTTCTGGGATAGCTTTCTCACAGTCATCTCTGTTTCAGAGTGTTCTTCGATCTTGCATAATGGTCCATAAGGACCCTTCAGGTTCTCAATATTTTGCCGCTGTGCCCTTTCAAGCATGCCTTCCATAAGGCGTATATCATAATCACACACAGTATCACATGTCCTTGAAAGGTTCCTCCTCAATGACTCATTCTCTAACTCTTGTTGATATTTCAGGTTTTCTGACACTTTTTGACAACTGATCTTTTCCCCTGAATTGTTCTGTTCTTTGCTCGCAATGTTTTGTAGGAAATCTTCATGACAGACCTTACTATGGGAGACCAGCAACTGCACCAAGCCCTTCAAAGTCAAAGGGTTGCCAGAGATCAGGTCCTCTAGCTCTTGAAGTGTTCCCACATTATCTTGCAGCGAAATGCTGATTGTCTTGACATGGATGGATTCAGAAGGAGCCTGCGAGATGGCTGAGCTTTGAGGTTCCGTCATGGAAAGGGGTGAAATAGAAAGGCCAAGCTGAGCCTGCATGTTGCGTTTTTTCAGTTCTTGCTGATGTAGGAGCTCTTTAGTTTCTTGGTACTTCTTTTTTAAGGACTGAGCTTGAGAACTAACCAGTTCTTGTCTCTTCATCTGGGACTCAAGTTCAGCCTCCAGACCCAAAGGAGGCTCCAGCTTGGAAAAGGGGACCAAATAGTTGGTTAACATTCAGTAGAGTTTGGGGGGAAAAACGCACTGTATTGTAGATTACTTTTCTAGTATCCTTCTACTTTTCCCATTGATGTAATGCAACAATAAATAAATTACAATTCTTTGGCTCACATCAAAAGGTCTGAAATGGTAATCTTAAAGAAAAAAAAATGCAATGTTTCCAGCTTCAGGAAAAGAGGCAAAAATTTAGAGCACTGGAAAAAAGGCACGTAAAGGCTGAAGTTAGTAAATCACAACATAGCATGCGTATTAAATGATTAAGAGTTATAACATGGTGTAAGAAATGCAAAATTAGTACCAAGTAGTTTACTTGTAGATGGGTAGCACAATATAAATTTATCATAAATATGGAGGCAGACTCTGCTCTGTTCTGAACTTTCCACATTTCACCAAAAAGTTGAAAAAACTTATTTTCTTGTTTCAATGAAAACTCAACGATTCCTCACTGATTTTTCTCATTAGGGACCTATTTTTAAGGAAACCAATGGTTTGTATGCATAAATTAAAACATGGATGAATGTGATTACAAATTCATGGTTTTATAGTGCTCTGTATTAGATGATGATGATATTTTCAATTAAGTTTGTGCAAGCAACCAATAAAATTTCTCTGAGCAATTCAGTGAAGCACATAAATTCAAAGTTTTAAAACCTTCTCTTCCATAGAATCATATAACTCAGCTAATTAATAATACAAATACAGCATTCAACCCATTATATGACGTTTTTGTAACCAAAAAGGGGGGAAAAAAAACTTAATACTGTACTACACTGGTCTTTAAAACACACTTCATACATGGATCATTGAAAGAAAGGTATGTAATTTACAGCGTATTTAACCCATCCAATACTATCTATTTTCACATGCAGTCTTTCAGTTTCAGAAATTACTCAACAGCAGATAGCAACAACCCTTCCCAAAACACCCTCTGCTCGGTGTGTTAAGGGACGGTTGACAACAGGTTAAAAGGAGTTATTTATGGTCTTCAGTTTGTTAATAAAACATGAACATTACAGCAGCATGCAAATCCCTATATCATATCCATATATTTACACCATTTGTTTTGACATTTAAGCCACCCAAACAGCGCAGTTGCCAGGTAACCATGCTTTCAGCTTCGGCCAGTTACACTTCATATCCATTATATACTCATGTTAACAAATGTACATTAAGTGTACATTTTAAAGGCGCTAACATGACTTGCTCATCATAACTAACACAGAAAGAGGAGATGAACAAGTAGAAGCCAAAATGTATTTAAAAAAATCCTGTTTCTTAACATGCAATTTACTCATGCAAACCATTTATTTTTAACTGGTTTGTAGTTTCAATGATAAGATGGTCAGTTTGTTTACCTCAAACCAAATCAAACATGCAAAGACTGTTTAATGAAAGGAATGCCACCCAGGCCCAAAGATGAGACCAATCTCTGCATCAGTAGGACAGGAACAGTGACAGGCCGGTCCTTCGTGACTTACAGGCGAGATATAGCCAGCACGAATCTGATTCTCACGCTCCAGGGCGGTCTTCAGCTGCACCTCCAGCTCCAGCTTCTGGTGGTTAGATTCGAGCAGCTGCTGTTGACAGTTGTCCAACTGCCGTTTCAGATCTTCTACCTGCCACCGAACACGAGTAAAACATGGTCAGGAAGAAAAAATACGCACATCGCGACACTGGCATGTTAGTGTCCCCCGTCTCTCACACGGGTTATTTTTATTGTGAGTTACGCCACTCACCCCTTTCTTGTAGCTTTCCAGAAGCTTCTCCAGCTCGCCGTTATCTCGAGGCGACGTGGACATAGACAGGGGTACCCTACGCTCTTCCCGAATGGGCGTCTGCTCCACCTGCTGCCACCTCTGTTCAATCTCGTCCTGCATCTTCTGTTGTCGCTCCAACAAGGGCGTGACCAAGTCCCCGGTGCTGCCGGTGCTCTCGAAGTCCATCCTGGTGGTGTCAGCAGGGCCAGGTTCCGGCGGGGCGCTCGTCACCGACTCGTACCTCTTCCTGCGCTCCTCGCGCCTCCGGCTGCGCTCCAGGTCTCCGAGCTCGGCCTGCGCGGCGTCCGCCTGCCACACTCTCTCCTGGGCCAGCACCTGGGCGATGGGGCGGAACTCGGCCCAGTCGAACGTCTTGGAGCGGCCTTCCCGCCGACGCTCCCGCACGCGGCTCCGTTTCTTGCCCGGCTCCCGGTCAACGGAGGCGGCCTCGGACGAGGGGGAATCCTGCGTCACATCGGGCTTTGGCAGGGATTCCAGGGGACCGCAAGGCCCGTGATCGTCCGTCAGGCTGATTGAAAGTACACAGCCGTATATTTAAAGCAAAGCAGCCCTTGGATGGAGTGTATGTACATATCCTTTACAGGTTTCCCTCTCTATCCTAAAGTAATTTATATGGAAAAGTTCCTATCGTTTCCAGACCGAAAAAAATTACCTGCCGAATCGTACCAAATAATACATAAAACCTGATCTAACACTATCATGTAGAAAAAGTAGGAATAATATGCTACACAATATGCTATACAAATATATATATATAAAGTAGAAATAATGCAGGTATCATATATTTTCACTTACTAGAATCTATAGTCATGCATTGCTTCACGACAGGTATATGTTTTAAGAAATGCGCCCTGAGGCGATTTTGCCGTTGCAAAATCAGACTGTACTCACACAAACCTAGTTGGCATAACCTACTACACACGCCTATGCTATGGTATAGCCTAAAAACGATAAAAAGCACAGTAGAGTAAATACATAAACCAGTTACATAATGGTTCATCACTATCAAGTATTGTGTACTGTACATAGGTATGTGCTGTACTTTTATATGAATGGCAGCACAGTTGGTGTGTTTACACCAGCATCACCACACAAACGCGAGTAATGCGTCGCACTATGACATTATGACGGCTACAACATCGCTAGGCGAAAGGAATTTTTCAGCTATAAGCTTATGGGACCACTGTTGGTTTTGCAGTCTGTTGACCATAACATCTATATGCAGTGAATGACTGTATATCTATAATTTGGTTGCTGATAAATGCTAAACATTATTATCACTTTTCTCCATTTTTTCACTTTGGATTTCTTTTGGTTACAAAAAGATGTAGCTTTTTCGTAAAAGCAAACTGGTGTAAAGAAAATGTTCGTAAAGTGGGGGATACATATATCAGTGTTTCTCAACATGGTCTTCGGGGACCCCCAGATAAGTCCACGATTGCACCCCCCCCTCCCAGTTCCCTGCCAAATAGACCTCATTTATGCTGCCTTAGAGCTGGGGGAGCAAAAATGTGGACTGTCTGGGGGTCCCCGGTGGAGAAAAATTGCAGCATATGATAAATGCAGCAGTAACATGCAGCAGCCTCTCCAGACCCAAAGGGTGCCATTTTGTAATCCATTGTCACGCTTACACTTTCTTTTATTACTATACTGTCACATTTCTGCACAACCAGCTACATGTGCCACTGTTTTGTCTTATTGCTGTCATTCTGTGTAGCTTTGTAGTCCTGTTTTATGTAACAAATGTTGCTTCGTTTCACTATGCACTGTACTAACTGTATTTGGCGGAAAGGACAATAAAAAGCCACTTGACTTGAAATACGTGGTATATAAAGCATTACAGCAGTAAACTGACCTGGCCACATCCGGAGCAGTGGAGGGCCGGACGTTCTTCATCACAGCCTGTATCCAGTTACGCCGTATGCCTGCTGTCATGGCGGACAGCGTGTACACTGCTTCTTCCGTCTGTCACCACCCCACGACGAACCAGAAAATATATGCGAGGTACAGATTTTAAACTAGCACCATATAAGCTTAAGGAGATTTTACTTTAGTTGACATTGTATGAATTGAAATTCTTAAAAAGTACATAATTATGCCTTTTCCATTTTACTTTTCAAAAAGGAATAATATAGAATTAGAACTAACTCTTGCATAAACATAAAACCACATGATTAAGTAAAACAGGTGGTGAACTTTCAATGCCTTTCAAACATTTAATAATACTGTTTATGCGACTGATGTTATACTGTCCTTGTAAAGTGTTTAATGCCTTAAAATACGGGAAGACTAATGGGAAATACTGTAATACATCCCTGGCGAGGTTGTCTCCACTTTCTCCACATAGGCTGCTGCCATATACAGAGTCAACAGATACACTGTTACTTATATAAGGTGAAATAAAAAAAAAAACAGAACTATTTCTTCTTACGTGTATCTGGAAGCCATAATTCCTCTGAACCTGGTATTCAGTAACATTAAAACAAGTAGTCAAGTCTATTTCCCCATCCAGATCAGAGGCCTGTAAGAACACAACAAAGAAAACTTCATGAGGAATGCCATACTGTGTGCATTCATGTATGTAAGGTAGTGTGCCAATACAGAAGCACAAACACAGTAATTAGGAAGGAATGGTAATCACCTCCTCTGCAATGGAATCCTTGTAATATCGAAGGCTGTGATCAGTGAGGACGAACCAATACTTCTTCCACTTATAAGAGGGAAAAGGGGGGAAAAATAGAAAATATCAGTGACGTTACATTAATTCTGAAATTGTGTAAGTTGGGTGAAGAAAAGGCATAGACAGAGAAGTCTGTAACGTCAGTGATGATAGGTGCAGTTCTTTAGGTTTTAATTAGCCTTTGCCACTATACCACCTACAGTCGGATGAAGAGTATGATCTGAGCACATAAGAACGGAGAAGGTCAGGAGAGCCTGCAGAACTGGCTAGACAGCTGAGGCTGGAAGAGCATGGTGGCAGGACTGCACCTAGACATGCTGTCACATGGGGGATCCTTTTAGAGCAGGGCTCTTCAACTCTGGACCTCGATTCCAAATCCAGGCCGTGTTTTCTGTTCTCCCAGGTAGTTGTTTAATAATGACTGATTCTGATTGGTCAGAGGCTTCACACCTGACTGACAGGTAAAGGAAGGCTGGAAAACCAGCAGTGCTCGGACCTCGAGGACCATGAGTTGAATAACCCTGTTTTAGAGGTTCATTTTGCCCCAGAGTACCCACAGCATTTGAAGGACTCAATTGTCAGAAGGGGGGGGGGGGGGGGGGGGGCGCGTCTTTGGAAGAAAGACACGGATACAGCTCTTGTCCTCTAATAAATGCCCACAGTATGATGCAGAAGATATTTTGCATTAAATGAGTAAAAGGACAAACGTCATGAAAAATGCATGACGTCTCAGAAATGCCATAGCCACCAAACAAATCATCTGTATCGCTGGCTTTTCAAAAACAAAATGTATAAAAATGTACAAAGCGAAACGTCCCCGACTGGCGCAGATCTGCTATCTGGGTAGATGTCAGCACACCTGATCTGATCTAAGCCCCGAGGGAATGAGAGGTCATGTTCCTTGACTCGATAAAAGAGATATGAGAGAAAAAGGCACTGAAAATGTCAGAGGCATCTCTCTTTGACCCTCAAGCATTGAGCCCTTAGCATCAAAGCAGGACGCTTGGCTTTAAAGCCCTGAAGCGCACACTGTCTGCACATACGAACAGCTCAGACGGCCACACCACGAAGGGCCCCTCTGAGGGACCGCGGCCCAAACATCCCCATTTCCACTACATGCAGGATGTGTGTCAGCCTGACTGACTTTACAAACTTCCATTAAAACTTCGATATGTATTAATAAATGAAAAGGCAGACAGGAATAACTATTACATACATAGATGTTCTATTTTCATTAATTCATGCCATAGCTTCAGGATGTGATTCATTACAAACCATATTAAGTGTGCCAGGATTGGGTTTAAAAATCCACAGTTTCTATACTGTATGAAATCCAAGAACCTTTCGAAAAAGTACTTTAAAAAGTCTATCTAAATGAGACATTTTAAAAAAAGCTGTGCTTCTGTCCACCTAAAATAAATTTCTGCTTAATTCCTTCATTTGGCTTTCATTTCCAACTGTTAACTGTTACTGAGCCACATCATGTAGTAGGGCTGGGCGATATCATATCACGCAAACGCAATAATCACCAGGGCTTCAGATGACAGGCACAACATTTGGCCATGCGCCAGCTTTTCGGGGCTATACGAACATTTATTTACGCCCACGATTTAAGCAGTTTAGTAGTATGGCTAAAATATGAGGCTTTGTATGACGCCCAAAAAGTACCACCACACCACCGACGTCTTTTTACCTTGTTTATCCACAAGATCTCCTCTTTTAAAAGATGTCATGTCTGCTCTTCTTCACCGTGACTTCAGTGCATATTGCACTAAGGTATACAAACCGTAGTATACCAAACCATAGTATACTGCATGTATTATGCGGGCTGCTCCGCTAATCGAATTTGAGAAACAAAGTTTATACAGATTACTAACTTTTGTGTATCACAAAACGCATCTCATTAATATTTAAGCCATACTACTAATCCTCTTACCAAATTATGGGTGTAAATTAATGTCCAAATAGCACAGAAACGCTGGCGTCCGGCCAAATGCTTTGTCTGTCATGTGACCCGGCGGTGATTATTGCGCATGCGTGATATAATATCACCTAGCCCTATCAAGTAGTCACTATGCAGAGGCTGCTGTTCCTGCAACCGGGGAGGTGGATTCCAGCCTTCAAGTGTTTGAAGCAATAATGGTCTTAAAGACAACAGAGAACTCATAACCCTGCTGACTAGAGGTGCAGATGTATAATGAGAAGCCAGGGCTGCAGTGCACACAACAGCAGTTTGCTCACGAGGAAACGTTTCTGTAATCACAAGCTGACAGGCTCTGAGAAGGCGACCAAAAGGTCTTTCATGACGTCATTTAGCGCCCATCACTCATTTGAGTGTGAGCAGCTCTTTCGTAAGATACACAGTGCAAAGTGTGTCATTTTTACAAGACTTGTGGAGCACGCCAAAGTAAACACAGATTGTTCCTTAAACAAAATCAGACATGGTATTAACAAATGTGCTGACTTAGCTGCATTTAGGATGAAATTCTGTGCATTGTAATTTTAATGTTAAATATCTAATTATGTTGGCAGCTGGTTACAAATGATACAATCACATGTATTGCAACATTGTTTGGAAAAACCATGTAAACTGCCACAGGGATGCATGGATATGAAACTCCACCCTGAGACTGGCACGGACTGTAGGCCACAAAAGAGCAGTAAAACCATTTACTGCTTCATCGATGAGGATGATGGGAATTGCACAAGTCTTTTAAAATGTGGTATTGAAATATACTTCATTTTCACCATTGGGGATCATACAGGAAAAATTTACTGAAATGGGTTTTTCAGCATTTTTCGTAGGCGTCCTTGCTGTAACCTACCTGTCCCTGCTCATCAAGTTTCACCATCCAACCTTTTTTGAAATTCAGTAAGTCTGGCTGAAAAGGGGGAAAAAAAACAAAATGAGAAACTGGTCCATCCAAGTTATTTAGGTTACAGGTTATATCAAGTCATGTCTTTATCTTGGTATCTCACACCATTCAGCAGTTCTGTTTAATCACAAAGGGAAAAAAACTCGTCATGCCACATTAGGCACACGTACAAACACTGGCAAACTCGCACACCGAGCTATAACATTTGCATCTTCATTAGCACCCTGCTGCTACAACAGACTACAGCAGACAAATTACAACAAAGAACTAAACAGTACCATCTTAAGAACAAAACAAACAAAAAAAAAAAGTTAATCACACTTCCCCACCCTTGTTTATGCCATGACTGAAATATGCATAAGTGAGACAAGTTAAATCAGTGGCTTCTCTGCATCTTAAAAAACTGGAGTTAAGTGCTTAACATCTTGGTTCTAGCGTGGGTCCACACTGTGGGATCATCACTCACAACTCAGGCATTTGCATTGAGGTGCCCTGGAGATGCTGCTGTGAGACAAACGTGACCATACACACAAGTGGAAACGCGTGTGGGCGCACGCACACACTGGCACACGCAAAACATATGGCAGTAAAACCGTGGAGTAGTGAAACCACAGGCAGGACAGGGATGACATGAGGATGACCTGGGTAGCGGAAGAGGGGCGTGTGCTACCCCCAGCGCCGCGGAGGCTGTACACAGGACGTCCACGCTCTCACAGAACGAACAGATGCCACAGGAATGCATAAGTAGGGTGAGAGGAGGATTAATGTTGGAGAAAATAAAAGACAGACAACTTTCTGAACTCTTTTGAAGACTACAATTAAGGTCTTTTGTCAGTTTAATCAAGTGCTGACCTACTTTCGACGTACGCAGAGTCGTACTGTTCTAAACAGTGACTGGAAGTCTTCAGCAATTGGCGTTACTTAGGAGAACCTTGGACATGAAGCCATGTGACTGTTAGCATGGTGCTGCTACAGGAAAAAAGCTCAGGAAGAACCACCAGGTCCCCTGGAATGGTCAAGTCTTTCCGAGACCAATTTCTGTAGCTTAACGCTACCTTTCACCCAAATAAATAAATAAAAGAAAATGATGCCTTGCTCAAGGTGTTCTTGGTCTTTGATTAGCTGAGCTGACTCATTTCTTTTATAGCCTGTTCACAAACAGCTCTTAAGCCTTCCTCCAAAGGGGAAAATGATACGTCGACCACAATTTTTCACACAGTTTTAATGTATCGTTAACATGGAGAAAAAGGCAAAGTCAGTCTGCTGAAAAGACCCATCTTGTGAGTTATACCTGTGTGAACGAGGGTTTAGGTTTGGTCATCTAATGTAAAGAATTGCATTCATTTAATTCAAAAGGACAATGACAGAGTGCCCTGATTTTTGAACTGTAATTACAAAGGTGCACATAAAGAGCACTTACAGTCATGACAGATTCTGTAGTCCGTCGGTCAAGGGACTTGGCTCTCCTTAGAGGTGGGATGGTCGAGCGGGTAAAATCTAGGCCTTGCGGCAAGTCAGGTCTGTCCTCCTGAAACACAAACGCACACGTGCCTGTGACCAAGCTGCAGCTCCTGTGTCAGCTCCCGCAAGCTTCAACATGCTTCAACATGTATTGAGGGTAATGCCTCTTCCACTGTCATTAAACAGAAGCAAAAACATTACAGCCCAAACAGCAGGGAAAGCAGTGAGGAGGATTTGTACAGGATTACCTTCCTGAGTCAACAATGCAAAACAGGTTATGGGGTGTTACGTGTTTCAGCAACCCAATGGGGCCGATTTGAGCCCGAGCTACGAACACACAGCTGCTTTTTCACCAGAGGGGAACAGGACAGCTACCTGACATTTCCAGGAAATGGAGGAAATGAGTTTGTCTTTGTGTCCATGAGCCCCTGCAGACCAGAGCCGGGATATCTGCCAGTCAATGGCAAGGAAATTCGAGGTACTCTTCTCTAAAGTAAATTTACCTCTTTCCTACAGATCCTCGACACTTCCAGAGCGTTTTTGCAAACCGTTCCCTTAAAACGACAGTTCAGGTCGGCTCTAAAAAGACCGAACACCATGTTAAACCCCTCTGGCTGATGTGCAGACAGAAATGTTTTTGAGAGACAGATTTATGAGGCGTCGAAAGCACCAGAAGCTGGTGCGGTCCATGGACCGGCTTGGTCAGAGACCTAATGCCCCCCCCCCCCAAACCTTCAGTCCCCACGCATCACAAGCGGCTCCTCACTTTCCCCTGCATGGTCAGACTCATGTTACGCTGCAGCTCTCCTGCACACTGCCAGGTCGACTCAAGTATAATAGGACCTTTCTTCAACATCGCAAAAAGAGAAATATGGATTTTGAGAGCGACGGCGAGCCAAAACGGACAGAGTGCAGCCTAGCGGGCCGCCCTGGGGTCCATGACCAGGCGCCGCGTCACCTTCCTGCTCCGCTGCGTTCCTTTTTTTTTTTAGCCATACAGTCAAAATAAACAGAAGGGACCCGTGAGCCTTGGGGCCATGCGTGACCTTTGTGTTCCCGCCGCCGAGAGCGGAGCTCCAAGCCAAAGGAAACAAAACGCAGTAGGACAGATAACATCTTTTAGAAAATGTCATGAGAACTGTCTTGAGGTGCCTTGTGGTGAACCATAGTTAAAACGAATAAAGCGCTTTGTTTTTTAGACTTGTATGAATGTATAAGTCTACCCTCTTTTTGAACCGTTTAGGCCCATGGAGGCGGGCAAAAGTTCCGGAAATTTCCATCCAGGGCAGCACTGTCGTGTAACCCAAACCCGGGCCAGAGTGAAGTCCTGGGACTCGGACATGAGCACGAGCACCAACACGAAAGGCCTGTTATTTTGGCTCCTGAGGAAGTGCTTTCCCCAGGATGGGGTGGGAAGGGGAAGTGGAATCATCTGGGGAATCCAGCTGCAGAATGGTCAAATGGAAATGAATTCAGCGCACACCTTCAACCTCCAGCCTACAACCTACAGCCTACAGCCTCCAGCCTGAGCAAAACAAAAGCACAAGCAGGAGGGCAGAACTCGCCAGAGGCAATGAAATTTAAGGCCTGGACTATGATTTCTGCATTGCAACTTATTTCTATCAGGAGGTTTAAATCTGGACTGCAGTAAACACCAAAGGTGATGGATCAAATGTGGCTCTGCCACTGAAAACACTGCAGCAGTGGCATCTGCCAGTAGCTGCATCTAATACACATTCAGCAGCCACTTTATTAGGGACACCTATCTATATTGGATAAAGCTATATATACTACTGGGTAGGGCCTACTTTTATTTTGAGAATCACTTCAAGGGTAGATGAGTCGTGCATTCAGAGAAGCCACTCTACAAACCAGTGTCGTGATCAGCAGCTACAAACCACAACTGAAATATTTCTATTTACTTACAGTTTGTTGTTGATGAAAGCTCTGAATCTTGACACATTCAAAATAAACTATATGCCATTAATAAAATAGTTCTGAATACTTTTTCTAGTTTGGCATATTAGAAGATCCAGCAGCCGCCCCATGTCAATCAATGACATCATAAATCATGAAGTTTTTCAAATTATACTTAATGACAAACAGCTGTACGTTTCATCTTTATGCCAAACAGGGTTTCGAACATGCCATGCCATTTGTAATTGTGTGTGGCACACCGTGACTTGCGACTGATTCCAGTGAACATAACGGCTCTGACATTGAGCACGAGTCCCATTATCTGTCAATTCCGGTTGCACAAAGACCAACGGCGAGCTCTTTCTGTTCTATTACAGACGCAGTTCTTTAGCGTTCAGGCACTCAGGAATGATCTGTGATTAAGAACAACATGCTCCTGGCATACAGGTCAAAGCTGGTTGTCTTCCATGCAGAGCAGCGGGTTTGATCCTGAATGTCCCAGAGAATGGAAATAATCTCCCATTTCTGTCAGCTTCCCAGCTGCATCCCATTCCCACACTCAATCTACAGAAAACAGCAGCTCTGTCTCCCAAACCCATCACAGGTGTCTCAGTTCTTCGCTTGAGTTGGCATGGGAACTAGGCGTTGATAGAGATAACTATTATGGGATTAGTTGGCCTGTAAAAATGGGGAGGTGGGGGGGGATTCACAAAGAAACTGAGAAGAAAAACAGAGGTGAGGGACACGGCACGGCGGACGGCGTGGGGACGCACCTCCCTCTGAAAGCGGCGGGTCTGGCTGCGGCCCTGCCTCGAGGAACCGCGGACACCCTCCTCCACCTCCATCTTCTCTGCATTCTCCAGCTCCAGGGCCTCCAGCTTCTCTATCACATTTGAGCGACTAAAAAAAACAATAAAAAAGACCTACCAATTAATCACCAGTAAAAACTGACCTTGGACAGAAAAGACTATCAATTAAGGGCAAGTGACAAAGAGAGTATGCAGAATATACTCCTATACAACTAGGCTAATGTTACTGTATTAATGCAACGCAATTTGATTACATTTTGTAAACGCAGAAATCCCTATTAAATACGTCATTCATCATTATATTTATTTGCCTGGATGCTTGCGGTTAGGCATCACGTGAATCTCTGCGTTGGGAATGAGACAAACTTAGAGCCCTTCTTTGATGATCACTTTTCCCTCGTTTTTGCCGAAAAGAAGAATTTAGAACAGTGGGAGCCAGCTGGAAATATTAAGTGGCTCTTTTTGAATTTTGCCCTTATATGGGGAACTTGCGGCAGTGGCTGTCCTCCTTATAAGGCCAGCAAGACTGCAGAGCGAGGTATTTCTGTCACATGACGACTTGCTGCTCTACAAGCTGCTGGGGCACCGGACGGCTAAACGAACACAAATCAAGTCGTTACAAACAAAACCCACTTACAGTCACAGCTGAAGGAATTTGCCGTTTGGATGCATCGCAGGAAAGGGAGAAAGCCCCCCCCCCCGCCCCCCCTCACCCCCCAGACTGACTCGACCATGACGTCCCTTCATTATACCTTTCAGTTTATGCAGGAGATGGCAGCCAAAACACCAAGGAGAATTTTAGCAAACCTACCAAGACAATAATTACTATCGAGAAAATATCTTGCTGGAAAACAAACCACACTCACGTAACACATAAACCATTCACATTCTGTTGCCGTTAATTAAGTCATTAAGCCACCGTGTAACTTTCGGTAACCGGCTTCATTCGAGCTTCTTGTAGCTTATGGGGTTGGCATGCTGCACCCCGAGGCCTTCCAGCACCCTGGGGGCTCACCTCCTCTCGGGGCTGCGGAGCCGCGGTACGGCCTTCCTGTCAGGGCTGCGTTCCCGACCACGTTTCTCTGCCTTGCGGGCTTCTGCCTCTTGCCGGCGAGAGCGCGGCGCATCATAGGGGCCTGGCGCGCGCAGCCCACGGCCTGGTGATTCGGCCGGGTGGCTGTCGGCACTGGCCACGGTGCTGCCACTGGTGTCCGAGTCCAGCGAGCTCATGGAGCCGCTCATGTGGGAGCCGTTGGAGAGCAGGCCGGGGCCTGAGGGGAAGGGGTCGCTCGGGGCTGGAGACAGACACCGCGGCACACCCCCCAGCTCGCCGCTGTTCCGGCTGGACGAGCTTCCTGTCGGGGACAGGACGTCCAAGGGGGGTTGTGGAGGGGACGCGTGGAATACGAGTCCCGCTCGGTCCACTTCGTCGCCATTGACAGAGCCTTGGTCCGAGATCAGGTCCAAAGGCGTCACCTCAGCGCCTGTTGGGAGGAGAAACAGAGAATGAAGAGGTACAAAACGACTCTAACAACAAGGTCCGTATCCTAAATTCAGATCCGCATGAGTATAAAGACTCATCATCCATACAGATTCTGTGTCCATTTCCAAGAATCATGGACCAGCCCAAATGACCAGCATAGCTCTACGAGTCAGTGGCCTCCAGCACTGCTGAACCACAAACCTTCGGGGGCACAGATGAACTCCACCCAGGTAAACATATCCACGAACACACATTTGCAAACACTTTCCCGCTACAGTGCCACACGGCCCGTAACTCCTGGACGTAACTGGCGAGTACATAGAGAACTCGTGCTAATCGCAAATGATTAAACTGTCCAAGTATTCCACCGGTGCTGAAGCCAACCAACAGCAGACATCCAAAAGGCTATTTGAAGTAATAAGCGTTTGGGGGGGGGGGGGGAGCGTCGGCTTTACGCTGTACTACCAATTTTGGCAAAGTTGTCCTGAATATTGGCCTAGTTAAGCTTCTCTTAGCCCAGGGCCCATCACTGCCATCACACAGCAGAGCACTTCGACCCAAAACAGTGGCTTCCTGGCACCCGAGCAGGCATTCGATGCTCAAACTGGTCCCGTCATATACCATGAAGCGCTTCCATGGGACATATTTGCACTCTAAATGTCACGTTTAAAGGCCGATCCTGAAGGTGGAACAGACACCTGCCAAGCACGATTCCCCCAGACGAGGAACGACTGTTTTAGGCTGAGTGCTCCGCAGGCCATTTGCACGCTCGGGTTTTTTATAACCATCCATCCTGAACTGTGGAATCAGTGGAGCGGCTGGAACAAAGCGCTGTTTGTGTTTGAGGGAACACCCATTTCATAAAAAAAAAAGAAGGCGAGAGTTAAAATTCTCTTGTGTTATGGAAACAAACTGAATTTCAGAAACTGATCAGGCATAGGAACGCAGAGCTGCTTTTGGTACTAGTGACAGCTGCTTTTCAGAGAGCGGGGCAGCACTGGGCAGCGTTTATTATGCATGTTTACCAAGGCCAGCTGCTGACTCACATTTGGTTAAGAAAGCTCCACCTGAATTTCTACGGTACGGTGCAGAATCCCACGCGAAAAGGATGACTGTGCTAAGCTTAGGTGGATAACGGATGCTAAATTATAAACAATATATCCACCTTTTGAAAACCAAGTGCAAATCCCTCCTTCAATTAAGTGCAAACAAAACGAATAACCGTTCAGCCCTGTCCTCTTCCCAAGACACCTAAAGCCTGGTTGAGAATAAGATTAGCAAGCAAACAATAAAACTCAGCATGTGTTTATTATAATACAAACAATACAGACCTGAAAAAGAAGTGAGTGGATAACTGAACAGGAAATCCAGACATTCAAGCCTCTTGTTTTTCTATGTGTCTGAGACACTGCTCCCCCAAACATCATTCTAATGCCATGCTTAGCTCTTACTGCGCCACCTGCAGCAAACGCAGCAAGCTGCTACTTAACAGGAAGAGGAAGCCAGCCGGTCAGACTTGAAAGCACACGACAGCGGTGCCGCTTCCTCCATACCTGCGTGGGCCGACGGAGAGCCGAGGGGAGCGACCTCCGCCGGGGCCCAGACCGGACCCGCTTCCGCCTCCCTGCTGTGGAGCTCTTCCTGCCATATGATGGACCTGGAATCCGGAACCTTCTCGGCCTCTGGGATCCCCATACCCGTAACGGGCACCTTTGCAGGGCCGGGCTCCTGAAACGGAACGGCACGCAACATTTAATGGACTCGGCACGACTGAAACAGGACTAAATCTGAACCATATACCACCAGCTGTTGGCAGTCACTTTAAACTGGAGAAGTTCCAGAAAGTAATTAGAAAGAATGCTTAAGACTTTACTACGGCCCTATAGAATTTACATAATTACTGGGAAACGAGGAAATGGAAGTGATACTTTATTCATCCCCATGGGGAAAGTAGGTGATTTTCGTCTATCCCGTCTTGCTCTCCATGAGACATTGGGACACATATACAGATGAAATCGGAGCACAGGGGCAGCCAGTGTCCCAGTATTTGAGGGCCTTGCTCAGGGGGCCATTGACAGCACCAGTCTATTGGCCACAGGGTTTGAATTCGGCACCCTTCCCACTACGAGCATAGAGGCCTACCCCTCACATAGCAGCCCATAATAATTAGTACTACTAATAATTAAGGATAAAGTATCGCTGAAATGATGATGATGGGAATGGAATTAACCTGGGAAGTTGTGGGCTCCACTTTGCGTTTCTTCTTCTGGTTCTGCTTGTTTGTCCTTGGGTAGACCGCCAGCTGCTCACTCCACCTGGCGAGAGGACAGCGCACAGCAGAGTCTCCTGAACCAATGCGGAGGGGCCGGACGTACAAGCGTGCCTGAGTGGGAGCAGCCTGAAGACCCCCCCCCCACCCCCCCACCCCCGAGTCCCCCACAGCCGCTCCAGCTGTGCCGCTACATCTGAAAGCACTTCGAGCCCTAACAGCTGACAGATCGCATAGCTGGCAGAGAATCAGCGAGCGCTCAGTCGGAGCGGCGTAAACAGCGCCATGCTCAGATACGTGGGCTGCGGTGTCCCGTTACCAGGGATCTGGCCGTACCCGTTGATGATCTCCTTGTTCTCCCCCCGGATGAAGTACTCCTGCTCTGGTGTGATGATACACAAGGCGTTCTTCTGGCCTGTCTTGGCCTCGGCGTCAATCACGTCTATGCACTGGTTCATATTCACAGTTCCTTGGGGCAAGGTGCTTGGCTGAGGAGACAGAGAAGCTTGGGTGACCTGAGGGGCTGGGGGCAAGTGACCTGGAGACTGCTGGGGGGAGGAATACAAAGTCAAACGGCATTAAATAGGGGGCCACCAGAAGATGAGGGTGATGAACACAAGGGATGGTTAGAAGGCTTCTGTTGCATGAATGTGTCTCACAGAGAGCAAAGAAAAATGTAACACTGTTATATATGTCATCTTCTACATAACAGCAAAAAACAATGGAGAAAAATTATGTCACTGCAATTTCCCCATAAAAGAATCCCATTCAATATCAAACTGTTTGCTCTAAAAAGCAAAAGCACACAGATCACAGAATCACACCCTGAAGTGGCTGCAGCCTCCTTTCAGTCATCAATAACTCTCCTGGTTCCCATGATTAAATGCCAGACGAAAAGACAAGCGCAATTATGCTCCACACTGATACCAAAGTGCCATTTGAAGTCTCATCGCTCCAATTTCCGAAGCGCATTAAGGGGAAAGCAGTAGGTCTGACGCCTCTGTAACCAGCAGACCCCCGAGCTGATGAGACGCCGTCCCAGGTCGGCTCTTCGAGTGCCGCATTTGAACGGCATCGCTGAAACTCCGGCATTATGAAAGCGTGTCGCGAAAGCAGACTATTTAAAGCCAGCGGCCTAGCGGCCGAGGAAGAGAAACACGCACACGGCACAGGAAATGCTGGGGAGAAGGGGAACTTTGGGCAGGGGGCCGTGGTGCTGGAGAAGGGAGTGCGTCTCTCGGCTTTGTTTACCGTGGACAATAGGGCCGAGCCGGACTTGGCTGCTCGCCACTGGCTGCGCCCCACTGCCGTGACGGCGATGGACGGCCTCATGGAAGCTACCAGATACTCTTCAGCAGGCTCATTAAGGTCAGGAAACGCAGAGGTGCGCCCAGAATTGTGAGAAGGGAAACCTTTATTTACCCAGTTAAAAATAAACCCTTATTTAACGTGATTGCAGATTGGTCGTCATTGTAGGGCGCAAGTACATGTGTACTAGACAGAATGTTATACAGCTAAAACTATTAGCTGTCCCTTGTGTTAACTAGCACTGAAAACCAGAACTCCAATTGTTAAACTCAGCGAGCTGAATTGGACAGTTAATAAAATGTGCATGCAGCAAAGTGGCAAATGCTACATTTATATTGCAAATTGGCTAGGAATAAAGTTTTTGATGCAAATCTGCCAACTCAGATTTCAGCGCAATATTTTTCTTCATAAGAGAACCACTTTTCAGTATAAATTAGGTCACCGAAAAGGCAGGAAATGGAGAAATGCCAAGCGAATGATACCATGCTCAATTCCAAAATATCCTGAGAAATTATATTACATGCTCTTGGGATGTATGCAACTGAAAATTTTATTTATTAGTCTGAAGTCTGAAACTAGGTTTGTGAAGATTCTACTTACAGATTGAGCGAAGGAGAACTTTTGAACTGATATGGCACTGGAATCGAGAATTTATACCATTTCCTGTGCTTAACTGAGTGAGCCTCCATGACAAAGAACAAAAACGTTTATTTCAAAACAACAAAAGAGGGAAAATGCACACAACAAAAGTTAAGAGAGCTGCATATTTGTGATGCGTGTGTGAAGCGGTCTTTTAAAGCTCCAACAAACAAATCAGCCAGAGGGCATTTTAAGGTTTTTTCTTCCCAATAGACTCTTAATAGGCACATCCCTTCCAAAGTAAACATGAGATACAAAAATTCAATTTCAGTAGATTTCCCCTTTAAAATTCAGAAGATATAAAGCAAAAGCAATAAACTGCTCTGTAACTGTTTTAGTCTAACCCTACTGAAAGACAACTGCTTGGTTACCAAAATTGTGCCTGGCAACTGGGAAAATCCTTCGGTTTATGCCTTGCTGACCAAAAGGGAAGACAGAGGCAGAGAGCCAGACTCAAGCCGCTTTTGTAAGTCTGCGAGAGTGACAGATTAAACCAGCTGTGTGGCGCATCAGTGCATCGTACCGACTGAAGGGCAGGGAAACATTGAGAAACTAAGAAACATTTAAAAACGTAAATAAAAGCCACCAGCACATCATAATGAGTACACATCTCATCACACACTCCATTTTCATTAAGATGAATGTTCTATAAATGATGATTAATCACAGCACAGCAAACACATTCCCCACAAACTGAACGCAGCAGGTATATTATGAAGCCAGACACTCTACCCTTATCTCACACTCTCATATACTTCGCAGGAGCTTCTCCAGTACAGGGCTGATTCTTCTTCCACTGATATCGGGCAGCTGCTAGATGCAAAGCAGGTGCTCTTTCCTGATGCCTTTTATGGCGATCTTGCTGATGTCGCTTATTAAACTACGGGCACTGCCAAATACGGCAATTACTGTGTCATTAATAAACGGAAGAAATCCAGAAACTGGGACAGCTCACATGCCTGAAATGGCACGTTCAGGTTTAAAATATTAACGCAGAAAAGCATTTATGTGGGTGATCTCATTAACAAGTATCCAATTTCAAATAGCAGAAGGCACTTATAAAACATCTTAAGTTAAATAAAATGACCAGCCTTTCTGAACTAAGGCTTGTGCATTTGTCCTTCTGTCACACCCAGGGAGTTTGTAAACAAACCACAAGTGGAGATGACATCAAGTTCTTCAACTATCAAGTTATTGCCATTCTTACCATCCATATCATTGACTCAACAGCCATCAGCTGAATCATATCCCATATCTGTGAATTGCCAAGCCTTTTTATAATAAGCTATTTATACCAGAGATAATAGGAATACTCACACAGGCGTAGAGGCACTGCTTCCTAAATTAAAAAAGTATGCAAGCCTTAAAAAAAGACCTCATCACACATTAAGGTTGATGACTTGAGGATGGAACTGTGTTGTGTTGTAAACTGAGTCTGCAAAGTAGGTGTAATAGACAGCTGTGCTTCTAAATGACACATATAGGACTTCATTAGAAAGAAAAGACCTTTAACTTGTTAATTAAACTTGGTTTCTTTTCTATTAATCCACAAAGAAACTGAAACATGCCAAGTGAGGGCAGATCCTTCTACTACAAAGCCCCTTCATGATGAAACGGTCTAATTTTATCATGAATGAAACATCATATGTACATCTTTAGATGCGGTAAAGACAAATCCTGTTCCTGCAGTTCCTTTTGCTGTATGCATCATTAGAGATCTGCATTTACAGAGCATATTGCTGACATGAGCTACAGATGCCTCACACTGGTTCTTTTTCCTTACTGGCTTCCACAAGTCAGACTAAACACTTCTGCTTTCTGTTATGGGTTAATTTTAGTATTCAGATCTGCCGTTTCTGCTTCCATTCAAACGCACCTTTCCTACAGTGACAAATTGTTTTTCCAACATTGGGGAATGGGAGAAGCTCCAATCATTCCCTGTGGCCAAAGAGTTCACCTGTAACCCACCTTGTAATGTATAAGCCTACCTCTCTCTTCCGCAGATCACCCAGCACATTCAAACACTATGTCTATAGTCACTGCAAATCATTAACGCATTTTACATAAAAAGCACAACACTTCAATATTAACTGGGAACATAACAAAGGAACACTGCCCTGAGCAAAATTACTTACTGTAGAGTACATTCTGTACCTCCTGTGTTTGCTTATATACAATCACAACACGTTAATTAGAAAATTTGCAAATATTTTTCTATGAACAACTAAAAAAAATCTAGAATTCAAATTCAACAGTTTAAGAGATTTTAGATGCTCAGGGTCAAGCCTGAAGAGACACTTTTCATATGTGACGATATGTGGAACTGTCACGTACAATCAAACCCTCCAGACAGGTCAGGGTTAACAGACCGAAGATCAGGTGACTCTTAAAAAGTGTTCTGATCTCAGTGTTACCCCTCAGGGACCATTGGCTATTGCATAATTAGGAGCTTCAACTGACAGGTTTGAGATGCACCTTTATGACATATTCTGTGTACCTGTCATGAAGTTAAGTTCAAGTAAATTTACAAAAAAAAAAAGGGAAAACAACTGCCAACCTAACAATTTCATTTGCAGCTGCTCCTTGGGTTCATAATAAGCATATTAACGCTGCATTTGTTGAACAAATTTTACCTTCTAGCACAGTAACTGAACACAGCGGCCTTCAGATTTCCCTGATTATGAACACGCACATTTAACACTTAACAGAAGCTATCATTGAACAGTGGAAGACAATCCAGGGTCCACAGGCAAAATGAGGTGCTGATCTCACATACAAAAAATGTAAACAATGTAAAAACGTAAAAGTCTAAACCTCCCAATTTTATTAATTCACAGTTCTTTGATTTTTATATCATATTGACTTTATCATAGCATCAGGATTATTAGTACATCATTGACAGTTTATATAATATTTAACATTTATTTAAATAACCAATTGTCAGGTAGGACCATCAATTTCCATGACAGCTCTGAAAACAGAAATAAGCCACAAATTATGGATGGCCCGATCCACATTTTTTCAGGTCCTGTCGATACCGATTCCAATACAAGAGCTCTTTTTACTTTATTATAATAAATGTGTAAATATAAAGTATAAATACTAATATAACCACCTAGTTTGTACATCTTGTTTAAAGCGTTTGAGGCATTTGCAGTTCAATTTGAATATCTTCCAAGCAAGTACATGTAAATGCCGAATCCTTAAATATCCCACAATTTTTCTCCCATTGGAAACAGCATCACTAATACTTCATTGTGATAGCAGCCCCTCGTGTATCACAAGCTGTAGTGAGTGCGCAAAACAGCCCAAGCTAGCGACTTACCTGTGTTTTACAAAGATTGCAAATTTATGTGCTACTAGTTGTTGTTAAAAATGTAAAATACTCCCAGACTGACACTTTATCTGATGTTCTTACTCCCTCCTACATTCCCCGTACTGCAGAGCGTAAGCGCATGACGTCACAGCAGGCGGAAGTCACTGCGCTCACACCCACCGAGTGGCAAATAGACTGAGTGGCAGTATTAGCATTCAGCTTGAATGCCGCAAAAAAACACATCTAAAATGGGAAAGAGCTGTCATGCAATTGATGGTACAAAATGGATTTAACAAGAAATAGGAGCTATCTTTTTAGACTGCTGAAAACTAAAGTATGTAAGTATCGGACGTGGATCGTCACATATGGCTGATACCTGATATGTCTAATAGGTCTCGATCGGCACCGATACGGATCTGAATATTGGATCAGTGCATCTCTACCACAAATAACCATAATTCTCTCACAAACAGCTGTCTGTCAAGGTCTTGTTACCAGGACACCAGTGAGGGATTTAGATTTGCAGTATTTAAACTATCAAAAATGTGGACTGAACAGCAACAACCTGAATCCCGCCCTGTAATCAGAACCACACACCCATGGCACACCCAAGAACCACATAACGGACACACAGAATATATTTTTATATATGTATATGTTTCTGACTCACCCCCCACCCCCCCCCCCCCAGTGTGCCTTGACACATGTGGCTTACAATCGAAACGGCCCTGACAGTCAGTGACAGTCGGCATTTCCGACCCAGTTGCACTCGGCCTTTCAGAAGAATCTCTATTAGCCATAAAGCGATACGGTCAACACCTGGTGGTGAGTGTCGTACGCGGCAGACCTGTTAGCAGGCCGGGATCTGTGGTGCGTCGGCACGATGGATGGGGAGCGGATGCAGCGGCTCTCTCAACGCACAAACTGCGGCTGCCCTGCCAACTACGTTCCCTTACATTTTATATAATCCCGTTCGGCTCACAGAAACGTATCCGACGGCAGACAGCCTGTGGAATGTAAATCTCCGGCATTTTTCGCATCGCCATGTGGTTTTCTGGGGGGGCTGATGTTCTCAGAGCATAAAGAGCAGCCACTAGGAGCCTTCTGCTGTTCACCAAATATGGACATATCGCAGGAATGCTGAGCTAAGTCCAGACTCTGACTCCACGTCCAGGGCATCTGTCTGATGGCTAAAATACCCCCCTTTCCATCTTTCCCGCCTCCGAGCGGCACCTCACGACTGGTCCGTCTTCTGTTTTTAGAAGAATATACTAATATATCAGCTTATTTAATCTGCTGCCAGTGACGTTCAGCAAAACTAACCGGCATAGGGCAGTGATGTGAGCCTTAAGGAGTAACTGAGGCTAACATCACTTTTTTAGGGCTAAGCAAAGACAAAGCTGTGGGCAGACTGGAAGGCCCCGCTAGGGCATTTTGCACTCGTCACCCAAGCTGTCACACTCATATCTAGGAGCATTGCTGCTCTGTGTTACTTAGTCACAGTGATACAACATGTAAATGGAAACTTAATACAACATAACAATCGTGAGCTGGACTCCCAAACCCTGTCATGTCAGCTTACTTGTACAGCTTTAACCCAACAGGAGACACAAATTTCTTCCTCTTGCTTGGTAAATAATGGCTCACGCATGTCTGGGTGCCATGCATCAAGGCCAGTTACAACCCTGATCCAGCCGGGCACAGCATACCAGCTTGTCGAAATGCCTCCTCAATCGCGGATTGGGAAGAAACCAGCTCAAAAGCTGCAGTCTCTGCTGGGGTGGATTCGGCCTCTCCCTGGGCTAGTTACAGAAACGCAGCTCTGTTAGATGAGCTACGGCGTTCACGAGCACCATACTGCTTACCATTTCCAAAAACTTGTGGAAACCAGCAGCAGTTGAAAAGGAAAAACCCCACAACTATATATCCTCTAAATGGAATAACTGGCCAGGAAAGGCGCAGAGCAGATGTCATTCTCACGGAGACGGAGGCTTATTAAAACAATTCCACAACAGAGATGTAACACGGGCATGCATAA
This sequence comes from Paramormyrops kingsleyae, assembly GCF_048594095.1. Lineage (NCBI taxonomy): Eukaryota > Metazoa > Chordata > Actinopteri > Osteoglossiformes > Mormyridae > Paramormyrops > Paramormyrops kingsleyae. The sequence goes on along the minus strand of NC_132801.1, from coordinate 18,220,733 downwards.
AAACATTCGCTACAAACCTGCTGTTAATCACCCATGTTAAAAGCAGTGTTTAAACAGGGGTGGGCGATCTTATCCACAATGGGCTGGTGTGTACGCAGGTTTTTGGGATATCCTTCAGGTCAGCTGTTGAAACCCAGGTGTGAGGACTCTTCAGCAAATCAATCCTCTAATTAGGGAGCTGCAGCGAAAACCCACATACACATTGGCCCTTTCTGGGTAAGATTGCCCACCGCAGGTTTATAAGATGCAAATTGTATTATTTATTTTCCCTTTATGTGGAAACTGGCTAAAAGCTACCGAAAATTGCATACAACTTCATAAGGGCCTTTGTTTAGGTTACCAGAACAGGGAGGACAGGGCTGAGCAGGCTGTAAATTCCCAAAAGGAAGCAAATGCACATCATCCCTATGAGCACAATCTTGAACAAATAAAAAACCGCTTCTGTTGAAACTCTTCACTGGCAACTAAGCTACATAAATTATGCTTCAAGAAGTCACAAAAGACAATAAATAATATCAGTTTATACATGGCAAGTTCCCCGCCCATCACGGCCAGGCATCCAAATTCTGAGATGCTTTTTCTCAGTCAGACGTGCACGAGTTCTTATTTCAGGGTACACAAAGGAACCAATTCACTGACCTAATTTCCATGCTTTCTTTCTTGGAACAGATGGATAAAAGACCTTAAAGACAATGCAGCTGTCAGTATTTGTGCACCCGTTTCAATGAAAGGAAAAGTACTAAGCTAACTGAAGGCCCACGTATCACAGGGCTGCTTATCTGAACGGAAGCCCACAGCAGCCTGCTGACGTGCGGATGGGACGGGGAGGGTGTCGCCGGAGGCCCGGTACATTCTGACGTCAGGGCCTTAGCCTCTTGGCCCTCGTGACGGACCCAGCGCAGGTGCTGCCATGCATTCACACGCAGACCGGTTAATCTTAAGCGGATCAAGCCCCTAATTCTGCCCCGTCTCACAATCCCGTGCGGAGGTCAGAGAGAACCTTCCTGGGCTATGAGCCTCACACTTAAGATTCTCACCTTTTACTTTCTTGGCTGCTCATTTACAAGTTAAACATGCAGGTGTGGCTGTTTGATAAGAAGCCGACAGGTACTCGCTCTTCTGGAAAGATTCCGTTGTAAAAGGTTACCATAGCCACTGATACAGCAGGCAACTAACCTTTCTTCTTCCTTTAGAATTATCGACAAATCGTTTTATCTTTGGGAGGACAGCGCTAAGGTCAGGCAGCCCTATAAATGAAGTTACTTCCTAGAAAAGCCACGTTTTCCAATAAGGATTTCAGCTGTTAAGAACACAAGCATAGCGGAAACATTTTTCCAGAATACGAGCCGCCAAATCTAAATGTAATGTTTACATACGGACTAACTTCCTGCGTCATTATTCTGCAATTAATTACTGCTCCTTTGAACTGACAAAGATCACAAATATAAAGTAAGAAACACAAAGGCCTAGACCAAAGGCCTAGACCACTCTGAAACATGGAAATGAGGGGAAGAAAACCTAGAGCAATTTCAGCTTAGAAGGGGCTGCGGCAACATGAGAAAATGGGAAAGTACAAGTCGGAGTGGCACTGGGAATGAGCTACTTACCGATTCGTCCAAAGCGAACCGCAAACAGCCGTGCTCGTAGAGGACGAAGAACCTCCGCTGCCATTTCTGCAACGAGTCAACGATGCGTTTGTCACCGGCCTCAAATAAACAGTTCACTGCGCGTCTAATGCCTAGAGGCAGGTGAAACTCGCAAAAGTGATGCGATGACGTCTCACCTACAGACAGGCTCAGTGCCACAGAACAGGACAACAGGTAATGCAAGTAAAGGCCCACATGACTTAGTAACTAACTTTGCCACAAGTATAATCTGTTACAGCGATAAATCCCCAGGAAAATGGAAATTATGTATACAACAAACCAGAATTATCTACAATATCACACTTAGTAGCTACATAATCTGTGCTGCCTAATGTCGTCATTCTTGTAAAGGGTCACAATGCAATTTCATATCCTGATGAAGGACTACAGATGTTAATTTGACTCTGGAATAAACAAACACTAAATTATGCTGGTTAAATAAGTAAATTATGAGCAACTGAACTGACTTTGTGAGATGCTTCCTAATTTTATAACATTTTTCATTGTAAGCATGTAAATAAAAAATGAAAATAGCCAAAATAGTAGAAAATGAAAATGGCCAAAATGCAGCCATTCACTCACCCTGGATCTCTGCATCGGGTTATCAAAGTCTGTCCCCTCTGGGGCCAAACAGAGCCAGCCTCCATAAATCGGTTTGGCCTGCAAAAAAGGAATTTAGACAATCATTACAAGCAACAGGAGGGGAGCTGTGGGGGGTGGAAGGAAATGAGCCATGCTTACGGTCCAGATGTGGAAGGGGCGGGGCTATTACATTAACCAACAACAAACAGTCGAGACTTCCCAGCACCATCAAATCATGATTAATGCTCTGCTTTGTAAAGAGAAAATGTCATGTGACCACAGGTCAGCCTTGTCTGAAAAAGCAACTTAAAACATTCACAAAAGCAGACGATTGGTTAATCATTCTTGGCATTATGAAAAATACTGAGCAACCCAAAGGACAAAAGAGCAATCATTTCCACTGTAAATAAACCCTACAATTTATTTGAGTCTTTCAAGCACGTTCCCAGAGTATCAGCGTCAGCGGGCAGTCCAGCAAATGACGGTCTCTCAGGCTAAACAGGAACATTAGCATGCGGCTAGGGAAGTCACACCCCCCAAACAATCAGCCCTTCCTGAAGACTCCTTTCAGAAAGACTGTCAAAAGATGATTTGTGTCAAAGGCAAGAATTACACTGTATTGTTTCCAAGCTTCTATGGGTTAACCATAAAATTCAGCTCATTCTTGTTTAAACTTGCACATGATAAACTAGTCTGTATTTTGCCCTTTGGGGCATTTCTTATTTTGAGAATAAAATAAATCTGCAATCATAAAGTCCAGTAACTCTACTGTAATGAGGATCTTGAAATGCAGTGCTTGCATACAAGAGATGCTTAGATCACTCCACCTTTTTTAGTTTTAGTCATAGTCCCTGGCAAAAGCATTTATTAGATACTCCCTAAACTTGTGCACTTAATCCAATGTCACATACCTGAATGAATGCATTATGTGCCAGAGAGTTACACCAGCAGAAAAAGCCATAGATAAATGCGCAACAGCATGATTGTCTTCTAATTATAGTGCAGAAATGAAAGAGGTGAAGCTGTGGCTGAAGTACAGAAGTGGAGGGAGGACATTGGCACGCCCCTTCGCTCTTCCTCCACACATTGTAGGCTGACTTCCTCTCTGGAGCTTCACCCATAACCCCCACTGGCCGCCCCCTAAGAGTGAGTCTTAGCTTCCAGTTTCCTCCCAGGCTAGGGTCTCCGATTGCAAGCCGGTCCCAGAAGGCCCCTGATCCCAGCGTCCGGCCCTGCCGCTGGATGCACTTTGTGAACCAGGCCGATGTGGGAACCCCCACCCACCCGCCCCCAGATGGAATTAAAGAGCCCGGAGCGGGCCCTGGGAAAACCGCGCTTCCTTTCACAACCCCTCCTACCCCCCCCAAACTTCTATCACCCCCCCCCCCCACTCCGACTCCCACAGAACAGCCTGACTAACTCTCAAGAGGCAGAGCTACAGCCCTGTGGTACAGACTTTATATTAATGGAGGAAGGGATTGTTTACAGTCGTACATGAAGCACACTGAAGAGACTTGGTGAGCTACAACAATGCGGCCGCTGTACTGGCTGTGGCCCCGGACGGCCAAGAGTGAGAAGCATCACCTCCGACCACCATCTCAGCGAGCTGCACGCACGCAAAGTTTATTGATGAATATCGGTCACATAACCCATCATCTGTTAAGTGTTGCAAAATTATATGAAGGGGAAAAGCCAAATACTGGCTCCTGTAATTGCCCTTGGGTCCTGATTAAACAGAACCGTGGGGCAGTCGTCTTTCTACCGCCTGATGACAAACAAGAGCATGGATTCTTTATGTACGCTGCTGAACAGTTGCAGAATGCGACACAAAACGCTCACTTTAATTACTTAAAGGCAAACCACATTGCGGTCCAGGCCTAACCGAAGCTTTAGGTCTTTCATTTCGCTGCACGTTTTCCCGTTAAAACGACCCGCTGCTTTCTGCCAGACTGCATTTTGTCTTTTAAAAGCAATCATGAAGAATGGAAACACACAACAATTTTTTTTTCCACTACACAAAATTTGTTTATATGTGATTTCTTTCAACCGAGCAATTTCACTCGTTTTGTTGGTTTTTGTATTGTGTTTGCCGTAAGTGCCATGCCAGTCTTAGAAAGTCCTGACACAACAATCTATATCAGAAGAACATAGTGTGAGCAGCAACTCAGATTATAAAAATAAATAAAAAAATACCTTTTCCACCTTGCAAGTTAATATTTAGCAAGTTCAATGAACCGTGTGTAAAGCTTGCTTTACTGGTCTTAATTGAATCAAGTATGGCAAAATTAAAGCAGTAGTATTTAATAAATGTGTAAAACACACAGGAACGAACAGTGGATCAGATTTTATACCAAGGATCCAAATAAATATGGTGTTCTCATTTGGCTCCATTTTACTGCATTCAGAAAGGCTGTCCTGACAGTTCTTTGACCATCAAATGACCCCAGAGTCAACTCTTACTTGGAAACAAACCAGTTTGTTTTTGCTAAAACTTAAAGGCAACATTTATCTAAAATGTGCTTCTTTTTAAGGTGAAATGCTGATGACAGGGGTATCCAAAGACCTTTCCAAAAAATCGCGAGCCTTATCACTGGAGATGCGAAAGGCAGCTTACAAATGCTCTTTGTCAGCCTGTGTGAGTCATTCCCAGAGGGACCTGGAAGTACAGATTCCCTGCCAGCTGCGTGGGCCTGCGCACAAAGACCGCGGAGGCCACCATAGCACTCGCTTTCAAAAAGGCAGAGACTCTTCAGCTATCCAGATGAAGGAAATGAACCCTGCCCAGGGAGTTCAGGGGATGAGGCTAAGTGTCTCGCCTCATCTTCCAAGAGCATTACCATGGTTCTGCAGACCCTCAAAGCTTTTTAGGGATAACCCAAGATCCGCAAGCACTGTCAAGATTGTGCAAAATTATGTATGAAGCGACTAGTATGTGCTGACAAGACCCACAATCCCACAATCTGACACCTCCAGGTGTGTATCTATGCCTGCGGTTGGTTTGATGCATCAAAGAGGCCAGACCGCTCTACTTGGGTGTCTGAAACCCCTAACGTGCAAACGAAAACTTCTTTCATTTGTCAAAACAGGAAGTATGTGTGTACAAGTAAAAAGGGAGCAAATAGCAACAGGTCTAGTTCAGGTGTGCAAATCTCTGGTACGCATTTATTAATCTGGATGTAATGCTCTTTAACATATGGAGTCTGACACTAATCATGATTTTTCCAGTACTTAAAAATGCAATTTATTTCACAATCTAGATGATTACTACTAACTGGAAGTGTTTAAGGTATTTTGTAACCTGTTGGTGACGTTAAGAAAACAAAAGCTGCAAACATATAGCCAAATCTAGTACAGAATTCAAAACAATAGAAGGAAAATGTGGGAATCCTAGTAACGTATACAATTTACATTCTACAGCCAGAAGCCTCTCACCAGCATCTTAAGACCCCATAAGGAGGGAAACTGGAGGAGGACAAGGTAAGAGAAGATGAAGAGGCAAGGTGTTTGGGGGGTGATCAGGAAGGACTGTTTGCTTTGGCTAAGTGTTCCAAAGAACAAAAAAGCAATGTGAAAATCGTTCCTTGATGGAACATTCTCCTTATGTGACTACAGGCAACCCATCCCATTAGAGATGAGAGGCTGTTTCACTGCTACCATCCAAGAAAGGCACCCACAGCCTAAGCTGGAGACTTTAACCAAGCCCTGAGCAGCTCTACAAGCGTGATGCAGTTCCACGCCCCCAGCCTCCACTTACATCACCTCCACCTTCAGTTAACACACCACAATCCCAAGAAATATTTGTGAGGGAAATCAAATGTCCAACACTTCACTGGCATCATAAGCTGTGACTTCCTACTGCACACAGACAACTGCAGAAGCATGAGCAAAAAGGTGGGAATATGAAATGGTATTAATGTCAGTTGCTTCAAGGTAACTGCTCCAATTTTACAAATACTGAAGTCTGCAAAGAAGAAAAGCCAATCTGATATTTAAGTTCTCTATGATCTGCTTTTCACATTCGACAGCTGATGCTGAATAATGTGGGATGAAAGAACCATCAATTTAAACTTAAATCTTGTGAGGATTTTCAGTCAGCTAAGTGCCTTCTGCTCGCTCAGATTTAGAAGTACTATTACATACAGTAAAAGCTCTCATATCTGATAGTCAAAAAAATTGGCAAAAATCTAAAACATAAGGATAAAAATTAAATATTCATAATAAGTAATGACACCTCTATTAAACATTTACAAACTTAAAATAACAAAGAACAACATTAAGCAATACATGTCAGTTCCGGCACATTCCTACAGTGTGGCACGCTTTACAAGTCGGATTACAGTAGTGTCACTGCAACATGTTAAAATAACAGTACAATAATCATTAGCGTGTGCATAAAAGAGTAACAAACCTGTTATAATCCGGTGTTTTTCAAGAGTAACATTCAACTACCTGAAAAATTCAGCTATCTGGCAGCGCCTCAGTCCTGACTTGTCATACGAGAACTTTTACAGTATAATCATACCGTTTTCATATTTAACAATTAGCCTGACACTAATAGAAACCTCCACTCCTTTGACAATTTTTATTTTATAGCTATTTTGACGATTAGCTATTTAAAACTGATGTACATTACCCATGCAGACAGTCATGAAGTCCTAATCTTAGCTTGAAACACTGACTATGAAGCTAGTGTTTCATACACTCCTTGTTTAAAGAGGGCTATGACCTGTCCTCCCAGGCCAGACACACAAATGCACCAAACACATCCCCTTTTCATGGAAGTGGAATAAACTGTAGTGCCATCATTGAAATTCTGTTGCAGGAAGCCGATGAACACAACTATTCATTTGTAGGAATGACGCAGACTGATTTTCTCCATGAAATCATCTTAAAATCAGCAAATGACAGGTAGTTATCAGCAAGCCCCTAGATTAATGCATAACTGACAAATACTAACTGATTACATAGTAAAGCTGAACAGTATCACAGCACATCAATTTCACAGCTCACAGTAACATCATCATTCTATAAAGACGTTCTCAAGTCAGGTAGACTTGACCTAACCCAGGTGTACCCCATACTGTGGAAAGCAGTTACATATTTAAAACCCGTTTTACCACCTTCTGGAATGTAAAACCAGAGAGGGTTTTCTTACAATCAAGATATAGATTAGGAATACCTTAAGAAAGCATCATTCAGTCTATTATTACCTACGCTATTATCAAATGCATTCCTATGCTGACAAACATACACAAAAAAACATGACAAACTCTGAAAAAAGGAAATCAAAATGTATAACATGGAAAAAATAATCTAAATTTTGAGACCTAAATGGGAAGTTGTCACAGCAATTGATGACCAAATTAAACTAGATAAAGTAGATATAATTCACAAACAAAGAAATAAAGTCCTGTAATGACACTCCCTAGACTGGAAATTGAAAGATATGGTTTCTAGACTAAAGCTAAACACAAAATGAGTAATTGTTTTTCCTGGATTTTATTTAAGTAGCTGGAACTTTTGCATGACATGTTTTAAGGCTTTCAACCATCAGAACACATAATCAACCACAGAGCATCGAAGTCTGTCAGTGTGCCATATGTTTCACTCAGTTCTGTGCTACCTCATTATTACCAGGGTCGTTAAGGTTACCGGTGTTCCTGAATCTAGTTAATGTCTTAACTCACTAAAGTAACATAAATGCACATTACAAACTTTAAAAAGGTTAAGCCTTGTAAACCACTTCAATTCCACGCTGTGGCCAATGGCTTACGTTTTCACTTCATAGCACAATTAAAGAACAACTTTGCAGAAAATTCTTGCACTATAAGATAGATGGCTAGAATAGGCTGTAAACCAGATTTTTCCGAAAACAGTACGGTGTGCAGAGTACTGGTACATCTTAAAACTTCAAACTGGCCACTGTTCTCTGCAGGCAAACGGTGAAGTCACTGATTTGCTCAACTCATACAACAACAAAGGAAATACTGATATTGAAATACTGACACAATCAGACCTGACCATTAAGTTTTATAAAACACAGTGCCAATTATTCCATACATTACAACAAAAGCAGTGTAATGTCAGTGCTTTTTTAAATAAACATGCATCTATTAGTATCACAGGATCAGGGCATTAGGCAAGTCAGTAGATGATTGTACTGTTGAGCTTCATAAGGGTTAACTAATGTTAATCACACGCAGGCCTCTGTACACGCGTTCAGAAGGCTGCTGACGTCGCCACGACGCTCTAAAGCAGGGCTGGCTCCTTCTTCAGGGATCCTTCATTCAACCATCTGGATTAAGCGAATGGGATCAATTAGAAGGAACTGCAGCAGGGTACAAGCGGTCTGAAAGGTTTCCTCTTTAGATCATAAAAAGCCAGTGTCACACTGGTCTGATCACAGCAGCTGCTTATATGCCAAGACCTACACCAGGTGGGACAGAACCTTGGTTCATCATCCATAAGAAACACTGCAGAAGAACAAGAGCTTTTATCAGTCAATTAATGCTGCCCCATCATACACTATGGGATTGAGAAAAAAAGTTAAAATTCACAGTCAAAACTTTGTATTGGGTACTGGCACAACTTTAAAAGCACCGACATCCCAGGAGCCAAACGAAATTCACTTTTTACACTGTGATACAGCACAAAACAAAACTCTTAAGTAAGGGATACCTACAATAATATTAATACACCTTTGTAATGTTCAAGTAAACAGAAAAGAAAATGGAAATTCACATTGCCGGTTTAATTATTCAGAGAATGAACAAATGGTGTGGTGACAAAAACAATATTTGTTTCAGGTATAACGGCAGGCCAGCAGCTTTAGGTTTCTGGTACTAGAAAATTATGGTGAGGTACGGCCTTGTTTTACCTGAATATTTTAGTATCATGTATACAAAGTCTTCCTAGGATTTGGTGTGCTTACTGATTTTGTACTCATGCCGACCCCCCCCTTTGCGTGTTTTACATACACCACACTAACAAAAGCTGTAAACATTGCCCCTCATTATCAGTTGTTCCAAAAATGAAATAAACATTTCGAAACATACCTGTCTCAGCTTTAGCAAGCAGATAAACGATTACATGTTTCAAGTTCACCGAGTTCACCCAGCTTACAGCAAGCATTACTAAATGTTTAGTCTATAAAGTTTTGTTTAAAATGTTTTTCGTTATTGGAGAATTTCAGGATCTTTGCACAGGACAGGACTGAATTGTAACCATCCTGATAAGTGAACTGGTATTTAAAACTGGGTAACATACCCCCCTTTTTTCTTACTAGCCCCTGTCCAATCAACAGTTGTCATAAAAAACTGCCCTAGCGCTGAATTTTATGCGTCAATGTTTCAATATAACATGTTACATAACATGTCTTAATGATCATTTATATTTTCTGCAGTAAAGGGAGGATGTACAAAGACAGAATTTCATTATAGAGCGAAACTGCTTGTTTTCTGTGCATACGACAACTCTATATAACTCTATAACTATAATACACCAGTGACAGGACAAATAAGGAAAGCGGGAAAGTTATTGTAAATGACCTTTCTTTGTGCAAACGGGATTTTCCAATGTGTGTCCTGGAACCCATAACTAAGTACATATTTATATAGGCACAAACGGTAATATGAACTTCATTATAATTGTGCTTCTTTAGAAGCATTCTCTAAAAGCGGATTTTATGAAGCACGCAATGAACTAAATGTAATACCTTCATGAATGTTTCAATTTTCCTCAAATTTATTTTGAACTGCAAATCTGAACCATTAATTTCCTTGCAGTCTAGAGTTTACCACCTCTTACTGTAATGTGAAACATAAAAAGGCAGGCTATGAACTCATACTGTAAACAGATAAACCACAGGAATACATGACGTTTTCTAGTAAACGCATTTGATACCATTCAAGAGTAATAAAATTACGACTCCACCGTCTGCATTTCATTCCAACAGATATGGGGGAAAAAATAAATAGATAATAGATATCTTCAACAAAAGTGTGTAGAGCTCTATAAACGTTTAGCAGTGTTTAAAGAAAGAGAGATTGCGTCAATGTGGTGGGTTTTTTAAAGCCAACCAGCAAGACGAAATGCATGATATAAACGTAAGGCGGGTACAGTACGCTGGCAGCAGCGGGACGTAATGCAGCCGTGCAGGACAGCCGCATTGGGGGGGAAGTTAGGCTCACCTACAGGCATGAGACGATCAAAACAGTACAACAAAACACACAAAGTCACCCAAGGTTGCTCACTAAAACACAACAGATATTGTAACATGATACGCAATATTTTTCATATCCGAAAACAGACTCCCTGAAAACGACCGTCGGACAGCTGCATCTGAGAGCACGACATGCTGAATGAAACCCTGAAATTGCTGAATGAACCGATCCAAACTTCAAGATGTGCGCTGTGTCGCACCTGGTACTGGCGTTTTTACACGACTTTCTTTATAAATGCATGCAATAACACACACAGCTGTCCTCGTTATACGATCTAACGCGAGAAACCCTCGTAACGAAGCCAAATTATGGACCACCGATCACTCGATTAATATTTAACAAGGGATCAACCAAAAAAAACACGACAAAAACAAAAAGCGTGGCGTCAGCGAGGTGCCCAGATGCGGACTTACTGTACCTGGTTGAGGTCTTGGTCGGTCAGGAGGTGCAGCTCCCGGGGCTTGAAGCAGTTCTGGCATTTGCTCTTATTGAAAATGTTCGCCTGAAACTTCCTACAGGGATTCTCCTTCGCCGTAGACATTTTCCCTCTTCCGATCCGACCGAGGTCACTTAGGACTGAAACAACCGCAAATTACACTCGCAGGGGACAGCCTCGTTAGACCTTCGCCGCTCTATCTGTGTAATACTTTATCCACTTTGGAGCAGGGCCTTTACCATCCAGTGCATGATCCAAACAACATCTTTTGACTATTTATGCAGGTAAAACACCCAGTCTTCAGCGTCTCCTATCTCCTGGCAGTATCTCCCCGCAGTTTCCTCTCTTGTACTGGCCGGTTATGGAGAACAAGCTAATCGCAGCCCTTGCCCTAGTCCATGGCCTGCGTTCAAAGCCACTCGCTCGCTAGCTGCCCGGCTAGCTGTCCTCTCCGTAACTGTCCTGCTACAAAATCAACACGCCGATCCCTACTTCTTTTCTTTCTTTCTTTTTTAAATTCGTACCCAGAGTTAACCCCTCTGCTCCGACGTCCCCCGCAAACAGGACGGTCCCATCTGTGTATAGCCACGAAAAGAGCCGGGAGATGTAAACAACCCCAGGTATAGTTTAGCTGCTTTTAACTTTTAAGCTCGCCACTATTCGAGCCAGCTAATAGAAAAATCCCCACCCCCGAACCCCCTAGCTAGTCGTTTAAAATGAGCCCTTTTCGCTGGTTCCAGTTCGCTCCTGCATTACAAGCAGCGTCAGTCCCGCGGGCTAACCGTCCGTCCCCCGCGGGAACATGCCCCAGAAACGGGAGAGTGGCGTCGCGCGTCCTGCCGAATAATTCAGTCAAAAGCGTGTTTTCTGTCGGTTTGTTTCAGTTACTAAGTTCCAGCGTCCGTCTCCTTTTTCTTTTCTGTGTGTGTGTGCGTGCGTGTGTGTGTGTTCAGACCAGACCTTTCCCAATGGGAGGAAGGAGGGAGGGAGGTCGCTTACAGATTTGCTGCTGGAATTTCATGGTATCTCGCGAGACTGCACCAGCTCGCCATCTTAGTGTCTCGAGGCGGGAGGGGGGGGGGGGTCACAGCTATTTCATAATAGGGCTGGAGTTAATTATGGGGCCATGTGACTCCCACGTCCCGGATCCCTTTCAGTGGCGCTGGAACAAAACAATCTCACACGGACGAGAGACAAGAGCTGCTCTGTGGGTCATCTGGAACCACTGGAAGGACAAGAAAAACTACAAATGGATCTACTGAATACCGTTTTATTAAAAGCACCCTTAATAATAGTCTACTAAAAAAAACACTACTGCCGAGTTCCCTTAAATTATTTGGAGCTTTAATCTTTGAAGAAAGAGTTATATTTTAAAAAACTGTGTGTTTGTTTCCTGTATAGATTCTGAGATAGAAATTGGTTTGTTTTTTAAGCTTGGCAGTTTAGAATTGATTAATTAATATAGCGGATTAAAAGATATAACAAGTATTTATAATAGGCATGGTTATCTCCCATTATATGATAGCTGGCAGGTTTTAGGTTTTAGACTGAAATTTGTTTGTTCAGAGTATGTCTTGTAACTATGGTACGGTATCATGACACAAATATGTAACAATGTAATTAAATCTGTGTAATGTAACAATGTAATTCTCCTTGGATCCACATGCTTTTATCAAGTCATTTGAGCACATATTGTGGAAGTGAGAAAATAAAGAAAATATTCGATAACACCTCAGCAGTGATACCTCACATCTCCATGGTCTTTGTCCAATCTCTGTTCCGTGTGTGAGGAGTTTGCATGTTCTCCTTATGTTGCATCTGTTTCCTCTACGTGCTCCAGTTCCCTCCAGCATTCCAGTGACATGCAGTTAGGTTAACTAGCATCTTTGAATTGCCCATAGGTTGACAGTGCAGGTGTTTGCGTATGTACCATACAGATAAGTGGTTGAAGGATGCATGGAACTTGAAATGAAAGCTCTACTTATTCTTATGTCCACAGTATTCATATATATATGTCATGTTTTACTGAACTGCAGTGACTTTCCACTGCACACCCCCATTTATATACATATATATATTTTTTTTTTCTATGTATATTTATGTATGTATGTATGTATGTATGTGTGTTTTCCATTGTTACCTACTTTTATTTTTTCTTTAATATTTCTATTTTTTCAGTTTTCATTTTCTTTGCAGCATCTGGAGGAATAACCAGTAAGAATTTCATTGTGTAGACACTGAACTTGCTTGAATCGCTGGAATCTTGAACAGTTCGCATGACTTTGGGAGTGTGTGTCGCAGATAATGCTGAGGAGCATGGCAGCACGCCAGGGAACCATCCTGTCTCTCTTTCTGTTAAAAAAAAAAAAAAAAAAAAAAAAAAAAAAAAAAAACAGACTTCAAGTACAACTCCAAGTGGTCCCAGCTCCAGAAATTCTCTGATGGCTCCTCCATTGCTGTATTTTTGCACACGAAAGGGAATAAATGAGGCTTATACAGAATTTGTCACGTGATGCAGCAAAAACGATTCTCGACACAGTACTGATCCAAAGGGGATTGTAGTGAGCTGTCACTGTACCAGCTAGCCTGCGAGACCATTCGCCTTCCTGGGAGAGGATGTGGATGTGGCACATGGTAGCGAATGTATGTTTGTGTGTGTGTGCGTGAATAAATTAATTATGATTTTATTATCTGTTTTTATATGTTCTCTCCCTTTTTTAATGCACCATTTTAGATGGCACTTAAAATTTCCATTGTACCTGGTACAATGACAACAACAATAAAACTATAACTAACTAAACAGACTGGGGAGAGCACTAGCTTTACCACATGTCTGACCCTAGACAACCCAAAGGCATTACCATACTACAGTAATTCATCATTGTGGTCAATGTTGCCCACGCCTTCATGACGCTGTATCCATGAGTACTGTTAGCTATGAACTCATCTCTCCACAATGTGGCAAGAAGCCCTGATAGGGCTCCTTATTCCCACTAGCTATAAATGGCAATATACTTCCTCCCAATTCTCCCACTATCTTTCCTGCCAACTGTAATTGGACAGTAGTGCCAAAATAATCAATAGCCAGGTTAAGTATATATCTGTCTTGGGTCAGAGGGATGTAAGGAATGAGCAGATTCTTAATAGGTAGTAACAAACAAAGCAATGGGTCTTCTGAGAAGAAAAGATCACACGTAGGTTTTAGTTGGTTGAAGTGACGCCATAGCTGTCTAGTCTAGCTTTCTAGTTTTGCTGAGACGTAGCTGAAGGGGGATGATAGATCATCTGGGGAGTCCCCAGGTTGAGACATTTTCCAGAAAAATCAATATCTATGAGGTGACCAGTGAGTCAGAAGGAGGGGGAGAAACAGCTGCACGTCATCAGCACAACTGCAATAAAAAATCCATTTGTGCTGATCACAGTTTAGGGACGTAATGCTGAGAGACATGAAGAACCCCGGGGGGATCTTGTTAAGATGTCTGTACCTTGTAAATCTTTCCATGTTATCTTAAACAAATAAAGGCAACTTAGTGGCGTTTTGATACTCCTGCCAAGGGACACAGTGGAAATCTTCAGCAGAGATATGCCTAGGAATTACAAAGAAAAGTTTCATATCAAACTTTATTTGTTTAATTGGTTTATTCAGGGCTTTAAGCAGTTGTAAATGTTTACACAGCTGCATATTTTATGAGCGTCTTCCAGTCCTTGTGAGGACCTGCTCCTGATCTTTTTCACCTTGTTGCCTCCTCCAAAAAATAACAAGCTAAAGAGTCACAAACTGGCATATGTCATTTCAGGTTTTTTAATTGAGTGTGACTAAAGAGATGCACTTGTTCATACTTGTTCTTGGCATTTAAAGTATACAAGTCAACGACTGACACCTGGAATTAGCTTAGAATTGCCTGGCTAGTTTATGCTCCCATAGCTACACGTCTTGGTGAGACGAGTCGCTTCACACAAGTGAAACACCAAGGCACAGACGAGTCGTGACATGAATCAAGTTATTTTATTATGTTTCAGGCATATTGAATCAAATTCTTTTGAAAAAAAAAGCCTAGAATAAAATGGATTAATGCTATTATTATTATGTTCAGGTTAAACATCTATGAGCAGAGTGAACTCCGTGTCACTCCAAGGGTAAGACTGTCCTGAACAGCTGTGGCACTGAAATAACAGGGTTACAGTGAGGTGATGAACAGCTTGTACCTGTATTTACCTTTTCCGCATTTTTCTAACCTTCCTGTCAAGCAAGCCGTACAAAAGTCAGACCATCAATTATTGGATAATATCCAGGGAGATTTATATTACTTGAATGTTTATAATCATCTGACAATCATATCTTAGGTTAAGGTGAAGTATGGTTTTGAAGGGGAAGCAATATCTGACAAGCATGGCTTTGTTTCATGCAG
This sequence comes from Paramormyrops kingsleyae, assembly GCF_048594095.1. Lineage (NCBI taxonomy): Eukaryota > Metazoa > Chordata > Actinopteri > Osteoglossiformes > Mormyridae > Paramormyrops > Paramormyrops kingsleyae. The sequence goes on along the minus strand of NC_132801.1, from coordinate 18,205,438 downwards.
GCAGGAGGAGAACGGCTTGTTATCTCAGCTTTGCCATTTGTGGGGCCGCAGCTGCCCCTGTCCACCATCCTGTATTAGCTAACAATGTTTTTATTCTGCTCTTTTCCTGATAGCGGTCCTCTTGAGACAAAGAAAAACACGGCAACAGATACATGACTAAACGTTCCACCTGTTTTTTTTGGTTTTTTTTATATGACGTTAGAGATTATTCAGGATTTCATCAACAACTCAAAACAGGCACAGTGGAAAAAATTCCACAGTTCTACATATTTTTTAATTTCTGTTGGCTGCTTATCATGACCATATTGTCCCCAGATACCTTTGAATATGAACCCAAGGAACTGGGTGTAGATTCTTGTTAAAGCACAACAAGATGCACTGGACACATTCCCTGTATTTCCCTAGCAGCATTGCAAATGTAAAGCTTATTTAAAAGTAAAATATTGCTGACTAATATAAAATAACAGTGTGTTAAACAACCTTTGTTAATACTATAAACAGTAGTGAATTTTGTAAATAAATGATCTAACTTGTGAATGACTGTTTTGTCACAACTTTATTTAAAGTAAGCATTAAACGAACATCGAAAAGCTGCTCAGAATTTTCATATGTTCACAGCAACCACAGATACAGGTATTAAGGACATTCAATATAGAATCCATGCCTGGTTGTATCTGCGTATAATAAATCACTTACCATTTTATAACAGTAACATGAAGTACAATAATGAATCATTTCTAAAAGTTAATGTTACATATACTTCTCAGTGTATGTATTCAATGAATGATGTAGATTTTGAGGACATCTTTGCTCATGTTGGATGTGTACAGATGCTACGGTATATGCATATGGTATATAAAACAATCAGAAGCACTTTTTCAGCATTATAACTTTATACTAGACAGGCAATTTTGTGCAGGATACATTAGCATGCTGTACTTTTTACTGTATGATATGGGTGTTACCTGAGACTAAAAGGTTTTTTGACTTGCTGATGTTCTTTAAAATTACTTGCAAAGTAATTACAACAAATCAAGACTATGAAATGAAAGCTTTTGGCTTGTGGCACTGTCATTGTCTTGCCTTTGATCCAACTCATGACAGCTTGCAAAGGCTGGACAGAAACATACGTGGACAGAATAATATACAGTAGGCCCGTATAACATTATGACAGCACATGATTAATCAGCAAAAGCAAAAGTGTAAACAATAAACAATCCATTCATTCATTCTTCATAGCCATTTATCCAATGCGGGGTCTCGACAATCATATAGCCTGTTACCGAACACACAGGCTGCGTGATCCATCTACATTTAATTAAGAAGCATTGATCCATGGCTAAAATACAACGTAAGCTGCTTCTCAGTGCCTGCATTGTTTGTCGATGCTACATTGCGCCATTATATGTAATTTTTATATTGTGTCAGTACAATGGCACCTATTTCAAAGTGTAGCTCCTTTGTGAGAAATAAAATGGAGCAATTTGCTGCTAATCGACTCCCCTTTCACATTTGAGGGTTCTGGGCTGCTCTCTGCCTTTCAGGAAGATGATAAGTGACAGAGTTGGGCATCCTGAGGGGAATGCACAATAGACGAGGCTGACCCTGATGGTTCTTCACCGATTGTACACTTTGAAAAGACAGGCTTGTGTACTGTGTTGCCTGGAATAGGTTCTAGGTGACCCCATAACCCAGGGCAGGATAAATGGTTAGAAGATGGATGGATGCTACTGTACATTTTCAAAGCCACAAAGCTGCAAATGTAAAGCAATTCCTAACAAATAAAACCTGTGTTTTGAATAAGCTTCAGCAGAGAAGAAGCAGAGGAGAGTTCTTTAGATTATATCTAATATGCTCCAAAAGTTTATATTTAAAACTTCTTTTGGGCCTAGTATTTACAGAGGTGTGTGCATGGTAGTATTTCTGAAATAGCGACACACTGAGTGAGGCTAGTAGCATAGCGCATTTGATGTTTTCTAACATAACCTTGAAACTAAAAGCTACAATCAGTGTAATCTAGTAAAAGGTTACACAGAGAGATGTAGTTCAAGATTGGACCTTTATTACATGTAAACCTTGCTGGAAAAAGCTTCAACTGCAGTTTGACAGCGCTGTTCCACTGTCGCCTTCCTTTAGTTTTCCTTCCTATCACTTTCTGAACATGTGACAGCGTACTGTGGTCGATACAGGGAGATCTTTTCTGAGGACGCACAAAGAAAAACGCAGCCCCCCCCCCCCATTTTTCTGTGCTTGTTGGCCACAAACTGTCATGCTATGGATAATACATGTCACACATGAAAACTGACAGACTCAGCTGCAAGCTATTAAAAGAATTCAAGCCCCTGCTGGTTGTTCCAGTAGCTGTGCAGAGGGTGCCTGTGAATGGAGGGAGAGTCGAACTGCCCGATCCACTAATTAAACCTGGGAAACAGCAGCCACTCTCAGCTTGGATTTTGCTCCTCATGTACGGCATCCCAAATTAACCCGATCGCAGGTGAGTAGCTGTGTCAGACCAGTGGTTACCACCGCCACAGCACAGTGTTGTGTCAACCTTTCCTGTGTTGTGGAGACCTCACTGTAAACTCTCCTTCTGTCACCCTCCTCAGTCTTCCGGTTGCTGCATTTTGCTTTCATAATCTTTTTGGCACGATTATCAGCCTGTTTCATTTTTGACAGATGTGCGGGACAATGAACAAAGTCGTTTTTTGTGTGAACTTGCTGGTTTTTTTTTTTTTTTAGTGAGGTACCTTCCAACAGTATCCTGGTGGCTACACTGTGTTAGGCATTTTCTGGACAGCTAATCTAGGCCAGGGTATATTTAGAATCGGCTCCCAGACACACTGTACATGGTGTGGTATAATGCTCTTGTTTTAGAGCGGGCAAATACCATTACAGTAGTCAAACAACTTTTACTGTTAATATCGATTTTTGTAAGTCTTGATATCTAAGAATAATTTTTTGCTTGAGTTGGCCCTGTGGTTAGTGCCTAGTTAGTCCCTTCCACAAATTCTGATCCCAGCTGGGGGTGTGTACACCAACACGTCCCCTTAGAAGCGTCCTTCAGTGCAAAGACAAGGTCTGAACGCACTGTGCCTTATGCCTGGGTCACTATAGCCAAACCTGGGTAAGTCAATTAAAACAGAAGGATTATTTTTTAGATTTTCACTTATTCTCCTGGGAATAACACACACGTTACCAGATATACATGATATGTAATTTGGTCGTTTTCGCTTAATATAGAAATTACAGTAGTCACAACATTTTCTATTCATAAAAATTAGGAAATATATGATTATGCATGGTCTTTTCGGCAAACTGAGGACTATGTACCTCAAGAATTGTTATTAGGAAATTATCCTAAGCAAATGAGTTTTCCTTGCTTTGCAGATATGTGTGTGTACATATTTATATATATATATATGCAAAACAAAGAACACTGATTTATACGTACATACATACATACATATATATCTGTGTGTGTGTGTGTGTGTGTGTGTATATATATATATATATACACACACACACACACACATATATAGCTGCACTCCTTGAATGTAATTTCCATTTCTTTCTATGCTTTCCCTGTTTTCCAAGAATGCTCACACCCAGGTCACTCTATTCCTAGAATATGTAATTGGTACAGTAGGACTGTTCCTGTTAGTTCATCAAGATCTTTTTATTTTTATGGTATCCCTTGTGTTCTCGAAGACTTTTCTGTCTGTACTTTGCTTGTTTCTGACAGAATTATCTGACGTATCCCCACCAAGGAACATGCTAACCAATTTGATGTGTCTTTGCATTTGTCTTCCAGAAAATGGGAATAACATCCATTTTTGTTCTGCCCATTCTGGTGGTTCTGGGGGCAGGAGTATATTACGTCTACAATGAGGTGCAAAAGTTCATGTCCAAGTCTGTGGTGCGCAACAAAGTGGTCGTGATAACAGACGCCACATCAGGAGTAGGAACCGGTAACATCTCCTACATGCATGTCCTACAGTTTTTATGCTACAAACCAGTGGATTCTCAAAATATAGTCATATATCCACACTTTCCATGGAACTACACATTCATCCTCTGAAACTGAGCCTGTAATCCTGGATCAATCACTGAAGAATCTTTATTACATTGGCGGAGGTTCCATAGTGTTCTATGTCAAGCCATAAATTGAATATATACACTTGCATTTTCTTAGAAATGAAATTCCAAAAATTATACTACATAATAAAGCTCAGATTTATTAAATGAGTATCAAGTTGCTAGTCCTGTTTTATATAGAGACTGCAGGACATGGAGAATATTGCTGACTGCCATGTAAATAATTTGTTATTTTTAGCAGTCGACACCAGCAAGAAGTATAATTAAAATAGCATATTAGCCGAGATAAGTGCTACTAGGTAAATACAGTGACGTAATTGGTCAATATAAAACGAAGATACATAATTACTCATCTGAGGACATTTATAAGATTTCTTTCTAAAAAAAAAAAAGACATATTTTCAGACACTAAGTATTTCTGAACAAAACACCAGGTTGGTTTTGTTATCACCTCTGACTTTCAGGAAAATACCACAGTAAGAAAATACATTTTTTATCAGTGAACCAGTGTTCCTTCTGTCACTATGGGATACCACTGAGTATCGTGCCACTGCTTAGTTATTTGATATTGGAATTGATTTGGAATTGATTTGGAATTGATGTGGGATTGATTTGGGATTGATTTGTTTCCATGCACCAGTATGTTTTACATCAGGCTGACACTGAATCATCTGGATATGTGGACAATTTGACGACACTTGGGTTCAGTTTTATTGCTGTAGCACTGACCACCACTATAAAACAAAATATATAGAATTTAATGCCTGCATCTAATTTAACAAAAATACATTTATGCACACTGGAAGAGATTACAGCAATGTAGGGACTATCATTTTCAATGTGTCAAATGCTTGCCTTCACCAACCCCACCCAACATCCACATTCAGATAGCTGGTCCTCCCCATGTCCCCTATAGCAGTGTTTCCCAAAGCAGCTCTCAGGGGCCCCCAGAAAGCTCCATGTTTTTGCTTCCTCTCAGCTCCCCGCCAGACCATCTTGGGGTCCCCGAGGGCTGGTTAGAGAATCTCTGCCCTACGGTGCTGTGCCCTGCCAGCCCCCATATTCGTGATCTCCGCCCCCCCTGCTTCACTGTGTGTCACCAGGTTCAGCATATACAACCCAGAGGACTGAAAATCCCAAAACAGAAACACAGCTGTGAGCTGGGGGGGAGGAGGGGGGGGATACTGTTGTCCTCTGCCACTGGAATGGTGGCACGGTGGGCTTCCAGTTAGCTAGGGGCCGGCGGCTCGTTTCATGTGACATTGGCCCATCTCTCTTTCTTTCTGTCCCTCGTTCTCTCTCTCTCTCTCTCTGTAGAATGTGCCAGGTTGTTCCACACACGAGGGGCCAGGCTTATCCTCTGCGGCAAGAGCTACGACAAGCTGGAATCTCTTAGCGATGCGCTGAGCAGTGCGTCAGACCCGCGCATGGTGCGTGTGCCCCGAGCCGCCGCCGAACTGCATCGCTTTACTGATTTTTCACTGAATCAAATCTTCCCGAAATCGATTGCAGGCTCAGCCAGCTGCTGGGGCGCAGCATTATTCTTTGATGCTTTTCATGTCAAAGCCTTGACCCTCTATCCTCCGTCTCATTTTAAGCATCAACATTTCCTCCACATCTGATTAAACAATGGGTGGATTTCCGCTGAAACAGCACGCTGTCCTTGCATATTTATAAGTCTGGAAAATCATTTCACGTGAAACACCTCACATTTATGATTTCATCTAGAGCTGCATGTGCAACATGTGAATTAATAATACAGTAAATCAATTAAAAATGAAAAGATTTGCACCATTGTTCTATTTGAAATATGTCCTATTTGACTCACTGATTTAACTTCAAATTTAAATCAGTCAACAAAAATAAATCAGTTGCTTAATTCTCAAGGGGGGTTAGCAGGCCACATTTCATTGTAATGCCTCTAAAATGCCAAAAAAATTAAATGCTAAATGTAGAAATATGTACACAAAATTTCTGTGGTGAAATTACTGTATGATAAGTAGAGCAGAATCCATCTACTACTTACATTTTTATATGTCGATAACTTTTATCATGTTCTATGTAGCGTCATGATGTTAGTGAGTGTCGTTCTGATAATTTGTGATGTTGCCGTTTCCCATCAAAGACCTTCACCCCCAAGCTAGTGCTGCTCGATTTCAGCGACATGGACAGCATGCCCAGCATCGTCACAGAGATCCTCGAGTGCTTCGGCTGTGTGGACGTCCTGATCTGCAACAGCAGCATGAAGGTCAAGGCACCAGTGCAGGCCCTCTCTCTGGAAATGGACAAGACAATCATGGATGTAAACTACTTTGGACCCGTCACCTTGGCCAAAGGTACACACTGGCACTGGCCTAGTTCAGTGCTGACCTGCTTCTCAGTTTTAATTGCCAAGGGTAAGAAAGCCACGTAAATAAGAACACTGTCCGACATAATTAGGTAAACGTAAATGGCAGCATGAGGTACGGACTGTATCTGTGAAATTGGACAAGTTAATATAACTGCAAATAAAATTCTCAATTCTAACACTTAGTTGAAAACCCTTTGCAGGCAATAACTGCCTGAAGTCTTGAGCTCATGGACATGACCAGACGCTGGGTTTCCTCCTTATAATGCTCTGCCAGGCCTTTACTGCAGCAGCTTTCAGTTGCTGTTTGTTTGAGGGTCTTTCTGTCTGTAGTTTAGTCTTTAGCAAGTGAAATGCATGATCGATGGGGTTGAGATCAGGTGACTGACTTGGCCATTCGAGAATATTCCACTTCTTTGCTTTAATAAAGTCCTTCGTTGCTTTTGCTGTGTGTTTTGGGTCATTGTCCATCTGCATTATGAAACGCTGTCCAATCAATTTGGCTGCATTTGGCTGGATTTGTGCAGACATGACGTCTCTGAACACCTCAGCATTCATTCGACTGCTTCCATCCTGTGTCACGTCATCAAGAAACACTAAAGACCCAGTGCCACTGGCAGCCACTGGCAGCCACTGGCAGCCACTGGCAGCCACTGGCAGCCACTGGCAGCCACTGGCAGCCACTGGCAGCCACTGGCAGCCACTGGCAGCCATGCACGCCCAAGCCATCACACTGCCTCCACCATGTTTTACAGATGATGCAGTGTTCTTTGGATCATAAGCTGTTCCAGCCCTTCTCCATACTTTTTTCTTTCCATCATTCTGATACAGGTTGAACTGTGCTGGCTTTTTTAGATGTTTTTTGCAAAGTCCAATCTAGCCTTTCTATTCTTAAGGCTTATGAGTGGCTTGCATCTTGCTTGCAGTGAACCCTCTGTATTTGCTTTCATGCAGTCTTCTCTTTAAGATAGACTTGGATATTGATACTCCTACCTCCTGGTTGGCTGTCATGAAGGGGTTTCTCTTCACCGTGGAAACGATTCTGCGATCATCCCCCAATGGTGTCTTCCGTGGACGTGCTTTCTTTCTTTCTTTCTTTCTTTCTTTCTTTCTTTCTTTCTTTCTTTTTCTCAGGATGTACCAAACTGTGGATTTTGCCACTCCTAATGTTGTGCCAATTTCTCAAATTGTTTTTTTCTGTTTTCGCAGCATAAGGATGGCCTGTTTCACATGCATACTGAGTTCCTTTAACCACATGTTGTATGTTCACACCTCAATCTTCCAAATGCAAACAAGACACCTCAAATCAACTCCAGGCCTTTTATCTGCTTAATTGGTCATGAAAGAACAAAGGAATTGCCCACACCTGTCCATGAAATAGCTTTTAAGTGAATTGTCCAATTACTTTTGGCCCCTTTAAAAAAGGTTGGCACATGTTAATGAGCTGAAACTCCTAAACCCTTCATCCAATTTGAATGTGGATCTGAGTCTGCACTTTATGTCCATGCCCACTGTATAACTTCAATTGGAATATATTTCAGTAAACAAGTAAAATAGTAAAACTTGTGTCAAATATATATGGACCTAATTGTAGTCAGTCACAAACTTTAAACCCGTGTACTTGTCTTGTTGCAGGTGTTCTGCTGTCCATGATCTCCAGGAGGACCGGTCACCTGTTACTGGTTAACAGCATCCAGGGCAAACTGGCTGTACCATTCCGCACTGCGTGTATGTATTTAGTAGAGCTTACAAAATTGGTTCTATTTTACTAGAATTAACAAGAGAACACGAAGTGATAAGGTGGAAAATCTGTAGGACTGAGACTGAATTCATCAGTAGTAGCATTTCAAGGAGAAGATTCTGAAAGAGTACAAGAAGGAAACTATTTCATTGCTGGGCTGCTCCTGAAGTTTCGTTTTCCTCTTCTTGGAGATGCGGCATCCAAGCATGCGGTGCAGGCCTTCTTCGACTGCCTGCGGGCCGAGGTGGAGGAAAGCGGCATCTCGGTCAGCACCATCGGCCACACGTTCATCAGCGCCTTGGCCCAGGACCTCAGCCCGTCCTCGCCGTCTGACAATCCCTTCTGGACCTGTAAGTCACCCAACTGCAGCTGGGCTTCAGTAGCGCCCTACTCCCTGCAAAATTAAAAAAAATAATCTGCAAAATCTCCTGACTCATTGCTGATACATGCACATATTTGTTTAAAGGGGCCCTGTTATGCTCATTTTCACTGTTCATAATTTTATTTTTGGGGTCTACTAGAATAGATTTACATACATACAAAAACACATGATTTTTCTCATACTGTACATCTCTGTTCACTTCGTCTGTAACTCTGCCTGAAATGATCTGTTAAAGCTTTAAGCCCCACCCACCATAAGCCCAGTGAGTTATGATTGGTGAGCTTGCCTGATTGGTCAGCTTGTCAGGTAGGTGGCCAATAAGGACTTTGTTATGAGGTGACCTCACCATGTCACAGAAATAGAACAGTGGTTTCTGCACTGAGAGTTACTCCCTTTGGTGTGAACTTTGGGCCTTGAGACTTTGCAGACCGTTTACATGCACATAAAGCTTTATAACACACAAAAGGAAAAACTGGAAATGCATAATCAGGCCCCTCTGTCTCTTGTTCCTTTTTCTTCATGCTCTGAGTTTTTTACATTCTCACTAGTCTCACTCTGATCTTTCTAACTTACTCAGGAAGATGAAACCTTCTTCCTGTGCTTCTGATGTGTTGCTGACAAAACTATACTGCTGCAAAATGTTGAATGCATAGGCCCACACCTTTTAAACATTATAAATTGCTCCTTGACATCTGGCGTTGTTCCTTCTCATTTTAAGCCGTAATTCAACCACTGTTGAAGAAAAACAATTTAGATCCATCTCTACTGAGCAACTACAGGCCCATCTCAAAACTGCCTTTTATTGCCAAAGTTTTAGAAAAGGTTGTTGAACAGCAACTCGGTGCCTTCTTAGATGAGCACCAGCTCTTTGATCCATTTCAGTCTGCTTTTAAGAGGCAGCACTCCACAGAAACTGTTCTCCTTAAAGTTCTTAATGATCTTTTAATTGCTGCTGATGGGGGCCTGTGTTCTGTGCTTATTCTGTTGGATTTCAGTGCAGCATTTGACACGGTGGACCATCAGATTTTAATGAATAGGTTAGAGCAGTTAGTGGGCGTTTCTGATTCAGCTTTAGACTGTGTGGCTGATTTTACATCTGACGCTGCACCTTTGACATATGGGGTGCCTCAGGGTTCGGTTCCTGGTCTGTTACTCTTTTCACTTTATATTCTCCCTCTATCTCTAATCCTCAAGTCCTACCAGGGCATCTCATACCACCTTTATGCAGATGATATTCAGCTCTATTTCTCATTTAAACCCTCTCAATTGAACAAACTATCTACTTTGGTTGCCTGCTTATCTCATGTGAGGGACTGGTACAGTAACAATTACCTACAATTGTACTTTGGAAAACCGAGATGTCAGTTGTAGCCCCCCCTAGCTTCCACTCCGAGATCAGCCTAAAGCTTTCTTCTGTCTCTCCTGCCTCTAACTCGAGCCTCCGTAATCTTGGGGTTACATTGCATCAGTCTCTAAGCCTTAACTCCCATGTAAGTTCAGTTAGCCGTTCATGTTTCAAGCACCAGAATACATTGCCCACCTGCTTCATCGCTATACAGCCTGTCGGGAGCTCTGATCTGGACAGTAGGGTCTATTAGTGGTCCCTCGTACCTGACTGAAAACTCGTGGTGATTGTGCTTTTCAGGCAGTGGCACCTAGGCTCTGGAACAACTTGTCATATGGCTTGTGCACTGCTGTTTCAGTGGTCTCTTAAAAAACAGCTCAAAACCTTTCTTTTTAGTCAGGCTTTTACTCAGAGCTGAGTAATCATTGTTTTATCTTTGTGTTTTGTTTTTATGGCATGTTTTATACATTTGTTTGCTGTTTATGTACTGTTTTATACTTTGTCTCTCTAGTTTGTATTCTCTCCCCTGTTTTACTTTGTTTTACTACTGTATAGCGGTTTGTGACTTTTTGTATTAGATAAGCGCTTTATAACAAAATTTATGCCCTTGTATTTCATGTTCTAGATGTACTCTAATCACATTTGTATGTAACTGTTGGTAAGCTCATCATGGTGAGAATGGTGCCTCCTTGGTGTATCCCAGTCGTTTACAGACAGCTGTCCCATGGAGTTCACCCAGTGGACCTGGCTGAGGAGATTCTGAGCACGGTGAGCAGGAAGAAGAGGGAGGTCCTCCTAGCCCACCCCATCCCAAGAGTGGCACTCTATATCAGGTCCATCTTCCCAAGCCTCTTCTTTGCAGTGGTTGCAGCTGGAGTGAAAGACTCAGCCATGGCTGAACAGCTACAGTAGAAAGAGAACATGGGTATACAGAGTGGCTGGCACATATGTGGCTAATCTAGACCAAGCCTGGTCCATTTTCTATGTGTGTGCTGTAGGTTACAGTATAAGGCTAATGAAACGTAGGAGACTGAAAGTGAACGTCTGTAAGGTGGTAATTTAGTCAATAGTTTTAAGACATGATAGACTGATGTGCATAACGAAGGGAAATAAAAAGAACAAATCAGAATCTATGAATTTTCTGTGACTTAAAATAAAACCTGTTTCACAGTATTTTTAAAACCTCAGACTGGTGAGATGTATTCGGTGGAAAAAACAGAAAACAGTACTTAACTAAGAATTAGAGGTGAGTTCTCTATTATATAAACATTTAGTCATGTACAAATTATTAAGAAACAGCAGCATAATAAGATTTTTGTGTTATTATTTTAGATTAAATGCCATAAAATACATTTCTTAATGCTGATAGGATATATATCAGGGGGAATTAGTATTTTTAGAAAAACAGCACTGTCTCTGTATAATGAGATGGTGTATAAATCAGGAAAAAATGTCATTGTCATCAAATGATAACTTACACTGAGCAAAGTTATTTCTACTAAGCTTAAAAGCATCAGCATTATTCCTGACCTCTTAAAATTCGTTTTGACGGCGTACTGTATGTGGAAACTAGCAAAACACCGCCCCCTATTGGCGAATGCAGTGAATTATTGCAACAAGAAAAAGATCGTGCAAATGATTGTGTCTGCTTTGGTTGTGTTGCGGTAGCTTGGAAAATGTTTGAATCCATCAGCTATTTTTCGTCAATGTACAAATACACGCGGTCGTGCCACAATGAAAATATAGAGGCCTATTTTGTAAAACACGTTCTAAATGACAGATTTAACAAAATCTACAGTATTTATTCCTGTTGTAAAAGCAGCGCGTTTTCTTTTCTAATTATTTACGTTATAGATAGTGACGCTGAAAAAAATCGACAAAACATAAAATCGACAATGTCACGAAGCTGATCAGGCAAGGGTGTCACTGGCAGCTGTGCGTCAACATGGGCGACTTCCTCAGTTACACAAGATGACTAAAATGCGCATGAACACTACGTACTAAACTAAGCCACATGACGCGACAGACGCAGGCATCTATCTAAATGTAACTACACCTTGTTTAATCTGTTCGAATTCAATTTTATGTTTTGCATCTGATGTAAATAGGTTCTAGGTTGTATTAAAAGCGTTTCTTAATAATCTCCTTCCGTAAATATCACGCTGTGTCCTATAGGCTATATGGAAGCCCGTTTCCGCCACGTTAAAAAAGTTAAAATAATTACAACTTTATTTCTCAGAATTACAACTTTATGGTTCGCTAATTTATTATTATTATTATTAATAATAATTAGGCACCACTACAAAAAAGAGTGCAGTTAATGTGTATGTGTTTGTATTGATGCTTTTTGAGTGTTTATTGCACTTAATACCGTATTCACTGAATGACAGAATGTCAGCAGCTGGTTACAATGAATTTTCAAATGGTTTTTAAAAATCAGACTGAAAATTCATTCCCAATGGAAAATATAACGGCAATATTTTGTGATTTTGTCCGTTGGTGCTCCACTTTCACTCAGACAAGCGGTTTTTCAATTCAATAAAATTCAATTTATTTTTATATAGCGCCTTTCACAACAGAGTCGTCTCAAGACGCGTTACATGGATGTTTTGTGGTACATGACAACATCATTACAACATGATGTTTTGAACATGAATTGAATTTTGGGTATTATTCTACCCCGTGCATGAGCATTTTTAATTGTTTTGTAAAATAACAACAACAATACGTTATATGTCTTCATGTAATAGCCTATACTTTGTCTGTGGTATTCTAAAATCCGCACATATCATATTTTGAATCCTGGAATAAAGTACATAAAATTGTTGTGCCAAGTAACAATATTAAATTTTGCTCACATGGGATGAATATGTGTTCTGTCTAAGGTGCAGCTATACAAGTTAACAAAAATTACAATGAAACATTTGTAACTTTAAAGGCGATACGTACGTATTACCCTTTACAAAAATGTATTTTTTGGGTAACTCATCATAATATATGGCTAAAGAACTTTCTGGATGGATGCAAGCTGCATTTCGTTGCCAGGTACTTGTGACATGTGCAATGACAATAAAGTTGAATTCTATTGTATTCTATTCTATTCTATAATAAAGGTGGTATTTTCAAACAGCCATTTTTTCTTTTTTTTCTTGCGAGAAACACTGTAGATTTAAATATCTTTTCATCCTGAAATGCTTTTCCGGTGAAGATAATAAAAATAAGCATTATAAACAAAGTATAGATAAAAAATGAATTGAGATTAAATAAAATGTCCCCAGCACCCTGTTGTAGTCTGTACTTAACACACTGACATATAAAAACGTGGATGGATGTTGTTTATTATCCATCATCTTAAGAGAGGAAGAGCATCTCTCTTTTTTGCGTATATTAAAATTAAATAGCAAGGCTACGCAGATAAAACAGCGGAAATGCATGCAGAAAGCACGTTCGAAAAACTTTGGGAAAATGTATCAGTTATATTGTGGATGCCTTAAAAATGAAAATAATAATTGAATCAAACAAAATTAACCATTTTAAACAATTGCATAATTATATTTTTAAAATGAAACACTTGGAATACAGGTATAGTTGGAGTCATTGGCATTGCATGTAATTTTGTCACTCTACTATAATTGACTAGTCCTGTTAGAATACCCTCAGTCAGCCGGGAAGTCACACTTGTTTATATTGGACGGTTCATTCAAAGCAAAATTATTCTTCAGATTCATACGTTCTTGCAAGAGAATGATTAAAATCCTTACAAATGTCTGACGTCAAATTCCAAAATGAGTCTTTTTCACTTTTTAAAAATCATTTTAGCAGTTAAGGAAAAATAGAAATATTTTGCCAAACATTAACAGTATTTTGTTTGGTGATATAGTTTGCTTCTTCCAAATAAGTTTCCTTTACAATATTTGAGAGCGATTAATAAAGATTCGGCATTCACCATCAGAAATTCCAGCATTTTTACATTTATAGATATGTAAAATATTATAAAACACTAGTTAATTAGATATTATAAAATACTGCAAATTCTGCTGTGGGAAAATAAAAGTAAAAACCTCTATTCGGAAGTTTCAATTTAAGTTACAGATACATGGTCATGATTCCGGTATATTTTGTTTTCACCAGCAGATGGGGCTAATGGCACATTTGTTTTAGTGCCATTCTGCCTAATACCAGAGCAGCATGTCAAAGGGCTAGCTGTTATTATCATTTATATACTGTAATCGTCAAAGGGTAAGTTTATTAAACACGACATTTTACTAATGCATTTTTAGCTGAACATTAACATAGATTAATAGTGCAAATGATTGGCCCTTGAAGTAATTTGTACTACTTAATAGAGAAGTGATGGTTGGAGTGGTAATCACTTTATAATATGACTATTAAAATCAACGTTATTTGGCTCAATGGCATTTATTTTTAGTGATGAAAGATAGCAACACTCATCTTTAATGCCCAAATCTGTTATTTCGTTCCCTTGGATGTAATATTTGATATATTTAAACAACTGATTCTCCAGCTCACTTACTGTAGGTTAGGCATCAGAAAACTGATACAATTACACTTGTCTGACATAGTTGGAAAATTGCTATTATGCTTCTGCATTGTAGATGCAGGCAGTAAAGTCTTCTCTAAAAAATAGTTAAGGAATGAACAATGTAAGAGTTTAGAGAGTAGAGATTAAACCCATATTTCAGCCTTAGCTTGATTCACCCACAGCATGTGTTATAGGGTTTCTGCTAAGCAACGCAAGTGAAGAAGGCAGTACATTAGGTGCTGGAGTCAACAGAGTGAAGAGCATCCACAATGGCAAGTTGAACTTTCAACTAAAATTTTGAAAATGTTGGTGGTATTTTTCAGAGCGATTACAAAAGTACAAGAATTTTTAGTAAAATCATTTTCTAACGTGGACTTAATTCCTAGAACTCGAGGAACCCAAAACCCATGTGTAGACCCACATAGAAGGAACATAGTGTAGCAAGAGATTGTAAATGTGAGACGTATTCAATTTACTGATGCTGCCATGTCGCCAGTGGAAGATAATTTAAGGTTTTTAATTAAGACCTCCTGCAGCTATTCTGAGGCTTCCGGGAACACGCTTTGGGAATGCATGTACACGGACTTAAATGATTTACGGCACCAAGAACTCCAGGAACTACCATCTATGCATTATTAAACTAAGAACGACGACTAGTTAATTAGATTTAAATGGCTGTCTCATAACCAGAATGGCACTTTTAAGAAACAGATTTTTCTCATGATCATCAGATGAAGTAATATAATGTCTACTGGACTATTAGTGAATATGTGAAAGCATTACAAAAGTCTATTAGCTATCCACAGCTGGCTGCGTGCAATTACGTAGTTTGTATTAAAAATTTTCTATGCTTTGTTGTAAATGTAAACATTGAACATAATATATGACGCATAAGTGAAGCAGTTAGCCATAACAATAATGATATTTTCTTCCATTATTATAGTATATCAGGGGTGTCAAACTGTAGTCCTGGGGGGCCGGAGCCCTGTGTAGCTTAGCTCTTTCCCTGTTCCACCATAATTCATGATTCAGCTCAAGAGCTGTGTGATGATTAGCACAAGGAGTTGAATCAGGTGTGTTAAATGAGGGGAAACCCAAAAATGTGCAGGGCTTCGGCCCCCCAGGACTGGAGTTTGACCCCCGTGTATTATATTATCAAGATGTTTAGTATACAGTGTCTCATTTGTAGGTGTATTTACTTGTAATATGTGAATTATGTCACAGGGTTCTTTGTAAACCCTGATCATATAATGTAAACATGAATACTATGCTGACAATTTCAAAAGATGGTGAATATTTAAACTGTCCCTCCTTTCAGAAAAGAAAGTTAAACATGCCATATTGTGTGTGAGGAAGTGAGCAGGACTTATTAATATTTAACAGCTGCTGTGATTGACGGCTCTGTGATTTATGGGGGTTGTGTGGAGTGCAAGTTAACGAACCTTTATCCTTGGCTGAGGCCGTTTTGTTCTCTCTCTATATATGTGTCCACTTGTTCTAATCTCTGCCTCTTTTTTCCTTGAAAGCCAGCAAATTCATCAGGATGTACTAGTACAGTAAATTACCATCTGAGATGAGTTCTGTGAAGTTTATAGATTATTTACCACAAAACCACATTTTACAAATCAGATAGCTAAAGTATATAAAGTCCTTTGGCACAGCTGTTGTAACATTGAATATGCAAGAAATAACTGATTGCAGTCGTAGGCTATTGTCTTATGTATTAAAGATGTGTCGGACATTTCTTTAACAGATTAAATTTCAATTTAGTGGCTGTGGCTCACTTTAATCTCTCATAAAACCCTACAGAATACAAACATAATCTTTCTCAGGAAAGTTCTTAACAGCAGCTTTTAGACACCTACTCTTTAATCATGGAAAAAGGTGGGTCTTTGTGGGGCAGACAATGGTATATGGGATCTTGACATGTTGTAATCTCTGGGGAGTTCTATGTAAACCCTATCTGTGATTAAGCTTAAACTTTACATCAAGGCCATTGCATTTACATGGACTGATTTACAATTTGTGTTAGTAGTTTATAAACTGTTGCATCCTTTGAGTTTCTAGAGCAAAAACAAAATTCCAAAAATGTCCTTGTCATGTATCGAGTTTTAACAAGGAATGATATACTTTATACAACCCGATATACTTTTATCAAGAACAAAATTAAGCAAAATTAATAAACCAAACTAGGACAAATTATTGCTCCATAGTAATGTACAGCAGGATAGTAACCTGGGTGGAGTAGATTGAAAGAGCTGCAGAGATGACTGTGTAATTAAGAAAACATAGGGTATTAACTTGACTTTTTTGCCTAATCTGTTTTGTATTTGCAAGTGTGACTGACATTCATGCCATAGAGTGAAAATAGCCAGTTCGGATAACTTTTTTCCCTGTGTGCTGTTAGCATAAAGTTATTACTTATGGGTATTTTATATAGTCGGTCATCAATGTTCTTTTTGTTTTGTTAACCAGATCACTCCTTCACAGTGTGCTGTAACTACTGTCTTTCAACAAGCTCTAAAACGTCTTCATCTTATAGTATTTGGCAGTTTTATGGTAACTGATCACTAAATATGTTTCATTTTTAAATAGAACCTCTGTAAATTTTGTAATCTTTCTGATAAGATGATTGTGTGTGTGCATAATGAATCTGATTGTGCTGCAAATAAAAGAAATTTGATTACTGCCTGTGATCAAAGGAATTAGGAATATTATATATATCATTTTAATTGGTTCTAATAATGATACGGGGTATCCTTTTGTTTGACCTAATCAGGAGTATGGACAAAATTTAGGAAATCAAATTAATGTTACTTCTTGCTGTATATGGCCATGAATGCATGCCATTCATCTTATATACTAATGAAACATAATCCTTTTGGGACTAAATTAACAGTCATGTTAACTGAGGCCTGTTCTACTTTTTGTGACCTGCGTAACCATTCAGTCCGTCTCTTTGTGTCACACATCCTTCTCTTTGTCAAGGTCCACGTCACTCAGTGACCGGTGAATGCCATCATCTCCTGTGTCCAATTGGAGATGCTAATAAAGCCTGCGGCTATTCTTTGCTATTGATTGGTCCACTCATTATCAATCAATGTATTGGATGTGAGCTCAGTGTTCAATGTCACCTATCACTTTCGTTTCTGAGGTCATAAAAACTTTGCCTTTAATTAGCTTTTTTTGTGACAAACAGACAAAGCAAGAATCCAATCACTAGCAGCACACAGCCTGCTAAAAAAACAGCATTTTCTTTTCTGGAATGCTTTTGGCACATGAGTAAATAAGGCTTCAGTTTTACATTGTTTCCTTTTTCTATGGAAATTTAATTGGCGGCCCTTTACGCATCAGCAAGCATGTTAATTCAGGCTTTGATATTTGCCGATGACTAACAGGGTCCTTTTTACCCAATAGCACCGGAAATGCAGCTTGGCTCAATACAAACAACTTCAATTAAAATATTTTAATGGCTGTGTCCCTCATTTACACTCGCTCATAATTTGAGAACTGGTAAATATATTTTCACTGGTGCAAAGTCATTCCTCAATATTAAGCCCGTGGCAGCGATGCAATTAAAATGCAACAATATTGACATTGTGCAATTATCGGAGGGGTCATTAAGTCTGGTGCTATTTAAGAGAATAAAGAGGACTTCATTCCCGGGATGCTGGAACGCTGGCGGAGCGCTAACCTTCCCCAAAATTAAACTGTAATGATTGTGCGGAGTGGGAGGAGCCTGCTAATGAAACAGAAGGGGCTCTGGGCATACTGGGAATTGCGTAGAGCTTTGGGGTAGCAGAGGGGTTTTCTGTAATTACAACGGGCGAATGCCTTGACCCTTGTGTTCAGCTCCGTAGCCTGTAGTTCATGTCTCCCAAGTCCCATCCCTTTACACTGACCCTCTTGTGCTGTCAGTGTTTCTTGCCTCGAAAATGTAAATTGATACATGAAAATTTGACACCTTCATGTGTTGAGGGCTAGATGGCTGCTCAGCACAGTCCATTATACTTTACGTTCTCGTGTATTCTTACCTGCATCGCTCGATTGTCGAAGACGCTGCAGCGCACTCTGAATTTGTCACAATGGCATGAAAATATCTTTCAGCGTATTACCGCTGTACAGCGTAGGTGCTGTTGCCAGAGCGTGAAATAATAAATATTGACTTTTTCTGACTTTGGAGTGCTTTACATAACCAACAATCAGGGGCACTGATGTCTGTGATGTGTCTGTATACATATTAGTTTTGAAACCCAACATACAAAGAACTTCACATCTGGGGTATAGCTCAGTCATCAGTGCAATTTTTTAGCATCATATTCCATTCGTTATTATTTTGTGTACATTCTCTTTATTGATCTTGATGGGTTTAGGGTACATTTTAATGTTTTGACATTGATGTATAGTTTATGGCTGTTACCGGACCACGGCAGGCTGTTTACAGAGTAAGGTATGGAGCTGGATTGGGTCATAGGCACATTCAGTCTCTTCATCCTTGGAGCAGATAGGCTACAGAAATGGCAAAATAGTGGAATGCTCATGCATGTTAGGGAAACATTTTTCCAAATATTTGTTGATGTTTGTTGAGTGTTACTGTGCAATTCAGTAGAGAGTGTTGGGCTGTACCCATGAAATTTTACTCTGCCTTGAGGAATTTCCAGCAGCACACAGCAGCTACCAGCAGCTAAGTGGTGGGAGGGACAGAGGACCCATATGGGGGGCAATTAAAAACAAAATGAATTCCCTGCTTGTAAAGCCATTGAAAAGCTAGGGACAGAAATCTAACATGTCACCTGTGGTACAAAGCATTGGACGACAAAGAAGACATCCTTCAATGTATGCGGTATACACAAATTACTGGGCTGATAATTAAGCTGTTACTGTGTTAAGCAATGGTTAATTTGCATGCCTAAAAGGCATCGTGTTAACAGATTTCATTACCTGCTGCTGGCATCTATGCTCAGTCACAATTTGATTCTGAACGCTGCTGCTCTTTGTAGACTCACACATTGGGTTTTTGACTGATTATCTTTCCATTAAATAATGAGATTATACTAATTTTGACACAGTATTGAGTAGATTTTAGTCAGTATTACTTCACAAGGTAAAATACGAAGTGTTTTGGCTACAATGCGAAAGGTATAGTCTTAGCCGCACTTCTGCTCCCCTGTAGGTACAGTACATTCAGGCTCTTCACACCCGACCGGGAGAATTATTTCATCATATTTTCTTTATCCAAACAGAAGACTTTATTCAAAAGGTCCCAATGACTGTCAGTAGTGCTGGCTATCAGAGGAGAATAATTAACATTTACATTTATTTTATTTAGCAGTCGCTTTTGTCCAAAGGCAAATAGCACATTACAAACATATTATGGTCATAGAGTCGACTAGGTGTAAGTGTAGCTAGGTTGAGCTTCCAATTAATACCCAGATACAAGCGTAAGCAGTACTGGAGCAAGAGCTACACAACAATCTTCCAAACAAAGCAAGAATCCAATGAGACAACTATTTAGTTATCAGAAAGTTCTGTATTAGTCTAGTAGAGAGTTTTAAACATACATCACATATGATCTTATATGCTTTCATGTAGAGTAAGTTTGATTTCTTCTTAAAAATAAGAATATAAGCAGTGATCGGCAAAGGTGTGTTCTGTGATGCCCTGGCTTGCATTCAGGTTGTACCCCAGCTTTGTGCTTTATGCCACTAAACAGTGGATGATGAACAGGTGCTACAGCAAATGTATGTTTTTAATTGGTACTTACATTTTTTCAGGGGGGTGGGGATTTCATTTGTCACGTTGAGTAGGATTGAGATCCCTATAAATTCTAAAGACGGTTCTTATTAATAATGGTTAGCTGAAAATGTAACTTTGACAGTGAAACATGTACAGTTGACCTGTAAGTTGTTGGCGTTAAAGATCCACAGCAAAGAGCTGAACCTAAAAAATGCAGCCAAGTATATAATGAAACTTCACTGACAAGCACTACTTCTGGGACATGGATGCAGTCACATGCCAGGGCCTCCTGCAATAAAAGGCCTGAAATACGTTGGTAAAATCAATCATTAACACTGCACAATGACTTATTGAAAGGAGAATGAAATACACTCACTGCGGGCCTGGTGACGGGATTAAATTAGAAAATGGAAGCTAAAGTATCTTTCAGTTTTGTGTGGAATATAACTTTGACAAAAAATGCTTCCAATGATTTTCTGTAATCATGAGTCATGGGTGTCCAGAGCCTATGGGTGCGAGGTAGGTGACAACCTAGGATGGGGCGTCAACCAATCACAGGGCACACTCACACGCCATTCACTTACACATACACACCTATGGCCAATTCACCTTAATGCTTTTGGTCTGTGGGGGAAACCCCACATCAATACAGGGATAACATGCAAACTCAACACACATGGAACCATTGTGGAGACTTATACCTTGGTCCTAGTGTGAGGTGACAGTACTAACCACTGCGCCACTGCACCACTGCACCACACCCAAAAAGGGTTCGTTGGACCATTGTAAGACTGATTTACATTTTCACTATTAGGAATTTTAATTTATCGCTTGTAAAATGCATATACTAATAATGTGTATAATTATTTATGAACTAATTAGCGGTACAAGATGTTATAGCGTTTCAGTATTTTGGACCTACACTTCATTTTAGAATTAATTGTTACATTTCACATTATTGGCCTTTTCAGTCCTTTTCAAAATTTGAAATTCGGTACTTTCTAAGTAGAATCTTAGAATTTATAAGAATATCTATCTTTAATATATTATTTTAAATATAATTTTCTCTGTGACCGCGATGAGTAGCTTGAAGATGAATAGCTAGTTGGATGAATTATCATTCTGTTAGGCTGCGGCTTTTCTCTCTGAGGTGCTTTCCTAACGACGGTCCCGGGCCATTGACAGCAGCCTTTGTTGTCTGTGTGTTGCTTTCTTTTACTTTTACTGGAACTTCCTTCCCATTTTGCCTGGTTTTTAGGACCCGCCTCTCAATCATGACCCTGACTGGACGGATGTCCTGCGACCAGAGAGGTCCCCCAACGTGTCTATGGAGATGATAATTTTTCTCATTATCATGCCACCTGCTGAGACATCTTGGGCAGGGGGAACTCATCATATGTCGTTCCTATTAGGAAAACCTAGCCTTTCCCGTGATGACTGCCAGATATCGCTCTGTGTCAATCTCTTGTGTACATCGTTCTAACATTTCCCCCACACTCCCTGCTGGCTCAGCATAACGGCTGTTGCTCTTCTCCTATTCATGCCATTTTACTTGCTGCTAATTGTCTCTTCCCTTTGTGTTCAGTGTTACCCCCACCTGATCTTCTTCGGGCCCGAGCCAAACCTTTTTCTGGCTTACTTGTCACATATTTCCAGTCGCAGTTATTGTGTATTACTTTTGATATCATAAATATCTCAAATTCAAACAGCACCGGTGGTTCTTCATAAGCATCACTTGTGGATGCTTGAGAAGTTCTTTGACTCAGTTCTCCTCCAATCTGATATTCTCCTTCCATTCTTTAGCTTTGTCATTGGAATCCCATGCATCGTCAATAGTGAGAACAATTTTTGTGGAAATGACCTTACTTTTTGTCTCTTTTATTCATTTAGCTGCCTGGATCATGTCTTTATTCCATCTCTGTTTGGTGTTCTTTACTCGAGCTGTAAAGGATTTTGTTGGATACCTTGTTTTTTTTCTTACAGCTTCCACTTAAACCAGTCTTACCCATTTTTGTCCTCAAATTGAACTTTCAGGCTTTTGCGTTGGGTCTTGTTTAAACTCCCATTCTGCTGTATCATGTTCTGTTCACTTGTTCATGTGAACCTCATGTATAAAACATTCTTAAATACAGCTGTAAATTGTGCATTTGGTTTATAAATATGAAACTTAAAGCCAAAATGTGTTCTCTCTGTAATGCATAGTAATGTCTATGCATTAGTTAAACCACAAGGTCTGGTGGTTTGCAGCATTAGTAATGACTTTTTAACATCCTGGTTGTCCCTCAGAAAACAAAGCAAACCAGCCTGTTTATGCAAATCCAACATCAACATATTTTGAAATTCAAATGCTGTCTGCAAGCTACCTCCATGAAACCCAGCTACTAAAATATAGACTGTCATTATAGTAGAAAAGGCAATATATTTATTATATGCAAGAGAGGCAGTAGCATGAAGAAACTGCCTGACAAAATGGGATATTTGTTTTCTCTCTCTTTTCAGCACTTATATTTGAATTATCACTACTTTCTGGGACAGCTGAAAATGTGTGGGTGGTGTCCTTATCCTGTGACACACTGCAATTTCACAGCTTGTCAGTATGTAGGACCACATAACAGAAATGCATTATATTCCAGAACATTAACAATATTATTCTGAACCTTAGAAGGTACGTCTGTCCTTTGCCTTACCTCTGAAGGGGCTATTTTCAGTACCTCACCTTACTTAGCTACTGGGGCTTATCGGAAGTTACGTCCATATCACATTGAGTCAGGACTACATATTAATTGTCTGTTCGAGAACAAAATGTGAAATGCCTCTTTTTTTTACTGTCTCTTGCAAATGACCTATTTCCTGTTAACAGGAGACACGTACCAGTATTGTAGTGGATGTGAAAACTGCTCCACAGTAACTAAATCAGCCTGGCCCTGGATCGACGAGTTGCTCCATATGCTCGGGAATGATAACGGTGAAGGTCTGAGTCAACCTGCATATTTTCTATTTCCTCTGTGACCTTTGTTCATCAGACATTTTATTAATTCTCATAACATGCCTTGGTGAAATATTTGAGAATTTCTGAGAAAAATATTTTGCCATATTTGTGTTAATGTTCTGTATCTGGTGACCTTAGTGCAGAAGAACGTGATATTATAACCTTCATCCAAAAAGAAAATATTCCTATTAATTAATTTGACTGGACATGTTTCTTGAAGAAGAAAAAAAATCTCTCAGGCCACTCCTTGCGCTTGACCATGTGACCCTACTTTCCATGCTGCCTGATGTATTATTAACAGCTATTGTATTTTGACGTTAAAGTAATTAGTGGAAGGAGCTGTGAGCCGTGACGAAACTTGACACGAGATGGAAGTCGTTGATGTCCCGATGAAAGCTGATGTAATCGCGAATAAGAAGCGCTGGCAATAGAATCCCCTGTCACCAGAAACACTGACAGACAAAAGAGGAGTGGAACTCACAGGAAGCCGTGCCAGAGGCGGGACGAAAGGTGTGTCTCCATGGGGATATTTAGGGAGGAGGCTCTCGCTAATGGGGGCAGGTGTGTAGGAGCTCCATGCTGTGTCCGCGAGGCGCGTGGGGCATTTGCCACGGATCAGTCAGATGGCGAAAGGTTTGCGAAGGATCACGCTTTCTGCAGCTGGTCTCACCACACCATGCATTTGGCATGGAGGAAGTGTGTACCATCCGCAGATTTTATACACCTTCAATTAATTAAAAGTCGAAGAACATGGGCCATAATTGATTTTTGAAACAACCGTAATATCGCAGGGGAACGTTGATACATGTTGGGTTTTGTGCTTTTTGGTTTTAAGATGAGAGAGAAAATCAGACAAGCAGAAACTTGAAAATGAACAGAAATCAAATGGGGAAATAATTTCACGGTATTCTTGGTTTTGATTAAACAAAACTTTCAAATGATAAAATAAATAAACATGACATGCTGCACATGCACAGCAGTCTAAATATTTGCATTAGGTTAAATATCGCACTAAAACCAAAGAAACGTATGAAATTATTAATTAGGATAGTGGCATGATGGTAGGAGAATTCAGTCATTTCTGAATCAACATTTGCAATTTATTTGTAACTGCATCAAAACTCTGTTACTGTAACCTGCACACTGCTTTGGCTACTCCGCACTAAAAGGATATGGGCACTTTCTGTGCTGGTTTCAGATCCCGAGGGTTTGCCTGGAGCAGCCCGGCACTGACTGCTTTTTTATGATCTGACTGTCAGAGGAGGTGTGGTGGGGGTTCTATTGTTTTTGGAGGGTGGGTGGGGCTTTGACTGTCCCAGCTTTTGTTCTGCATTCACTCATTATTATGAGAAAAGTAAAGAAAATGAGATGTGCGTGGCTCCAGCTGAGTGACCTCACGTTGATCAGTTCCTATTAAGGACAATAAAGGAAGAGCCCAGGGGGACTGGCAATATGAAAAGGGTCATCAGTCTTCAGCTATTTGCTGCTGTCAGTGCTTTTGGGGGAGGGGGGGGGGGGTTGCAATCTCGCCACACCAGCGGTGGGTGACCTACATTGGATTCACTATCCTTTCATGCTGGAGAGCAAAGTTTATATTTGTAATGCTTGTGTGTGTACTGGGTGATGGTTCATTTGGGGGTTTACATAATACAGTACTCAGTATGGTAGCCTGCTGTATATTTCTCCTTAGCTTTGAAATTCTCTTTTAATGAAATTTGCAGCACGTACGAGGCCATACTTTTATCTGTTTGCGTGATAATTATTCTCGCCTAAAGTCCTGATAATATTTGGATAGTTAGCTAGACAGTGTTAGTGTTATCAGCATTATTTGTGCTAGTGCATTCTTTAATCCGCCTCCGAATATTGAATATTCAGATAATATAATGGTGAATCCTCTCAAGTGGTTGTTTTATTTAAACATTGAGTTTGTGAAAAACTTGTCATTATATGTAGACAGAATACTAGTGGGCCGGCTTCCTTCAGATATCTGAAGTTCACTTATAGGAGGTGATATCATAGTTTGAACAGTCATCTACAATTGGTTGAACCTGTGATGATAGGTGATGCTGGTGTTCCTCTGTGCTGGATATGTACTGACATATCATCCTTAGAAAAATGTCATGGACTGTGTGCATAATCACACAATAGGCCTGTTTGTGTGTGAGGCACCAGGGAAGACAAGATCAACTTTCTGTAGAAGCCAAGTAGCTACCACAGCAAGGAAGGCTGATATCAGCACAAAACCATTGAAGGAAGGTTACTAATCACATGTGGAAATAAACGGAAAGTCACAGAATATAATTAACTATGAGCATGATGAGGGACCAGGAGAACACTGAGTATGGATAATACATAACAAAGATGCATCCACGTGTAGCAAAAACTGTTCACCACGTTCAAAGAACTTTTGTCTGTCATGGATGACAATTAATCTGACTTGCAATGCTAGCTTGTGAAACACAATGTTCCTTTTGCTATCTATCGCCCATTGCTTTATATATATATATATATTATATATATTCCTGATATAATTAGCAGTCGAATAAATTACACTCAGTGGCCACTTCATTAGGTACACTTGCTCATTAATGCAAACAGCCTACTCCTACAAACAGCAAATCATGTGTCTGTAGCTGAACTCAAACCTCACACAGACAGGGTGAAGAGGTCAAGTTGCTGTGTGGCTAAGCAGCAGAACAGCAAAACCATGTGATCTGAGCAATTTTGAATGTGATGTGATCGTTGGGGCCAGACATGATGGTTACAACATCCCATAAACCTCTGGGGATTTTCACACACTACAGTGCCTAGAGTTTGCAGGGAATGGCAAAAAAATGCAGCGAAGGGCAATTCTGTGTCAAAAAACACCTTGTTAATGAGAGAAGTCTGAGGAGAATGGCCAGACATGTTAAAATTAACAGAAAGATCACAAGTACAAGAATAATAGCTCAATGCAAAGGGGATGTGCAGAAAGGCTTCTCTGATTACATAGTGGTTCTGCAGACAAATGGGAGTTCCACGTAGGGGTACCTAAAAACACTGCCATTGAGTATGTGTATATACAGTATACATTTTTGCATGATTTAAGCAGCACTTAATTACATAGTAAACTTGAAAGTAGGGCTAAAACTGTGACATAATTAGTGGTGTTGATTGTTAACAATCCACAAACACTTTAAAATGAAAAAAAAACTGATATTGTTTAAACTGCTATGACATCCTTCTCTGCTGTATAAACGCCATACATTATCTCATCATCTCAGTGACAATGGAAATAACGGAATGATCAATTGTGTGTTAAATAGAGAATTAACAGACCGCGGCATAGTCGTCCCACCCTCTCACTATCAGTTGATGTGCCCCTAAGGATAATGGGAATGATCACATCTTAAATCAGCAAGCAGATATGAAATTCTGCATTTTTTTATGCCTGTCTAGAGTCTCACTTCAGGCCATCAAAGCAACTCAATGCATCTTTCAAAGCTGCTCTAGCCTAATTTTTATTGCACAAAAACCAATAACTGGGGGGTGAATTACATTAGCAATGAACACTTGCAGTCGAGCTTCACAAATCTGTCAATGTCAGGAAGAAAAAGCTTAAATGAGACGTAAACTGGGTACTATTCACCGGACATAAACTTCCTCCTTATCTGTTGTGAGTTTTGCATCTACTATATTATCAATGTAAAAATATGGGCAGGGTATTTATTACATCATGCAGGCCTATAGTTAACTTCAATGAAAAATATTCAATGAAAAACAACGTAAATGGAATTAAGACTGAAAGAGTTCTGGAATGTTTAATGTTGCAGATGCATATATGACTGTAATGATAATGAGTTTTCACCAGAGTTGGAGATTTCAGGTCCAGAGAGTACAAATCCAGACCAAGGTTTTGTTTCAACCAACCAGTTGAGTACTTTGTGACTGTGACTCTTTATACTCAACTGGTTGGTTGAAACAAAATCTTGGTCTGGATTTGTACTCTCTGGACCTGAAATCTCCACCTCTGGTCTTCATATATGGGAAATGTATAGAAATAGACCTTTGGTCTGTTCTTGAAAATTTCATTGAAGGAGCTGAATTTGAGATGTGTGGGATTGGGCCAGATGGGCTCTGGTCTTGATTAGCGTAGGCATGCAGGGTTGGGCATTACACTGCCAGAGAAAAAGGACCTTTGTGGGTACAATTACTTGTCACTGGGGCTGTACCCTCAAGGGTCTGCCAACTGTACCAAAGTTGTAGGTACATGTACCTTTTTGTCTAATATAAGGTACAGAAATGGACTCTGAGGGACATTTTTGTGTCATTGGGGGTAATTAATGTAACTGTACCAGGACTATACCCTCTTTTCTGACAGTGTAGGGGCTGGGAACCATTACTGGGGAGAGAAAACTTGGCTTGGTATGATTGACAGAATGGTACAGGTGAAGGGTATAAATGTACCAGTCACCTGACTCGGCCCCAACCTGCCGCATCCATGCCTGTCCTGCTGTACTCAGCTTACTGATCATGGGTCTTTCCTTAAATTATTGATCATTTTGCACAGACATACAGCATATGCAATATGTGTAGAGCTTGCTGGGTTTCACTCTGAACCACTGCAAATATGAAGCAATTAATACATTTGGCCCCTTTTCATCACGTCTCGCACGATGGCTTTCATGCGGCCTCTAGCCTCTACTAGCTTTGTTTTGGAAAAGGGGGAAGGTCAACTAATCTTCATCACATAACCCAATGCAGTGGTGCAATACCCTAAGGCAGTGAACATTACTGGAATGTTTGAATGAAGACACATTTCCTGGAATTTGAGAGACAATAACAGGTGATATTAGGTAAACTACTAACATATCACTATTATTCTCATGTGGTGCGATTTCAGATCAAAAGCTGCTGTGGTTTTGAGAGATAAAGCACAGGTTAGACATAATGTTCCACCCCTAAAGTGATCTGTAATCCCTGCAATCCTCAGTAAACTACGCTATAATAAACAATGGCACCAGATGTGATTTAGCAGTACAGAAATCAGGTCAGACGTGCAACAGGTGCTAATCTCACTGTGAATCAGCAGCAGTTCACTTGCATTTTTTCCCATTTAAATCTCAGGACCTATGCATATTTCACTGGATGAGCTCATGTTTATATGTGTGAACTATCTTGTTTTCTAGATGTGAAACATGAAGCATGAATTTAATTAAATATTAAGTGCGATGTCATTAAGCTATTCTCCAATTTAGATTGGTTAATATTCATAGAAATCATAATTGCATTTATAAAGCAACCATTTTCTTTGCATACAATATTATTACAAACACAATGTGCAATTTGAGATTTCATTTTCAAATTTCCTGTTTATTTCGTTTTCATTTTCCAGACTACACCATGTATGACATCAGTTCATCTTCACAGCATTTTCGTCCTATTAAAATACATGCCACAAGTTTTACCCTGTTTTGTATGAGTCTTGTCACACATGCGGTGTAGTGAACATGCATCTCGCCTTTTAACTTGCTGTTTGTAGCTGAGCCTTGAAAAAGTCCTGTGAATTCCTTCAGGGATGTCAGTTATGGTAAAATATGAAATGCAAAGTTTTATAATAAGAAACAATTAAGCAAGCATGAAATGTTGTAGTGGGTCTGTTTTCAAAAAATATAATAATTTCTGTGTGGCTATGATCTGTGACTGTGACTGAGGCCAGATAAGGGCAAATAATAATAGAGTATGAACAACAAGGCCCACGCATTTCTGTGATGTTCTCCACCTTAATTTAAAATAGTATAAAAACAAAATGTTTTCCCGCAGATACAGTTTTGACGTTTTCTCCTGTTGGTGAACGACAAAGAACTTGGCTCCTTTATTTCTCTGATGTACCTGAAGAGCTGCTTCGCCTTCAGTGCTGCTTCCACCCTGCCTCTTCTTTTATTGTGCTCTGAGGTCATCCGACGAGCACCATTGTCTGCTAGCATTCTGGCTTTGGAAACCAATATGGACAAAGAGCAGAGATGAGGGGAGGAAGAGAGGCGGGGTGGGGTCAAATCGCTTGCCCTGTGCAGCTTGATTGTCTTCTATCCTTAATTTTAATTGCAAACCTCAAGTACTGAACAAAATTATACTTATGAAAGGGACACAGTAGCTACCGCAAGCTTTTTTTTTATCTCCTTCTGCCACTTTTATCCAGTAATGCAGCAGATGGAATGACAACTCAATCAATTTACATTTTATGCTGCATTCAACTGTTGCTATTATTCATTCCTCAGTAATGCCACAATTGTGCTACTGCTGTCTGTTCTTCTTTTCTGTACAAAGGACAGAAGTCAGGTAAAGAATGCCCATTTTTATTTTGCATTCATTCACCAAATCACATTTTTATCCAGTGGAATTTTTAATATTTTGGTGTCCAGAATTTCTTTATGACAGTTAAATATTTATGAACCATTATTTCCCAGCATCCAACTGGGTTGAGTGACTCTGAGCTACATTCTCCATTCTCCGCAGGAACCCTTGATGATGATAACCTGGAGATGCTGGCTGCACCAAAGCTCATTTTAATGGATTTATCTGAAACAGTGACATCTGTACTCCTTTCATTTTTTTTTTAAATTAATATCCCAAAATCCTGTACTAAAGACAGCTCTCAAATCCTTGGGACCCAGCTACCACACGCCAAACAATCCCTGCCCTTAAAAATGGAATGGAAAAAAAGCAGATATCTGCCATTAATCAAAACATTGAAATCATATACAGACAGATCAGATGTGAGTTTGAATAAAGTACTCTCTTATCAAATTCACTGCTGTATTTAATTAAAAACCCTCACTTACAGCACTATGGCTTTTGCACATAATGTTAATGTATCCTAGTGGTCCTGTTTGACACAGGCTGCATTCAATGCCAGGACATGTGCTGCTTAGATTAGATCTTAAATCTTGTTACTAACCAGGTGCTGTAATGTCGGGCATGAGCTGTCGTAATAATGACATAACACCAATAGTCTTTTGTTAGATTTTTTTTTTAAATTTGGGTTTTTTGCACTTCAGCTGAATATGAACATTGCTTGCAGACAATTCTGCTGAGAATAAGTCCAATAGGACATTCATTTTCTATTCCTTGTTTTAAGCTAGTGGATCTCGCTTGTCTAGAGAAATCTGAAATTCTGTAAGTGATGGGTTATTGGTAGACTATCCGGGTGTGGTATCAATGAATCTTTATTTCTTTCATTATGTTGATTTTCTAATAATTTTACAAATTTCCTTGATCGGTGAGAAGTTTCTACACATTTCAATTGAAGACCAGATGATCTCTGGTATTTTAAAGAATTTAACTGGAGGTTAGAAAGACAAGACAGTTTTTTAATGTATAAATGACATAGTCTGCAAAGATCTGAAACAGCATAAGTAATTTTGTATTTTAATGTTTTAGTTTTCTCACTTGCAACAGCTTAGGAGTAGATTATTTTTCTCTGATCATCCTGAAGAACGGGTGATATCAGTTATGGCAAAACTATTTACAGTTTACATCGGGGGGGGGGGGGGGTCATCATTATGAATTGATAAAATGTAAATCTAATGATACAGATGAGAATGAGGTAATCAGGGAAGTATAATAAGTTTATTTATTGTGATGCACGTGCTAGATACAGTACCATCTTCTCATATTTGTTATGTTCTGTGCATTAACCTAATATTGTTCTCTATTTGATTTTTGCCTTCCTCATATCATAGCTGGATAATTAATATCTTGCATATCTCTCTGCCCCTGACCATAGGGACACTCTCTTGTGGACAGTCACTGCAAATCACACTTGTTCCAAGGAGAGCAATCAAAAAAACATGCGACTGTCCAAATGTCCGTTGCTCCAGAATAACTACACTGACCTTGCATTTTCATATATTTGAAGCATATAGAACCTGGAGGCATGTTTCACTCTGACATGGTTATAGCTGAAATAATGTATAGAAAATCTATAATTTATTATTTTTTTGGTTTCATAATTCATTGATTTGTGTCAGGAATTCAGTGATTGCTTTGTGCCATTACTGGTTTACATTTCGAGTTCAGTTGAGTATGGTGGCTTTCCATGGTTAAGAGAAAAGTATTTTGCAATTTTCATTGACCTGCATATCCAAATAGTTCCAATGCATAACCAAATTAGAGGGAACTGGTGACTGGATAGTTCTAGTAAAAGTGGAGATAAAGACAAATGCAAAGGATAGTGCTAAAAGACACTAAAATTTATAAAGTCAGACACACAGTCATGATAAGAGGTAGAGAAGCAAGGTATTTAGTGCATGACAAAGATTGATTTAGTATTATGCTGTTGCCAGATCCTATGGTGATATGAATAATTAAAGTTATTGCATTTTTTTAATGATCGGTTTTTGGGACAGGCATTTAGCTTGACAGACCACTAGGATCCAGATTAGTTTTCTTAAGCTGGGGCTTAATTACAGTTTTGAATGCAGTGGTGCAATATTATGAAAGATATTCGGAAGATAAAGATAATTTATGATGTCTGTGCTTGCCTGTTGCCTGTTTTATAGTGTGGGTTTATGGTCAAACATGATCATTTGGGGCTTCTAACTAGGGGTGTTTCTAGCTATTGAAAAGAACAGGGGCTAAGTGAAGTTTACCTTGGACTACATTTTTTGAAGGAAGATGGAAGAAGGAAGGGGCTAAAATACTCGGGGCTTCATTAGAAAATGCTAGACACTTGATAGAGGGAGCTATTTGCTCAGTTTCACCCATAGGCCTGTAGATGCTCAGCAAATGGCAGACATTACTGTAGAGTGATGAGATTTGCTTACCTGATGCAATACAGACTCAGATCCCTCCTGCAGGATGCACGTCGCATTGACTGGCCTGCCTGAAATAATTCACACACTTTATTAACGTAACAAATGAAAATGACTGAACGTGATCAATACGTACAGCGATAACATCAGCGGTATAAAAGTCACTGACATGCTGGCCCATGTGGCTTGAGCACATACTTTGGATGGCAAAATTCATGAAGTTACTTCTGACGTCGATGCTTATTAGTTGCTATGCGATCCTCATAAGTACGGCAATGATCCCGAAGGGAAACATTAGGCTGTGCTTATTTTCAGATATTGCTTTTAGGAAATATGTTATTCTAGCTATTTGGCTTTGTTTCCAGGCAAGATGAAATGCCTCCAAATTATGCAAATGATGCACTCCATTTGAAATCCAATCTTCAAAAAGCCTGCTTTAATGGCTGATTATGTTCATTATACCAGAAAGCACGCTATTATGCTGTACCTTTTATAGAGGTGCTACCACATTCGCTGAATTGTTCGATAGGGAAGGAAATTCATCATTTTTTTCAGATTCACTTAGTTGTACTTTGTCGTTTATTACATTATATTATTCTTACAATGGATGTATTATCTTTGTGGTGTTCAACTTTCTCTGACCCAGAGGTATTTTTCTTGTGGCTTTTTAAAAGGAATTTTAGAATAAAGATTAAATATTAAGTGCATTCTTGTGTTGGGAAATAATAGTGGACAATCTTTTATTGATAGCTTCTAAATACACAGTTACATATGTATATAAGGCCTACAAGTGGGTCATAAAACGGCCTAATATATCCTTAGGGCGCAACTTTACTTTCTCCTCCCATCAATGATTCATTCCTCTTTTCCTCTTTAAAATAACACTCCCTGGGGAAAGAGGCTGGCTGATCTGGGAACAGCCTGTGTTTTCCATAGGTCATACTCTTCCTCCCCACCAACACACATACCATCCACTATCCAAAAGAGACACATTGCACAAAAGATTCGGCAGATTTGCTGCCATTGAACAGAGGGCCAAAAAATTTCCATGTGTAACAGAACGCATCCTCAACAGATCTATTACCTGCTGATTTACTCAACTACACAAATGACACCAACCACAGAAGACAAAGGCATTACATATACTGTACTTATTTGTAGCACAGTTAACAGATTTCTTTACTGCCTTTGAGCTAGCACATTCATTTATGCTTTGGTAATCATATTGCTTATACATCGCAATACATAACATCAATAATTTGTGCAACGATCTCATCTTGCTGCTACTCATTTGTTTTGCTGTTGAAAATTCAGATTTTGCCCAGGTTTTAATAGCACTGCGTTGTAAGTGTCTGTTACCATAGTCGGATAGTTAAGTGCTGGTAATATTTGCACTAGGGCTATTGACAGATAGAAAGCATAAATCAAATGAGACACACCACACAAAATGAAAGGCAAATGGCTTTCTCTCATAAAGCAGAGAATGCTTTGCGCCCAGGTAAATTACTTTTGGATATTGGCGGTGATTTTATGTCTCCCTAATGAACTGTTTAACAAAAACTGCAACGTGGTAAGAGTTATTCCCTCTATTGATTCAACTTCAGTATACTGTGCTCTTGCGACTTGCCAGTGCAGGTTTGTAATTTTAGGTGGGCCCTATACACAGTAACGACTCTCTGTGCTGAGACACTGCCTGCACATTGATGCATTAGAGCCACAAAGCTGTGCTTGGGGCCAATGAAAAAGAAGGCAATATGTCTTAATGTACCCATTAGAAGTTTATAGAGGAGAATGTCAGATGTTCCAGACTTACTATTAGATTGCAATAGCCTGACCCAGTCAACTTCAGTTCACTAAAAGCAATTCTGCTATCATACTAGGAAAATAACGTAATTTCCATTTTTTCCTCCCAATTCCATTAAGCATTGCTTAAGGTGAGTGCAGTTTAGTGCAAGAAACGTTACATCTATGGATTAATATTTATACATTATCTGTGCATTAGTTTACATTTGAGTATTTGAGTATGCACTGTTACCATGTTATAAGCGTTACTCATCTGGAGTTGTATTTTTGCAGCTGTACAGCATTCAGTACTGATCTCCATGATCACTTGGAGACAAGCTGAACATTCTCCAAAGAAGACCATCTCGTGAATGTTTATGCATTTGATCTGAAAAACGCAGGATGCCTCGGTGTTCAAATCAGGGCTCAACACCATGGCGAATTCTGACAGACACACATTTTTTTTACAATGGTCATCATATTTAAAAATGTAGTCTATGTAGTTTTTTTTCTAAGTCAAAACATTTTGCCACAGACACAGATGGGTCTTGATACAGGCATGTTTGTCCACAGGTTGACAAGCTCTGGTTAAAAAAGATGTACAAATCAAGGGTGCAGGCTTGGTTTCAACACTGGTAGAGACCAAATTAACCCCCAATCCCCCACCCCCTAAACACATGGTTTGCCCGTCATATTGGTAGTGACATGTTCCTACTCAAATATACGCCCTTGGTCCTAAGCACAGCAAGACTTTATGCGCTGTTATAAACTTGAAACTATAAACGTACCCTGCAGGTAAGTTTCTCAATGGTATCAGTGAAGGCATGAGCGGTGGCAACAGTCTGGTCAGGTCTTTGTTGTAAATACCGTACTCTCCGAGATGTTTGGGAATACAAATGGGTCAGTCCACAACCAGACCAGGCTAGAGATTCAATCTCATCAAGGCTATAGCAAAGTCTGGTATTCTGTTCATCGGTTCGGCCTCGGATGAATGAACAGCAACTTGGACTCAGTCGCAGGAAGCGGACCTTAGCAGATCTGTGGAAGAGGCGTAAAGAGCAGATGAAAGGCACAAGGTCGGTAAAGGCACAAAAGGAGTAAGGTTGAAATGGAGACTCTTGAGTGATCAGGAAAGCCGCAGGCAGGTGTGTTCATCATCGAAGAAACTTTTAGGGAAGCAATTGCTGAGAAAACCTTCTGTAGCTAGGCTTAATTACAGAGTGTGTCCCTCGAAGATTGCCTTGCTCTTGATCTACCCTTGTGGTGATGTACAGCAGAAATGTTATCTGTTCCTATGCCTGCTCTCCTGCAAGTTCTAAAAGACAAACCAACTGGACTTGGCTTGAGTGCATAAACTATTACAAACACCTTCCAATAGGTTGCAGTAGCTAAATTAACCAAAAAGCTCTCAGTAGTATCTACTGTCACGAATCACAGGGACGTGGGGGGGGGGGGGGGCACAGAAGCAGGAGTCCAGGTGGTCGGGTGAAGACGGGGTTTATTTGGGGTAAAACACACACCAGAACACGGAACAGGCAAAAGCGACATTATGATGTTAGTGACGTTAATGACCGGACTGGGTAATCACTTACAGAAACTCACTTAAATACACAGAATCAATGAACACAACTACAGAAACAGCTGATAACAAGAGGATTCCACACGAGGTAAATGAGGGGCCGTGGCACACAGGAGGATCGGAACGATCCGGACATGACACCTATAGTATTCAGTACATTATTATAAGATAATCAGGTCATTTTTAGAGAAAAAAAATTAACTAGAATTGAAGAATTTAATCCAACTATTGAAAATTCTGCAAGATCTTACTAATCAGTTTGGCTTATTTATGTAATACAGCATTGGCCCTTGAATTCTGCAGAGAATATCTATTTAAATCTTAAGCTGAATAGTCTTATTGGTTTCTTTGTTAGCAGTTATTGTGTAGCTCCTGCTCCATTACTGCTTACAGTGGTACCTGAACATTCATTGGAAGCTCAGTCTAGATGCACTTATGCCTGATCAGCTCCTTATTTGTCTCACTTGTACATCACTTTGGACAAAAGCATCTGCCAAATACATACACTGCGAATGTACCTTGTTCCTAGGACAAACTGCAAGATCCTTATGCAACATACTAAAAATAGAACTTAATCAAGGATCTATTTTCCCTATATCCAGCCATGACAATGCACCACGTCTGCAAAAGCTCATAGCATAAGTAATTATTTTCCCATATCAGGGCACACTTTCTGCATTTCCTACACGAGATTTAATGGCATCGAGGACTTACTGAAAAAATTCAAGTCAATATTTTAGTGCATCGTAAAATTGTGTATCAAATAGATTTTAATGCATTTTAAAATATTTCCAGATAGGTACTTCTATTTGTATACGGTAATGGAATTTCTGGGATGGGACCACGTGTTCATAAAAAGCTTCTTTGTCATCTTCAAATTGTGAAGGACAATCCGTTTTTTTATTGTCTGACCATTTAATTTTCAATCAATAAAGTACAAAGATATTTCTATCCTCTGTTTAATTAAAAAATGTTATTCTGCAGTGTTCTGGGTTATTTTGTACCTTGTTATTCCAGAAAACACAGACCACAAGGATCCAGGACCAGTCCATCGCGGGCCATAACAACAATAATATTCACCAACAACAATAAAAACGTGATAAACAACAATAAGTAATAACTAAAGCAATTACTGATTGCAGTGGTGTATAACGTTCCACTATTTTACTACATGCAGTATAAACCGCGTAACTTTCTCTCAGCTGCACTTACAGTACGTCTAAGTTGGCACCTTGACCGATGTACGCTTGTGATGTTATATCTGCCTCGCCGGTGTTGTTTTGGACAAAAGCGGTTGCTAAATAAAAAAACGTCAACGTACACTGCAGGTGTATTTAGGTATTTTACTTTGTTCACAGAAGGAGCCAGTCTGATAGCACTGGCTCCGCAATGGGACACTTCTCTCAGCTCTCCGACAGCGACGTGGGTCCCGCCTTTCTCCACGTCCCTCCAATCAATGCATGCTGGGCGCAGCATCGGCGTATTTTCATGAATGAGCAAGTCGGAAATGTCATTTTTGAGGGACGTATAAAAACTGGCTGACCAGCATTGGAAGCATAACTCCCGCGATCTGAAGGGACCGTTGATATTTAAGAAGCATCTCGGGGAACAACCATAACTGTAGAGTCAGGTAGTCAGAGAATGTGTTTGACCTAACGGTGGAAATGCGGCAAGTCGTCGGCTTTTTTGATCTTAAAAATTTGGGGCATGCCACGATGCATGGATATGTGTTTCATACTGCAGAACTATGCCAGTACGCATCACAATTTAGAGCGCTCAAGGTCCAATTCTAATATAATGGCTTCCTTCTGCTTGCGCTTAGAGGGATGGCAAGTTTTACACACCTTCACCTGGACTTTCGGAGACTTTTGCAGAAGCTGCTGGTCATGTTTTTCCTCGGCATCGTATGCGTCTCTCTGTTTTACTTTCTGGTCGGTTGTTGCGACTCAGAAGTTTTGGAAAACTCCGATATAAGGCACTCCAGTCAGTTTCTCTTTGCCGGATGGTACCAAGCAAAGAACGGATCGCATCCCAAGCGCTTGATAACTGCCTCCAGCGCGGCTGCGGAGGCCAGCAGTGCTGAGGTCACCAAAGCGCCAAGTTTCGAAAGTTTGGGGAGAGAGTGGACAGCGACCAGGAAGCTCCCTCAAGCTCTTATCATAGGTGTCAAAAAGGGGGGAACCCGAGCCCTCCTGGAGTTTCTGAGGCTTCATCCTGACGTCCGCGCGCTGGGGTCGGAGCCGCATTTCTTTGACAGGCATTACGCACGAGGACTTAATTGGTACAGGTAATGCTTCTAACCGTATTCATATTATATTTATTGAAGACTGCTGATAATTGCTCAGTAAAATATTCCAATTATTGCGTATGTTTCTGCGACAGTTATTCCCAAAGGATTTTTTTTCTTCTTTTTATAATAGTACGTTGCCAGATTTTGCACCCTTATCATGCATTATAAATGTTTTAATTAACACTCCCATATACTATAAGCACGATTTCAACAATGATGTACTTCACAAATAATAATTAAGATGATAACTAAAACTAAGTAGCATTTTAAAAATTTAAAAGATAGTTCAGTTTCCTTCTGCATAAAGTTTCACTTTTACTTTACGTCATTGAATGATGAGGATAAGCGATATTTTATGCTGCGCACATGGTTCACCACAGATGTCTTTATTAAATGAGCACGTTTTATAAATTGGGATATTAATATTAATTATATCAGTGGAACGTCTATTAATTCCGTAGACTTCCTTTCTCGTGCACATCAGTAATCTGTCCACCTACAAGCTTGATGCATAGATGCAGCAAGTATTGTGGCTCAGTCCCTCATCCCACTGATTTAGAGAACCTTTCACAAAAGCAAATCCTACATGATGTATACAGCATCTTGTGCATTTACCCTGAGGTCAGTGATATTTGAAGACACTAAATATATCATAAGTGTAATAAGACTGGGTGCATTTCTGTCTGCAACCCAAATACAGTCATCTGTGTGTAACTTGGGTCTAATTTGTCACCTGAGCCTTCAGATTTGTCTGGAGAGTGGACAGAATCCAATTATTTGCTTTGACTGACTGATCGTTGTGTCAAACACATACTTTGTTATAATTAACTAGAACACATACACAAAAAGCACTGTGGACTTCTTTGAAAAACAGAAATATAAGTTGATATATTGGTTGTTTTCTTTATTAAATATATAGTATATCAACACTGAATGCATTGGAATCGGTAGTCATGAAAAGTATATATCACATATGCAGCAGTTATGAAGAGGTAAATATCACTTGAACAATATTCATTCATTAGCAACAATAACACTGATAGATTTCTGATTAAGAGAACTCTGCTATAGTGTATTAGCGTATATATTGTGCCCCATGGTCAGTTAAGACTCCAAGTACGTTTTATGGGCCACGGCGAGAGATGTACTGCAAAGTATACGCCAGCTTGACATTATTATGGGCTGTCAATTGACCTCTGACCCTGGTCATTTGTTGTGTGGGAGATAATGATGTGCCCTGGTCACTTTATGTGATCTGCCAACTCCAGAGGTCCAGTGAGTGTGACTCCAGGGGACAAGCCCTGCTGCAGCAGCACTCAGCACTCAGAAAATGAACTGTCATTGCTAAATTTGGTCTTTGTTCCACCGGCACAGATCTGTATCCCGAAGAAAGAAAAAGGTCCCAGATGAATGTCTGTGCTTAGATAGAATCTTCGACAAGCCGGGGGAAGGATGAAACCAAGTTGTGTGCTTATACTGTTTCGCCATCGATTGGCCCTCAGTTTGACCTTGAGTAGAGATGAGCATTAAAGCAGTTAGCCTCAGACTCCGTGGATTTTGTTACAATTAGCAAGGGATTTTATCCTGTGATTCCATAATCGCTGGATGGAGGATGAGGGTCATATTTCAATTTTATGCTCTCCCCACTGCTCGGAACATAGCACTGCACTAAATTCAGTTCACATTTACCTTAAACACAGTATACAGATGTATTGCTCTCTTGTCATAAAGCCAGAAGTTAGTTGGAAATCAGTGGGACAAGACAGTTCAGAGTTTTTGCTTTTATGGAAAATATGAACTTCATGTATTTAACCAATCGGTTTGGATGTCTTGGTTTTTAACTTAAGATTCTGTTCACAATTGAATTAGAGAAACAACAATAAAGCCCATGAAATCTGGTTGAGAATATTGATATCATATTTACAGAAAATAAGTTACTCATAATCAGCGGAGAGACTACAATCATAACTGGGCAAAGTATTTCATGTCACAAAATACACATTATCAAACAAAAAAATTCAGATATATAGAATACGATACGATGTCAAAACAGTTTGAATATGTCAACATCTGTGTGCTTTGGAACACGATCAATAACAAAAATGCATTTTAAACCTTATTAAGATTTCATAAAGTAATTTTTGAAAATGAATGAGACTGCAGTTAAAAGCTAATGCATTGTAAGAGGGGAACGATTACTGGCATACCATACACTGTAAAAATTATGCATGTGGCCTTGAGAGCAGATTTGAGTAAACCTGAGAAAGAATGCAGCCTTTGTGTCAGTAGCTGGAAAAAATGTATAGTGTTTGTCAAAGTACAGGAAGCAGGGTGATCTTCATGGGAGGGATGGCGAAATGATGGACAGTTGTGTCCTGTAGCTAGAGCTGCTCAGTACTTTGCAAGATCACCATAAGGTCCAGACAGCCTGTTTTTAAATTCAGCCCTCATTAAAGTACCACCGGGAATTAGGGGAGACAGCATCAGAGGGGTTCCTGATGATGGATGTGAGCTGGAAGTGGACAGGGCACAGTTACAATTGACTGGCTTTTTAATAGCTATAGTGCAGTTGTAATGGTTGGCTGGACCTAATCACACCCCCTCACAGAAGCACACACACGGACACACGCATACATGCACATACAAGCGCATATCATTAGCCCAACTATATACACAAATTTGCTGCACTGATATTCTTCTGAAAGTCGTTTTTTTTTAATCATCAGATATAAAGATCAGTTCAATTAATCTTTGATAAAAATCCTGTTACTTCTCAATTTTTACTATTTTTCAGGAATGCGCTCTATTGTCATTTGACATGTTACTGATAAGCGTAAACGTCCGGATGTAAATACATGAGGAGATGCATATTATGCATGCATGTACTCCCTAACCAGAGATCACAGACAGGAGACACCTCCTAGCAGCATGTGAACAGTGCATAATCATAAGCATTAGCCTTATATGTCCATGAAAGGATCCACACCCTGCAACCTAAGATTAATGGATACAAAAAGAAAATGCTCTCCAGCGAAAGTTGGTGCCCGACACAGGGAATGGAGTAATTACCATGCATCTGTTTGTGCACAGCAAGCCGCTGATGGGGCTCCCGTGTGCCACGTCTAGCGTCCACCTGCTGCCCCCATAGCCAGCTGAGGCCTGCATTATCACAGCCCACCGTAATCAATACCCAGCCCAGAGTGTGGGGCCATTTGGCCTCTTAGGGGACAGGGGAGTGGCCCCAGCCATGGCGCAATTAGGGCCAACATATTTACTTTCTCTTTAGAACAACTCTGGTGGGACCAAGAGGGGAGAGATAACAAGAGGCAACAACAGCAGAGGTTTAAAGACAAAAGCAGCATTAGTGACATTAAGCTGATTTATTGTCCATTAGCTGTGCTTATTTGAAATGCTATCGGAATGTAAACAGAGGAAGTGCATCACTGCACAGTTGTTTTCGCATGAGTGTAAGTACTCTCACGCTGTATCGTGCAGTTTTTACGGCCCTTCGGATTACCTCATAAAATTTAATGTGATGGTCGATCGAGTCTGATACTGTTTATTTCCATAGCATCTCTGGTGATGCTTTGAGAAAGTACTGTGATAATAATCAGTACCGTTTTAATAATATATGAAGGAATAGAGTTTAGTGTCATGGAAAATAATAACTTATTGCTCTAATGTTTAAATACAGACTAATGATGGTAAGTATAATAAATCCATTATTTTGAACAAACATAATCAGGCTGTGAGACCAATAAACTCTGTGGCTCAGTAAAACAATTATTAGCAGGACTACATCTCATATTCCTCATCAGGGCATCACTGCGGTTTGTTAGCTTCTGCACTTCTGTGAATTCTGTGAATTCTGTGAACTCTCATCCGTGGTACGACGCCGCATCAGGGCATCACTGCAGTTTGTTAGCTTCTGCACTTCTGTGAATTCTGTGATCTCTCATCCGTGGTACGACGCCGCATCAGGGCATCGCTGCGGTTTGTTAGCTTCTGCACTTCTGTGAATTCTGTGAATTCTGTGATCTCTCATCCATGGTACGACGCCGCATCAGGGCATCACTGCGGTTTGTTAGCTTCTGCACTTCTGTGAATTCTGTGAATTCTGTGATCTCTCATCCGTGGTACGACGCCGCATCAGGGCATCGCTGCGGTTTGTTAGCTTCTGCACTTCTGTGAATTCTGCGAATTCTGTGATCTCTCATCTGTGGTACGACGCCGCATCAGGGCATCGCTGCCATAATGAACTTGTGCTGCACTGCTACCTTAATTTTTTAAAATCGAATTATTGTTTTGGATTTGCTTTCTATTTTATCATTGTGACCTATACTGGACCTTCGTGTATAATAGGTTTTATCCTTTTTAGTGTTTAAAATGATATATTCAGCTCTTATACTCAAGAAAATCTAGTTGTAACAGATTCTTCTCTACTGTGTACTTATTTTAAATCTAAGTAGTCCTGCACAATAATTGACTATTTCTATGCTTCTGCGCCTGAGCTATGGCAATCAGCAGCACTATTACCCATGATCCCCTCAAATCCGGATAGGCCGGGGTCACCACTTAATAAAACCATGTAGCACCTGATCACAGTGCCTCTCTGCATTGCTTAACACTTAGAGCTGCTTTATTGCCGGCAAGTTTTAATCAAGCGGCAGCGTAAATACGAGGGGGTGCTTCTAATGTGGTATTTGAAGACGCCTTTTTGAAAATATGAAGCCCTGGGGACATTTTCCAGATATTACTGGTAGGGGTCAGTAGCCTGCATGCCGGCTAACCCCTTGACCTGTTGATTAAAAACATTATTCTGTTTAACTGACTTCATTAATAAAAATGAACCTCAAAATAGAATGCGCCGTGGTTAAACTAGTACCTTCAGAAATGTAATCAAATGTTCCTAGACTAATACATCTTATATAACGTTGTTATAAGGTATAATGTCTAATTAAATAAAATAGCTGGCTAGTATCCATCAATATAATTACATCTAGATCAGCAGGTAAAGCTACATTATATTAGATATACATAAAAAATATGCATATACTGAAAGAGCGATAAGAGTGTGTGCATGTTAATGTGACTCATAGTCACTGAATGCTAGTAGGACTGCATTTGCCACTTCTTCAGAGATTCATGTAATTACAGACCTCTAAACGGTCTTGTGTTTTTACCTCTGCGGAAAGGCAGAGAATGATAAAATATAGCGTGGAGGAAAGGCTGAATAATAAAAAGTTCGCGTACAAGATATTTTTGCAGGTAAACCTGCCTGAAAGAGAAGAGGGACGTGGAAAGACAGAGTTGTCATAATGTGCTTTCAGTTTAGAAGCTCTGAAATTTGAAGTGTAAGAGTCAGTGGCTGAAATAGTAGCTTTGGCTTAAACACGGTAATATTCCTTCGTTGAAATGGATGGATGATTTACTGTTTACTTGAGTCTGATGTAAAATTACTTATGAGCAACACAGCATAGTGGGAAATGGGCATACTTGCTTTTGTCCTCTGAAGAACATGGTTCTTTATTAGACTTCTGCGGTGTTGCTTTTCTTCTTTCTTAATGGTTCGATAAGCACAAATGACACAAAAGCAGAAAATCTGCTGTGGGGACTTTCTTCAAGGTTGATTGAAGCAAGCCTACTAATGGACTCTTTTATTTTCTACCAGTGTGTTCATGTCTGTACCTTAGATGGCAAACGTGTGTGTGTGTGTGTGTATGTGCTTTACTCCTGGTCTTCTCTCCTGAGGTGCCATCAGAGCGTGAACCCAGAAATCCTCCATCAGCCAGTTGGTCCTGGACAGGGGCCACCTAGGGCTGAGGAAGTGACATTTCTATAGATTGGCCAGCAGAGTAGATATCTGTGAATTATTACCAGTCACCTCGGATACCCTTGTTAGGTTGTTAATGGGCATGGGCAGAGCAAGAAGCGTTTGGAGTGAGTGACTGTCTGCATGAGCAAGCCGATAAATGCCAGTGCCCAGGAACTGTCAGAGACCTCTGTGTGAGAGATCCTGAGGCGTTCATCTTGATTTGGGAGTCGTGTTGCAGGCGTTGGCCGTGCTGAAAGGCGATCTCCTCCTTTGCCAGATGACGTCATAAGCAATAGCTGCTGCACTTCTTCTCCCAGCCGGTTCATCAAATTGACAGTCGGCCTACTGTCTCCCCAGTACGACCAAGATCAAAATCTGTGCCTCTGTTTGTTTTTCATTTTTTTCAGCATCTGAACGCTCATCCCTCCCATCTCTTATTTATGTCTAAATAAATAAATTAGAATAATTTATAAATCATTTATAAATATTGCCCAAGCTTCTTGCTTGTTCTGGGGGTGTTTTGTCTTACCCCAAAGGAAATAAAATGTCTTCTCTAGTCACCCTTTTTGTTTTGGAAAGTAAGTATTTGAGAAACAATGTCCAGTATCTACTGGAAATAACACAAATGTTTATGTTAGGCATTGAAAAGGCAGTTGAATTCCCTGTGTTATAAGCATTTATGGCTTTTAAAAGTGATGCGAAATTTGTAGGAATTTACTGGTGTGATTCAATATGTTCCAATAATGAAATATCATGTGAACTGTAATGTGTTTTCAGCAGATAATGCTACGGTTGTTAGAGTTTTAGAATTTGTAGCTCAGATGATAGTAAAGGTTACTAAAAGTTACTGAGCTAGTCTGTAAAAAAACAAAGAAAATGTAACTTTGACACATTAGTGCTGAGAGGTCGGCTGTATTAGTCCTTGGGAGAGCAGGTGGACTAATTGAGCTGTGCATCTGAGTCAGGGTGTCCACAAGCCACTTAATGTAAATGAGTCCCATCTGCTAGCTGGGATAAATGTGGAGACGCGCAGGACATACTCTAGGTCCATTTGTTCTGCCTCACATGTGAGGACCTTCCAGTGATTGATGTAGCTCATGTCTTGAAGCAGCGATCTTTACAACTCATGTCTTTTCTGAGTGAGGAAAGGGCTTGTGGCTAATGTGACAGAGCACGTTGGGGTTCTCAG
Organism: Paramormyrops kingsleyae; assembly: GCF_048594095.1. Classification (NCBI taxonomy): domain Eukaryota; kingdom Metazoa; phylum Chordata; class Actinopteri; order Osteoglossiformes; family Mormyridae; genus Paramormyrops; species Paramormyrops kingsleyae. The sequence continues at coordinate 18,160,813 of NC_132801.1, read as the reverse complement.
TATGCTGTTTAAAAACAAGGGCTCTCCCTAATGGCTGTTTCTCATTTTCTGCACCTGGATTCTAGATGGATACTAGACAGCATTTACCGTTTCTGTTGGACAAACACGCCATGCTGTATGCGAAGCATTTAATAATCACATGGTGTTTATAAATGCGGCCTTATTTGCCATAAATAAGGAAAAACATGAAATGTAAAATGAAATGTAAAATTGTATTATACTGTAGATTCGCTGCAAAGTGCTGCTCTTTATCGGTCTCCACTTAGCGTTTTCTTCGCCTGACAGAACTTCCCCCTGATTTTCCCTAGGAGCATGATGCCTAAAGCCTTGGATGGACAGATTGTGATGGAAAAGACACCAAGATACTTTGTGGCAGCCGAGACTCCGGCACGCATCCACGCCATGTCCAAGGAGATCAAGCTCATCGTGGTGGTGAGAGACCCCGTCACCAGGGCCATATCGGACTACACACAGATCATTTCGAAGACGCCCCACATCCCCAGCTTCGAGACGCTTACTTTCAAGAACAGGACTACGGGACAGATTAACGCTTTGTGGAGCCCCATCTGGATAGGCCTGTATGCCTTGCATCTCGAGCGGTGGATGTCCTACTTCCCCTTGTCTCAGATACACTTTGTCCATGGGGAGAAGCTGATCAGTGATCCTGCCGGAGAGCTCGGCCGCGTCCAGGACTTTCTGGGACTGCAGAGGATCGTAACAGACAAACATTTCTACTTCAACAAGACCAAGGGATTTCCATGCCTGAAGAAACCAGAGGGCAGCAGCAAGCCACACTGCCTAGGCAAGACCAAAGGCAGGGTGCACCCAAGAATCGAGCCTGAGGTTATTCAGAGATTGAGAGACTTTTACCAGCCCCACAACATGAAGTTTTACCAATTAGCAGGTCAGGATTTTGGCTGGCAGTGATCTCATTGAAAGGGTGGTAAGAAAAGATAATATCTCTCCCTGAATCACGCCTCTAAGAAGGTTCTTCTTGTCTTTGATCTTATTGCACTGGCTGTTTCCAGTTATCCTTTGGGGTAGAAAATGCTACAGAAGTAGCCAACAGAACCAACAGACACTTAAGTGACAGAATCTGAAAAAATGTATGCCCATATACCATGACGAAGTGCTGGAAACGAGAATTACATGTTCAAAATGTCTGTCTGGTGTGGAGCTTTTTTGGGGTAATTTATTGTGGGTAATTCATGGGGCATTTTATAACGTGTGTAGATAATTCATGTGACACCCCCTCTACTGTGTATGAAATCCATTAAGACTGTGTGAGGTGTCTGTCTTGATGACTTTGTGGTAATTCTACAAGTCATTTTCTCTGATATGCATTGTCAAGGTTACTAAAAAATTGATTAAAAGCTTTCAGAATGAAACCAGTCACTAAAAATCTTATCGTTTGCCTCCGAACGTGTGAGTTGTCATTTGCAGTCCAGGATATACACATCAGTAAAAGAAAAAAAGAAAAAAACAACAGAATAGCTGTAGAATAGAATAGCCGTGTAATACTTCTGTCGTGGAAAAGCAAAACACCGTAACTGCATATTTTATAGCGATTCAGTTATGACCAAAGTTGTATCTGTTTTATCTCCAGGCTCTGCTTTTTATCTAATGACTAAGTATCTTAGTTCAGCTATGCTCAATCTGGAACAAAACACTGTTGTTAACCTGCCTTCTGCACATACAGGTGGACAGTCAAAAATCATTGAAGACCTTTTTCTCAGTTTCAGTGTCAGAGTTTTGCCTTTGCAGATTAGTGCTTTTCTTTATAGCCTGTATCAATAAATGCGAAAGGTTTGTATGTATCCAAGTGCTCTACCATTGTAATTAAGGCTGTATAAAAATATTAAATGATTCCTGTAACCCAAAATACCAACAAGGGCAACAGATATGCAGCTACATGTATGGCAGTTTGCAGTAAGGTGCTGTATTTGTAAGCAGAAGACTGTAGGTTTAACACCAATAAAGTATTCTTCTGCATCCATAAACACCTAAGCAATTTCAGCAAAAAAAGTCCAGTTGCATAAACAGAGAAAGCTGCAAAATTATCTAGAACACGTGAGGCCGACAAGCCAGTGAAGAGTGAAGGCAGTTGCACAGCATGGATTCCTTGCCCTTACTTGACACTGTAGTCTGCGTATCTCAGTCCAGTACGTGCTGAGAGCAGCGCGATCCAGGACATTGTTGCACCTTCTCTTGTACTTTGATTTGTATCTGCTGATAGAAAACACTAATGCATTTAAAAAAAACTTTAAATGGTTGTCATGTACATATGTATCATTAATGTATTATGGGGGGGTGATGCACAATATTGTCTGTTCCAGTGTCTGGGATATTTTTTAAAAACTGTTGGAAGAAAACTTATGCTTCTGGGACTCATGATAAGGGTGATTCACATTACCACGTAATTCGCAGCCTCAAATGGCTTATTAGGTTTGAAGATTAGTTCCCAAAGAAATATGATGCTGCTCATTAGAGTGGCAAAGAAAAAAAATAAAGGGCTAAAAAAGAGTGGAAATTAAAATGTTTCTCTTTCTGTGTATGTGATTGTACACTAATACTAAAAATAAGCACTGACTAGAATTCTGAGTAACATCACAATCACAGCAGTGTTTCCAAACTGACACACACACACGCACACACACATACGAAAACACAGCTACAAAGATGCCTGAAGAAAATATAGGAAATAAAGGCTCGTAGATGGCAACACCTTTTGTGTATTAGCTGGGAGATTAGAGGGAAGTGGGGATTCAAGGTAAAGTGGTCATCAAGTCAAGGGTGCATAAACATTAATGGGTCCATTGTGCTAAATCAACTTCTGTTACAATGTAGCAGAGGGCCTTGGGGTAAGAATGAACAGTGCAGATGCAAGGTTTTCTTATTGGGCACTTTTCCCTTTGGGTCCACTTTCAAGTAGTCCCATTAACGACTGAACTTTAAGGGCATTCATAATTCAGGGCGCACACAGGTGTATACGCTTCTGTAATGGCATGGCTCTTTTCCCAGTTAGCTTGCTAGGAAAAGTGATGAGTGCAAAGAAATGAACAACTACAAAGAGATGCCATTAGTAGGAGGTTTGAATTCTGCCTCCGTGTGTGTGTGGAGTTTGCATGCTCTCACTGTACTGTCTGGGCTTTTTCTGTGCGCCTTGGTTTCTTCCAGCAATCCCAAAACATGCAGCTACAGAAACTGGCATCTCAAAGTTCTCCATTGCGCGTGTGTGTGTTACTTTGATCAACTGGATTCCCATCCAGGTTATGCCCCTGTGTTGTGCCCCATACTTTGTGCTGGATAAGTAACTGGAAGAAGGACAGGAGCTAATGATAAGTATGTGAAAACTCACTTCTATTATAAAATCTGTCCCAACAGCTGTCATTTTTAAGCCCGGTCTCCACACTACGCACCTAATACATGCTGAGGTTTTATTTAACTTTCTTGTAATCTGTCATAAATCCGTTGCAAGCATTTTTTCCTCAAGTGCTATATATCACCAGAAGTGGCTGGTATTCGATGCTATGGGACAATTAAATGCCTGATTTGCTTCAAAATCTGCCACATTTAATGGACCATTAACCAGCATATTCAGCACAGACGAGTCCTAGTCATTCGGCTGTTGTTGAGGAACCTGATTAAGATCTGGTCCAAAATTTAACATTAAGAAATAACCTTTGTAATATATCACCTGTTTAGAAGGAAAGCACATTTGGGTGCTATATGTGAATTATAATTATATGATTGCATAATATAATATAATATAATAATATAATATAATATAATATAATATATTTGCAGCTTGTCTTTTCATGTATATATTAGTTGTATACTCAAATATGATATGCATGCATTTTCTGCATAGAATCTCATAGACAAAAACAGCAGGAATACTCTTTCTCGATAAGTGTAACGCTGTACTGTAACTCAGCAAGCTGGGGGGGGGGGGGGGCGGGGGGCACAGCTGAAACGCTGAGAGGACACCAGCTGTCCCCAGATCAAGAACAACGGATTTAATGGTCTCCGATAAAACAGCATGCTGGGCAGGAAGGCACAGATGCCATGTTTAAACCCTGCTTTCTTTCATCTGGAGGCTTACGGTAAGAAAGTCTGACCCTGGGTGGCCACAGTGCTTAGGCAGCTCCACGGCAGGTCTGATCTGCAAAACACGCGGCTTTGAGGAAGCACGGAGAAAATCAGGAGAATGGAAAAAAATGTAAGGAAACACAAAAACACTGAGGAAAAAAATGTGGGTTATTTATGTTTTTGCATTTTTTTGTGTTTTGCATTTCCTTAGTTTTTGTGTTTTATGTTAAATTTATGTACCTTTTTTGAATATTTTAGATTTTCCTAATTTTTTTACTTACTGTGTTCTGTTCTGTGGATTTCAGGGCCACCGTACTGCTAGAGTGTGACTACAGGACATGTTCTCATGCACACACACACACACACACACATACACACACACACACACACACACACAGGTTTGTAATTGTATCTTTGTTGGGACTCTCCATTCATTTCTATGGGGAAAACTCTAATCCCACCTTAGACAACCCTAACCCCTACCCAGCCCTGACCTTAACTTAAGTAACCAAACAAAATATGAGACTTCTGGCATTTTTACTTTTTTGAATACATTTCAGATCTTTGCGGGGACCTGAAAAATGATCCCCACAACATCAAAATAACAGGTCTTAATTTCTTTGTGGTCCCCCACAACGCAATATAAACACAATCCACACACACGTTTCTATGGGAAAAACCCTAATCACAACAATGACAACCCCTAACCTTAACCATAAGTATAACTAAACAAAATGCACAACTTTTGATATTCTTTTAAAATTTAGTTTGCTCTTCTGGGGACCAGATAAATGGTCCCCACAATGTCAAAATACTAGGTTTATATCACATCGTGGTTAAATCTAGTCCCCACAATGTAAATGTAATAATTACACACACACACTTTAATTTTAGGTCTTTTTTCCCTGCCCAATCCATCCCTGACAAAAACCTAATTCAAATGAAAGTGGCCCTCGGAAGCACAGAGCAGGCCGAGTCTCACTGCATCATCTTGTCACAATCTCATTTAGCACTAACGCAATCTTGCTTTCCCCAGGAACCCAAAGCCTCTGCAGCATCAATTAAAATGGCAAAATCCATATCTCATCAGCACGAAAGCCATAAGCTTCATTAGGGGTGCGCTAACAACTTAATTTCATCTGCAAATTCAAATACTTATTTTTTTGTTGTTGTAATTTTGTTGCCATGCATTGCTGTGTTATCAAGAAGGCTCTGATTGAACTGTACACAAGAAATTACGGTAACACTTTCTTTAAAGCTGTCATCTATAATTCATTATAGATATATTCATAATATATTATAAGGGCCTATAAACGAATTAATAAAACATCACAGCATGTTCTATATTGACAGTTATAAGGCATTATAGTGTTGATTATAATACTTCATAAGCTCCAATGAATATTCCTTCATAGTGCATTACAATGGTTGGTATAAGAATTAAGGATGCTTTGTACTGCATTATTATGGTATCTATGTAATGCATTATGGATGAGAGTTTCATTAATCATTCATATAATGAATAATAACCATGGCTATAATGTGTTATTTCTTTTTATAAATATTTAGCCATGCTCATAATGCTTTATGAATGCATTTTGAATGAATGTGTGAAGATTCTAATATGCCTGACATACATAGAAAGTGTTACAAAAATTGCTATAACTATCAGAACGCCTAGCTACTATATATTAAAAAGATATTTGACGTCTCTATTATGTAAACAAGAACCTGGAATTTTTTAATGTGATGATTTGTAAGTTGAGGGATTTAACTAGTTAATTTTATTATTTGTTTTATAAAGCTGCACAATCTGCGTTCCACTGGCTAAATCATACTCAAAGGCTTTGAAGTATATAGTAGAACCTTGCAACTCGAGCACCTCTTAACTGGACCAACGGGTCTGTCGCATATATTTTCGATTTGCACCTCGACCGAAATCTGGGAACCTGACCGTTCCTGCTAAAACTTGCATTTAAATTTCATTTAAATTATTTCCTATGAATAAATTCGACTTGGACCTTGACCAAATCACAACTCGACCAGCCTTCTGGAGCGAATTAAGTTCATGTTCCAATGTACCGCTGTCGTATTATCACTGATATAGTCACACAGAATTTATGAATATCCTGATTTGCAAACAGAGGTTCTGGTGACCTCTTATGGACAAAACAGTTATGTTCTTGATTCAGGGCAACTTCACTTGCAGTTAGTTACCTGTATACATAATTCTTTATATAGAGACACACAAAAAAAATTCTTTCCACCAGAGTATTGGAGGATTTCCTTCTTTGTGAAGGACCCCCCTCCCAGTCCTCCCACACGTGCCTTCAAGGCTCCTGAATGAACGGCTGTGCGATGAGCACCTTTTGTCTCCGAGGAATCAATGACTCATGAAGAAGTATGAGAAAATGACTTGCAAAACTTTGGCGCCCCCTCCGGGTGGAAAAGTTGTATTACGGTATTAAATGGAGCACGTGATTTCACACCTGCGTTCCAAAACATGATCCATTTATATTTTTCTGGATTGGATTTGCAGAACCCCACTTACTCCCAGGTGATCAGTGCTCGCATAAATTGGATAAATCCTAAGGCAGTACAAGGCCATTTTGGGTTGGTTATTTCCTTGTGTCAGTGCTTAACTCTATCCTTACTACTTCATATAACTATTCTGTTCCTCAGATAAAGGTCTTTTCCACATATAATTCTTGTTTCCACTGAAGTGCTGACTTTAAAATCATTATCAATCTCAGTTTTAGGCAGAACAGGAAGAATTTTAATCGGGGGACTGTAATGCTCAGAAGACCATAATGCTCAGGAGACCCGAATTACTTAATTTGTAAAATGAAAACTTATGAAGTTTAGATGATTCATATGCAAAGAGTTAAAAGACCTCTATGCCATCCCTGTCATTAAAATTCCTTAAAATTGTCATCTTGATGAACAATGACAAAAAACAAGGAAACAAAAGAAGTGTAGTGATCCACTTCATGTAATTATACAAATATAAAAGCTGTGATAATTAATAGCTTAGATTTAGTCAGCTTTGTAATTTAAAATGAGGCAGAAATACTCACAACAGAATATATTTAATGTCTGTTGACACAAATAACAAAATCCATTAGACAATTTAACTGTATAAATAAAGAACACAGCTTTTATCACCCATAATTACTTAACTTCGATTATTACAAAGTACAAACAAGGTTCAAAATAGGAGCTGTTCTAGAAACAATATTTAGAACATTATTCCTAAATGACACTATAATTAAGCAAAAGAAATTAAAAAAAATAATAATTTTGATACAGTAGGTGGATTTAGTTACTGGTAACTGGAAGCTTAATAAAACAAGCTGGAAGATAACTGTGCACTAAGTGTTGGCCAATTACTGTAACCCTGCCGTATTACACTGATTATAATTCCACATTGTACATGTCTACAAAATGATCCACCTGAGGGTGAAAAGTAGCAAACTTAATGGAGAGTCCATTGAATCATTTGAATCGGACAGAAGGTGGAAGTTAAGCTAACATGGATTGCAAGAAACACTGTAACAACTGGCATGATTTATAAATACGCTCCTCAAGAATACATTTTTCCTGAAACATGTCAATCATTTTGTGCCTGAAATTGTCTTCATGAAGCTGTTCCTCAGCAAGCTTTGCAGCTGTTCCATCCCTATTGCTTGATAAGTAAGTACTTGGGTAATTAAGTTTTTATTTTTGTGGTTTTGGGTTCTTCTTTTAATAAATATGTGTTGCTTTACTAATGTGACCTATGACACTAAACACCTTTTCATTCTGATATTTCAGGCAATATTAAAGTCTAACGTTCTGTGAGGGATGGGAAGAAAATACATTGCATCTTATTAGTAAAATTTTGTTCTTTGCATAAAAAAAGCTAACAGTATAGTTAGCGTTCTGTAGTCACTGTCTTTGTAGAGTGTCTATTAAAATTAAAAATTAATTTGTCCATGTAACTTTATTGCTTATCACACTAATATTTGTATTCTTCGTGAATCATCCTGATAATGTTCATGAGACTATGAATGTTAAAAAAATGCGATACACAGCCCTTTGTTGTTTCGGGGGGGGGGGGGGGGGGGGGTCAAGGACAGCTTTGCAACCACATTAGATGGAAATGTCATTAAAAATCCATAAATTTGCCTTTTATACCAGGCCTTAAAATATTTAATAACTTCATTTTTCAATTTCACTATAATGAACATGCAACGATGTTTAAATTTCAAAGCAAAGGCACTTAACACACTATACTTTTTTTCACAGCAGAAAATAAAAGATGTTAATGCATAATTTGAATAAAGTATTTTCAAGAAGAAAAATACATGATGTCACAAAAACCATTATAGCTCTCATATAAAACACAAAATAATATTTTTTAGAACAAAAAAACACTTCATTTTCAATCTATTGTCGACTCCTTTGCAATTTTTCTAACATCAATAATCTATCAGCTTTATTCTCAGAGCAACATTTTTTATTGCCTTTTATCATTTACAAAAGGCATTTTCTCATATAAGCAATACTCACATACAGCTACATCCATAAAGTTCAACATCAACTTGTCTCCAGTTGCAAAATGCAAGACAATAAATAAATAATCATACATTGGTAAGAAAAACATAAAAAATAATAAGTAATTGCCTGTTGTTTCAGTTGAAGTCAAATTCAACATTTGCACACAGCATGAAACAAGGGTTCAAGATTAGACATCATCATTTGAATATTCTTTTAGACACATCTAAAAGTCTAACCCCCTCAAAAAGCAGTTCAGCAGTACTCTTCCACCTGATGATCAGGTAGATCATTTATATCTAGAAAGATGGAGGCATTAGATAGCTTGCGAGTGTTGCTGGAGAGGTCGAGGAACTCCTCTGCAGTGCTGGGCACCGAGCTGATATACATGTCCCACACCTGGTCTGGTGAATCCAAGTCAAGCAGCTTCTGCTTGATCTTCAGGTTCTTCTCAATGTTCTTTCGTTTGTGCTTGAACTCCAAGATAGTCTTTGTGTACCGATTGATTGTTGTCACGGATGAGGCCATGCAGGCAGTGAAGGAACTCCATGCTAAACTGAGACAGGGAGAGTTCATGAAGAAGAGTGTGAAGAGGAGCGCGTACATTTTAAGGTATACGTGTCTTGTTCAGCCATGCCTGCGGTGGAGTAGCTTTTTGTCATGTACACTGATACTAACTCAACTCACAATTACTCTGTCAGGGAAATTGTTCACAGGTTATAGACATGGCTGTAAATATCCATTATCACACTAATTTTAATAATAAATACCCTGATTCCCATTTCACCTTTCTTTTTGTCAGCTGGAAATTTTTAAATATTTCACAGAGAGGAAATGAATGTTTTTCAACATACTGGTTCCAAATGATTTATAAATCCTATTGCAGCACACCAAAGCTGTTTAAAATCCTGTTTTATATTTCAAATATTTTTTTCCTGTTGTTGCACAATTACAGTTGCATTTTATTTAGGCAGATGCTATTTGCACTGAGGTGTCAGCAGCCAACAATGCTATTTGCACCCGGGTGAATACAGCAGGCATATGCTATTTGCACTCAGGTGTCAGCATTTGTCATGAGAAAGAGGAAAGGGGTTTACAAATTTTCATTGCTAATGCTATTGAATCTGCACAGTTTCTTTTTTATCGCACCCCCCCGAAAAGCTAAAATTTCCCCCCATGTGTTACACATAATGCTAAGGCTAGTTAGCAAGATTACCAGGTGCCTTCAGCCAGCTAACTGTTGCTAGAACAAGGGTACATTTCGTGTTGAATGTACTCTACCTTTTACATTTGCATCCCACTTTGGCACTTTCTGCCATTGAAGATACATGCAACCATGCCTGAAATACAGTGTCCCTATTGTTGTGGAGCCAGTGGGGCAGGGAGTCAGGAGGCCGGGTGTAAATAGCCGAATAGATGCCGTGTGACTAATTTTACCCTGGTGCAAATAGTCACTGCACTTTATTTATACTGAAAACTAACACAATCAGTCTGGTACAATACTTGGTGTCCACAGTGTCCTAAATACTGCATGGTGTTTTGCCTTTAATGAGTTGTAATTATGGCATCTTAATCTCAATGTCAAGATATTTGGAAACATCATGGGAAAGATTCTAAGCTTTTCTGAGAAGAATCATGGCTTTTTTTTGTCGAGGTCCGATAATGAGGTGTAGAAGGTGTAGAAGAAATGGCAACTTACATGTAAGACCAGCTGTAGTCCCAAGTCTGTGGCTTCCAGTCTTCAGGCCCGAGACTGACTGTTAGCTGGAAGGCTGTTGTAAACATCATGTGCGCTACCATTCCTAGGAGACCTGAGACGCAAGGATAAACTAATAACCTGCTTTGCTCTATGACGCATGCTTCACTCAGTGAATAACTTACATCCTATAATATCAATGTCTTTATCGTTCTAATCACGTTAATTTTCTTCCTGTCCTGGAGCCACTGAAAAATCAGTTGGAAAGATATAATCACAGAAGTAAATTCTGAAGACTTAAATGTCTAAATTATGCAAAAATAATAATAAAAACAATTCATTTCAAGGATCTTTTGTCACTCAATATTCCCTCATTAGATTTAACCTTTAGTGTACATCTCGCATTTTCGCCACAAGGTGTCAGTATTGGATCACATCTGTTTAAGGTACCGTTCTTAAACTTGAAACGGTCACTAACAACTACAAAACCATCCCTTCCTCATATGCACTTTTCATTTTTAAGCAACACGAAGTTACAAAGAAACAGAATTTCAATATCTTTGTTTCATGTGTTAATGTGATGTACAGTATAAAACATTTAATTACTGTACTTCATTTATTTAAAAAAAAAAGTAGTGGATGATTCATTTATGCTGCAAAAAAGCTACTCTCAGAACACTTGATAGTGTACTACGTCAAAGTTTGTTTACAAAGAAGCAAAAACATAAGAAAGATACAGAATGTAAAACCATGCTTGAATATTTGTCCAGACAGATACCGATTCTTCTTTAATGTTATGATAAAATAAATGTTCAGTGCAGTTTGAAATATCAAAATGAAAACAGGAGGTCTTATAACCCTCAGCAGGATTCAGAGATATACAGGTGTTTATTGTTTGGGAGTTATGCATCGTTTATGTTCATAATGCATGCTAAAGACATTTATCATTAACTCATGAAAGCTAATCTTCAAGTTGGTAGAAATAAACATGTTTTTAAAAAAAATTACACTAAAACAAATAAAAATGTGCGCGTCTTTTTCAGATCTTCCATCCAAATTAACAAAAATGAGAAGACAGTGATGTTTTAGTGACAATGGGTGGTGAAGCTCTTTGAAGCAAAAGCTCAGAGATGGACTGTAGTACCAGGAGACGTTGAATAACATGGGTATGGATATACTACCCCGCAGTACCTGGGTGAGGGCTGTCTCCTCACCAGCTTTTGTCATGTACTAAAAACAACAATTCCTGAATAAATCCGATTAGTTCATAAGCCCTGCAACCCACAGAATGAGGCCAGAGCATACCAATCAGCTCCTCTCAGTTCTTGATTTCTCTCCCTTGTGCACCACTTCCAGTGTTCTCTGTTTTGTCTCCCTGCTATAGCATATCTCTATTTGTTAATACTCTGACTTAGTGCGATGGTACCTGCTAGTAAATTACGTCTGTAATCGCGAGCATAATCTACCACGATGTGTGGAATGGAATTTATGCAAAAAGAATGTTCAAAAGACACCAAGGACTGGAAATGCTAATCAATATGCTGAAATGTACTGATTATCAGTTAAGAATGCGTTCAGCTGAATGGAAATGCAGCGGCTATAAAATTCATCAGAAAAAATTTAAGGTATTTTTTTAATCACATTCTGTTTTCTTTTGGTGCTGTGCCTCCTTTGGATTGTCCTAGACCCATATTTGTGACTCTCCCCTGCCACCGTTGGACAAAGGCCTGGACAACTGTGGAAGAATTAATTACAGTATATCACAGCTCTCTATTACTCCCTGTGTGGTTAAGAGAGAGCCTTTGGGGACCTGCCAAAGCATCATCTGTCTCTTTAATCATAAATGAGAACGATAAAATGCAGTGTATGGATATTAACATCATTACTTTTACATTACTTTTAACTAGTAGAGCATGGATAGTCTTATTCCTTGGGGAGATTGTTTCCTGTCTCATTTATAGCTTATCAAAGTCATTTCCCATTGGCTAATAAAACATGCACATAATATAACACATACAGTATATTGGTCTGGCAGAGAGTAATAAGTGTAGAAGGAACAAAAGAGCTACATGATTTCCCTTCTTTGCAGAGCTATACTACTAATGTCAGATGTGCCGTGTATCGCCATGCAAAATAGTTAAATCTATTGTAAGAAAACACTATATGACACTATATTTTCAGATCATTCAGCTTATATTTTAGAATAAAGTGTAATCTACATTTATTATGAGAAATTTGTGTTAAATGCCAACCCTGGAGAATATTTCACTATTAATTGAAATTCAAAAACACTAACGAATAGAATAAAATGAGCAACACGTTCCCTTAAAAATGTGGTGTACTACAACCTTGTTTTACGAACAATGGGGTCATTTCATCCTAACCAAATGCACAAAATGACAATGTGTGGTCATTGTCACTGGGGCAGGCTAGGGGGTTGGGGTTAGGTTTAGGGTTGGGGTTAGGTTTAGGGTTAGGTTTAGGGTTAGAGAACTACAGAACTACAAAATGAGCAAGAAACTTAATTTACTTTCTTTTAATTATAATTTAGTCTTTTCATTGTAAACAAAAGTACATCAAATGTCGCACACAGTAAGTTGCTTAACGCTCAGCCAGGATAGTCAGGCTGAATAGGTTTGTAATATTTTATGCTTACATTGTTATGAAGGTTCTGTCAAGGGTAAAGCATCGCACGCATGAACACTGCACTTAGCGTGAATTGCCTCAGCATAAATGAACAGAATTTCAGTAAGAAGTAGTGGAGTTTTGAATGAAAGAATTAAATGAGTCAATAGTGTTTAAGTATACTGTATGAAACTGTCTTATTGAGGGCTAGGAAGTGTATTGCATTAAGTGTTCATTTTAAAGTCATAATGCATAATTTTTTTTGATGAAATTAAGGTGTACAGTACTTAGATATCCAGATTTGAGAATAGTATGAGCAAACAGCTCTAGAGTTTAGGTCATGACATTGCGCAGAATCCCAGGATTCAAAGCATTCAGTTAGTGTCTCACAGATAGACTGACATCACCTGGTTCTGCTTTTAAAAGCTACCGGAAAGAGGCATACATAAGAGAAAAATACCGTAATTTGCAATATTTGCTTTATTTTATTGAAGACTTTTAATGAAAAACGTAAGATCTTTCATGTTATTAAGTGCACTTTCAGTCGTTGTCAGGCTTCTGTTTTTAAAATCAGAAAATTTATGTTATAGTAATGAGCTTGTGAGAATGACCCAAATACTCCCATTGTGTTAATTGTACATTAAGTTAGACTTTCAGTGTGTAAATATTTGACTTTATGTTGAATGTTAGCTATGTTTAATCACAGGAAACTGCAATTAATTAATTATTATTATTTTAAAAATCGATTCTCAGCCCTAATCGAAATATAACAGGTTTCTCAGCGGCAATTTATTTCTGATAAAATCAAGAAGAGGTGGGCTGTTACCTGACAGGACAGTAAATATTGCAGCGAAGGCATTGAGCTTGAGGCCATCGATGACGTTGCTGTAGTAGCAGACTTCTATTGACATGAGGATCCCTCCCGTCGACAGCAGAACAATGTAGAGGCATTCCGCAACAATGCACAACCACAAGACCCCTGCGAAACATCAAGAACACTTTTAGTAAGCATGACTTCTTCCAGCACGGTGACTTGTAAGATCAGTTGTGGTCGTCTATTAACGATACTGAGATCTGTGGCCAGCTGGACTGTGTAATTTTTTTTTTTCAAATCGATGAAGCCAACTGAAATATGAAATTGATCCCTGTAGATATAGCAATATAAAATGCAGTGGAATTTATTTTTTATTAATGTGGTAACTTATTGTCTTGTATGCGGCTTTGTTGGCAGATTATGAGTTTACACTGTGGACACTCTTCAACGTTAGATTGCTTTTGACAAATTTAGTCTAATATTTACAATTATACTATACAGATGATGGCAGTTCTTTATATTTTCACATTGAAAATGCATTCCTTCGCTAATCCTGGTTGGAATATTAGCACATGAACTGGGTGGAATGGCGGCTATGTGGGCAATGCCTTTGCCTTGCAGTTACAGAGCTGGGTGTTTGAGCCCCTGATTTCCATGTGGAGGATGCATGTGTACGCAGTATCGGGTAGGTCGTCCCCTCATGTGTCGTCAGGTCCAGCAAAAATCTGCTTAAAATCTGCCCAATGGAAGCTGAAACTAGCCCAATATTTGAAATCCCAGTACACTGTATCGCAAAGAAATAAACCAGGATTTTGCATGCTGGTCACATTCAAATGTTCAACATTTTAAAACCACAGTTAAACACAATGACGTCACGTCGAGAGACACACGCTCCTTTCCCAGGGTTGCCAACTTTAGTCAGCTGGCTGGAGTGACATTTTCAATTTTCAGTGTTTTTCAATATTTTATTACCTTGTAAATATTCTGTAGGGTTTGCGAACTACCCCAACTGATGTTGCTAATTTTAGGTTCATAATGGAATAATATAGATTTGCCGTAAGACTGCTTGCGGGACAGTCTGAAACAGTGAGTGTCACGGCAGATGCGGGAGGTTGGTAACCCTGCTTTCTGTGCGCGTCTGTTTGACTTTCGGAGACTCTCCACATAGTCTGGTTTTCACCAACAGTCGAAAGACATTGGCATTTAGGCTCATTTTTGTTGCGATTCTGCTGGCAATGTGTGTGCTTGTTTGTGTGTGTGTGTGTGTGTGTGTGTGTGTGTGCACGCGCACCCATCAATTGCTTGAAGTCCCACACAAGGCGTACGCCTATCTTGTACCTTATACAGTTTGGGACGGGCTCTAGGCCGTATGTGAACAAGACAAGCATTTGGATTATGGGTAGATGTTGGCATTGACTGGGGTGCTGTAAAGGGGACGAAAGTTAAGATGATTTCAAGGGCCCCTGAGTGAAAAATTTTAGAACATAATTGGATTGGTCTGGGTTGGGAGCCCACAAAATGCTTTCATGGGGCCCGAGATTTCTAGCGGCACTTCTGAGTATAGATCTTGTTTATGAAGCAGATACAGCCACATGTAGCCCTGGCATCACAGGTCCCTTCTGTGGCAGTCTGTATTCAGTAAATGTTGATGACATCTTTGGGTCTTATCACAGAGATTCCTACACCCATTTATTTCCCTCAGCTTGGGAAATAACCTAGAAGAAAAGCTAAAACCTTCAATTTCGTTTAAAGTGAACAATGATGGAATGATCAACTGGAGCTCCATGACGACCCTCTGTAATCATTGGTATAACAACCCTTATAGCCTGCATAGGCAGAATTTTTGGCAAATATTACTAACATTTATTTTAATCTGCCTATGCTGGTCGCTTTATACAGAAGTTCTTTGTCGAAGAAACCATGCAAGGCCATTTTGTCAGTGAACAATGCAACACACCAACTCTCTTTTCTTCTATTTCCTGTCTCCTACTCATGAAAGCATAACCATGTAACATATTTACTAAAACATACAACTGCTGTGTAATCATCATAATATTATTATACTTCATAGGGAAGCAGAACACAGCAGAAAGTGTTCTAAGATAAATTTTATTTTGCTGAAAAACATCACACATGAGGTCAACAACAGCAGAAGATCATAGGTATACCTATGGAACTGCAGCAACAGATATTCATGCATATATATATACAGTATATATATATATATATGACACCTGTAAATTTTGTGGTACGTAAAAGTACTTTTAATGGTTACTCTAATGGTTGATAATGCGTTGTTATTGAATTTTACATTGGGACATTGCTGTGAACTAATTTTCCACTCGATTTAGGCTGAATAAATCTGTAACATAACATAAAATTCCATGCTGTTCATTTGGATATGTCTCGTGCTTACACAGTCCACCTTTTTAAAACTCCATCTGTTTTATATGACTTTATGCCTTTTTAATGCTCAGAATAAAATAGCTGACGTTCAGATCTTTCAGGCTATGAATCCCAATCAGGAGATTGTATACTTGGATGCATATTCCACCCGAATTAATTCTTTCGTAGCTTTTTATCAGCAGTTCCCCATGTTATGGGAGACAGCTTACAGCCCTTACCTTGGCCCTCTGCTAAATTACCAGTGACAAGAAAGATGGCTTTTAACAGAGTTTTCCTTTTATTTTAAGTCTATAGATACCCAACACTGTAAAAAACAGTATGCTTTTCATTCGGACCATTTACTCACTGAAATTAGGTATTGATATGGAAGCACATCGAAGGGCACTTAAAGCTCTCTAAAAATCTTTGTTATAATACCAAAGTCTCCCAAATTATTAACCAAAGTGCAAATTTTAACTTCATGAACTTGGATATTTTTGTATACTATCTGTCCATTCTAAAATGTTGTACTTTTGCATATTCTGTCTCCCTCAGCTTCTTCTCACCAGCAAATTTAATTTCTTAAATCTCCTGGAATGTTATTTATATTGGTGCATAATAGTAGCAATACAGGAGACTGTTGGTCTCTGGTGACTATACTGGCTTGAAACGTGTTGGTGCGTTTTTGACAACAATTTTTGCTACAAACCCTGCAATCCCAAATCCTGTTGGCTTTTAGATCAATATTTCATGCATAAACTTAATGAATGCAGTTTGTAAGTAAAAAGCCAAAGAACACATTCAGTATTGCACGCACAAATGAGCGCCTAAAAGCAGCAAGAGCAGTGGGGCGTCGTGATACTTTTGAGATTTTTGCTAATGAACTGCCAGGTTGTACTGATGGTCTCATCACTCTCTCTTTGGTGCGAACGGGGCGCGTGCAGCGATCTGCATGTAGACATCCATAAAACAGCTTCAACACAGGACCATATGGCATTTTGTCGGTTATACCAATCATGAATGGATGTCTTGTAAAAATGGTCGTCAGGTTTACTTGCTTTTCCACCACATGCTATCCCTGTTATTTTTGCCTCCAGTGTAAAGCAGTGCTGATGGGCTCGATCCCTGCATTCTTCTCGGCCCAGAAATGAATTGGCCTCACACATTCACTTATTATTCCTTAATGCAGGCACATCTGTAAATCAAAGCATGATGTAGCGTAGTGCACTTGTAGGTTTTTTTAATCAAGCACATTAGCTTATATAATAACTGTTCATTGTGTGCTTATTATATTCCTAACAATTGTCTACTAAATTTTGCTGATTATATTAATTTTTCTAATTTTTATTCTACTGATGTAGCTATATTCTCTACCAGAAGGCAATAAAATGAAGCCAATTTGCTCAAGTACAGATGCATTTCACATACAGATTACAGTACCAACAGTCCCATAACTGATTATATTAATATACCTTCAGAGATATCAGTATACTGATCAGTTGTTATTTTGTGGAAATTTGCGCTAGAAATTTGTTTCATTTTCATCTTGTTTATATTTTGAACATGTAATTGCAGATGTTCTTGTACTTTCAAAAGAGAATTTTGCACAACTGTGTTATGTGCAAGAAAATAACCTGTAATATGATAATATCAGTAATCAGTAACTATTAGTACTCAATGGGAATTAAAAAAGGAATACGTGCCTCTAATTATCCTAGTAAAATTTTAGCAGTTGTAAAATTTTACCACATGATCCATCCAGACAGAGGATGTAATTAAGTTAAAAACGGAAATATCTTATAACTGTTTACACAGAGTTGTGCCCCTCGATTGGCCACTAAATCAACTCAACCATTGCATTCAGTAATATAATTGCATTTTCAAATGGTTCACAGATTAAACCACATGTTGTTCAATTGTATTATATATTTCATATGGATAACAAATGTATTGAAGCATTTGCAGTATATCATACGTAAGTCTATATAACTAGTAAAAGTAAAACATAAAAAAAATAAAATAGGGTAAAAGGGTCAGAAATCAATTAGGTTGCAAAATAGGCACACCAAATAGAAAATGTTCAGCAACTGATTAACAAATGAATCTTAAAATAAGAATTATGTAACTTGGATAGAAATACATACCTCTTTCGTGTGAAGGTGCAATATTTAAAAAACTTCTGCAGTTCTCTCCTGAAAGAAGGTCACATATAAATTGCACATTTCGGGTAGTTTCATTCATAATGATGTCTTACCATTGCTTTAGATTTCCCTCTTCCTGTTCAACAGACGTTCAGTTTATTAATGAATTAAAGTACAGTATGAAGTATCAGCTAGAAGTAAAAAAACCTTTCTTCATTTGTTTATGATCCTCCATTACATTTGACATATATATATGTTCAAAATCAGACAATTGCTGTGCCAGATTTAAGGGCTTATGTTCATGGTTTGTAGAATTTGTGCTGCACAGTCCTTGTGATGCATACAAGATCTATAATCGTTCCATTGGTCTGTTTTTGTAATTTTGTAATAGAAAGTACATAATTCATAAATCCGGATCCCAGAAAAATATTCACTGTTTCAAGACTACAATTTTAAAGTAATTTAAAATGCAGTGAAGTTGTTTTTTCTCCCTACCAAAGTTGCGTGGCATTCACTGAGCAAAACCATGTGTAAATGCAAGACAATACGAGACACCCTACATACAGCCTAATTTGTTGAACGTTTTTTAAATTTCTACTAAATAAGCATAAATAAATAGAAGAGTGTAACATTCATAAATTAAGTTTGCTTCATGAAATGTATTAGGCGCAGCTGTAGGTCTCTTACCAATCATGTTGACATTTTGCTCACATGAGAACCAGATGCCAGTGTGGAACTTCCTCATAAGAAACTTGTCCTCCCCAGTCTCCCAGATGTACTGCACCAGCCTGCTGTCATTGAGGTTGGAGCTATTGAACCTAATGCAGAAGCTTTGCTTGAGGGCGACGGGCCCCTTGCAGAAGGGCTTCACCACCTTCCGGGTGCCCTCACACCAGTAGCTGGTGGTGAGGGCCGACACGGCAAACAGCAGCGCGAGGAAGTTCAAGGTGAGTGCCAGAGATGCTCTCTGGCGCCGGTCTATCCCCATTGTAAAGCAGAGACACAAGTCAAGAGCTTCTAATCCTGCTTTTCAGTGCTTCTTCTCAGATCTATAATCCGGTTTGTCATTGAAAATATCCCGTGGTAATTACAGCCGTTTGTGACTCGTCTGTGCTGCTTGCTCCCTGGATATGTTCATTTGATGAACAGATACTCTCTCTTTGTATCCCCCCCCCACCCCCTGCTGAATCTCTCTCTCTCTTTCACTCTCTCTCTCTCTCCCTCCCTCCTTCTCTCTCACTGGGTTCACAGAGTCAGTGAATGGAGAAAACTGTGCCTTTTCTGTGCCTGCCTGCTTCTATGTCACTTGGGCTCCTGTTCTCTTTGCTGCAGGTTACCAATATAACAAATCAG
Organism: Paramormyrops kingsleyae; assembly: GCF_048594095.1. NCBI lineage: Eukaryota > Metazoa > Chordata > Actinopteri > Osteoglossiformes > Mormyridae > Paramormyrops > Paramormyrops kingsleyae. The sequence goes on along the minus strand of NC_132801.1, from coordinate 18,141,171 downwards.
GCTAAAAGGTTTGCGTAGTCAACATTTTACAAGGGCATTTTACAAAGACAGAAGGGAAGAGGACTGGCTGGAAGTCGGGGAGTATTTATTGATTATGAAGGGTTTTAAGGTAAAATCATAACTGGAGGGATTATTGTACAGAGATGTGCTATCCATAGTAAAGAAGCGTCTTGCATTGTTTGGATATAATGAGCAAATGCTTTAGAAATGGCTGCCAGGGACAGGGAAAGCGACAGTTTGTCACAGATCATATCCCCAAGATTACTATATCTTTATTTCCAATAATTTCATACAACGCTATACTACCAACCTATCGAGATTTTCACATCAGACGTTATAAGAACCAGTTATCAAGTGTCATCAAAAGCCCAGTCCTTTAACCTCTATTTGCTGCACAGCATGCAATACTCAGAGATTAAAAAATATTGGGACAAACCATGGAAAGTGAGCAGTTATTCTAGTACCTTCAGCTCTTCCATCACTAAGAAGCTCAGGGCTTAGAATGAAGGACTTGGGTTTGTTTGAGCTCAGAGATCCTCAAAGCCCACAGGTGAGCCAAGAAACCTGACAAGGGGTTGGGGATTTTCCTGAAGGTGATAACCTTTACTTTTTCCACCCAAATAAGAGTCAAGGAGAAAATGTAAAGTGCAGGGGTTCTTAAAGTCTGGACCGTGGTCAGGCTGCGGACCTAACTGCAAGTTAATCTGAACATGCCGATAATGCACCTTATGAAACAAAATGGTTAATGTAAGATGGCTTAACATGGTTTGAAGTACAAAAATACCAAACTTCTCACACGCATAACTCATCATAATCCCTTCAGAGAGTCTAATCAATCAGCAAGTGTTGAAAAGTTCCCATGGTTGCAGTGTCTATATCAATAATTACTGTCAATTCATTAAAGGTCACGAAATGCTGTTTTGTTATTGAAAATCGTTCCGGACGTCTGACTTTGAACAAAAATCTGATGTGGACCTTTGATCAAAAAGTTTGAGAACCCCTGGTATAGTGCCTAAAGTCAATATAATATAATATAATATAATATAATATGGTTAGCATTCTTGCCTCACACCTCTCAAATCAGGGTTCGAGACTCCGCCCCAGCTCTGTGTTCTCCCTGCATAATGTGGGGGTTCTGCTGGGTTCTCCAGTTTTCCCCCACAGTCCAAAAACATACTAAGATGAACTCGAGTTAGGTATGTCTGTGTGAGTGTGTGCAATGGGTTGGTGCCCCATCCTGCATTATTCTTTGCCTTGTGCCTGTAGCTTCTGAGACCAATGGACACCCTGTTACCCTAAATATGACAAGTGGGTACAAAAATGCTTGGATAATATCAACAACAACTGTAATGTATTTAAGTTTAGCTTAAATCCAGTTTGATAGGCTTGCCGTCATTAATGACCATTTTCATTGTGTGGTAAATGAACACAGGGTCCCTAGAGAGCAGAATGAACATTACTCCTGTCTTGCACCCGTTTAACACAGCTCCAAGGGCCAGGGACTGTGTCACAACACAAACAAATGAGGGATACACATCACTGCAAACTGCAACAGCCAAAGCGTAATGAGCTGCAACAGTCACTGCGTGCATAATGAAATATATTAAGTATGGCTGTAAATAATCATTGCCTTTGTGGAAAAGCCAGTTCTGCTTGAGGACAGAAGTGACACAGGGAATTTGGGGAAAAAGGAATCTGGGCTTCATAAACCTGGGAATGTGTTGTGCATCAGAGAAAAAAGAACTTCTTCAAAGCTGAGAGCCACCCCACCCCCTCACACACAAATGCGCGTCATATCAGGGTTTTTGTGCTTGAGATACTTGAGGGAACTCAATATAATATAATATAATATAATATAATATAATATAATATAATATAATATAATATAATAATATAATATAATATAATATAATATAATATAATAACCGATCAGAGTAGTGCAGTTTAATGGAAGTTAAGAGAAGACAAATGAAGACCAAACATGTGAAAAACACTGCATACATTGAAATATACTGCATATAAACATTAAAACGACATGTATACCAGTTGCATTTGTTCACTATAATGAGTTTCATTGCTGGATTACGTTATTTAGTGGTTAATGAAATGGATTGCTAAGCCTTTATTTGAAACAAATTATAAAAACAAATGATAAAATATCATGAAACGTCATTCAATCACGTATTGTTTTGTTAGCTGTCATGGCAACATTTTGGTATAATTTTCTATATTTTATAGTGCGAAATAAACATTTTGCATATTTAATACATCGATAATTTAATTATATGTTCTTTCCCTTCTCACTGCTTGGATGCAAGTGTATGAGACTGAGAAAAGAAAGCTTTAAGAAATAATCTGGGAGGGTGGTGAATGTCAGGCTCAGACAGATCTTACAGTTTCTTCAAACAGATTTATTTAAATGATGATATGTTTGAATGATGAATGATGTGATATAGGGATAGCTAAAACTTTGTCCCAAAAAACAATAGAATTTGCAGGAGTTTTGGCACTATTGATGGCTTTGGAACAATATTTATTTATTTAAAAAAATGATTTAGTTAGACAGCATTCAGAAAATAGTATTCAGCTCAATGAAACAATGCTTCATTTCTCCTGAAAGGTGATTCATTAAAAGCAATTGTCTAATGTATACCTGCATACCTTTAGTATGTGATAGAGTAACCCAGTAGAATTGTGAAAAGAAATGATTTGTTGTTTATTTTACAAAGATATGCTATAATAGTATGGACAGATTAGTTGGTACTCCTAAAGACTATTTATCTTTGCATTATAGTGATGTTTCAAGCTAAGTGTTTAACCTTAATTACTATCATAGGTGTCTTCAAGCTTTTCATCAGCCATTCAGCCTATTTAAAGGGAAAGAACATGCTACTGTGTTGTTTAGTATCATTGTGTGCACCACACTGAACATGCACCAGAGAAAGCAAAGGAGAGAGCCATCTGAGGAGCTCAGAAAGAAGATTATAGATAAACATGTTAAATGGGATGGCTATAAGACCATCTCCAAGCAGGTTCGTGTTCCTGTGACCACAAGGCCAATATTATTAAAAAGTATTCATGGGTCTGTAGCCAACCTCCCAGGACATGAATGCAAGAACAAATACAACCGCACGTTGATCAGAACTATAGTGTGGAGGGTAGAAAAAGAGCCAAGGAAACCATCCAAAACTATTCAAGCTGAGCTCCAAGGTCAAGCTACGTCACATCCGTCGTATTTCGAACAATTTTAGGCTCCATGGAAGAAGACCCAAGAGGGCTCCACCATTAACAGAAGAACATAAAAAAGCCAGAGTGGAATTTGCCAAAATGCATGTTGACAAGCCCCAACGTTTTTGAGAGAATGTCCTTTGGACTGATGAGGCAAAACTGGACCTTTTTGGCCAGTTACATCAGCTCTATGTTTACAGAAGGAAAATTTAAGCTTTAAATGAAAAGAACACCATACATACTGTGAAACATGGAGGGGGTTTTGTTTTAGGCCTGGGGGACCTTGAATCTGTCCAGGGCACTATGAAGTCTCAAGACTACCAAGGCATCCTGGAGCGAAACATACTGCCCAGTGTCAGAAAGCTCAGCCTCATCACAGGTCATGGGTCCTCCAACAGAATAATGACCAAAAACATACAGCTAAAAGCACTGAATATATTTAATCTGAATCAATAGTCAAAAGCAAATTCTGATTTGTGTTAAATTTGGAATAAATAATATGGGATGCCATTTAACTTGTGTCAGTTAATTTCAAGTTATCTCAGAGATGGTCGTATTTCTCAACATTTTTTGTGGTAGGGTACCAACATATTTGTCTACATTTATATATGTATATTTTATATTTTGCTGCTGATTTTTTCAAGAAAATGAAAAGAATTCAATATATGTCATATATCTATAAATCAATGTGCACACCAACCCCCCCCCACCCCCCCCCACCCCCAAACTAGCTGGGCTGTATATTTGAAAATATACAGAAAACAAAAAACTGAAGGTTAAACTGACCCCCACACCCCGGCAACATAAATTTAGCAGTGAGACCAGCCCCACCCCCCATAGCTGGCAAAAATGACAGAGGGCGCTACGCACACTTTGTAATGGTGGGATTATGGTTGGAAAGGTTGAGAATTAGACGACATTCCCACATTATGAAAGCTAACGCCATTACATTTGCGCCATTAAATGCATTATGTTATGTATGTCAAATAAGATTAAATGCATTTTCATTTTTCTTTGCATTATTATATATTCATATGTTAAAATATTCTCTTCTTACATCTTCATACATAAATATGAATCATTTAAACATAAAAATCATATTTTTAAATAAACCGGTAACACTGATAAGGGCATTTATCATTGGAAATGTCACTACAAATTTTCTGTCTAGTTGTCTTGAAAATGACAGGAAGTCCGTATGTCAAGTGTTTTATATGTCAAAGTTTGAATGAATGACCACCACTATTGTGAGCATAGCATAGCATAGCATAGTATACCATGACATGACAAACTGCTTCTTGTGTTTGTTCCAAAGCACTGAAAATTGAACAGCTGATAAACCCTTGAAGGTTATCCTCAGGGTACTGCTGTAACAGCCCACTAAAAGCTCTGTCCATCATTTGCATCTGATTCTTGGTGATGACCAGCTACATTATTTCAGATCCTGCATAACAATGCATAGCATACAACACCAAGTAATAGTATCCCGACAGCAGTAATATCCAGAATAGGTTTCTGATTTCCCACAGATGAGACTCTGCTTGATCCAGCATCCTAAATCAGCAGCTTTGGCAGTACAGGTGTGGCTTGAAACCTGCACTGACATCAGAGACTAACACGCTTCAGAGGATAAGGGATCCTATTCATTCCCTGACTGCAAAGGAGTCATAGAATGCTAAGTGATTGTTTTGATCATGTTTCCTTATATAGACTCCCTCTGAAAATTGTGGTTCACACAAGCAAGTAAGGGTAGAATGACTGTCCTTGACCGGCTCCTTAGTTAGCAGATGTTGTGCTCTCTCTCAGCTTGAAGGAATTGTTATAATTTGCCTAAAGGTCTATCCTGATGACAGAGAACATAAAATGTGCAATTTGTAGAAGAGTTAATATGCCTCTTCTTGAGGTGTCATCAGTATTTATGGATTCTCTATGTCATTTAATGAGTGACATTAAAATGTGACTTTGGTTTATTATGTTTTCCACCCTTTTATATGAAAAATGGATGCATCATTCGCAGTAACATCAGACATCTGACAGCTTTTAAAAGTAAAAAAAACAAGAGACATATTAAGATCTAGTAGACTTTGGTTCGGATTAAGGTTTTAGGTGGTTTGATACACCATGAAATTAGTTCATATATAAAATTCTGATGGGAATGACAGGATAGTTCTGAGATTACTAAACAATAAAGAAGGGGCCTTAAACTCCTAAAGAAGAATCTGCCATGATCCTAAAAATGTAAAGTGCAAATAGACAATCAACCTTCCAGAAAAGATAATCAAACAAAATAAGCAACTCATAGGGCATTAGGAGCTATGATGGCTATATAATCATAGTCAACCACATTTCCAATATAAGACCATGAGAACACATATGCACTATGGGAAATTTAAAAATGCAAGCTAATCTAACTTCATGTCTTTGGACTGCAAGGAAAAATCCCACTGGAACCTGGGGGTGTGAAGTAACATGCCACCCCTAAAACAAATGCAAATATTTCATTTCATACACATTTGGTGCACACAAAAGAAAATTAGATATATCCAACTATCATCCATTTTAATGGAAACTGGTTGATTATTTTTTTTTGTAAAGAACTAGCTGACTTTTTTCCTCAAAAAGTTATTAAACTTATAAGTGGGATCTCAGCACCTTACACAAAATCCAGAAGATGAAAGGTAATCTAGAGCTGGGTCGAAGCTCACATTACAATTTTATAGTTTCAAGAAAATTTTAGGTCACTTAAATGGTACCTAACATGTTGCACATATGAATTGCTGGTGATGGTTAAGCAGGAAGGGCAGCAGGCCCCCTCTAAGCTGTGTAAGTGGAAGGGCCAGCGGTCTGGGGGACCTGCCATGCAGACATCCATCAGCAGCTAAGCTTTGCCAGTGCTTGCGAGCTGTCAGCACCCCCCCACTCACCCTTGGTCATGGACATGACAGCATCTGCCACTAGACCCTTGGGACTTATTCTAGGGTTTAGGTGGGGACTGGGGCTAGTGCAGCCCTGGCGGCATTTACAGTTCCTGGCATACTCGCGAGCTGTGTACATAGCCCCTGTTTGTATTGGTTATTGTAATGCTTGTGTATTTCCTATTGTTGTGTGTGTGTTTGCCTGTGTCTTATGTCATCCCTGTCCGATCCTTGTGTGTCCTTAGCGTTGTATAAATTACCCTGTGTGTGAGTCTTACTGTCCTGAGTCTAACCTCTCTGTGTTTTTCTTCATATGTCGATTCTGGTTTGAAAGGGCGTTCTCCCTTTATATACATATCCCTATATATGTGTGTGTGTGCGTGTGTGTGTGTGTTTATGTGTACATAAAACATTTTTAGTGTATTTTAGTGTTTCCAACTAAAATTTTAAACATTGAAATGACTTTACAAAAGGTTCCCAGAAAGTAACACATTGCAGTTTGGTTGAACACCTTTGTGACCATTTTTAGCAAGTTTTTTGTCCTCTAACAGATTTTAAGGTTTCATGAAAATGGATGAACATAACTGTCTTCAAGTTTTGTTCAAAGATTCTCAATGTCACTGGTCCCTTGATAACTTCTCTGACTAAAATTCTGTTCTCATGTGGCTCGGTCTGAATGACTGGCCTGTGCTGAGAAGATTCGGGGTGGTGCTGTTTACCTTACTTTTTAATGATTGCTTTCACCGTGTTCAAAAAGCGATTAATGACTTAATGACTTTTTCAGTTTTCCCCTGCTTTGTATTGTTCCATAGCTTTCTTCCATCACTGAACTTTTGTGGAAAAAACTATGCAATTATTCTTTAAAATATTTATCATGAAAACACTGCTCTTTAAATGGTTTGAGACTTACAGTCTGATACAGTGTCAGCCATTTTTATCGCAAAGACTATTAAATGTATTCTGTGAATTATGGAGGAGGTAGGTTGAACTTGTTACTATTTAGGGTTGTCAGAGTTAAGGGGTAAATATTTATTGAATTAATGTATTTTCATTTTTATTAACACTTTTGAAAAAAAATTGTAGTATAGAATTGTATGAAGTATAGCAAATATGTAATGTTTTGTGAGTAACGTTTGCCAGGAATTGAAATTGTGAAGCACTTAGTATAATGAGAATGATTGTGCTATACATCCAGTGATAATTGCTAAGTTAATATTTCTATGAAACTTGCCATTTTACCAAGCAGTTTAAGTTATTTCAGGAACGTTCCCCAAACAAAAAGAATTTTCTATGCAGTTGAAACTGAAACCTGTCATGCACAATATTAGGTTATTAACATCAGGTGCTTTATAAAAGCATATATCGAGATAAGATTATACTGTAGGTTTACAAAATGTCTTTGACATTCCTATTTGAATTTACTGCCTTGTTTGGACTTTTCCAGTTCCTCATTTTGTTTTTTCTTATTTGTATATTTATCTACAAGTCCTATAGGGGATTATTCATGTTCACAGTAAATACAAGTCACATGAATGAAATAAAAAATAAGGAAGAGAAAATAAAGAGAGAGAAAAAAACTATACACCCTAATTTATGCATAGTGAGAACAAGTCACCTTTCAGCTGTGGTAGGATTCCAGATTGATCTGGATCCATTATGCAGAATTTGCTGAGCACGATTCATGTACAGAGTCAGACTATGGTCCTGAAAATAAAGCACAATATTAATTTTCACAGTGGCTTTTAAAACTGTTTTATGTTTTAAAAAGACAGAACACATTGATTAACAAGAAAAACAGCAGCTTTATTTGCCGATAATAAATTTATGTGTCAAATCTATGAAGTAAACTAAAGAGTTTTACATTAACTGACATGGATCTGCTACATATTATTGTTACTCCTACATATGCTAAACATGTTGGGTCTACCATTTGAATAAAATGGATTTAAATACATACTTACTCTGAATTTCAGGGCAAACTGTATCCATTTTTAGATTATTATTTTGCCAGACTTTTTTGAAATGCTGAAAACATATAATGTATTTAATTAAAAAATACAGTAGAATAAATTTATGTTTTATAGTAACACTGATGCCGAAAAAAGCATCATAGTCACAGTCTTAAGAACATGCATAAAATTGAAATACCTAACGGGACAAGTCTTTTTAAATCTGAGTTTACTGGTGAACATAAAAAATACTTCAGGCCAAAATTTGACTCCAATCTTTTACCAGTTCCAGCGTATTATCAGTATAATTTCATACATACAAAGAAAGAGCATCTCTAACTAGGAGATCAAAAGGCATGTATTATCACTGAACAACATGTCTCACATAAAAAGTGTGCTTATCTTAACTATTCACGTAATATATTTCACATTTAGAATGAGGTTAGGTCAAATAATTGCATTAACTATGCAGTGATAAGTTCTGTAGAAAAGAGTTGAAATCTTAATAAAATAAATATACAATTACAGTAGACTGTGATGGACTGGTATCCCATCCAATGGGTACTTAGCCTTCAGTCCTACACTGCTTGGATTGGCTGCAGGCTTCTCTCTGACTCTGACATGGATAAGTATTGAGAAAAAAAATGATGAAAATTTCCCAATCTTAAATGCAGTTTATGGTCTTACAGAGCATATACCAGCCCAAGATACTTAATATCGCTATACATTTTTATATTACTATAAATGTTATACAGTGGCACCTAAGAACTGGAACTTAATCCGTTCAGAGCTCCGGATTGAATCCAAAAAGTTCTGATCGAATTTTCCCCATAAGAAATAATGGAAAACCAATTAATTGGTTCCCGGCCCCAGAAAAATACACCTAAATATGTTTATTTTTTTAGCATTTAAACACAAAATGAATCGGATAAAACAAGAAGAGCATATACTGTACTAAACACATCTAAGCACATTTATCAAAACAGTAATTTGTAAAGTAAGAAAATAAATGTATCCAAACAATGTACGTGTCCTGCCCTGATCGTCCGCTCCTTCCGTGTGCCACGCCCCCTCGTTAACCTGGTGTGGAATCCCCATGTGATCAACTGCTTCTGGTTGTTGTCATTAGTCCATTGTATTTAGTCCACGTTTCAGTTTGTTTCCCCAGTGCCTTACCTGTAATTAAACCCCGTATTCCCCGATACCCTGACGTCTGCGCCTTTGTCTTCGTTCCGTCCCTGCTGGGCACAACAATATTATTATAATTAAATGTATTAATGGTTTACTATTAATATTAAAATAATGAATAAGAAATCTTTATTTTAAAATGTATTTTATGATATAATAATAATTACTGTTACTGTCTATCATTGTCTAAATGTATTTTTACTGTCTAAATATATGTATTCAGCTAGTGTAAACATGCACAATGCTATCACAGCAAATGCGAGGCTGAGACTGAAGCTTTACCCTTTGTCTTCCCTGAGAGACGTGCCGCATGACTCATTTCCCCGCGCATACAAGTTATCTTAGGTCGGTGTTCACGGTTTGACTTCTGAGATTCAGATCGAGCTCTAGGTAATTTTTTTTCGAACTGGTTGGTTCGACTTTTAAGAAATTTGAGTTCTAATGAGTTTGAGACCTGAGGTACCACTGTATTTATATAATTGTATAAACTTGCAAAAAATACATGGTAGGAAGACTTTATGTTCATACGAAATTATAGAAACCAGTGAATCTTTGTGGCGTATCATGTAATTGTAATGTGCTAGCGGCACAGAGGCTATAGCGGGATCTTCATTGAATTAGTGACTGGGCTGATACCTGTCAGATGAAATTTAATGTAGACAAATGTTATCCAAGTAGGGAACAGAAATATAAAGTATAGATATTTCATAGGTTCTGCTGAAATAAAGGAAGTTGATTATGAGAAAGACCTCGGTGTTTATGTTGATGCTTCCATGTCCCATTCTTGCCAGTGTGGGGAAGCCAGTAGGATTTTGGGTTACATCTCTAGGTGTGCGTTGTTTATGTCAAGGGAGATGATGCTAAGATTGTACAATTCCTTGGTAAGACGCCACCTATAATATTGTGCACAGGTTTGGTCACCTTGCCTTAAAATGGACATTGCTGTCTTGGAAAGGGTGCAACGTAGGGCTACAAGAATGATTCCGGGTCTTATGAAGGCTTATGAAGAGGAATGTCTTATGATGAGAGGTTAGCTGAGCTGAATCTGTTCAGCCTCAAGCAAATGAGACTAAGGCGGGAGATGATCCAGGTATATAAGATTCTAACAGGTCTGGATGCTGTTCAGCCAAGTAGTTAGTTCAATATTAGTCTAATACCGGTACTAGAACTCGTGGCCAAAGGTGGAAATTAGCGGGAGAACATTTTAAACTGGATTTGAGAAAGCACTTCTTTACACAGTGCGTTGTTAGAGTATGGAATAGTCTTCTTGCTAGTGTAGTGCAAGTTAAAACCTTGGGTTCCTTTAAATCAGAGCTAGATAACATTTTAACAACTCTGAGCCATTAGTTGAGTTCCCCACAAATGAGCTTGATGGGCCGAATGGCCTCCTCTCGTCTGTACATTTCTTATGTTGTTATGTAGGTTCTTTCGTTCTAATTAGCACATTTTACTGTGTTGCAGGACATGTGCAGTTCCAGTTTCTCTATACATTATTGATGTAACTATTTTTTCTGTAATCTTTCTGCATGATGATGCTTGACATTAATGCTTTGGTTATTCCAGTGTCACTGGAATTTTGCCCTCAGTTCCACTGTGCAGCTTCTGACAGCTTCTCTGTTTCTACGCTACCTGAGGATTCCTGCAGACTGTCAGTGATGCACATGGCCTCAGGAAGGCTGCTGTGTCCCAATCTGTGCATGCATTGTTCACATTTCTATTGCACCATGCGCACATTCAATTCCCAGCAGGCGGGGGATGCCTTGTGTGACACTATGATTGATTTTCACGCCATTGCAGACATACATAGCATTTCAGGTGCAGCGGATGGAACCCTCAACCCTATTCATACCTGCGGCCTCTTGCTTCTTGGCAGTAGACCTGAATGTCCAGGTGATATGCGACCATCAAGGGCTTTTTAACAGACATTGACGCCAAGTGGCCCGGGAGTACAAATGATGGTTATATCTGGTCCAGCTTTGGAGTGTCAGATGGCAAAGGGTGGTGTGTTTACTGGTGGCTGGTTATGGGGAATGATCAGGTATCAGGTATCCTTCTAGCAAATTCCTGCTGACTCCAGTGTTGAATCCCCAAACTGTGACTACACTGTTGTAGAGCATGCTCGCAAGAAAGCAGCATCCCATTTTTATATTTTCAACAAAGAGGTTAATTTATTTTGATCTTAATTTTGGTTGCTTTCATGTGTTTTTATTGATTTTCTACTTTATTTATATATGTTTCAACATTTGCATATGTCTGGTGTGACAGTCACATAACAAATTTCCCCATTGAAATACGTAGGGATGGTGTTCCTGTTATTGACAGTCTGTGCTTTTCTTATGTGGAGACTGGGGAGGAGTCAACAAAATACTACTTTAAATTTGTTAATGTTCATTCATTCTGGAATAATGTTTCTTACCTACGTCATTTGTTGTCTTGCTCATTATTCGCTAGGATCGATCGTTTTCGGGAAACTTATCCCAGAATAGTAATTGGAATGTGTCACAGATGTGAGGAGTGGGGGGATGCCATGGAATTGGACTGGCTTTGGCACAGATATGAGCAGACTGAGATTAACATCTCATATGATTGTGGATTGAGACAATAAAAGCAAACATAAAATGTATTTTCCCTTCTATTGTCACATCAGCGTTTTGCTCAATAAATCAAAGATGCAATTAAATTGATTCTTGGCTATAAAATGGAATAAATATCTCCCCCGAAACTCATTCCTGATTTGATGTTCTTATACATGGATTTTTTCAAGGTATGAACGGATCCTAAACAATTGTTTCAAAAATTTACTAGCTCCCCCCCCCTTGTCCCTGGCCAGGAAAAGTGCCTGGTAAAACGAATGATGCAAAATTACTGGTGAAGAGCAAAAAAGTGCCTGGCAGAAGGAATGATGCAAAATTACAGGAGAAGAGCAAAAATTGCCTGGTAGAAGGAATGATGCAAAATTACAGGAGAAGAGCAAAAATTGCCTGGTAGAAGGAATGATGCAAAATTACAGGAGAAGAGCAAGAAAGATTCACAGCCACATTCAGTTACTGTTTTTTTAACTGTTTTATAAAAGGGGTATTTTTGGTAAGTAATTATTATTATTATTTTTCTTCTCTTGAGGCAACCAGATGTTATCTTCTGGATTTGAATTCAATAAAGCTCAATTAACTATAGCTGGTCATGATGTCTGATTAATATAATCACGACACTGCATATATTTTATGTATTAATAGTTTTTTTTAAAATCTGAACGAAATGTCATAGATTGCATACAGAAATACAGTCCTTTGGGTGATACTTGTGTCTCAGGCAATTAATTCAAATAAAGGTTATATGCAGTTTGGGATTTATTTATTTAAAGTAGATTAGACTGTAGATAGGGTTAGGTGGTGTTTTAATATACTGGGAGATAGTTATTATGAAGAAAGATGGGTTGATTATTATATGACTTTTTTTTATTTGGAAAGTGAAGACATACAGGAGATGGACAAAATAACATTTAAAATGACCTTTAAGCCACTAAGCTGCAATTACAAATTTACAAAGGTAAATTTTACTAGGTTGAATCCTCTTGTATCATCATATTGAACATAATTTAGCTACTTGTTATAATTAATACTGAATTACAATCCAATATTAAGTGAGATTTAACATATACTTTTAAAAATAGCATATTGAAATGTGTTGATTTATAAAGTTATTATGCTGTTATATCTTGAGATTGGACTGAATTACATAAATTATATAATCAATTAATTATCAATTCAATTGCACTCTTCCCAAAAGGCACATCTTCTGCTGTTAGAGTCACTTTTGTACTTCCACTATAAAGATCTAGTGTTGTGATTTTGGCTCTATGTAAGCAAGCTATAGATAATCATAATGACATCCTTCTGACTGCAAAATTTGCATTCATATTTCTTTTAAAGCCTTCAGATTTCCTAAACTCATAATAGTTCAGGCACTTATTAGATAGATTTGGTCAAACCTCTAAAACTTTATCGACATACATCAATGGCCTTCAAGTGAATCTCCCCCAAACACAATAAAATTTAACAACTTTTAACAAAGAGATGCCCCTGAAAGTTTAAGTTACCACCCAGGATCCAGTTGCTGTAGTTCTCATAATCAGTCTTGTACCTCCTCTCTGACAGCTTATATATTTGGATCAAGTCCCTTTCAATATCCTTTGTTTGACATTACCAATATGTCTATAAGTTCTATTAATATCAGTGAAGTAAATATCTGCCATTTCTCCAAAATGTCACCACTTTGATGGTCTGTAGTTCTATTGTTGTATTGAAGGAGTGATTTTTATATCAGTTTTAGAATTCAGCAGGGGGACTGTCACAGTTGAATTGATGTATTTGAAATGACTGGATAATGGCCAAAAAGAAGCAGATGATTATCTTTTATATTAGCTATCTGGACAAAGCTATAGCATCCATCCATCCATCCATCCATCCATCCATCCATCCATCCATCCATCCATCCATCCATCCATCCATCCATCCATCCATCCATCCATCCATCCATCCATCCATCCATCCATCCATCCATCCATCCATGGATAAATATGCTTTCATGCACTGTGCAAAAAATGGAAATGAGGAATCCAGAGAAACTGTAGCTTCATTGTATTTTGTTTGCTACTTGCACACACCTCACTATGGCCTGATTTTCCAGCACCCACATCCCTCACTACGCAGCTACAATACATGCACAGTGGTCAAACAGATGTGTCCATTGTTCAATCTAGCCAGCAATCAGGCAGGTAATTACTGAGGAGCTGCAGTGGGGGGGGGGAACAAAATTGGAAAACGGGGAGACCGATCGAAATAATGTGGTGAGGCCGACAATATGTCTCTCCACAGTGCTTGCAACCCGACACCACAAAGCATACATACATACAGAACTGAGATTCAATTTTGCATATCCAGATTTGTTCAGTGCTAAACAATAAAGCAATATGTAAATACCCCCCATCAAACATGTCATTTAGACTCCATCAAAAAATTAAACCAAGAGAAAAACAGCTTTTAACAAAACTTTCAGACGTAAGTGACAGACAATCATTCAGTTTCATTAAAAATTAATTTGCTTCAAGAATGAGCAGTACAGCATAGTGCAGTTTTATGCTTTATCAGAAGAGCATTCAGCAACAGACATGATTTGGCCTACAATTTTATGTTGTGTTAATTAATTTGTAACAAATTATTTTAAAATTTACAGGTAGCTCAATGAGGTTGAAGTTTGCTGAATTTGCAGAAATGCATGGAACGCAATGTTCGTGTGATCATGAGTCGGGAGCTATGTCACATGCAGTACTGAAATTTCTGCTTGTCAAGCAGTAATACATATATTTTAAATAATCCCCTTTATCTCGGTTGTATGCAGTCAGTAAGGGGCCGTCCATAATTGTCTTCATTTTAGCAAGTGTACAAAGAGTACTCTTTTCACCTACCCCCTCAAAAAAAGTGTACTATCCTATTGAAAAAATGATGATATGCGTACAACACCAGTGCCCATTTAACATGTTTAAGCTCTGTAGGGCACAGGTAGTGTCTGTGGAGTTTACTAGTATCTAGAATACTGTAGTATTTCAAATAAAGACATGGATTTCAAGAAAAAAAGGTTGTTAAATTGTTTTTCCAAAAACATGTAGGATACATGAGGATATACATGTATGAACTAGCTACCAAAGACAGGAGACAAACAGATGTACATGTAGTGTGCCAGAAAGATCAGCAGAAGCCAACAAAGTCACTCCGATACACAGTCCTACTACAGGTTGGTTGTCCCTGGAACAATAGATACATGACATCTTTTTCCCAGAACAAACAGTAGCTTTTCTGGTTGTGACATAAAAACCAAAAAGAAAACCAAAGAAATTGGAGGAAATTGCCAATATAGGAAAGAGATCCTTAAGGAACTGTTTGAGCCCGTTTGAGCTACCTCTAAATGTTTAACAATTTACCTGAAATTTTGCAGGAAGCATTTTCTCAATTAACCTAACAAATGAGGAGGGTGAGAAACGACGATTTCAAAAGGTCAAAAATAAGTGCCACCCTAATATATATATACTTATTTTTGACCTTTTGAAATGTATATATATATATATGTATTTATATATATATATATATATATGTATATATATATATATACACACACACATATAGTTTCTACTGATCAGACACTGCTAAGACACTACCCCCAGTCTGGGCCTGTAGGGTACCCTGCAATTACCACTATTGATCCATTACTCCATTCGGAATTACACAACACGCTCATACATAGAAAGTGCAGTTATGATTGTCACTAGTATTTATTGCCATTGCTGCTCCTTGCTTTGTCATGCCTTCATTAGCACAGTGCCTGTTCTAATAGTGCAAGTCTCTTAGGAAGCGTTGTGAACCCTTTCATCTAATTATATATACTATACAACAATCAGCCATAACATTAGAACCACCTGCTTAATATTAGCAGATCCCCCTCGCACTGCAAAAATAGCTCTGACCCGTCGAGACATGGACTCTACAACACCTCTTCCCTGTGGTATCTGGCAGCAAGACATTAGTAGCAGATCATTTAAATCCTCTAAGTTGCGAGATGGGGCCTCGATCCATGAACCAGATTGAGATATGGGGTATTTGGAAGCCTGGTCCTCACATTTGACTCTTTGTCATATTCCTCAAAAATATCTGCAGTATCGCAGGGAGCGTTATCCTGCTGAAAGAGGCCACTGCCATCGGGGAATACCATTGCCGTGAAAGGGTGTACTTGGTCTGCAACAATGTTCAGGTAGGTTTGTACGTGCCAAAATAACATCCACTTGCATGCCAGGACCCAAGGTTCCCCAGAAGAACATTGCCCAGAGCATCACACTGCCTCTGCTTCCTTACCTTCTTCCCATAGTGCATCGTGGTGCCATTTATTCCCCAGGTAAATGACGCACACACACCCGGCCGTCCACATGATGTTACAGAAAATGTGACTCATCAGACCAGGCCGTCGTCTTCCATTGCTCCATGGCCCAGTTCTGACACTCACGTGCCCATTGTAGGTGCTTTCGGCGGTGGACAGGGGTCAGCATGGGCACTGACTGGTCTGTAGCTAAGCAACAAGCAGTGATACACTGTGTGTTATGAAACCTATATCATCGCCAGCATTAACTTTTTCAGTAATTTGTGGTATAGTAGCTCTCCTGTGGGATCGGATCAGCAGGGCATGCAGTTCAATGAGCCTTGGGCGCTCATGACCTCGTTGCCGGTTCACCGGTTGGCCTTCCTTTAACCATTTTTGCTAAGTACTGACCGTTGCATATCAGGAACACCATACAAGACCTGCAGTTTTGGAGATGCTCAGACCCAGTCATCTAGCCATCACAATCTGGCCCTTGTCAAAGTCACTTAGATCCTTACACTTGCCCATTTTTCCTGCTTCCAAGCATCAGAACTAACTGTCCTCTTGCCTTTGACAGATGCAATTGTAATGAGATAATCAATGTTATTCACTTTACCTGTTAGTGGTTTTCAGGTTATGGCCAATCAGTGTGTGCGCGTGTGTGTGTATTCATACTGTATATATGAGAACAGAGCACAACTAGCATTTTTAATGACCACATCTCCTCTTCAGCTTCTCTCTTGGTAACAGTCTCAAACTATTTTAATTGTAGGCTTGAGAGCTGAATCTGATTACTACTTTTAACAGCACATAAACACTGCCCAGTCATAAAATGCAATGTACCATTTGTTAACAAACAATCAGTATTACAAGGTAGTGTTTATCATTGTCCTGTACCTTAGTACTGGGTGGTTTGATTAACTCATTTGTTTATTGAAGTGAACTCCTCATTGGGTTAAACAGAAGCTCTTACCACAGATGAAACGAAAAACTACTTGGAGTAGCATGGGAGTTTAGGTGGAATATGGCAGTGTGCTGTTCTATCACGATGAGGTTTGATGCCAAAAAATGCATGCTATCAGACAGCTTGTTATTGAGGAAGCTACCAATGGGCAGGAGATAGAAATGACCTGACAGGGTCAGTTTTGCACGCTCTGTTTACCGTCCTCTGTTGTCATGGTAACCTCATTTGGCCTGAATCTCAGCCCTTGATGTTGATGCCAGACTGTTTTGCAGGTTCTTATATTGCACTGTATATGCTTAAGACAGGCCTTGCATTGCTATGACAAAAAGCGACATAATCTATTTTTTTCTTAATTTTTTTGTGGTTATGCCTGTTCAGGGGTAATTTTAAGATCTCACAATTTAGTCCATCTCTCCAGTCTTGTCCAGACCTTTCAATCATTTTATTAGTATCACTGTTAGCCAATCAGTCTTTAAGCACTGCAGAACAGTGGGTGGGTGGGGGGGTGGGGGGTGGTTTGCCCTCACTGTCCAATGCTAAAGCAGCTAGCCAGCCTCATCTTCAGGAACACTACCTAAACTATTTACTGAGTTTGAGTGATTAATTATTTACATAATTAGGCTGCCAAAGAAAATAATGTTTAAATTATCTTTTTTTTTCGTGTGGCTATCCAACAAAACACCAACTTTTTGGAGGACAGTAGAAAATCATAACTTTTTATTGGTACTGTTCATCTGCGTATTTTAATGTTATTTTTTTTTCCCTGAGCACACATAACCTTACTACACAGGAAAATAGCTTTAAACATTTTCTTTGTTTGTCTTTTTCTTCTGCACAGTACTATCAATGCCTGGACACACAGCACTCTGCCCCCCACCATTCATCACCATTATTCTATACCTAAGATACCCCCCTACCCCCCTGCTGATCACTGTACTATCTATTCTTTCAGTCTACTAACACTGTGTTTGTTCTGTTTATGCTGCTGCACTATTTATATTACCACTTGCATACAGTACATCCAGGCACTATGTATATACAGTTTTGTTGTGAATCCCTCCCTTGTCTCTCTGTCCAAATGATGCACCATGGACTTACGGGATGTTATTTTGTGCCATTGTATGTTTTATTGCATATCTCCATTCAGTTTTTATGTAGATCATTTTTGTTGTGCTTTATGATTACTACATATTGCATCCATTTGGTGATTTTCTTATATAATACCATGCTTTTGCTGAATTTATCTTTTTTGTTTTCCATTGGCCTTTTCCAAACATATAAGCTAGAGTGATTCAGAAATGACAGGTCATTTTTTATCTGTTTTTACAAGAATGATGAATTTCTGTGATAAGCAGCATAGGCAAATAAACAAATCATGTTTGTTTATGGTAGCAAACAAATGGAAATAGGTATGACTTTCTTAGCAAAGGGTTGAATTAGCATATATACATCTACCTGTACACTTCCTGATGCCAGACAGTAACTAATTGACGGTTAGCACCATATAGAGCAACTAAGAGCTGACAGATGTTGCCCCTCTGATCTTCTTAAATTGAACACAGTGATTAAAAAACCATGAAGTGCTGCTTGCAACCTGAGCTTCGCCTCTGCCCATTATTTGTTGTCGTGCAGGAACAGCTAGTAGTAACTTTCACACCAGCTTTCACGTGGATCTATATCGTTTCTGCTTTCTGCTTCTGCACTTAATCACCTCCTACATCTTCTAAATGCAGCCAGTCAAAACCAATACGATTACTGATGGAAAGCGGCCTTTGATCACCATAGTTAATTGCTTTTACTCTGCAGATGAATAAATTGTAGGGAATGAAATTGCTATGTAGGTGAGTAAAGTGATTAGGGTGATAGAGCTGTGTGGAGGCAGACTGCAGATGGGTTAAGTGGCTATAGCCTTGATAGCGGTCCCTGGCTACGCACAGACACACACAGACAAAGCAACCACATGTAACCATGTACAATGATTTTTTTTATGAGAACTGGATGTTAACTCTTATTTGCTAGAATCTGAGCAACATGTCAATGTGTCTTGAAGTGATTAAGAGGCAAGGGCAGCATTAATCTGAAGGGGCGAGCTGCCTTGATAGAAGCTGTGATTTGACAGATAAAGTGACTGAATGAGAGGGGAGTGTTAATGAAAAGAGGGGAACAACACGACTGTGCGACAGGTATGAATGACCGGCGGTGCTATAATTATTTGTGGGTCCTGTGACACAAGATGAATTGAAATACTAAAGATGTACAGGGGATTATGAGTCTCAGCAGTAGGACGGGTCTCCTGACCAACCTAGCTTTGTGACAGACCGATGTTCCTGTATTACCTTGCAGGGAAGCCACCTGTGCCTCGCCTATTATTAATGAACATTAACTTGTACTCGCATCACCTATGTGCTTAACAGCAGCCTATGAAAGAAGGATTACTTGGGAAAAGCACAAAGCAGCTTAAGTTTAAACACCCACCAAAGTTAGACTTTGTCACATAACTGTGATATCTGAATAGACCACACTCTTAGTTTGCGCTGGTAGACAAAGTGGTAATTGGACATATATTCTTATTTTGATAAACCTGACAGATCAATTTCAGGCTTTCACACAGAGGTGATTTGGAAAATGCAGCATTATGCAACACTAATGCAATTTACCATTAAATTATTAGATTGTTTCAGAGCAGACCATGTAAACATATATTATTACGTCAAGAAAATCTTGTGGAAAATTCCCAGAAGCCAGCCATTCCTTGGCTGGTAGCTATATACATGGTTCTTGATCTGTCAAACAAGAACTCTGCAGATTTCTGTTTTGTAGTGCTACTCAAAACATATCATCTTTAACATGATGTGAAGCCTGTGCTTTAGCTGATGGAAAAATCCCTTCACTTAGCAATTGCTTCTTTAATTTAACTCCAGTTAATAATAAGCTTACATAAAGTACCTTACAGTTCCATTGTAATGTCGATGTTCCCTTCAGCATTACTCATTTCCAGCACAATCATGTCTTTTGTAATACAAAGAATTCAATGCTAAGAACTGTGCCAACCAGCAGGTGGTGATGACTATACAACACTTGCTGCTGAAGAGCGACAGGAATTGACAGCTGCTTTGGGCAGAGTACCAAGCACCAAGTGGATCTCCCAATGTCACTTTCAGATACTGACTGCATGTCATCAATTTGAACGACTGCAAATCTCATAGGTGCTGGTACAAATTTTATTATATTGGAAGGTTTTACTTCACCTAAATTTAAAATTTCAGTATCTCACCTCTTAAAGATGTTTATGTTCTAATATTTTTTTTGCTTAAGGGACATCTGTTTCCTCTGAATAATCAACAGTGATGCATCAAAGGTAACATAAATGTTTGCTTTGGGTCTTTGCAACATCTACATGCATTAAAGGCTGCAGATGAAAATGTTTACATAGATATTACAAAATACATCATAGAGTTCATGACTTCTTGTGAGGAAAGTCATTAAAAGTTATGCAGAAATGAAAACATATTGAACTGGGACATCAGAAGACATTACTGTTATTTGTACAAATTCTTCCTTTTTAGAGTCTCATAAGCTGCATAATGAATTCAGTCCGTCCTGTTTTTGACATCTGTCTGGGAGCGGTTTGCATTTGGTGGGGGGGCACTTGATCACTGAAATGAAAAGGAATCCCATGGGTATGCTAGGTATGCCAAGACAGTCTTCAGTTTACCTCTGAGAATCCATCAGATATTGAAATTCAGAAACATGCATGAGCTTAGAGAAATTTCACTGTAGAAGGGGGACAAACACAGTGAAGAGTATTTTAAGCCTTTTATTTTGTGGTAATTGTGAACACAATGCCCATGATGTGTAGAAAATAGGGAATAATGGTAAGTGAGTATTCTCATTAATGATCACAGTGGTGGCTAATGAGTTAGCCTTGACTATACATGGAATCTCGAGGGGTCTGTAGGCGTGACCCAGATGTCAAACTTAGAATAAGTTTCTTCTTTGAAGAAAAAGAAATATCCTTTTATCTCTTTTACTGTAGGTCTTGGGAAACGACTGAAATGAAAGCATTTTTGTAGTGGGATACACAATTCATAAATATGAAAATGAATCAGTTGCTAATTGTTTCTCATTTTAAAAATGTGTTGATTTTTTTTTTTAAAAATACTGCAGTTTTACTCCTCTTTAGTTTCAAGGTATCCAAGGGATCAGCTTACTCACTTTCTAATTTGGTTTGTAATAACTATGGACAAAGGCCTCTGTAAAGAATCGCATCCATTTTTGCAGCTTTACAACTATGGTGGCAGTTTGGCATGGAAAAAAACAGATGTCTGCTTTCATGCTGCCTAGAACAGCAATATGAATAGTGCTACCTGTGCCTTGCTAAGGTGAGAATGTGCTTTTAGAAGGTTGGTTAAAAAAGGGTCTGGCCCCTGCTCTTTGCTGGAGAGGCTGAAGATGACCCAGGCTTTACCTCTGTGCCATCTTGGCTGACTATAAAGTCCAGAACCTCCAAGCTTCCTACAGCTCCGTGAGTCTATAATGCTGTATCAGGACTACAGTGCAGTACTTTAGAAATGCACACAAGCCGTAAATAAACTATTTCTCTAGCTTATTTTCTCAGCTGGTGCCGACGAGTGTAATAGGAAAGAAGTAGACAAAAGATCCTGGCTAAAAGTGAATACGTACAGTACAGAGAGAAGATCAAGAAGTACATGACTGGCATAATGATCGGGGAGAACCATACAGTGGTCTTCATGCATCATTTATTGGTTATCAGTCATAAGAGAGCTTACAGATGCTCCTGGACTTACAATGGGGTTAAGCTCTGATGAACCATCGTAAGTTGAAAGTATCTTAAGTCAAATACGAATATGATATGATATGACACACTTGGGCAGAAATGGAACGTGCAATGTGTTAACACTGTATGAGATGTTCATGTTTAAAGGGTAGCCGAATTGATGCTGCCATTATGTGGCATCAGTAGAAAGTATTGTATAGTGAGTATCGCTAATTTCGCAGGCCCAGGAACAGATTGAAATTCATAGTTTTATGACTACTGAATTCAAAGTTGATTACTACTATTGCACCATCATAAAGTCAAAATATTGTAAGTCCAACCATTGTAACGCGAGGAGAATCTTTGTACATACACACAATTCCAGGGCACTTACATCACTACCGTGGTGGCATGGTTGGGCCTGAGTGATACAGACCCACCCAGATGTAACTCAGGCCTATCCATTCAGTGCTCATAGTGAGCGATACATAACGATAAAAACAATCGTGTCTGACAGGTATGTGTGTGTGGTTGTTAAGAGGCAAATAGATTTTTCTTTATCCTTGTGCATTTGGTGTTTAGTAAAGCCACAGGTCATTTCAAAACTAATTTAAAAAATATGTAGTTGTGTTGTGTGATTTTGTCGCCAAGTGATTCGTCATGAGGGTGACCCACCTAATTTTCTGCTGGCCCTCCCACGCCATGTTTTCTGGCTCTGCTATTGTTATAGCCAAACATAATCATACACTGTTTCAAAGATATACATATATAGCAGTGTGCCTGCAGGTTTGTATGAATATAAAATATAATTTCAGGCATAACTATTTAGAAATAG
Organism: Paramormyrops kingsleyae; assembly: GCF_048594095.1. NCBI lineage: Eukaryota > Metazoa > Chordata > Actinopteri > Osteoglossiformes > Mormyridae > Paramormyrops > Paramormyrops kingsleyae. Next base: position 18,118,412 of record NC_132801.1, on the reverse strand, counting down.
GAGCAGTACGATAGCTGAGCAAAAGGTCACATTCATACCGTATACATATATCTCATGTATATTTTGGAAGTATGCACACATTTCTCTAGAATTGTTTCTGTTGTAAAAAACATACTAGATTTTTTTTAGTGTGCTGGTGCCAGAAATACATGTTTATGAATTCATTATCTCATTATTATTATTTCTGGATATGATTCTAAGAATCACAAATGTTATACTTGCAAGCCAAACAACAGTTATCAGTACGCAGTGATACTTGTAATACCTTTAGTGTTTTCCAGTTGGATCCTCATTAAAATGGAAACTGAGTTTTCAGACGAACATGACAAAAGCATAGTAAAAGAAATTTATACTGAAATGTACTGCATAAATTTCAGTCCCTTTGTTTCTGCAATGCACTGTCAGTTAGGACCACAACTAGTAAGACATTTTTATTTTTGCATTGACGGTTCTCTGGGTTTATTTAATGTTTAGCAATTAAAAATAGTTTAGTCTGGGGTCCTTAAGATCTGCATTTAGAAAAGATATTTAAGGTAAGCAAAAGCAGAGCACACTTGTTTCACATTAGAATGTGAAAACTGTGTAATGTCATCATGTATCTGTTATTATCTGGTGAAGTTACTATGGATTATCTATTCACACTATATGAGCTGATTTGAGATATGTGTTATATAAGCATATAAATTGTATGTCCCAGGATCCAGGGTCAATGTGACCTTCGGAGAAGGAAGGTGGATGATCTCCCATATTTTATGATAATATTATGTTAGATTATAAATTGAAGTTGAAAAACAACAGTTGGTGAGGTTACTACTGTCATGTTCCCTCCGATTTTAAGCAAATAGACAATGGTTGAAGTTGGTTAGGTAGTCATCGACCACACATGCTTTTCACTTTTAATTCTGGTTCAGCAAGCTGTGTGTGAAGGTTGGCCTTGTCTAAGAATGACATGGGAGTAGGTGTGGGTGCCTATTGGGGTTTTAAAATAAATATTTTTACTTGTTTGTTTGTGAACATAGTGAGATGTAAGAATGCCAGAATTCGCCAGAGTGAAAATGAAATGGCTTCATTACTGAAACTGCAGAATGTAATAAAGAACGGCACATCCATACCAGATCACCAGAACAACTTTGTGGTGAACATGGTGAAGATTGCAGGAAAAATACACCCTGAAGCTGGGTACAATCTGGACAAGATTGGAGTCCATCACAGGACACAGAGTCACACACCTATGGCCAATACAATGACACCAGTTTACCTGACCACATGGATTAAGGGAGGAAAGCAGAGCAACAGGGGGCAACCAGCACAAACTTGAGGAGAACATGCAAGCTCCACAGACCTGGAGCCAGGAGTGTGAATCAAACCCATAACCCAGTGCTGCACGCTGAGCCACCGCGCTGCTCAAAAGCACATTATAAGCAACATGCATCACAAATCCATTGTGAGGAAACACAACTGTTGGTGACATTCCCCTGATGGCCCTTCTGATCTTTTCATTGTGACTTAGAATCGGTGGACGACAGGGAAGAGCTATAAGCACTTGGATTGTAAAAACGTCAATTTAACCTATGCAATGTGGGGCGCTGCTATAGTAAAACAATAAGTTCCTCATGTGGAACAGGTAAGAAGGTGGGTCCAGGTCCCAGCCCCCATTCAGGCTTTTGGCAGGAGCTCTGGATTGATTCATTAGCTCATTGGCATTGTGCAGATGCAGTGCTAATGCATCTCTGGGAAACATTTGGTCGTCAGTTTGAATGTAAATACCCCCGGAGGATCCATAGCTGTCACTTATTAATGGTAACCAATAACTAATGAGGAAGACCTGCATCAGCCTGCTCCTCAGCAAACGTCATGTATTTTCTCTTTTATTTGTCTTTTAGGTTTTCAATTACAAATTAAATGACATAAATCGATAGTGCCGTCCTGCTGCAGTGAATGACAATTCCTCAAGGTGAACTCAGCCCAAATTCTGAAACTTGGAAAAACACAGGTGATACTATAGTAGAAAGGGTAATTTGGAGAATAAAAGAGAGCCATGTCTTCTCCTCAGCTGGCACTGTAAGGCTGAGCCTGTGTAGAAAAGGCAAGGCGTGACAGCAGTCTTTTTTGCGGTTGATAAAAAATTTGAAAGTACTCTCATCTGGGACTTATGGCCTGGAATGCGTCAGCTTCTCCTGTTCAAAATGTTTAGTAAAACATGTCCTGCAATCAGAATTCAAAATAAGACAATTGTTCATATGCTAAATCACAGAGCCCCCCACATTCACATTACAACTTACATTTTACTAAATTGACCATGCATATGGGAAATCCTTATCTATCTATCTATCTATCTATCTATCTATCTATCTATCTCCATTTTCAGTGACTTTTTACTATTGTAGCACTGAAAAAAAACTGTAGTGCCTCTAGCTGTATGCTTTTTTAAAATCATATGTATTGTTCTGAAAGTACAGTCGTGGTCAAAAGTTTTGACAATTACAAAAGTATTGGTTTTCATAAAGCTTGCAGCTTCAGCGTTTGTAGATCTTTTTGTCATATATTTCTATGGTATACTGAAGTATAATTACAAGCATTTCATAAGTGTCAAAGGCTTTTATTGACAATTACATTAAGTTTATGCAAAGAGTCAATATTTGCAGTGTTGCGCCTTCTTTTTCAAGACCTCTGCAATTTGCCCTGGAATGCTATCAATCAATTTTGGGCCAAATCCTGGCTGATGGCAGCCCATTCTTGCATAATCAAAACTTGGAGTTTGTCAGAATTTGTGGGTTTTTGTTTGTCCACCCGCCTCTTGAGGATTTATCACAAGTTCTCAATGGGATTAAGATCTGGGGAGTTTCCTGGCCATGGATCCAAAATGTTGATGTTTTGTTCCCTGAGCGACTAAGATATTACTTTTGCCTTATGGCATGGTGCTCCATCATGCTGGAAAAGGCACCAAACTGTCACCAAACTGTTCTTGGATTTTTGGGAGAAGTTGCTCTCGGAGGATGTTTTGGTACCATTCTTTATTCATGACTGTGTTCTTAGGCAAAATTGTAAGTGAGCCCACTCCCTTGGCTGAGAAGCAACCCCACACATGAATGGTCTCAGGATGCTTTACTGTTGGCATCACACAGGACTGATGGTAGCGCTCACCTTTTCTTCTCTGGACAATCATTTTTCCGGATGCCCCAAACAATCGGAAAGGGGATTCATCAGATAAAATGACTTTACCCCCGTCCTCAGCAGTCCAATCCCTGTACCTTTTGCAGAATATCAGTCTGTCCCTGATGTTTCTCCTGGAGAGAAGTGGCTTCTTTGCTGCCCTTCTTGACATCAAGCCATCCTCCAAAATCTTTGCCTCACTGTGCGTGCAGATAAACTCACACCTGCCTGCTGCCATTCCTGAGCAAGCTCTGCACTGGTGGTGCCCTGATTCCGCAGCAGAATCAACTTTAGGAGACAGTCCTGGTGCTTACTGTACTTTCTTGGGTGCCATGAAGCCTTCTTCACAACAATTGAACCTCTCACCTTGAAGATCTTCATGATCCGATAAACGGTTGATTTAGGTGCAATCTTACTAGCAGCAATATCCTTGCCTGTGAAGCCCTTTTTGTGCAAAGCAATGATGACTGCATGTGTTTCCTTGCAGGTAACCCTGGTTACCAGAGGAAGAACAATGATTTCAAGCACCACCCTCCTTTTAAAGCATCCAGTCTGCTATTCTAACTCAGTCAGCATGACAGAGTGACCTCCAGCCTTCTCCTTTTTGGGATTAAGTTCATTTACATGGTAAAGAGGGACTTTGCAATTAATTGCAATTCATTTGATCACTCTTCATAACATTCTGGAGTATATTGAAATTGCCATCATAAAAACTGAGGCAGCAGAATTTGTGAAAATCAATATTTGTGTCATTCTCAAAACTTTTGGCGATGGCTGTCTTTGGATAATTTGCATTATTTGTAGAGTCTGTTCCTTTCTCGTTAATTTGTGGGGAGTCGTGCCCATTTCTGGGGTACAGCCACCTGACTTCCACATTCCAAATATATAAGCTTTTTCTGAGTCTCCTAGTTATATTCTCATTTTATCACCATTTTCATATGTAAAATCTCTCTACAGTATATATTTACTACATGACAAAATACTATGCATTCTTAGAAAAGAAGAGTGAAAAAAACAGATTTTTAAAATTTTAAATATATTTCTTCATTTGAAAACTGCATCAACAATACAGAAAAGGTAAGTGTACTGGTTATGCTTATTTGTAGTGTGGAATGCTTTTCACAGCTTTGATACTCTTCAAGGTCACATGTGCTTTTATGCTGACCTTCACCGGTGGAATGGACAGGCTGTGTAATTACCACTGGGAGAATTAAATGACCACGTGCAAGGAGTCAGAGAACTCCAGAGTGTGATCTCTGCCAACGGCTTTCAGCATTATCTTTTGAAATAACAGTTGAAACCTTTTAAAGTATTTAGAACAGGAAAGAGTAGAAGTAAATATATCCCAGTAAATATAACAACAATAACCACAATACACGAACAGGTCACTCAAACATTTTCTTCACCCTCGTTTGATGGTGATATGCAGAAGGGAGACACAGGCTGTCATACCAAATATCAGCATTTCAAGTCACATCATTATCACCTAACAGACTATGACAACCTAAATGGATAAAATAAATTAATCAAATAGACAGCAACATATACGTAACTTCACACTTGAGGGATGGGTAGGGTAATACGGGATAAATATTACTTGATTAACCAGTTTTCAACAATATTTTTAATACGTGAGTAACAAGTATTGCACAGTAATTTCAAACCATTAAAATGGCTCAGGATATATTGAAAGTAATAATAGTATTTTGAATATAGTGACAAAATATACGCAAACATTATATCAGGAACAGAAACAAGAAATAGCCAGTGCATAGGAATATATAGGATTTTGCCACACAGGATTTGCCACAAAACACCTAAAACAGTAAGGCAATCACGCAAAAAGGAGGTTTTTTGATAAAGGTAAACTGTTGAAACACAGCATCAATGATTAATAAGGGTTATATTAATATACAAATACAAGGGCAGAAGGGACTGGGAACAGATTTCACATTCCAAGTGTTTCTGGGTCAGAAATAGTACTGGCACTACTTGCTTATTCCTTTGCTTTTTTAAGGAATGAATCAAATGCCTCCAATAACAGATGTGAGCAAGATTAATCCCTGTATCAGGGCGAACAGAGAGGCTGTGAAGGCTGAAGCTCTCGCACGGGCAGTGAAGGGAAAAGCTCTCGCAGAGATGGTGAAGGGAAAAGCCCTTGCAGAGGCTGTGAAGGGTAAAACCCTCGCAGAGGCTGTAAGCGGTAAAGCCCTCGCAGAGGCTATGAGGGGTACATCATTCGCAGAGGCAGCAAGGGTTAAAGCTCTCGCAGAGGCAGTGAAGGGTAAAGCCCTCGCAGAGGCAGTGAAGGGTAAAGCCCTCGCAGAGGCAGTGAAGGGTAAAGCCCTCGCAGAGGCTATGAGGGGTAAAGCTCTCACAGAGGCTATGAGGGGTAAAGCGCTCACAGAGGCTATGAGGGGTAAAGCTCTCGCAGAGGCAGTGGAGGGTAAAGCCCTCGCAGAGGCTATGAGAGGTAAAGCTCTCACAGAGGCTATGAGGGGTAAAGCGCTCACAGAGGCTATGAGGGGTAAAGCTCTCGCAGAGGCAGTGAAGGGTAAAGCCCTCGCAGAGGCTATGAGGGGTAAAGCTCTCGCAGAGGCAGTGAAGGGTAAAGCCCTCGCAGAGGCTATGAGGGGTAAAGCTCTCACAGAGGCAGTGAAGGGTAAAGCGGTCACAGAGGCTATGAGGGGTAAAGCTCTCGCAGAGGCAGTGAAGGGTAAAGCGCTCACAGAGGCTATGAGGGGTAAAGCCCTCGCAGAGGCAGTGAAGGGTAAAGCCCTCGCAGAGGCTATGAGGGGTAAAGCTCTCGCAGAGGCAGTAAAGGGTAAAGCGGTCACAGAGGCTATGAGGGGTAAAGCTCTCACAGAGGCAGTGAAGGGTAAAGCGCTCACAGAGGCTATGAGGAGTAAAGCATTTGCAGAGGTAGTGAGGGTTAAAGCTCTCGCAGAGGCAGTGAAGGGTAAAGTGCTCGCAGAGACTATGAGGGGTAAAGCATTCTCAGAGGCAGTTAGGGTAAAGCTCTCACAGAAGCTATGAGGGGTAAAGTGCTCGCAGAGGCTATGAGGGGTAAAGCTCTCACAGAGGCAGTTAAGGGTAAAGTGCTTGCAGAAGCTATGAGGGGTAAAGCTCTCGCAGAGGCAGTGAAGGGTAAAGCCCTCGCAGAGGCTATGAGGGGTAAAGCTCTCGCAGAGGCAGTAAAGGGTAAAGCGGTCACAGAGGCTATGAGGGGTAAAGCTCTCACAGAGGCTATGAGGGGTAAAGCTCTCGCAGAGGCAGTGAAGGGTAAAGCCCTCGCAGAGGCTATGAGGGGTAAAGCTCTCACAGAGGCTATGAGGGGTAAAGCGCTCACAGAGGCTATGAGGGGTAAAGCTCTCGCAGAGGCAGTGAAGGGTAAAGCCCTCGCAGAGGCTATGAGGGGTAAAGCTCTCGCAGAGGCAGTGAAGGGTAAAGCCCTCGCAGAGGCTATGAGGGGTAAAGCTCTCACAGAGGCAGTGAAGGGTAAAGCGGTCACAGAGGCTATGAGGGGTAAAGCTCTCACAGAGGCAGTGAAGGGTAAAGTGCTCCCAGAGGCTATAAGGTGTAAAGGTCTTGCAGAGGCAGTGAAGGGTAAAGTGCTTGCAGAACCTATGAGGGGTAAAGCCCTCGCAGAGGCTATGAGGGGTAAAGCTCTCGCAGAGGCAGTAAAGGGTAAAGCGCTCACAGAGGCTATGAGGAGTAAAGCATTTGCAGAGGTAGTGAGGGTTAAAGCTCTCGCAGAGGCAGTGAGGGTAAAGCTCTCACAGAAGCTATGAGGGGTAAAGTGCTCGCAGAGGCTATGAGGGGTAAAGCTCTCACAGAGGCAGTGAAGGGTAAAGTGCTCCCAGAGGCTATAAGGTGTAAAGGTCTTGCAGAGGCAGTGAAGGGTAAAGTGCTTGCAGAACCTATGAGGGGTAAAGCTCTCGCAGAGGCAGTGAAGGGTAAAGCACTCACAGAGGCTATGAGGGGTAAAGCATTCGCAGAGGCAGTGAAGGGTAAAGCCCTTGCAGAGGCAGGGAGGGTTAAAGCTCTCGCAGAGGCAGCGAAGGGTAAAGCGCTCACAGAGGCAGTGAAGGGTCAAGCATTCGCAGAGGCAGTATAGGGTAAAGCACTCGCAGAGGCAGTGAAGGGTCAAGCATTTGCAGAGGCTGTGAAGGGTAAAGCGCTCTGAGAGGCTATGAGGGGTAAAGCATCCGCAGAGGCAGTGAAGGGTAAAGTGCTTGCAGAGGCAATGAAGGGTAAAGCCCTCGCTGAGGCAGAGAGCGGTAAAGCATTCGCAGAGGCAGTGAAGGGTAAAGTGCTTGCAGAGGCAATGAAGGGTAAAGCCCTCGCAGAGGCAGAGAGGGGTAAAGCATTCGCAGAGGTAGTGAAGGGTAAAGTGCTTGCAGAGGCAATGAAGGGTAAAGCCCTCGCAGAGGCAGAGAGGGGTAAAGCATTCGCAGAGGCTGTGAAGGTTGGTTTGTTCCCTGTAATGCATAAAAACAAGTGGGTGGGAATAAGCAGAAACCTCACCCCTGGTAAGATGGGCCACCTCAGTATATCTGTCATGAAGGTTGCTGACCTCCATTGTAAAGTCTGGGAAAAAAATCCTCAACCTGCTAAAAAGTTTAGAATTCAATTTCCCCATGAATAACCAGTTCGGCTCCTTAACTAGTGCATCTGTATAATGACCGGTTAGAGACCGGTCACCTTACGAGGTGAGCCTCAGTGAGCTCACTGAACATGCTGCCCCCCAGAGTGTGTATAAAAGGCAGGATCAAGCAAGTGAAGCTTCCAGCTGCTAGTTGGCCTTGCTGTACCCCATTAACCTCAGGCAGTTATCGTGCTTTAGTCATCAGTGCCTGTCAGTGTGTCCTACATCTTTTCATCATTTTAACCAAGCCAACAAGCGATGGATCCTGGACACAGATATTGATTTATTTGAAGAAGGAGGGCAGGAGCTGCATAATTTTGTGTTATAAATAGATGCTTTTTATATTGCCAGTAGTAGCACAGTGCTCACAGAAGTCTTGGGACGCTTGCTTAATTAAGTAAGAAAATTGTACATTTATTGGTTTTATAAAAGAAATTGTTACTTTATTCATTTGTTTACAAAAAAAATTGATTAGAAAAAACTCATAGATTTAAGTAAAACATTCATTTCAAGTAGTAACAAATTGAAACCCAAACTATAGTTAAAAAAGTTAATTGGCAAGCAGTCTCATTGGGTGCTTTTTAATTAGTAATACATTTGCAATAACATAAAACACCAAACATTTGTGTTTAGCATCCCTTTTGGTAGCCAGTGATCACAATTGCAATTACAATAGCAAAATGACAAGAACAGGACTGAGTGAGTCAATCAAAAAAATTAGGACACTTAATAAAAAGAAAATGTCTGGGCAGAAGATACATGCAGATATGTTAAACATTGCTTGTCAATGGACTTTTGTTATGAAACCGATAAATTTATGACATTTTTACAGAAATAAGGAGGCATCTCAAGACAAGACTCTCTGAGTACTGAATATGATGTTTTAAATTGCAAGCTAGAAAATTAGCTAAACTTTGCATAGTACTTATTACATAACATAGCTAGCTTGATGCTCACTATCAGCACTATCTGCATAATTTTTGTATGTTCTATAACTTAAATTGTTCTATTTATTTATATGTTCTTTGTTTATATCATCTATGCAGGGGCGTTGCTAGAGATTTTGGGCCCCATGAAAGTATATCATATTAGGCCCCCCAGTCCAAACCAATCCAGTTATTTTCCTAATTTTTTAGGGCCCCTGTCACTCAGGGGCCCTTGGAATCGTCCTAGCTTTCCTCCCCCTTACGGCGCCCCTGCATCTATGACTTAAGTTTTGCAGATCACGAGCAGACCTGCACATTCAAAAGACTAGTTTGTATGAACTAGAACTCAATGAATCATGTCATTGGTGATGCATTAGGAAGATAAAACATGAGATAAATATCACTCATCAATGTCAATGCATAAAATGATCCTTGACTTGCTTATCTGCCTCACCTGAAGATCTTGGCTTATCTAAATAATGCTGCCCCCCCCACCCCCCCTCAACTGCAGATCTCAGGGGCTTAGAGAAGATTATCTCTTCCCTCAACTTAGGAGTATGTTTTCCTAATATTACCCATGCATATCCAGACTTAAGGAGGATAAAGGCAATGAGTCATTCACAGTGTAGGTCCCACTGAACCAGTGATGGAATCCAATTGGGCAGCCGGAGGCTCTGTATGCATTTAGGTTCTTCCGAGTGCTCCTGAAAAGTTACTTCGCTTTTTACACAAAACCTAACTAAATTAGGTATTTTTGGAGAATTGTTTAGAAACGTTTAGTTATGATTGCTAGAAAGTGTAGGTTGTTCATATTACTTTTAGGGTTTCCTTACTTGTGGATAACTTTGTGGTTCCAGGTTGTGTTGCTAAATAGGATTCGCTTTGGCTGATAAAGCGAATCTACAAACACCATGGGCTCTATTGTGACGATCTAATGCAAAGTGTAAAGCTCAAAGCGCAACTAACATTTATGGGCGTGTCCAACTCCATTTTGCTATTTTGATGGCAGAAAAAGCAAACTTTGTGCCAGTGCAAGTGCAAAAAGGTTGTCCTAACTAATTCTTCATACAGTAGGTGAGTTTTGGGTGTAGCATGCAATGAACCAATCAGAATGGCACATCACCTCAGCTTTAACGGGCAGGGGCGCATGAGCTAAGGTGGACTGCTATTTTAAAGGCGTGTTTACCTGCAAACCAGACTGGTTTTCGCCTGAGGAAACAGGTGTGCTTATTGTATGAAAATGCGCAAGCACGTAATTTATGGGAGCACCTAAGCCTTACGGGGTGAAGCAGGAGTAGCATGAGGTAGCAGCGAGTGTGTCCTCGTTTTCTAGCGTCATTACTTCACCCGCGCAGTGCAGAAAGCGGTATAATGATGTCAGAAGACGGGGAAGCTCACTGCTGACAGAGAGCAGCGGCTGGGAACGGGGACTTAATTATGCTTGTGTTTTTTTCATTGTAATTTTGGGTCTGTAGTTCGCAAAAAATAAATAAAAGTGCAATCTTTATTCAAACAAAACACAACCTACAGTTTTACAGTGTTTTGAAATTAGGTGGCTTATTTTTCTGCATGTCACAATTTAGATTTCTTACCAGGCTACAGACGATACAGCTCTTCTGCCAGCTGACCCCTCCTTGCCCGCGCTGATGCCGGCATACACTCATTTGTTGGCTTCGGCGCATGCAGTTCAGCAGCACACCTTCTAATGTCCTCCAATGTGACCTCATTTACGTCCAACAGACATCCATCATGCATGCCAATGTTACACAACATACAACATGACACAAAGAATGCTGCGACCTTCTGAGGGCTGTATTGTAATGTTCCACCTGACTTATCTAAATATTTGAAACGCGTTTTCAGCATCCAAATGTCCTTTCAATTATAATATATGCTTAATTCTGATAATGAACTTGAAAGATGTTTTTGAGGATATGGTTTGTTCTTTGCTTAATATATATTTTACTTTTGCTGTTTCGATAAACAGTATGATTACATGAAAGGACCAGATGTACTCTATAAAAAACGTATATAAATGAAATTAAGTAAAATAACAAAAAACCATTAGTGTACTTCCAGCGCGTATCTGTGTCAGTAATGAACATCGTGCAGGCGCACATTTATAAAATGGCCCGCTTAAATAACGTTTAACAATGCGCCACTGACTTTACACATGGTTTTTATTGGTTAAAGTGTGACATCATTTCACTGCCTTATAATAGCAATGCGCTGACAATGCACCCAACCATGCCTCATTTAAAGAACATCACTCCTACGAGTGGAAAGTGGGCACAAAATGATTTGCTATTTTGATGACGTGCACATGCCGTGAAAATGAGCAATGCACTGGTACGAAACTAGCAAAACGTCTGTGTGTTGCGCTTTGCGCCGATGGAAGAGAGGGCCCAATATCTATCTGATTTGGTCTCGGTTCAGGGATTGAAGGGTGGCTACAAACTTGCACAGTGTCAACTTAGTTGGTCACTTCAGCTCAGTAACTTGGTTAAATGAGTCAACTTACAGGCTCAGCTTGTCTACCAGTTGCCCAATAAGCTCAACTTGCAGTTCAGGTACCATAGTTCACCTAACTGACTTGAAAGAGCAGCTGAAAAGAGAATTACTAACCTCTAAAAGACAATATGGGTGTTTTGGGATTCAGCCCAAAATGTCCCTTTCCCAGTGGCGGGCCAGGTATTTCACACCTAGGTTTTCAGTGGTGTCCTACCTGAATTAATCCACCTCTTAATACAGTGGAAACTGCTGTTAGTGATCACTTCTGTCTGGGTGAAGTTGATCACTATAAGCAAATGATCATTATAACTGATTTTTTTCTTTTCTTTCTGTCTCAGGCAGATTGCCATCTAAATGACATTTGTATATTTATTACATGAATATAAGGCAATAAAATGGACAGCGTTGCTAATTATTGAATTTCATTGACTCAAAATACAGTACAGCTATTTCAAATGCTTTTCAAATTACAGTACTTTACAAATTTAATTAAAGAACTGTGTATAATTCAATTTCACTATAATACAGTACAGTACTTTACATAAAATATAGCTTATTGTAGTTTCGCTGCTGCATCTCGGTGGCTCGTTTGTTTGTGATTTATCATAAGGTCTGATGAGTCTATATTTGTCATTGAGAGAAAATGACTTTCTTTTTCCCGTCATGCTTTATGTGTGCACAGCATTAGCCTCAGGTAGCTAGCCAGAAGCAGATGGGTATCTGCAAGGCAAAGTAGGCAATTAAAACCAAAAAGAATTACCATAATTTTAATTTTTTCCATATGTTGCTATGTATAACAAGACTAAAAATGAACACTGTAAGCAGATTACTTGATTACCATAAGCAAATTATTTAAACAGTAGTTGTATAGGAATGATTCTGTCCAAAGATTTTTCATTCATGTAAGTGGTTGATCACTATAACCATGATCACTATAAGCGGGTTCCACTGTACCATCATTACGATGCCACAGTTATAGAAAGCATAAATATTATTCAGTATAGACTTGCTAGCTTCGGGGTTGGCCGACCTTTTCTCATGATGTCCAACTTTTCATGAAAAGTCCATCTTGTAAGTATATCTGCGACCAAAGCTATTTCCTTTCCTCTTTCAGCCATTGTGGGTTGAAAAAATAGCTATTAAATCTACACACATATGTTTTAGCTTGAGCAGGTTGCTACAAATTCTGTTTGCTAGCACTGACTGGTTCGTTTCTCTGACCATCCAATCACAGGACATGAAAATACTGTCGTTATTGTATGCATGCTAGATGGCCACGGTGTCCCCAACTAGAATTCTGATTGGTTATAGCAACAGTTTCATTGCCATCTATTTTAAGCTACAGGCGTCTGCACTATTGATTCTGAAGGCTCAAGGCAGATTTCTTTTACCCAGGCAACACAAGAAAGCTGAAATGTGATTGGATAAAAGCTCTAACATAAACATTGACTACTGGAAGAGCAAGAGAGAAGCTATGAAATGAAGAGAACAGACTATTTGAAATGATTTAATACATATTCCTGGAAAAATATAATAATGAAATAAAACAAGTCCGTGATTTTGACTTGGGTGCATGCACAACGTTGGAAAAACTTTGAAGCTAATATAAGAATAATAAGAGTTTAGGTTAGGAGCATATCTATTGGACAATCATGAGTTCTAGCTAAGTTAAACCCAGCTAACCAAGAAATCCTGCTTCATGGAACACTGCCCTGGACTCAAGTCTAGTCTCATATCCTGAATGGACTCAGTCTTATCATGCACTCAGGGGAAGTTTTACTTGGTCTTGACTCTGACACTTGTGACTCAAGAAATATCCATAGCATATATTTGCAGCCTGTATGTAACTGTAACTCCCCCTCAATTTCTTATATTAGCTTCAAAGTTTTTCCAACGTTGTGCATGCACCCACGTGTTTCAAATACAGAAACCATAAAGAGGATCTGTGCGAGACATCCACTTAAAAGAAGCACACTATGGGATGCAAATACTGCAAATGATCTATTACTTAGGTGATTGGCATGATTTCAAAATTCTACTGACATCTGGAACATAAAGGTACGCAGGGCTGGAAATTAAGCTTAACTACTGTAACCCCCCTGGCAACCTCTATTGCCCAGTAGTTGATCCTGGCAAAGGCAAGGTGGGGGCAGTCGCTATGGGTGGCATTATCTGAGGGGACGTCTGTGGTGAAGCTTGCCTAGGGCGCCATATGGGCCTCAACCACCACTGCTACCACTGATACCAAAATAAATGCGCAAATAATCAGACAAAAGAAACCATGATTAGTTATTGTTTTTATATTATACAATAGCACAATAAACAATATAATAATAAGGAGCATTGTTATGTAATGGGAAAACATACAAATAAACAAGTAATTACAAATAATAATATATCTTGAATAACAGGTGCTTTGAAGTTGCAACATGTTATTATTTCTTTGATTGTGTTAACTTTAACTGCATTTATTTTATATACTCCAAAGGGAGAATAGTAACTTAAGCAAAGATTTTTAAAATCAAACACTTTATTTGAATGGACATAAGTAACTTAATAAGTACAAATCATAAACAAATATAGTTACTGTGTGAAATAAATGAACTGTTATGACTGATTAATGATGAACAAACATGGGGTCAGTACATAGTGAACACAGACTATAAAATCTTTTTTTTGATGGTATTACAACATGATTGTGTTTGTGATTAATTACCAAAGTGTGCGCCAAAATCTACATGTCTTTGGCAAAAAACAACATAGTACTTACAAATTGTGTATATCAGTCTATAAAATAATTCCTCCTTGGTAAAATAATAATCTTAATATTCATATAATTTTTATTATGCTATTGACTGTAGTTAAGCAACTGATTGTGCACTTTTGCATTTATTTATAATATTCTTAAACTACAAATGATTATAATTTTTATACATTTAATAAGAACTTACAGTGCTTTAAAATGTAGGCCAAAGGGAAAACTAAGATTTCACTGTTTAGTTTTTAGATTTAATGGTTTAAACCAAATCAGACTATGGTCTGTTCACAATGTGAATGCTTAACGTCAAAATATCTGACCTTATTGCTGAGCTGTCCTCCAGCTAATTCAAAATGTAATGGAGATTCTGTGACCCCTGACCTATTTTAACATTAATTGCTGCCATTTAACATCTTCAGGGCACTTTATAATATTAAGGCACTTCAACGGACCTGTTATACATTTCCTCAATTAACATATTAGGGTGACCTCTCTCATCCCATGAACTTTGGTTTCTTTCACACGAGAATGCTGTGGCAGGGAGACAGAGGTTCTGAAAGTATTAAAAATGACACCTCATTAATCATACAGACGGCATTTGTTCCAGTGAATTGCTCAGATTTTCCCAACCATAATAGAGTCTGATTAGAAAGAGAGAGCAGCAAACAAATTACATAATGCTCACCTCTTATTAAACGGTGGACATTGACTGATAAATTGCACTTTTTCTGTTTAGCACTGGCCACCTAATTGGAAAAAGAATTGGAAATCAAATTTTAGAGCCCTCCTTGATCAATGGTGTTCATCTGAATTATTCCTTTTTGTGTTGTCATCATGTGGTTAGGTATTTGCACCTAATATATTCTCCAGTTTACCCTCCACTGAGAGATTTCCAAAATAAAATAGTCATTGTCAAGCAAGCTGATAAGCTAAAATGTGCAGAGTGGCCGAGGGAATGAATCACTGTCTGCTGTCAGTACACTTAGTAAAACATGTTTTTCTCATATCACAGCAGCTGTCAAAAATCACTGAGTGACAGTTTTAACAGATAAACCTTAGGGACATCAAGCATCTTCAACAGATGGCATTCCCTGCTCCCAACAGCAGAACAGCACAAATACAGGTGTTTTCACTAAAAATGAGGCTTGTTAGAATGCCATTTTTAAAGTCACCTCCAAACAACTTCCTCCCAAGAACAAATAAAGAAGTAAAAGCCAAACATACAAAAATGACAGCTTCCTGCATGTCTTTCAGAAGGAAATGTGCATACTAATGAGGTGTAATAATAATATAATTATAATGGTTACTTAGGATTCAAAGCAAGATTTGGTAACACTTTCTATGAATACCATGTCTTAAGAATCGATTAGCACATTCCTAACCCATTATAATGCATTCATAAAGCATTATAAATATGACTATATAAATATTTAAAAATGCATTACACATTATGTTTTTCATGCATTATGAATTATTAAAGAAGCTCTCATCTATAATACACTATAGATACCTTTATAATGCAGCACAAAGCATGCTTAATTCTTATACCGACCATTACAATGCATTATGAAGGTATCTATAGTGCATTTTACATGAGAGCTTCAATGGAGCTTATGAAGTATTATAATCAACACTATAATGCTTTATTACTGTCAATAGAAGATACTGTAATGGTTTATTAATTTTTTATACTGATCATTATAATGCATTATGAAGGTATTTATAATGCATTATAGATGGCAGCTTTAAGTAAAGTGCTACTCAGCATTTTTGTACACTTACATGTGGCAGGAAGTCCTTTGCTGAAAGGCACATGAACAGCATCTCCTCTGGGCCGGTAACTGGTACCAGTTGGGATACAGATCCTCATCCCTGACCATTTCACTAGCTGATGGCCTTCAAGAAAAAATACACTGATGTATTCTGAGAGGAAGCATTGTGATGCATTAATCATCAGAAAAGCACAAAGCTCAGGGTTCAGTCAACAGTGCAAGTGGGTTGTGAGGTCTTCACCTGGTCTGTCAGGACTGTATGCTTGAATTATATTAATGGTCTTTGAGCCGGCTCTGCCTGCTTAGTTCAAACATTATTATTTTTAACCCAAGTCTTTCCAAAGACAGACTGCTATAAGCTGCTATTGATGTAAGATGACTCTCACAAAGTGAATATCTAGCCAGGACATCGCAGTGACTTCGAGTGTCCTTGAATGTGCTGTGAGTGACACTGCAAATGAGTTCAGCCCTGCAACTTAGAAAAAGTTTAAAAAGCAATAAATAAATCCAGGCGCTCTGCTGTGCATTCTAACTTGGTCATGAAACTATTTATTCCAGGTCAGATATAAATAACTCTGAAGGATGTCAGTTATGACCTAAACCACTGACAAGTCTGTATATTTTTTGAGAGTTTGTGTATCACTAAAGGAGTCTTAGAGGTCTGACATATTTAATCTATCAAATCTCAAGTGAGTGGCGGTAGTCTTATATTATGAATTGACATAAACTCAGCTACTTAAAATTTTTATAAAGGAATAAAGGAGGGAGTCTCGCAATAATTTAGCAGAAAATATGTTATTGTTATTATATGGAAAATTATACTTATTGGGATTATAATTTATGTGCTTTAGCCACAAAGATAAAACAAGGAAGCAAAGGTTCATTTGTACTGTTGTTAGATATTGACTTCTACTTCAGTGATTCATTTTTATTTATTCCCAGATTAATTCTGAAATTCCAAATGATTCTAAAATAATTAAGCACAGTCAAACAAACATTACACACACACACGCACACACTCCACACTTCTCTGTGGAGAGAAACAGACAATCTAAAAGAAACCAGTTGAAACAGAGGAGAACAAGTAGAATTTATTTTTGCATAATTAATTTAACAAATATGTTTACATCAGTAGGCAGAATTATATCATTGAATTCTGGTGACATATGCATTACTATTAGTGTAAAGTCAAAACGGGGCTGATGCAGAAATACAGTTTTTAAACCTGCAACAAGAGCGAAGACGAAGCGGTGGTGGTGATGGCAGCATTCAGACGGAAAGTGTCCGAGCAGAAAATGCTTTCTCCATTCCGGAGTATGATGCGAGGAGGGACCTCCGGAGAATGAGCTCCAGGAAAGCAGCAGGACCTGAAGGCATCTCAGGTGGAGTCCCTGGAGCCTGTGCCGACCAGCTAACACCAGTGTTCACAGAGATACTCAACGTCTCACTGGCACAATCGCTAATCGCCGCGTCTTTTAAAAAATCTATTATTGCTCCTGTACTGAAGAAACCAGCCTGCCTGTTTCAATGACGATCGTGCAGCAGCCGTGACCTCAGTTGTGATATGCTGGTCAGACTTCATCACCTCTTCACTCCCTGATACCCTGGACCTATTACAATTTGCGTACCATCCCAATTGCTCCACCATCGATGCCACAAGTCATTTGGAAACCAGGAAGGGTAATTATGTTAATATGCTGCTTGTTGACTAGAGGTCAGCATTTACAGTAACACCATAATTCCCTCAAGACTCACCAAGAAGTTGGAGGACCTGGAACTCAATCCATCACGATGCCAGTGGATCTCCAACTTCCTGACCAAGAGACCGCAAGCGGTATGGGTGGGCAAACATGTCTTATCGTCTCTCACCCTCAGCAATGCAACCCCTCAGAGCTGTGTACTGAGCCCCCTGCGGTTCTCATTGTACACCTACGACTGTCTGGCCACTTCTAATTCTACCACCATGGTCAAGTTTGCTGACAACACTGTTGTGGTGGGCCGAATCTCTGATAATGATGAGAAGGCCTACCTGGAGGAGATTAAAATCCTGGAAAACTGGTGCTAGGACAATAACCTCCCCCTGAACATCAACAAGACAAAGGAGTTAATTGTGGACTTTAGGCATAAAGCAGGAGAGGGGCTATCATCCGCAATGAGCAATCAATGAAGCCCCAGTTTCTGGTACCTTGGTGTTAACACTACACAGGATCTGTCCTACTAACTCCCTGGTCAGGGCAACCAGGGCAACACTTAGGACTGACTTGGTTGTTAATCACCCCCTATTCCTATTACAATCTATTTATTACTTATAGGACTACCTCTGCCTGCTGTTGCACTGCTTTATTATTGCTTTATTTGCACATGTTACTATTTGCACATAATACTGCATCTGAACACCCCCCAACTGTGAGATTCCTACAAGTAATTTCTTATCTAACGCTCCCACTGTTGTATTGACGTGACAGACTGTCGTTAAACAACATTTCACTGCGAGTCATACTGTCTATGATTGTGTATGATTGATATGCGACAAATTAAATTCGAATTTGAAATATTTCGAAACATCAACAGGAGTAAAAGACCGTTGACAGCTTATAATTACATATAATAAAGCCACTCAGTCAAGAAGTCAATTGAAATTTGACAAAAAAATTATTTCTTGACCAGAGAGCAAAATAAATTGTCTATTTCTTTCCCGATTAGTTTATACATGTGAAGTCCAACAATGTAGCTATTTTTGCTATTTAATATTGTGAGTGCTATCTTAGATTTTCATATTATATTGTGGAGAAAATTTCTTAGTAACACTGTTTGCCTTGAATGGCATTATAAATTTAACTCCAATATCTGGTACATTCTGTGGATTACCAACCAGGATATATAAGAGGGCTGCCTATATATGGTGTGTCCTTTGCTTTGTGATATAGATTTTGTTTGGATAGGAAGGCCATAAATAATATCCCCATGTATAGCGACTGAGCAGAAGACAGCCAACCGGCATGCTTCAGAGAAGCAGGGTATAAATTAGTTAGACGTTTCTTAGATTGAGTGACCTGGTCATAGTCATTCACTTTATGACATTAACCAGAATATATTGAAGGCATGTTTACTTCGGAAGATAGAACAGAATAGGGCAGGATCGCACGTGTGCACACTGATTCAAGAAGGCATTAGGACAAAATGCGCTTTGTGCGAGAAGTGTATATAATCTGCGTTTGACTAAAATAAACTACTAATAAGCAAAGTGTGGCCCATCACTATTCTGTTCAGTTATTCATATAATTGGTCCAGCACTCGTAAAAGCTGACAGAGTACTAGAGTGAAGCCTACTCCAAATCTAGTACGTGTACTTCATTAGACCAGCATAACAATTACAACACGTAGCCTAGATATACTGAAAGCAGGCATACCTGTTGGAGCCGTTCTATTACAAATTTCTTAATTTTTTCATAATCCATCTCGAGATGGCGAGAAACACTCCGTGCTAAGACTCCTTCGATCTCAATGCAAGTCGCACCGATGAGAAGCAACTCCTTCGCCACGTCGATGAATTCTTGTCCTTCTATAAAAACAAAAGGTCTCAAATCTTGCCTCCACATGCGAGCCATCGTGTTCCTGAGCCTGATCTTCACAATTTCTGGAACTTCTCGCTGCACTTCATTACCAAGCGATCTGCTGCTTCAAGTGTGTCTCGACATGCTAATCGTCCCGGAGTCAGGTGCATATTTGACTATGACTTTGCACTTATTACATGCAGCGTAGGGAGTTAATACTCCATCGCACTCTACTCCATCTTACAAACTTTTTTTAAAGTTGCGGACTTGCCCAACAGATCCTTAAAAGTCACGCAGGGATCATATACTCCGACTTTACGTTGCAACGCTGTTTTCTCTGACTCCATGTTTTAAACTGACTGGCGCCGGCCGTTACACACACGTCACGCGCTAATCAGGTGACCGCTTCCATTCGATCATGAATATTTAATTATCATAGCCGTGTATGTCTTATAGATCATGCATTCAACCAACATAGCAGACAGGAGAAGATTTTAAAAAACGACTACTCGGCCAATTAAAAATATAAATTAAACGACATTAATCATATTTATTCGAATCACATCTGTAAATAAATTACAGTGGAAACCGCTTATATATTGATCACGTACAAGCGGACAATCATTAATTATAACCGATTTTTTTCTTCTTCTTTATGTCTCAGGCAGAGACCCATGTAATTGAGATTTGTATATTTATTTCATGGACATAAGGCAATAAAACGGACAGCTTCGCTATTTACTTAATTTTATGAATAATTTCAAAGTACAGTATAGGCTAGCTATTTCGAACAATTTTCAAATTACAGTGCTGTATAAATTAAATTACTGAACTGTGTATTATTCAAATAGGCTATATTAATACAATACAGTATCACTGTACATAAATATTCAATATTCAATTTTATTAACAGCGCATTTTCACGACGCTACGTTGCCTCAAAGGGCTTAGCCTATTGTAGTTTCTCTGCTGCATCTCGGTGGCTTGTTTTTGGCAGCTTATCATAAGCTTTAATGAGCCTATATTTGTCACTGAGAGAAAATGACTGTCTTGTCATGTTTTCTGTGCTTCGGGTATCTATAGTCAGAAGCAGATGGGCTACCGCAAGGTAAAGTACTAGTAGGGCGATCAAAGTAAAGTAAAAAAAAAATTTAAATACCGCTGTTTTAATTTACGTTATCACGTTTAAAAAGACCCAAAACAAACACTGTAAGCGGACTACTTGATTATTATACGCGAATTATTTAAACAGAATTTGTACAGTAATGATTTTGTCCCAATTGCTTTTTGAGCTATATATGCGACTGATCACTATTACCGAGATCACTATATGCAGTTTCCACCGTATTTATAAATATATTATGATTCCCGGTTCCGCTGCTCCCCTTTGGATATTATTTGCGTTCCATCCCCAGTCTAGGGGAAAGTAATGATTAATCTGCCGGCAACCCCCCTCACCCAAATCGTCAAATTTCCCCTCATCGTCAGTCCGTGGCCGATTTTTGTCGCAGGGTTGTCTGGCCGGCACAGATTATCAGCATCGGTACAGGAAACCTTGTTATTGGATCGATTCGGACCGCAAAGAAAGTCATTGTGAGGATGGAAATGTTATTATGTTAAACTTCCCCTAGGCAAGCCATCACTGTCACAACTAGGTCTCTCATTGGCTGCATTTGCCACACGTGACGCTGTCCCGCTGAATTCCATTTCCATGGAGACGATTGTGACGAAGGCGTTCTAAGACTACGTAGGCAATAGCCACGTATAAATTCTGAGGAGCAGTTCCCGAGTCTCAGAACGACCTTTTGCAGCACCAAATCAAGTTCCATTCAGTTCTTTAATTATCCTTAATCAATTAAGCAGTAAAATGTGCAACCGAATGAAGGCAGTCTGGCACGTGGAGGTATTTTTTGAACAGGGGGGCAAAACAAATAGTGTCAGCTTCACCATACACAGAAGCAAATCAAGGTGCTTCATTGTTGAGCCGGTGGCTGACAAGAAGCTCGATGAGTCTGGACAGTCTTTGCGGAGAAACATCATTCTGAATTTTCTCCACCTGGACCGCAACCTACCTCATGGTCAGGAAACATGCACCCCTGCTGTCCCAGACGATTTCTGCAGTCCAGCTACAGCAGCTGAGACAGGTACTGTATCACCCGCGGATCGCACACCGTTCGACAGAGTGATTAGCATATGCCCATGGCCAAAGCTCAAGAAGAAGTTAAAGGAAAGTGGTACAAAGGCCTGTACTCACCCTGCATTATTGTTTTCAGGTGATGCAGACTGTGAGGGAGACCCCCAGGCCACAAAAATCAGACTGGGCACCAGACATGGGAGGGTCCGCACTTTTATCAAATCCCTCCTCAGGATACCCAAGATGCTCATCAAGGTACTTGGCTTAGTTTTAAGGAGTTAAAATGGTGCTGGATGCATTAGGAGTTATTATGCTTCAGGTAACACTAGTCTGATGGTTGGTGCTGCCTCTGTTCACCACAGAATTTGAAGGAAACATGGTTTCCATGTTCAACGTAAGAATGTCTCCAACCACCAGACCTAGGGCAGCCCCAAATGAAGTCGTCCTGTCGCAGCCTTTTTGCAGCCTATTTTGTGCTGCTCTTATGGGATATTAATATCCCCGTAACCCTGCGCAGGAAGAGGAACTGTGGCTGCCATGTGCTCAGACAAAATGTACTCTACTTAAAATGTGCATTCAATAAATTTTTGCACCCTACTGTATTGTTGTCCGGTTATATTTGTATACATCACGTAACTAACTTTTGTCGCTGTTCTGTTGGCATCAGGACAGATAAAATGTTAACCCCAAACAGGATTTATCCTTTGCTTATATTAATGGTTTTATCCATGGATACTTCATTTATTCCCAATGAACGCAGTTCAAAGATCTGTGTTCTTTAAGGGTATCACAGCAATTTCTTAAACTTTATCCAGTCCACGCTCTTCTTTTCTCTCAAGTGCATGTGGAGAGTCTTCCCTAGCTAACTGCAATTAAAACGCTTCATACCAGAGTGACTTAGTAGATAGGTTTGAAGTTATACACATTTGTAAAATTCGTCGCAGTGCTGTTTTGCCACTGTTTCAGACTTTACACCCGAATCTCTATATCTGAAATATAAACATTAAATACACACAAGATATGACAAAGGACATTTGACTGATTGTTGTTTGATTGCTTCTCAGTGCATATTAAATATACAGGGAAGCCAACTGTAGAGGCTATGAAAGCAAACATACATCCATTCATCTTTAAATTCAAGATTTTCCTCATGTATTTTTAATTCTTCTTGGTAGCCAGTGATAAATGATGTGTGTTGATCCACAGTATTAATGTGTTACATCACACTTTAAACTACTGGTGGTTTTTTAATAGACAGTTAAGTCCACGTAAACTAAACCAGATATGACTGCTTTAACAGTTACATTTTACTTTCCTCTAATAAAAATGATTAAAATTACTTTGAGTTACGCCTATTTCTTCATTCTTTTTCAAAGCAACAAGGGGGCACTCAAAGAGCCGAATACTGCTCAGGAGCCTCGGGTTGGTCTAGGCCAGAGGGTGACTCGGGAGTGGATTTTCACTCTGGTACCATTCCCCTGCCGCGAAAAATTCCTGTACCATCCCGATCCCATGCAAAATAATGTTTCAAATCCTGTACCGCGCAATCCCAAAACGAATGATTCCTGTCCCATCTTGGTCCGATTTTTTTTTGCCTGCTAAAAAAAATACTGTCCATGGGTTCCTATGCTATTTCTAGTAATGGCCAACTACTAGGCTATATAGTTGGATGATCAGATGTATTGACGAGACACATACACCAGTGCTGCATAGTTGGAACCTTTACTTGAAGAAACTGCCATTACACACGTTACTACTACCAGGCTTATAACCAAATGTCACACTGCCCACTAGTGGTGGAACTACACATAGCACATTACATATCAATACATCTCCCCTTTTGTTGTTTTAAATCAGGGGTGGCCAATCTTATCTGCAAAGGGCCGGTGTGTATGCAGGTTTTTTGTGATAACCTGTAGGTCTGCTGTTCAAACCCAGGTGTGAGGACTCTTCAGCCAATCAGTCCTCTAATTAGTAATCTAATTAGGGAGTTTCAGCAAAAACCCACATACACATTGGCCCTTTGCGGATAACATTGGCCACCCCTGTTTTAAATAAAGATCATCTTATACAAACCTTAAAAGGCACAAAAATAGTCATACTCACCTCCATGACATCACAAATGGTCAGATTAGTTCATGAAGGACATTTGGGTGTAGAAAAGTGCAAAAGACGTGCACGGGGTGTTATACTGGCCGGGCATGCACAAGGACATTGAGGCTTATGTACAACACTGTGAGACTTGCCAGCGCTACAGATATCGACAGCCAAAGGAGCCCATGAGGCCACAGGAAAAACCTCGAGATCCATGGAGAGAAGTAGGAATGGATCTCTTCCAATTGCCTGAATAAGGGCTACTGGTATATTCATTATAATTTTGTTATATAACTCCTTAGAACAAACAGTATCTAACAGTAGCATAAAAATCCTCCAGTCCAAGTATGTTAACATTTCGATCCATATGTACCACTGACTGAATACGTCTTGCCATCCACTCATCAACAAGACAGATCGAGCAGCGCCTCTCAGCCGGCTGCACAAACTGGAACCGCCTCCATGACGACAGAACTTTGCCCTTATTGGCTGAAGAGTTTAGTTACACGAATGACGTTGTATCCCAGGAAGTCCCGATGCGTTATCTGCTATTTCTCCCAAGTATCACGTAAAGCAGTGAGAACTGGTTTTCAGTTAATTTACCTGGTAAAATAAAGTTTAAATAAACGACATAAATGCTCTAATAGTACACGTAAGTTACTGGTTTATTTATTGTTAGTTACTGCAGTGTTGCGCTGCTTTATTTTTCATCGTTATCTTCTGGCAGTGCTGCCATTGTAGTCAGCTCTCGCAGATTACAAGTAGAAGTTGTCCGACTTGGCTGCAGTCAGTTTATACTCCACCCCTGCAGCCGCCGGCAGATCTCGCTCCACGTCACGTCAGCTGCAGACAGACCTAAGGCCAAGTCGAACGCACCCTTAGTTTCCACAGCCCGACTCCCAGCAAGGAGCTTCCCGCGTGGCTCTAGGGCTCCTTGCGGCAAACTGGTCACACAACACATTAACCGGAATATATTGAAGGCATGTTTACTTCGGAAGATAGAACAGAATAGGGCAGGATCGCACGTGTGCACACTGATTCAAGAAGGCATTAGGACAAAATGCGCTTTGTGCGAGAAGTGTATATAATCTGCGTTTGACTAAAATAAACTACTAATAAGCAAAGTGTGGCCCATCACTATTCTGTTCAGTTATTCATATAATTGGTCCAGCACTCGTAAAAGCTGACAGAGTACTAGAGTGAAGCCTACTCCAAATCTAGTACGTGTACTTCATTAGACCAGCATAACAATTACAACACGTAGCCTAGATATACTGAAAGCAGGCATACCTGTTGGAGCCGTTCTATTACAAATTTCTTTATTTTTTCATAATCCATCTCGAGATGGCGAGAAACACTCCGTGCTAAGACTCCTTCGATCTCACTGCAAGTCGCACCGATGAGAAGCAACTCCTTCGCCACGTCGATGAATTCTTGTCCTTCTATAAAAACAAAAGGTCTCAAATCTTGCCTCCACATGCGAGCCATCGTGTTCCTAAGCCTGATCTTCACAATTTCTGGAACTTCTCGCTGCACTTCATTACCAAGCGATCTGCTGCTACAAGTGTGTCTCGACATGCTAATCGTCCCGGAGTCAGGTGCATATTTGACTATGACTTTGCACTTATTACATGCAGCGTAGGGAGTTAATACTCCATCGCACTCTACTCCATTTTACAAACTTTTTTTTAAAGTTGCGGACTTGCCCAACAGATCCTTAAAAGTCACGCAGGGATCATATACTCCGACTTTACGTTGCAACGCTGTTTTCTCTGACTCCATGTTTTAAACTGACTGGCGCCGGCCGTTACACACACGTCACGCGCTAATCAGGCGACCACTTCCATTCGATCATGAATATTTAATTATCATAGCCGTGTATGTCTTATAGATTATGCATTCAACCAACATAGCAGACAGGAGAAGATTTTAAAAAACGACTACTCGGCCAATTAAAAATATAAATTAAACGACATTAATCATATTTATTCGAATCACATCTGTAAATAAATTACAGTGGAAACCGCTTATATATTGATCACGTACAAGCGGACAATCATTAATTATAACCGATTTTTTTCTTCTTCTTTATGTCTCAGGCAGAGACCCATGTAATTGAGATTTGTATATTTATTTCATGGACATAAGGCAATAAAACGGACAGCTTCGCTATTTACTTAATTTTATGAATAATTTCAAAGTACAGTATAGGCTAGCTATTTCGAACAATTTTCAAATTACAGTGCTGTATAAATTAAATTACTGAACTGTGTATTATTCAAATAGGCTATATTAATACAATACAGTATCACTGTACATAAATATTCAATATTCAATTTTATTAACAGCGCATTTTCACGACGCTACGTTGCCTCAAAGGGCTTAGCCTATTGTAGTTTCTCTGCTGCATCTCGGTGGCTTGTTTTTGGCAGCTTATCATAAGCTTTAATGAGCCTATATTTGTCACTGAGAGAAAATGACTGTCTTGTCATGTTTTCTGTGCTTCGGGTATCTATAGTCAGAAGCAGATGGGCTACCGCAAGGTAAAGTACTAGTAGGGCGATCAAAGTAAAGTAAAACAAAAATTTAAATACCGCTGTTTTAATTTACGTTATCACGTTTAAAAAGACCCAAAACAAACACTGTAAGCGGACTACTTGATTATTATACGCGAATTATTTAAACAGAATTTGTACAGTAATGATTTTGTCCCAATTGCTTTTTGAGCTATATATGCGACTGATCACTATTACCGAGATCACTATATGCAGTTTCCACCGTATTTATAAATATATTATGATTCCCGGTTCCGCTGCTCCCCTTTGGATATTATTTGCGTCCCATCCCCAGTCTAGGGGAAAGTAATGATTAATCTGCCGGCAACCCCCCTCACCCAAATCGTCAAATTTCCCCTCATCGTCAGTCCGTGGCCGATTTTTGTCGCAGGGTTGTCTGGCCGGCACAGATTATCAGCATCGGTACAGGAAACCTTGTTATTGGATCGATTCGGACCGCAAAGAAAGTCATTGTGAGGATGGAAATGTTATTATGTTAAACTTCCCCTAGGCAAGCCATCACTGTCACAACTAGGTCTCTCATTGGCTGCATTTGCCACACGTGACGCTGTCCCGCTGAATTCCATTTCCATGGAGACGATTGTGACGAAGGCGTTCTAAGACTACGTAGGCAATAGCCACGTATAAATTCTGAGGAGCAGTTCCCGAGTCTCAGAACGACCTTTTGCAGCACCAAATCAAGTTCCATTCAGTTCTTTAATTATCCTTAATCAATTAAGCAGTAAAATGTGCAACCGAATGAAGGCAGTCTGGCACGTGGAGGTATTTTTTGAACAGGGGGGCAAAACAAATAGTGTCAGCTTCACCATACACAGAAGCAAATCAAGGTGCTTCATTGTTGAGCCGGTGGCTGACAAGAAGCTCGATGAGTCTGGACAGTCTTTGCGGAGAAGCATCATTCTGAATTTTCTCCACCTGGACCGCAACCTACCTCATGGTCAGGAAACATGCACCCCTGCTGTCCCAGACGATTTCTGCAGTCCAGCTACAGCAGCTGAGACAGGTACTGTATCACCCGCGGATCGCACACCGTTCGACAGAGTGATTAGCATATGCCCATGGCCAAAGCTCAAGAAGAAGTTAAAGGAAAGTGGTACAAAGGCCTGTACTCACCCTGCATTATTGTTTTCAGGTGATGCAGACTGTGAGGGAGACCCCCAGGCCACAAAAATCAGACTGGGCACCAGACATGGGAGGGTCCGCACTTTTATCAAATCCCTCCTCAGGATACCCAAGATGCTCATCAAGGTACTGGGCTTAGTTTTAAGGAGTTAAAATGGTGCTGGATGCATTAGGAGTTATTATGCTTCAGGTAACACTAGTCTGATGGTTGGTGCTGCCTCTGTTCACCACAGAATTTGAAGGAAACATGGTTTCCATGTTCAACGTAAGAATGTCTCCAACCACCAGACCTAGGGCAGCCCCAAATGAAGTCGTCCTGTCGCAGCCTTTTTGCAGCCTATTTTGTGCTGCTCTTATGGGATATTAATATCCCCGTAACCCTGTGCAGGAAGAGGAACTGTGGCTGCCATGTGCTCAGACAAAATGTACTCTACTTAAAATGTGCATTCAATAAATTTTTGCACCCTACTGTATTGTTGTCCGGTTATATTTGTATACATCACGTAACTAACTTTTGTCGCTGTTCTGTTGGCATCAGGACAGATAAAATGTTAACCCCAAGCAGGATTTATCCTTTGCTTATATTAATGGTTTTATCCATGGATACTTCATTTATTCCCAATGAACGCAGTTCAAAGATCTGTGTTCTTTAAGGGTATCACAGCAATTTCTTAAACTTTATCCAGTCCACGCTCTTCTTTTCTCTCAAGTGCATGTGGAGAGTCTTCCCTAGCTAACTGCAATTAAAACGCTTCATACCAGAGTGACTTAGTAGATAGGTTTGAAGTTATACACATTTGTAAAATTCGTCGCAGTGCTGTTTTGCCACTGTTTCAGACTTTACACCCGAATCTCTATATCTGAAATATAAACATTAAATACACACAAGATATGACAAAGGACATTTGACTGATTGTTGTTTGATTGCTTCTCAGTGCATATTAAATATACAGGGAAGCCAACTGTAGAGGCTATGAAAGCAAACATACATCCATTCATCTTTAAATTCAAGATTTTCCTCATGTATTTTTTATTCTTCTTGGTAGCCAGTGATAAATGATGTGTGTTGATCCACAGTATTAATGTGTTACATCACACTTTAAACTACTGGTGGTTTTTTAATAGACAGTTAAGTCCACGTAAACTAAACCAGATATGACTGCTTTAACAGTTACATTTTACTTTCCTCTAATAAAAATGATTAAAATTACTTTGAGTTACACCTATTTCTTCATTCTTTTTCAAAGCAACAAGGGGGCACTCAAAGAGCCGAATACTGCTCAGGAGCCTCGGGTTGGTCTAGGCCAGAGGGTGACTCGGGAGTGGATTTTCACTCTGGTACCATTCCCCTGCCGCGAAAAATTCCTGTACCATCCCGATCCCATGCAAAATAATGTTTCAAATCCTGTACCGCGCAATCCCAAAACGAATGATTCCTGTCCCATCTTGGTCCGATTTTTTTTTGCCTGCTAAAAAAAATACTGTCCATGGGTTCCTATGCTATTTCTAGTAATGGCCAACTACTAGGCTATATAGTTGGATGATCAGATGTATTGACGAGACACATACACCAGTGCTGCATAGTTGGAACCTTTACTTGAAGAAACTGCCATTACACACGTTACTACTACCAGGCTTATAACCAAATGTCACACTGCCCACTAGTGGTGGAACTACACATAGCACATTACATATCAATACATCTCCCCTTTTGT
Source organism: Paramormyrops kingsleyae (assembly GCF_048594095.1). Lineage (NCBI taxonomy): Eukaryota > Metazoa > Chordata > Actinopteri > Osteoglossiformes > Mormyridae > Paramormyrops > Paramormyrops kingsleyae. Next base: position 18,089,449 of record NC_132801.1, on the reverse strand, counting down.
TGTTTTAAATCAGGGGTGGCCAATCTTATCTGCAAAGGGCCGGTGTGTATGCAGGTTTTTTGTGATAACCTGTAGGTCTGCTGTTCAAACCCAGGTGTGAGGACTCTTCAGCCAATCAGTCCTCTAATTAGTAATCTAATTAGGGAGTTTCAGCAAAAACCCACATACACATTGGCCCTTTGCGGATAACATTGGCCACCCCTGTTTTAAATAAAGATCATCTTATACAAACCTTAAAAGGCACAAAAATAGTCATACTCACCTCCATGACATCACAAATGGTCAGATTAGTTCATGAAGGACATTTGGGTGTAGAAAAGTGCAAAAGACGTGCACGGGGTGTTATACTGGCCGGGCATGCACAAGGACATTGAGGCTTATGTACAACACTGTGAGACTTGCCAGCGCTACAGATATCGACAGCCAAAGGAGCCCATGAGGCCACAGGAAAAACCTCGAGATCCATGGAGAGAAGTAGGAATGGATCTCTTCCAATTGCCTGAATAAGGGCTACTGGTATATTCATTATAATTTTGTTATATAACTCCTTAGAACAAACAGTATCATATTTAGCATAAAAATCCTCCAGTCCAAGCATGTTAACATTTCGATCCATATGTACCACTGACTGAATACGTCTTGCCATCCACTCATCAACAAGACAGATCGAGCAGCGCCTCTCAGCCGGCTGCACAAACTGGAACCGCCTCCATGACGACAGAACTTTGCCCTTATTGGCTGAAGAGTTTAGTTACACGAATGACGTTGTATCCCAGGAAGTCCCGATGCGTTATCTGCTATTTCTCCCGAGTATCACGTAAAGCAGTGAGAACTGGTTTTCAGTTAATTTACCTGGTAAAATAAAGTTTAAATAAACGACATAAATGCTCTAATAGTACACGTAAGTTACTGGTTTATTTATTGTTAGTTACTGCAGTGTTGCGCTGCTTTATTTTTCATCGTTATCTTCTGGCAGTGCTGCCATTGTAGTCAGCTCTCGCAGATTACAAGTAGAAGTTGTCCGACTTGGCTGCAGTCAGTTTATACTCCACCCCTGCAGCCGCCGGCAGATCTCGCTCCACGTCACGTCAGCTGCAGACAGACCTAAGCCCAAGTCGAACGCACCCTTAGTTTCCACAGCCCGACTCCCAGCAAGGAGCTTCCCACGTGGCTCGAGGACTCCTTGCGGCAAACTGGTCACACAACACATTAAAAGTATCTCCAATACAATAAAAAATAAAAAACATAAAATAGGCTTAAGTTTGGTGGAACAGTTTTTTTTAAGAGAAGGGACATACACCGATCAGTCATAACATTAAAACCACCTGCCTAATATTGTGTAGGTTCCCCTCATGCTGTCAAAACAGCTCTGACCCGTTGAGGCATGGACTCCACAAGACCTCTGAAAGTGTCTTGCTGTATCTGGCACCAAGATATTAGCAGCAAATCATTTATTATTCTGTAAGTTGCGAGATGGGGCACCATCGATTGGACTTGTTTATCTAGTACATTCCACAGATGCTCAATCGGATTGAAATTTGGGGAAATTGTTCCTCCAACCATTCCTGAACAATTTCTGCAGTGTGGCAGGGAGCATTATCCTGTAGAGAGAGACCACTGCCAATGAGGAATACTGTTGCCATGGAGGGGTGCACTTGGTCCACAACAATGTTGAGGTAGGTGGTACTCTGTCAAAGTAGCATCCACATGAACACCAGAACCCAAGGTTTCCCAGCAGAACCTTGCCCACAGCATCACCCTGCCCCTACCAAGTTCCTGTCTTCCCATAGTGCAGCCTGTTGCCATCTTTTCCTCAAGTAAACTGTACACACACCCAGCCAGTCACACGATGCAACAGAAATCATGATTCACAGACCAGGCCACCTTCTATTGCTCCATGGTTCTGTTGTCACGCATTATATGCACTTTTGGTGGTGGATAGGGGTCAGCATGGACGGTCTGACTGGCTTGTGGCTACACAGTCCTATATGCAGGTGTCATGTACTGTGTTCTGACAATTTTCTATCATAGACAGCATTAACTTTATCAACGATTTGTGCTACAGTAGCAATGTAGTAGTAGATGGGCTAACTTTTGCACCACATGTGCATCCATGAGCCATGGTCGCTCATTACATCATTGCCGGTTAACCGGTAATGATGCTCTGACCTAGTCATTCAGCCATCACAGTCTGGCCCTTGTCAAAGTCACTCAGATCCTTACACTTGCCCATTTTTCCTGTTTCTAGCACATCAACTTCAAAACCTGTTCACTTACCTAATATATAATGGCACCCTTTACAGGTGCCATTGTAATGAGATAATCAATGTTATTAACTTCACCTGTCAGTGGTTTTAATGTTGTAGCTGGTCCAAGGAGTGATATTTACATTATTATTTCAAATTAATTGCTGTGGGACACCTTTATCCACCATAGTGGATTTAATACAATGATTCTGCAAATCACCAGTGGTTGAAGGTATAATTTGAACATTCATTCAAATATCATTTGATTGGACATTTTTGATGACTTTGCGTTTTATATTTCCCCTGTCTGCAGCCAGGAATACAATTAATAATCATGCTTATCTTGACTTTGTGAAACCAAAAGGATTCTGGGATTTTGCAGTAGTAATATTTCATTTTCTATCTGATGTGACTCTTAAAAGGTTTTTATAATTGAAGACAGTAATGCATTGTTTTTCAACCTTGCTTAAACCAGCGGTGCTCAAATGAAAATAGATGATTATTTGAGAACCCCTCTCCCCATTAACGATGCATGATAAGATAAGTGACTATAAACTTAGGTATGGGGAATAAAAAGGGGTGGGCTGGGGGTTCCCTCCTGTTGAGGGTTCCCTCGTGTTGAGGGTTCCCTCCCGTTGAATATACCTTGCTGTCTCCAAAGTATTCTTTTCATTATGTAAAGCGGATGATGATATTGGCAAGCAGATGAGTCAACTTGTTTATGCAGACATCCTACAACTGTTCTGTGGAGGCCTGGGGGTGTTTCCAAACTCAGTCCTCGGGGAAACACAGCCGGTCCACTTCTGGCTCCCTCCCAGCTCCATGCCAGAGAGTCCACATTTTTGCTCCCTCCCAGCTCCATGCCAGAGAGTCCACATTTTTGCTCCCTCCCAGCTCCATGCCAGAGAGTTCACATTTTTGCTCCCTCCCAGCTCCATGCCAGAGAGTCCACATTTTTGCTCCCTTCCAGCTCCAGGTAAAACGTGAGCTGTCTGTGGGTCCCCAAGGATCGAGTTGGGAAACACTGCACTAAAGCATGGCCTTAGAGCTATGTGCTCAAGTGACATCCAATATTACTGACAAGTGACAGCACAATTACTGCGTTTACAGTGCAGGAGGCCTAAGTGCTTGACCTTTACTGTTTTTCTAAGCTTTTGTTTTGTTTTCTTTCTTTCCAGCTCTTGGTTCCCATTCAGTAAATGGGTTATTCTAGATAAAGAGTATGACTAATAATAAAATTCAAATATCCTCCTCTGATCAATAACTAATACTTTATTTTGGTTATCTTGGTCAAACAACATGGGGACAAAATAAAATTGATTTTGAATTTGATAAAATTGACAAAGGTGGAATAAAACATCAGTAATACATGCTTACTCATGCAGTTTTAATGCATATGTGATGTACTTAGTACCAGGTATTGTGCCAAATACAAATATTTATATACAGTATGTGCAGGACGCATTGCCTTTTGCGACTGATAGATGACATGCTATGTGAAAGGTAAGTAGTCTCAGATGGAATAGAGGCCTTAATATGCCAACAGGTTACAGGAACCTGGTTTTAATCATACATGTTGGTTTCATTAAAGTGGTCATGATTTGTCATCGATCATTGACTGTCGTCAATGATGCATGACTCTTGCTAAAATGGAAGCTGAGCTTTTAGCCTCGATAATATAGTGAGACAGTAATGAGCTGATCACTCATGCGGAGAGGTCAAAACTCCATTCCATGCCCTCTGCCACACTATAAATTGAGCTCTCTATCCTCAACTGCCCCAAAGAGTTGTTCATGCTTGGGGGTCAGTCTTACACTGATGATTGAAGCAGTGGCAAGAAGCCAAGTGAATAAGATAGGACTTGAGATTTTTTCTGGTAGTGCTGAAATAGTTTTCGATGTATCAAAACAATTCAATCAGACCTAACATTATCCATTTAGTAATGATGCTAGGCTTCTCAATTAGGAAAGGCAATTTGAACATTCTTACTACTCAAAAAAACAATGCAACGCTTTACATTAACTGTACCTTCATAATACCTTTATAATGCATTTGTAGAACATTTAGTGCACCTTCAAAATGCATTAATAAAGAATTCATAGAACATTCATAAGTATACCTTGCATGTAAACATACCATGATATCCTAACATACTTTAACAACTGCAGTAAATATTAACAAGAAACATTATATGATAATAACAAACATTATAATTGTAGAATTATGTAATTTTTAATACGTTTGTTATTAATGTCTTTAAAACCCGGCAAAGCATGTTAAGATGTCAACGTATATTTACTTGCTGCTTATTAATGTTCCTTGAATGCATTATGAATGCATTATGAAGGTGCATTGAATGTTCTATGAATGCATAATAAATGCATTGTGAAGGCCAGTTAATGTTAAGCACTGCCCAATCATTTTTACACAATACAAAACAATTACAACAGTATTCAACTGTCAGTTATTTCACCAGTGATTTATATGCTAAACTACAGTGTATGACCTGAATGTACATTTATATGTGCTAATGCTTTGCATTTTATCCTGACCTTGCAATGATATTATTCACAGCTTTATTGTTAGCCAAATATGCTGGGTAAGGCCGCACAAAATGTCACACTCTTATATTCTGTGACAATTTAAATGTTACATGATTGCAGAGCATTAGACAACATGGCCTTTCAGAACACACAAATCAACAGGCTGCTAGTTTTCACAGGCAGGGAAATGAGAGGCAGAATACCAGGAAAGAGCTATGGCGAAACAGCCCGCAAAGTAGCCTTTCTCCATGAAGACGTAAGAAAAATGACACCTGAAAAGCATACATTATATTCCATTGGGAACCAATTTGTTACAAAGATAATCTAATCTAATGCTTCCTTTGATGTTTTAAAACTAAATATCCTCCTGATAATATTATGGCTCTGTTGTTATCACTTGGAAAATTAATCTGTTTCATTTCAGCTATTTTATTTTATTATACGTGATTTGATACATTAAGGAAGTCTCTTTGCAGCTCATTTATCTCTGTGCTTTCATGTTCATAAATTCGTTTTCATACTGAATTGTCCCTGTCAAAGTTGCCTCCTAATTTCAGTTTATTTTTATATTTGTCATCAATTTAAATGCACAGGTTAATGTTGTTGGCTTTGTGATTTGCCACTCACACATTTGAAAATGATAAATTTTATTTGGTATTACTTGTGCTAAGAATAGGTCAAATAAATGCACAAATAAATGCTTTTAAAGAATCTAATAATTATAAAATTTAGAATATCTAGAATGCTTACTTGTAATTAGGTTTATTGATTATCTGTCTTGATTGCAACGCAAACATTTTTGGGTTTTCCCTAAAATGTCTCTGTAATGGCCTTGGAACATAGAAATTCAGAGATATGGGAGCTTCTTAATGATTTTTATACATGGGTCACCTACACTAAGAAGGTGGAAAACATGGAGTAACTTAATGAAAAGTTATTTCACAAATGCAATGGGACTGGGACATGCATTATACATACAGTATCCATCCATTGCATAAAAAGACACAGAGATTCATGTATAATGCAAGCATAACCTGTCAGGGCAGCAGCTATTTTACACAGCATTCCATTCAAGTCCAATTGGATCGCTGAAATAATGAAGTCTTATATAGGATTAATGAGTGGGAGATTCTTTTGACATCCGGGCTGATAACTGTTATTCAGCTGTAGCAAAAAAAGGCATATTTAATTTTTAACTTTATTTCAACTGTCCACAAGATGGAACAGAAAACAACGGCTCATGCTGCTGCCTTTCTTCAATGCATTGTTGAAATTCCTTTTCAACGGAACTTCAACAGGGAAAGTGAAGAAATAAGAAGAGACTAGATTTATGCCTGATTTCAAATATCCAGGAGAGAAGCATGGAGTTAGTGTTATGCAACATTCCCAGCTTCAAATACTTATGATGAGAAAATTCCCCTTGCTTTCGCATCCAAAGCCATCCTTTTGTGTAAATAATATAATATCTCCTATTTACATGATTTATTTAGGAACATGACTCCAGGAATTTAAGAGATTCTCTGCCTAAAGAAGTGCTTCCTGCTACAGAATTCCTGCTGATGGTCATACAATGTTGCAATGACCAAATCTTTAAAGCCCGATGGAGATCAGAGCCACCTTTTAAAAATGAAAAATAATAATTTGGCTTCCAATCCGCAGACCTCCTGACTTGGAGGCATCAATAATTCACTGTTCGCCTCCCCTCAGCTGGGGCTTTGAGCCTGTCTACGACTCTGTCTACAGATGCAGTGTCCATCAAAGAGGCACATGGCAGCATGCAGACAGAGCCAATTCACTGAAACCCTTAAGACGCCTCAAAGACCCTGCAATATGTTTCTATATTTCCCTCAAACTGACTCAAATGTGGTCTGCAGAGTCCTGGAATTTCATCTATACATTATTGGTATTCCACAATTTTCTTAGGAGGTGTGATGCTGCTTTTGCTCCCCCCCCAAGCAAATGAGTTTTCCTTGTTTTGCACGCACACACACACACTCACACACACACACATGTAGAGTATACATATCCTTATGGGGACCGCTCATTCATTTCAATGGGAAAAATGCTAATGCTAACTACAGTATGACAACCTTAACCCCTACCCTGCCCTAACCATAACCATAACAAAATACAAGAGTTTTTGCATTTTTAGTTTTTTCATAGCAGTCACTGATTTTTATAAAATAGAGTTTTCCCTTATGGGGACCAGGAAACCGGTCCCCATAAGGGAAAAAAAAACGGATATTTATCATGTTATGGGGACATTATGTCCCCATAAGGATAGGTAAACCCGCTTGCACACACACACACACACACACACACACATATTTTAACAATGTTTATATTATATATTATATTATATATATTATATATATAACAATAATGCTTTTATGTGCAATTTTTAAGGTATAAACGACTAAAAAGTAGAAATTCTAAACTTCCTAGTAGCACTTTCAAGTCAAGTCAAGTGGCTTTTTATTGTCATTTCAACCATATACAGTAATACAGTACATAGTGAAAGGAGACAGTGTTCCTCCAGGACCATGGTGCTACATATAACACTACATCAGAGTGCAAGTGTGCAAAAAGTGCATGCATTGCAAAAACAGTGCGACACAAGTGCAATAGAAGAAAAAGAAGAGATGACAGTAAGACATGTCTTAAGAGTAAGACAGGCTAGGTGTAAAGTGCAATAGTGCAATAGGTTGTGCAATAAGTTATTGAGGTAGTGGACTGTGTAACGTTGTGTGTGTGTATCAGTCCGGTCTCTGTTCAGAAGTCTGACGGCTTGGGGGAAGAAGCTGTTGGACAGTCTGGCAGTGAGGGCCAGTGTTCCGGTACAGTACCTCTTTCCAGAAGGCAGGAGGGTGAAGAGAGTGTGTGAGGGGTGTGTGGGATCCCCCACAATGCTGGTGGCTTTGTGGATGCAGCGGGTGTGATAGGTGTCTGTTATAGAGGGAAGAGAGGCTCCAATGATCTTCTCAGCTGTTCTCACTATCCGCTGTAGGGTCTTGCGAGCTGATACGGTGCAGTTTCCATACCAGACAGTGATGCAGCTGTTCAGGATGTTCTCGATAGTCCCTCTGTAGAAGGTGGTGAGAATGGGTGGTGAGAGACGGGCTCTCCTCAGCTATCGCAGAAAGTAGAGACACTGCTGGGCTTTCCTGGTTATGGAGCTGGTGTTGAGAGACTAGGAGAGGTTCTCCGCCAGGTGAACAACAAAGGAATTTGGTGCTCTTGATGACCTCCACAGAGGATCCATTGATATTCAATGAACAGTGATCGCTCCATGCTCTCCTGAAGTTGACAATCATCTCTTTTGTTCCGTCCACATTCAGAGACAGATTGTTGACTTTACACCAGGCCATTAGCTGTTGCACCTCCTCTCTGTATGCTGGCTCATCGTTCTTGCTGATGAGACCCACCACAGTAGAGAGGTTGAAGATGTCAGTGAGGACATCTGCCAGCTGGTCTGCACATTCTCTGAGCACTCTTCCAGGGATGTCTGGACCAGCAGCTTTCTGTGGGTTAACTCTGCGAAGAGTTTTCCTCACAACAGCCGTGGTTAGACACAGAACCTGGTCGTTGTGAGGAGGGGTGGACTTCCTCACCATCACGTCATTCTGAGCATCGAACCGTGAGTAGAAGTTGTCCAGCGCATCTGGTAGGGAGGCATCACTAGCACAGGCAGGTGTTGTGGTCCTGTACTTGGTGATGGCCTGGATGCCCTGCCACATGGGCTGCGTGTCACCGCTATCCCGGAAATGACTGTGGATTCTCGGGCTGTACACACACTATCCTGCTCTGATGGCTTGAGATAGTTCAGCTCTCGCTGTTCTCAGGGCTGCCTTGTCGCCTGCTCTTAAGGCGGAGTCTCGGGTTTTTAGCAGCTCACGCACCTCTGCAGTCATACACAGCTTCTGGTTGGAGTGTGTTGTGATGGTCTTGGAGACGGTGACATCGTCAATGCACTTGCTGATATAGCTGGTCACAGATGATGTGTACTCCTCCAAGTCGGTGGTGTCGCCATTTGTTGCAGCCTCCCTGAACATGACCCGGTCAGTCTGCTCAAAACAGTCCTGGAGAGCAGAGATAGCTCCTGCAGGCCAGGTTCTCACCTGTCTCAGGGCCGGTTTGGAGCATCTGACGAGCGGTCTGTATGCTGGTATTAGCATAACAGTCACGTGGTCTGAGTATCCGAGGTGGGGGCGGGGCTTCGCTCGGTACGCGTTAGAAATGTTTGTGTAAACAAGATCCAGCATGTTTTCCCCTCTCGTCGCAAAATCCACATGCTGATGGAATTTCGGGAGCACTGGCTTTGATTTACGTCGTTGAAATCTCCGGCGACAATAAACAGGCCATCGGGGTGTGAGTTCTGCAGTTCGCTGATAGCCCTGTACAGCTCGCTGAGCTCCCCTTTAGCGTTAGTGCTGGGTGGAACGTACACTGCTATAATAAGCACAGTGGTGAATTCCCGTGTATAATAAAGCTGAATGGCCGCGTCCGGAACTCTGTCGCTAAGCTATGTTTCTATGAAAACGAAGACGCAGCAGTCTCTAATTTCACGTTGGGTAGTCCAATTTGTTTTCCAGGGAGCAGACACTGGAGAGCAGGATTGATGGAAGGGCCGGTCGACTTGGATTAGCCCTTAGCCTGACATGGACCCCGGCGTGTTTGCCGCGCTTCCGCTTCCTCGCACAACGCTTACGGCAACTCCGTCCACCGGCATCAGGAGACGTCGAGGACTGGAGGCCTGGTCTCCGTGGCAACCCGAGAACGCGCAGCGTCTCCAGCAGATCATGGTGGATGTCGGTTTTTGGGTGATCCTTGTAGTTTAGGAGTGTTTGTCGTTGGTAGACATGAACGGCGCTTGTTCTAGTACCCATGTAGGCGTAAAAGTCGCGTTGGGAAGCAGTATGTGTCTCAGCAGTTATGGTGAAAAAATGTTGAAATGTTACTGTTTTCTGTGCTAATATAATATTATTTTAAGAGGAGAGTACGAACACTTAGGGGCAAAGTGCTTAGAAACTGAGAATTTGAGCTGGGCTTGATCCTCAGCTACTGTATGTGAGGACGAATAGCCAGAGCCTAACCTCAGCGCATACTGTAGGAAGACAAAGGCATTCTTTCTGTGCTCCATGCGCACTGCTCACTCCCGCTGACAAATTAGCTTGACAAATCAGTTTTTAAATAACTGTTCATACCTTTCTCCATCTTGCAGAAATCATGATGGGATGGTGATAACACAGCAATTTTCTTTATTGATTCACAATTACCTCCTTGTTTATTACTTTCTTGGCTGAATTTCTTAGATGAAAAAAGGTTCTGTCACTATACAAAGTGAGTTTTGTTTACAAGGAAATTAATAGTCCCCTATTCTAAGTGTACAGCTTTATTCTTAAAAATAAGATATAATTTCTGACTTTTGGCGTTTTGTTTCTGGGATCTTTCAATAAAGCAATAACTACATTTATTCAAATAATTACCTATAGGGTATGCTTGGGCAAGAGCATAAATTTGGGTTGAACATGGGGGGAGGGATTAAACCTATCCCTTTGAAAACAAAGATATTGGAATGCCTTATTTTGGACAGTACACAGTTAATTACATGAGAATAAATGTTAATGGAAATAGGTTACAGGATATTGGGAGAGGAAGCACTGCTTTGTTTAGTGCTAGTCTAACCAAGAACACCTTTCAGCCCTTTGTTATAGCCCTTTGTTTCTGTGCATTGACATAAATGTGACACCACAGGGGCGAGTATCATAATCTAAGAAACTTGCAACAAAGAAACATTCATGGCTGTTCCATGTCTTCTTTATTCGATAATACAGGTCTATTTGGACTAGTGTGGTGCTGAGGTATCACCCACTGCACTCAGGTTCTCATCCCTGAGGTGGTTTGTTGCGTGGCATGCATGGTAATCAGTGTATGCTCCTTACCTTAGATGTCAAGGATGTGGTAAACCCAATTTTGTAAAGGGATTGCTTAAAGTACCGAGTAATACTGTTCAGAAAAGTCCTAGCTAGCAGCAAGCAAATTGCTGGTATGATAAATGGCATTTCAGCAGTTTACTGTGTACAATGTAATAATCGTGCAGTATTGCCAACTCTCATGCATCTAGTGCGATATGCATAGGTACCTGTTTAATTCAATAATTGTCTGTTGTAAAATTTCCATTTTGTTGAAGGATCCATAAATGTTTATTTCAGAATTGGCATTTACCATAAAGGTCCCAAAACAATTGACAACTTAGGTATATGTAGATGACATATACAGTACATCCATCATTGAAAACATTATCTATACAGTAAGGCAAATACAGCTACTCAACAAAGCTAAACAAAATCAGAAATTCAGTTTATAGTAGTCAAAACATGTGACAGGTGACAAAATGCTCCATTGGCTCATATAGAATAAGCAATCTAATGTATTCCCAGGTTCAGGCTAGCAATCTCATTGCAGATCGGAAGAAGGTTGGCAGTCATAAGGAATTTAATTTGTAACTGAAACGTAACAGTATGAAGTGTGAAATGGAGGTAGCTGCTGTGCTCATGAATTTCATCAGTAAAGTTGTTAAACCACGGTGACTCGGGGGCTACGGCCGTAGCACTGCGGCCTCACACCACAAGGGGGGAGGGGTTGGGATCCTGCCCCCGCTCTGTGGGGGTGTGAAGCTGGAAGGACCCTCTCCCTGTCATGTGGCCAAAGACATGCAGTTAGGCTAAATGGTGCCTCTATTTGCCCATCAGATATGTAATCCATATCATTCTACTACTGCTGATATACTGCTCTCTAGCCTTGTCTAATTTGTAGTCATTTTGTATTATTTTACTCTCATTTATTTTTTATCTTTTTACACTATTTTGTTTTCCATTGTATTGAATATTCTCATCAGTATGATCCAGAAAGCAGGTGAAAAATCATTTACCGACACAGATGTAAAGTGTATGACTGTGCATGTGGCAAACTTCAAAAACCTGAAATTTGATGCTGCCTAGGATATTACTGTTATTACAAATAATAGACTCCACAGAAGCGACAAATCAAATATATAGAGCATAAAGTTCACAAAATCCTTCACTTGTAATCTGACGTTTAATTACTTAGCTTCCTCATTTTATAGCTTGCCTTATTTATTACTTTAGTTAATTGTTTTAATGTAAAAGACTTTCATGGTCCATTTCTCAGAATTGCTTCGGATTTAAAAAAAATTTTTTGACTGTACATTTTTTCCATTTGAAATGATTCTGTTTTAATTCTGTAATACCCTGTATGTAAATTTGATATTTTTCTGTACAGTCTATTTGAAGTTGCCTCCAGACAGCTCTCCTTCAGCAGGTCATCTGCCTGGTTCTTCAGGATCTTGCACGTGCATAACTATCCAAATTAGCTATAGATTTCTCTGGTTTTGTTATAAAAACTACAAACCCAGTTTTTAGACACAGTGTTTATTGCTGAGCTTTGCCATTTGAGATGATGACTTGTATGTTTAATGAATTTAAATAACCCACCAAGTAGCAATGGTGATTTTTCCAAGAAGCTTATTGAGAAACAGTCATGAAATGTTTCACAAAAGCAAAGAATACTAAGTTTAGCACAGCATCAATCCACCTAAACAATGCAGCTGGCTCATCTGAGCCAGGCATATGAGATTAAAAAGCAATAATCTCACTAAATATTTTACACCGCCTGGTTAAAACATGGACCGGTACCAGATCACATTCCACAAGGTAACATGTATTATTTCACAGTTTTTAATATGCTCTCCATAAGTAAATTGGATAGGATTTTTTACTTTAAATTGTTATTCCAGCAGCCATTCCTCAATCAAATGGTGCATTCAATTTGAATATGCAATTCCCTAATGTGGACAGAGGCGGAGATTTCAGGTCCAGAAAGTAAAAATCCAGACCAAGATTTTGTTTCAACCAACCAGTTGAGTACTCTGTGACTGTGACTCTTTATTTTCAACTGGCTGGTTGAAACAAAATCTTGGTCTGGATTTAACTTTCTGGACCTGAAATCTCCACCGCTGAATGTGGAGGAGTGAGAAGTCCTTCTCGTGAAAGTCTCCACTAATGGCGGAACTCATTTATATTAAATAATTTCTTTGACTGTTTGAGAAGGATGGGTCTTCACAGCTTTAACAACTATCCTGATGTGTCCTTTTTTGTATGACGTCTGGTGTGGAAACTACACTTAAAAGTGGAGCCCTCAACATAAAGAAAGAATTGTTCAAAACTGGGGGGAAAACCCGTCTACAGGAGCATCGGCAATCCTAGCAAAAAGAGAATCTCATTTTGGGTTTTTTTTTGTTTTAATGAGCCCCTTCTCTCTGCAGCATTTGGGGCTCTTGGAGGTTTTCTTTGGAAGAGATTCCTTTTCATGTGGAGCTGTTTTGACGGGAGCATTAGGTTGAACCTTGCTGGCGAGAACTTTGCATAACTAGGGAACCACTGCAGACAGCTCAAAATATAATCCTGCTGGAACCCAACAGCATTCCAGAATCTTACGTCAATCAGGATGTATGTTCTTAGCGTAAATTTATTATCAAGTACATGTAAATACCAGTCAGTGTTTTACAGTAATAGCTTCTGGCCTCTGGCAGGATTACTGTATCACTAACAATATCTGGTAGTTACCATTCCCAATGTGAAAAATCATACAGAAACCATCCAGTGGAAACAGCTGAATGTGTAACCCCAGTAAATTAATAAATAACTTTCTTTGCCCAACCCCTAAATCTCTAAAACTTTACTACAGTTTCAATCCATGCAATGTGAATTTGTGCCAATGCATGCACAAATTATGCATATAATGTGTGACTGTATATTAGGTCAGTTGGTGCATGTCGATAGCCTTTCATTTAGTGCTGCTGTAGGTCTCGTAAATAGTAATACATTTGCATGAAACAAAAACCTATCATGTGAACTGGTAGACTACAGTACATAGAAATATTTGGAATAGTGAATAGTTTTCTCATTTGATAAGTATAAGTACATAGACTGGAACCGCTTCTATGCAACAGGGCACAAGTAACATTTATCTGTTTTTTACTGTGCATGCTTTGTAACCAGAAACTGTTCAATTAAAAAATGATGCAACAGAATGTAAGTTTTCATGTAAATTTCATGAATAGTTGGTTGCAGACAAGACAAGGGTTACCATAAAGGCTAGGCCAGCTAATGAATTCTTCCTTTTGACATGTTTTCTGGAGGCAGTTAAAAGCAGTGAACAAGCCGTGAGGATGATGGAATTGGAATTTTCACTAAAAATTTCAGCAAAATTGTAAATTCCATATACTATAAGTCACAGAGAAAAAATGATTAACCTACAGAGACCTTCAAAAATACTGAAATATTCTACCACTGTCATTCCTTGGAGTGTAAGATCCTTTACAGTAATGTACACTCAAAAATATTAATGTCCTTGAATGGCAGTACATTAGTACATTGCTTAATAATTATGCAATCCGCCACTTGAGGCCGGCATGATTTGTGGTAAAGGAACTCTTGGTGTGCCAGGGCAGCCACTGGACATGAACATTCTTTTTAATTAGAAGACTATACATCACTTTGGAGGTAAAAAAAAAATAAATCGCACCACAAAGCAGGGAATGCTCTCCATACTTTTTGTCCGCATATAATACTAACATTCTTTTCTGAATAATGCAAAACACAGGCAGAAATGCAAACTGTAATGGAGAGAGTTACTGAAACATTGAAGCAAATGTCTTGATGGCTTTTTAAGAGGGAAAACGCACAACACAATCGTCATATATGCAGGGCCCCTGTAATGGGGAAGTGTTGTTTTGTTAAATATATTGCAGTTTACTTAATCACTACACTTCCTTGCAATCCGGCAAAAGGGATTCAGTGTACCTTAGGAGAGAGCATAATAAAATGTAATGATTTCAGTGGGGGCAGTCCTGGTCTTCCATGCTGAAAACAGGAAATCTAACTGCATCACCAACAGCTTGCAGCTCTTTGTGAGATTACATTATTGTTAATTATCAGACTTAGCAATTAACATCTCACACAGCTTTGCCGCTTCAGAATGAGCTTCATGTTTTACTTATGCATGAGAAATTGAGACATACATAAACTTTTATGCCTTGATATTTAAAATTTAATGGCTGATGTATCATGTCCTTCATAAAATGTTAGAACTATAATATGTAAGAAATATAAAATTTATGTTATGAAAAATATTTTCCGAAAAATCAACAGAGATGAGTCATTCTGGTCTCAACAGCTCAGTAAACAGTTTTTTAATCAGCAGATACTTTATCAAAGACGCAAAACAGCCTTTATTAACATCTGAAGGTCTTGATTAAGGCTTTATGATTGTAGATTAATTATGAAAGCCTAATAATTCACCACCTGTACTTTCCCTATACAAGTACAAATACCCTCTATGGCCAGGCTTGTTTGAGCAGCAGTGATTGTCCTTCTGGAGAAGGGGGTTTAGTTAACAGACTGTTCAGAATCATTGACATACATGAAATAATGAAATGAAGTAACATTGTTTAACAAGCTTAACAGTCACAGAATCAGCCCCAGAAAATGTCATCTAGAAGGGAATCTTCCCTTAAATATCAACACACAAAGTGCTCCACAGAAGATCATACCAATATGATGAATTCCTCATGGTTAATTAGTCAAAAATGTGGGCATAATATAAACAATGTGTAGTCTAAATAATAAAATTAGAAAAGATGGGTTTTAATTGGTCGTTTTAAAGTGGGATCAGTTCACAGAAATCTGTTTACCCTGAACCTGATTCCATGACTGCATACTATTGCATAGCAAACTACATAGCCGTACCAAATAGAATAACAATTGAAAATCACTAGATAATATACTATTTTGCAAACTGTAGGCATACAGTATAAAAAACAGCAGTTACACTCAAAACACTCTCCCTTTAGGTGTTTTATATAGTGCAGATTTATCAATAGTAGCAAAATAATACCTTCGCAGGTCCCTCTCAACAGCTACACAACCGTTACTCAACTGAGTTTATGATAAATGCTTTCTAAGCATGCCAGATTTACATTGCAGTAGAGCAGTAGTTAGACAAGTTTGTAGCTATGATGCAAGTTCAAGATATCATTTTATATTCACACTTTCATCAGAGGCCTTGATGCTGCAATAATTGCAGGCAGCAGCCAGGTCATAAAAGAGAGCTATTTATTTTTTGGCTGTTTGTCTTGTTCTCTTCGCCACCAGCCTGACATTAAGTACAGCACTATATATTACAACGTGAAAATATGATGTAATTAAACAGCTCCTTAAAAATGGATTAACAAAGATTTAATTCAGTGTTTCTCAAAATGGTCCTCAGGGATCCCCAGACATTCCACGTTTGGCAGGGAGCTGGAACAGAGCTAAAACGTGGACCTTCTGGACCAGGACCAGGACCTTCTGGAAATCCCCGAGGACCAGGTTGAATAGCACTGATTTAATTATTACCCATTAATTTTTCGTAATCACATATCCACTGCAGGGTTAAATATTAATTAAAGCAGTGCTTCCCATCTCGGTCCTCGGGGATCCTCATACAGTCCACATTTTTGCTTCCTCCCATCTCCCTGCCAGGCAGTCCACATTTTTGCTCCCTCCTAGGTCACTGCCAGACAGTCCACATTTTTGCTCCCTCCTAGGTCCCTGCCAGGCAGTCCACATTTTTGCTCCCTCCTACTGTAGGTCCCTGCCAGGCAGTCCACATTTTTGCTCCCTCCTAGGTCCCTGCCAGACAGTCCACATTTTTCCTCCCTCCTAGGTCCCTGCCAGATAGTCTACATTTTTGCTCCCTCCTAGGTCCCTGCCAGACAGTCCACATTTTTGCTCCCTTCTAGGTTCCTGCCAGATAGTCCACATTTTTACTCCCTCCTAGATCCCTGCCAGACAGTCCACATTTTTGCTCCCTCCTAGGTCCCTGCCAGGCAGTCCACATTTTTGCTCCCTCCTAGGTTCCTGCCAGACAGTCCACATTTTTGCACTTTATTACATGCCAGTTCCTTCCCATTTTCAACAAATGTTTTGATAAATTCCATCCATCCATCCATCCATCCATCCACCTATCCATCCATCCATCATTTCATAACTTCTTTTCTAGTACAGGGCTGCAGGGAGTGTCTATTATATATATATATATATATATATATATATATATATATATATATATATATATATATATATACACGATATACAGTGATTCCCCGCTGTATCGCGGATTTTTCCCTGACGCATCATAGTTCTTTGCGATGTGTATAGGCTATATACACATATACATTACATATTATTATTATTATGTTACTCATATCCTTAGCCTGACACTCCTGAACTC
The DNA here is from genome assembly GCF_048594095.1 of Paramormyrops kingsleyae. Classification (NCBI taxonomy): domain Eukaryota; kingdom Metazoa; phylum Chordata; class Actinopteri; order Osteoglossiformes; family Mormyridae; genus Paramormyrops; species Paramormyrops kingsleyae. Next base: position 18,072,306 of record NC_132801.1, on the reverse strand, counting down.
CAAACTGAATGTCAGAATGGGAAAGAAAGGTGATTTAAGCAATTTTGAGCGTGGCATGGTTGTTGGTGCCAGACGGGCCGGTCTGAGTATTTCATAATCTGCTCAGTTACTGGGATTTTCACGCACAACCATTTCTAGGGTTTACAAAGAATGGTGTGCAAAGGGAAAAACATCCAGTATGCGGCAGTCCTGTGGCCGAAAATGCCTTGTTGATGCTAGAGGTCAGAGGAGAATGGGCCGACTGATTCAAGCTGATAGAAGAGCAACTTTGACTGAAATAACCACTCGTTACAACCGAGGTATGCAGCAAAGCATTTGTGAAGCCACAACACGCACAACCTTGAGGCGGATGGGCTACAACAGCAGAAGACCCCACCGGGTACCACTCATCTCCACTACAAATAGGAAAAAGAGGCTACAATTTGCACGAGCTCACCAAAATTGGACAGTTGAAGACTGGAAAAATGTTGCCTGGTCTGATGAGTCTCGATTTCTGTTGAGACATTCAAATGGTAGAGTCAGAATTTGGCGTAAACAGAATGAGAACATGGATCCATCATGCCTTGTTACCACTGTGCAGGCTGGTGGTGGTGGTGTAATGGTGTGGGGGATGTTTTCTTGGCACACTTTAGGCCCCTTAGTGCCAATTGGGCATCGTTTAAATGCCACGGCCTACCTGAGCATTGTTTCTGACCATGTCCATCCCTTTATGACCACCATGTACCCATCCTCTGATGGCTACTTCCAGCAGGATAATGCACCATGTCACAAAGCTCGAATCATTTCAAATTGGTTTCTTGAACATGACAATGAGTGCACTGTACTAAAATGGCCCCTACAGTCACCAGATCTCAACCCAATAGAGCATCGTTGGGATGTGGTGGAACGGGAGCTTTGTGCCCTGGATGTGCATCCCACAAATTTCCATCAACTGCAAGATGCTATCCTATCAATATGGGCCAACATTTCTAAAGAATGCTTTCAGCACCTTGTTGAATCAGTGCCACATAGAATTAAGGCAGTTCTGAAGGGGAAAGGGGGTCAAACACCGTATTAGTATGGTGTTCCTAATAATCCTTTAGGTGAGTGTACATTTAAAAAATTATATGGTCTTTCTATATCGCAGATTTTCACCTCTCGCTGATGTATTCCGCGATAGGTGAGGGAACACTGTATTTATATCCACCATCAACAACTTATCCTGGTCACAGCTGTAGGAAATATAGAGTATTATATCTTTACATATAACTAATAACTAAATATAACTAAATATAAATTATAAAAAGGAATTACACCACACACCCCCAAGGTTGAGGGTTTGAATCCTATCTCCGCTTTGTGTTGAGTTTGTATGTTCTTCCATGTCACACAGTATTCCTTCTACAGTCCCAAGACATGCATTTATGCCTAATTGTTGACTGTAACTTGCTTATGGGGTATTGTGTGAACACCCTATGACGGACTGGTATACCCTTGCCTTATGCCTTGGGTTGCCTGGTTACAGGCTCGAGGCATCCCATAACCCTGACTAAAACCTGGAACACACCCAGCTGGTTTTTGGCGGTCGGAAGCCTCCAGGCTGTTGGTGAGGATCGACAAGAGTCGGTCCCCCTTGACACTGTTTTAGCCAATTGATAATGTTGAATTGGTGTCGGTGCTATAGGTGGTGACACTCACCTCCCTGATTGTGCCGTAAGTGAACCGCCACCTCTAATCATGCGAGTGTGTTACAGCGTACATTTTCAAAATCAATGGATGGGGGTGGGAGCTAACAGAAGCTTGGTTGACACTAGGTTTTTCGTGCCGGCTTGGTGTGTTACCCAGCTTAAGATAAGCAGCTGGAAGATGGGTGGGTGGTTATGGTAGCTATATATGTTATGTTGGTTATATACTCAACATACAAATTAAACTGAACCTGTTACTGGATTATTACAGTATGTATCCTAACCATCACTTATAATGAATAGTCTTTATATAGGTAATAAAGCACACTCACTTTATGCTTCTGTTTGAGGCCACATACCATACTGAGAACTTTATTTTCATGGCAGTCATAGAAGATCAAAATGCTGTACTTAGTAACATACCCTAGCAAAATCATGCTTTGAGTGAGGAAAGGATTGCCTTTTACTGCTTCAAACCATACAGAAAGCAATTGCTGTTTCATCCACTGCCAACTGAAGTATGGAAAATCGATATCCCTTTGAATTCTGGGATAGTGTAGACAGAGCTGTAACTGGTTTTCGTCTTAATAGGGCCCTTATGTTTGTAATGCACTGAATTTTCTTAGAGGCTATTTACAGACAATTGCATAATTAAGAAAATTACCTTTTGATCAACAGAAAATAGTCCCAGTGGCAGTTTAGTGCTCAATAAACCTGAAGAATGGGAAAGTTCATTCCAAGAATTCAAAAGGTTGCCCACACAGTGGAAAAAATTTCACACTTTCCTCATTGTTTTTCTTTGAGAAAGCTTTGCTATGATCTGGTGCCACACTATTTTTATTGATATAATCCCCAACTATTCTTAGACTCATTTAATTACAATTTTCAGTACACTGCTACTTATATCTGATGGAATAAATTACATACCAGCAATACTTTTCATTTTACTATTTACGATGTTTAGTAAGTCATCATTGGAGGTTTGAAGAGATTCTAAACAAATTTGTTTATGCAATATTTTTTGGCAACACATTTTAATGGTGTTGGTAGGGTGGCGACCGTGGCATATTTGTAACCAATCAGATTTTAGAATATATGTAAGTATGGTTTCCATATTTAATTGAAAAAGTGTCTACATCTGTATGAAAAAATTCCAATCAGCAGTAATCAATCAAGCAACTTGTTTTTTTTACTACAGCGACTGTTGCTTTATGGAGCTTGTGAAAGGTACCAAATAAATTGCAACAGCAAATTATGTGAGATGGATGGATTTTGTTTTCAGCACTGAAAAAATGGATAATTGTAGATGATTCCAGTTAGTAGAAAGCCTAACAGAAAAGTTTCTACAGTGATGCTACCAATGATAATTCTTCAGACTAAGACGTTTTAAGGGGAGTGTCACTCTATTTGTGCATTGTCCTATCTTAATGCTGTTCTGCATAATGTGAAGGAGAATTACTCAAAGTCTATCGGAAAGAAGAACAGAAAGCAATTTCAGGTTTTGAGAGCATTGATGAATAAGGTTCCCTATTCGCTTGTCTCGTGCTCCGTGGCTGAAGCATCTGATGAACCCGTCAGAAATGTTCCCCGCTGATTGCCAGATGCTGGTGTGTCTTATTCTGAGTGAGTGTATTTGTGATTGGTTCCAAGGGTGCAGCTGTGACCCACTATCTGTTTATCAGGATGGGAAGCCATCTTTGTTCTTGTGTCAGTTATTGGTGTTTGGATAGACCCATCACGTGTTTGCTTCAGATTAATAAATTGGAATGTATTAAGACTTGTTGCTGTACAAAATGGGATACAGCAATGATCAAAAATATTGGCACCCTTGACTCCCTTCAGAAAATAGATCACTTCTCCCAGAAAATTGTTGCAATTACAAATGCTTTGGTACTGACATGTTGATTTCTTTTGTTTGCATTGATACAACACAAAAAAGCGGAGAAAAAAAAAAGTTAAACCGAACATCACACCACACAGAATTCCTGAAACAGACTGGACAATATTATTGCCGCCTCTTCAAGGAAATGAGACATTCAAAGAGAAGAATGTGGTCCTTACAGACAAACACGGTGGAGGTTCACAGATATTTTGAGGTTTCTTTGTTGCTTCTGGCACTAGATGCCTTGATTATGTGCATGGCGTAATGAAATCTGCAGACAACCAAAGGATTTTGAAACACGGTGTAGGGTCCAGCGTCAGAAAGCTGGGTCTCTGTCAGAGGTTATGGGTCTTCCAGCAGGAGATATCTTAAAACAGCAGTTGGGAGAAGGTGCCCTTCAAATCTGAGAGACCTGGAACAGTTGGAAAGAAGAGTGGTCCAAAATTCCAGTAGAGAGGTGTAAGAAACTCATTCATGGTTACAGGAAGTGATTGATTTCAGTTATTGCTTCCAAAGGGTGTCCTACCAAATGTTAAGCTGAGGAAGCCAATAATATTGCCCAGTCCATTTCAGGAGTTCTGTGTGAAATTATGTCAGACTTGATTTTTTTGCTATTTTGTGTTCTTCCAATAAAAACAAAGGAAGTAAGCATGTGAATACCAAAGCTTTTGTAACTGCAAGAATTTTCTGGCAGAAGTGATGCATTTTCTGAAAGTGAGGCACGAGTGCCAATATTTTTGATTGTATATTGTGAGTTTAGGGGCAAAACCTTGACAGAAGTTCTTTCAGGACTTTTTAGAAATACTTTTGAAATATACGTTTTTAAATATGGTTATTTCTGTGGGAAATGTAATCATTTTCACTGATAAAAATCTGTACTTCAATAAGAATGCTATGATGTAACAACAACAGAAAACACAACTTCCTGTAAAGACTGTTGATATTAAGCATTCACACACTTATTACTAATTACACACACTGTCACATAACTAGCCAGGAGTTTCCATACTGGTTTATATATGTTTTTCTGTGTTTCAAAAATAAATTTATTTTATGTAGTAGTTGTACATACATACGTCTTTGCAAAGGTTTCGGGGAACTCTATATACCTTCCGAGTGCTAATACGTATATTTCAAAAAAGCTTGTTCAGAAAGCTTTAAAATGCTTATTTATTTTGGCATTGCTCATTCCTTGGCCACTGGATGTTTGCAGATTGTTTGTTCTGTCTGCTATGTGGAGTTTACCTTAAATTGATGCCAAAAGGCTCAGAAGTCAGTTCTGATATAAATGCAGTAATGAACAGCCATAGTCCATAATCTTGTGCTCCAGTGTATCTTGAGAGCGGGACAGGAAGCAGATGACAGCGGTGAAAATGCACTCGGGGCAGAGTGTTCTTTAAGAGCTGCTCTGGAAATTAAACAGGAAATGTCAGTAAGGGAAAGGCTGGATGAACATGGGCGTTCCGTACGGGGAGGGGGGGTTGAACGGCTAAAGCTGACAGACCTAGTGAAGTATTAAGTATTATTCTGATAGATGCCAAAGGAAACATTTGAATTTTTTTTACATTACTACTTACTAAAGTACTATTTTTAGAGCAGTCATTCATTTTACTCCAATTTTGTTCTTCACTGAGACCGTTTCTTTTAGAATTGCACTGTTCTTCTCGTTTCACTTTGCATGTTGATGTCTCAGCTGTTGTTGTGAAGTTCATCAGCACAATTAATTCACTTTGTAGCATATGCTGTTAACCTCAATTATTTAAAAAGTAAAATTAAAAGCGGTGAAATAACATAGGCAGAGGGGTGTTACAGGGCATGGTGCAAAATGTTATCGAAATTAACCTTGTGAGATGTGATTAATTTATGATGGTTCCTTTGTAATCACCCAATGCCAAGTGCTGTTCATACAAACCTCTCCATGAAAAGCGTTGCCATGGTGACTGAGGCAGGAATATGGTAGGCATATTGTACAAGGTGTAGGATACCCACAATTCTGACAAACTATTGGTCAAGTGCTTGTTTTTAACAATTAATAAATGCATGGAATGTTACAGGCAGTTTTAGTGAAACATGGAGGCAGTTTTATAATACAGTAATATCCAGTGCTTCGAAGGGCTGTCACTATTTGTATGCTTGACTTGAGGATACTATGCATTCATTTACATTACTGTGTGACAATCCATACTTTGGCATGTATTAAGTATTTTGCACTCACTAGATTTACAGTTGTTACCATTAAACTCGTGTGGGAACAGATAGCAGCTAAGAAGTTGTTGGGGTGCTGGATTATTTATAAACTTAGAGTTACGGTTTCTTCAATAGATGCCCACATCTAAAGCTGGCTTTAGAAATGTCATTTATCATTCATCAAAGCTCCAAAAGATAGAATGAAATTACGGGCTGCTGAGATGATCCTAGTGAAATTTGGTAGTTTAGGGTTAGCAATAGGAAGTACTTACTGTATGTGAAAAGTAATCAGCAGTGGAAGTAATTCTAAAAGTATCCGGTGAGATTACCCCAGGTCCTGCCCCACTGTCGGTGAGGGGGAATCAGAAGAAAACCTGATGGCCAACACTATGGATTATGAAAATAATATAATACTCTGTCAAATCACCAGCTAAGTCTTTTTTCTGCAAGTATATACAGTATATACTTAAATCACTGAAATTAACTTTAAAACATGGTTTAATTTTAAGATTGTTCATTTGTTAGCTTCATTAAAAAAATGCATTGTTCTACTTAAACAGGGCTGTGGAGAGGAGGTCCTTACCTCCTATGTGGTGTCTAAGTATCTCCTTGGGTTTGGCTGCACTGCTACAGGTCAAGGTGTCTGGTGCCTGCTTAGGTCCTCCATTAGAAGGGCTGACAGTTGTGCTCACAATGTATCATTTATTGCTTTTCTTCTCTCCTGGACGTGACGGAATTCGGGAAGGTTGCGATATGACAATGCATCCACTCCATCACTACCTTTGCCACTCTGCAGGCCTCTGAGGTTATACCCTTTTACAAGCTGTTTATCAAGCTGCATGCTGGCTATTTAATACTAGGTGCCACTGAATTTTTAACTGTTGGTTATGGATTCTGTAGTGGGATATGGTGAGCTGCCACTGGCAGACATGTAGACACAATGCCATACACAATGCTGGCAAAATATTCAAGAAAGTGTTTTCTTATCATCTGAGGAAATGATCCATTTATTCAGCAGCACTGTCCAGCTTGACAGGAGCATAAAGCACACAGTTTTAAAATGACACCATTCAAAGACACCTTTTGTAATCCAAATGACCATAAGGTCAGAAAACACAGTAACTCAGTTACTACTCAAGGACAAATAATGAACTAATACAGTTCCTGCATGAAATATATGAACCATATTCAGTATGTAACTAATACTTAGATACTGGTTACTGGTGTGCTACTACATTATTAGTGCCCCCTCAAGTAAATTGTTTCCAAAAGCACTAACCTGGCCTCTGAATCATACATGGGAATCCAACACAGATCCTCAACACAGAAAAAAAAAATCTAGCAAAGCATGTGACCTGTCTGATTATTCCGTGTGATGTTGTGGCTGCTAACATCTCAAACTGAACTGAACGTCTGCATAACAGCATCTGGTAAATTTTTGATCAAGGATCCTTGCAAGAGGCTGTGCTGTTACAAAGGTTTCGAGGGTTACACCTGAGTTTACCTGCCTCCTTGAGAGTGAAACATGAAGGAAGAGCACTTCAACCACAGCAGTGTGACACAATACCTAAAGACACATGCTTTTCGCCGAGCAGCCGGAGGGACTTACCTGCACTGCTTAGACAGATGTGCTGTCAGATTTTAATGCCGGCACACTGGCGTATTATGAGATTCCAGTGGCTCTTACAGTATATCCTGCCACATCATTTTGTGGTTCTGATACCTGAGCAGCATTCTGTGCATCATTCCCTGACACTAATAAATCCATCGCTGCCTTCAGCTACCAGCAGCTGATTGATTCTGGGCCTACAGCTGCTATTAGTTAGTCAGATACTCAAAAAACAGCAAGTAGAATTTACGTGGGAGCCAGAGCAATCTCTGGCAGCGAACATTATTATTTTGCTAAGCCGGAAATATATTCATAATGAGATTTCCTAAACACACACCCAGTGAGCCCCACCCTCAAACCTGCTGTCCTCCATGTATAATTCATTTCTTCTGCTCTATTGCAAGTTGGAGGTCTATTCAGGGAGACAATTCAAGCTGCTAAATCTCATTGTTATATTTTGAATTGTACTTTGTTACAGTGTTTTCCGGCCCATATTACTGAGACCCAAATGAGATCTGAACTCATAACAAGGCATAGGGAAATATATCTGGATTCTTCTGTAAAGGTCTTTTATTCTAACTGGGACACGCTAAACAGAATGTTTCAGATACCAGATAAAGGCTTATTCTGACTTCTAGGAAAGAACAACGTTTCTGTGATGTTCAGTAGAACATATTACATAATACCTTTCGTGTGTTTCCTTCAGACTTCACTCCTGCATAAACAGCTAAGTAGAGACAAAAGTAGAGAGTGCTGTGAGAACAATCATTATTCTGTTTTGATGTTTTGGCCTGATATTTTCAGCATAATAAAATAAACAAAGGGATTCATAAAAATAATACAGCCCAGAAGATTTCCATTTCAATTGCATTATTTTTTGTACCCAAGGTTACCACTTAGCAGAGGCCTAACAGCGAAGCCTTTGAAGAAAGGTTAGCGCATAAAATAAATGGCGTACTTAAGAGTACTAATGATGCACAGTTTGTACGGCGGGTCCGGCCACGTAACCAGAACAAAAAGAACAAAATGGAACAATTAGATGCCGTGCTTGTTGCTAAACCCACAGAAATGTAATGATACGGTTTGATCTTCAATCTTACATCACATTATCTTTGTAAGTATGAAATAACCAGTGCCACGATGTGTTGGGTGGGGTGGAAAGTGGGGTTATTTAAAAAACGTTGAGAGCAGCAGCTCTTTGTCCTGCAAAATCCTTGAATATGCATGCTGAGAAAATTTGCGATAAACAAATACAGCAATACAAGTGTGTGAAGAAACAGTAAATGAAAGCACCTTGCTATAAAAAAGTAATACATATTGAAAGTGTCTTCATTTCCATACCTTCATTCAATCAAGTAACTACTGGGTGAAGTCAGAATACAATCAAAATCAAAATTCTGCTGATGAACTCCAAGTTAGCAGGTTTTTTTTTTTTTAATTTTTTTGGAAAAGTGGTGAGCACAATTATTCGGGTCAGCAGGACCTTATAACAAGTCCATCCATCTTCTAACAGCCTTTCCAGCACAAGGTCACAGAGCTTCCTGGATCCTCGTCCACGGCAGCATAGGACACATCCGCACACATACTCGGTGGGGAATTTGCAGTTCATCTAACAGCATGTCTTTGGGCTGTGAGGTGCCCCCACTGAGCTGCCAGGCCACCCCCCTTATTGCAAGTCATTATATAAAGCTGAGTAGTGTTTCCTTCCACCCCAGAAAAGATACTTAGACCTTGATGTCCAGCCTTTTACCCTGTAGCCCTTTCTGTGACCTGGCAGCCATGTGGTTTTCTTGTGCATCTCCCCTTGGGCTTTTCATTCCAACTGCCAGCTTTTTTTTTAAAACCCATCTCCTCATCTTTCCCCCAAAAAAGCTCCTAATATCATCCTGCCATCCATCCGTATTACATGACCCTGTTTGCTGTCCTGGGACTGCATAGTGGCACTGGCGTGATAAATATGGCTCCGGCTACCCAGGGATATGTACGCTCGTGCCTCTGAAATCTGAATAGTCTTCATGTGTCTTTGTCACTTGTCCCAAGCTGGAGCCTCAGTCATGGTATAAAGCTGCAGCTGATATCTGTCTCCCTGCTGCTGCACTTCATGTCCCGGCCAGGCTTTGAGCGAGCAGGTATAGATGAGATTTTTACCATCACGTGCTCGATTTATGAATGGCCTTCAGAGGAAAGCCAGTGAAAGATGGGAAGATGTGCCCAGAATTCAAACATTGATCGTGTATTTTTATGTTGCAGCAAGTGACCCGATGAGCACATATCAGCTGTTTGAAAACTACTGCTACACAATGGCATGTAAAATAATGAAATATAAAATTAACCCCTTATACACTGGGCTGGATATTAAGGTCGCCCACCCACATGAACTAGCCCAGGTGGCTACTAGCAAAATGTCTTAAGTTCCATCCATTCATACATCCTTTTGTAACTGCATAACCTGGCTATTGTTGTAGAGGAGTCTTAAACCAATGCCAGGCAACATATGGCACAAGGCTGGGGCTCAGCATGGACAGCATCACAGTCCATAACCGGGCATGTATACACACATTAAATACTTAAAATACTTAATACTAAATTTATATGTTCTAGGTATGAATGGGGAGTAGCATGTTGACTCAGTGGGTAACACTGACCTCACACCTTCAGGGCTGTGGATAGATTCCCAGCCTATGAGCTCGATGTACGTTTAGCTTGCATGTGCTTGCAGAAGGTGATTTTAGGTATTATGGTTTCCTCCCACAGTCCAAAAGATGAGGTTAGATGGAGTGGAAAATAAGCACTATGTGCTTGTGTGTGTATTACAATATATGAGCTGTGTACTGTACATTTAGGGTGACAGATGTGAATGCACAATGTCACAATTCAACTTCCTCAATAGGGTTCCTCTTTCCATTATACATAGTATTGACAAATTTTTTTTTTCAAAATAAGGAAGTTGTTGTTAATAATATAATAATCCACCTGCCTATTGAATTTAATTAGCTATTTTTGCTGGAGAATGCAGAAGCCTAATTTTTCACTCAGAAAATACAATTAATAGTGACTTTGTACTGGCACACACATAGCTGTGTGTACATTACTAAGGATAAGTGAGAAAGGGCAACATTAAATCACACGTGTGAGATAACAGCAGATAATCAGCAGCAGAATGCAGATCATACCAACACGGGAAGGATTGTGCTACACATGTACTGCTTTTGAAGCAGCGTAGGAACTGAGCATTGCACTTTGTTCAGGAAACATGATAAACCTTAAGCACATCAAATAATTCCATCTAATGTTTTGGATTTAAAATTAACCAGGAATGAGGACATTTTAAATCCTTTTATCTCCCAGTTGTGCAAAGCAGCATGAGCCACTGTAAGCCCCCGTGACAGGAGTGCTCAGCTGTTATGGGGACTCAACACACTCCTTTGTCCCTTCAAGCAATGGTGAAAAGGAGGCCTTTCTCTGAGTGCAGTATTTTCATGGAACTCAAAGTAGTCTCCACTTAAGATTTCCCACAATTGTTTTCTTCCGATTATAATTCGTTTATCATGGTCTATAAATATTAGCTGAAAGCTTGATGTTTTATTTGAAATTTCTTCTACAGGTTATTATACAACATGCAAAACTATATGTAAACATATATATTTTAATATATGTGTGGAATTATATAAATTATATGCATATTTAATGTATGCTAATCTTTAAAAAAATACACTTGTCCTTTACTTATATGTACATGGTAAATGAAACATACGCAGTAGAAACTCCCATTTTCACTCTCAGCTCACGGATGGCTCTTTACTGCCCCCTATCGTGTGCATGTTTTAATTTCAACATACATTTTATTCATCCACACTGAAGGGGGTACACTTGTGGTGTAAGATCACTTGCTGTCTTTTATGATTCTTTCTGTGAGTCATGTGTTTAGGTCATGTGTGCTGAAATATGCAGTGGGCAGCCTTGCATCCCTACCTTTAGCAAAGCCCCTCCTTACGCCTATGGCACACTGTAATGTTTTAAGGTTTATTTGGCAGCTCCAATATTTAACCAAAACTGTAGTACTGCAGTGGGTGCAGGTACGATTTTTTTTTCTCCTCTGAATTTGGGCTAATAAATGTGAAATATGTTTAATAAATAAATAAACATAAATGAAAATCAAACAAGTTGCTTTACCTTTGGCCGTTCAAATATGGCAATGTTATGAGCTCATGTGACATATAAATGCCGCAGCAAATCTTCATAAGGTAAAGTGTAAATTCCGAGTGCCCCAAATTCAACCATAAAGCACACAGGCTTTAATTTGGGTTCCTAAAACGACTTCCTGTTTGCCCAGGCAAATGCGTATGTAGCCAAATCTGGTCAGGGCTGTCGAACAGAAGTAAACACAGTCTATCCACATAGCTGGATGCAGGCCGAAAGGCTGACATTCAATTTATAGTGTTTACAGTAAAGAATTCATTACCAAGGTATTTGAGGCAATGCAGGGTGCCTTTAGATTTTTATCAAAAAAATGCTTTGCATTTTGTTGCTTGCACCATATACAACATTTATTACTCTGAAAGATGGTGTAATCATACAATTCGCATGTGTTATTCCAAAAGAATAGCAGCTTCGCACTGCTGGTCTCTGTGTTGCAGTTGCAGTGAAATGTTGCAAAAGACATCAGTCTGCACTGAAATTTTATTTGAAACTTCAGGACATGGGCCTTTATCGGGTCAAAGCTGTAACACTTTTTATAATTTTTAATGATGAAAATAGCTACCAAAATAAGCAGCCAGGGGATCTTGCCAGCAGATCAGACATTTGTGCAGGTCAGATCACAGTCTGAATCTGGACTAGGCAGCTTTCCATTGTGACTGATCCCCTAGCAGTAGAGAAGGCTTTATGACTGTTCTGCAGAAGGAGGACATACATTTAGCACCATCTATATACAGCAGCTTTTATGGATTTGTTACAGTAGGTACATGTAAAATGCCAGTGGCAAGAACTGCATGGACCATACAATCTGTGCAACTCTTAGCTGCAGGAAGGAGAGAGAATAAAATGAAAAGATTAAAATGCCTTTGAAAGTGGACATGATTAATAATGGAATCAATAAAAAATAAAATATCAAATCAGTTATCACAGCATTCACAATTTTGGGGCTTGCCATTAATATAATTCATCAGTTAGATCACAAAGGTCTAAAACTTTCTGTCAATCGTAGGAAAAAAAATCCTCATGTGTCAGGTATAAAAATCCGTAAGATTTTGTTACATCAATATGCAATGAACAGGGACTTATACCATCACAATTTAAAGTGATTACTACAGAGATTTTCAAAATATATCTCCTCTGAACAAGTTCATTCATCTGTTAATAATGAATACATGACAGGTATTTTGTGAGTTCAATTTGCATTGTAGAGAAAAAAATGCAATTATTAAACATAATTAAACATAATGACCCAGATACACTGAAGAGTCAATAAAGCATTACAAATTCCTCAGCCACTTCAGGTTTTTGCTTTGGAGAAGATGGGAAATTTCTGCAAAGATTTGTAAATAGTCATGACACATCAGCTGTGAGACTCAGAAGAAGTTTTGTCATTATGTTGCTATCATCATGAAAAAGCTTAGGATTGTGTTTCGGATCTAAAGGTAAGGCTGTGACTGAAAAGCTGTAAAGCTGTCTTTAAAGAATGCAGTATCCAATTCTGTACTTTTATATAAACAGACATCTTGTAATTGTTTGTTTGCAATTTGAGTCAGAAATGTTCTTTCTGTCACTGAGTAAAGAATGCATAATGAATGTGGGCATGTGCAGTCGCTCTGTCTGCTTTGGTTAATATTTAGACTTCTATCCCTTGTGTGTGTGTGTGTGTGTGTGAGAGAGAGAGAGAGAGAGAGAGAGAGAGAGAGAGAGAGAGAGAGAGAAACTGTAAATACAAAATCATTCATTTGGAGCTTCCTGTGAAGTGGCAGATTTCAGCATTCCTGACTGAGTTGCTTAAAACATCTCAAATGGTTACTGATTTCTTGAAAATACATATAACTTGTTTGTGGTTGGTGAGGCAGAATTTTCACTTTTCCTTTTTACTTGACTAGCAAATCATAAAGAAAAGGCATATACGTGCGTGTTTGTGGAATATATTTATGCATATTTTACAGATATATAATATCTATGTGTACACATATGTATCTGCACATAATTATTAAATAATATGTATATATAATGCATGTTTTTTTAAACCACGCATCTTATTTAAGATCTGAAAATGGTAAATTTGTAATACGTATGTCAAACGGATTACCATAGCTGACATGAAATTTGATTTCAAACTATTGAGGTTCTTCTTCAGTCTCTGGTTTTATAAAACATGAAACCATGGCAACTGAGCTGATTCGGGGTGACGCTGGGCATGTAGCTGTTAATGATTAATGTGGGTGACGCTGACCCATGGACATCTGTATCTATAGAACACTAGTTAATAGAAATACTGTATGAGTCTTTTATATGACTATAACTGAATGGAGAATGAATATGGCACTTTTCCCCATAAAACACAACACCCTTATGGAGTCCAATCATTCATATTTCTTCACTACAGAGTGCAGTTTACACTTAGAGTCACACTGATTTACTTTGGCCTGGAATAAAAAAATTAAGAATAAATCTTTTCCTGGCACAGTCTTTCCCTGTATCCTGCCATACTTAGCCAGATAACTGTAAGATTTCTTGATTAACTTCTGTGATGTAGCTGGTCAGGACTTGCCATGGATAAAAAGGCAACAAGAAGATGCATTAGCAATGCATTTGTTTGAGTTACCATGTAGTGAATGTTTAGATATCACTGTCAAGACACTCTGCTCTAGGAACCTAGTAATAATCACTCAGTAGGTAAACTTGAGCAGAGACACTATGAAACTATGCTCAGCTCCGAACATTTGTAGGAAATAATAATCCCTGTTAAACTAAACAGGTTTTAATACAGAATCCCTGTTGCTACAATGGTAAGGTGTCCCTTAGGCAAGAATGAGGCATCACTATTTGATGCTGCTTCACTTGGAGAGACTCCAGACTTGAAGGTTCATTGTTTATCCTCACTTTATTTATCGCTGACATTGAAATAATTATTTCTCTCTTAGGTTATATTTGTAGTTTCTTCTTTGAGATCTTCTCCAGTGTGCCAAGAAAAGACTATGCTGTACTGGAATTCTGTTTCGGAATTTTGCATTTAGCTATTAATTACAGTAGAAGTTCACTGAAAGAACAGTGAAGCTTGAACAATGAATGTTACCATGTGGCATAACGTCTCCTGAATGGTGTGGTCACTCTCAAGAGCGCAAAATAATGCCTAGTGATGTTATCTGCCCATTGTCACCAGTGATTTAATAGTAGGGGAGTATCATTCTTGTTTATGGGGGTGAAAAAGTGGGATGGTGATTTTTGGTTAGTCATTCAATTGGGCTTTTGAATAAATACAACCACCGAATGGGGCAGGTACTTGCAGTTTGGCAGCAGTGTCAGATGCATTTCACTGCAATTGCTGTTGTGTATATGTGAGACACATGTTAAAAAAAATGTATATATATAATTTGTAGTGTGGAACACACACACACACACATATACACGCACCTAAAGGATTATTAGGAACACCATACTAATACGGTGTTTGACCCCCTTTCGCCTTCAGAACTGCCTTAATTCTACGTGGCATTGATTCAACAAGGTGCTGAAAGCATTCTTTAGAAATGTTGGCCCATATTGATAGGATAGCATCTTGCAGTTGATGGAGATTTGTGGGATGCACATCCAGGGCACGAAGCTCCCGTTCCACCACATCCCAAAGATGCTCTATTAGGTTGAGATCTGGTGACTGTGGGGGCCATTGTAGTACAGTGAACTCATTGTCATGTTCAAGAAACCAATTTGAAATGATTCGAGCTTTGTGACATGGTGCATTATCCTGCTGGAAGTAGCCATCAGAGGATGGGTACATGGTGGTCATAAAGGGATGGACATGGTCAGAAACAATGCTCAGGTAGGCCGTGGCATTTAAACGATGCCCAATTAGCACTAAGGGGCCTAAAGTGTGCCAAGAAAACATCCCCCACACCATTACACCACCACCACCAGCCTGCACAGTGGTAACAAGGCATGATGGATCCATGTTCTCATTCTGTTTACGCCAAATTCTGACTCTACCATTTGAATGTCTCAACAGAAATCGAGACTCATCAGACCAGGCAACATTTTTCCAGTCTTCAACTGTCCAATTTTGGTGAGCTCGTGCAAATTGTAGCCGCTTTTTCCTATTTGTAGTGGAGATGAGTGGTACCCGGTGGGGTCTTCTGCTGTTGTAGCCCATCCGCCTCAAGGTTGTGCGTGTTGTGGCTTCACAAATGCTTTGCTGCATACCTCGGTTGTAACGAGTGGTTATTTCAGTCAAAGTTGCTCTTCTATCAGCTTGAATGTCGGCCCATTCTCCTCTGACCTCTAGCATCAACAAGGCATTTTCGCCCACAGGACTGCCGCATACTGGATGTTTTTCCCTTTGCACACCATTCTTTGTAAACCCTAGAAATGGTTGTGCGTGAAAATCCCAGTAACTGACCAGATTGTGAAATACTCAGACCGGCCCGTCTGGCACCAACAACCATGCCACGCTCAAAATTGCTTAAATCACCTTTCTTTCCCATTCTGACATTCAGTTTGGCGTTCAGGAGATTGTCTTGACCAGGACCACACCCCTAAATGCATTGAAGCAACTGCCATGTGATTGGTTGATTAGATAATTGCATTAATGAGAAATTGAACAGGTGTTCCTAATAATCCTTTAGGTGAGTGTATTTCAGTCTAATTTTAATCAAAGAAGAAAAAAGTTAAAAATACATCTTGCTATTAGATTTTCATCAACCATTTAAAATCACATATACTGTACTGATACAGAAGGAGATACAGAACTCATTCCTGAGTAGAGTTTGTTTGGGGGGCAGGATGGTGCAGTGGTTAATACTGTTACCTCACACTTTTGGGACCAGGGTTTAAGTCTCTACAATGGTCCTGTGTGTGCTGATTGCATGTCCTCCTTGTGTCAGTGTGGGGGGGGGTTTGTTCTGGATACTCTGATTCCTCCCCCCCACAGTCCAAAAACATGCTGTGGTTAATTGGAGTTATCAAATTGTGTGTGTGTGTGTGTGTGTGTGTGTGTCTTGTCATTTGACTAATAAACTGTTACACTTGACTAAATGATACCTAATTAGCTCAGCAATCATACGATTGCTGTTATTAGTTACATTTCCTTAAAGAAGAAAGCATGGAGTACAAAACAATGTTTTCCCTTTAAGGTTGGCAGTTTAAATCCCAGGTAGGATTCTGCTATTCTCCTCATCCACAAGTAACTGAACCAGAACTGCAATGGAAAAATATCCAGTGATGTTCAAGTAAAACTATCAACTCCCTTTGTACAAGAGCATCACTTAGCTGGCATAATAATTGGCTCTTTGATTCCGCAGAGACAGGAAACATTTCACGTTTCTAGAGCCATTCCCCGAGGCTATCCATTATGGCAAACATGGAGAGTAATGTCACACCAGAATAAGGACAGCAGACATTTGCAGCTGAACATGACCAGGAAATACAATTGGAATTTTCTTTCTAAAGGGATTACAAAGGTTACACCTGTGCCAGTTGTCTGTTCTATTGGATTACCTCCTTGAAATCATTCTGAGAAGGAGAAGTTAAATGTGGTAAAGTGCTTTAAAGTTCTTTACACCTAGTTTTATTATGACTTTTATTTAGTAGAATTGTGTAATGCCTTATGCATGATATATGCCACCCACTAACAATCGTGACCATTAAATGCTTTTTGTTGAATTACAAAGGATATATTGTAGGAAGCTTTATATATATATATATATATATATATATATATATATATATATATATATATATATTATGGCAAGCCAAACAGGAAATATTTAATCATCTTTGATATATATGGAATGAAACCTGATATATATACAATGAAACTCGGAATATATGGAATGAAACCCGATATATATGGAATGAAACCTGATATATATATATAATGAAACCCGGAATATATGGAATGAAACCCGATATATATGGAATGAAACCTGATATATATATAATGAAACCCGATATATATGGAATGAAACCTGATATATATACAATGAAACTCGGAATATATGGAATGAAACCCGATATATATGGAATGAAACCTGATATATATATAATGAAACCCGATATATATGGAATGAAACCTGATATATATACAATGAAACTCGGAATATATGGAATGAAACCCGATATATATGGAATGAAACCTGATATATATATAATGAAACCCGATATATATGGAATGAAACCTAATATATATACAATGAAACTCGGAATATATGGAATGAAACCTGATATATATGGAATGAAACCTGATATATATACAATGAAACTCGGAATATATGGAATGAATGTCGATATATATACACAATGAAACCTGATATATATGGAATGAAAGCTGATATATATACAATGAAACCCGGAATATATGGAATGAAAGCTAATGGTATCGCCCTTGGTGAACAGATCGAGTGAACGCTGAAAACTGCCTAAAAAGTTTTTTTTTTTTTTTTTAATTATCTTTCTCGTTTATATGATGAACAATTTCTATCTTTACACCGAATGTCTGTAAAATTTACATTTTGAAGAACTGCTGTTCGTACGCTAAAAGCTAAGATGATATTGAATGAAAAGTATGATATATATACAATGAACGTGAAATTACAGATAGGCACTGCTTTGGTCAACTTCGTTGGGTCTTCCACTTCAAGGCGCGCGATGAGGGAGGCGTATCACTGTGATGCCTGAAGTCTAAACATAGCAGAAAGAGCGCGAGCTGTAGTGCAGTGTCTTTTAAACAATGAAGGTTGTATAGAAACTGTTGCAAATGCATGCAGCAACAGCACTGTCATGCCCCGATCGTCCGCTCCTTCCGTGTGCCACGCCCCCTCGTTAAGCCCGTGTGGAATCCCCATGTGATCAGTTGTTTCTTGTTGTAGTCATTAGTCTTTTGTATTTGTCTGCATTAGGTATGTTTTCCCCAGTCCGGTCATTGACGTCAGTTCTTGGTTTTGTCTTTGTTTGTGGATGTATTTCATTCAAAATCATCTTAGCTTTTAGCGTACGAACAGCAGTTCTTCAAAATATAAATTTTACAGACATTCGGTGTAAAGACAGAAATTGTTCATCATATAAACGATAAAGATAATTAAAAAAAAAAAAAAAAAAACTTTTTAGGCAGTTTTCAGCGTTCACTCGATCTGTTCGCCAAGGGCGATACCATTAGCTTTCATTCCATATATTCCGGGTTTCATTGTATATATATCAGCTTTCATTCCATATATATCAGGTTTCATTGTGTATATATATCGACATTCATTCCATATATTCCGAGTTTCATTGTATATATATCAGGTTTCATTCCATATATATCAGGTTTCATTCCATATATTCCGAGTTTCATTGTATATATATCAGGTTTCATTCCATATATATCGGGTTTCATTATATATATATATCAGGTTTCATTCCATATATATCGGGTTTCATTCCATATATTCCGAGTTTCATTGTATATATATCAGGTTTCATTCCATATATATCGGGTTTCATTATATATATATCAGGGTTCATTCCATATATATCGGGTTTCATTCCATATATTCCGAGTTTCATTGTATATATATCAGGTTTCATTCCATATATATCGGGTTTCATTATATATATATCAGGTTTCATTCCATATATATCGGGTTTCATTCCATATATTCCGAGTTTCATTGTATATATATCAGGTTTCATTCCATATATATCGGGTTTCATTATATATATATCAGGTTTCATTCCATATATATCGGGTTTCATTCCATATATTCCGAGTTTCATTGTATATATATCAGGTTTCATTCCATATATATCGGGTTTCATTCCATATATTCCGAGTTTCATTGTATATATATCAGGTTTCATTCCATATATATCGGCTTTCATTCCATATATTCCGAGTTTCATTGTATATATATCAGGTTTCATTCCATATATATCGGGTTTCATTCCATATATTCCGAGTTTCATTGTATATATATCAGGTTTCATTCCATATATATCAGGTTTCATTCCATATATATCGGGTTTCATTCCATATATTCCGAGTTTCATTGTATATATATCAACATTCATTCAATATATTCCGAGTTTCATTGTATATATATCGGCTTTCATTCAATTTATTCCGAGTTTCATTATATATATATCGACATTCATTCCTTATATATATATCGGGTTTCATTCCATATATATCGGCTTTCATTATATATATATCGACTTTCATTCCATATATTCCGAGTTTCATTCCATATATATCGGGTTTCATTCCATATATTCCGAGTTTCATTGTATATATATCAGGTTTCATTCCATATATATCGGGTTTCATTCCATATATATCAAAGATGATTAAATATTTCCTGTTTGGCTTGCCATAATATATATATATATATATATATATATATATATAGAGAGAGAGAGAGAGAGAGAGAGAGAGAGAGAGAGAGAGAAGGGATCCTTGCAAAGGGATCCACAGCAAAACCAAATGAGAAACATGCATGTTATTATTTTAAGGAATGAAAATAAAATGTTACATTTATATTTTGAATTAATTATTCAAATACATATTCATGTGACATGTTAATTGTATATGTTATGAATTTAACATTATCATGTTCTTGAAGAATCATACAGTAGAGTGAACAACTTATTGAATAACTCTCAAGGGACGTTGCATGGACCAGTCCTGCATCCGTTGTGACATTGGAAATGACAGAGATCATGCCAACATGGAATCCACACTTCTCTGCTTTTACATAGAGGTTATTTTCTTGCAGATCCTGGAAGACTTGTTTGACGTGTTTTGTTCAGCTAGGCTGGTTGAATAATTTAAGATGTTCATGTATATAATAAGAAACATATCGGTCATCGTAAAAAATATTCGGTTAATGGAGAATTGGAGGATGGGAATGGGCATTGGCTGGTGCTGACTTTACCAAGACACTCCATACTAAGCACTCATAGTGTCCACTAGTGCTGACAAAAGCCGTTTCACTGGGATGCCATTAAGAGCTGGGCAGTCAGTGCAAGGATGGAGAATCAAGAAGAAGCAGGAGTGGCGGAGGGTTAGATGATTCCAGTACTGAGGGCCTCACCTTTATAGAGAGCCAGGGCCTGGGATTCAGCTCAGGTCAAAGGGC
The DNA here is from genome assembly GCF_048594095.1 of Paramormyrops kingsleyae. Classification (NCBI taxonomy): domain Eukaryota; kingdom Metazoa; phylum Chordata; class Actinopteri; order Osteoglossiformes; family Mormyridae; genus Paramormyrops; species Paramormyrops kingsleyae. The sequence continues at coordinate 18,051,654 of NC_132801.1, read as the reverse complement.
GCCCAGTACTGAGGGCCTCACCTTTATAGAGAGCCAGGGCCTGGGATTCAGCTCAGGTCAAAGGGCGCCCAGTACTGAGGGCCTCACCTTTATAGAGAGCCAGGGCCTGGGATTCAGCTCAGGTCAAAGGGCGCCCAGTACTGAGGGCCTCACCTTTATAGAGAGCCAGGGCCTGGGATTCAGCTCAGGTCAAAGGGCATCCAGCACTGAGGGCCTCACCTTTATAGAGAGCCAGGGCCTGGGATTCAGCTCAGGTCAAAGGGCGCCCAGTACTGAGGGCATCACCTTTATAGAGAGCCAGGGCCTGGGATTCAGCTCAGGTCAAAAGGCACCCAGTACTGAGGGCCTCACCTTTATAGAGAGCCAGGGCCTGGGATTCAGCTCAGGTCAAAGAGCATCCAGCACTGAGGGCCTCACCTTTATAGAGAGCCAGGGCCTGGGATTCAGCTCAGGTCAAAGGGCACCCAGTACTGAGGGCCTCACCTTTATAGAGATCCAGGGCCTGGGATTCAGCTCAGGTCAAAGGGCGCCCAGTACTGAGGGCCTCACCTTTATAGAGAGCCAGGGCCTGGGATTCAGCTCAGGTCAAAGGGCGCCCAGTACTGAGGGCCTCACCTTTATAGAGAGCCAGGGCCTGGGATTCAGCTCAGGTCAAAGGGCGCCCAGTACTGAGGGCCTCACCTTTATAGAGAGCCAGGGCCTGGGATTCAGTTCAGGTCAAAAGGCACATTCTACTGCAAGGAGGCTGGTTTCTAAGAAGGAGGTCAATTGCAACAAAACAAAATCTAGGTCTGATACTTTCTGGACCTGAACTATGTATCTCTGGATAGGACCCAGAGAATATTGCCTTCAGACTATTATGCCCCCAACATGAACACATATTAGATAATGTTAGTCATACAAGTAATGCTGAACAAAATAAAGCCAAACCACACCTATACATTGTGGCCAAATTAATTTGGCATTCTTAGTAATTCATTTAAGAATCTTGTTGTTGCCCCCGGTTGGGCAGGATGTTGTAAAATTGCTGCCAGAGCGGCATCCTGTTTGTTTTTCCTGACCACCAATTTGCTTGAGGGGGTCTTACCGTTCTGCTCTTCCTTAAAAAATATGTAAACAGTGAAGTACAGCCATGAAGCTGGCCTGGCGCTCAGGGAAGCTGTCATGTGCAGCCCTGGATATACACATGGATATACACATGTTTATGTAACATGCAGTATAATATTGTCTAGTCTATTGCTTCTGACTATGACTTCTGACATTATTCAAAATGTGTGCAATTATAATGAGATGCAAATAACGCAAAGCATGTTTGTATCCACTTTACATTCTTTAGCAGTCCAGGACTTAAACTAATTTTTACTTACACTTATATTTATCATAAGCAAAAATATAATATTTACAGTATACTGCCCTGTTAAGCTTAGAGACATGAACTGCTTAATCATTATCAAGATGTAGACCGATGCAATACGGCGGTCCATTTTGAAATGTTTATATACGTTTACCTGAATAATGACTACAAGCAAAACACACAATAAGGACCCTAATGGTGGAAGAAACTAAATAATTTATATATTCACTAAGGCAACTTGTTTAATTTCTAAGACACCACCTGTCTACATCACCAAACATATTCCAACCCATTTACAGCTGCCTGTAAACAGACCACAGCAAACGCAAGCTACTTTCCAAAACAGGTTAGCTATTTACATGGTGTATAAAACAACATTGACACTTTCACTTAAGGATGATGTAGCGTAGGATTTTTTAAAATTGAAAAATAGTACAAACGTTACTGCATCCTGCGTCCTAAACAGTAAGGCTGTACAAATCTTTAATATAGTATGAAAATGCGTTTTGACCCACGTGAATTATAAACTTATGTACTACTAATCTTGTAAATTAATGATCTTTTTGGTTTCATGCAACACTATTAATAATAAATCATGCTAACAACACTTCCTCTTAGCTGTAACAAGTCTGGCCATACTCCTCTGACCTTTCTCATTAATAAGGTGTTTTCAGTCACACTTACAAATTCAGAAAACACATGCAAAGTGGATTTGCAGTGTTTTTTGTTTTGCAATTTGTGTTTTCCGAATTTGCAGTGTGTTGACACTTACAGGCCACCGTACTTCCCTAGTTACTTACTGTACTTAAACTTTTGTGGCTGATAATGCTGTACAAACATTATAGCTACTGTCACCTCTCAACCTGACCACCTGAGGGGGCCGGGGAACAACTGCAGATTTTCTTGCTCCAGCTCACCTGCTTAATAGCTAATTAGTAGAGAGTGGCTACATCTATGCTTAGTTAGGTTCACTTTTTATGTTGCACCTGGCTCCAGGAGTATGGAGCTCCAGAGTATTGTATGGAATTTCATAATGGTATTCGGTTTGATCTCTTTTGGGAATCTTATTTCTTGAATATGTTTTGCTGTGTGGAAGTCTTGGCAGAATTATAATAAATGAAAGTTTGACTTTTGCCTTGATCACTTCAAATTCTTCTTCGAGTGGGCTACTAATCTGGAATTGGGTTCTATTCTACAATGGGAGATGAGATTTGCCCAGTAGTGTTTTGCTTAGAATAAATGTCTTCAGTGCATATTGAATAGCATGAATAAGATCAGTAAACTTAATTTTCAAAATAACATTTATATACAAACATTCATAACAATTCCTGCACTTTTAGGAAGTAAAAATATCTGAGTGAATGAATGTAGCAATTATAATATTCTGTTTTATCAGGAATTAATAATAAAAGATTTTATTTGTTAGCACATATAAAGTACAAGAAGTTTTATGACTTGTTTTATTTGTTAAGCATCCAATTTTTTCTTAAAGTGAAGATAGTCTGTGACCTTTAGCTGAGGCAGCCATTGTTACTTTTCCTCTAATTATCAGAATAAGAGGTTTAGATGTATGCCCAAAGTCACGAGCATTGATGTGAAATCTTGAAGGATGCTTTATCATATACAGTCAATATGTTAATTTAATGTCACTGACAGAGGAATGGTTAATATTATGCAGAAGTAGACAGGCAAATACATGCCCCTCAACCAGTTTTTCATATAATCATCGTTATCCTCTGCTGTACCAATATTTTTTAAATAAATGCTTTTTTCCTGTTACTGGTATCTTTCTGTCTAGTATGGAACCATGAATATATATTCTTATATTTTGGTTATTGTCACAGCCTGCCTATCAAACCTTCCTGTTTCTTCCCTAGTGTGGCTTAACAAGCTATTTGTCTTACCTCCAATTCCTAACACTCGTGTTAATCACTCCTAGCTGCCTCATGTTTGCTCCTTTGTTAGTCATGTGTTTAAGTGCTTTCCAGTCCTGTGTTCCCCAGTCAAGGCACTGATGGTGAATATGCACGTAATCTATGCCCTCCTTTGTTCCTGTGCTCCAGTTTTAGATCCCTCATGATCCCATTTGTTTCATCTCAGTTTCTTATGTTCAGTAAAGCCCCTGTTTATTTAACTTCCACACCTGCTTCTGAGTCCTTTGTCTCTTGACAGTTATTACTGGCTTTGATTTATTGTTGGATTTTTGTTGCATTAAAGTCCTTACTCACATATACATGTATGTAAGCATCCATCTATTCATCCATTTCCTGAAACTGCTTATCCTGTTCTGGGTCACAGGAGATCCAGAACTTATAGGCACAAGGCAGAGAATAACCCAGGATGAGGTGCCAACACTTCAGAGGGCACACTTACAAACCATTCACTCACCCATGCACACACACGCAATTTGGCAAACCCAATCAGCCTCAGCATGTTTTTGTAGTGTGGGGGGGGACCAGAGTAGCCGAGGAAACCCCACAACAACATGGGGAGAACATGCAAACTACTGTGGTAGAAACTCAAACCCAGGTTCCAGAGATGTGAGTGTTAACCACTGTGCCATCCCGTATGAAAACATATGAACCAAAAATACTGAATTTGGTTAAATCAGCCTAAGGTAACTTTCTCACACAGTAAATCATCTATCTTGCAACTGGTTAAAGTAGCAGTTCACCCCAAAACTGATAAAAGTTATGTTTTAGATAAGAATTAGTGCTGTCTATCCATCTACGTTGTTCTGCTGAGAATTAGTTTTGGAGATATTAGTCATAGAAATGTTGGGCTTCCCTTCAAATTTAATGAGAGTGAAAGGCTACTTCTTTCTGTGGTGATTAAAGTGCCAGAAAAATACAAATGAAAAATTCAACAGCAATGTCTCTTACCAGAAATCATGACCTGGTTACTCCACAGACTTGGTAGTGAGCTGTTCAATGTAAGAACTATTTCCTTCTACCGAACTCCACACATCAGTCGTATCACTGTGCAGAAGATATGAGCACGAGCACCCCAGCGATATCTTCTGTGCACTGATACAGTGTTACATTTTGTTTTTTTAACAACTGCTGCTATTACATATATGCAGTCTTATTTGTACAAACTAAAATTACTATAGACAACATAAAAACATTGTGCTGCCCATGGTTCTGACACGTCCATGGTCAAGCAGCTGCATCCAAGCCTCACGTCACCAAATGCAATGCCAAGCATTGGAGGGAATAATATAAAGCACGCCACCACTGGACTCTAGAGCAGGGCAAACGTGTTCTGTGGGTTGACAAATCATACTTCTCTGTCTGGCAGTCTGGTAGACGAGTCTGGGTTTGGTAGATGCCAGAAGAACGTCTCCTGCCTGACTGCATTGTGCCAACTGTAAAGTTTCGTGGAGGAGGGATATTGCTATGGGGTTATTTTCCAGGGTTGGGCTAGGCCCCTTAGTTCCAGTGAAGGGAACTCTTAATGCTTCAGCATACCAAGACATTTTTTGACAATTCCATGCATCCACTTTGTGAGAACAGTGTGGGGAAGACCCTTCTCTGTTCCAGCATGACTGTGCCCCAGTGCACAAAGTAAGGTCCATAAAGACATGGTTGGATGAGTTTGGTGTGGAAGAACTTGATTGGCCCACACAGATCCTTAACCTCAACCCCACTGAACACCTTTGGGATGAACTAAAATGGAGATTGTGAACCAGGCCTTCACGTCCCAAATGCTCTTCTCACCTCACAAATGCTCTTCTGGCTGAATGGGCAAAACTTGGACTAACTCCATATTGGACCAACTCTGTATTGATGCCTGTGTATTTAGAATGGGATGTTATGAAAGTTCTTGTAGGTGTAATGGCCAGGTGTCCCAATACTTTTGTGCATATGCTGTATGTCAACAATGCTTCACCATGCTTTATTTATTCATGCATGTAAATCTGCTGAACAACAAAAATCCCCCTTGGGATGAGATCAGTGAAGATTTATTTGTCTTATCTTATCTTAGAACTGGGATTGTTCTGCTGGCTCTCAGCTCAGTTATCATCCTGGCTCTGCTACGTGTCTATGGTATAATTTACGTCTTGACCCTCAGTGAAAGATCTTGGGAACTCTCAGTAAATTTGTTCTCAATCTTGATACAGACACGCAAGACACAGTGACTAATAATGTTTATGTTTTTTTTGACCAGTCCCGGACCTTGCATATCTGGTTTATAAGATGATAAAGTGAAGACACTGCTAAAATGCTGTCTGTCTTTTGCATGTGAGGTCACTTTCAACTTTAATATTTAATAGCATAGTGAATAAGTGGATTAGAACACAGGTTGTTGGTTCAGATCCTTGGCAGGACCCAGCTATTCAGACATTAACCCATAGAAATGCAACAGGCACAGAGATGGACACCCCACAATCACTCTATTCTCACTCTTTTCTATGAAACACAGAAAGCGTCCCTGCAAGAACTATTCTTGAAGAATTCAGCCTTTTTCAAGTTTATACATTATAATGGGGGTTGCTACTGTAAATTTTTAAAGTAAAAATATGCATAAGTAAAAATGGTATAAGATATTTAAAGGCATATGATTCTTTGTGTAAAACTGTCATCATCAAAAGAATAATATAAAATATTTATATTTAATCAGCCATGCTAGCACTTAGAAAACCTATTTAAATGAAATTTCTTTAGTGTCATTAACTTACTAAATAGAATAGTTAAATAACAGACACATTTCCAAAGAATAGTTAAATAACCTGCATATGTCCAGTAGTCTCTAGCTGAACTAGTTTATTGGAAACATGATCTTTTCCAGTTCATTAATTTTTTAAATATGAAGAGGTTCTTTAAGCAAATAAAACTTAAAGACAAATTATTTTATTTAAACTCTTGTGAGGTTACAGCTACTGTATCATCGCAACAGCTTTGCGTGGCATAATAAACAGTTTTTCCAAACATTGTTTGACTTTAATTTATATATGAGAGCCTATCCAGCTAAGCCTGGTACAATGTGATCATTTTTTATAAGCAAACAGTTCTCTCCAGTGAGGCAGAGGGGAAACATATGGTGTTTTTTATTTGTTTTATTGGGAGAATGGTTTGCCGTGATACTTTAATCTAGCAAGGGAGACCTGTGGGCTGAAAGTCAGTTTACTGAAGGCCCAGACCTGTCATCTCATGGAGTCAGTGACAATGCTAGCAAATACAAGAGCCTGGCATCTGGCATTAACACAACCTCGGTAGTCAGCTCGGCCCGAACCGTGAAACAGCAGCATCACCGGCCAGATTTCTTTCCTGCGTCTGTCACATACCTTGCTTACGTTTCTGATCACTACATTGTGAAAACTTCTTATTTATTCTTAATTGCTTTATTTTTTCTTTGTGATTTATATGAGATGAAATCGTCAAATTGGATGCCAGAATAAGTAGTGGGCATTTTTGTTCTTATTACTAATCTATTTTGTTTTATTTGTCAGGTTTCATTGCCGCATGCGTTTGGTGAAACAGCCCTCTGAAATTCTTATGCTACAGGTGCGGGGAAGGGCACAGGTGCGGGGGGGGTCGAGGAGGGGGACAGAAATACAAAACAAGACAGTGCAAGACAAGACAGCTTGAAATATATAGGAGTAAGAAAACATAATAAATACATGCAATATGGGGATAAGCAACAGACAACAGAACAGGATATAACACATATGTTCAATTCACATTCATTCTTTTTTAGCCATTACAGTATATGTAAATAAGGCCTTCCGAAAGACAAGAGTCAAGAGGCCAATATTTGGAGCTACGGGAGGCGAATCTGAATAAATGCGGTATTAGAAAATAAAAGACACCAGTCCATAGCACAGACTTCAGCTTTTCTGACAGGTCAGTAGTTTGGTTTTTTAGCTCGCTTTAGATTAAAACATATGCCTTATATGTTTTGTTTTTTCGAGCAACGCTGACTTTGTATTATAACATTTCTATCGTTATTATTTCAAGCTCCTTTTACCCCCTTTTGACTGCATGGTTACCATATTCTAACGTAGGACTCCCATCTTGTCTTGATTGGCTACACAGCACTAGGAGGGGAACTGCTTGTGACTTAGGCAGCACAGGCTGTCAGATGTTGTCGTGGCACTTGAGAGCACGTTCCAGAGGTGTCCGGATGTTTTATCTTAACCGCGGGGCGCACCTTTATGATACAATAGCAGTTGCAGTGACTTTTTTTTTTCTGCCTCTCACATTTTACGTCAGAGCTATTCTGCCTAATTTTAATCTGCCGCGTTGCATTCAGTATAAGTCCTGGGAATCGAGAATGGCCAAAGGCGGCGGGTGGCCCCAGCATGGATGTAGCACGAGAGCATTAAGTGTTCTGAGAGTGGTTTGTGTGTAAACAGAGTACCATGGCTACTCTGCCACCGCAGCATGGGAGGCAGGCACCAGAAAATACGCTACTGCTCGCTGTCCTCCTGCTGCTGCCTTACCTGCAGGTAAGAGCCGGCATTTCCCTGATATTGCTGACTATTGATTAACCATCATACTTAAAATGCTTCTTCGCTCATGAACCATGAGGTTCACTATCATCTGAGAATGAAACTGTAACACTGCATAACAACTGTATAATACCATGATCAAAGTTTAACATTTTGCTGTATTCTTTGTGGTGTTTACCTATTATTTGATCTTTTGTAATTAGGCAGTGCTGGAGAAGATCATGTAAGAATTACAAATAAGTAATGGATATATAAGGAAAATTTGAAAAGTGTTATAGTGGTAAATAAAAGCTGCAATTATTATAAAAACATAATATGTGTACAATACATGGTAAACAGATTCAGATTGGACCAATATGTGTTTGGATTTCAGATAGATGAAATGATATGCAATGTTATATATGCTGAGATAGTCCTGAGTTTCTTTCTGCATCTATGGATTTTTGGGCTGTTCTAAATAGGACAAAAGTGCTTATTTAAATTATGCATGGCCAATAGAGCAGAGCACCATACATATAATTTTTGCACTTAGTGTTTACCTTGCAGTATTAGTTTATTATATAAAGGTGTGTATATACAAAGACTGCATGTATATAAACATTTTTATTACCCTATAAAATGAAGAAATTCCAGAAAGATTTGATTAGGGTCGCTCTGTTTCATTGTTGTTTACCTTTTGTTTATATATTTGTTTATTTTTAATAGGAAAAAATATGGAAATAACAAAAAATATAATTGGCACCACATGGATTCCAATTTTGTATATGGTGGTTATGTCATTCAAAAGCATTTAGAATCTATTTCCTTTGATATACTGCTACTGTACAATGTATTTGCAGTACTAAATGATCCTCTTAACAGTAATGGCATATTGAAAAGATGTGGCATAGTTATATATATTTATTTCTCGTTATTGTCTGATTTATAAGATGTATGTTATTTCATTGATTTAGTGGAACTAGGAGCATGTCCCATTGACACCTACCCCACTTCAGCAGGACAAAAATCATTTAGAGTGTACTTTATTTAGGGAATTTTGAAGGGTTAAAGGACCTGCATTTTGGATTTAAATTATCTTTGCATGTAAAGTGTATTATTGCCTTGAAAGTGTTAGAAGTGTGGAGTCACACTGCTATTTTTGAGGAAAACGTGACTTTACATATGCTGTAGTACCTGTAGCAAACGCACACTAAATGATAACAGATTCTGTGGGATCCCTGCACTTTCTGCTTGTTTAACTCCCTTTTCATATCCAGATCGCGTTTCTTTTCTTGTAAATTAAATCAGTTAGGTACTGTATAATCATTTTCCATTCTCATCAGGCTGTTGTTATAACCTCTAATCATTAATAGAAGACAGTAATGTAATTCTATGGAGTATTTTTACATCAGTTCTACAGAAGTAGTGTTAAGGACATTGAATTTAAAAATGGGTTTTCTGTTCATTTTTCATGGGCATTATTTAAGCCTTAATTTAGATTTTTTTTTATCTGTAACTTTGCATCCTCCTTGCACTAACCTCTTTCCACTAGTCTTTTCTCAGAGCTCTTAATACTGAATCGTCAGGCACGTTTTCTCCCCAGGGCTCTGGAATCTGGTTTTTGTAATGTTTATTCCCACTCTCAAGTATAGTTAATGTTTGCTGTCAAAGAGGGGACTAAGGGATCTTAAAAAATGGACCCATGTGGTAGCGTGGCAGGAAAACAAACATAAGTATCCTCTGTGCTTCCTCAAGCGTTGCACTGCATCGTAGAGGAGTGCAGTAATATTCACATTCAGAAGCAGCTGCACAGAGGTTAAAAAATGAGTTTTTCAAGTCCTTGAATGAATCCAAGCATAGCAGGGAAAATTGGGAGTGTGATTTTGCAAGACTTGAGATTTTGTACATAATCCTGGATGGCTCCTTGCTCTCAGTCCAACCTTATCCAATGTTCTGACTCTAACTGAATCACCATTGGCAATGGAATAGCAAAACCTGGTCGTCTGATGCTACCTTATGGATGGAATAATTCAGAATGTTTTTTGGGAGAATATTTAGATGAGCATGTGTTGCTAGAACAGGCCAGTATGCTGGAAATGGCAGTGTTTAAGCCTTGCTCTCATGCGGTGACACAAAATCCTTTAAGGGGGGCATGATTTTATGCAACATAATCATTCCAGTAAAGTAATCATGGTTATTGAATTCTAGCATGAAGAAAAAACAATGTTCTTCACTTTTTGATTTGGCGGATAAGACAGTCCTGGATATTAGGAAATGCGAATCCTTAGAGAGGCTGCACCTTAAAATATATTAAATCAAGTGTAACACTTTGTAGAAAGGCACTGTCCACAATGCACAGAATCCAGACATGTGATGTATGAAGTGTGTCTCTGCCTTTTTCATACACAAACCCATGTGGTAGTAGTTGCTAAGCAAATCCGCCAAGCTAGAACCCATCTAATAAGTGACTATTGCATTTTTAGTTTTATGTAGTTGTCTCATTCATCGGGTACTGCACATACAAGAGCAGCAACCTTGACAGCTAGCAGTTTTCATCTTACAGTATACAGGGCAATATATTATATAGTGTTAAAAAATATATAATTATTAATAAGAAATGACACGTTTTAAGCTACTGTGTTTTTAGTGTGCTTGACTTGCTATGGTGCCATAAATAAACACAATCACTATACCAGCCAAAGACATAAATTTCATTCTTCCACACCTTTCCCTCGCTTTCTCTCATATGTTCCCTTGATCTTTGTTTTGGTGCCCCCCCCCCCCAGTCCATCCACCACCTATTGTTCAGCTGTTTCAGGTCTCCTGGGACCATTTGTTTGGATTACACTTTTTTGTTCTACATATGGTAGAAAGTTATTCATTATATTATATTACATTATATGACGATGTGCAAAGCTGGGCAAATGGAGACTCATGTGGAATATGTATTATTAGACTGGCATTGGTTTGGTCACACTAAGCACAATATGCAGATTCTAAGTAGTTACTTTTGGATTAGCTACATTTAGAACAACATAAAACAAACAAACAAACAAACAAAACACATATTTTAGCCAAAAAGGGCATTCACTTTTTCAGTGTGCTGCACTAGGTCTTGAGGGGGGGTACTCAACTATTTTTACAAACTCCTTCAGCGACACAAATCCAAAGTCTACTGTCCCAGATCCATAACCAGAAATACATTTAATGAATTGTTTGGGTGTCCAGCAGAATGCCTACCAGCTAGATGTGGGGGGGGGGGGGGGGGGGGGGCGACGACGACTATCAGTCTGGATTAAATTGTACAAGCTGCAATTGAGTATCTAGGGTTTAGATTACACTTTCTATCACCATATCTGTTTTTCACAGTAATATATGTACACATATGCTGTATGTTACAAACCTTAAATCAGGTACATTTTTATTTTGAGTCCACAAAGCTAGGATTAAACTGCAGAGTATATGCCAAGTCCAAAACCACATTAAAATGTCAGCATTAAGGACTGATAATTTTTAAACAAGCTCTTGTGTTGAATCTTAGTATTAGAGGCAGAATAATGCAGAAAGCTACAGAATCGAAACGTCAGGAATTCATCATACATCCGTGAATTCTTTAATGATACAAAATGTAACAATTACTGAGTAGCATCCTCACCTTAGAAAAGGGTTTATACTGATCTACATTGGTGGCATGCAATGCTTTTCCCATCTGGCTTGTTATTTAAACACTGCCATCTTGTGGATAAATGATTATAAACACTGCCGTTAAAATTTTGATATGGGTGAGTAGTTTTCATAAAAGATGGCTTAGAAAGTTCTTGATTGTTAATAAAAAAACACCTGCTGTTTTCTTCTATGCACTTAAAAGGTAATGGGTTCGATACTAGAAGACACCATTTATAAACGAACGGAGTATTGGGAAAATTGCACCAGGACCTTAGCATCCAGCCAAATCTCAAGAACTGGTGAGTGCCCAAAACATCACTTTGTTTGTGGCGAAATTGAGGAGTAGTAAAGTGCTCTACACAAAGGTTCCATAAGGGGGGGGGGGGTGTAAGGACAATTCCAAGGGCCCCTGAGTGACAGGCACCTAAAGGAATTTGAAACATAATTAAATTGGTCTGGGTTGGAGGCCCCATATAATATACTTACAAGGGGCCCAACATCACTAGCAGCACCCTTGTTGTACATAAGGATTGCTTAGTCTTGTGTCTGTTGTGTCTATCAAAAAATATTTTCCTTTACAGGAGTTTATTGCAATGGATCCTTTGATCATTTTGTCTGTTGGCCACACTCTCTGGTTGGGAATGTATCTGTACCATGTCCTTCATATCTGCCGTGGATTAAAGAAGGTAAAACTGAAGCATAAATCCTAAACAGCATAATTGCATTCATTCGAAAATCAAAATACTCATGCATGCTATTCTTGATGTTAATGATACTGTTATCAATTTATAGTATCAGTATAAAAATGGAAAAGTCTAGAAGTCTAAATAAAAACATTGCCTTTTCATAAATATGAATCTTTTTGGATTTGCTTCTGCTACTGAACATCACTGCTATTAGAGGAGTAACAAATTTAATCTTTGAAGGTTATTGCAAAGGTGGAGAAGAAAAGGACTTTGATGTTATATCTCATTTATTTTACCATCCTATTTTTCTTCAGAATAGAAAGCGGCATTGCTGGTTGTCAAACCTTGATTGAGAGAATGATTCTAGATGCATAAAACTTACATAGAACCTCTCTTTGTCCCAAGCTGTAAATTCATCTTGCATTTAACCAATGAAAATCATAGTGACATAAGACTCCATTTAGTACTCATTTAATTTGAATTCTAATTTCCTGCGGCCAAGATAAACAAGTTTCCTTTGTTAATTATATACCAGGAATAGTCAACATCATTTTATCCACAGCGTAAAAGAATAAGTAAATTATTACACACATGCAAACCTCCAGGAAAACATGTTCTATCAACAGTGCGAGACACTACCATCACATCCCCATAACACAGAAGAGCAGATGATTGATTTGATTTGCAGAAGGTTAGGAAAGTGTACAATGCGATTGCCACTGTAGTGCCTGACTAATCACAGTACATAAATTACAGCAATCTATTTTAATTCATAATTCTTTTGTATTATTTAATACCGTCTCAATATATATTTAGTATGGATATTTCAGTCACTGAATATAGTTTTAATGTTAACCATAAGCCCTATTCTGTGTCTGGTGACACAGCGGGGAAACTTGAGGGTGTTCACCTACCACACAGTCATAGATTGTGTTTACCTGGCCTCACTGAAGAACACTTCTCGGCCTTTCTGGCTAAGAGCAGATCATTTGCTGCTGGTCCCAGCAAAACTATAAAGCCCAGCCCACACAATCCCGCCCTATTCTTACGGCTGTGATTTCCCCTGCAGACTTTATTGGGGTTGTCTTCTGGTGTGATTTCATAGATGGAACAATCCAGCTTTATTATAAGGATTTTTATTTGTCATTGTGCAAGTGGCTTACACAAACACACAAATACAAATTTGCTAGCATCCTCCATAAAGGCATAAATAACATACATAATTGACACAACAATCAACATTGTACTAAATAAATACTATGGAGAACTATAAACTTAATGTGTATGTAGAGGTGTTGGAGGGGCAAAGACAGCCTGGTAGTGTCAGGACCCACCATGATTATGTACGATTTACTTGTAAAACTGCATGGGTGGAGCTAATGTCATTTTGGAAGACTTGATCAGCAGTGTCGGAGCAGATGTAGTCTGACGCAAGCTGACGGGTATCTCTATGCTCAGGTAACCTGGCGAGGGTGTACAGGCAGTGCACCTCCAGCGGGACCTGGCGCACATTGGAAAACTCCACAGACGTGTGGAGGGACCAATCAGAATGTATCGACCCACATTACTTCAAACCACAGGTAACTCGTGTACTCACAGGCAGGACCTTTTCCTATCCTGCCAGCTTTGTAAGCAGAATCCTTGTGTGATTAGTACTGACCTTTGTTATCTCTCTCAGGAAGATTATATGCACCTTCAAACAGTATTGCGTGTCATCTACATGGTTGGATACTCACTTTCTCTGTCCTCACTGACCCTGGCTGTTTTTATTATGGGATTGCTGAGGTAACCTAGATTTTGGGCTATGGGATTTCATAGTTTTCTAAATGCATAATAACATTAAAACACTCTTTGGGGTAGTAACACGACATTATGATATTTTATGACTAATACAAGGAGTATTAGTCATAAATTGTGATAATATGAACACTTATGTGAGCAAATAATTGATATCAAGCAGCCACAGACAGACTATAACCAGATGTCATTTGAAATATGATTTTTTTAACAGGAAACTTCACTGCACAAGAAACTACATCCATATGAATCTCTTTATGTCCTTCATATTTCGAGCTGCAGCAGTTATGATCAAGGAAATAATTTTTCAAGTTAAGTTTACTAACCTACCCACTGATGACACAGGATGGAAGGAATATACCAGCTCAGTGGTATTGTGGGATATATCATTTTCTCATTTATATTGCTATTGTGGAAATCATGTATTTAATTAAGTAATTTTAGTTTAATTAATTGCTAAAGCAACATACAATTTTGTGTTGTGGTCATTTATGATGAAGTAATATGGGTATTATGTATTGTTCTTTCCAGATCTCTGTTGTCTGTAAGGCTAGTCAAGTGTCAATGCATTACTTTGTGGGTGGAAACTACTTCTGGCTCTTAGTGGAAGCGATATTTCTCCATAGGTTATTGTTCACTGCGGTACTCACCAAGAGACGGTTGTTAAAACGATACCTTCTCATTGGCTGGGGTAGGTTTCACAAGTGCATGGTTTAAAGCTGTCCGTTTTGTGATCATGTTAAAGCTCTGAAGTCGCTACTGTATATATGTGAAATCGGTGTAGTTCTGGTGAAAATTTGTTGCAAATGAACATCATATTTCCCTGATTACCTGCAGAATTTTTCCTGGATTTTGACTTGGATCCTATGTTGGATCAAGTGTGTTACACCATGTAATAATCATGTAAATGAATGAATGAATGAATGAATGAATGAATGAATGAATCAATCCATCCATCCATCTATCTATCTATTTTTAGGAACTCCTTTTGCATTTGTGGTGCCCTGGACCGTAACAAAAGTTTTGTATGAAAATCAAGCGTAAGTCTCTTCGAAAATAAACTTTCGTAAGTGAGTGCATTGAGTCTCATTCATATCTTAAAAAAAGTCTAAAGAAGATAATGAGTAGACTAAAATTACCAGTCCATCTGATCTTCATTTACTTTGGGGTCTGGTTCTTAGTGTTTTCTTAAGAATTCTGTTCAAGTGCTGATAAGTTCGACAACTGCGGATCCGTCTGCTAACCACTTATTCTGGTTAGAATCATGATGGGGTTGACAATTATTTGTCAACAGATTTTTGTAAATACATCAAATGAAACAGATTACTGCTTTTGTTTTAAGATGCTGGCCCAATAACAACATGTGGATCTGGTGGATAATAAGAGGACCCATAACTTTATCAGTGGTGGTGAGTTCAGTGAATGTATACACTGATTTACTGAAAGATTTAATTGACCCTTTCTACACACACACACACACACACATATTTATATATATATATATATATATATATATATATATATATATATATATATATTATATGTATGTACATTCACACAACAAAAATGTTTTCACTGCAGGTCATTTTTTACATATTTATAAAAATTATGAAACTACTGCTGTCAAAGCTAAAGGCAGACCAGGTGAAATTCGCTGACTACAGATACAGGTAAGCTACTCCAGTGATACTGCAGAATCAATATGTCGGCATGCGGTTCATGCACATAGCTAATGATTTGCTTTCTGGACAGTTTAGCCAGAGCGACACTGGTGCTTATTCCACTGCTGGGAATCCACGAGGTGGTGTTCACGTTTTTTATAGATGAATACATGGAGGACGGAGCACTCTATGTGCGAAACTTTATCAATTTGACTTTGAGCTCCTTCCAGGTGAGATAATCGGTATCTTCTAAACACCTTTAATTTAGTGTGCCTTACTCTGCTTATTGTACCGTATTTTGTCTCAGGTGGGAACAAAATTGCAAGATTGCTGAATTTAATAGATAATTTATTCTTAAGAAGCTGAAGATTTTTACTATTGCTGTAATAAATGTAGTAATATCACCTATATGTCCCTGAATAATGATTCCTTTTTAGGGCCTTCTTGTTGCTATATTATACTGTTTTGCTAATGGAGAGGTAAGACTCTTGATTTTGTATTCCTTAAAATTCCTCAGTCTTTTTATATCATGTTAAATTAGAGGAGAGACTACGTTGGAATAATATTAAACCATTTGTTGCCGTGTTGCAGTGTCTGGATCAACCTTTTTTGGTTATTGGTGTCCAGGTCCAGGCAGAGATCAAGAAACGCTGGCAGCTTTTTCTGTTTGCCAACCACTATGATGCGCAAAGCTGTTTCCAGGGTATACACATGTGGAAGTGCTCAAGAAGAAGGCCAGCCGACTGCCCCGACCAGTGCAATTGTGTACAGGACATCAGCGCTCCTTCTAATGTTCAACAACTATGGCTGATAGGCCAGGCTGGGTTGCCTTCCCAGCTATGTCAGCCTAACAGGCCAAAATTCAATACCCGCCGAAGCCTATCCAGCAGCGAGGGTGAGATGACACTAGGAGATACGATGGAGGAGGTACTGGAGGAAAGTATGTTCTAACAGCCAGGCCTGTAGCAGCAGGCCTTCCAATGTACAACATCCATTTTGGTCATTTTTTTGTAAGATTACCTAGTGGCAAGATTTTCTCAGCTCTTCCGTCTCATGATTCAGATGTAAATTATTGAAAATTTTTGCAATTCATAATATTATTACTTATGTCTCACAAAGTCAAGTGTAAATAAAAGTCAATTCTTAACAGCCTGAAATCTGCAAACCTCCAAAGATGTCTTCTGGCAAAAATTCTTGATACATTGATTTGGATCAGTCTCTTCAGCTACCACATATGGCGCAGTAAACATAAACAGCGTATGTTCAACCATTTTACATTTCATCATCAGACGAGGTTCAAAAGCTTTATGTAATGGTGTTTATACGGTACTGTATGCTTTCCTGCTAACTGATGGACTAGTCATATACATAAAGATAACCCATTGACATTCTTCAAAGTGACTATTTTCAATGGTATATTATGACTCTAAATCTTTATCAGAATGAACTGCATAAAGAACGATAAAGAAAACAAAGATCTCCCCAGGGAAAACCAATGTATTGGGTTTATAAAATGCTTTTTATTGGACATACTTTATAGTTAATTTACTGCACATTCCTGTCTCAGTTATGTTTAAACATTCTTATATTTTGGATTACCATTAGAATACAAAATCCATAAAGCATTCTATAGAAGAATATGTATTGCAGTTATTATTTACTGTGTTTAGTGGACTCCTGCAAAATAAATGTGATGTGTCATACACATTATATTTTATGTATCATAATGTATACATGTTCAGTGTGATGTTTAGCCACATTTCTAAGAAATTGCTTTGTGTTGGATTTATTCTTGTTAGACAATTAAATCCTATTTCATGTCTGTGAAGGTAAGAAAAAATCCTTTCTGGGAAACATTTAGATTGGACGAGAAAAACGTGGGTTAGTCCAAATAGACATTAAAGATGCCAAGGCACATTTAATCTTAAAAAGCAGTAGATTCAATATTTTTTTTTACCAATACTACAGCTGGAATGAGGTCATAAATGGCACTGAACACAATGGAAATGGAGATTTTATCAGAAAGCAATGATTTCTCTTGAGTAAATGTTTAGTCATTCCAGTAGGGGTCCAGCTGTGCAGGGAAATAAACTCATTCTAATTACAAAGTTCATTACATCATTAGAATTGTACTTTTATATACAAAGTCTGGAATAAGTACAGAACTTTGCATGTGTGAAGGCTTTTACATATTGACGCTGAGGCTTAAATGTATCCTCATAAAAAAGTAAACCAACTTCTATTTTAAAATATTATTTGAAATTAAAAAGAAAGGTACATTTTAACTTCTTGGAGATAAGACAACTTATTGAAATGAAATTTGATTTCTGATGTCATGTCAGGTCAGATTACTTTATTTGTACATGTAGGCAGATTTGGTTTGCAGTGCAGAGTCCTCATCCATAGACACACGTTACAGGTACCTATCACACATCATTCATCTTACAACACAGGCAAGAAAAAAATATAACATAATAATACAGTTAAAATTAAATTAAATTAAATACTCTTTTACTATAACGTTTTTTTATCGTTTTGTTCTGCGACTTGCGTCTGCTTTTTAGAAGAAGAGTTTTGTCATGTCTGCTAATGCTGATTAGCAATGCCAATACTACTGCTCACCAGACTGCATCAGCTGCATGGTTTTAAATTTCCACTCAGTCTAAACCTGCAAAACAGTGCTATATAAGGTTGCAGTGACATGTAAATCACAGCTGACCTTTCTTGTGGGGTACTTATTGTTTAGGGGGAAATTCTAGAAATTGGAACATATTGAGAGAGTCTTTTATGCAGCCTTTTGCCGAACCTTATAGTGTTGCGGACTGGTGTTGATCACTAATCACTGATTATTTTTTTCATACCATGTCATGTTTTTGAATAGTGTATTCATTGTTTTAGTTGCTTGGATAGTAGAAAGTATATAACTGAAGGGGAACAGCAGGTCTAGTACTTAAAAGCAATGACAGCCGAAATTCAAAAAAGCATCGAACAGCACTACAAAACATGAGTGTAAGCTTGTAAGAGTGGCAGAATGTTTATTAATAAGATCAGAGACTCCATAGAGTTGGGGATTATTAAGTAATTAATCTAAGAAGTATGATGATGAACAGATCAGTAAAGTATGCAAACAGTCCAAATATAAACCATAGTAAAAACATCGATGCACTTAAAAGAATGTCTCCAGAAACTATTGCTTCTTCTCCTTTAGCCTCTCTTGGACTTTCTGTGGTTTGTCAAACTGGATCAGCCTTAGAATTTCTTTATTGTCCAAGACTCCCTGAATAAACTCACCTTCGGATATTTTATCTGGGAAGACAAAGTGGACACAAAATTCATATCACGTGACTTCCTATTATTTAATAATTGTTAACTTCAATTTGACCATTGCTTAATTCTATGAATGTACAACATTTCCCGTCCAACTTCCCTTCCGCTTCTCCAATAAAGGATTTCTGTGAACCGGGAAGAATATTAGACAAAGTGGATGGAATAACAAGATAGCACAGTACAGTCAGACTCGCACACACAATCACACATGCTAGGAAATTTAGAGATGTCAGTGCTTAATGTTCTTAGACTGTGGGAGGAAGTTGGTAAGTCCAGAGGTGTTTTAATATGATGAAAAGCAACTTACCATTTTCTTTTTTTCCAAATAAATCCCATATCTTATCTGCTCTTTTTTCTGGTGTATTTTCTTCATCTGGAAGGTTCTTTTTATCTTCTTCAGATATCATATTGAATATTGACTTTCGAAAACAACATATATTTTAAAACTTTTTAAAAATTTAAATTATAACGAAAACAATATCCATATCTGTCATCTACCAAAAATGCACATCCCGTTTATCTGATATTTAAGTTTGTAAAACACAGTACTGGATGAAGAATTCATTCTCCAGTAAAACATTTAAATGCAAAACACAATGATATTTTGACATTTTTATACTTACCGTCACAATTTCCTGGATTTCGTTTTTGCTTACGATGCCATTCCTATCAACGTCATACAGGGAAAACGCCCACTCCAGCTTCTGCATAGTCTGCCCTGATGACGTCAGATGCAGTGCCACCATGTATTCTTTGAAATCCAGGGTACCGTCACTGTTGGAGTCAAAGCTCCTAAAGACATGCTGTGCATAAGCTTTTGGGTCGGCGTCGGGAAAAAAGCTGGCGTAGATGCTCTCAAACTGCTCCCTGCTGATCCTGCCACTTGGGCACTCCTTCAAGAAGGTCTGGTACCAAGCACACAGCTCCACCTCGCTGTACTTGGTGTTCAGCTTGAGTTCCTCCAGGAGTTCCTTGGACAGAGCACTGCTTTTACTGTTGCCCATACTTGATAGCAGTAGGAGGTGAGAGGGGCACCTACCCAGGAAACACTGGACCTAGATGGACCCGCCAGCCACTGGATGGCTGCCTTTTAAATCTAAGCACGATTTATCTGGATTAAAGAGAGTGGCCAGTGGGGTGGATTTGGCAGATTACTTCTGTGTTAATCTGAAATGTCTGTTGAGCAACAAGGAGATAAATCTGTATCTGTAATTAACTGGACTTAGTTAATAGTGGGGAAAGACTTCATCTTACTTAATACGACATAGGAATTGATTAATCTTATTAACCTTAATTATGTCAAACATTTTATGTTAATATAACAATGTATATCATACTTTGCAAAGGACTTGCAACGTTGTACAATGTTAATACATTATTATGCACTGACCAGAGAATCAGCTATCATTTTCCAGGGTGCCTTTTAGTGTGTGCTTTACGCACTGTGAAGGACAAGCGGCCAGCTCTTTACAGCCATCTGCCAGAAGAATCTGGGGATATAATTACTAAATGGAATTAAAACTTACTCACAAGTGAAAATCAATGGAAAACATTACAGTTTGCAAGCCTGGAAAATTACTTTCACATGGAGGGGCATAGATAAAAATGAACAGTAAACTGCTCTGCTACTGGTTGTTTCTCTAGATATACACTCACTGGCCAGTTTATTAAGCTCACCTGCTTGCTAATGCAAACAGTCCCTTCCTCCACACAGCAAATCATGTGGCTGTAACTAAATACATACAGCACACAGACAGGGTCAAGAAGTGCACTTACTGTTCAACATTTACTTACACTTACTGCATTAGCCAAGACAACTGATCTAAGCAATGTGGTGATATTGTTAGTGCCAAACATTAATGAAACACCCACATTCCTGGAATTTTCACATACTAGTGTCTACAATTTACCGACAATAATGTGATGAACAAAATCATCTAGTAAATGTCATTTATCTGGCTGAAAACACTTTATTATTAATAAAGGTTACAGAAGAATGTCCAAACTTGTTTAAGGAACAGGAAGTGAAAAAAGTTACAGCTCAGTACAACAACAGTGTACAAACAGTCTTCTCTAAATGCACAACTTGTTCACCCTTGAAGTAGTTCTGGAGGCAAAAATGCACCGTAAAACATTTCAGGTTTGTTAAACTTAGAAACAAAAATTCACCTGCTGCCTTAAAAACAAGAATAAACTGTACTTGAAAATTACCATTGTTGCAACTCAGAAAGTTAAGTTATATATGTGATGTTCATCTAAATAAAATAAGTGAATTGTATTGTATCAGGATTGGTCCCTGTCTTGACCTGTTCAATCTGTAATCTCCCTGTTTGGCCAGCAGATGTCACTGGCCATTCCGTTTCCTGATATTTCCCTGGTTTATTCTGTTCCAAGTGTGTTCCCCTGCCCCCTGGGCTGCGACATGGGTAAATGGGCTAAGCAGGCATCTCTGACCCATGTAACTGTTCTGTCATAGGATGAAAGCTGGCTAGAGACCAACCTCACCCTGTTGGAAATTTTGTGTTCTTTGTATGCTTATCTTGTTAATTATGTTTCCCTTGTTTTTTATCATAGTTATCCCTGATTGTTATATCTATTGTAGTCTTATTGTATGTTCTGTAAATTAAGACGACTGATGTTTTTATATTGATTCTACTTAGATTTATTACCTTGATAAATAATGGTAAGTTTGCCAGTTTCCTTAAACTTCACCATGAATCAACTTACAATTCATCTGTTCAAAAATATAATTTATTTGAACAGGAACAATATTGTACATTACATATAACTATGAAGGAATCCGTTACAAAAGGAAAGCCCGGATAACGGAAGACGGTTTAACCCATTAAGCCGCACGGCGGCCAGGGGAAGAGGGACACACTAGGAGTAAATGACTTGGTATGGCCAGCGACACCTGCTGGCCAAACAGGGAACAGACATACCAAAGGGACAGGACAGGGTCCAATCCTGACAACAAGGTGGATCATCCCTTTGTCCTTTCACCATTCTAGTCCTTAACAGTGTAACAGTATGTTTTTCATTATTCCTTCTTCCTTTGGGTATAAAAAGCACATTTCCTTTGCTCTGCCATCTGTTAATATGTGATGTTTTTCATTACTCTGTTGTCTCTTGAGAACTAGGCTAAAACATCGGAATTCCTTTAATTTGAGAGAATTAAACCTTTACCATATTGAGAGAAGAATTTGAGAGAATACAGTAGTCCTTTACCATATTGATATGTATGTACGTGAAAATCACGTTATATGGTTTGCTGCTGTTTCAGTCATCCAGGGTAGGTCTTGGGTGCATCACCCACGGATAGGGGGGGAATACTGTAATGATTCTAGTAGTAGTGAGTTGGTTATTGTCTTGTGTTAATAGTTTTTATCCATTTAGCTAGCTGCGTGAATTGCAGGCTTTTTCGTGAGTGATGGTCGCATTAGGTTTGGTAATTTTCCAAGTTATGTTTGATATTAAAAACCCTGCATGGGCTCAAAAGAGCTATCAGTGTCCAGTTTCATTCTTGGTTATGTCCTTTTGTGAATTGTAATTTCACATGTATTTGGTCAGTGTAATTATGTACTTTTTGTTTGTTTCTATCTTTCATTGTTGTCTGGCAGCACAATTTTAATTTGTAAATATTCCGTTTGATCCAATTTTAAACTTTGGGCATTATAGTAACTAATAATTGTGTTTATGTAACATACAGTATGTGGCATATTTTCTGTTTTCATGTAGTTTTACACTTAACCCCCTCTCCCAGATGTGAGAGGGTAATGTGTGTTGTGTTTCAGTTCCAGAGGGTACTAATTATTAAAGACTTCAAACCAGAGAGAATCTTTCAGACATGTAAATGAACATCTTTGAAGACATGCGACAGTAGCGTGTATGTTTGAAGGGTGTATGTTTAGAACTAACATTTATAATACATTTCAAACAGAATAGAAAACACAATCCTCATTCTTTAACAATAAGTATACCTTAATACCCTAACAAACCTTAGTAGCTTTAATATACATTACTAACAAACATTATAATAATGCCAAATATTCTTCCTTATGAAGCTGTAGTATTGCTTGTATTTAATTGAAGCTGGGGAATATTTTTCATGTTCCAGCTACAGCCATTGATGAATAACTTCAGGAACTACATTATTTATTAAGTTCAGCATTGGTACCAGTGACTTCTAATAGTCTTTGTGACATTTTTAGAATTTGCAATCTCCAAATTGGTGAGTCACCAGATGAAAGACTCACAAATATTGTGGTGTCCACTGGATTTTGAATAACTTGCCACCAGGGTCACTTTCAACACTTTCATATATGTATTTGACAGCCTAATGTAAGACAAATTACCTGAAGGTGTATGGCTATTAAAAAAATGTAGAGCCACTTTTACAGGATTTGGTTACTTTAGAGGCACTTGGTGTTTTTGTTTCGGGAAATGGATTTATAGATAATGGACTGTCTTGTCTGTCATTGCAGATAATTTAGCAGCCCATAGCATAGCAGGCTTTGTTGAAAGCTTGAGAGTCTTTCTGCAGGTTTTATACTGGTAACAGTACAGAAATTCAGGTTACAGCTGTTCAGTCTGGTGATTTTTCCCACAAACAAAAGAGACACATGACACCCATGTTAAATCTGCAAAAGATAGTTCAACTCTCTGCTGTGGCGTAAAGACATGGCACGTTTTAACAGAGAATTTTTTGTTTCTTGGGGCTACCTTCGAGATATTATACATCACTTACTTGCAGGCATCGTTCCACTTGAGCTTGCACTTTGTTTTAGTGTGCTTATTTCCAAAAAGTATCCATAGTTTTCATATAAGTGGAGGGATAGAGTAAACAGACCTCATAGTATTCCATGCAACTATGCCTCTTTATGGACAATTGAAGGTAATGAGAACAGGAATTTATTGAGATTGTACCCAAGTATAATTGGAGATTTGATACCAGAGGGTGAACCAGATTGGCTTGTGTTCATAATATAGATACAATTGCGTATCTGCATTGCAAAATAGCAGAGGACAGGTATAGGTTTCTTGAACTATTTCCTGCATGACTCTTACCAAAATACCATTATTTTGAACATTATCCTCAAATGGTTCAATTCTTTGGGCCTTTAGTGGGCAAATGGACAATCAGGTCTGACGCAAAACATAGCTTCTTCAAATAAGTTGCTTGTCATACAAATTCTTTCAAAAATATAGGACTCATACTGGCACACAGGACTCAGCTGATCAAATGATTCTTTATCATATCTATTCTTCCAGGCTCAACAAATCCCCATTGATTGTCACAAATATCTCCACATTTCCTGTCCAAGGACAAAGGGGAAAAACCCTGACATTAATCTTGCTAAAAAAAAACAGGGGGATGAATTACAGGATTTGCATGCTAATTGTGTAAAGGTGCATTGTGAAGAACAATTTAAGCATAGTATCTACAACAGGGGTGGACAATCTTATCCGCAAAGGGCTAAGGTGTATGCAGGTTTTTGGGATAACCTTTTGGTCAGCTATTGAAACCCAGGTGTGAGGACTCTTCAGCCAATCAGTCCTCTAATTAGTAATCTAATGAGGGAGTTGTAGGGAAAACCTGCATACCCAACGGCCCTTTCTGGATCAGATCCTCCTGCGAACTTTGGAAATTAATATATGAATCTTACATCAAGTGGAATTCAAGACTGTGGGTTAAGGTTACTTTTCTTACAGTGTGAAGAACTCCACCTTGCAACTCCAGCATCCTTGAAACCTCACTCAATAATACTCTACATTACTTCTAACACCAGTTAGCCACTCCGACATAGTATCATCAACCAGCAGCCCTGCAGATATATTAGGTGACTCATTTGGCAGCTGCACTGATACGGTTGTTTCTTCTCAGTCATAAATCAGATCTTGACCTCAGGTATTTGTTGTGCCTCACTTTTTATATTGTGATGAGAATCAGCTCCAGAGAGCAAATAGGGAATTCAACAAAGAAGGTGCTCTTGTTGTGCTTCCACCAAGGCTAAGAACTGATAACCTTGAAGGCATGGCAGAAGAAATCTGCAGTTATACAGTTTATGACAGTGACAATCATCTTGAAGAGGCTGCTGTGGCCCTGATAAAGGGCCACCGATGCTGGAAGGAAAGAGGGAGTCGCACCTGCTACGTGGGTTGGAAGCAGTTTCTGTAGATAAAGACGGCAAACTTTCGCTGATTGGACACCCTGAAGTCACTGTGAATTTCCACAAAAATAAGCATGAGGGTCAAAAAGCTACAAAAGCAGAAGAAAATTTCCTTCCATTCCTTTTACCTCAAGGAGAAACATCAGAGAACTTGGAGAAGGAAAGAATTACTCTCTTGAGTAAAGTGTAAAAGACGAACAATGACCTGGTCATCAAAGAACAGTGAACCAGACCTTTTCCTAGTCCGCGACTTATCTTTCATTTCTGAGATCCGCAACAGGTGATCTATGCTGTTCACTGTGGATGAAGTAAGTAATGGTGAGTATGGATTACTGGTTCTCAAATATAGAAGTCAGTTTCTGCAGGGTGTTACCTGCAAAAACAACATATATTCTTTAACCTAAAGTTTTCCACTTGCTTTTTCCCCGTTTTCTCCTTCAGGTTAATGTAGAATACATTAGGATTACAGCTGTGTCTCTACAAGCCAATTTTGTTGCAGAACTGGACCCATACACAGCAAGCCTACTTAACGTCTAAAGCTAGAAAACAGGAACTGCTGGAAAGACCATTGAAAAAATAGTGCAACTGACAGATGGGGTTTGTTTAATAATACTTACAGTTTTGTAGTAAAATTAAAACAAATACCATAAAATACTGATTTTATTACTGATTTTATGAGATTAAATTGCATTTAATATAATACTTTATGTATGCTGTTTGAAATCAGAGTGTGATGGCGTACACATAAAGTGTGACTGTGTCCTGAGAAGCCTGAGCATTTACCACAATGATGGATTAATCAAAGATTACTTGACTAGTTATGTTCTTGCAGGCTGTAACCTCCTGAGACCTCATCCATTCATTTATGGGCATTGAAGTGGACATTTTATTTTTGCATCTATCTTTTCACTGATGTAAGGAAACGTATTTATTCCTGTTGTACACTAAAGAGGACATGCTGTGAAATTAAAAATAAAAATAAATTTGGAAAAATCTAAATTGTAACATGTCTTATTTCCTCCAAAGACAAATAACCTAAATTGAAGGACACTTTTTTCCTTGGGTCTCAGGAGGATATGTGCAAATCTTTTCTTAATAACAGGCAGGATTCCATCCAAGAGATTTTATGTGCAAGACCACTTTAACGCTAAAAAGTGGGCAATGGAAACATTGTTTAATGCTAATTTAGTTATAGCAGATAATGTCTTTATTGACACTTGACATTTAGCGAAAAACTACGGTGGAAACATTTGTTACAAGAAAGAACGGCACTCACGCAAAAGCTCTGACAGGTGACAGGACTTTTATCACGTGTTTTTCCTACATCAAACACAGACATGCAAACTGCACAAATACAGCGGTGGACTGTTGTCCTGTTGTCTTGCTGACACCGAATGTTTCTCCCACTACTCTATAATCGGCGCAGGCGTCCAGTTGCGATATGCTTTGGGGTCAGAACTGGTGATTGGCGGCTGCCTATTACTGGCCCAATAAAAGGTGCTACTGAATGTGCCGGTATTTCAAATGTAGAACTGGACAACCTGAAATGTTTAAACCAGAGGTTTGGTGTGAAGTCGTTCGCTCCTCCATCCTCCTCCATCCATCCATCCATCCATCCATTTACTTCCGCTTATCCGAGGTCGGGTCGCGGGGGCAGCAGTCTCAGCAGGGAAACCCAGACTTCCCTCTCCCCGGCCACTTCCTCCAGCTCCTCTGGGGGAATCCCGAGGCGTTCCCAGGCCAGCCGAGAGACATAGTCCCTCCAGCGTGTCTTTGGTCTTCCCCGGGGCCTCCTCCCAGTGGGACATGTCCGGAACACCTCACCAGGGAGGCGACCAGGAGGCATCCTAAGCAGATGCCCGAGTCACCTCATCTGACTCCTCTCAATGCGGAGGAGCAGCGGCTCTACTCTGAGTCCCTCCCGAATGACCGAGCTCCTCACCCTATCTCTAAGGAGTGCTCTCCAACACCCCTTCCAAGGACTCCAAAAAGGGTGAGTATTCTGAACTGCCATTTGGCGCATAAGCACAAACAACAGTCAGAACCTGTCCCCCCACTCGAAAGCGAAGGGAGGCCACCCTCTCGTCCACCGCGGTAAACCCCAACACACAGGCACCCAGCCAGGGGGCAATAAGTATGCCCACCCCAGCTCGGCGCCTCTCCCCATGAGCAACTCCAGAGTGGAAGAGGGTCCAACCCCCTTCGAGGAGACTGGTTCCAGAGCCCAAGCCGTGCGTCGAGGCGAGCCCGACTACATCTAGTCGGAACCTCACAGCCTCGCGCACCAGCTCAGTCTCCTTCCCCATCAGAGAGGTAACATTCCATGTCCCTAGAGCTAGCTTCTGCAGCCGAGGATCGGACCGCCAAGATCCCCGCCTTCGGCCATTGCCCAACTCACACAGCACCCGACCCCTATGGCCCCTCCTACAGGTGGTGAGCCTGGAGGGGGGACCCACGTGCCTTCTTCGGGCTGTGCCCGACCAGGCCCCATGGGTGCAGGCCTGACCACCAGGCGCTCGCCATCGAGCCCCACCCCCAGGCCTGGCTCCAGGGGGGGGCCCCGGTGACCCGCGTCCGGGCAAGGGAAATCGTGAATCCATGTTTGTATTCATCATAAGGGCCTGACGAGCCGCACTTTGTCTGGTTCCTCACCCAGGACCTGTTTGCCTTGGGTGACCCTACCAGGGGCATAAAGCCCCAGGCAACTTACAGTAGCTCCTGGGATCATTGGAACACGCAAACCCCTCCACCACGATACGGTGTCGGCTCCAGGAGAGGCCTACATCCTCCTAAAATGTTTTTTTTTTTTTGTCTTCTTTGGACAATAAACACTTACAGTTTTGAGTAATTCAGCTTATAAAATAATAAAAAAAATGCTCAATGCACATTAATTCCCAGTCTCCAGCCAGCTAGGTTATGAAGGACATCTGTTCCCCAAGTCTGTCTGTAAGTCAAATTTGTAGGTAAGACAGAATAATAATAATAACAATGCAGTGCATAATAATAATTGTACAGTAATAACAATAGTAACTACATATAGTACTGTACTGTACCTCGAGCCAACAAACCTCTGAAGCTGCCCAATGTTATCACAAGTATCACAAAGCAGTGTGTGCGTTCGTTATTAAAACCATTGTATTTAACCTGAATTTTTAATGTATTTATGGCAGTTCGTTCATATGTACAAGTTGTCCATAAGTCGGATGTTCTTAACCTGGGGACTGCGTGTATAACCTTTCCATTTTATTCTGTCACCATTGTTATTTGAATATGGATTGCGTTGTCTATCGCCGCTTTCACAGAGATGTCCTGTGGTTAAAACAGAATGTATAGTATCTTCTTCAGCATTGCTTTCACTCATTTCCTGTCACTGTTCACCAGGATCACATTGCCGTCACCTCTCTTCATAGCTACACCACTCTTTTGTACCATTGGCTGTTTTTCAGGCTAAAACTTGTAATCTAATCTCTTGAATTTTCAGATGTCTTTGATGATGTGCGATGTCTTGACCTGTATCGACCATCAGCCCTTTTTGTTTCACACCCTTTAACTGACAGTTACGTTGAAGACATATGTGTGTTCTCTGCTATCTTCCTCAGTTGCTTGTTTCACATCTCTCATTCCGCGCCTGCAAGATGTTGGACTTCCGCACATCAGTGCGTGTTTTCTCTCACACTCATTCAGACATGTGCTTATTCTTGTGCCAATTCCCACCACAGCTGTAACATGTGGTGTCCGGCCTGTGTTCCCCTCATTCCCCCCTTGGCTTGGCATCAAGGTATTCGCTTTCATCACGTTGCCCTCTAAGCCACCACACTACTTCTCGGTATCTTCGAAACTTCCTAACTTGGTTTTGAACTCAGTAAACTTTAACGTTTCATCTCCTTGGGTGATGTGGCTAACAAGTGGCTTAAACGACTCCGACAAACCTCTCAGAAGCACCACAATTAGGAGCCCATCGCTTAATGTCTCTTCAGCATTCCCCAGACCTGTAATTGCCATCTCTGCCTGAATTATACAGTCCGTGACACTCTCATTTGCAGCCTTCTGCAAGGACATTAACCCTGTGTACAGCCTAATCACTCAGGCTTTTCCTTTACCTGCATAATATTCCCTTAGGGTTTGGAGAGACTTTCTTCCATTATCCATTGCTTCTTTCATGACTAGGGTCAGGCTCTTGTCATCTAAAAACTGAATTAGCTCTGTGTATCATTCATTTCTCCTAGTATCTTCCAACAGCGGTCTCCATCATCATCTGTGTTGGACTCAATCGGTACAGTATAGTACCTTTCAGCCCCAGCAGGTGCAGACGGTGTAGAAACTTTGACTCCCGAAGCTCATAGTTTTTATCATCTCTTTAGAAGAACAACCTATGCCACTGGTTTCCTATATCCTTCCTAGGCCCATAACTTGTTGGCACAGCCATATTTTGCTGCGGGTGGCAGCACATTAAGGTTTGATGCAGACAGAGGAAGTAGCAAACAACTGGCTGGTCGCCAGAAAACCAGAAAAGGGTGAAAACTTTAATTACATATGTACATTGTATCACAATCACAATGGTTTACATGTTATGTGTGAGATCACATTAACAAAGAGCTAATAAAACATTATAACATGAGTAAAATTTCTAGTTTGAATCACACGTCTTTAATGAAATTGGATTATGATGCATGAGACTAGAAAGCTTTAGTATATGGTGACATAATAAGACTTTGTTTTACAAAAAGTGACTGCAAGTTAAAGCAAACTAATGAAGGATTTCCAAGCCAACCAACCTCATGATGACACATTTTATGTTAGGACACTAGGGATTACTTAATATTTCAAAAACCACTTATAAACATAGCTGTCAAGTCTCCCGTTTTGGCTGGAAAACTACCGTATTTTACCCCTCTTTCCCACCGTCCTCCCGTATTAGTATTTTCCCGTAAATCTCCCGTATTATAATATCATTTAAAAAAAAATTCCTCTGCCTCTCCAAACTGAACTGCCAGTAGCCTCGCGAGAACTGCCACCTGCTGTAGTCTGAAGGTCATTTACAACATTAACCAGGTCATAAATGCGGAGGTTAAAATGGCAATGCTGTGTGCCAAAAACAACGTTACTTTCACCTTCTGTGACGACTTCAACAAGGATACAAAGTCTGCAACAAATCTGTATAATAAGTCATTAGTGAATGCCAGAGAGCCACATGAGTGAACATGAGAAATTAAAAGATAATGTGTAATGAAAATAAAATGTAAATGACAAGTGGTTATTTTAGATTTCTTGTACACCTGTCTTAAAATGTAAGGGATACTGGAGCTTGGTTGGGGGGGTGGGATGGCTCGCGGTGGGTGCCGGAAAATTTCCCTTATTTTCAAATCCAAAACTTGACAGGTATGGTTATAAACTGGAGCTCAACATGCAAAACGTGTCATTACAATTAAAGTTAAATAGGAGAAATAAGTTGCATGTACTTTATAAACTGGCCACTAGGTGTATTACTACACAACTACACAATTTGCTAAATGTGATGGTAGCATTGTACACAATGGGATGCAAGTTGCAATTAAACAATAATTATGAAAAAAAAATAAGTTCACGTTAATACACTGGGTTTTCTATTTTATGGAAGGTCAGCTTTCATTTACTGAAAGCAGGCTTATCCAGGTAAGGATTATGATAAGCACATTGCAATGAAAAGACGAACAGTGTCTTAGGTATCCACCCTAGGGCGACCACCTAATCCATGTCCAGGGGACTCTATAAGCTAGGACTTGTACGCTACCATTTCAATTAAAAAGACCTGGATGTCACTTTTGCACCGAGTTTTTGCTGTGTGTCGATTGGTCAGTCTCCTGTAATCGCGCATGCATCACTAACTTTAATGTGAAACAGTTGGATGAGTCTTTCAATAAAGGAAACAAACTTAAAAATGCACAAGAAGAATTGAACTAATTAGCCTAGCACAGGAGCCCTTCATTTGAAACTTAGTTTGTAAAACCTGAAGTAGCTCATAGTGACTCCCCCTGACATGGATTAGGTGGTCACCCTAATCCAACTGATGCTTGGATTCTTTTACTTAAATACATTTTATTGTTCTTTTCTCACAGCCACAAGAATGTAACAGGTGATGCATTTAAAGCACTTATTTTTAAACTGCAGGAAACTGACGAATGTCGTGCG
This sequence comes from Paramormyrops kingsleyae, assembly GCF_048594095.1. Lineage (NCBI taxonomy): Eukaryota > Metazoa > Chordata > Actinopteri > Osteoglossiformes > Mormyridae > Paramormyrops > Paramormyrops kingsleyae. The sequence goes on along the minus strand of NC_132801.1, from coordinate 18,020,392 downwards.
TTGAATGGAAGTACCCTGCTGTAAGAGCAGTGCAGGGCACTGTCCGGGCAGTGCTGGCGGGCATGCGTGGGCGAGAGGGAGAGACCTGGTGCTGCGAATACTATGGTGATCTGGAGGGATGGCAAATGCGCATTTTCAAAACGGTTTCAAAACACTTTGAAGCATTTCAATAGGCCGGGTCTGCACAGTCTGCAGGCAAAAACCTTAACTGCAGCTATAGCAAATATAGTAGAACAAAACATTATTGCATTATTCATCAAAAATGTAATAAAATAGAATTACTCTGATCTGTTTTTATCTGTTGCCATAGAAATCAGGGTTGCCAACTTTGGTCAGCTTGCCGACATGATTTTTTTTCCAGACAAGTATGCACACATGTATGTAACAGATTTTTTTTTTGTACATTGTGAATAGCATTGGGGTTTGCAAACTGCCCCAATGCATCTGATACGCTTAATTTTAGGTTTAAAATGGAATACTATTGATTTACCGTAAGATTTAGCATGAGCATCACACTAGATGCGTGAGAGTTGGCCACCCTGAGGTATATATGTAATTAGTCTGGGATAACAACTTCTTACTAACCTCAACTTAAAGAATGTTAATTTCAAAACCATTTTATTGTTAATTAACTTCTCTTGTATAAGGCTTTAAAACCATCCTTGCAGTAAAAATATTCTTATGTCATTTATAGATAATATTAATATTAACCTTTTTTGTGATCTTGTTCCTATGGTTGTATATTCTGTTCGAGTATAATTTCTATATTTACATGTCATATAAGTGGTGAGTGTCCATAGAAAATAATAATTTTGTCCGGGATTTTGTTTATGTCGAGCATTGTATTGCAATTATCCAGAACTTAGTTAACTGGCAACTAACAGACCAGTGCAAAACGCATTTCCAAAGGACTGGAGCTGCAGATTAAGCTTCCATACAGTACGTACCTGGACCGCACTCTGGACGCCGAAGCACGAAAGGTTAACGCCTGTAACGGTTTACACTACATCGATTCAGCAGATATAAATTCTGAGAACCTGCTACATGTATGAAACTACTACTTACTTTAATCAGGTTTTAGTGAAAAAACCTGCTCAGCTTCTTGTCAACGCTTCAACCAGACTGTTTTTATAAGTGACGCGAGTAACACACAACAACCGTCTGACAAGTTTTTCGTTCTATTGGGAAATCACGTGGCAAGGTATCTGCGACCATGTGATGCCCACGTGACTCCGTTAAATGCCGAGCTCTCTGCATCGCCGTAGTTTTTAGACGTTTTTATCCTAGTTGTTTTTGTAAAATGGAAAGCAGGCATCAGCAAATCGGTGTGAAAGAGCGCGTTGGATACATAACCCGAGTAGAGAGCTTTAGTGCTTGCCATCGGCTTCACAAGTAAGGAAACGACGTGTTAATATCATAACCCTTACCCTATCGACAGCCTTCTCATACGGAAGAAATACACTTACATACATATTTCAAGCATATAGAAATCATTAGATAGAGATGTAAAGGTGATAATTATACATTTAATGCATGTTATAGGTATCGTTGCGAGATTCATTCTGCTTACATTTGTACCTGGGCATTCATTCGAGGCTGAAGTTGGCTACTTATTCGCCGCTTTTTCGTTCACGGTGGCGAAAGCTACGCAGTTTATCAGTGAGATTAATTTCTAAGTGAATTTAACCGTTGGAACTTAAGCATATAATGAAAAATATTGGTAATTTTTCTTTTGCCATATATAGCTTTTTTGTAGCTGGACATGCATCCAAAACTACGCGGTCCACGCGTTAACTTTTTAATTTATAATTGTATTTATTTATTGCTTGATTTATTTTGATATTCAGTATAAATGCACCATGTGGGGCCGGCGTGAAACGGCATTTCATAACTCTTATACCGGTGCATATTGTTGTGTTGACGATAAACCTCTCTTGAAATATGACACCTGAATAAAACGTCATATTCTTCTCAATTCACAGCAGGTATCTCACTATATAGAAAAGTGAAATTGTGTTGACCCAGATTGATTTAACACCATAAAAATCAGATATTGTACATATTAGTTTAAATCAGCTGCCAGGTTTCCAATTATTTTGGAGGCCTAAACCTCTCTGGTCCAGGCAAATATGAACTTCACAGTACACATCAGATACCCCACTATATAGAAAATGTGACATTGTCCTGGCTCAGACTGATTTAATGCTTTAAAAATCAGATGGAAACAAGGCATGTCATACTATAGTGCACAGTGAATGAGAGGCCAGGTTTCCATGCCCATTTTAATACCTTAAACCTCTCTGGGCCAGGCAATTATAAACTTCGCAGTACACATCAGATACCCCACTATATAGAAAAGGTGACATTGTCCTGGGCCAGACTGATTTAATGCTTTAAAAATCAGATGGAAACTAGGCATGTCGTACTATATAGTGCACAGTAAATGAGAAGCCAGGTTTCCATGCCCATTTTAATATAATACACCTTTCTGCGCCGGGCAAATATGAACTTCTCAGTACACGTCAGGTACCCCACTATATAGAAAAAGTGACGCTGGTGGAAACGGGCTTTGATACCTTGAACGCTGCTAAATTTGTGAATGTAAAAGTGCGTACTAATAGTCTGTTTTAGATGGGACAGTGGCTCCATTTCATAGCTATATATGCGAAGCATCATATTTAAACTGTGTAAGTAGTTATATTATGATGTGCCATACTATTATAAACGCATGTTTTATACAGAAAGTACATGTGATTGAATGTGGTTAATAGGGAGGTGCCAGTGAGCTACTTCCGGTCTACAACCATACAAATCAAGCATATCTTATAGTATTATGAAAACAGCTATGGAGAATGCATCAAGCTCACTCATATAGAAATATTTAAAAAGAAGTATTGTTTAAATGTTCCATACTGTTTCTTCATTTTCAGCATATACTATGTAGAATTTTCAAAAATATCTTAAGGAGTATTGTATCGCATAAGCTGCCTGTTCAGAAGTTAACATCCACACAATATATTATTGCTTTTTCTTATTTTGTTTCATCTCAGTAAGTCACTGAGTGATGAAGAGAACAAAAAGATTTTTGGGAAGTGCAACAACCCCCACGGTCATGGACATAACTATAAAGGTCAGGTAGGGTACTTCTGCACTGTGTGCTGTGGTGTGTCAACAATGACCACTGATCACTAAATTCTAATTCTAATTCTTGTTTTGCATTTGTTTATAGTGAACAGTTACCATTTCATTTATTAAATGACTGGAGTCATAGACATGCTTTTAATTAAAATAAATGGCTTAAATAATGTTTTTCTTTTACAGTTGAAGTGACAGTACGTGGAAAAGTAAGTCGTTCATTCTTACTCTAAATGATTATATTTTGCAGTAATGTTATTACTCTACCATGGCATATTATTGAGAAATGTTCTAGCAAGATTAAATGGTTTATTATATTTTCATGAATTTGATACACTGGTGTTGGGGTTTGTGACCTCCTCCTGTCTGTACTCCTTTATAGTGTTTTTAAATATGTTCAGTAGTGTGCAGATTTTTTCTACATTGTTTCCATTTAAATAGTCAGCTGTATTTTTCTGCCTGTTTAGATTGATCACGTGACTGGTATGGTTATGAATCTGACAGACCTCAAGCGCTACATAGAGGTATGGCACTTTTTTTGTTTTTTTTTTTACCACACAGATAGTCCCAACCTTATTTTTTTCTCTAGAAAGAGGAGTAAGTGGTTCACAAATTAGGTGTTGTCTCCATTGCATGAGACTGGGAACTAGTGCTTTATAAGTTTTACTTTCATGAAATTGATTTAAATTTGGCTGTTTTCATTTTCTTCTTTTATGATATGCTTCCAAGTTATGGAACTCATTACCTCTGCCCATTAAAGTTTTAAAACCAGACTGAAAACCCATTTCTTTTCAGTGACCTATAAATAATTTGTTTTCAATATGTCCTTTTTTTCTAATGTATTTTATTGTGTTGTATAATTTTATTGCTCTACTGAATTATCTCCTCTTGTATGGCACTTTGGTCATCCTTGGTTGTTTCAAAATGTGCTTTATAAATTAAACTTACTTATTACTTACTTCGATATTTGAGCTATTTTTTTTTGTTTGTTATATGCTGTTGATGCTAGTTATGCAATATTTGTTCTGAAAAAGCTCTTCTGACTGTTGGAAAACCTCTTTGGGCCCACCTTCTCACCTCAGGAAGCTGTCATGATACCACTTGATCACAAAAACCTGGATAAGGAGGTGCCATACTTTGAAAATGTGGTCAGGTTTGTGAACGAATTTCAGTTAAAAGGAGTAAAATAGTTTTCCTCTCTACTTCTGTTGTTCCGTAAATTAATATTAATATGTATTTTGCTGTTTAGCACAACAGAAAATTTGGCTGTGTACATCTGGGACCGCTTGTTGAAGCTCCTTCCACCTGGTTTGCTGTATGAGATCAAGATCCATGAAACTGACAAGAACATTGTTGTTTACAGAGGAGAATAAGCAGACATATTGCTTAATTAAGGTATATTAACTCTAGGATGCACAAGTGGGTCAAAAATGACCTGAAAACAGCAGAAAGAAAAAAACAAGTGATCAACTGTGTGTGGATGTGTGTGTGGATGGGTGAATGTGAGGCATAAATTGTAAAGCACTTTGAGTACTTGTAGGAGTAGAAAAGCACTACAGTATATAAATGCAGTCCATTTACCATCACATTCTACAACAAGACCAAAGGAGGTGTTGACACCATGGACCAGATGGTTGGCACCTACACCTGCAAGCGACAAATAGAGAGGTGGCCCATGGTGCTGTGGTACAACATCCTTGACATCGCCACCCAATAATTCCTATACCTTTTTCAGGACTCAGCACCCTGAATTCACCAATGTATGACGACTCTTGCACAAACAGCAGTGGTGGTTTAATCGTTAGGGAAGTACTCTTGTAATTGAAAGATTGCAGGTTCGAATCCCCAACCAGCAAGGCACTACTGAAGTACCCTGAGCAAGGTACCGCCCCCAAGCACTGCTCCCCATGCGCTGAATTAGCTGCCGCCTGCTACAGTATGTTACATTGTTACATATGAGTTGAATGCAGAGAACGCATTTTGTTGTTGTGTGCTGAGGTGTGTCAGCAATGACAATTAATCACTAAATTCTAGTTGAATTAAATTCAAAGGAACCTGTCACACCACACATGAGGAGTTGACTGGAAGGTTGCCCACAACTGCAAGCCCCGATCATTGAAGCAATAGGAAGGTGTGGGGTGACAAAAGCCACAACCCAGCCATAGGAAAGAAGCAGACAGGGCCAACCAAAGAGAAAGAGGCGTCAGATCTGCCCAAGTAACAAAGATTACAAAGTCAGCAATAGGTGTGGGAAGTGCAATGTGCCTGTGTGCAATGATCGCAGCCAGAAACAGGTAGTCTGTCACAACTGTATACAGTGAGGAGACAAGAAGGCAAAACAGGGACTATCACATCAAAAGCTTCAGCAAACACGGGGACTTACCTGCAAGAGAAAAGAGAGGAACTGTCCCTGACTGGACATTTACACACAAACACATAATGAATGTTGACATTCTTCTATTGCTGTTCTGTATAATATTAATTTTTTAATTATCAAAATGTGTTATAAAGTGAAAAATAATAAAATTTCAAACATGAAATCATTCTTTTGTGGTCCAAAATGTAATACAGACTATGTTACAATTCATTATTCATAACCAAAATGACAAAAATGGCATAAAACAGACTGATTTTTCTAAGTGGGTCAAAAATTAACCACTTATGGAAAAGTGTAGGGTCATACCACTCGTGCATCCTTGGGTTAAATAATATAATTGAGGTTATTATAATTTCACTGCAAAAAATTTGAGAGATTTTTAATAGTGATGTGTTTTTTTTTATTTTATTTTTTTATAAATCAGCACTTAAAATGCTGATGATATATTGAGTATAGTATAGGTACTGTCAGAGGTTAATAATGCCAGTGGGACCATGCTGAATTTGTGACAGTGATATTAATTTTTTTGGAGTCATAAGTTTTAATTTCTGGATTGGAGCAGTAGTTCAAAAAGTTTTGCAGAGACGTCCAGCTGCGTCTCCTAATTTACAGTTTGATCTGTAATGTACAGCAAGTTACACATCACACCCTGCAAATGTTTTCAAATCTTGTTGAATTGCAGATAAAATATGCACATCTATGTCTTATCACTGTTTATTAAGTGAGATCACAAACAGAAAATATTTAAAACTATTTTTCTGCAAACATGCTTTTGTATGTATGTCTTTTTTTTGTCCTTTATTTTTTCCAATGTGCCAAACCTCCAGTGGGTGTCATCATAGCCATTTTTCTTAACATATACGGCACATATAGCTAGGATTACGGATTCATTTTTCATGTAATTCCGTATCAGAATCCTCAAAGCCACTGAAAATTAACACTATTTTATTGGGCCTCCATGCCAATTGCGTTGTTCTGATTTAGACTTATTGATTGGAGGCATTTTTTAAAAGAGGTAGTGCAGAATTTCCCATTACCGTTAGAAAGAGATTCAAATTTTATCTTATTTGCTTTAGTATTGTCTAATGATCTGTCTTTACAAAACCTGTGCAACACAGAGAACATCCAGACTGCAGTGCTGCTGTGCCGTGACTAGTACTGTGCTGTCTGGGAATATTATGTATTTTAAGAACAGCTCATCTCTTTGGTAAAGCTCATCTTTATGTTGACAGTTCCAAATTAGAATTTTTTTACTATAGAGGTAGTCAGTGTTTCAGGAACAAATTTCAGAAACTGGAATCCCTGATTACAAATAGCTACACAAATGGCTAACAAACAGTCCAAGTATCATTTAAGTCACCTGATTTTTGCTTCATGGCATTTTTTTAAAATGCATGAACGGTAGGTCCTATGAAATCCTGAATCTTGGAAACTAGCTACATATTTCATAAATGCATGACCTAGTTATTTAGTTAACTCAGAACTTACTTTATTGTCAGTATGTATGAACATACCAGAATTGTTTATGGTCCAAAGCCAAAGAAAACATCCAAAGCAGAAATTACATTACGTATGGAGAAACACTTCACAGGATACATATGTGTTAAACTGAAAATATAGTAGAAATTGCAGATTAACAGAAGACAGCAAGAGCACACAAGATTAACAGAGCACACTGTGCAAGATGTCTTAATAAGTAACATCAGGGTACCATGTGCAGGAAATAGGCTGCAGTGCATGGAAAACCAGCACGTGGGGAGCAACGTGCAAGTTCCACTGATGCAATACAAATGATAACTGGATTAGTGCACAGAGGGAAAAGAAACAGTCGTTCACTGTTATAGTGTAAATTAAACCAATAATGCAATTTGACCGTGGGAGTAAAATGTCAGGTAACGGAGGAGTGGAATTGTCCCCAGGTGAGTGGATATTACCCTGGTGTGGGATTTCTGAGGTACTAGATGAGCTTATTTAGGAGCTGGATGGCTGCGGTGAAGAAGCTGAGGAGATGGTGTGAGGTCTTGGTCGTGATGCACATGCACCTCTGTAATGGCAGTTTGGTGAAGGGCTTCCTGGTAAACAAAACTGTCTCACTTTTTCCACTTCAATTGTAATAAAATGGAACGCAATAGCATAATTCCGTAAGTTATTACTGTGTCTCAAATATATGTTACATGACTTGCATCTTGACAATGAATGCTGTTGTAAAGTACATTAAGAAATGTATAAGCATACTTCTTATAGGAAGCTCTTGGGAGGCTGAAGTGAATATAAATGGCTGAGTACAGTTGTTGGTATGGAATCATATGCCAGACCGACTTTTGACGTTTTTCAAAACTGCATGCATGTGTGATCCTGCTCGTGAGCTGAAAGTTAAATTAGTGTCTTGTACACATGACACTCATTAATTTGACATCCCACACAACAATTCACAGGCATTTTACAGATGCCAAATAGAACCTGTTTTTTATTAAGACCCAGAAATGTGAATTTATGATTATATTTATTTAGCTAACAATCTGGTTATTGTTTCAAAAGTATATGTTTACAGAACTGCATTCGTAGATTACAGTTTTTCACATGCACAATATCAACAAGTAAAATGTTCATGTTCTTTCAACACTATTACTACGTTCATTTAGTCATATTGTTCATCTACCACGGTATGTATAGGGGAAAGGCACAGCAGTGTTTTCTTAAAATATTATACAGCACAAGTACATTGGAAAATCAAGGGACTTTGTCGGTCTGAAATGCGATTCATTGGGGTATTATACGAGGAAACAGGATGATCTTGCATTTTTTTTCTTGACTGGTTCATTAGTTCTTTCATTTTTGAAGAGCAGAAGTAATAGCACAGTTACCTTTCTGCAACACTTTTATCGTTGTTTTCCATACTCAAATACTCATTACATTTTTTTTAAGAAGCCTCTCTGGAAGTAAGCAATGTTTCTGGCTGCTGAATTATGAATACTTATGCATTGTGTCTGAAACTTATTGACACTTATTGTCCCTAAGTAAGAAATATAGGAAACTGCAAAGGCAGTGTACTGCGGGACAATGAAAGATGAGTGTGTGGTTAAATTTGTATAGTATTCAGACAAAAGCACTATTCATAGGAAAAGTGGCCCAGAGCCAAAGGCTCATCTTGCATTGATAAGCTGCTTAAAGGCAGCACAATACCATGTTTAACTAATTTACAGATATGTGTTCAGTCAACTGGGTTTAATTAGTCAATGACTTAAATGTTAAGGATAGGAATGTTTTTCGAGGTTATTTGTGAAATAGCATTGTTTTTATTTGCTGTTCTGTAACTGTTAATACATGCAACTCAGAAATAACTACAGATTAACCTTTAATTGATAATTACTTTTGACGTATCCTTATAATACACGGTTGCCTTTCGCTTTGTCATAAATGCATTCATTTGAATCATCAAAACCTACTGCCTGAAATGCTATTCTATTATTAACATCAATATTCTTTTGTTGCTTAGCAAAAACTCTAAAAAAAATAAATGTTCTGCTGGATATTTTATTTAGTATTGTTGACTGAGAAGGTTAAAGTTGCCTCCCTGGTTGAAACTGGAAAGTCCAAGGTCCCGCTGGGAACCAGAAAACTCTTGGTCAAGTCTAGGTCCTACGCTACCTTCTGAGTTTATATTATTGCTGACAGGCATATTCTGAAGTAAATGTATTGTACAGTTTTATAAGCACAGTTCTCTCAATAGACATGGATATGTGTGGCTACAGGGCCTGTACAAAATAATGGAAACACATAACAATATTATCAAGGACATTATAAAAAGGCCACCATTTGCATTCAGAACAGCTTCGGTCTTTCTTGGAATTCTGTGTATAGTTGGATATTAAAAAAAAACAGTTTCATGGTTCTTTAAGGGATGATGGAGGTTGAAGTCTAATTTGCACTCTAATTTATATCTAGTGATTGTTGAGACCATGGTAGGAGTTTAACTTCACTGTGATGTTCAGGAAACCAACCAATTTGTTTAGAAGTGTGAATGGGGAATTATCATCTTGGACTATGGGACCATAATGAGGGAGCAGTGTCTGCACCATTGCATCAGTGGGATGACCTGAGCCTGTAAATTACCCACGTATTCCTCAGCTGTTATATGGCTGCACACAACAATCACTGGACCTAGTGACTCCCACTAGATGGCTACCCATACATTACGGATTCCCCACCCAGTGTAACAGCTGGCGACAGGCACTTGGGTCAAAGGTATCCTGTGGCATTCTCCAAATGTAACCCCACCTGCGGATTGGAAAAAGGGTGGAAGGTAACTCAGCCGACCATATTACTTTTTCCCATTTCTCAGAGGTCCTGCTTCTGTGCTACTTACACAGATTCTGTGTCTCTCTTTGGGTTTGGATATACATTATTTACAAAAGGACGTCCAGGTGTACATTCCAGTTTTATGAAGCTCAGAACCTGTATTTTTTATTATTATTATTATTTTGAGATATGGTCATAGAGGTGCTGCTGAATCAGTTCTCTGTTATTTTCAGGATGTACTTTTGTCAGGTTTAGCAGCTATCCTCTCAGCCATCCACATATCCCGGACAGGATTGCGGGGGGCTGGAGTTTCCTCCCATGCAGTGCAAGGCACGGATCTGGGACACACCAATGATGGGATTGCAGAAAAAGTTACATTCGATTAATGTTTAAAGTTTAGCCCCTTTTGCTTACTGTTATTTTGTTTTTCCAACAATGCCTGACAGTCTCATTACTCTGTATCATCAATGATAAAATCATCTCCAGGTAATTTTACTGTTAAACCACATACAGTTTGAATTCATGCAAGGGCTCTTGATACATAATAAATCCATGTTCAGGTAAAACCAACACGAGGGAATTCAATTTCAGGTTGAGTGGTTGAGAGAGAGAATTCCCCAGTGTTTGTTTTATCTTACTTGACTACTTTTGAAAACAGTGATAGCTTAATCTTTACAATGATAATATGTACTTCTGTCAAATATGGAAAAGTCAATGGATATTTTTAACATGACATCTGTTTTCCACTGTCATCCAACTGAAAAGCAAACAAACTAGTTTTTTTTTTGGCTTAAGATATGATGTTAAAAGTACTAGACCCTCAATCACTTTTCTGACAACTTGTTAAAACAAGTCCCCCCCCCCCCATTTACAAGACATATTCCTCCCTCCGGCCATTTTTGAAATTTGATTGACAGAAATCCTGTCAAAACATAGATCACAGGGATTATAGAGCGGAAGAAATCGATCTGTGTCAAAAGCGAAATTATTTGTAAGTAAACAGTTTTACTAGGAAAATGTAATGGGTCAGATTAAGAAAAAAACCTAATGCTAAATTGATACTAAATTCTTATGCTTACGCAAATGCATTTGGCAGGCAGTATTCCAGCGTCACATCAAACGTGTTCTATTTTAGACAACAGGCCTATTCTGTTATTTCCGCTGCCTGACACAGAGGGCATCTCACATACGTACGTTTCCTAAAGCACATATTTTTATTTCAAATTCCTCAATTTTACACAAAGCAGAATAATCTAAATTATTTTATTCTTCATCGTGTTCGTTTAGCCACGATCGATGTTATTTTTGTTTTTATTTCATAAAGTGACAATCAGAGGAATTCGGTTATTGGAAAAACTCGTCTTTTCTTCCGTCAAATACGGCGTCGCATTTTTTCTCCATTTTAACGAGAAGTGTTGCGGTACTCCATACGTCCAGTTTACGACAAACGACAAAACCACGTCGCGTTTCTGTCAGTTTTATTAGCAGGGGTTAGTATCGGAGCGGAAAGCGCTGGCACTACTACACGGGGGCGAGAGTGCGGGAGGATGCAGGCAGCATATCGCGCCCCGCAACTTCAGAACTGCCCTCCAAAAGGTGACAACTACAACAAAGACAGCGACATACGTTATTTACTAATGAATACGGTAATTTAGCCATTATTTCTGATTATTGATTTAGCCATTATTTCTGTGCTTTGTCCAATTAGGATTTGAGTAAAGAATTCTATTTTTATTATTACTTATAAATTGAATTTATAATTGACTGGAAAACAAAAGAAAACGTTTTCATAATAAGCAATATAGGTCTATTGTATGAGACGTAGGCATTAACATAAATCATGACTGCATCTAGCTGAGCTTCATGCAAATCTGGTTTAGGAGCATGCTATTCAGAACTATTGGAAGTAATGCAATTGTTGCATATAATGTTAGATGGCTTTCCTCAAAAACAACATTATCACAGTGAAACTTTTCATGTGTGCATTCTCGTTGATATATTTTTAAAATTTGTTTGACCAAACTGCTGTTTATTGGATTTTAACAGATGTTCTTCCTGCCAACATTAATGATAATGTCCTGTATATATTATCCAGTGATTGGTACACCAGTTCCACTATAATTATTTCAAATTTATTCAAATACATTTATGCAAATGAGTTGTTCAGTTGTAAGGTAGGACTTTTTTCCCTACGTGAGCCAGAGACTGTTGGAATTGTGTTTCTACTTTCAGAGTATATTCAATTCGCTTGATCAAAGGTATTATGAATGTGAAGAATTTCCCAGGCACTTCTCACTTAAAGAATGAGGCAGTGAGCTCTTTTAGCACCGAGGGGGTTAATGTTCACAGTCGAGGGTGGCTTTTTGCTCTGTTGTTCAGCTGACAGTGGGTGGTTGTGCTTTAACAGAGGAGTAGAGGGGGAATGTTGAAGTTGGTTTGTGTTTTTTCTCGCCCTGTCCCCTCCCCTCCTGCCCTGACAGCGTTGCTGGTGGGTCAGGTAACCATGCTTCAGACCCGTTTGCACCAAAACCTCGTATGAGGACAGGATGAGGGGCTGCTCCTTGACCTGAGGATGGAGAAGAAGGTGTGTGTGATCCAAACTGAGTTTCGCCAATACCGGCCCACTGTCACTGTCCACACTAAGCCACTGACTCATGTAAGTTTATTTTTTTTTTCCGCTCTCCTCTGTTTCATTTTCGGAATGTTTATTGTCTCTCCACACCCCCTATACTCCACTCCACCTACCTCTGAATGCTGGTCCTGTCTTGTCTTCTTTCCATATGTCTAAAGGAAATAACGTAAACTCATTATCTAGTGAGAAATAGAAAAATTCACCAAACACTTTTAAAAATTCAGCTAGAGAAGTTCTCTCTGGCCTGTCAGGCCAGCATTGCTGTGACTGGAGACAGATCTGAACACACTTTTCAGGAATGCAAACATGGGTTATCTGCTGCTAATACCAGGTATTTCAATGGAGGGTGAAAACTGACAACTGCCTGAAATATTTAAAATATAGAACAACTACAAAATAAGAAACCATAATTGCATGAGAATACTTAGCTTTACCTGTATTTCATTGAATGGTTGTGTTGTGTAACTTGTGCCTCACTACAATGACCCTTAAGTAAGTTTGGCCAAAGGATATGAAAGGTAAAAAAATAAATTGAAAATTGTTGTGGTTCCATGACCCTGCATAGGACAAGAGGGAACACAAATTGGATGGAGGGATTGTTGTTGTGTGGTCTCTGAAAATAAATACAGTTGTGCAATACATGGCTAAAAGCTTATTCAATGCAAGCTTATTGAAAATAATTTGACAAAAAGTTTGGCACTGGTTACGCTTAAGAGACAATGTAGTGTTTATCTGATCACAAGGGTGTCAATCTCATTGACTTGAAGCTCAACACTCTGCAAGTTAGTTTCCCTCATTCAAGATGTCGGTATAATGGACCAGACATGGTTATTTTTCTGTAGTGGAACATGGTACTTCAGGAGCCTTGTCAATGAAGATGCTATTGAAAGGGTTGTTGAATGTGTTTGAGGTGATGCTACCAGAATTGGACACCAATGACTGATAATAGATCAGTTTACTCTCTCTGACCCTGCTATGGTTAAGAGAATTGGTTGATGGTGTTTTAGCTCCGTATGCCTGCTTACCAAATATGTTATAAATCCCATAACCTTAACAGGCGTCCAGACATCTGTACTGTAAGTCACTAATGAGAAACAGCAACCCTTCAGTCTTTTAAAACAGCCACATTTCCAGAGGTTGGATCAATCTAAAATAGTCATTTATGTCTTGACCATGCCACAGTGTGGACTATTGGCGTCAAATATATGTTAGTGTAAACAATTATAAAAATAATGAAAGCAAGAGTATGTATGCTCAGATTCAGTTTGGCTCAGTTTTCCCCAGTGTTATATGGGCATGCCGTTATGCCAGGCCTCTCCATTAAATGAATGAATGAATGAATGAAAGCCTCATCTTAGTTTAAGTTTAAATATTGGGCATGGAACCAGTGGCAGAACATAACTAATTTTGCCTACTGTGATGTTAAAATGCCAGTAGTTATAATACCTATATTTCCTGCCAACTTCTACATGTTCCCACTGTTCACCTGACATCCACATGCCAAATGTTAGCCCATCCTGGAAGATCATTTGCAGAGGATTGTGGGCTAGGATCCAGCAGAAATTGCATCCCTGAGGTGCTGAAACCAATCGGCAAAGGCAGGGATGCAAGCCGCAGTATTAATATGCGTATTAGCAGGCTTATCAGGCAGTCAGCATGAAGCAAACCTGGGATAAGCAGCTACTCTAATGGCATACATTAAATTCAGATGAACTGCCAATAAAATTCAGCACTTATCTATGACATATCCTAAAACATATCCTTGTATCCTATTTGCAAATAAAAATTTCCTAAAAGTACACAAAAAACAACAAAAAATCCATATATAGTATGCTTTGAATTGGTATTTTTGACCTTAATTTATATGTCATTTTGATAATACAGTATAATTTTTCATTTATGTATAATTATATAATAAAAAGCACAAATGGAGAACTGGCAAAAATGATGGAGTTCTTTGGCAAATATCATTTTGATTCGTTTTCCAGTGCTGTGTCAGGTTCCCTATGTTCAGCCGCTGTGAATCGTCTCCTGGAATTTCCCAAAGACCTTAGTTTTTAACTTTGTCTTGGTTTGTTGCCATTGCAGTTCAGCTTATTTAGAAGCCCTGGCTGTCACAAGCCATCTCCTTTACCAGCTTAGCTGAAAGAGGATTTGTTCTTCCTTTGATGAAAGCCCTTGTACTGAAACTGCAATTAGGCAGCAGAAAGCAGGAATGTGTGGCCAGCAGTGTAACCTCACACCTCCGGGGTTGGAGGTTTGAATCCCACTTCTGCTCCGTGTAATCAGAGTTTGCGTGTCCGCATTGTGTCGAGTGGGTCTCCTCCAGGGTAATTCCTCCTGCAGTCCTAAAGTGAAAACACTGTGATTGACTGTCTGCTATCTGTTCCTTTCCCTTTGTGTCACTCTGTACTGGGCAAGCAATTGCCACTTGAGAAAATCACCGAATGATAATTAACTTTCTGCATTTCCTTTACATCAATATTATGTCACGTTGTAATGTACATCGTGGTGTTACATCATAACGTACTACATTCATTGGCACGTTCTACTATTACATATTAATCCAACAAAATAGTGTGTGTGTGTGTGTGTGTGTGTGTGTGTGTGTGTGTGTGTGGGTGGGTCGGGGGGTACATTTGTGTTTCAGAGTAAGTGGGGGTCTTACAATACCCCCGTTGCCCCCTTGCAACTCCCATGGTTGTGCTTTCAAATCCTGCCCCTTTATCTGAGTGTATGGAGTGGGTGTGCTTCCTAATATATTGCGTTATACTATTGATGGATGTGTTGAATACCAAATATACTGTAAATAAGAGAGACAGTCTTTAGGTTACAGGCCTGTGAGCGTATCTACTGTGTGACCTGTTGGTGGTGGAATAGTGGTAAATCAGTGTGTTTAGTTTTGCAGATAAATCCATAGATTGATGCTTTGGGCTGATGTTTTGATGGGAGGATGACAGGGTATTCTGCTACTGGTCAAAGTGGATATGTCTGTTTTTAAAAGTGATTGTGCTGCTATGAACTGACAGGACACGCATTATATGGTATAGTAATTAAATAATGCAGTTCTTCTCTGTCACAACACAATCATTTGGAAATCCAAGCATAAGTTTAAATCTCCTTTTGCTGAAAAATACAGCCTTGTATGATCGTTTCCCCAATCTTGCATTTAAATATAATTTGTACCCACTTTTCCTTCCTTTCTTGCATCTTTAAACAAAGTTTAACAAATGGCATTTTAATGGCGTTTCCATTGCGAAAGATGAAGTACAGATTTTAATGATGCTGTAAATTACTGCTCTGTGAATTAAGCAGCCCCCCTCCCCCCCCCCCACAGAAGAAATGAATTTGGAAACCTGCTGTGACTGGGGATGGAGAAATGCATTAAAATATAAATAAAGAAAACAGCACTGTGTCAGGCAGACAAGGGGGTGGATCAAGCTATTTAATGGCGTGCCTCTAAATGGAAAATAGCTTTAGAGTTGCATGCTTTAGGAGATCGTCTGAGTGGTGGGAGAATATGTTGAGAACTTCCAAAATGGAAAAAAGAGCCCTCAGTGACAGCTGCATTTGCAATAAATAAATAAAAAAAAAACAAACAAATGTGTTGTCTGTATTTGACAGTTCTGTGCCAGTACAATTATGCAAGCATCCATATCCTTCAATTCAAACTTTACAGCTACTTTGATTCTGCTCAATATCTGGGGAGGTAATATTCCGGAACAAAGAGAGAGTTTTATGTGCCCGATTGCGCCAGTAGAGCAACTCAGTACAGGTCTGCAGTGCAGTGAAAGACAATGATTACATGAAAGGATAAGGCATTGCTGTGCTGTCATCCAGAAACCTAAAAGCCTATTTGCAAAATGTTATTATGATCTACAGACAGGAATAAGATTAGGACAAAGTGCACAATGTTTTTTTTTCTGCACAGTTCCTTTTTCAATTTGCATTACAGAGCTGGGAGGGGAGTGACGGGAATGTGAGGTTTTCCTACTGAAATGATTATGTTGTGAACAATTCTGTCTACAACAAATGACTGAGAACAACCTTTTAGAAATGCTTTGTACTGTAGATTCCCATGACGCTCTGTGCATGTCCAGTGCTACTCAGACATAATGAGTTTGAACCCCCCTTCTTTTATTAATTGATCAGGTATATAGCCAGGTAGTGCAATTATTTTGAATCCCCTACGAAATTTGCTTTTAGTAAAACATAACAAGGTGTCCCCATGCTGCAAAATCAACAGACAAGGACCCCCAACCCCCACGGCTGGCAAATTATTCCAAGAGGGACGAAATTTATTTCTACGGGTCTGTTGGCACTCAAAAAACAAATGGAAAAAACAGTGGAAAATTTTTTTTTTTCTGAAGGTAATAAATAAAAATGCCATTCACTTTCAGCCATTAATAGCCTGGGCCAATCACTGCATGACAAACACAACTACTAAATGGCAGGATTTAAGCTGTATAGTTTCTTTTACGAAACTTTGGAAATATCTTGGGGATTAAACACTTTTGTAGTAATTTCAAGAATGAATATTATATCGACAGGGTGTACATTCTAACACAGATTGCCTTAGGAAATGCAGGTGCCTCGCAAAGCATTTCCTCACAAGTGTTAAAATCACTGATATTAAATCTTTTCTTGGTAAGTGGCAGTTACGGGACAACGTTGAAACAAAGTTCACGTTCCTGTTCCTAATTTTAGTAATGCATGCACCAGATATAAATTCAGTGTCAAAGTCAGGATGCTGACCTGCTAATGTCAGTGATTTTCTAGTATAATGTGTTTAACAGGCTGCAACAGGTTCTTTATACAACTTTCATAATTTTTTTTTTTTTTGCAAATAAACAAACTTTCAGTGAGTTGTGGAAAAATAACTCACATCTGTTTTTTTCCATGAAAGCAAGGTACCGACTTACACAGTTTGATCGTAGCAATGGATACCTGTTGATTCAAGCAGAGATCAATAAAATTAACTGATGGATTGCCATTGGTGTACTGATAAAGGCGTAGTATTTACTGAGTGACATTTTCTTGGGCATTTAGTGTGCTCTAGGGATATAAAGGCTAAAATCATGCTTCGGCACAAAAATGTGGAGCAGCATGCCTGTCATCATTTCTTGTCTTATGTTTTTAAGTCTGATATTTCTTCATACAGAATGGATTTTAGAGACGAATCACATTGTATGCAATAAGCCAGCTAATAATTTTGGTTAGTGGAACTTTTGTTCTCAAGTCCAGGGCTACTGTCATTAAGTAGACTTCATAAATTTAAACGATAGCTGGCTACAGTCCAGTAATGGAAAACAGACTCCATTGCATGACATTGCTTCAGTATTTAAAAAACCTTGTCAAACCCAGCCAGATAATACATCTAAGTCAGTGATTGGCTGGTATGAATGAATTCTTCTGACATCACAACTCTGCTAATTGGCTTTAAAACCATGAATGACTCTTGATACTGCATCATAATGCTTGATGACAGATAAACCTGATGACCCAGAATTTGCAGTATCCAATAAATATATGCAATATAAAGCTCATGCAGTCTTTCCCTATGCATTCAATTAATCTCTTTTCAGTATTTTTTAACCTCTTTTGGAGAAGCCTTTAAGGTTTTTTGCATACGGAAAGTTTTTTTGACATATGTAAATAGCTGCCAGTCTCTGCATTAATTCTTTTTGTCTTTTCAACTTAGATGAGATGAGGGAACAAATTAAGTTAAATTTAGTTAGTTTACTAAGTAGCTTAGCTTAACTTAATCTTTTATTGAGAAAAAAAAGGAGTAGTTTTCCATGATTATGTTAACTGCTGGCACTGTGTTGACTTGGAGACAGATTCAGACGATGAAATTTTATATTGTTTTACAGAGCTCTAAGAGGCCCACTTTGGAGTGGGGGGGGGTCTAGTCAGGAGTGAAAGTCTAAAGGAAATGAATCTTTCTGCTACCCAGGTTAATCCTTTGCCACAGTCCTTGCAGTCAGGGATGAGGGAGAGAGAAGAACTGAAGAAAGCCGTTGAGCAAACGGACCATCTACTGTCCAGGGTTTGTGAACTGGAGCAAGAAAATGCAGGACTTTACAAAGAAAAGAAGGAGATTTTTGTTAGATATCAAGCAGTAAGTCCTGGTTTCCCATATGTCATCATTTTACTTTATTTCATTGAATTATGTTCTTTTTCTCTATGTATTTGCTTTAGTTTTATTTGTATAATTTGT
This sequence comes from Paramormyrops kingsleyae, assembly GCF_048594095.1. Taxonomy (NCBI): domain Eukaryota; kingdom Metazoa; phylum Chordata; class Actinopteri; order Osteoglossiformes; family Mormyridae; genus Paramormyrops; species Paramormyrops kingsleyae. The sequence continues at coordinate 18,001,729 of NC_132801.1, read as the reverse complement.
ATGGCTTTAATTCAAAATACTTATATGTTATATCACACCAGCTATTTTCATAGCTTCTGTTTTCTGCAGCTAGTAAGGAATTTTGAACGTAGCAATTATTCGATCTGCTTGTGCTGCACATAATGATACGTCTCAGCTCAGAGCCAGCCAGTAAAATGCTGCACATCTCTGCTTTTCTTAAAGGATGCTCTTACTTTGGCTTTTATAAGCCTGGTGAGTGATTTTCAATATGACTTTTTTTTGTTGATGAAGTAGATTCAGTACGTTAGTCAGCTCTGCAGGCTCCTTCAGAATCATTACTTAAGTACTGTAGGCACATCTGCAATATTAGTCAGCATGGTTTATGTGTCACTGCTCATAATTATTATGAGTTGCTTTCTAAGAAGGAATTACGAGTGTTTATAATAATACCAGTGTATGGGAATTGATCAGATGGACTTTCAGTACTCGCCAGCCCTTTCTAATTCAGCATTTCCCCCAAAATACAGCATAACAGAAGTTTTTCATGATCTTCTACTTAGTCACTTTCATTCTCATCCTTCTTCCTGCTCCCTGATTCTGCTAATTCGTGAGCATTTAGCTGGTTATGATCTATTGTAATCTGAGCTATGCCTGTGCATCTTATGGCTGTGAGTAAACACATTGTACATTGGATCTTTGCAGCAATGCTGATTTCCTATGGTTTGCAAACTTTGAAATTCAGCCTTAACATAGAACTAAGTGAAGAAAGAGTCTATGGGTTCCCTGCCATTGATTTTTGTCCTGTCAAGGTAAATTTACTCAAACTATGCCAAGAATACTATCTCAATCTGATACTGCTTTTGTATAACCCATGTATTTCACACTGGCTTTACCATGAATGTCTTCATCTACTGTTTTCCATTATTCCTTTCACATCATTGTGTGTCTTTGTTCATACACATCACAATCCATTTTAAAAACACGTGGAACTTGCCATGCAGTGACCAGAGCTGCAATTTCAAACCAAGAGTTTAAAACCATCCATTCAATGTAACCGTGTATATGTTGGGCAGGTTACTCACTGTGTGAGTTCCCTGCTGGACCATTTTTTTCTCGCTTGCTCGAATAGAAGGTAAACTGTAGAAACGATCCCCCCCCCCTTTTATAGACTGTTTTCCATTGCCTTATCCGTTCTTTTCATACTTTGGCTGCAACAGAGTAATTTTACATTCCAGCTTCCAGACAGAGACCTGCAGTAGTTCAGACCACCATCTCGCCTTCTCTGGCAGTTTCTCGCCGTCATTTCAGCATGACCATGGAAGCCGCCATCACTGCAGAGCTATGAATAGACTGTGTTGCTACTGGTCATTCTTTGCTTACACATGGACCTTGTTTGTCTTGGCTAGACGGTTATTTACTGCATTGTAAGGCTGAGGTCAGTAGTTCAACATCAAGTCAGACTCCCTATATAAATTCTCCATTGGACACGGTAAACAAAATGTTGTGTTGCGACTCTGGAGTTTAGGCAGACAATCGGCAATGTGCTTTTCTTCAAAATCTGTATTCTGTCCCCAGCATAGGTGTAGTTTTACAGCTAAACAACTGTTTAATCGCTCCTCTTTTATCAGTGCAAAGCCTCTAAAAATGAGTTTTCTCTCAAAAGAGCATTAGTACTCTTTTGAGCAGTCTTCACGTGAAAATGGCCAGGTTCATCTATCCATCTTCTGAAGACTTTTCTAGTACAGGGTCGAGGGGGACTGGAGTTTTTATCAGATAGCATAGCGCACGCAGACACACACACACACACACAAACACACGCGTGCACACACACATATACACACATATATAGTATTTATAGACCAAGTACCTGAACTGTATGTAATTAGAGTTCAGGTGGAAACCTGCTGTCTTCTGTCACACAGTCATGTTCACTGCATTGGGATGGTACTGTATGTAACTCAGTGGGTTTGGCTGCTGTTGCTGTAATCAGAAGGTCACTGGTTCAAATCTCAGGTCAGCAGAATAATCCCAACATTGGGCTTCTGAGCAATGCCCTTAACCCCCAATTCCTCTGGGGACTGTTTAACCCTCTGTTCACAAATTATATATGTCACTTTAGGGGGCAAAAAAGCATCTACTTAACAATAATCAAAAAAGTTGGAGGAAATTGGTATAGATGCTTCCACAAAAGTCTTATGTACTTGTACCAGTGGGTGTCACATTCTGAACATCCCTGTGCTAAGTGGTTATGGGAAAATGTGTGAATTATATATATATATATATATATATATATATGCAGTATTGTTTGTTATAAGACTGTAAACGTGCAATATTTCAAATAATTCAATAGATTTAAAAGATTAGGCTAATTATTGTCTCTAAATTCTCATGTATGACTCTGTGTGTGTGTCCTGTGAATGACTGGCATCCCGTCCAGGGTGCACTCCCACCCTGTGCCCCGTGAATGACTGGCATCCCGACCAGGGTGCACCCCCACCCTGTGCCCTGTGAATGACTGGCATCCCGTCCAGGGTGCACCCCCACCCTGTGCCCTGTGAATGACTGGCATCCCGACCAGGGTGCACCCCCACCCTGTGCCCTGCGAATGACTGGCATCCCGTCCAGGGTGCACCCCCACCCTGTGCCCTGTGAATGACTGGCATCCCGACCCTGTGCCCTGCGAATGACTGGCATCCCGTCCAGGGTGCACCCCCACCCTGTGCCCTGTGAATGACTGGCACCCCGTCCAGGCATAGGGGTGCCTATAGCCAGTTTACTGTAATAGGGAATTACATCATGATGCAGTGAGTTTCTTTTTTATACTTATTGATGCCTGCCAACTCAATTCAATTTAATAATATAATATAATAATTGCTACAATAGGTTGGCACCCAGTTCTCAGTTGTTCCCTGCCTTGTGCCTATTGTTTATGGGATGGGCTCTGGATCTCCCCCCCCCACCCTGGATGAGACAAGAGGTATAACAAATGAAGAAATTAATAAAATAATTGTGACAGCAGTAAATATCTTAAGATTGTGTTGTGTCTATAGCATAATAAGTTGGAGATCCCACTTGTATATCAGATTTTAATCTGCACATTTTGTTTTCTTCCTGAGTTTATGTTCTCACATTCAGCCTTTTTAAAAGGAAAACATATTTAATTTTACTATCTGTACATACATAAAATCATAAAAACATAAAATCATAATAAATCCCTATTTCCTGATGTGTAATCCTGTTGCCTATGTAGCAAAGGGAAACATATTTACATTTCAGTCAAAACCTCTGCTCCTTTCAGAAAGAATTTGTGAACAAGGAAAGATATTCAAGTATTTGACTAGGATCCAATATAATCTTTTTGTTTCTCAAATATGAGTGAATCTAATTTAACTTACATTCCTGTTTCCTAAGCATACCCTAGTTTTATTCGATATATTCAACCCTAAGTATACTTAAGTATACTGACAGAAAATATTTAAAATAGGAATGAGTATAATAGTAACTACACAGTTTTTTTGAGACCACACCAAATATTTCTGCACAAAGGTTTGTAGAAAAGCCTCTTTTTGCTTTAATCATTATATGTGAAAGGCTAAAGCTCTTGACACAACTTGATGCTTATCTCTGTCTGAGCATGTTCTGTTTATGTGTCTTTATGACATGAAGGCGTTGTTTTTTTTCTGTTATACAAACGGTCCTCTGTGCTCTTCAGACGGGAATTTTGACTGGAATGTGATAATACAAGGATCCATGACATCGCTCTGCATTTTTTTCTCTAAGTGAAATTTTGAGTAGAAACGTCTCATTGGTAGTAGATATCTTTTTGATATTTAATCAGTTATTTTGATGAGTCATGACTTTGGACACTGATGTGTAATTGAGCAAAAACAGTAACTCCTTTTGTCAATTTTTAAAAAATAATTCTGTATACAATATACAGTATCTAAAATTGATGTTACAGCTATTCAGGTTTGATGCTAATAATCATTGGCCCGTAGAGTACAGTTTATTAATTACCAAACATAATTAAAAATACACATTATGCAGACAATTTAGTGCAAGTTTACTGTACATCTAAGTACTTGGAATTGTACTACTGATTACAGCAGAAATAAATATACTGTAGTAAAGCAGAATATTCTTTTCTCGTGACAAAGGTATTCATCAACAGAACAAAACAGTCAGCATTCAAGTAATACTGGAGGCAGGGTAAGAGAAAACACATATGCAATATATATATATATATGTGTGTGTGTGTGTGTGTGTGTGTATTATTAGCAATAACAGGTTAGTATCTTTGGTAGTTAGAAATAAACATGAACACTTATAAATGTGGTCCTTAATTTCTAGATAACAGAGTTGTAAAAAAAACTCCCAAAAGACTTGTTGATTTATCCTAATGATACGCAAAGCTTACTATTCTCTCTTGGAATTTATCACACAAATTACCATTGATACTTTATACACTTCTAAATTACTCAGTAGTGGGTCATAAAGCATGTGAAGAGTTGGAAGTGAAATGCATCATACTGTATGTAGTACTTAGTAGATTTGTAATTCATTCATATCCTTGGGCTGGCCTCAATACTCCCTGTGTTCTCCTGTTGGTAGAATAATTTCAGGGCATTGTCCAAGTTGTGTGGGCATAGACAAAGGTCTTTCTGTTAATTACAAATGAGTACAGTAGCCAGAGTCAAACTATTTAAGAGTCTGCTGCATTTTTCCAAGTGAGACAGACATTCAATGGCTGCGTGAATATTGTGCTCTTGTTACATGTGCTCGACCGTGTCAACTAAAGCTTTTCAAATTGTCCGTCATCCTATACCTCCGCCTTTCAGGAGCTTATATTGAATTTACAGTGGGAGGAAAAGACACCTGTACTGGGAGGGGGACAGCTAATTATTGGGTGAGTGTAACTTGGATCTGTGGAGCCTTGGGCTGAAGAAAGGTCAGTGTAAATCAGGGGCTCCCGCGGGTGCTCTCATCTGGCTCTGCTTGGTACCTGGGCTAGGTATGAACAGGGAGTCAGACGATTGTAGATCGAGTCTGGAGATAAGAGGAAGGGCAAGACAACCCGGATTAAGTGCGTGCAGTTAAAACGGAGCAGGAGTGAGGAGCAGTGGGTGACGATACAGGCTGTATCTGCTGACGCCTGGGGAGGACAGAATAGTAACCCTCTGCCCTGCACAGCTGCTGTAGCTCCTGAATATGGTTTGTGTGCTAGACTGGGTGAATAAAGCCCTCTCGTCTCCTGTCACCTGCAGTTAACTCTTACCTGTCCGACAAAAGCGGAAGCTGAGTCTTTGGTGGGGGGCGGGGGGGGGGGGGGGGGGACTCCAGTGAAGCAGATAGCTTCAGTGGGGAATCTCACATTTGAGTAGACATCTTGCGTGGGCGATGTCTAACACACCCAGACGGAGAAGGTGCCGGTCCTTCTCAGATGACTCTGAAGAGGCCAATGGGCTGCCGATGGAGCCAGAACAGGAAGACCTGGACTGGGATAACTTTAGTATGACTCTGGAGGAGCAATTAGCTGCTGTATGTATCTGCATGCTCTCTGTGTCGCTTGGTATCTGTGCGTCTGTGCAGGCATGTGTCCCGTTTCACGCCATAGTTTATCTCGATTGTCAATGACCGCCTTGCCTTTACAGGTTCCACAAAGATGGGGGGGGGGGGGAGGGGGAGCAGAAAAGAATGTTAGAGTCTGTGACCACTTGCGATAAGCACGCCGAGGAGGTCTGAACTGTAATTGAAAGCATAAGCTCAGCAGTCCTAATGAACCAAGTCATCTGGTTCCTCCTTCTGTAAACCTGGGAGGTTAACCTTTGTGGGCAGTGCCTTAAGCTAGGACTCTTTTTTCATCTCTCAAGATATTATTATCCTTCCTGATTTCATAAAGATATAGTTACTTCACTCTTTGTGTGGTTTTGTGCGGTTACGTGTATTTAAAGATTATCCATAAACATCAGCCATAGAGTTAAAGAATTGTACTTGTTAATTTTACCACATGCTTGTTTGTCTGATCTAAAAAAGATGTTTATTAGGGATATGTTTCTAGGGATATGTTTCTGTCTGTCTCTATGTGTTATGTACTGTATATGTAGCATACTGAACACCTGCTATTAAATGTTTATCAACTTTTAGTTTCCTTTGCTAATATATGTTTTTAATTAGCTGCTATTGTAGCAGTGGTTTTCTTTATTTTTATTTTTAGCTTTATTTTTGCTGTAGTTGAGGTCTTTCTATTCACATTCTTCCCCTGTTCTGTTTAACATGGGGACAGGATCAGGGTTGGGGGGTGGGTGGGTATTGAGATTAAAAATATATATACTGTAGGAGAGAAAGGGATGAAAGAAAATGGAATATTAAGAGGTGGAGAGAAATATCTCAACACAGACATATTACTGAAAGTATACAAACTAAGAACTTTCATTAAATATCAGTCTTTAAACAGCTTGCCCAGGCTAGTTTCATATTGATTATTAGCACATACTTCTGGGGGTACCAAACAGCTGAGATTCTTTCCAGATGAGGTATTTTGCAAAGCAAGCACAAATAGTCTCTTGAAGCATTTTCACATTCATTCATTAGTCAGTGTGTAATAACTGATGCTGATAACTGTATTATCAAGTTGTTATTTTTTTCTTTGCAGTGTATAATTAACTTTAAAGGAATATAGATAAGTACAGTCTGCAGCAGTATGTGCCTCTATTTTTTTTTTTGCTGCCCTGGAAAATCCCAGTGTGGATGAGAGAGATTTAGTCTTAGCTCTGCCTCAGCTGCATTTGACCAACTCTGCTGAAATGAGCAAATTCTCATTTTTTAGATGTGCGTGGTGTGTGTGTCTGTATGAATCCTGCCTGACAGCCATATATTCGGAGGGGGAGGGGAACTAGCCACAGTCCTCCAGCTATTAAAATAAGCACCCCCCCCCCCACACCACCACCTACCCCCAGGAGCAAGAGAGCCTGCAGGACATGGAAGAGCGCTGCAACCAGCTGGCCAAGGCCAAACGGGACCTGGAGGAGCAGGTGGCAGGCCTGAGCGAGCGGCTGGAGGAGGAGGAGGGCTGCGTGGCTCAGCTGGCCGCACAGAGGCTGCGGCTGGAGGCGGAGTGCTGCAGCCTGAAGCAGGACCTGGAGGAGCTGGAGAACACACTGAGCTCTGTGGAGAGGGACAAGCAGGTAGGGGGCCCTGCCGCTCAAATTCACCGCTTTCTGTTCTGCTGGCAGCGCCTGCATGCATCTCTACTCTTATATTCGCTGTGATTTTAACATGTTTGCTAAGCTTATCAAATTTCATCTTCCTTGAAGACTATGATAGAATGTCTTTAATAATAATAATAATAATAATAATTGTTATTATTATTATGTATTCTTTTTTTCCCATTTCCTAATTGTCTAATAAAGCTCAGAGTGCCCATTTTTTGCCTTTCCTCCTATTGTACTAACCACCCACATGATAAATTCCATGGTCCCTTGTAAGACATTATCATGTATTATTCTGTTGTCTCCTTTGTCCTCACTGTTTATGAAGTCTTCTTTTGAATTCATTGTTCATTGTGCCAAACATCTGCCTTTCATGCTGCAAATGTCTCCCTTCTGAACCTGAAACTTCCCTGCTGCTAAACTTTCCCCCCACTTAGATTCTAACATGCTGTGCTCGATGTCACCCTTCATGGGAAAAGTGAATCACTCTCCGAGTTATATTCAGCACTTTGGTAAATGAACACTGCAGTTATTTTTGTCATAATGCCAATATATGTATATTTTGGGTTTATCATTTTGATTGAAATACAGTGTAATATATCATAGAAGTGGAGATTCTTTATATACTATATCACCATGGAAATGTTTTGCTGGATGTTCATTTCTATTTTCAACTAAAGACCAATTGCTCTTTTCTAACTGTGATTCATTTGTATCTGTAGTAGTACAAAAGATTTATTCTGGTATTCACTGATTATCGCAATCATGTGGACTGAATTCCAAATAACTAAGGTGACTTTGTAATACATTTTGTATGATGCACAGAATTGATAATTACAATAAACGGTAAATAGATTTTTAAAATGATAATTAGCTTAATTAAAATTCAAACATTTGAATGCTGGAAAGATATTTATAGGTGTCTCCAAGAATATGTTTCTTAATAGCATTTAATATTGGATGCTTTTGTCTGGGAAGAAGTTGGCCTTGAACCCTCCTCCTACACTAGGGCAACATCTGCAGTCCAGTCCATGGAGCTTTTGGATCTAGATATGTATGGTCCTGTTATAACTTTAAGTGCATTTGAAGGTTTCTGTGTCCACCCACATTTCCGCAAGGTTGATGAATTACTTTTGATTCTACTGGAAGAACACAAAGCAGGTAGGATGACTATAGGATTTGTAGTGAGCTCGATTCTGCAGCTTTTGGGAAAGGTAATACTAAACGAAACTGTTTCTGTAGGAACACGTGCTACATAAGCATTTTATTTATTTTATGGTTTGCTTGTCAGGAAAGGAAATCAAATGCATTGGCTGTGCACTCATTTTTGTGAATGAAGGTCCTAAGTTTTGCATATGATTTGTTAATAAAGCTAATATTTACTTACTGGAATATGTGGTTTGGTTAGAAGATACTACTCTGTGATTGTCTAATTTAATTGGAATTTTAATTCCTTTCTGAATCTCACATCAAGTCTTCAGACTCAAATGTGCAGAAGCTGACAGTGGAGCTTTCGCAGAGGGATGACATCATACAGAAACTGCAGAAGGAGAAGGAACGTCTTGTAGAACTCGCTCAGGTGAGCAAAGTCTAACAGCCACAATGACATTTGACATCAGCAGAGGTGATGCTGCTTGAAAGGTCACCGTGTGATGGGTCAAGCATGTGTCTGAATGCATTATCAACATGAATCACATTGCTACAAAGCCACAAAGATCAAATTATGTATCAGTTTGATTTTACCTTGGATCCTCTTTAAATTGTAGCTGCTATATTTCGTATTTTGCATTCAAATGATCTGAAAGAACCATAAAAATTATGGAGTTATTTAAACACATTTTTAAATTGAAACAGGTCAGTGGAAATAAGAAGATTTTCCCTTTATGGAAAACTATTACCTGTTAATGCATTCACTTCCTAATCTGCTTCTTCAGTGCAGAGCCACACCTGTGTCATCATTCACTGACATGGCTTTTTACCTCGCCGATTCCCCAATGAAGCTTTGTATTTATAAATACATATACAAATGCATATACATATACATATGTATGTATACACACACACACAGACACACATATATATATATATATATATATATATATATATATATATATATATATATATATATATATATATATGTGCATGTAGAGCCACACAAAATGCTTTTCACAGCAGGGCATCTTGAGTTTGTTCCAAAGGTGAGGATTTTGCTTTTCTTCCTTTCTGTCAGAAGCTTTGGCGACTGCGACCCCTGTGATAAACACTGAATACTATCCCAGACGACAGCTCAGGTTCCCGATGCCTTGTCATTATCGTAGGCATATTTATTCACAAATACGAGGCATGGTGGTAGCAGACTTACTGCCTGTTATTTCTGTGGTTTGGTTTGAAGTAAATTTGGTTTTTGTGTAAGAACACTGGATGGTTTAGAGACGCATCAGGCTGTTTCCGCACCAGAACTGTGGCCATTACCTAAAATTTACATATCCTCCTGAGACCCGACCTATTCATTTATGTGTATTGTAGTGGACATTGTATTTTTGCATTTAGTTTTTCACTGATGTTAGGAAACATATTTATTCCTGTTGTGCACTAAAGAGGACATGCTGCGAAATTAAAAATAAAAATAAATTTGAAAAAATTTAATTGTAAGATGTCTTATTTCCTCCAAAGACAAATAACCTACAATTGAAGGACAATTTTTTTCTTGGGTCTCAGGAGGATATAGTCTGATGTAGAACGTTGCTGTAATTCAGTGATGTAGTAGAGTCCAAGAAATTAAACTCAGTAGAATATACAAATGCTATATATTGTGCTTATTGGCCTTATGAATTATTTACTTTTGTGCGATTTGCGTTATAGTTTTGTTCCCAATGCAGATGGGATAAATGTATATTTAGAGTAGCTTAAGCTTAGGGCCATTTCCAGGATAAGCTCAATGAAGATGAATATTCGCCCCATGACTATGAGAAAACAAGTCTAGGGGGAGTATCAGCAGGTTGCAAAAATATTATTAGGAAACAAAGTTTATTCTGTATCTGAATCCAGGAAAGAGTACATAGCATATTATGGCACAACCAGTGTTTCCATGATAGGCTTAAAAAGGTTTAACAAGACAGTTAAAAAAAAAAAAAAAGTTTCAGTTAATTTAAATTTATATTTTAAATTGAAAAAAATGTGATTATGAATAATTAATTATGCTTATGAATAAGCTTATTGTTGTTAGATGTAAGTATGTAGTTGATGTCTAAGTAGACTGGACAGAATGCTAAAATGTGAGTGAAGTCAAACCATATGGGCTTCCAGACCCCAGACGTGTAACGGATCTGCTCCCTCTCAGCGCTGTCATAGTTCCGTACGGTCATTTCCAACCACAATCAGTGTTACACAGTACAGGTTACATTCTTCAGTTCCTAATGCCTTAGTAGTAATATCTGTGATCTGTTGCATTTCAAATAATCCATCTATCAATTTGTACTTATTCTTTATAAATGCACTTGACACAAAGTCATTTATGGTCGTTTTTCCACAGTGTGATTGTAATGCTTTATAGCGCAACCCTGTTAACACGCACAAATTCCATCCTGAGCACAGTGGTTTCTGATGTTCTGATAGCAACCAAAAAATGAACTATGGTCAGATATGGTGAAATAAAGAGTACAGTTTTCCTATAAATAAATCCTTATAATTGTCCGTTCGTACCTAAGCAAATGCACAAACACATCCAGAGGTCCAGATGTTGAGTCCGCAATTGAAAGAAAAGTGCTGGTTTGGTTAAAAGGTCATAGTGTCACCGTGGATGAACCTCGAAATGGAGGCCGTCTTGCACTCCTGGTTTTCATGCTAGGATGAAGATGTATTAGATTTCCTTGGCCTTGATGCCCCAAATTCAGAGCAGATGCATGTGAATGGACCTATTATAGCCTGAAATAAGTTTAAACTGGATGCAGGGTCAAATTTGGATTTATCATTATATTTTTATTTTTTTCAGCGTCAATATATATAAAATATGCAAAAAATGTCTTATTGCGACAAAGTATTATATCTTCTTTGTTGTACTTTGCTATTTTCATTTGACATTCCTCTGTGTTTAATTACTTGAATTTTTAAACATTGAAAAATAATCGCTTTGTTTACTCTGAATCTCCCTTTCATATTTACATTGGATAAACCACTCAGGTACTGATTGGTTCTGTTAGCTGGCTCAAAATGATTAACTGCATGCATATATATCAATGCATGTATGCTGCAATTATTAGTCATTAATAGTCAACAAGACTCAGGAAATATGAGCATTTCCAGTGTCGTTTTCAACCATTTCCAGGAGAATCTGGAGTAAACATTAGGTCTATCTGACAAAAATTTCCCAGAAAATGACAGGCAACTTCCCAGAAATGCTAATCTATTTATGGTATCATGTCTAAGACATTTTTGAATGTATGTGATCACATTGTAATATTCATCATGTTGAGTTATGTTGCATTTTTGCAGTAATCATCCATCCTGGTCCTCTTATTCCACTGAAATTTTTATGTAGGATTTTTAATCAATGTAAGGGAAGTAGTGTGGAGACATTGCAGAAAGTGAAATATTCAAAATATTAGGAAGAAAGATAAGGTACCACAGGTCACCTTTCATCTAAATGCAGGACCCAGGGGTTCAGAGGTCAGTCCATCCAAAGACACATGCTGGTTGATCCTTCTTGCCATCTTTGTGATCATGCTTTCTGTCTGAACACCCTAGTTGGAATTCTGTACAATTTGGCTTCACCGATCAGTGATGGCTATGTGTGTGGAGAAATGCCTGTTATTTGCTGTGGCTAAACAGTCTAAGTGTGCCATTAAAATGTTATAGTTAATGTCACGTCATGATCTTTTTTCTATTGCGCAGCAAGCCATAGAGGACCTGCACTCGGAAGAAGATAAAGTAAACCACTTAACTAAGGAGAAGGCCAAGCTGCAGATGCAGGCAGAAGAGGTGGAGATATTTACATTTTATGCATCTAGACTCCCATCTACAATGACGCACTTAGCTAATGGGTAAAACGCGTAAATCGGTATTAATATAAGCGTTCAACAACTGAATTATAGTCACAGTATATAAATGTCAAGTATTCAGACAAATCTTGCAACTCTCCTGTTATAATCAGTAATGGGCTAATGATGTATTATCAACTAATTTCTAAGTATGTAATAAGGAAAGTATGGTTTGGCAATGTACAACGTACAGCTGTTTACTAGAATTTTGTTGCATGGGTTTACCTGGGCTGAAGCTCAGGGGCTTCAACTAACCTAAAATTTGAAACCTAGGAACACTCCGTATTGAAAAATAAAATGCTGTGTTCCATTTTGAACCAATACAGGGCTCCATTTGTTCTGTATTTTCACCGCAGCAGATTACAATTTAATATGTACTACCTCCTTTACCTCAACAGTTTTTGAAATCTTTTTCGTCTGCATATTTACTCATCAGGGATGCCCCCTGCTTGGCATATTTTATATTTTATTGTGGCCCCCATCTCCCGCTAGGCAAATTTTATGTAACCCCCCCCCCACCCAAGTCAATGAAATATTACCACCCCCCATAATAGTAGGGGGTTCTCTGGCCATGTTGATGCATCTTTGTAGGAATTAAATATTATGACAAGAATTTATACTATACTGTAAAAGGCTAGATTTACACATTCAGGAAGATATTGTAGAAATGATTTGACCTTGTTATTTTTATTTATGATATATACTGTGTGTGTGTGTCTGTATGTTTGTGTGTGTACAGAGAAAATATATTGCAATGCCTACTACTTCCCAGAGGTGTGTAAAATCCAAATTTTACTATATCGTAAACACTAAAATAGCCATTTGAGCGCTGAGCAATGAAATGTAGGAATATTGCACTTTATTATTGTTGTTTTTCTACTGAAGCATTTTCCGAAATATATTTTAACAACCATTCCAAAAATCATTATTTTACGGAGCGCAAAGAAAATGTAGACTGTTGTAGTTCTCAGATGTAACAGCAAGTAACCAAGGATCACAAATACCATCTACACAGTGTTGAATGACCAGTATTAAGTACCTTATCCTCCCAGGTAGTTGTGGGACATTCAGATGAGATGTTCAACTCCCCTTCCAGTTGGAGTACCTTCTTGAGCAGGAGAGGAAGCAGAGGAGTGATGTGGAAAAGAGCCACCGGAAGCTGGAGGGGGACAGCAAGACTACAGTGGAGAGCCTCAGTGAGCTGGAGAAGATGAAGGCAGGTCTGGAGGACATCATTAAGAAGTGAGTCTTTGGGAAGGAGAACATTGAACATTTCTGTTAGAGCAACTAAGTAACACTTCAGACCCAAAAAAATTTAGTCATGCACAATACAAGTCAACATGAAGGCACTGTAAAAGAAGCTGTGAGATTAATTGATCACAGCTTACCACTTCCTCTTCACCCTCATCGGTACTTCTGAGCTTCTTATATAGTGTCTAATTACAGTATGTAATTCTAATTACTGGTCTTATCACATAACTACAATTCAATCTGATTTTATAGCAAAGATTAGGACTGCAAATGTGGGACTAAGTACCAGTTGGACAATTCAAATATATGAACGTATATTTTAAGAGTCATAAAATTAGCACTAAATATGCATTTAATAATTGATCTATGGCAGCTGAATGTGGCACGAAACATCATAATACTATAAGCATTCAGTGATGATGAACTGGGAATGTTTGAGGGTGTTGTGTTGTGCCCAGACAAGTCCTTTGTCAACTCTGCATACCAATGTGTTCTGGCAAGCTTAGGAACTCCTACTTTTACAAACATTTATTTGAGCGAGTTGAAAGAGGGTTAATTCTCCCTCAGCCTCAACTAATTTGACCCCGCCTCTCCTTAAAATAAACTCACATTTAAAGAAAAAGAAAAATCTCTTAAAATTGACTGCATAGAAATGTGAAGCATGTACATTCTAAGTGGAAACAACGCTTATTTGAATAATGAATGTGTAAGGTTTGACTTGTTCATGTTATCAGTGATGTATAGTCATGCTCTATGGGCATCTATAAGAACATCAATTAAAGATCTATATGGGTTTCTGTAAGTACATTAAATCACGTGCAATGTTTGCTATATCAAGACACTTCTTCAGCAAAATTGCATAGCCCTGAGACAGGGTGTCAGATCGTTGTAGGGCATTCACACAGGCATACACATTCATTTGCACACTACGGGTAATTTAGAGTCACCCATTCACCTCAATAGCATGGAATGTGGGAGGAACACCCAAAGAAAACCCACACATACACAGGGGAAAACTGAAAATGCGTTTGGGCCACATCTCAGCCCCCAATCATGGGCCACGAGGCAGCAATACTGCTCTGAGCCATTTCTACACCCTCTGTAAAACAATTTACTTAAGACACGTACAGCATTTTGGTTCCTTTGAGACAATTCTGTCAAAGGTACCTTTGATTGCGCACTGCCTTTGATGTATAATGCCCCTGTAAGTAAGTGAGCAGAAAAACAGATGGATAGATAGCATTTTGAATGAAATAACATGTCAACAGCAATGTGCTGTTATCTGAGGTTATATGAGAACAAGGCATTAGTGACTATCCAGAAGAGTACTACTGCTTCAACCGGCTGATAAGCATTCAAGGGAAGGAGGCCCCTTAGAGTCGTTCCTTGTGTAAAAACTATTAACAGGCTTCTGAAAAACTAATAACATTTTAGTCCAAGTGATTTCACTGGGTTTAGATTTCATAGTTATTTAATGAGAGAAAAATGTCCGAAATCCAGTTTGTGGCCATTTAGCCTGTACCTTGTTAATTCTACTTTTAAATAACTCTCTGGTCTACTAGCCAAAGCATCTTCTGTGGAACAACTTTTGTTGTTAAAGCAGTTTGGTTTGAAAATCCAATGTGTTTTTACTTTCTGTAGGAAAGAACTGGAGATGAATTCTATGATAGAAAAACTTGAAGAGGAGGAAACTCTTAATGTCAGCCTGCAGAGGAAGAACAGGGAGCTCCAGGTGAGCTTTGTGGCCGTGTGCAGGGATACATTCCTGTCCTTCAACAGGAGTGATTGTGCAGGCTGATTTGCAAGCATGTGTGCTCCACTGTGCCAGCCAATAGATGGCAAAAACAGAGCCATTACACAGTCTTCAGCCTTGTACTGATCTGTCTGCCTTAGCACATTTTTTTGTGTATCAGTTGACTTAACATGAAGCAAAAATTTGGTTAAATTACACAGTTAACAAATGCATTTTGCTTTTAACATTGCCATTGCATTTTTGCCTTGCATTAAAGATCCAATAATCTCATTATGATGCAATAATAATAAAACAATTAAAAACTCCTGACCATAACGTTGTGTTCCTGTGGGAAATTGTAGCATGCTTTTATTTTGTTACATAAAATGTTTAGCTAACTGCATACATTCAGCCAGCCAGTATGGAAAAAGTAACACAATTTTGAAAAAAAAAAATTGAATATTTTTGATTAATAGCTATTTCAGGGTTCCCCAGTTCCGGTCTTAAAGGGCCAGAATCCAACACAGTTTGCAGATTGTAATGAAATACAATCCATGATTGTAAGTTTTCTTGTGACTGTTTTATAAGATGTTGATTCGCTGAGTTTTTGAGGCAGTCTAAAGTGATGTAAGCAGGTAGTTTTTATGGACAGTGAAGGAGAGACAAGGAGAGAAAGACAAATAAGGAGCTAGACAATGCAAGGAAACAAGGAAAGTAAATAATGAAGGTCAGGTACTCCTCAGCTCAGTGCCTCCTGGATCAAGATACCTTGTTCAGAAGACCTTTAGTGAAAAGAAAGAGACACTGTCTTATTTTGTTGCTTTTGATTGCAGAACTGAAAGCTGATCTGTGTGTTGGTTAAAGTGTACATGTTTTCACATTTAGCCAGAGCATTCTTTTTGGCTGACAATGGAGCCTTTATGTGGGAATACTGGAACTCCACTGCCTCCCTCCCACTGGTAAAAATGCAGGTGGACACCATCTAACAAAGCAGTGTTGATTTACTTTGCTTTCTTTTTCCTCAGCTGTCTTTTTCATTCAGTTAAAGGTTCAGTTCTCTAGAGCTCTCCTTCAATATTATTTTTTTTTCAGCGGGTGGTGCCAACTCTGCTTTACTTTTTAGTTTCCTCTGTCCTGACGTACTCTGCAGTACAGTTCCATTACAGTTGTCACTTAGACAGAGGAAGAGGGACCTGAAGAACACAGAATATGAATATGTACAGGTTGTGCATACATTTTTGATATCCTTTGGTTGTTTAGATTATGTTCATATACTGTACGTACTACCACATAGTGTTTTGTTGCATATCAGTAGCTGGCTAATCAAGATCATTAGCCAGCAAATGAAGGATTAATGCCTTAAACTTTTGTCCTTTGTTAGCTTTCTGTTCCCATCTCTTATGTTAAATGGGTCGGTGCCGACCCATGTCTTAAATCAGCCATAAAATACCCTCAAAACAATTATTCATCATCCAATTTGTTTCTTACCTCTTGGTTACCTTCTTAGGCTTCCTTATCCATGAAAAGATTGGTTTTAATATTTTTGGTGTGGCTTTCTGGACCTTTCTTTTGACAGCATACCTCTCGTTTTCAATAAAAAATAACGGTAAAATTAACCTCAAGAGAATTATATAAATAAACGGAATTGGTCTTATCTTGCCTTACTTGTATGGGCATGTCTTGCCTTGATTTGGTTTAATTTATTTTGTTCAAATAGAGGTTCCTGACAAAGTCAAAAAGCCTTGATGCAGCACACAAATTTATGTGGTGTTTTTATACATTTAAAACTTTAACCCTAACAGGATAAGAAGGTTAAGGTTGTTAGTAGTATGAGACAAATGGCAAAAATGATCTTAACTGGAGTTTTGCTTATGTTGTTACAGAACGCTCTGACTTGCTAGTTGACTAACATTACTTACAACTGCTATGGTACATTAGACAAAATGCACTGCATAGATCTCAGGGCCCTCACTAATGGCCATTGGCCTAACGGTGATGCATTTAGGTTTGTTGTCCTTGATGTGAGAGCCTGGGGCTTCTTACAGCCTTTCACTGGATGAATGTACAATGGTGTTAATGGTGCCTTTGCTCAAAGCAGCATGCAAGTCAGGCAGATACTGTAGCACATTACAGACGTGCAGCTGTCAAAGTGTCGATTAGGCATAATTGCAGCTACGCTGAGCTTCCAATCAATGCTCGGGTACAAATGTAAGCAGAATTGGAGCAGAAGCTACACAAGATCTTCCAAACAAAGAAACAGAAAGTGCAACAAGTGCAGCTTTCAGGGAATATGGAGTGGTGTTGGCTAATTCCTGGAACAGATGGGTCTTGGATGTGCAGAAGGAATGTGACGAGCGGATGTGGTTCAGCAGCTCATTTCTCCATCATTCAAAAGCATTTTCAAGACAGGTGGGTGGGTTGATGACACCCAACATCCTCTGATAGTTTTTTTTTTTTTTACTCTTGTATGATAACTTTACCAAGTTAGTTTTCTCCTCAAAAGCATTATGAGATAGATATACCAATTACTACTACTTTAAATGTTATAACTCAATTAAAATGTTTTGATCACATGCCCCTAGTATACATTAATAAGTTCAATCCATTGTGTATTGTTATAATTTAAAAAATATATAATTTAATTGTGATTTTTTTTTTGGACACGAAAGGATAACACTCCTTGTGTTGGTTGTCAGGGACATATATTGGGAAAAATGTACAGAATGTGTAAACTTTAATGCTGACAAGATAATGCTACTGTGAGAGGGTGACAGGAGTTGGCACATCAGTTTTGGAAAGCAGCTCTCTTCTCACTCAACAAATACTTTTTATCGTGTCAGTGCTGGAATAACACACAACTGCTGAAAATGGGGTATGCATACTGTATAATACTGTAGTATTGGTTTTAAAATACTTCCCTGCTAAAAACTGGGATCAAGTAACAGCCCTTGCCAATATTTTGTCCTGCAGATGTTAATATTCTATACTTTCATTCCTTTAAAATGATTGTAAAGATCTGATTTATGGAATACATATCCCTTGAAATGCTTTGCTCGTCGCAAAAACAGGAAGGTTAAATCTCTAAGATCTGTATCGTGGATTGAGATCAAACAGATGTTCCGGAAATATTCATGATCAGTTTAAGGAAATCATGGCATGATACTGACATCCAGATGACTAGCCTTTGAGTAACAGAATACCATTTTAAACGAACATAGTTACTTAATAATTAACATGCGCACAGTGCACTGATTAATGGATTATGCTTAATAATTGTAACTATGATTTTATTTCCTCATGAATATTTAGGCACCCTAATGTTCTTAATTTTCATCGGTATGGTTTCATACTGCACATACTGTACAGTAACTTCAGTTTAACAGATTAACACAGTCACTGCATCAATGAATTAAATAGTTATGGCAGAAATGTGCAAGAAAGCATTTGAAAACAGAAATTAAAAAAATAAGACTGTATTCACCTAACTCACCACAGTAATTTACCCCTGCAGTCCCATATCCAAGATATCCATGGGAAGGCAATATTAAGCCCATCAGAACATGAATGTGCTTAGTGGTGGCAGGAAGCATCAAACATCAAACCTCCCGTCAAAGAGGGTTAGGAATTTGCCAGGAATAAGGTGGCCGATGGCATAAAACAGAACAGATCTGTGTTATTTTCTTTTACGGCTGGCGATATGAATGATTGCTGGCCTGTTCCTGTTACAGTTCCTGTTAAAGTTCTTTCTTTATACTTTGCTTGTGCCAAAGCTATTTGTCATTTAATCCATTTTTTCACTCAGTTTTCAGTTGCAGCCACCTGATTTACTGTTTGGCGGAGCAGACTTTTTACTTTGCAGGTATAAACTGGCCGCTGAGTTTAAGTTTGTTCATAAATGGTCTCGTTATAGGACTCATTATAAGGCAAATTTCCAGACTCAGAAGTTTATATCGTTTAAGCTTTTTTTCATTATGTCTAATATAGTGATACTCTGACTAACACTGAATAACTCAGCTACACTGTATAATATTGTCAATGAGGCAGATCACTGCTGACTGCAGTGCATTGTTCCCTAGAAGAGGTTGTAGTCTGTTAATAATCTACTATTAGTCTGGCTGCCTTTGTAGATGCACTATTGTTGCTTTATGTACTTACCCCAACTTGGGAAGGCTCCAGTTAGACTAAATGGAATCTCTTCTGTCATGTATGTTACAATCAACAGCAAATATAAGACAAAAGAATTGTTACAATCACTTCCTTAACTCTGATGTTCACAGATGAATTTGATCATGATGCATCACATCAAACACAGAAATCTGTGATGCTGCAGTGACATCTATTCTGGTCCAAAACAAAATATTCTGACTTTAACCAACTATTGACTTCCAACAAATCCTCTTCTCGTTACCTCGGACAAATTTTCATGCAAGAGTGTGCATACTCATGCCACCCTGCAAGGTCTCCGTCAGCTCAATGAGTAGAGCATTGTGCCAACCACACCAAGGTTGTGAATTCAACTCCCAGGGTATAGTTGCAAATTGTAACTGTTCCTTCTACTGTCGCTTTGGACGTGGGTGTTGGATAAATGAATTAAATGTTTAACAAGCTCCATGGATCAGGCATCAACGTTTTAAAAAGACATTCCATAGTTTCTTAACCATGAAAATAATGATCTGAATTTGTTCTTGAATTAGTCACCGCCCATTATGGTGTTAATAATGATGTACAACATTGTAACAACTATCATTATTCTTTATTATACTATAACTATTCATTATCCCCTATTATAATCAGATGCTAATCATATTATTATCATTATTGAAAATATTTAAAGTAAAGATGGCCTCTTTGTCTCTGAAGCTGTGCATTAAGAGGCAGAAGCACTCTCTGAATGAGTACACATGGTTGGGGGGGGGGGGCGGGGGGGGACTCACTCCCACCGGTGCTTAAAGAGAGTGCAGCAGGGCGGTGGAGGCAGTCAGTCTGCTGCTGCTGCTGCACCATGGCTGCACTCTCTGCCGAAGTCCTCTGCTGGCATGTGAGTACCAACTCCCCAGGACGGGCCTGGCTCCTCTGTCCCTCGCTGCTGAGGGAGGTCCGGTTTTGCTTTTCAGGAAATTTGCATGCAAAAAAAAAAAAAAAAAAGTTTTCATGTACCTCCCCCATAAAGAACTGGGGAACATTTCTGGTGTTGGTTGAAAGGGCTGAATGCCAAACTTTTCCTCAGGCTCAGGCAGGGAGATGAATGATGAATGGAGAGAGTGCATATTATTCTCGAGTAAAAGTTTCAAAGAAGTGAATAAACTTTGCTGGTGCTGAAAATTGTTTGCCTGTGATAATGCGTTCATATTTAAACTTTTACAAAATGAATACTTTATGTTTAACTAGGATTTTGCAAACATGTATTGTGACATATTTCTGATGATAAAGCATGTACTCCAGTAACTATGCTGTTTACTGTATTCTATCTGAGAAACTTTCTCGCATTAAAAAATACCATTGCTGCTGGCATGTAATATCGCCTGGTGGAGATTGAGGGATATATTAATTGGTAGAACACTACCAAATGGTGTTTTAGTGGGTAATGGTGTAAAATGTTGAAGATCTAGAATGTTACAGATTTATGGGAGGATTCCAAGTCAAGGGACAATGGCAGTGATAAAATGACAGGAGAATAGAAGACTGGAATGTGTCTGTGTTGTCTTATGGAGTGAAGTCTCTGGGTGTATTCTGAGCACTTTCACAGGAATCCCTGTGTTCTCTTATCTAGCAGTTTTGCCCATGTGTCTGAAGCTCCTTTATGCAAGGTATAATTATCTGCAAAATATTCACAGGAATATGGAGTGCTTGTCTTCAGTAGTTCGGGATTGCAGTCTGACATTATGCATTCAGTTAAAATGCTTTTGGACTTTAGATATATAGTTTTTAACCGAGTCAGGATGGAGGTCTGGACTTTGTTTAAATAAAACATTAAGCTCTTTCACAGAAACTCAACCTCTAAGCCTCTTCTGCTTTATCCCACCACTAACTTTAAAGACTTTCTTTTAAGAGGAGTTTTGTTACTGCAGCAGGTTCTCTGCAGTGCTATCTCATTGTTTTTGGTATTAAAATTGTAATTCTTGACATGTTGTGAATTATATGTTATCACTTACAGTATATTTAATTTAGGCTTTTTTTTTAAATGGACTTCAAAAAAGTGGAGTATTTTGTCTTTTAAAATTGAGTATAGTATACTCAGTACAAGTTTGCCTTTAATATTTCAGTTAATCTTGAGGTGTCTTAACAATGTGTAAATAACAGTAGCACAGGTTAAGGGTCAGTGATGGGATACATGTGGAGCACAGAGAACCTTATGGATGCTTTTTTACAAAGAAAGCAAACAGACTTCTATCAGGCAGTTGTTCTTTCATACAGGAACATGCCGAAGCTCTATTTTGTTTTTAAAAGACAGAGAGAAATAAAATGATTCCTGTGCTACCATTTGCTAACCTTCATGTTATCTGTGTATCATTTATTAATTAAATGTTAACTGTTAAGAGCTTTTTACCATTGTTAAAAAACCTGTATATAAAGTTCATGTAATCTGTTTTTAGGTAATACTGAAACCCTGTTTGAAAGAGTAAATGTAGAGAACATATTTGTAAGCATATGTCCAGCCTATTGTACTTGGGGAACATAGTGAGTCACCTTGTGCTACTTCCCATCCAATCATAGGTGCGGATTGAGGAACTAGAAGAGGAGCTGGAGACAGAAAAAGCCATGAGGGCAAAGGTATACGAACCTATGCACCAGATTGCATGATAATTACCCCATGCTCTTGTTTTACCTAATTGCATTTTGTCTCAGAACTCTTCCTCCAGGGCAGGTTAAATTCTTGATTAATTTATTGTACAGAAGACATGGTAAGTCGAGACAACAGTTGCCAAATAAAGTGCAGTGGAGTTACAATATGAAATAGCAGTTGAGGAAATGACACTATTGGGGTAATTATAGTGTATTAATCAAAGGGAAGGATGAACAATACAAATCATCCTAGTGCTGTCAAATAAACTAATGTAACTAAACTGCATAAATAGAGGTCAATATAACATTAGATAGCCAAGTCTTACCAGGTAATTTTCCTACCACTTCTCCTGGTGAACATGCTGGGCAGGTCAGACCCTGTCCCTGGCTGTAGACTCACGGTCATTCTAGAGCAGTGTTTCTCAACCCAGTCCTCAGCGAACCCCAGCCAGTCCACGTTTTTGCTTCCTCTCAGCTTCCAGCACACCTGTACCAGGTATTTGGTGTTCCTGATTGGCTGGGAGCTGGGAGGGAGCAAAAATGTGGACTGGCTGGGGTTCGCTGAGGACTGGGTTGAGAAACACTGTTCTAGAGGATTCCTCAGTGTTCTCCCGCCTGTCCCTTCACAACCGGGGTCTCCGCCCAGTGATTCATACCCAAAACAGCTCCCTGGTAGCCATGCAGGTGGTCTTATAAGATGCAACCTTAGCTGACTCCTCTTGATCTGAAGCAGTGGAGTGAGACCAGCAATCCTGGGGGAAAAGTCATTTCAGCTGCTTATACTCATAACTTTCATTACCTACAGCCCATGGCAATAGATGAGGATAGGGACATAGATTGACCAGAACACCACAGGCCTTGTCTTCAAACTTACCTTCTGCTTCATCAACACAGACCTTCCCAGTGCCTGCATAACTGCAGTCAGTAAAAAGATCTTCCTGGCAATCTCATATTTCCTCTTGCCATCACTAACAAACAAGAGCTTTCACTGGATGGATTTCTACTATGGAGGCCTCTGATCATCACTGTGACTTCATCTGCAGCAGTAACAGGTCTGGATGCTGTTCAGCCAAATGGCTACTTCAATATTAGTTTAAATACTAGAACTCATGGCCATACTGTAGGTGAAAATTAGCGGGAGACCATTTCAAAATGGATTTGAGAAAGCACTTCTGTATACGGCGTGTAGTTGGAGTATGGAATAGTCTTCCTGCTAGTGTAGTGCAAGCTAAAACTCTGGGGTCTTTTAAATCAGAGCTAGATAAGATTTTAACAACTCTGAGGTATTAGCTGAATTCTCCCCAAAGGAGATTAATGGGCTGAATGGCCTCGTTTGTAAATTTCTTATGTTCCTATGTTCTAATAGACTCACATCCACCAGATATTTCTATCAATGCCTCCTAGTGAGAGGGCATTTACACCTGGTTAAGGAGTTCCTCAAAGTGTGATTTCCACTGTTCGATAATATCCTTAGAGTTGGTTAGCACAATGTCACCTGTGTTGAATACAGCCTAAGTAAGGTCCCGCATGTTTTTCAAAACATTTTGGAGACCTCTTCAAACCCTTCTAGCCTCTTCAAACTCCTCCCATGCACAAACTACACCACTGTCATCACTGTAGTCTTCCGAGCCTTTCAGCTAACTTAAGACCCCCTTGCAAGAATTGCCCTGAAGACCTCATTCTTCACCTTGACAGCTTTCCACACTGCAGGTGTCAACCAGTGAGTCCTGGGTCTATATCCATGACAGACACTGACTGATTCCTGGCCGTAGCTCTTTCCAACCACTGTAATAATTGAAGCCCTGAACAGCCCATTTTGACTCCAAGTCCTCGACCTTACTGGGCATGCAGGAGGTGTGAGCTGAGAATCCTGACTGCTCATCGGGGCTGTACTGGTTTATCTGACCTCCTCCCCATGTGCTAAATCAAACTGACTCCCAAATGGTGATTAGTTGATAGCTCTGCTCCTTTTTTCATCCGAGGCTTCAAAACACATAGTCCAATCTGATTACACGTCTCTAAAGTCAATCACTGACCTTTAGTCTAGGGTGCTCTGGTACTACATATACTACTCAGGTCTAGATCTATGAGACCATTCTTCCTAATCATGCCCCTTATGCTTTCATTATTGTTTCCGACCTGAGCATCAAACTTTCCCAGTTGGACCATTCACCCACCACTCCCAGTTGAGCACTTCACCCACAAAAAGGCTGGGTACTTCAAACTTCTGTTTAGTACAACTTGCATTTCTTAAGGCAATTTGCTGTCAGCCTGGGACATGAGAGTATTCCCATACAGATCCAGCCGCTTAAAATTTCCCCACTTTCCATGACAGGTCCTTGACAGGACCTTGACTGGCTCTTGGCTGGTCCTTGACTGTAATGAGATCCCCCACGATGATGTAATGAAAAAGGGGGCCGGCATGATCCACCCCTCAACTCTCTGTGTGTAAAGTACTTGCAATGATCTATCCATCCACCAGGGAGAGCAGTAATCTGAAGTGACTTACCTGAAATCAGGTAAGATACCTGAATCAGGTATTGTAACTACACTGCAAAAAATGAAAATCTAAGCAAGTACAATTTTCCTATATTTAAACAAAATTCCAATTTCATTAATAAACTTACTACACTGCAATAAATGGCCTGTGAAATTTAGAAATAGTTTCTGTTGTGAGGCAAAGATGGCCTAAAACTGTCAAAATGTGTTTTTAGTCAGTTTATTGATGAAATTAGAATTTTATTTTACTTCCCTCTTTGGAGATGAGGCGGTCCCAAGATATGTCCAATACAATAATTACAGGTCTAAACAAAGTATTAAGACTGATATTGTCAAGCAATGAGAGGTATATGAAAATTAATCAGATTTGAAGCCCATTAAGCTTGTTTGGCACAAGATGAAAGATTTCATCCGCAAGGAGGCCAAGCCAGGTACAAAGCAGCAGCATGTCCAAGAGTTATTTTGGGAGAAGAGAGTGACCCAAGATGTTTGTGACAGACTAATTACAGGTCTAAACAAAGTAATAAGGTTTACTGTGGAGAATAAAGGTGTGTTCTTTCTTTCTGTCTGGCTAACAGCCGGATAGGCTGCTGGTGGCTGCGCATCCACGGGGGGGGGGGGGGGGGTGATGTGTGAATGTGTCATTAACTTCTCTGCTTGGCCACAATGAAACAATGAGACAGATGAGACAGATGTTTGAAGCGGTCAAGGTGAGGTTATTTTTTTAACATAAGAAACACTGCTTTCAGATCATAAGAACATAAGAACTATACAAACGAGAGGAGGCCATTCGGCCCATCAAGCTCGCTTAGGGAGAACTTAACTAATAGCTCAGAGTTGTTAAAATCTTATCTAGCTCTGATTTAAAGGAACTCAAGGATTCAGCTTGCACTATGTTATCAGGAAGACTATTCCATATTCTGACTATCAAGCCAGTCGGTTAAATAAACACTACTAAACAGTCATTACACACTACCAGTCAAAACTGTTGTTGGCATGTAAATTAGAAACCAGAAGACTATAGTGGAAAAAAAGTATGATCGTCTACCAAAAATATTTATACACTGTATAGTCATGACTGACATGCTGAGGCTGGGTTTGAACCAGTGATCCGGGGAACACAAGCACACAGGCTTAGCCCACTGAGCCACACAGGGACCCTGGAAGTGCATGAAAGTTCACCATAGCAAATACCCTGAGCAAGGAACTGCCCACAA
Source organism: Paramormyrops kingsleyae (assembly GCF_048594095.1). Classification (NCBI taxonomy): domain Eukaryota; kingdom Metazoa; phylum Chordata; class Actinopteri; order Osteoglossiformes; family Mormyridae; genus Paramormyrops; species Paramormyrops kingsleyae. The sequence goes on along the minus strand of NC_132801.1, from coordinate 17,976,042 downwards.
GCACAAGAAAAGTGCTGGGGCTGGGGGCTGGGGGCTGGGGGCTGGGGGGTCAACTGAATGTGTGAAAGTCATTAACATCTCTTTTGACTGGTAGTATGTGTGTGTTTGTGTGTGGGTTTGCATAGATCACATTTGAGGACCAAATTGCCCCCAAAGTGTAGTAAAACCTGAAATTTTCCTACTTTTGGGGACATTTTTTGAGGTCCCTATTTGGATAAACACTTTTAAAGCCTCTGGTCACAAATTTTTCTGAACACATACAAATCGAATTTCAATGAAAAAGTTGGCCAAAATTTCACATCTGTTCACGACTATACGCTCGGGTGGTGAACAAAAGCACTGGCAAAGTCTTGCATTTCTGAAAAGTTTCAATACGCAGAAAAAGGCTAGTCACATTAGAGTGCTATTTCGTGAAGTCTGGTCCACCATCTAAACGGCTAAACACACCAGAAGCCCCTGAAATAGAAGAAATCACAAGACAGAAAACACTTTAACATCCCTCCATCACAGAGCCGGACTCGCCATCAAAACTGTAAGCTCCTCTAAACCCAGCTTATTGTACCTTGATACCTTGTACGTTGCTTTGGATAAGTCTGCTAAATGCTTTAAATGTAAATATAAATATTGTACAGTGTAAAGCCATGTAGCAGAAATGACTTGGGGTCAGTAATCCAGGAGACATGGAGGTGTACAGTAAATATCCATTGTCTTCCCAACATCAGTCACTGAATGGTATTAAAAAAGCACTGGAGAGTTCAAAGCATACAATTCTCACAGTCTATCAGCACCACCAACATTCAGATGTAAATGAGCTTCAGATGTAAATGCACGCTGGCCGACCAGATCACCCCCCCTGGAAAGAAAATATCCCTATTCCCTTTTATTGTCCTTGGTGATTTTAACAGAGTGAATCTACACCAGGAACTTCCTAAACACAGACAGCATATCGACTGCCCCACCAGGGACAACATCACACTGGACCACTGTTACACCATTTTAAAAGATGCCTATCGCTCTGTCCCCCGGGCAGCTTTAGGACATTCTGATCACTGTATGGTCCATCTTATTCCAATTTACAGGCAACAGCTTAAACGTGCCAAGCCTGTAGTCAAAACTGTGAAGAAGTGGACCAATGCAGCAAAGCAGGAACTGCAAGACTGTTTTGACTGCACTAATTGGACTGTCTTTGACGCTGCATCTGATAATCTGGATGAGCTGACAGACACTGTGACATCATACATCAGTTTTTGTGAAGATGTGTGTGTCCCGACCAAGACCTTCTGCACATACAACAACAATAAACCATGGTTCACTCCCAAACTGCAACATCTTCACCAGGCCAAGGAGGATGCCTACAGAAGTGGTGACAGGGCCCTGTACAGGCAGGCCAGGAACACGCTGACCAGGGAGATCAAAGTGGCAAAAAGAAGCTACTCTGAGAAGCTGAAAGAACGGTTCTCAGCCAATGACCCTGCATCAGTGTGGAGAGGCCTGCGAGATATCACCAGCAACAGACGACCCCTACCCCCCGCTGAAGCAAACAAAGACCTGGCAGACGAGCTGAACAACTTCTACTGCAGGTTTGAGATAAACAGATTCACACCCCCCATCCACCCCACTCCAGAGACAATAACCCTCATCACACCTCTCACCCCCCTATCCTCCCCCCTGGAACTCAGAATACACGAAGCGGAAGTGAGCCGGCTGTTCCAGAAACAGAAAACCAAGAAGGCCCCGGGACCAAACGGTGTATCCCCCTCCTGCCTCAAAACCTGTGCTGATCAGCTGGCTCCCATCTTCACCCGCATCTTCAATAGATTTCTGGAGTTGTGTGTAGTTCCCTCCTGCTTCAAACGCTCCACCATTATCACGGTCCCCAAAAAACCCACCATTACAGGACTGAATGACTACAGACCTGTCGCCTTGACGTCTGTGGTCATGAAATCCTTTGAACGCCTGGTTTTAGCCCATCTAAAGGACATTACAGGACACCAGCTGTACCCCCTGCAGTTTGCCTATCGGGCAAACAGGTCGGTGGATGATGCAGTGAATATGGGGCTGCATTATATCCTGCAACATCTGGACCGTCCAGGAACTTATGCCAGGATCCTGTTTGTGGACTTTAGTTCGGCTAAACGAGCATAGATTTTAACGAGCAGTTAAAATCATTTCAGATCCGTCACATCCTGGACACAATCTTCTCCAGCTACCCCCCTCTGGCAGACGCTACAGATCTGTTTACAAAAACTGTTTACACTATACCTCGCACCTTAAAATTGCACAGTGTTACTCACCTGTGTATATTTATAATATTTATAATTTTTCACATTTGTATTGTATGTGTGTTGTATTGTACTGTATTTGTACAGTATTTCTTGTATAGGGTATTTTGTTTTTATAGTGTCACTTATTGTAGAGCTGGGTGATATGGCCTAAAAATAAAATCTCAGATTTTTTCACAAAAAATCTGATTTCCGATTTCAATCGATTCTCCCCTCCCCTACACAAAATCAAACTACTTTATTTAGCTTTTTTTACTTTAGACCACACCCTTAGGGGCAGTGTGTGGCTCAGTGGGCTAAGCTGTGTGCTTGTAATCAGAAGGTCACTGGTTCAAGCCTAGCCTCAGCATGTCTGCAGCTCCTTGAGCAAGGCCCCAACAGGTGGCCTTCACAGACAACTTATTCTTCAAAGATCAAGTTGAGGGAGGCATAAACACAATTTCCCCACGGGGATCAATAAAGTGTCAGTTATTATTGTGAACACTTTTAGAAAGGTTTCTCTATAGCTTATTTTAAAACTGGCAACAACACAATACACCCTCAAACTTATAAATAAAAGTAATAAGTAATATTGTAATAATAATAGAAAAAAAACACATAATTTTATCATGTCAGCTTAGTATTAAGTAAATACTTTATGCCATTGGGTTTGACATATTATATTACAATTCCATATTACAGAAGTAGCAACACCTTTCTTTGGGCACGTGCCATCTTTTCCCCTGTCATTGCCATGTTGTTAGTGAATCTGCTACAGTGTTAATTTACCCATGAGGAATGGTGCATCGCATTAGTTCCGCATTTGGCGCTTGTGTGTAAAAAAAGTAATAAAATCGATTTCATGAAAACACATCGTCCTGAACTGTAAATTCGAATTAATCAATTAAATTGATTTATCGCCCAGCTCTAACTTATTGTTTGTGTATGAGAGAGTATCAAACTGTGGGAAACTAATTCCTTGTGTGCCCCAGCACACTTGGCGAATAAAAGCTGATTCTGATTCTGATTCTGATTGCTGCAGCAGGTGAGGATCATGAACTCCCAATCACCTACAAATTCTTTAATCAATCAACAGTTACAGTATCAACAATCAATGGCTGGACAGTTGATACAGGGACAATGATCACAACACACATCAGAACAGCCTTCCCAAAGCCAACAAACTGAACCCTATTGAAAATTTGTGGACTATGCTTAAAATAAAGCACTTTAAAACAAATCAATATACTGTAGGACCATAGTGCTGTACAAAGGATAAATAAGAATAGACAATAAACAAACCAATAAAGCATATTAAAATAAAATAAAATAAAATAAGTAAATAAAATAAATTAAAAAGAAAAATGAGCTTTTTTAAGTCATAGCAAAGACCATTCAATCATTTAACCCTGTAAAAAGAAAAGTAAAGTTTTTGTAAAGACAGCGCCATCTAATGGTATCACCCTGCAAGTGAATGAATGGGCGGGTTTATAGTCAAATATAGGCCCACCCCTAGAAGAAGGGGGGCTCTAGCTTCCGGCTGGTATTTGGAAGGAACTTGGCTGGGATTTGGCTGCCAGCCAGACTGGAGGGGAAATTTTAAGTGGCTGGATCTGTACCTGCTTGAGGTCTTTCACCATGAGGAACTCTAGAGTTGGAACAGGAGTCCTTCATCCCAGATCATGAGGTCTCTTTCCAGTGTCCACACCATGCGTAGAGGTGAGGCCAACTCTATCCAGCCAATAGCTCTAGCACTAGCTCAGACTGCTTCCTGGACAGAGAGATAATGTTTCATGTTCCCCAAGTCAGAGTTCATTGCTAAGGTCTAATCTGTCTGGATCATTGCCGCTCATGCTTGCCACCCAAATGGCACTCCATCTGACCCCTACCATTTATCTTGTGGGTGGTGACCCTTTTGGGCTGAGCACCCCCTCTGGCCTACCTCCTGGGGCTGGTCCTGGTAACACAACTCCAGACAGGCAGTCTTTGCTGTATCACTTGATTGTTGGTTTGTTTGGCTTCTCCCCACAAATGTGTTCCCCTGGGGGGGTTCTGCCAGGAGCTCAACTCTGCTTGCCATAGCTCTGTAAATTGGCATAAGGAACCCCCTCCATCACATTAAGGTTACGATCCTTTGAGGGGCAGCATGACATAGACTAAAACAAAAAAAAAATCCCTTCATTACAGAATTAGAAATGTTAATTCAGATCTTTCTTTGTAAGACTGATATATCGTTTGTGCTCTGCTGCTCTCTTTAGGAGAACGATTAAAACTTTTTTTTTGCAATAAGACACCACTACTGCTGTGTAAAAATCATTACCATATGGATTTATTTGACAAATATTGCAGCACTTGCATCATCCTTAATGGTTTAATCCTAAAAGCACTTCGGCACGCCTGCCCCCCATGATATTCACAAAAGGGTGTTGTTATCAGGAACAGACATGCACATTCTTATCTTATTACCTGCTGCTTCACCTAGGTGGCTTCAGAAAGTAAAACCAAACAAACCTCTCTGAAAGACCAACACAGACATGCCGTCGCTTTGCTTGGGTCAGTAAGATAGAATCAGAAATGATAACATCATCACTGTGAGATCATTTTAAAAGGAATGTGCCCCCCAACCCCTCCCGCTGTTGCGAACACAGAAACGTAAACGTGACCTTCAGTTGAGCGATGGAAAGAGGACACTGCTGTGACATGAAGTTCAGCTCTTCCTGTGCTTTTAAGCTTTAACTGTTGAAGCAGTGTGATGTATGGAACAAAGTGACTGTTAACATAGTCATTGAAATGTTAGTATGTGAGGATATGCAATGTTTTAGACAGACAGCACTTCTGGACCTATAGGGAAAATTAGACATCAGGGTCAATCACTCTGAAGCTATTCGAGGCTCTAGCTGGAGGCTATACATGGTGGTATGATGATTTTTTTTATTTTTTAGAGAAAGTATGTTTGTCTCCATTGTTCTATTTACACATATAGAACTGTGGCATCACTTCTATGGTGGAGGCTATGATTCCCAATGCTAGCTTGGTGTTCTCCTTGTGTTGGGTTGAATTGGTGTTATAAATTCCCCGTAATGTGTGATTGTGTATGTTCCCAGAAATGGATGGCCATCCCATCCAGGGTGTTCCCCTGTCTCAAGCCCTTTCCTTCCATTGATCCAGGCGAACTATGACCATATTCTAGATAAATGGTTGTGTAAGATTTATGTAATCTTATAATCTTATTGTTTATAACAATATGTTTCTTGAAGACAAAATTGGTAAATACAGTATATTTTCCCTTTTTATTATGGAATTTCATCTAAATTAATACCAGAATATATGAATATTTCAAATCCTTCTATATTGTCCTTTGAAAATTTTTATATTCACAATAACATTCCACTGAACTTCCACTAAAATGTTGAGCAGGTCACAATTAATCATTTGCTAATTTTGTTAAGAAAATTTCTAAATGTGATGAATATATAATAAAGTCAATCATATTATTATAACTTAACATCATGCATAGTCTAGAGCCCATCAGAGGTGGCATAGGGCACAAGGCAGAGGACACCCTGTCTGGGATGCCAGTCCATCTCAGGACAATTTACAATCAGCAGTTGATCTAACTGTATGGTTTCATCTTTGCTGTTCTGCTAGATTCCAGTGACTTAAGGCATTTTCTTATTATCTTAATTTTTTCAACCAAAAATTTCAATTTGTTTCAAATTATGTATCCATATGGTAAAGTTGAAACCTGGATTTTGCACATCAGATCAACTCTTCATAGACATTGCTGATCTCCACTGATCACTTCCAATGCCATGGTGCCCAGTTCTGTCACTTCAGAAGTGTCAGTTGTACTGTGCTGTATTCCGGCCCCGCATATCCCTTTCATCTTTTGTCAGTACTTCAATAACAATGAAATGAAATATGTTTTTCTGGATTTAATTTGTATCTCTTATCCCTTTGCTGGGTTTTGAACGATGCCACACAACATATCTGTCTGTGAAACAGATGACAGCTTCAGAAATGAGCTCAAGTGGAAAAAATTGCACATTGATAACTGCCATACCTGTATATTTAATTTGTTTATTTTTGAAGTGCGTTATGTTTTAGATGTATTAAGCTTTTAGCGTTTATGGCGAGTTTTGTGTGCTTAAAATAAGTTACAGAGACAATGGGTGCTGAGTGATGAAAAGGTTGTTGGTGAGCTAGATAGCTAACAGTCTGACGTGTGATTAAGTTTAAGTACTAAGTGTGTAGCAGTTTGCATGATGCTGGTATATTTCTCTGTGGCGCAGGTGGAGAAACAGCGGTCTGACCTCACGCGTGAGCTGGATGACCTGACTGATCGTCTGGAGGAGGCAGGAGGAGCCACAGCATCCCAGGTACTCAGAGGAGAATCATGAGTAACGTGTTGTAGTAACAGTACTAAAAGTCAACCAGCGTCTCCGTAAAACACAGATAGAAGCGGATTAATTATACATCCGAGTTCAGAAATGAGAGACAGAAAGTGTTATGGCATGAATATGATTAATAGGTAACGCTTTACATTAACTGCACCTTCATAATGCTTTTATATTGCATTCATAAAACGTTCAGTACACCGTCATAATGTATTCATTAAGTATTCAGAAATCATTCATAAACATCATGCATGTATACCTTTACATTCTAACATCCCTTAACAACTGTAGTATCCATTAATAACAAACATTATAATTGTATAATCATGTAATGTTTGTTATTAATGTATATTAAAGCTGTTAAGTGATGTTAGGGTGTTAAGGTGTACTTGCATGCTGCTTATGAATGTTCTATGAATGCATTATGAAGGTGCACTTAATATAAAGCGTTATCAGTTAATGACTTGTGAGTATTAATGATGTAGGTGCCTTAATGACGATATTTCATTGATTTATATTTTATTAATCTAGTTTATTCTAAATATTACTCTCAGAGGTCAAACATACATATCATGTACAAAATCATGGCATCTAGTTCAGCTTCTGTTTGGGACAATTCCTGGTGCACATGGCATATACAGGAGGGAGGACATTAAAAGAGACCCCTTGCTCACCCGTATGCAGATTGAGGTGAATAAGAAGCGTGAAGCTGAGCTGAAGCGCCTACGCCGTGAGCTGGAGGAGTCTTCGCTGCAGTCGGAGGCGCTGGCGGCGACCCTGAGGAAGCGGCACGGCGACGCGCTGGCCGAGCTCAACGAGCAGTGCGAAAGCCTGCAGAGGACCCGTGCCAAGCTGGAGAAGGAGAAGCACAACCTGCGCCTTGAGCTGGATGACCTCACCACTAACCTGGAGAATCTGCAGAAGGCCAAGGTATACAGACTGGACCTTCAGTGCCGATCTGTGATCGGCTTATCTTTCTGGAATGGATAGCTTATTTTTATAGTTGTGAATAAGCCAGATATAAATCCATTTTTTGATGATCCATTCATCAATCTTCCAGTCACTTATCCAGTCAAGGGGGCTGGAACCTATATCATGCATCCACACATATAATATTGCTCTAGAAGGGATTGCTGAATAGCCTCAGATTGATTAATTTTCAGGTGAGAGACCAGAAGAGACCTCAGCCCTCCCCTCGGAGGGCCCTAACATTACATATGTTGCCTTGTAAAAGGTCGCTAGTGACAACCAGCTGCGGAAGCTTGAAGAAATTCTGTCTGAGGCCAACTTCAAGAATGAGGACTTGCAGAAGGGGCTGGCTGAGTCAAACATTGCCAAGAACCGGCTTACAGGTGACAGATCCTAGCAGAAGATTTTATAAATCCCCATGTAGTTCTATTTTACATTCGTTGACTTGTTGAAGACAAATCCATGCTTAGGTTCTGAGATGTTGCGAAGGCACATAATTAAGGCTTTTTGTACCCTGAAGGGCTTTGGTACCAATATGAGTATGTGGCATTAAAATGAAACAAACACTTTGTTACAGATCAGGAGGAGTGTGAAGTACAACAGAAAAATGTACTTGTCAGGTTAAGGTTTCAGATTTATCCATGTACTGAGTGCAAGGAAGTCTTTCACTTAACTTCCTTTACACAGTCTTGTGCTGAACTACATTAAATTTGTGTTAAGCAGAAAAAGTGTGATGATTTAGTAGGACAATGAAAAATAGGTTTTATAGCATCTGCTGGAAACAAGTCAGGGTCAGGTACCAGACACCATTAAACTACATAGCCCTGGGCTGTTAAGTGGTAAAAATTATTATGTTCTACCTATAAAGTTTCCACACCCTTCTATGTTAAGAATTATAGCTAAGAGCACTTTAACCACAGAGTGCCTAAGTCATTCTTGAATACAGTTAATCAGAGGAGCAGTACTGAAAGCACTTTTTTCACAGCAGTAGTAGCCATCATGTGTGCAGTAATGGACATATGTCATGTGAAAATTTATGGTCAGACTGGTCAGATCAGCATAAAGTATAGAAAATCCTGAGTTTCATAGTGCTGCAATGGTAAATTCTGAACATATTCAAATAAAGAGAAGCCACAGCTAATGTTTCCTGATAAAATTGATTGTGAAATAACAATGCTTTGCTCCTCTTTGGAACATTGAAAAGTTTCATGGAGCAATTTTGTTTGACGCCACCAAGTCCGTGCTGCATTACACTATGCTAACTGGGATGCAACACTCCCAATTTCTAGCTGAAAATAATGACCTGAGTCGGCAACTGGAAGAGGCAGAGAACCGGTCCAGCCAGATGAACCGGGCCAAAGCCCTGTTGACATCCCAGTCTGAAGAGCTCAAGAAGCAGCTGGAAGAAGAGTTAAAAGTAGGATCCTGGATCTGCTTTTTCACTCTAACTCAATGTCCCAATCTGGTTCTCGGGGACCTGCAGACAGTCCATGTTTTTGCTCCCTCCCTGCCATATGTATTTATTAATTTACCTATAAGACACAAAAAGTCGCTACTTGTATTAAGGAAGCTCAATACCTACAGTAACAGGAGCTGCCTTGCTGAGTGCTAAAACTGCCGTTCAATATATATCTCTACCCCGCTTCTATAAATTTCTGATTAATCTTTCCCTCTTCAACTGGGTTCCACTAGTTGAAAACAGCACTCGGACACAGTTTGGGCACACTGAAACAGGAGTATGAGCTGCTGAAGGAGCAACTAGAGGAGGAGCAGGAGAGCAAGCTGGAGCTACAGCGACAGGTGTCTAGGCTGAACAGTGAGGTCACTCACTGGAGGACCCGCTACGAGGCCGAAGCCATTCAGCACACGGACGAGCTTGAGGATGCCAAGTTAGTGTCTGTTCGTAATAGTCATAGTGGTGTTGCTCTTGCACAGGAAGCCACATGTATCTGTCTTCAAGGCCAGTTTTTGCAATGATCAAGTACTCAGTTATTACCCATAATTTTTTGGTGCCATCACTGCTGCAAAAGGAACCTTTAGAGATGTGATAGAAAACTTTGAATAGTCAGTATCCAGCACCTCTCTGACCTGTGGAGTTTGGAATTATTATTCAATTTCTATACCTTGAGCATGCTTATACTTATACTTTGTATACAGACAGGGGGAATCTGGAAAAGGGTTATTCTCTCATTTTTGTTGACTTAAGGTGACCAACTGATCTTTAGTGTCTTGTAGGTGCGGTGCATTGGTATCTCTGATGTTATTTGTGTTACAGGAAGAAGTTGTCATCACGGCTACAGGAGGCCGAGGAAGCTGTTGAGGCTACCCAAGCTAAATGCTCTAGCCTGGAGAAAACCAAGCAAAGGTTACAAGGGGAGGTGGAGGACCTTTGCTTAGACCTGGAGAAGGTAAGCACTATTTACTGAATGTAGGCATGAATCTCTTACCTTTTAACACCATGATACACTAAATCAGGGGAAGGCAGCCCTGATCCTGCAGTGCCGGTATCCAGGAGGTTTTCTATCCTACCTGATGAGTTACTATCTGCCTGATATCAGGTGTGACTCATCAGAGACCAGGTAGGATAGAAAACCTGGCAGATACCTGCACTGCAGGATCAGGATTGCCTACCCCTGTACTAAATACATTCCTATTTAAAGTATACTTCTGGTTAAATAATCAGAAATTTCAATATTGTGACCAATTCTTCTGAAATAGGTATTACTACGGTAAAGACTAGGATTATAATTAAGATATTAATGTAATCTGTAATTATGAGTCTCACGTAAAGCTAAATTATTTAGTTTCCACAGCCAGGCTTTAACCATAAATAATTTTAATATGTTTAATAGACAGATTTATCTGTACACCCTTGTGATTTAGAGGGGTCTGGATTTAAAAAAATGTCTCAGAAGTCAGACTTCTTTATATGTTAATACAGATTCTGATTATAATTTTGTGTAGGATATGGTCTGAATTTTCTAGTACTTAAGGTATAAATTCTCAAATAAATTTCAGGTCAACTTTCTGCATAATACTTGGCCTATTTGAATATAGCAGAAGTTCTCCCTTCACACCCCTGTGTCCAGGCAAGCAGCTCTGCGACATTACTGGATAAGAAGCAGCGTGTGATGGAGAAGCAGCTCTCTGATTGGAGACAGAAGTGCGAAGAGCTGGTGGCGGAAGTAGAGGGCTGCCAGAAGGAGAGCCGGCAGCATGCCGCTGAGCTCTTCAAGCTGAAGACAGCCTACGAGGAGAACCTGGAGCAAGGGGAGGCCCTCCGGAGGGAGAATAAAGCCTTCCTGGGTGAGGGGTGATAGGCGGCACACACGGAACCGAAGTCTGATGAAAGAACACTTAAAGGGGGAGTCGAGAGAGAAATGTAGAACTGCTTGGAACGTTTTGCAACAAGAGGGGATAGCTAAATACTCATGTTGAAAACAAATACTTCCCAGGGTACCTAACCATGAAAGCCTATATGACTGAAAATTATACAGGACTGAGTTGCTGTTCCTCCCATTTTCCTTCTGATGTTATTTTAGAGGAGGTAGCTGATCTCAATGAACAGCTGGCTGATGTCGGGAAGAGTGTCCATGAGCTGCAAAAAGCCAAGAAGAAGATGGAGATGGAGAAAGAGGAGCTACAAGCCTCACTTGAGGAGTCTGAGGTGGCATTGGAGGTACTGAGAGAGCAAGTCTGCTGTGGTTATACCCATAGTTGCACAGTCCTGGGCTCTTCGTATAATAAATGGTAACATTACTTGGCAGAGAGCAGTAAATGAACAGCACATGTTCCAAATTAATGCATTCTGATACGTTTTTCTCAGAGAAGGGCATAATGATGAGCTTCAGTCAGCAGTTCATCCTAAAATGAGTAATGCAAAGTATGCATTACCCCCACGGTGGTAAATTATACTCCCTGAGGCTATACTGTAACAGCTGCAAGGTTGAGAGTTTACCTACACATGATGGCAGATTTAAACATGGAACACCAGGTGAGGTTACTATTCGAATAATGCATTCTTGTTTTTGCTTCTGTCTTAACACTCACCACGATAGAAGTTACCCATCAGTGAAAGTAGAGAAGTAGCATAGACTTTGTGGAACAGAGCAGATTAGCACGAGTCTGCTACTCTTGGATGGGCCCTGCGGCCACAAGATTATGGCTAGGAAGCTAATTAACACAGGCTTGCTTTGAGGAAGTGAAAATTAGTTCCTTCTTGGAGTACTTTCCTTGTTGCCGAGGGCTTACTTTGGTAACTGCATACTAAGCTGTTTGTTTATTGCCTTGACTGAGAGAACAAAAGAGAAAGGTAAATTATAAGGAAAATACAATTCTTCAGTGCCATGGTAGTATGATACTTGCTATGTCTTTGGAATAAATTATGTATCTTGTTGTCGAATATTATGCATTGCAGCCGCCTTTGAGGTTTGTTACATTTCCTTGAATAATTGAAACAATGTCTGAAGTATTGCATTATATCAACAACACCTCCTCAGCCTTCAGGGTGGGTGACATAATGAGCAGTATTGGCATTTAAATCAGACATGGCTGAGCAGTGAGGTGATGTAATGTAATTGTGATTAGCCACCAGGCCAGTGTCTGAGGAGGGGCGGGGCCCCGGGAAAGCCAACGTATTCGGGGCCCCACCTGAGGCCAATATAAACCTAATGTAAATCATTAGATTAAGTGCATTTCCAGTGTATAAATAGTAGGCGTGTACCGGTACACAAAATTCACGGTTCGGTACAACTAGGAAAACAGAATTTGTTTTGAAATAATTTTTTATTAAAGCTACAAATAAACATAATTACGACGAGTTGCAATCTAAAGCAATGCGTCTGCAGAGGTGTCTGAATAAGAAAACCTAAGAGAAGCTTATTTGCAGAATTAAATAGTGTGTTCGCTAATACCGAGTATGTTTGCATATCTGTAGCGATAAACACCCCTATAGCTGAAATGATTGTTTTTAGCCTGGTCTGAATTTCCTGAAAAAATGTGCCTTAAGATGCCATGGGGAGGGATCTTGTAGAGGCTGTTTCTCCCTAGCTCTGTTGTACACACATTGAGACAATGTTGTATAACAGAACCGACAGACAGCCTTGGTCTTATCAGCTACTCTCTCTCCAATGCTGGTGTAATATATTGGAAAACCAATAAACTTTCCATGTCTTTGGAATATATTGCATATCCTCTTGTCAAAAGCTATGCATTGCATCCGCCTTTGAGGTTTCTTGCATTTCCTTGAATCATTGAAACAATGTCAGAGTAGCCAAGAAGGAGATGGAAAAAGAGGAGATACAAGCATGACCTGAGGAATCTGAGGCTGCATTGGAAAACCAAAATGTTCTCAAACTGCCGATTTTAACTGACTGTAACCAGCATTAGCTGTAACCATCCTACAGTCACAATTAGCATAATGTTTTCCGTGTTGAACATTTACTTGTAAATTTAGGTTATGCCCATATCAATAAATGCATTAATTTGTTTCATTGTGTGTAAAGAACAGAACCTGCCCCTCTGGGGGCAGCATATGGCTCAGTGGGCTAAGCCTCTCTGCCTGTGATCAGAAGGTTGCTGTTTGAGCCTGGCCTCGCTATGTCTGTGGGTCCTTGAGCAAGGCTCTTAGCCCCCAGCTCCCTGGGGGCCACCACAGGTGGCTGCCCTTTGCGGACAGCTTGCTCTCACCTACAGAGAGCAGGTCGGGGGAGGTTTAAAGAAAATGTCCCCAGCAGGGATCAATAAAGTGTCAGTTATTATCAAAACGATGTACCAAGCAGGATACAACAAATTTGTGTGCCATGACAGCCCTAGCCAGAATGATGTATTCAGATGAAATGTGGGTGCATTCAATCAATGGGAAAAAATATTCAAGAACAATATTATTTAGCCTATCTATTATCTAGGCAAATTTCTGTTTTGAACGGGGCCCCTAGGGGCCGGGCCCTCTACAGCCGCTCCGGTTTCACTGCCCTAACGATGGCTCTCTTAGCCATATAATGCCTTCTAAATACCTATTTAGAGCACAATGCAGCACATAACTTGACTGTTGAGTACCTCTAATAACGTTTTGATTAATAACAAGGACTTTATACATAACAGGTGAGGTTTGCATTCCCTTTAAGAGAAAATAATACGACATCATTATAGTAAGAGAATCGTCTTCTCTTCTTTTCCCTTACAAATTACCTAATATTTATATTACATATGGTTTACCTGTTAATGGGCAATACATTACTGTTCTGTATAAGCTATAATACTGAGATGCACTAAACGTCATTTGATCATTACATCTTTTTCTGGTTTGGAGAAAAAAAAGGTAAGAAACCTATCACTAAAAGAGCTCAGACTTCTGCATTATGTGAACACTTTCGATAATAATTAATAATGTAATACAGCTGCTTTGACAGTGCAACTCTGGGAGAGTAATGGTTATTCTTCCAGATGACCGGGTAATGGGGGATGCTTGGCAAGACTGAGGAGTCAGACATCTGCTCTTTAATCTCTTCTAGGCAGAGGAGACTAAGGTACTTCGTCTGCAACTGGAGTTATCCCAGGCCAAGGGGGACCTGGAGCGCCGGCTGCAGGAGAAAGAGGAGGAGTTTGAAGCAACCAGGTGCCTCCAGCCCTTACAGACGACTCACTCTCTGTCCGAAATATGCATCTATTACCATATGCATCATGACTGTCTGCTGGACAGTTTACTGACCTGAAATACCTGCCGATTTCAAATCAATACCTAACCAAAAACGCTTAACCATTTCAACCATTTAATCCTTAACGTGATGGCTTAATACCGGATCCTGTCATTTCTTCCCTAATTTCCTGCTTTCACGAATAGAGGACGGGGGCTTCCTTCCTGGGTACGTGTCTTTCCCCTGTCTGTTCATTTTCCGCTCGTAAAATATTGTTTGGGTTTTGGAACGTTTTTACATGCAACAGTCTTATCTCATATCTGCATGTCAGGGGAAGTGTAGCAGTCAGGTGTCTGGCTTTGTAACCTGAAAGGGAGCCAGTTTAAGTTTAAGTCTTTATGACTCCAATAACTCCAGCAAAATGTTCAGCCCGGGGGGGAAAAGCACAAGTTCCTTTGAATAAACTCTTTAGCAAAGCAGCTAAATGTCGATAGTGGAAGTATTTTTATTTTTTTTTAAAGAAAGTTTTCATTAATTTTTTTTACTTGGGGCATCTAAGGGAATGTAATTACCGTTTTGGCCGGAATAGTAGACAGCCCTGATTAGACGACCCCCTCTGCTTTTTTGAATGCCAAATCTTATCCTTATGAAGGAAAACAATTCCTATATAAGAATTTCTATTTTTCTATTTTATTCACAAAAGTTGAAATGGCCTTCAAGAAACGGAAAGTCACACGGACTTTACTTCTCCTGTCTTTTCCAGAAAAGGTCACCAAAGGGCATTGGAGTCCCTGCAGGCCAGTCTGGACACTGAGGTTAAAGGTCGTACGGAAGCTGCCCGGCTGAAAAAGAAATTGGAGAGCGACCTGAATGAGCTGGAGCTCCAGTTGGACCTACTGACTAAGAACAACGGGGAACTGATGAAAACTATTAAGAAGATGCAGCTGCAGATTAAAGTAAGCTTTATTCCCTCAAGATGCCACAGGGAGCGGGGAGCAGTTTTATTGCAGATGGATGGTGCTTAAGGGTCTAAGCCCTTACATTGATTCTTGTAATAGATACATGCATGAGCCGTATTTAAAGCAAACTTCAGGATTTACATTTAAAGTTAATATTTTGAATTAGATTTGTAAACCTTAGAGATGCTCAATCATCTGGCCCAGTTTAAATGTCTGAGCTATGACAGCAATAAAAACCCTGTGCGATGCATAAACTATTACGCAAACAATGAAGGCAGCTAAACATAATAATTTCTTTCAGGAATATCCTTTACCCGAAAGTTTAATTCCTGAATCGTAGTTTGATGTTGCAGGATATTAGTCGAAAGCTGTGAAACAACACATTACCAGTAACAGAATTCATCTTACAGTACTGAGTGTGAATTTCTCTGATTCAATATTTCAATATGGTGTCCCTGAATTATCCATTGTTATTGGAAAGGTGTGCGCAGTAGCTTCTAGCACATTACCTGTCACAGAATGTGTATGTTTGTTCAGAAATGAAGTAAAGATCCTGCAGATACTGAAACAGTATCCAATATCATATATACCATAAGGTACCAGTGATTATATTTGGGGAAAAAACTAATCAGTAAAATAGTTATATTCCGATTATAATGGGTAGTCATTAAACTGGGCAAAAGCCAAGAAGCAGTGGCAGTATAATGAGAGTTCATGGACCAAAACTCGAGATTAGAATTTAGGTCGTGCTGAGTGTCACAGTCTAAAAATGTATTGTGGAAAATGCCAGAAATGCTCCACAAAATTCCAATCAGAAGCATGGAACTGCAGAAAACTAAATTACACTGTTATTTTACATGGACAAGAAAAAAATGCGATCTCCAACCGACTATTTAAAATTAAGGAAAAACATTAAAATGTAAAAAAGGGGAATAATGTTTTTTGGGGCTTTTCAAAAACCCTCAAAACTATCATTGGTATGTCATGAAAGGTATAGAAAAAAGTATTGAGAATTTGGGAAAAAGGCAAAGCCAATACAAGAGTAACAGAACATGGATTAAAAAATACATAAAAATAGGAAGAAGTATCTCCTACCCTCGGAATAAGCTGCAGGGTACAAGGGGGCATGAGGAAATTATATGAAATTACAATGAAATCTGAACAATGACAGGGAGAAAAAGCAGCATATGGTCCAGCAGAAAAATCTGGGAAGTTAATAACAGAGAAGACTGGCAGGAGGGAAGGATGAAGAGAGCCCTTTGAAGAAATACATCCTCAGAAGCAGTTGTTGATCTGGAGCATGACCAAAAATGTTGAGGGCTTCAGTAACACTTAAATAACAACAAGGTAGATCAAGGAGGCAATGAAGGAAACAAAGAATGGCTGGAGGTAGAATGTCTGCATGGAAATTAGATTATTCCATAAGCAGAGATTATTAAACAGTAAAACAAACAAGCAAACAGAAAAAAATAATTTGCAGCATGCATGAAATTTGACAGAAACAAAAACATTGCTCATTGTCCTAGACAATTAAGCCTGTCACCATTGTTCTTCATATTGACTGACAGAATCAGAAACAAAGTGGCTAATCACTAGAGAAGTGGTTTAAGCACTGCAAGAACCAACTAGTTTAGGGTTTAAAAGAGGCATCGCGAAATCTGTTTTGTATAACCTGAGAGATAAAGTTCAGGGCAGACAAATGAACATATTGTATGTTTTTACAAAGGCGTTTCAGTTCATGCTAAGGAGCCAAATTTGATATAGCCAAATCAGCATGGTTAAGCTTAAACCCAGATGTTGCGCCTGACAATTTGAATAATATTAAATTAACAAAATAAACAGATGGATATCAATTGGGAATTCAGTGAAGATAGCACCCTGTTTTGCTCAAGTTATGAAAGGATACATAAATAGTTAAAATTCAAATGGAAAAGTTATGTCCATCCATCCAATTCTCTTCCAGCTGATCTGGTACAGGGTTGCGGTAAAATAAAAGGTGCATACAAAAAAAACTGTACTTGTGATGTAATTTAAGTAAGTTTAAAATGTATTGGCCTCAACTGAGCTTGCAGCTTCACAAATGAAAACTGAGGTTGAAATGCTTATATCCAAAATAACCAGATGAAATGAGCAGATAATTTGGTAAACCCTATTTTAATTTATTTAATTACATTCTTGATATCCAATTATAAACTAATTATTATGAAGCAGGAGCACAGACCATTGAGTTTGCAATTGAAGTAAATTTACTGAACACATAAAATACTTAACAAAATCAGTCTTTGTCATTAGGATGTAAATTGAAATCCCATATTATTCCTGATCTCACTGTGTACAACATACATGTTTTCTGTTGCCGAGTTTCACGCAGGGTCACAGTGCCATCTTCAGGATTCCCCGTGTAACTCGGACATCTCTTCATAACAAACATACAACAGATTACCAAAATTACCAGTAGTTAATACCAGCGAATTAAAGAACAGGAATATATATATTGGTAAACGTGTTCCATAATCATGCTGTTTTCACAAACTATTGTCTCTTGCAGGATCTCCAGACCCAAGTAGAGGAAGACGCGCGGCAGCAGGAGGACCTGCGAGAGGAGCACTCCCTGCTGGAGCGCCGCTGTGCCACGTTGGTGACAGAGGGAGAGGAGACTCGTGCTGGTGCGGAGGCTGCAGAAAGGGCCCGCAAGTGCCTGGAGACCGAATTGCTGGAAATGACTGAAAAGTACAATGACATAAGTAACCAGGTCTGCTTCTCTGACACTGCTTTCCATCCAATCATGTACATAGACACCCTATAGAAATTATGGGCATATGTTCAACAAGATGATCATGGAAGAAGTTGGATATGTAATTTAGCAAATTAATGTACAGTATGAAGTCATTAAGGGAATTCCTTCTACTGAAAACTGAAAATTTTGCATTACTAGATAGGGTATAGATTGCTTACTTAATGTGGTACCTTCATGCTGGTCACTTTCCTGCTGCATGGAGACTCAGCTCTTGTTAATCTGACTTCCTCTGCCGGCCCCTAGTGGATGGGCTGCCCCTTTGAGTCTGGTTCCTCCAAAGGTTTTCTTCCTCCTAGGGAGTTTTTCCTTTGCCACTGTTGCCTCTTGCTTGCTCACTGGGGGCTTTGGGTAGGGATAATGTAAAGCACTTTGAGACAATGAAATGTTGTAAAAATGTGCTGTGCATATAAAACTGAACTGAGCTGAAGTTACAGTTACTTATAGACTTATAGACGCGCCTTATATGGCAAAGCAGCGAATGGCATGTCCACCTGCTTTGCAGCTCCAGTCCACTAACAATGGGAAAAGAAAGCTGGAGGCAGACCTTCAACAGATGACTCAAGACCATGAAGAGCTAGTGGGCAGCGTGCGGGCTGCGAATGACAAGGCCAAGAAGGCCATGTGTGAGGTACGGCTTTACTTAATGGGCATAGCCTTGTTTGGTTCTTCCTTTGGATAGCAAGGGATAACAGGAATCCGGGGAATATGCAAGCAAAGTCTCCACTAGACTTTCTTGATAATGAAGAGGCTTTTGATGAAGGAAAGATTTTCACAGGCAGTTGGTAGCTTGATATTTATCTGTTTGGAATTATGACTAAAATGTTCCAGTTAGTGACCCATGGGATGCATAACTGCATGCTTGATATATCTGCTTGACCTTGATTACTGCAGCTGAAAGTAAAAAGGGGGTATTTTCTTGCTATATCATGCTGGACCGTATCTGATGTTGTTGCTGTGAAACACTGCAGGCCAGCCGACTGGCAGAAGAGTTGCGGCACGAGCAGGAGCACACGCTGCATTTGGAGAGGGTGAAGAAGGGCCTGGAAGCCCAGGTCAAGGACATGACAGTTCGGCTGGACGAGGCCGAGCAGCTGGCACTCAAGGGGGGAAAGAAGATCATCCAGAAGCTGGAAGGGAAGGTAAACTAGAAGTAGGCTCTGGATCAGGCCAGCTTTCAATATTTCAGCCATTTACTGAATTGAAATCATCATGCTATAGCTTTAAAGGACTTTTAAAACTAGCAATATGTCGCAGTGTTTTAAGCATTTTATATTAATGGAACATTGCATCATAATAATTTCGTTAAGAAATTATTCACTGTATATATGACTGACATTGAAGACGTATAAGGAATATTGGTAACACGACGCGGCACAAATAATATAGTGTTATACTATTAGTTATGCATTCATTAACGACAAACTAAATCTTTGTTGCATACTGATCTCATGTTAATTCATCATTAATGAATCATAATGCATCTTTCCAGTTAGTATGTTATTAAATCTAATTCTGCAAACCTTTGTGAACTACTTAAGGAACTACTAAGGAACAACTGAAGGAACAAGTAATGAATAGCATGTGAAATACTGCTCATGTTTGTTCATCATTAATGGATCGAGACTCATCTTTTAAGTACTGTATTTGTTCATGATTTGATCATGATTTGTACTTCAGTAGTAACTGAGTTACTACTAAATATTTGTGCCCCATCAAGTAATGTGTTACCAGAATATAATTTTTTAAATCCTACAATGTAAGTGAAACCTTTGGTCTTGAAAGACACACTTGTGTCTGGTCTCTGTGTTGACAGCTTGTTGCCATTAATTTTTCTGCAATCTCTGTATTGTGCCATGAATGGTTGTGTCTAGGCGAAAGAGCTGGAGTTGGAGCTGGACACGGAGCAGAAGAGGCACGCTGAGACAGTGAAAACTTTACGCAAGAACGAGCGGCGTCTGAAGGAACTGCTCTTCCAGTCCGAGGAGGACCAGAAAAATCAGCAGAGGATGCAAGAACTGGTGGAGAGGCTGCAGAACAAGATGAAGGCCTATAAGAGACAAGTGGAAGAAGCGGTATGGACTTTTGCAAGACTAACATGCATTGATTTTATGCTTTTATTGAAGTCTTCCCTCTTGCTTTTCAAACCTATTTGAGATTTTCTGAAAGACTTTGTAACAATGCATTACGTAATAATGCAACATTATGTGATAACAGATTTTAACAGACACGTAACAGAAAACACGCTGATGCTCTTTTTGGGCAATGTTATAATAATACTAATAATAGGTTAATGTTGCAATATAAAATGATAATGTTGACTATAAATTTGTTACATTTTATCAGGTTATTACATAGCGTGACGTTGTAATTTGTTGTTACAGGCTTCATTTAAATATATGAATTCTGGTGCAAAAATGGAATGCTGTTCTTTATTGTGTTATCATCCCAAAATGCAATCAGGAAGAGCAAGCCAACATGAATCTGGCGAAGTACAGGAAGACGGTTCATGAGCTGGATGATGCAGAGGAACGAGCTGACATTGCCGAGTCAGCGCTAACGAAGATTAGGACGAAGAGCAGAGGAAGCTTCAGCAAGGGGTACTCCTCTGTAAGTGTGCAAGCCGCTATGGTGTGCGTGTATAGTTATCATGTTTGCCTTGCACTTAAAGGAAAACGACTTAGGAGTACAGTATAACGAAGTTGTATGTATTTATTTAGGACCCCGCTAGGAGGGGTGCTCTATGCTAGCATACCACCAGGTGGAGTGTTGCACCTTTCTATTTCTGATGACTGAGCCAGTAGTGTTCCGGGGCATATCTAAGCACTATGATGTTCTTCTATGCCGCTAATCCATTTTCTGTTCTCTCGGTGCAATTTTGTCATTTCCCGAATGCAATTTAGTCCTTTGTATTTGTACTTCAGAGCCACTTCCTGACTAATGATTCTCCATAATGGATTTTTATCCGGAAAAAATAACCTCACTGGTGCCTGGGGGAGGGGCGGGGAATGACAATGTTTTATCATCTTAATTTTTCATCCTGTGCAGTTATTAGTATGTATTGTTTACTTTTATTTGTTTGTTTTGAAATGAATATAATACTTAAGACTTAAGACCATACATATACACTAACAAAGCATTCATTGTGCAGAAATCGTTCATTGTGCAGCAACTGTAACTATTGGTGTGTTTGTGTCTGTTCTTGTTACAAGATGCAAAGGGGTTGGGGGGGCATAGATACTACTTCCTTATTGGGTTCTGCATGAAATGTTACTTTTTGCTGTGCCTGCAGGGCTACAGCACCCCCTTCCCTGGGATGGTCAGATCACCCAGCTCTGTCGGATCAGAGGGCAGAGGAGAGAAGATCATCCATGATGACGAGTCTGTCAGCTCCCTCATCCCAGCTTATCTGAACTCCCTGAAGAAGCTGATGATTGATGATTGAGTAACAGTTATGAATGTTATAGGAAAATAACTGGTGAACACATTTTATTGTTTCTTTTTATAATTCAGAATGATTTCAGTGTTTCACATGGGTTTTTTATGTAAGAAAATATATGGTGTATTAAGAATTAGTCCATGGCTGGACAGTACAGTTATGCTTATTGTGTGTTATACAGTAAATAATTAGCAATCCACAAATTGTGAGTTAGGTAACACTAAAGGCCTCCAATATGACTGTCAAAACAGGCGCTCGTGGCAGCCGGCCAGAGGCCTTCTTGTAATGCCCCTGAGAAAGGTGCTTAATCTGAGTGGCTCACTAAGCATTACGTCTGCTGGGACAGCAAATGGAGATGGAATGGATGTCTATTAGCCCCCTTCGGGTACAGAAGGGTGGGAAGTTGGATGAAGCCTCCAATACTGCTGTCAAGGATGAATTGACAGGAAAACGGGAACATTCCATGACTCTTTCCTGAAAAAGTGCTACTTTATATCTCATCAGTCACTGACTGATTACAACAACAACAACAACAAATTTATTTTTGTATAGCGCATTATCACAACATTACATTGTCCCAAAGCGCTTTACAGCATCCCCACCCAAAGCCCCCAGTGAGTAAGCCATAGGCGACAGTGGCAAGGAAAAACTCCCTAGAAGGAAGAAACCTTGGGAGGGACCAGACTCAAAGGGGGAGCCCATCCTCCAGGGGCCGGCAGGGAGAGTCAAATACAGTTTAGTCTGAAACACAAACGGGGAGCAGGGGGGAGATGACAAGCCGGTGCCAACACTTCCTACAAGTGTTCCATCCCTTGGAATATCCCTCCCCTCTTACATTGTCATAGGCTCCCATACATCCCTCCATTCACCCATCTTCTGTAACCACTTGTCCTATTCAGGGATTCTGGGGGCCCAAACCTATGTACATAGGGCAGCGAACAACCTAGGATGGGGTGCCAACCCATCACAGGGCAGACTCACACATGCACACCTAAGAACTATTTGATTAAAATAAACCTCAGCATGTTTTTGTATTGTAGGGAGTACCTGGATGAAACCCCATGATGACACGGGGAGAACATGCAAACTCTTAGTATGTAGACATGGGGGAGACTTGAGGTCTGGTCCAAGAGGCATGTGGCAGCAGTGCTAACCACTGCACTGCCATGCCGCCCCCTCATGGGCTCCCATAAAATTATAATCAAGGGCGGCAAGTAGGTAAAAACTGTACATTGACTAGTACAGTAAAACTGTCAAGTGTCACTCAATGTCAATTGATAAATACATTTCGCCAGGACTGTGAAAATTTGTTTTTAATAATAAAAGTCTTTTTGTTTATCTTACCATCGTTGAATCGTAAATGAAGAAGTTTTGGATTTTCAAAGGCAGGAAGAATCAACTAAGGTTGCAGACAGTAAAAAGACTGTTAAAAAGCTGTGTTTTACAGCAGTGGCATGTCATGGAGTGCTCTCCGAGTTTCTGGGGACAAAATCAAAAGTTAAATAATTAATTTTTTTTTTGTATACATTTTTTTTTGCTTAATTTTTGTGTTCCGAAACTTACAGTAGAAAAATCCTTCAGCTTTTTCCTGGTCTTACCGAAACAGCTGCTAAATACTGATTTTGATGTCACCTGTACAAAGACTGAATTTTTAAATCCAGCTGGTTTCCTTTGTCTCAGTATTCAGACTAACCAAGCCTCAGTGTCCATCAAGGTTTTGGTTTATTTTCCTGTTTTGCTTTACCTTTTATCCCTGGTTGCAAGTTTGCAAAATAAAATAATAATAATAAAAAATAAAAAAAAGCAAAAAAATCTAAATAAAACAGAAAAAAAACTTTCAAATAAGCTGAAACCTCCAGTTCTGAGGATGAAGGAGGTGAAAATCTTCTTCTGCACTCTGTGCTCCTGGACAGATCTTTCATATACAGTAGATATTTATATCTGGCAATTGGGCCTTAGAATTTGTGAAGATCATGAGGGAACAATGTTTGCACCAACAAGTCCTGTAAAATGGCCTCATATTGCTTGGCCATTATATGATCCAGCAGAGCAATAACCAGACCAAATGATTTCCTTAATGGCTGCCCCTACCATCAGAGATCTCCCATGTTTTTTGCTAGCTGAAATCGTACGTTAAAGGCTCCCCTCCATCTTCTCCTGATGGAGGACAAAGGCTGAAAGAGGACTCATTAGACCCTATTACTTTTTCCATTGCTTGGGGCTCCAGGCTATGTGTCTGTGCAGTACAGCCATAAAAACCAGATTTTTGTTCACAACCTACAGGTTATGTTGAGGCTGAGCTGTGGTCATTTTTGAAACTGCAGTTTTGTGGGGTTTCGCCACTATCCACTCAGTGAGCTTCTTTTCTGATGTTGCCCTGATATTTAGTCCTCACCTGCTTCTTGATTTAAGGGGCCAGGGCTATCTAATTTGGAAGTGGCTCTATTCAGGCAAACCCTTTACGAACACTTCAGAAATTAGTTGCAACAGTTTGCTTTGAAAACACATAATAAACTGCTGGTTGTCAGATTCTTTTTTTCAGCTGACATATATACTGATAATGAGCATTCAGCACAATATAACTCTATTTTGTCGCTCTAACAGTATTTTAATTTCACCATAAGTAGTCCTTTTATATATGGCTTTTCTGTCATTTTCTCCACCCCTGTGTGTTAAGCTGTGTTTCTATGATCAAAACTCAACAAAAACAGCAAGATGGAGAAGGATCTAATCTCGTGATGTTGCATGTATGTACACATCAGGGAATCCAAAATTTCAACTTAGTTTCAACTTTCTTGGGGAAATGCAGAACTTGCAGAGGAACTGAAACTAAGTCAAAAAGTGGGCATGTAGTAGGGGCTGAACACCTGCCCCTTTTGCCCAAATCATTGAAAGTGACCCTTTTTTGATAATCGAAGTTCACGCAAAATTTACCACCACCCCCCCGGCCGGAAAAACTTTCATTACCCACATCCTCCTGTTCTAACATCTGCCCTTGAAAAAGTCTGTACATGGCACTGGTGTGTGTCAACTGTTAAATACAAACATTTAATAAGGAAAGTTTAATCATGTTTGAAATAGTAATATGTTGTTGTGGTGCTATTTTAATTTGAATTTATTTCAGTTATTATCAGTATATTCTTCTTGCATGAGGTTGAGTGGGATCTACAATGTCCAGGTCATCCATGGTGGCTCCAGTTTGCTGCAGCTGCTGAGGAGCACTTGGCGTTGAAATCACTGGTTTGCGTGTTCAGCTGAACATTTTTCACACTCTATGCCAAAAAAGTGGAATCCAGACTTGCATAATAAAAGATAGAGTAAAGCAGGAATTCCAGCACTGCTCTCCATGCCGATAATACAGCAGTCTTCAAAGGCCCCTCTATTTTGGGTCAAAATAGCCCATATTTCCTGATAGCTGGTCTTTCCGAATGGGACCTGCTAATGTGTGAGGATTGCTCCAGTGTCAGCCACAGATGTGGGGATTCTGTCTACTTTCCACTAAATTTTTGCTGAACTGCATCATTCAGGTGACATGGAAATAACTCTGGTCCCTCTCCACTACCTTTTCAGGACTAAATTCCAGTGGACCCTCCTTGAGCTGGCTGGGCACAGACTTGCCACTCATTATGTCCCTTTTGCATGGTTATTCAGTAGGAACTGGCAGCTCTGGCTGCTGTTGTGACTGTTCAAGGATTGTTTTTGTTTTTTTCAGCAAGTTTAACTACCTGCATCTGCACCTGCAGCTTGGGGACCTGGAGTGCCGTTTCTGGAAATGACTGGATTTGCTGCAGTGGAAATTTGCTTGCTAGGGTTCCAGCATCTCAGAAACAGCCACCCATCCTTGTCTAGAGTTTAAGTAAAATAATGTGATGAACAAGGCACACTAGTCAATAGCATCTACTGTATATGTCTGAAAACACCTTGTGAATGAAGGAGCTTAGAGGAGAAGAGCCGGATTTGTTACTGCTATGAGGAAAAGCTGAGTTTAAAGTGGTGTGCAGAGAGAGGCCTATCTGAAGACATGACTCACCTACAGTTGCGGTGCTTCTGGAGATAAAGGGGGTTGTATCTAGCTACAGTCACTGGCCACTGATTGTATATACAGCTACAATTGCTTTAACTAAGACATAACATTTGAGTTTTTTTTTTGACTAAATAAGTTAATTAGTCAAGCAAACTTTATACAAGGTTGGGTTTTGTATTCTTCAAGAGTTGAACAGAATACCACTACAGTTAGTTGATGTTTGAGTTATATGGAATTATTACCTCACTTAACAACAACAAAAATTGATTAACTTTCATCTACATAGTGTTTAAAAGCACATGAAAAAATGAAATGTACACTGTACATTGTTTTACAAGATATAACACAAAAAAATTAACATCCAGTTTAATTGGTTTTTATATTAACGCAAAACTTTCACTGACGAGCAGGTATATTTCCATTTACAATAAAAAAGCAAAAATGTTCTAGTAATATAACTTCAACTGAACCATTTTGCCATATTACACTTTGCACAACATATAGGTATCAATATGAAACAGTAACACCATGTACATCAGTAAATGAGTAATTCAATGAAAAAAATTCAAGCTGTGAAACATACACTTCTGTTGAAATTGTTATCCAGTTAAATCAGAATAATGAAAAACAGTGTTACATGTAATTATATTTGTATAAAAATAAGCATTGCATTAAAAAAAAGTTTAATATATTATCTGTACCTCTGTTATTTTGGGTAAAGTTTGGCTGTTCATTTGCAGGAAACTGCTAAATGTTTTATAGATGTCCTACAGCTCATTAAAATGCCAGATTCCGTTCTGGATTTCCACACTATGGCAGGTGAAACTTTGCTTTCCGGCAACAAAATAAAACCCATTTTCATTATAAAAACATACAAACTGACAATTAACACATTTTAATAAATCACACTTTGACTCAAATTCCCCATGACCTAACCATAAAAAAACCACTCTATCCAGTTATAAGAAGAAATAAAAACACAAGTATAATATATTTTTAATTGTATTCTTAACATGCCATGCAAAGAACCTTGACATGCATGAACTTCACGAAGTATGGAACTTCATGAAGTATGGAACTTCACGAGACGTCTCTAGCCTATAACTGATAGCTTCTAGGTACTTTACAGAAACAGGCCATTCTGTTCTATACTTGGACATGAAAAAACACTTGCCTATGTACTTTTCTCAGAAGATGTCAAAGGTCCTTAATATATAAGAAAGTTTGGTTACTGAAAATCTTATGCGAAACATACCAAATTAAGCAGGTCTTTTACCAAATGCTTGCATATCATTTATTTCTCTTTAAGAACCCATTAAACAGTTTAAATATTATGGCAGGAATGTGTTGCTATTTTGAGTGCACAAGTTTTTCAAGATTATGCTTCTGAAAAATGTGTTTACAAAAACAACACACACAAACAAACACAGACACACACAGACACACAGACACACACACAAACAAATCATAAATGGTAGAAGGGCAGCAATACAAGGACAATTTCTCATGTTTTCACCGATATAGGCACTATGAGGTGTACATAGTGAAAAGGTCATCATCTGACTGAGCTGAGATCCTACAGGCAGTAACTCTTCTGTGAGCAACAGTTTAAATGCAATCTTCATGATTTATAGCAATATAAATGTCCTGCACTAAAACCATGGTTAGATTGCGTAAATCTGACCCTGGCATTCTGACCATAGTGGACTACAAAACTAAAAAGATGTGTAATGGGATAAATGAATTGCAATCATTTTTCCATGTACAGTGTCTAATGGTGAAATGAAAATAATATGAAAAATGACAATGAACAGTTTTCCAAAGACAATAAGGACTTTCCATTCTGCTGTATATCTGCTATCTGCACCAAATGTATTATTATTATGATCATCATCATCATCATCATCATTTAAACAAATTTCTTCTAAGCGTCTTGTATCACCAAGGTGCAGATATGAACAGTCAATCTGGATCATGTCAAACTTAAAAAATATATTACAGAAAGTTCTAGGCCTGTCTTTAAGAACAATATAAAAGCACTTCCTTTTGATAATGTTACTGTTTTATCTATATTAATGGTGTAACTGTGATGTGGAATTAAAATGTGTGATGACAGATATTTCCCTGAATCTGAGTAATTAATGCAACTGTGTTTGTATAATGAGGCTTCCTAAAATAGAGGTCTTATTTTTTTGTACAAATAGCACAAGTTATTTGCACCCATGTAAAAAAACTAGCACATTTACCTCTCTTACAAGTACATTTATATCATAACATCAGCTTCAGATTTAGTGGGCATGAACATTTGCGATAAAATTCAAATATAATTCTAATGTTATTCTTCAGGATCTGCAATTTAATTAGATATTTATTTCTACATTTCTTCAATAAAATGCACTTTCCCATATATATTATTTCTCAGAATCTACAAAGTCTACATGAAAAAGGTGTAATATAGCATATTTTGTGTGTGTGTGTGTGTCCAACATAGAAACCAACATGTATGCCTCTGTCTCTATGCTCACTATATTCCCAT
Source organism: Paramormyrops kingsleyae (assembly GCF_048594095.1). Lineage (NCBI taxonomy): Eukaryota > Metazoa > Chordata > Actinopteri > Osteoglossiformes > Mormyridae > Paramormyrops > Paramormyrops kingsleyae. The sequence goes on along the minus strand of NC_132801.1, from coordinate 17,948,028 downwards.
CACTAAGAATATTATATGTAACTTGATGAACTGAGTGTGTATGAAAGCTGTTTCCATCTCTTCCATTTCCAAGGCACTGGATGATAATTATCTTTAACATAAAATAACTTTTCTACTTCAATTTCTAATATCAGATTAGAAAATTTATAAATAAAAATACTATGGAAAGCTAACACTTTATTTTAGATTTAACACATAATGATAAAAATATCATTATCATTTGTGAATAATTAGCAAGTACACCCATTTCAGGGGAAATGGATAGACAGGTCAACGGATGATGCAAATGTGAGATAAATTAAATTTATGTTTACATATAAATTCAATTCAGATGGCTGAATACATAACATGGAGTCAGCGACAGTCTATTAATAGCCTACAAAGATGCTGCATCGCTCTGCTATACGGAAGCCATTCAATTCATACCACTCTGATAAGAACAAAAGGTGTTACTGTTTATAAATGATCAGACTGTGCTAAAATATTATGGGACCTACTTCTGACTTTTGGGAGGGCAAAGAGGATGGGAATCAAGCTCCTTGTATGAACTTTTGGTGAGCTCTGCACCACTAGGGGCAGCACCAACCTTGCCTTCAGATGAACAAACCATGATAAGAGACATAAGAGTGTACACTTATGTTACCTTCAGGACTTTTAATTTCGGAGACAAGGCACTTGGGGCTGCATAGCCCATAGGCTACCGAACGTGCATCACTATGTTGTCAGCCATGGCTTTCATGAGAATTATCATCTTCCCTTCAACCATTCAGAATAATCATTGAGAGATTATATATTAGAGCGACTGACATGAGATTCCTCTGCTCGTCTTTAGTAAAGCCCTTTCTATGTATGTGGTCCAGTAATGTAAAGACTGCTAATCGAGTTACTACAAAAATACTGACTGGACATGATCAGCTGAACTCTTTACGAGAACTAAGTTTTCACTAGTCTTGGGTAATTATATGCTCCTAAAAACATATCAGCAGACACAACTATTCACAATGAAGCTGTCAGTGTTAAAACTAGAAAATGCCTTTGGATTATGGTGTAATTACCTTGCTAATTAGTCACTAATAAATAAGATCATGAATGTTAAGCATAAAATAAAGCGTTATTAATGAAAATGTATTTTAACTTACACCTTAAAGCTTCTGCATGTTATTCTTCTTTCATGATGGATTTTATTTTCCTGATGCTTTTAAGAGATATGCTGAAACCTTTCGTGAAATTATGTTACATTATCCACTGAAGTGTACAGAAGATGGTACAGTAGCCAAATATTTAGCAGTGTTGGCCATAACAGTCTCATGCTCTGAGTTTGGAATGTTCTTATATGACAGGAGGGTCGGAGGATTTAGAGTGGAGCTGCAGCCCACACGTCTGTGAGAGTGGTTTTGGGCCATCGATCCCTATAGCTCCATGTCCACAGGTCGCACTTCCCCAGTCTTGTTGTCCTTCACCCACAGCTCTCTGTCTTTGGCTGGGTCCACATTCTGAAGCAGCTGATCCACGGGCTCCACGGTCTGTTGGACACATGAAGGAAGAGAAAGAATGCTAAGCATCCTGATTCTTTGTGCTGGTATTCCATTTTAATGGAAATTAAATAAGACTGAATACAACAGAAAAAAAAGTGTGCATGGATAACTGAACATGCAAAACTGTGTTAGGAAAAATGCAAAGAGTGTTTCCAGCAATGGTGCAGATTCAAGGTTGGATGAACACAAATTGTATTTTTTATTGACCTATATTGGACTACACTTGTCATTAATCAAAGAAATGTCCCTATTAATGCACCGTCTGTTACTTACACTTTGGTTAAACATGTCTGTCTCATGCCGCAGAGTTGTGTACTGACAAAGAAGCTGCCGTATCATCTCCACACGTTCAACCTCCAGTCTTTCCAGTTCCTATGAGAAATAAGAGAGAATTCAGAAGAAAGCGTACCTTTATGCAATCTGTTTTACTTATCATTCAATGTCCAGGTTCATATTCATCATGTACAGTGCTGTCAAAAGCACCGAAGTATTTGCAGTTATGATCCAATATAACCATGTATTTGTCAAACTTGACTACACCGTGTCAAAGTGAAATTTAAGAAATATATGGGACGGCTGGGGGTCCCTCAACTTGTATAGTTAGGGTTATGTAATTTATTACATATTACAATGTAATAATTTTGTACTAACAAATATGCCATGGCTGCCCAGATAAACAGCTTTAAACCTAATTTTCTTTGACAACCAAATAATTTAGCATAGTATTGCAGTTATGTATAAATTCACAGAAATTGGCAGGCAAATGATGTGTTTAGTTATTATGAATAATTACCAGGCTGCTGGTCACCATCTCCTCAAACCATTTTGACTGGGACTGATTATAAAGATCAACACAGCGCATAAGGTCATCCCCTACAGAAGGAAATACACAAATAAAAATGGTCATTACGCTAGATTTGCATTGTATTATTACAATGTACATAATCCTTGAGTGATAGCCAGTATTGTATTATAAAACAATACACAAAAAATAATTATGGAAGCACTGAAATCCTTAAGTACTTTGTGTCACTGAGGTTGTAGGTGAAGTATGATGAATCAGAAAAGAATAATCTAGCAAAAACTAAATTACATGTTGTAAGGACAGTATGTACTGTAGGGTTTCCACCAGGTGGCAGCAACAACCACAAATTAATACTGAGACTATAACTTTCAAGAATAAGTTAACAAATATTACATAACACTTAACAGATTACTAGTTCATGTACATAAAAATACTTACAACTGTTATCAATGGATGATTCATGTATTATTGCTGTCTATAGAGGCAACCTACCATCAACCGTGAACGCTTGGGAATCATTCATTTACGGTCAAATTTTTACAACTATATTTTTCTTTTAATTATTTGATTTTTCAGATAACCCAGGTTCAATTTGTGATTTTGTATTACTGTGAGTATATCATCTGAAGCATTTACTGCATAAAATTTGACTTGTTAACTGTTGTTTTATTTTTGGAGAAAGATATTTTTGTTTAAGGAAGTAGTGGTCTGAAAATGTTACTGACAAGCATGGAGTTTTGGTGTGGTGGTGTTCTTGTTGTCATTATTCTGTGTTATAAGAATGAAGCTAAACTGTTTAATCAACCACCCCTCAGGATGCATTGCTCCCTTAATTGGGAACAAACTTTGTCAGCTCAAAACTCAATGCCTGCCAGTAAACTGATAAGAGTGCATGAACAATTCCAACTTCAGATTAGATACTGCAAAATGGTCTGCATCACGTGATTTGTAAACATCAAAAAGCCTAATTTCTTGCTCTTACAAAGTAGAGGGAAATATGAAATTGGTGGTTTAAATCTGTACAACCCATCAACAAGTACTGTGTAGTAAATGAAACAGGTATAATTAATGTGTGAGGAAGTCTGTTTAGTCATTGATTGAACCGAATATTCAACATTAATAATGTGTTACTGAAGAGTGACAAAATGCTTTAGCTAGTATTTCTTAAATCATTTATAAATGTTTAAAAACACAAGAGCTACATGAATTATCATTTGGTAACATTTCTAATTATTTGAATGTACATGAACTAATAACCTGTTACGTGTTATTTAATTTGTTAATTCATTAAAGTTATTATAAAGTTATTATATTATATTACATATCTCTCAAAATTGGGGGGTTTCAGGTTGTATTATACACTTTAAACAATTTACTAAATTTAAACAATTTACTTACTCCAACAACTCATTTTTTTGCTCTGTCCAGTGAGGGATTTTTAAAGGAATGTGTTTATTACATTCCACTGATACTGGAGCACCTTGCAGAAATATTTATGAAATTGCATTTCTTTCTAAAAATCAATATATTCATCAGGAAGATAATGCGTTTCTTGTAAAGGATTGCTAAGGTTGTTGCAAAATAACTAAATAAAATATGGGCAAAATCGGTTTTCTCAGAGTTCATAAGCTTTTCAAAAATGTCTGTAAAGCATACATTGGCAATGACACCTTACATTCATATTTAGGTTCTTCACTAGTTTTATTTCCTTCCTCTTTTTCTCTGCAACATAGAATTAAAAGCCAAAGGCTTATTTTAAAATAATACTCACTACAATAATTCCTAATGTTAGAGAACGTTTCTTAGATTCCATGTATTCCCACTGCCCTGCCACAGCGTCATGGCGCTCTGGGCTCCGTCAGGCCCGATACAGACATCAGACTCACTCACTGGCTCACTTTCTTACTTCCTAAATGAATTACAGCTGGCAATCCTTCCCTGTAATCATCATCTGGAGGACTGGCATTTAACCCCACATTACTAAGGGGATTTGGCAAACACTGTGCAACGAATGTTTCAAAGTGTGTGAACCAGTGACTTTTGTTCATACACACGACAGCAGAAACCTGGCTTTGTCTGTTTGTATGTATCAGGCTGCCTAAGATAATCAGTCTTTTTCATTTTTTACAGGGTATTTGTTTGTGTTTCCAGTCATCCCGAGTATAGAATGGCTGATGTCGGCAGGAGAAACACTCCATTTAAAACTGCTCTCTGTTTCTGCCAAAAGATTCGCCACCAGGGACTGCAACATTAGCCTACACCCATTTGCTCTTTTGGGTCACCATGAAAATAGAGCATAACATATGTTTCCAAGGTCTGTTGTGATTCTAAATACTGCTTGGACAAAATGATAACACCAGCCCTCAGCCCAGAGACTATTGTTGTTAAACATCATGTGCCACTATTTTTAACAATATTGTATCATACCGTACTTACACACTACATTACAAATGGGCCAAAAATGAGCTCATACAGTACATAGCCAAGAAACTCTACATGAAACTCCACATATTGAGTACTATTTAAGTTTCATTCTCACAAGAGTACTCGTGCAGCAAAAAAAGTGAAACTGGTGACTAGCTGCTGATGGCTACCCACCTGCTTGTGTTGATTTCCGTCTTGCCTTCTTGATGTCCTCCTCTGTCTTATTGCTGAGCTTGATCTCCAGCTGCTGGGTTTTTGTCTCCAGGTCCTTTTGTCTGTCTGCTAGTGCTTTGCGAGACTTGGACAGCATAGAACAAGAGATGAGTCATGGCCCATCAACCTCAGTCCTGTCCTATCCTCCATGATTTGCTACACTTGCAACAGTATTCTCCGGATAATATTGACGCAACATGCAAACATATCCATAACTTGGCTTGCCCTGTCTAAAATGGATTTCACCTTATTACTCAAAAGGAAGGTGCATATTAAGATTAGTTCAATCAAATTTTTTGACAGGATGTTGTTAATTGCAATATGTATGCCTTGTATACAATGTAACATGCAAAAACTGCCATGACGTATGTGTCTGGTGTCTTGAAATATATGTTGAGGAGTTATTAAGAATTCCAGAATTTACCCTTGGGATCAGTAAAGTTAATCTTAATCTTAAGGCCTCATAGGTTTAATGGTTTCATAAGCTTATTCATCCATCTTTCAAGAACTTATCCTGGTCACTGATATGTGACATAAGCTTATTAATTATCATTCTTTGGAATTAGTGTTCAAGTATAACTCATTACACTAGAAATATTTGATTTATTACATATTACAAGTATGTTTGAAATTGTGAAAAAGAGGTTCTGCTGGTGAAGGCTGCACAAAGAAAATAAATCAAAGCACATATGTAGTGCATGGAATACAGAAAAATACAGACCGGCAAAACCAATTCCATATTACTTAATTAAAAAGAATTTTGCATTTCATGCTATCAAAATGTCACTTGTGTACAGACCTTAATCACGCAACAGTCAAATTTTCTAAATTTAGATTTAGCTTTGAATCATAATTACAGGGCTCTTCATATGATTCATCATAACAAAATCAGTCAGAACCTCCATCGGTCTTTCAATCTATCACCCTGTCAGCTGCTAATTCATTACAGTGTCATGGTGAAGATACAGCATAAGGCTATAACTGGAACAGCACACTGTCCTTTACATACTTGTGTGTAAAGATGGGTGTAAATCATTATGAAATTCTCTTTTTCCTTCATGAAACGGAGTTAATATATTATAACCACAGCTAGCAAACTGGGCCCAGAGGGTTATCAACATTCTTGTACCTTCTCCACCGAAACGTATCGGCTGGCCAGCTGCTTTCGCAGGTCGGCAATGTGATGGTCATACTTCTTCATGTCCTTCTTGAAGTTATCTCGGAACGTGAGGAGGGGTTTCTCCACCTCACTATGGAGCTGCGCAACAATGTGGAAAATCAACATGAGTATACAGGAAACAAAACAAACTACATAATCATGTGTTACAGTACATCTTAAACATCTTATATAGCTAAACTAGGAATAAGTATGTAGCAAATTGCACTAAAGTCAGGGGGAATGTGTCGTAACATCGTTGCACAACCCTTAAGGAGGAATTCTGACTCAGAAATGAGTTTGCTGCATGTTTCAAAAATATTTGATATATCATTGGTTCTGGGTCATATGACAACAGACAATTGTGTTGGTTTCCTCTTGCTTTGACAAACCTAAGCAAATCAGTTTCCTCCCTTGTACTTGACATCATCTTGGAATTTGACACTTCATGACATGTCGACATTCAGGAAATCTTAAAATAAGCATGTTTCTTTTCCATTTATTAACTTAACCTTTACAGCAGGGCTGCCCAAATCCAGTCCTGGGGGGCCGGAGCCCTGCACATTTTTGGGTTTCCCCTCATTTAACACACCCAATTCAACTGCTTGTGCTAATTACCACACAGCTCTTGAACTGAATCATTTATGGTGGAATAGGGAAAGAACTAAGCTACACAGGGCTCCGGCCCCCCAGGACTGGATTTGGGCACCCCTGCTTTACTGAGAACTTCTGAAGGAAATCCAAGAAAATCAAGTAATTGTCATTGTCGTCCTGTAAGGAGGATACAGTCAAAATAAACAAATTCAAACAAAGTATAAAAAAACATATCAATTCAGCAACATTTCTACATGCCCACTGCCTACTGGTACTCATTTGGTTGCCGCTTATCAATTCATTTCACTACAAAAAAAAAAACAATAAATAGTAGGGTTTTCCATTCCAGCTGTGCACCAGGATTTTCTCATTAGCTAAGTCTCACCATTTTTAATTCAATGAAGCAGATGTACAGCAGGTATGCAACTGTGCACCAAAATGAAGGAACCAGAATCAATCAGTTCCATAGACTATACAGGCATTGTGTGGCTCTGACGGTTAGGCCGCTATGCTGGTGACTGGCAGATCGGCGGTTTGAATCCTGCGCTTGGCAGATTAGTTGCATCTCCATTAAGTGCTTTAGTAAAGCCTTTAACACCACAAAATACTCCAGGAATGCTGGCTAAATGGAAAAGCTCATGCTCTCACCCCAAGCTTTGTTCTCACCTGAATACAAGTTTCAATGTAGAAGGAAGGAGGAGATGTGAAAACTAAATAATTCCTATGTACTTGTACTAAGGTCAAATAAAATATCATTTTATGTTGTGTGCAATAGTCAGATGGTGATAGTCTAGCTTGCCCTAGAAATAATTTAGGTTCAACTAGTAACATTTTATGTGATGTTTCATAGTTTCACCAAATTTATGTTCAAACAATTGTTTTTTTTTATATATAATGCAGTTAATTGTCGTAATAATGTCATAGTAAATTGTTTATAGCTGAAACCAGTGCTTAATTTGTGCTGGAGCCTGCTGAATCTCAGCCCTGGCGCCTGTAGCTCAAAGCAGTCTGAACGCGTCAAACTTTGAAATGTATAGAGATTTAACTAAAGAAATGTATATTTATAAAATTGGTTTTGTGTTGTATGATTTTTTTGACATAAATCTGCCTAAATTAATATGTTCCACTTTTATGATTTTCATTTGAAAAACCGCACCTCATGCACAGAGAAAAATGTACTTTTTGGCCAGTAAAATAGATGTGGGAACAGTCTGGAGTATTAAGCTCAACTAACAGGGTAAGTCTGTTTTACAGTTTGATGTAACTAACAGGTATCAATAGACAATATAGCATTATTACGTGTCAATGTAATTAATAGCGCAGTATTGTTAAAGACCGATTTGTGTGTGTGTGTGACGTCATTCAAAGTCTGTGTACACGGCCTCCTCATATAATGGTGGATGCAGTAGATCTCTGTGCACTTTACGAGCTCCAGCACCTCAGAGTTTACAAATTAAGCACTGGCTGAAACTACAGTAACTCTTCTTAGGCTTTTGCATATTTCCATAAGGTATATTCAGTTTTAAATGTCATAAGATTGCTGAATAATACACTATCATGGCTGTGGATAGAGCCCTTTTACTGGGGTACGTGCCCCAATATTTATGTGCTGTGCCCCAGTAAAATCACATTTAAATCATATGGATAATGGGGCCACAGTAGAGCTTTATGTCTATCAATGCTCCTGGTAACAAATGACGTTTGCTTTGCTTTAAAATACATCTCAGTTTTCAAGTTTAGCTTCCCATCCTAAATAGATTCACTATACACTAAACTGCTTTGTTTAATTTTTGCAGATTTTTAACTAGGCTACTAAAAAAATGACTTAACACTAATTTCTTAAGTTAAAGGCTTAGTAAGTACAACAGCTAAACTAATCACACAATATGAATGTTAGCCTTTCTGGTGCACTTTTCACTATTATGATTTGACACCAGCCTGTGATAATACATAGGCAGCGATGCTTACGTATGACATGAAGCCTGGTAGGTATGCAACTAGTAAATGGAATTAAGTACTTTTCATGGAATGTTCTATTACCTTAGATGAGAACTTCAGGTGAACTTCCGCTTCATCCGACAGGCTTTTCTTCAGCTGAGCCCAAGCTTCTCCAAGAGTTCTGTACAGTGGTACCAGACAAGCTCTCAGTCCAAAATAATGTCCATGGTGTTTAAGGGAGCAAGTTACGATCTAAATATTCTACTGAAGCTACAGTGCAAAAGATCATGGCATCAACCGATTTGCTTCAACAAAACTTTTCCTTGAATACGTTTAATTGCTATGGCCAAGAGCTCTAATCATCTAAGGCCCACTGGTGATTTTAACTTTGATTTTTATTGCTCTAAATAATCATGATTCCTGTCTCCTTATTTTCAGCACTTGTACATTTTATAGCAAAATGATGGCATCTAATAAAACAGAAACGTCTACTATAAAGATAAAGTATTTTTAACCGAGTAGGTTAAGACAAGAGTTCTTGTTGAATTGGGGTGAGTTTGACACACAAGATATTTCTTTGACATGTCACAGTCATCTCTAAAAGGGCTTTTGGCATAAAATTTATTTTACAAACAGATGTATGAAAACATATATTACAAGTATATCTCAATCTTGAAATTGCATTCCTCCAAATGCACGACTCTAGAGATGTTCATGAGATGTTATTTAGCAATATCAGTTCCTTGTATTGCAGTCCTCTCCAGAACCTCTAATGTCTGATTTTAAAAAAAAAATTGGGTTCTTGGGTAATGAATAATTGAATAGCCACCATTCTGAGGCCTGAGGTGATTATGCTGTTAACAATGAACACGTCTTAGAGGGTTAGCTTTTAGAGTTACAATAATATTTTACCTAACTTAAAACTAAATGGGCCAGATTAAATAGGGCAAATTAGTGTGGGGCCCAATCAAAAAACAGCACCAATGGGAATGGGCAGTTCTGTGGGTGATCTACAAAAAATGCACAAATTTATGAACACAGACACAGTCAGTTCATTTAAATAATAACCAACTCAATCTACCAAGGCCAGCGCAAAATAAGATATGCTTAATTTTCGGCGTTAAAAAGGTGCAATTTGCAGTAAATTGCCTACCACAAACCTTATTAAATCACACTGCGTGATTCATTTAAATACTCCCCACCCTCAAACGTAGTGCTTTGAAAGGGAACTCCTACAAGTGCATATGCAATATGGCCAGTCGCAAAAATTAACTGTCAGTGCCTTTCCACTGCTAACTTTTGACTTTGTGTCTTTAGTCAATCCTGACAATTTGTAGTGGTGCAAACCATTAGTAAATCTGGTACAATGTCTTTAAAAGCCTAATTTTTTCATTTACTTATTCAAGCGCTAATGTGTTTTCTGTATACTTCACTTCCGATTGGCTAAACTTTTTGATGTTTTATTGCTAAGCCCATGTCTCCAGCTAATTCAGCTCATTTGTTTCAGTACTGCTGGCTTACAAATCCAAGAGCAATAGAAGAAAAAAACAAAACAATACTGCAGAGTAATAGTGTCACAAGTACTTTGGGAACAATCACATTTACGTTATAGCCACACGACAAGTAAATTTGTGAAAAAACAAGTGGATCTGATGGTGGATACAGAGGCCAGTCAGAAGATCAATGATTCATATTTCACAACAAGGGATGGAAATGGATGGAATAACAGAAGTTTTGTCCTGGATTAAAACGTTTCTTTTTGCAAACGAGTGACCACTGTGCACAATGTGGATGCTATTGAAACAATAGCTCCTTGTTATAATGACACGATAGTGTTGCTGTAGTTCTTCTACTGTGGATTGGTACCTTGGTACAGGACAATAAAAACAGTGCTTATGCCAAAGCAACATTTCAACGTTTCAAGATCTACAAAAACATTTTGAACCGTATATTTATATATAAAAATATAATGATGACAAATACTCTTGTGACACAAACAATAGCAGAACACATGCATAGCAAAATCATCATATAACAAACCACCTATCACACACTTCATAGGGTTAAAAAATGGCAAGAAGGGGTGCTCTGTCCGCCAGTGATTTATTCATCACTTCAAAGCACATGAACAGTGAATCTCGAGTGCTTTGAAGTAATGTAAAATATGCCTCAGTGTGTGCTGACTTATCATCTCAACCTTCTGCAGGACCTTGCGGGCCCAGCTGTGATTTACAGGGGAACCGCGGCTCCTTCGTTTCCACGGCATCCAGCTCAGATTTTCAGATGCCTGCTTCCATCACGGAAACACTGAAAGGCAGCCCTGAACTTTGTCAGTGTTACTGTTAAACACATGTGCTCACAAAGTGAAGCCATAGCTGTAGGGCGGGGGGGGGGGGGGTTTAAAGAAAGTACAGGTAAGCAAACCATGTGGCCCTTGCAAACGTTCCTGAAGGTAATATACTGTATATCAGTGCTTCCCAACCCGGTCCTTGGGGGCCCGCAGCCAGTCCACGTTTTTGCTCCCTCCCGGCTTCCGGTAGGATTTGAATAAGAGCGATGAGGAACAGGAGAAAGAGGCTGGGAAACTATACAGCAACTTAAAGGAGTGTGTTCCTCTACATTAAGGGATATTTTATTTAGTTTGTTCATTTGTTCTTTTTAGTCTACTGTTTTACCACTAAATATAAATCTGCAGTTCCCTCTCATGTGGCTTCAGATAAAGGAACAGTACAAAACGAACACAGACCCTCTTACCAGTCACCCTAAGGTGCGTACCATTCAAAAAATATGCAGACATTGTAATTTTATTTCCTGCAATCAGCATCTAAAAGTATTGAAACTGTAAAACACTAAATCATCCCACAATGCAAAGTACAAATGATACAGTATTATAATACAGAAAAAAAACAAAAAGAACAGCAGTACTAACCCTTCTTCTTGTGCAGCTAATGGAATCTGTGAAAGTTTTGAAAGGTTCTTCGCATATTCTTCCTCAATCTTTATTCTGAAATGGTAGAAAACACAAGTCAGACTTGTATAGCCTGGGTGGTTTATAATAAAGAAACAGAAAAGAAACCAAAAGCAGGTATCAACATAAATGCTACCTAAATTTAATCATGATTCCATTTATTTTCCTTTCAGATTCTATTTTTAACCACGGACTCAACAAATATGTGAGCATGTTCACTGAATTGCAAGAAAAATATTTAATCATTCACCAGACATTCAATAAAGGGGAAACAATTAGTGTTACACTCAAAAAGAGGAAGTGTACAGTTATGTAATACCTGAGTCAAACCAGAAATTGCAACATAAATTCAAAACTGCAAAGCACTCTGAGTGGAAAATACTGGACGAAAAAATACTCTTAAGCAGTACTCTTTCCATAGTGGTTACTGAGGGGAGAGTACAACATAATTTTTTTCCTGCACACACACGGGAACATTTATATTTATTTATTTGACAGAAGCTTTCATCCAAAGCAACATACAATTGATAAAGAGCAGTTAAGGGCCTTGCTCAGTGAAAGTACTGTGTCAGGATTTTAACTGGTGACCTTTCGATCATGGACACAAAAGCCAGACCTGCAGAACCACACACTGCCACAATTGTGGCACATTGTGGATCATGCCATGAGAGTGTCCACTAATACTGATAGGAGGCCAGTACAGGACCAGTGATGACCAGTAAAGACAATCACCCACCATTAGGCCCCTCCTACTATCACGGTCTGATTACAGCTCATTCTTCCTTTGCTTCAAAACATTCACTTATAACTGGTGGGGGTCCACTTACAGCTATACAGCCAAATCGGATGTTTACTGGAAAAAGGCATTCACACTCTGAAGAACTAGCATAAATTCAGCGTGTGTGAGCGTGAGATCTCATTAACATCCATTGCTGCAGGAGATGCTGCAGCATGTTTGCAGAGGTAAACAATATTAGAATGACGGAGTTATTCTACCTTGATGAATGCAGTTAGTTTTTTTAATTATTAATGAAGAATGTAGTTTCTTTATAAACTGCAATAATGGAGGTGCAGCATGGACAAATAACTGGAAATGCAGAGTGGCAGCAAACTCGTCACCAAGCAGATGAACCACAAAGCATGAAGCGGAATGCAGATTAGCAAGTGCATACCCTTGCTAGGACAAAAATGTTTTCTAATTGAAACAAGAAGATCAGTTCTTTGCACACCCACTGGTTAGCAAATGTGCTGCCTCGGCATAAAAACAGTTTATACCAGGGGTGGCCAATCTTATCCGCAAAGGGCCGCTGTGTATGCGGGTTTTCGCTGCAACTTCCTAATTAGATTACTAATTAGAGGACTGATTGGCTGAAGAGTCTTCACACCTGGGTTTGAACAGCTGACCTACAGGTTATCCCAAAAACCTGCATACACACCGGCCCTTTGTGGATGAGATTGGCCACCCCTGGCTTATAAGACTTTCATAACAGGATGAGGTTTAACATCCATAGGTTTCCTATTCATTTTTCAAGCAGATGCAAATATAGAATCTTTCTGATTTCTCCAAAATAATTTGCTTTCATTGCATTGACTATTACTTTGCTTTACTCTATGAAGAGCCTTGCTACTCTCTACTTTAAATAATGTACAATGCAAGCCCATGATCTTTTCCAGGAGACAAAACAGAACACCCTTGACATTAGTCCATCATAGACCTGGCAAGGACACAATACTACTGGATGACATAATAATTCTCTATGGCAGAAATTCCCAGCAGAATGTCCCTCAGAATATGTGACTACAGGAAGTGCATTTAAAGAAATCATGGATTCTGCTGCAGTTTGGCTTAGACAGGTTAGGTATCATTGAAACACAAGACAGAGAGGAGCGGGACTCCCAAAACATGCATTTTGGGAAATGCCAACCACACAGGATGTTTCTTACAGTGTGAGCTGCAGACATGCCAAAATGAACACAAACCACCAGTTAAAAACAATGCCTCAGAATATCTTGGAAACAAAGGCTTCTAAAGCCAGAGCTCTGTGGCTAAAAAAGAGCATTCATATTTTTGCAAGGTATCACAATCATTTGTACAGTATTTACTTTCACATGTATGTTTACAATAAAATGAATTTATACTTTGGCAAAGCAGGGTCAAACACAAAATTCTTCTTTTTCTTAACAATACATAATGTTAATTTGGCTATCGTCTATCCATCCTTCAACTGCTTATGCAGTACAGCGTCATGCTGTTCCTGGAGCCTATCCCAGGAAGCAGAGGGCACAAGGCATGGGCACCCTGGATGGCATTCTAGGGCCAGTAGGAGAAAGCCCACACAGCACTGGGAGAATATTAAAACTCCGCACACAGCTGGAGATGGGATTCAAACCCCCGGCCGTAGGGAGTGCAAGCCAAAGGTTTTGCACACTAAGCCACCATGTTGCCCGGTTTTGTCAATAATTAAAATGAAAAACTTAAGTTAATCATAAATATTTGTGCAGGGTCTTGAAAAATTGTTTACCAGAAATATAAATCACTTTTGATAAATAGAACCTAGAGAAAATGAGTTTGCAGTAATTTGTAGCAATAAAGCCATTTTACCTTTCCCGCAAAAACTCTGCCATCTCTTTCTGCATTTGTTTTCCCTTAAGCTGTTTCTGCAGTAGAACCTCGAACCCTGAGACAGAGGCTGCTCCCTGGGGGTCCTTCTTGTCAGTCTGGGAAGGAAAAGGAAATCGGGAACACATGCTAAAAATAAATAACACATCCCTCAGGAGTCTTTCTGTGGGAAATCTCTAGATGAGCACTATCTCAATAAAAACACAAATCTTTTCTTCTTAACACAGTGCTGGAATGTAAGAGACAAAATGTGGCCCAATCTTAGTCTAAACACTGCAAATCCCACAGAGTACTACTAAAACTTTAAAAGTAAACAAATAACAACCAACTGAATATTTTTTTTGTATTTGCTCTTGATTAAGAAGATGACATTAAGTTAAACTGGTGTACATCTGTGCATTGTTCAAGGCTTCTGAAGCAGTGCTGTCCATCGTTGGTGGAACGTCTTAATTTTCCACATTCTTATCCTGGTCAGGGTCAGAGGACATTACTAATACAATAATACACTTAGTTTGGCGCCAGAAACAGGGTCAAGTTTCACACCAAGGAAAAAGGTGACATTGAATAAACAGCATCCATATTGTGAAAATAATGTAAAGTGGGATCAAGCAGAATGTTGATTTGCCATGTTTTTAATAATAAAACTGCAGAGGTGCCATAAACATGCCCTTTTTATTATTTTCATGAATCGATTATATATACAGTGCTTATATGGCAATGACCAAGTAAGGGCAAAGCATCAAAACTGTTAGAAAGCATGAATCAGATTCATGTCTGTAAAAGATCTGAATGGTTAAGTCCAGGAACTGAAAACAGAAAAGGAAACAATGCGGGCTGTACAATGGACATTATACTTTAAACTCTATAGATCTACAGTTCTGAGTGTCTATACAGAAACATATTGTAGGCCAGATGTGTTATATCACATGATATTTCAAGGGAGAGGGAAAAAAAAACAGGGTAGGAGAGGAAACCAGAACATCTGGAGGACATGCAAACTGTTCACAGAGAAACTATGACTTATTCCAGCACAAAGGCACTGCTAGTATTCCTGGTGCTGTAGGTCCCTGTACCACCCATGGGGCATTACACATGATATATACTGCACTCGTATTTAAATGGTTACGAATCAATGGTATTTTGGGCTGTAGGGTGGTCAGGGTGAGGTAGCTCCTCTCTTACCCAGAAATAATCACAGTAGCTCCACTCATTGGGTTTCAGCAGCTGTTGCTCTGGCATATTCATCGGCATGGGAAAGGTAACACAGTTGATCTGCAGGAAAGAAGAAGAAGAATGGAGTACTTGTTAATGGGTATAACAATAAAAATAAATTCAGGCTGAAAACAAGTGCAAAGGAAAAGATTTATAAGCACCACATCTGCATGTGTGGGTGCTTGTTTTTATTGCTCTCTTTAGCTGACCTCTTATTCCAAGTCGTTGCAGAAAAGGCATGGTTATCTACACTGCCCCTCCTTCGCTGTGAAAGCCGTGGCACAGAGCAGCCCCGACGGCCTGGAGGCACCCAGCCCACAGACATGCCCCACACAATTCAGCCCTAATCAATCCTAACATGCCATTTGTCCTTATTTTCAGTGTCACCGCTGGGGATAAAACTCATTTCATTTGATGATCCTCCTTTCTCCTTAACTGCACTGCTAACTGATATATTGCAGAAAAACATCCTATGATATAGAACTAAATTCAAAATTTGCTGTAATTTGACAAAACACATTCCTGCTCATTGTATCAAACTGGCCCCAGAGCAAAGCCCAAAGCCGGCCATTTAACTTGTGCATCTTCAGCTTAGACAAGGCTCACAAAAACAAGCCGAACAAACTGATGGCTGCACTGCGGAATCACTTACAATAAAAGGTATTTAACTGCAGTGCAGAAAAAGTCCAACAACGTTGGCAGGGCCTGGTTGTCACGTCCCAATCTTGCCACTCCTCCTGTGTGCCACGCCCCCTTGTTAACCTCGTGTGGAATCCCCATGTCATCAGCTGTTTCGAGCTGTTTTCATTAGTCCTCTGTATTTAAGATCTTCCCTGTTAGTCCTTCCCCAGTCCTGTCATTGACGTCTTTACCGGTTTTTCCCCATGTGCCTTGTTGGTTTCCCTAATAAATCCCTTGTTCGCCGATCCTGCGACTCCTGCTCTTGTTTCCCTGTTCCGTGTCTCCTCGAAGTGTGACACTGGTTATATTTTTCGGACAGGCGGGCTCAAAGCAAAATGCAAAGAGAAGCTGAAAATGAACGTTTCATGCAGGATAATGTGTCCCTCAATTTTTATTTTGAATTTGGAGAAAAAAACAAGTCAGACTCAACAAGGAGGCCACAAAAATAATGTCTGTTTGTAGGCAAGGGCTTATTGTAAAATAACACAAAGGCAGGTACGGTGAAAAGGCATAAGCAATGAAACTGTAGACTATATTGTACTATATACATATTAAAAATTATTTCAGTGAGTGAAAATAAATGCAAGCAATGCTTCCTAAATTAGAATCTAAATTCATTTTTTCAATTTAATTAGTAAATTTATTTAGTAAATATTTCTTTCTGTGTTCAGAAGGTCATGAGCTCCTGATTGAAAGTCAGGTGACCAGATTAATTTATACTGATTCCACATCCCCTGCTTTCTCTTCAGAATAGGTACAGTTTTATGTTCTGTCTAATTTCACTTGTAACCCAGAACAGTAGGATGAAGCCAGTGCCTAGAGCAGTAATCTCCCCGTGTCCATCGCTTCCCTTTCTGACCCAGAAACATCAGTTCTGCATTTTCTTTCTTCTTTTTTGTTTGTTTGTTTGTTTGTTTCCTTTTATCAGCTCCGTTGCTAGTTTATGTGTTTACTCATGGGCCATATTCACCCCAGGCTTCCTGTTTCCATCTGTCTTTACGAAGGGAAATATTTATAATAAACCTGTTTCTCGTTGCCAAGTCCATGTGTCAGGTGTTTCTATCTGCCCTCTTAAAGCCATAATTTTAAATTTAGTACTAGGCAGGATGATAAAAATACTGTGCAAAAATTAGATGGTGGAAAAAGTGATCATGGTAAACCCTCCAGAAGTACAGAACAGCACTTTGTAAATTTTATAGTATTAAAGAGCTACAAACAAGAGAACATCACATGAAAACCACAGCTATTTTAACAACCGTACATACACACACAAGTCTTCCAGAGGAAGTCAAAATTAATATTGCGTGTAAAAATTTGCAACACAGCAGAATAAAATAAAATTTGGCTCCCCCTGACAATGGGCTGCAAAAGACTGGATCTGTTTTCAATCGAAAGGCTATTAGACTCTGTGGTCCACTGGATCTTTATAATGGGAATGATGTAACAGTCAGTTTTGGAAGGGTTTACCAGGGCAAAATAAGCTTGGAGTGCTTTTCAGCATTGATGCAACACAAAGCAAGCGTGTGAAAGCAGTCTGTGGGAAAAAAAGCCCAAAACGAAGCCAGACTTTGACACCATTCCATTCTCAAGGGGGTCAGATTTAATTTAGAAAGTCAAAGGCTTTTGAAGGGAAACAGTAATGTCCTGCAATGCTAAAAGGGGCCACTGGAAACAGTTTGCTTACATAGACGCTCACAGATCCGCGGTCTAAAAACAGCCAGTGAAACGTGGTCAGTAACAGTACATGTGGGGCAGACTCTAGCCAAAGGCAGAACAGAGAGCTACCCGAGGCCCCTGAAATAACAGTGAAATGATCAGCATTTTTACATTTTTTTTGGTAAGAAAGCCTCCCAAGTAAAGCTTGGTCTAGGGCCCCTGATGTTGTACAGCCACCCCTAAGTATACGTCATAATTTCATTGGTACTGTAGTACTTGCTCATACGCCTTACTGTTATATACCCGTCAAAAATGCGCAAACCATTTGCGTATGGAGAATAAAAAAAGTAGCAGAAAGCTGTTAATAAAGAAGGCAAAGCTCAGAATATTGATTTTTATATAATAGCAATATGTTGTTTTGTGATGCAGAAATTTATTTCCCGGCGTTAGATTTTTTTTTTATATATATAACGAAATCTATATGCTGCTATTTCACTGTTTATTTCAGATACATCAGTATGGTCTCTTTAAAATATAACTTTAAAGCTGCGCTTCCTTACCTTCTTAAGGCATATAAGTTACAAAATTGGTCAAGGGGACCTAAAAGCAAATAAAAACAGCAGCAGCAGGAGGTGAGAACCTTTGGAGCTTTTCACCCTACGGCCCTGAAGGCCTGTGGGACACATGAGTTACGCTGCTGGAAGCTTCTCTGTGCTACAGAAAGGAGCGGGCAGCCTGACAAAAAAAAATTTGCTGGACTAACACAAAATATATCAAATTTTAACAATAAACCTGCTATATATCTGATATGCTTATAATAATAATAATTCAAATGATTAAAAAAAAACAATGGAGGGATATGGTATTACTCTATAGCTATAGGCTAGTTATAGAATATTGTTAAAGCGCAAAAAAATGTCTAAAAAGCAAATTTGCCAGTTACAGATAGGGTTGCATGATATTGGACAGCAAACTGTGATAAACATTCCAATATTTATAAAGCAAAACCTGAGTTGAAAAACGTACCCAAAATAAGTTGTAGCCAAATAGAACTTATTACCTAATAACAGAATCTGTCAAATAAATTGGTCGTGTTGCTGTGAGGTGTGCTGACAAAAAGCAGTGCTGAAAATTAATTTGCTTTTTTTCTGAATATTATCTCTATGGAATCCAAAATATTTCCATGCAGCACAAGGTGCATGTCTTTTGGTGACGGTTTCTTGTTCGCTTTTCTCCTCCTCACTCATTTCTTGTAGAAACGCACCGCACTGCCTATGAGTGAGAGCGATAGCAAGGACAAAAATGCTTATGATTGGCTTGGAGAGCGTGAGCAGAGCTCATGGAAAAGCTGCAACAAACCTTACACTGACTATTGATGATTTCTATTCAGCAAATCTTATCGGGTAACCCCTCCGGCCCAGGTGGCCAATTTTACCACCAAGATTTCAAAACACCGGGATAGCATTTTTTATTTTTTTTGACAATACCATATACCACAATATACTGTACCACGGTCATGAAAAATTACATACTGACAAGTCTAATCTCAAATCATCTGACTATCACAGTCCTTGTCATGTGACAACTGTATGTGCATAACATGCACTGTTAAATTAATATTAAAATCCCACAGGCCTAGTTACAATTTGTCATTTACTGTAGATATGGAAAATACTTGAAACATTACTTTCTACATACAAAAGCAAGCAATCATCTAAACACTTATCCCAAACAGGGTCACAGGGGGGCCTATCATGGAAAAAAGAGGTACAGCAAGTTTCACACGTGAGATTACATTTGGTAGAGGCGGAGTGTGTGTCGCACAGGAAGTGCGCAAGATTTGAGAGACCAGCCCACCGCATTCATGTGATCATGCTTTTTCACTTCCACCTTGTCTGCACTCCATCTGTGTGCACATCCATGTAATAACGTGCTTGCAGTGGAATGGCATGTAACTTATTTTAGGATTTACCCGGAAACAACAAATGCTATCTTCTGATTGGCTGGTAAGTGGCTATTCACTGTGCATAACTCAGGACAGCTATGAACTCGGCGAAAAACTCCTCTCCGTATGCCTGCGCCTCGTCCATTAATTCTATAGAACAGGATGCCTTGAGAGGCCTGGGGACAGCCTGAACGGGATGCTGATCCATCACAGGGAGAACATGCAGAATCTCTACACAGAGTGGGGGTGAAATTCAAACACCGAACCTTACAGATCTGACCCACTGTGCCACCCACCACAACATCCTCCCTTCCTTAAAAGACAACAGTGTTGAACCATGTTGTATTGCTAGCTGCACCAAAATTTAAATCCTGACATAAATATTTGTGAAAAGTGTCCATTATGTAAATGGTACTTCGGAAATGCAGGTATACTGAAAAGGCAGGGGCTCTTACTTGGATTTAGCCTGTGGATTAGGCTGACTAGCTAAGCATATTGTTGCAAGGCAAGTAGACTTGGGACACATAGATGTAGAATGATGCCCCATTAATTAAGGAAATGAAGGAACGCTACCCAAAAAGGGGTTCAGGGTTTTGGTGGCAGTCTGTTGAGGGTGGCCATCTTTTGGTCGTCCCCCTGCAAAAAGCATGCATGTGCTAAATCACTTCCTTCCTGCTCACCCCGTGATTGGGGCACGGTTGCCAGCCGGGTTCCATTGACACTTGCCAGCAATGAGAAAACCATGGTTACCGCTGGCCTGTGTGGCACTGATCGCCCCCTTCTGGTGAGTGACATGATGGCCCTTCCCAGCTAGGCCATCATGCCGCTATATTATTATATATTAAAGATCCCCAGGTAAAAAAATGCATGTTACAATGTATACTGCTAGCATTGTGAACATATAATGGCCAGGATGCCTCTTTCAGCAAATCTCAGAAATAGCCCCAAATGGAATATAAAGCCAATAGTGTAATATTTACTTCACTATGATAGGAAGCATCCAGACAACTAGGAATCGCAAACAGTTATTGGCTTAGTTTCATCTCAGTGTGACTTTTTTGAGCAACTCGCAGCATCTATTTATAACCAGGAGCAGTTTTGCACCCTCGTAAGGTGTCAAGTCGCACTGCCTCAGAGCTTTCACTGCCTCTCAACTTCAGCGTGACTGCTGTTGTTTTCTTTACACTTCATAAGTGGCCAAAGATTTCCGGAACATATTGTAAAATTTGAAATGCCATACCATTCCTGCTAATCGTTTTCTTTAATACAAAATAGCAGTGGGTATTTCCAGCGGAAGCTGTTTGATGGAGACTTTAACCTAATCATCTTCAAATGAGAAAAAGACTGCTGAATGAGAAAAAGAGTGGCTTTGTGTTAAATTATAAAAAGCATTGTGTTGCATTGTAACCATGTACTTCACAAACCCAGACAGAACTGTTTCTCACTACAATAACCAACTGTGTGAAAAGTGACTGCAGATGGCAGGCATTGCAGGAGTCAAGAAATTGTTATTTATAATTCCAGGGTATATTTTGTAAAATACCAAAATATACTATTCATGTATATTTATCTATATATACAATTGTGTGACGTGATAAGAACTGAAAACTAAATTTTGAATGATATGATCACCAGCACTGCCTCATAAATATTAAAAGTCACGTGAAACATGCATGCAGGCCCACAAACATAATCCCTTATTCACTCAGACTTATACAGAGACATCTTCATCTACAAAGACATAGTAAATCCATGGCTTGTGCTTGTTCGTAATTGATTCCAATAAACCATGCTTAGAAATTTGCCTTGATGTACAAGGCAATGTTTTAATGCATAATTCCTGTTATCTCCCTAGCACATCTAACAAATACACAATACCATACAGTAACCTCCTGAGACCCCACCCATTCATTTATGTCCATTGTAGTGGACATTTTGTTTTTGCATCTATCTTTTCACTGATGTAAGGAAACATATTTATTCCTGTTGTACACTAAAGAGGACATGCTGTGAAATTAAAAATAAAAATTAATTTGAAAAAAATCTAAATTGTAAGATGTCTTATTTCCTCCAAAGACAAATAACCTAAAATTGAAGGACACTTTTTTCCTTGGGTCCCAGAAGGATATACAAGGATATTGCCAAAAGTATTGGGACACCTGCCTTTACACACACATGAACTTTAATGACATCCCATTCTTAATACATAGGCTTTAATATGGAGTTTGCCCACCCTTTGCAGCTATAATAGCTTCAACTCTTCTGGTAAAGCTGTCCACAACGTTCAGGAGTGTGTTTATGGGAATTGTTGAACATTCTTCCAGGAGAGCATTTGTGAAGTCAGGCAAGGATGATGATGGTGTTCTATTGGGTTGAGGTCAGGGCTCTGTGCAGGCCAGTCAAGTTCCTCCACATCAGACTCACTCATCCATGTTCTTATGGACCTTGCTTTGTGCACTGGTGCGCAGTCATGTTGGAACATGAACATCCCCAAACTGTTCCCACAAAGTTGGGAGCATGAAATTGTCCAAAATGGCTTTGAATGCTGCAGCATTAAGAGTTTCTTTCACTGGAACTAAGGGGCCAAGCCCAACCCCTGAAAAACAACCCCACACCATAATCCCCCCTCCACCAAACTTTACACTTGGCACAATGCAGTCAGGCAAGTACTGTTCTCCTGGCAACCGCCAAACCCAGACTCGTCCATCGCATTGCCAGACAGAGTAGCATGATTCATCACTGCAGAGAAAACATCTCCACTGCACTAGTGTGCAGTGGTGGCATGCTTTACATCACTGTATCTGATGTTTGGCATTGCACTTGGTGATGTATGGCTTGGGTGCAGCTGCTCGGCCATGGAAACCCATTCCACTCATTCTCTATGCACTGTATTAATGGATGCATTCTCTATGCACTGTTCTTGAGCTAATCTGAAGGCCACATGAAGTCTAGAGGTCTGTAGCTATTGACTCTGTAGACAGTTGGCAACTTCTGCACACTGTGCGCCTCAGCATGCATTTTCTGTGATTTTACGTAGCCTACCACTTTGTGGCTGAGTTGCTGTTGTTCCCAGTTGCTTTCACTTTGTCATAAAACCACTAACAGCTGACCGTGGAATATTTGGTAGCGAGGAAATTTCACAAATGGACTTATTGCACCCATGAATTCATGCTTAAATTCACACTTGAATCCACTGAGCTCCTGAGAGCGACCCATTCTTTCACAAATGTTTGTAGAACCAGTCTGCATGCCTAGGTGCTTGATTTTATACATCTGTGGCTATGGAAGTGATTACGACACCTGAATTCAATGATTTGGATGGGCGTCGCAATACTTCTGGCAATATAGTGTATTTTTGCATGTCTCATCCTGTTACCCTAGCAACAGCCTGAAACATAAACGACACACGCAAAACTGTTTTTTCATTACTACAAAACAGATAAGCATAAAATGACATTTCCATATTAACTCAAGCTTCCCAAAGTAATGAATCACAACATATCGCAAGTCTATGTTCCCAAGTTCAATGTACTGATTTCAATGTGCAAAAACAACAGTAAATCTAAGGAAATGAACAACTTATTCTTAAACTCAGTTACTTAACAAAGCTTTGAGATGCTGCTTTTTATTAGTTCATAGCATCCATCTACCTTTTCTTATGTTTTGCTTGCCAGGTCCATGCAGACATATCTGAAGGCAGATGCTAGACCTGTGAGGGGTCTCCCTCAGTAAATTATGCTGACTAGGGAGGGTGGGGGAGGGAGAGGGCTTGGGATTCCCCTTGGTTGAATTTGGCAGCTGGGGGGGGTGGGGGTTTTCCCTACGCAAATCAAAATACCATTTAGATGATCAGGCACTCAGAACCTAAAATGGGAGGCACTTTCAATCATTCAGACAAAGGGTGCAGGTGCTCAAGCACCCCCTTAGCTGAAAGGACAAGGCACAAGACCCTAACGTCAGAACATCAAAGAAACCGGAAGTAATTCCACACAGAGCCAGGGCGGGAATCACTGCCCCACAACCCAGTCATCTAAGTTATCATGAAAAGTTTAAATATGGAACTTTACAAGACCTGAAACAATTCATCAGCATGTAATTGGTGATATAAGTAACCGAGTGTTCCATTTAGACATTGCATATGCGGGAAGCAGATATTTGTATTCAGGAAGTAAGAAAGGGTTGCTTTGGTGCAGATATCAGAGGAACAGCGTCAAGCTGTTAGAAAAGTGGTTAGAAAGCAGATAATGTTATCAGTGTGTGCTCTGTGATATATTGTCATGATGTATTTACAGTCCTACCTACAAACCTCCACATGAACCAGCACTATGGGGAAAATAAACAAAAAAGTGTGAATTGATGGAATAAAATTAATAGATAAAAGTTGAAAAAGATCCCTCTCCCTCTATCCAGTGTTTACCAAACCGCTGATAATCTCTAACAGCAGCCCCTCTGCCCCCAGCTCCCCTATCTCTCAAACAAGACCAGCACTAGAACTCTGCATCGCTGCTGAGACTGCAGTGTGCTCGGATACTGTTGCTAGGCAACTAATTACATCTGTTGTAAAAACATATTCTTGTTTCATTTCTATTATTGCAAATCTACACAATCATTTTTGAAAACAGTGAAACATAACAACACTGAAGATGCATAGGAAAAAAATTATATATATATATGTGTATTACCTGTTATACATTACTTCCTTTCCAAAACAAAAATGAAAACAATTTAACCATTTCAAGAATATTGTTTTGTTTTTTTTTTTTTGGTGTCACGTGAACAAAATCCAGCAACAGATGACAATTACATTAACATTTTTTTAATTAAATAATTTACAATAATTAATTTAAATAATTATATATATATATGTATATATATTTATATATATAAAATCCTAATTGTATTTCAAATCTCACTACCTCTCTGGTGGATGGATTCTATTTATTGTTTCATGTTAAGACATAACAATGATTTGCATGTACTGTAAATACAGCTTTGTTTTAATACTCAACAATCTCAGTCACTAATGGCATTTAATTGTGTGGACAACAATTAGACAGAGGTCACGTACTGTACTGTTAAGGTTGTCAGATGTACTTTACAAGCTGTCAAGTATAAGCCTTTGAAATATGTAAGATTTTCTCCAATTTCATTGTTAATTAATTTTGAGTATCCATATAAGAAAATTCAATGCATATTTCCCATACACCACTATGTTTATCTCACATGCAAATGATCTCAATAGACACCAGAGGCAAAATGCTATTTTTGGTTACTAGTGTTTTTTTTCCTCTTTTTTTATTAGATTTGTACTGTCTGCTGAATGCTGAATGGAGGATAGCTTGGATGATATCTGATGATGCACAATTAAGCACTATGCCTGTTGGCTGGTAGAGGGTGCACAACAGTACCAGATACCTCAGATGTCTTCAGCAGCCTATGGTTGAATATGTAGACAAGGAATAGTGCAAGACAGCTGTAATGATTCATAAATGAATACAGTAGAAGTAAGACTACAATCAGACTGATGAGGATGATGAAATTGTTTAAGCTGAGTGGCAATCAGGTACTAGACATCTTTTACAGTCGGTTTACCAAATCTGGTTTTGTGACTTTAAATAATTAAGGAGTAAGAGAACTATGACACAAAATAACATTTTATAGACAATATTTCATTTGGTGTTATCCACAGAATCACACTTATTACTCGGATTTGAAATGCCATTCAATAATAAATTGTAAGGCAAAATGTAGCATATGTATTTTAACGTCATATTAACCATATTAGATTGGCTGTTACCGAAAATTGGTGTCTTTAAAAAAATGATGTACACTTTTCAAGTAGAATAAAGGAAATAGTGATTTGTCTTCCGGCATATTGCAATTGAACATTGGTGACACCAAATGGATGTCACAGGCACAAAGGTTTTGGCCACTTGTCGGTATATAAGGTCAGACCTAAAAGATCTATAACCACGTGAAAGGAGACAGCTGGAAGATAAAACACTGCCACTAACCCCACCTTCATTCGCACCTACTTGGGTTCAGCAGAAAGGAAAAAATTCTCTATGCTGAATGTAATACTGAACAAAATCACACATAGAAAATTGAGAACACATTTTCTTTTGATACCCTATTCTATCAGGCCAATACATTATAGAATATATAATTCTATCTCATTTTTCATACAAATCACTATGTACTGTAGTAAGGATTTATGCAGTTTATCAATCAGTATAATATTGAATGGAAATATGAAAATAGAAAAGGACATTGTCATTTCAAATAAAAATTCATAAATTTACATTACACGTATAATGAAAATGCATGGATATCAGTGGACAAATATAATAGCTACCTTCTTTAAAAACCTCACAACAATCCCATAGAGCAATTCTTCAATTAAGGCACAATCAGTGTTTTAGTCTTTTTTTCTTGAATATATGT
This sequence comes from Paramormyrops kingsleyae, assembly GCF_048594095.1. NCBI lineage: Eukaryota > Metazoa > Chordata > Actinopteri > Osteoglossiformes > Mormyridae > Paramormyrops > Paramormyrops kingsleyae. The sequence goes on along the minus strand of NC_132801.1, from coordinate 17,921,837 downwards.
GTCACCCATTTCAACATCCATTAATCAATAGTATTGCCCCTGTCACCATGGAAACTGAGCATGCTGAGTCTTCCCTTGCCTTTCCCCTACATTTACGCTCTCAGTATAGTCAAAGCCTTACTGACAGCCACAGTACAGCCAGCAAGTGAATGAGCGAGAATTACAACACAAAATCACCTCTTAAACAAATGGTCACCAGACCTGGCTTTCATACCCATTCAAATGATTTCACACTGTACTGAGGCAAACACCTAAATACCAATAAAAAAACACAAATCTCAAATGACATTACAGACCAATGAGCTACATACAAAATCATTACACCAGCGTTAGCCCACAATTTCAGTTGCAGATTTTTATCTAAAATAATTTATTTTATAAATATATCCCGAATAGTCCTTGTCCTGAGGCACACACATAAGCACAGACAATACACCTGAAGATCTGACAAGTGTACGATAAGGAAGCGGAAACCACATCACAAACAGCAAAAACTAAATCATGTACACCCATATCTTTACTAATTCAAGCAAGTACAACGTGAGACAAATACTTAAACGGTATGCACGTTTCCAGTCAAAATTAAGTTAAAATGACTCAAATTAATGCTGTTTTTTTCACATCGAAAAAGCTTTTTCAGTGTTATTGTTGTGAAAACAGCATTAATAACATAGCTCATCTTTCCATAAGTACTTTATGAAAGGTATCCTTTTCAGGCTGGTACTCACAGTAATCGTGGTCTCCTTATTCTGTCTCCTGGTCGGTGAGTTGGACCCTGGGCTCTGTGGGGACAGACACAACGCATCATCAAAGCTGCCCTCTGTGTCAGACATTGCTGCTTTTCAGGCAGGTTTATTTTGCAGTGAGAAGATTCTGTATGTAGCCTCTTTTTGTCCCTCTATTGCTGTTGCTGTGTGAATGAGGGGGGGGGGGGTTTGGGGGGGGGGGGTCTGCTCTCGGCGGCAGTGGGGCTCGCAGTTAGGAGCGTCCACTAAAATCAGCTCCAGTTAAGCTATTGCCCGATTCCTGGAGTGATCACTGGAGAGAGAGAGAGAGAGAGAGAGAGAGAGGGAGAGAGAGAGAGAGAGGGGGGGGGAGAGAGAGAGAGAGAGGCGGAGGAGTCTTCCCGATCTCCTGCCATCCATGCTATGCCCAGTGAAGCAGTATGTGCACTATGCAGAGGGAGTGGGGCTTATTTAGATGGCATTCACCACACCTCCTCTACACTGAAAGAGGAAAAAAAAAAAAAAACAACACTGGCAGACAAGGCAGCTGGAGCTGGGCAGGGCATTGTGTATACAGCTGAGGGAAGATTACTCCAAAGGTAATTATGATTGGAGGCACAGATAGCCACTGGAACAGACTATTGAGAAATCGGCTTTTAGGCCTCGTTAAACGAGCGCCTTCATTGGCGTGCGCTGAGAGCCGAGTCTTTTTCGCTCTGCACACGGTTCCAAGCATGTCATCATTATCTACCTTCATTCACAAGGCTACAATGGATGCTGTTACCTGCGAGGAGCTCCACTGAAATCTTCTAAGATTTGTGCATTGCATATCAGTGACATATAAACATATAAGCCGGAATACAGGTAGATAGGTATAAATGTGCAGTATATTTATAACATTTAAATACAAGTGCAAGCAATGCGAAGGTTATACATATAGAGTAATTTAGTTTAGTTTCAGTTATACTGTATCTCAACTAATGTCACATCAACACAGTAATATTATATTCATTTTCCTATAGTAAAATTGTGACTATCCAGGAAAAACTGGATGCCGAATGCTTTCAGCTTTGAAATAGGATTACTGAATGGAAAATAAGCCTTTGGATAGTGAAAAGGGATTTCACATCATCATGTGCAGTGCGACCTTTGGGGGATCCCACCGATGTACAGACACCTTCAAGCTGAGAGATATGTAAGAAGGTTTTTCTGCCAAAATGGACGGCAGAGATTCCAGCTGGAGGGAGATAAAAGAACGTTGCCCCAGTGTTTTTCTTGCTTGAGAGACGGTCACCACCTTCTGCCTTACCTGTAGGTCCGAGCTGGTTTTCCGTACTCCTCCATGCGGGGATTCAAGGTGGGTTGTAGGACTTCCAGAATTGTGAAAGCCGTTCACTACAATTACACATAAAATATGCCTTTGCTTACTATCAGATGAAGCCTGTTGCAAACCAAGCTCACTAAACGGTTTCAAAAACATCTGAAACTGTAATGCTGTATATAATAAAGAGATCGTTAAGCTCTTACAGTACTTTAGGTACGAAGTTATTCTCAGCACCATTTTATTGTTATTATATCAGCTATTCAATGGCACATTAAATAGCACATTACGGAATCTGAGAAGGATCACCAATGTGGTACAATGGGTGTGTTAGATTTTGCTCTGACAGAGCTCTTAATTACCTAAGCTTGATTCAGTTCTTAGTCAAATGAATTTAATGAAATTAGAATAACAGAATATGATTAAAAGAATATGGGCTCTTACAGGTATTTAATAATGAACACAACTGAAGCCTAAGACGTGTAGCATAATTTTAATCATAAGATGAATTGAATCACTATGGTACACAACGGGTAACTAGAGTCAAGACTAGAAAAAAAAAGATTGCAAAATGTTTCCCTCAATGAATATAAGGACTGTCACTCTGCATTACAATACTGTCAAGTGTAAATAATTACAAAAAAAAAACCAATAACCTCATGCCAAAATGTTCTGCAGACCCCTGTTCTGTCTGTGAGCTGTTTGCATGCGATCTCTATGCTTGACTGGGTTTTCTTCCAGATATGTCGCGTTCGTCCTACCGTCATTCACGTCAGACACGTAATTCAGGCAAACTGGCAATAGCGTATGGCTGTGTGAGAGAATGTGTGCGTTTGTGTGAGAGTATTGTGATGATACGTAGAGCTTAGCTGCCTACACCTCATAGGAGAGCATCCAGACCAGCAGCTCCATTACTAGATGAAGCACGAATTGTTAAACACATATTTGAGGTATCACTTCCTATATTAATACTAAGCTCTACCACAATAAGAAGATCCCTATTATGTATCTTCTGCTAATCAAAGCAAAAATAAAAATTAGTATGGACTCTGTTCATTGCAGAGATACATTTCTGTACTACAGAACAAAGACACACTCTTATTTCATTCTCATGTATGAGTAATAGAACCCATTTCAATTTTTGCAAAAGCTTTCCATAATCCTTGGAGATGATCTGTTTTTGCATTCATTTGTTATAATAATCTAATTATTTCTCTTGTGATGCATGTTAATGAAATTTGTGCCTAAGAGAAGAATTGAATTTACAACAACATTTAGCTACCAATAAATTCTACTATCTTTTCCAGTATATGCATTGTCAACAAAATACTAAGTCCTTTGGTCATTTACTCTGTTAAAGGGCTCTATTTGGAAAACAGCATAAAACGATGGAAAGTCTGTTTTAAAAGCATTACGGGCATATTGCTGTATAATCTATAAAAGTATTTGTCTCTGATAGAGCTCAGGATGACACATGCATGCTTCATACCACTGAATACTGTCAGATACAAAAGGCACTAAAAATCTTTCACAATAAGGTTTAAAGTCCCCTGAAGTATAATTGTGGGGTGCTGAAAATAGCTTAATCATTTAACGTGAGTCATTTTAAATTAATGACAGCACACACAGTATTGAACATGAGGGTGTGGGATTTGAAAAGCACAGCACCCACTTCACAAATGTTGTGACTTATTGGGACCCGGGACGTTATTTCTGTTGACTTTCTAAAAGAAAAATTTAAAGGACTAAAGGATTCAGATGGTTCCAGTGTTCCAGGCCAGGGAGAAAATGAACTAAGAGGAAGTCTATAATCACCACTTTCTGTGGAATGTAATGTCCCCACTATCACAGAGAACATAGCCCAGAGGCTGGGTATTTGGGGTGAGGCTTTGCATTGTCACAACAGACCACATTAAGGGTTCAGCCCATCACAAATCAGGATGTGGAAGGAAGTTTCTTCCCATTAGATATTATTGTCTCCTGATCACCTACAGCATCCTGTCCCAAACTTGTTTAACTGTTTCTTGACTTGCAGGTGGAGCCATGACGCACAAAGAGCTATCTGTCCATGCATTATTCAGTTTACTGGAAAAAAACATCTTTGCACAGTAACAAAATGGTTCCTTCAAGAAGTCAAGCAGAGCGATACCTGCAGGTATGGAGTTCTTGTGTCTGATTGAATTAGTTGGGGTTCCAGGGGCATCCAAAGGTCGTTCCCATGTTGTTTCTGTAATAATAATAATAAGATAATAAATATTAAGTTCAAAATTCAAAACAACTTGAATTTTGGCTTCTCTGTGAATTAAAATAAATAATAATAATTAAAAAATCTAAATTAAAATGATTAAACAATAAAAAAACATTATTACAAATTATGATTAAATTATGATTAAAACATATATGTAAAAAAAATCTAATAGGAGTTTAACAAATTAGGAAAAGTGAGTGTTAGAGTTGTAACTGGGTCCTTGAAGTGATGTTCTGGATCATTATGTTTCAAATAAGTATAAAAGAAGAAGAAAAAAACGTGTTTTTGATGTGAGCAGAGCAGCTACCTGCTCATTTGGCCTCTCAGCACCACTGCCTTGCATTGCCAGTGCTGAGTATCATAAGAAGCAGAAGTCCTGTCAAAATAAATCATTCTGTGCTTGGCTATATGTGCATGGGTGCCTCAAAGCCAACAATGTTTTGGAGTCTTTCTGGCCTTGGACTTAAAAAAAAAACAATGTATGTAGCTTGCATTTCCTTCCCTGGTAACATTAGCACTGTAAATCCAAAAAGCCTTATATGCAGTGTCGCTGTGATTTTTTTATTCAAGAAAGAGAAGGAATTACTCTGACTGACAAAATACTGAACGGAACAATAAGCGCCTGTATGATTTCTCAGCACAGTTCATCTTTTGATAGCAATGTAAAAGAATGAAGTACAGAAAAGCACAAAAATTAGGACAGTTCCACTCAACTGGCAGCAGTGCGGTGCAGTTGGACAGCATATATGCGTATGAATGATTGGAAGTCTCTCAGGCCCCCTGACAAAACCAGTTACATTTTTTTACTCAAGCCAAAAACACAACAGTAGGGCAGCATTTAGAATAATTTTGAAGGATATGCAGTTTCAGTGTTTCAGTACCCTTGAGCAAGGAATTTCCTAATATTGCCCAAAATACAATTTAAAATGTTACATTTCCTAATACATGCTGTGCTTATACGTGACATATTGCGGCGTGGGTACCAGGCATGTCGATTGCACAATGGCTGAATGAGTAACACGGAGTTACAGTGCGGGAAAACACAGAATGACTTTACTGCATGTATGCCATTAATTCAGACAACACACACACACACAGGTTCACACAGACACACACACAGGTTTGTAATTATATCTTTGTGGGGACTCTCCATTCATTTCTATGGGGAAAACTGACGACCTTAACCCCTACCCAGCCCTAACCTTAGCCATATGTAGCCAAACAAAGTACAAGACTTTTGGCATTTTTAGTTTTTTGATTGTATTCACAGATCTTTGTGGGGACCTGAAAAATGGTCCCCACAACATCAAAAAACATTTATTTCCCACAAGGTAAGATCAACCTAATTACATACACACACACATACCACTATTTACAACTATTAACATTTAACACAATACACGACATAAATGTACGGCAAATATATGACAACATACTTGTTAACTTTACATAGCTATTTAGATTTGCCATCGGTCCAGCATGCCACCACACTGCCTGACGGGGATCCCCCAGCGCCATCAGTGGGAAATTCAGGGTAACATATCTTTCAGCTGGGTGCTTCCCCGGAGTTAATCACTATGAAAGGACATCAGGAGTATGCGGGCGTGACCAAACTCTATACAGAATCAATGGAGGTCGAAATTGGGGGCAAAAAGAGGGCATTCCTGGGAGGTTTTTCACACAACACATATTGCCTGAAACATTTTTGCTCCTCTGGATTTTCATCATGCATTAAGATGCAGACACATGTATTTTCTAGCTAGACTGAGAAGACTTACACCTAGCCACCGTGAAAGCAAATCTCCTATGGCATTCATCTGAGTTGGCAGACCGGGCCTTCCATTTCCTACCATTGCATTCTCTTTTAGCTAGGAACAACGCTTTCTGTCACTTCTTGATGATATTACCGACTTCCAACTGTAAAACATCTTCTGAGCACAGCAGGGTAGCATCCATGGAGTGCCAAAGGGTCCATGGCAACAACAAACCGAGAGGTTCTACTTTAGAACAAGGTAAAAGGCTAAAAGGAGGCCTGGAAAATGCTGACTGACATTCTCAGACTCCGGAACAAGAAAACAGGATTACTCTCATGGCAACCCTCAGAAATTCAGCCTTACCTTCTACACTAAATAAAATACAACCCATCAAATAAGCTGCCTGTCATCTTATACTGCACGGTCTGCTAACAAGGAATATCAATATCTGCTTTTTATTTGTGTTTGTTTTGTTCATTATATAAGTAAGAAAATAACACTAAAACATGCTTCATAGCAATTTGTGCATGTGTCCAAGTTGAATTTTGGACCTAATGCCATTCCCTTAAATATTAAAATCACTGTATCAGGTGGTATGTGATCCCTCTTGGTATATGATACCAACTGGAAAAGTGTAAACACATATGAATAAACTAAATTGTATCTGTGCAGTGCTATAAATTCAAAGTGCTAGCCTCCTTTCTGCTAATTACTTCAAACGAAACTTAAAATATAAACTAACATTTATCTTTTAGATGTAACGCTGCACCTGCAATGGGTCGGCACCCCATACTGGGTTGTTCCCTGCCTTGCGCCCATAGCCTCCCCGCGACCCTGAATAGGACAAGCAGTTTCAGAAAATGGATGGATGGATGGATGGATGTATCACTTCTAAGGGTCCTACAGTATATGCTTGAAAAAGAAACTTAATATGCATAAATAATTCTATATGTAAAATTGCGTATGTACTAGCACTCTGAATGAAAATCATTTAAATATCTATTAGATAATACTAGAAATGTTCTCTACACATATTTGTTAGTTTCTTGCATGTTGCTATTAAGAACAATTACATTAACCAAAAGGAAACTTTCCCAACAATGATTTCTGAAAGGTACAATCCAAATATGATTCATGTCAACTTGCAACCATTACATTGTGTAAGGGGCAAGAAATTCAAGGATTAAAGGATCAAAATAAAAACAGAATCTTAAAAAAAATGTGGCCATGGTGAAGTGAAGCCAGCTGTGAACATTCCTGGTGAGGTTTATGCAATGGAGACGGCTATTTATTTCCTGTAGTGTTGTGCAACTGTTTCCATCTTAGTTTCTGGATATTTTCTCCAATGTTTTCTTTGACTGTATAACTGAACCACATAGCCAGCATGTGGATTTTCCAAAAAAAATTGAACAGCTGACAGGGATACTCAGTTTATATTTCTCTGGTTCTCTAGATCAATAATAATAATAATAATAATAATATAAAGAGAATACTGAATAGTTTAGACATTGTTGACCAAATATTTCACGAAGAAAAGGAGAAGGTGCTATCATTGGACTTGAGTGTAGTATTGAATGCAGAAATCCATCATAGGTAAACAATGAAAGATGTAACCAAGTTTTGATCACATAAAGGCAGAACCTTGTAATACGGTCATGCACATATGTTTAGTTACACATTTGTATGTTTTAAGTAACTAAATCAAAAATTACAAATAAACAAATGATGAGTCATGTTAAGCCAATTAGCACTATGTGTCAGCTATAAAAGATTTATGACAAAACGCAAAATGAGACAACTAGCAGAGTTCCGATGAGTGGACGCTTCAACTGCAGATGCATTGGCTGGAAAACCTTTTTTTTTTTTATTAAATGTGTCATAGGGAACAGTCACAGATTCATGACAGCATATGTCAAAAAAAAAAAATGGAACAGTAGAACGGAACATTGGTTTCAATTTGAGGATCACAGAGGGGGTAGGCGGACACTTACCAGAATACAGCCTCAAAAACTGAACTGAATCAGAAGCAAAGTGACCCAGGCTAACCAATAGACACATCACCTGTGGCCTGTACTACGGACCAGGGTTACTGGCTTATCGGGGTACCTCGTCAGATTTAAGGTACCACAGTTTAAATGGACTTCATATTCGTCATATACTTACATTTTTCCCAGACTACCTTAAATCCGACAAGTTACCCCGATAAGCCAGTAACCCCGCTTCGTAGTACAGGCCACTGGTATAAGGAACTAAAACTGAGTCCCCAGGGTAGAAAGAAAAGAGTAATATACTGCGATGAGTCATCTTTCAACTTTTTTTATCCTGCTTCTAAATGGATTAATGTTTGTAGAAAGCCAAAGGGCACAGAGAGGCATCTAATGGCAGGCAGTCATTGATTCTGATGATTGCCCAACATATAATGGCCAAGGAATACAAAGCCAATTTACAGGACTATACGCGCCATGCATTTCCCTGATAATGTTCCCATATTCCATAAAGTTGTTTTATAAATATCAATGCTTTTACTGGCCACCCTTATAAACAGATCTAAATATCTTTGAAATATCTTTTATGGAAAGTTCTAAAGTGCGTTAATCTTCACCTTCTTCATCAGGTCCAGGGTTTTCTTCTGGCCTAAGAATGGCCTAATATTTCATTCCATACCTGATGAAGTGTGGCCCTACTCCTTATTATTCTTATAATTCTATTCTATTCTATTAAGTCCTTGGTATTAATACCACCCACTCTGTAGCCTCCATACACGGGATCTATTTATCTTTTGAAGTACAAAGAAGTCCACAAAGTTCCCACACTGCAAAATAAACATTCTAATTTTCACATTTCACTTCTGTAGCAACCCTGCTACTGTCACAAGCAAACAAATGCCTTATTTATATTTATAAAACTTAAAAATAAGCAATAAGCATGAACAAACTACTGTATTGGATAATCGTTTATTTCTTATGCCCCTCAAAATTATATAGAAAATGTGTGTATTAAAGGAAGCAATGCTCGATTAATATGCTTTTCATTTTGTAGTCCAGTAAATGCTAATTTTATGGCAAAGTGTATAACTGAGCTCTGTAATTGTGATCACTGAACTAATCACAAGTGGTTGTGGAAGATGGATGAATAACAAGAACATGCCATTGCGAGATGAGACTGGACACCAGAATGCAGCTGCTTCAGTAACGTTAAAATGCTGTTACCAGTGTGATGTCAAATCACAACAAACAGAATCTCCCCATTATGATGATTCACACATTCATTATATTACAATAAAGGCAGTCCCTCATTTCTTAAGTCTTTAAGTTGAAAACATAGGTTAAGTAAGAACAGACACATACAGTTGTTAGTGACAGACAAATGTTTGTCTTACTATATATTTTTTACCTTTCTATGCATTTAAAACATTTTAAAAACTCATCAAATACTCTAAAACATCTTTACCATAACAATAAGAGCAATAACTACATATGGTTTTATATGGTACCTCAGTACTTCAGCTGTAGTGAATCTGATTCACCAGGACTTTCCAGCATTGCCTCCTGGTGACAAGGCTTTTACATAGGATCAAGAAGCTCCTCAAAGCATGACCTTTGGACTAATTATCTCTGGGACCAAGTACACTGATGTATTCAAACATGGTGTTTGCATTGCATGATCTCTGGTATGAACAGAAGTCCAGTAAGAGTTCCACTGCTGGGTTTACATCTAGAAGGCCATTTTCCCTAACCACAATCTTCTCAGTATCTCATTTTTAAATCGCAATTAAAAATCCATTTTTATAGATTGGCTTTTAGTGTTGAGCGTTGACGATCTTATTTTATTATTTTAGTTCTTGGTTGTATTGTATTGTAACTCTTTATGGGGTTGTTTTATTTATGTTTTGGTTGTGCTAATTTTCTACAGCGCTTTGGAAAACTTCAGTTGTTTAAATGTGCTTTAGAAATAAAATTTACATTACATTACATTCCCTATGTGTGCATCGAAGTCACCCAGCAGAACTACAGAGTCTGTAGGATGTACCCTTTCAATCACCTCAACGAGTCTGTCTAAGGCTGAGTACTCATAAAGACTGTTTGCTGCAAATAACGATCATAATTTCAAGTCTTTCAAGCTTGTAGTTGTCCATCAAGAAAAACTCCAACTGTGAATATCCCCATATTCTTTTACCACAGGGAACTCCACACTCACAAGCACAACTAGCACTTTAGAGACATCAATCAACCTAACTGCAAGTTTTAGGTCTGTGGAAACAAACTGAATTTCCTGAAGGGAACCAAACACACAAGGGAAAAAGCATGAACATACATTCGAACCCTCCAGCCCTAAATATTCAAGGCACGGTGCCACACATTCAAAGTAGGTGTCAATTATAAGCTTGTCATAAATACATTTAAACACATTTCCATTTTATAATGTCCCAACTCTACAGCACTCATTAAAAACTGATCTTCAGGCAGGTGTCCAGAAAGATCCAAACGGAGGTTGTTTAATAAAAAGTTTTTAATACCTGTTTGAAACCACAATGGTATGAAAACTACAGACAAGAATGTGGAAGTGTGCTGTGGAAACGTTATCTCACGGATACCACGCAGCCACACATTCCAGACATTGCTGAGGCTACACTGCATTTTTGTTTGAACTTACTGGAAACAAATTATTAATTTTGCCTCACTGATCCAAAATTTCATTATATCAAGCATGTGTGCCTGTTCAGTAGGTACACACTGTAGAACACCAGAATTTTTTGTTAATATATTTTACGGTAAATAAACAATTAAAATACAATAATTAAAAAAGCGATTTAAAGAGAATGTAAAAATGGCAATTTAATGAGATTAAGCTGCTGTTAGCTTCATTGTATGGAATGAGGAGAATTTTAATAAAGTAGAGGGGATTAAAGGTGGTCTCATTAAAATTACTGAGATTCATCAATCCCACCCCTAAATTGAATAACATAGGCACAAACTGCTGGGAAAAAAAACAGCTTGACCAAACTGATGGCCAGTTTAAGATAGTTGACTAGCTTAACGTATGTTTCTGAATGATGTTTGATGGTTTAGCTGGTCATACCAGATTATAGTGGTTATTCTAAGTAGTTTAGCTGGTCATACCAGCATATCTGGCTTGATAGGCTAGACACACCAGCCTAACTGGTTACTAACTCAGATAAACGATCAACGAACTGCAAGAGCTGGGACATGACCATCTAATAAAGATCATTGTCAACCATGTTAAACCAGCTAAGTCATAAGCTGCTTTTATCTGTTGTTTCAGCATGGTAAATTAAACATGCATGCAAAGCAGTGTATAGCCTAAATGTGTCTTGTGATGGAATGGTGACCACCAACCAAACCACCAAGCACACAAAAATTATAACAACCAGGTTAAAAAGATTTAGTAAAAAGAGCATTTTATCTACTTTTGTGTTGTAACGCTTTAGACATTGAATTTAATTCTCCATCTATAAAGACTGTGTAAAACATTGTTTTTTATAAGGAATGACAAGCATGCATGATGAATAATAGTCTCATTACATTAAAGAATGAATATAGTATTTTATTTATAAACACATGCCTGTTATGTCTGCCCATGCACAAACTTACTCCTGTATCTGTTTAATATCCCAATTTAAAGCTTTGTTTGTTGATCACATCTATAACACGTGAAATAGTTCCTTCCGTTTTCATATTACTTGATGGATAAACAAAAGGCTTTACTTAATGGTTTAGCTAGTTTTACATTTAATGAAAATGCAATTTGATTTATGGATGCATAAAACATCACCCTTTGACAACGTGAAAGAAAATTTATGCCATTTACAGTTCTGCATGAGACTGAATTGTCAACAGCACAGAGGATTTGCAGTGTACGTGCATAATGTGCGTGATTCCGTTCAAGTTATCTGTCTGCAATTGTAAAAACACTTTCACTCTGTGAGGAAAATTACTTGCATGTTATATTATGTAGTGTGGGAATTTTTATAGTTCATAGATACGCTTCATATTTTGTATCTCGCAGAGGCAGAGCTCAATAATCAGATGCACTCCTCATTTGTATAATTATTATGTGTAAATGCGTGGAGCAAAATTTGTTGGTCAGATCCAGAGCTGTTGCCCCCTTAATTACCTCTCCTCAAATACTGTACATCTCTGTAAAGTATCTAGAGCAGATTAGCTGTTGCTAGCGATTCATTTGTCATCTATAATTCCATATTGCATACACACAGCTTGTTTCTCCTGAAATGCATTTTTAACACTATTTGTTAGCTTAATCTTTGGGCTTATTTTGCATGATGATCTGCAGAGACTTTCATGCCAGCATGCTCAATCCGTGAGGAGAATGTGCTAGACGTGTGCTTCCCTATTGTAATTCTTCGCATAATTTACTGCACCAAGCCCTGGAATTATCTCGCTGGAATGTTTTTCCTGGATTTCTGTGATGATAGTGAGATGTTTAAAACTGCTAATGCAGATTGGTAAAATCCCATTTATGACTTGCCATAACAGGATATTTGCACTTAAACAAAAACGATGAATTGCCACTGTAATCTTGATAACATGTTCATTAAGTTAATTTGAAATGGAAACTTTCTAAATTCAGGTTTGGTTTACAAAACAAAGCAAAAATACATTTCCTAGCAACTGGCATGATTGGTATAAAGCCATATTACACAAAATTCTACCAAGTGTTAAGTAATTTCTTAAGTCTGACTTATAATTGATCAGATTACTGCTGTATGGGGAACTGCATAGTTCCGCTACGTAGGCCTCTGTGCCAGTGATTGGAAGTTGGCTGGTTCAAAAGCCATAGTCAGCAGAGTAGCTGCATTACCATTGGGCCCTTGAGTACGGCCCTTAACCTTAAAAATATATATGTATGTTCAAGAAGAACAAGTTGGGATAAGCGAAAACTATAGAATTCCTTTATACCGGTACTCGTATTTGTATAAATGACATAAAGTTTAATTTCAACGTTTTTGGGGTTTTTCTGTCAAATGTTCTTTATGTGCTATACATTTTGAACCATTTCCCCTTTTGTGGAATAATTACTCAAAAACTAAATAGAAGAAATAAACACTTCACTAACCACCAGCACCAGCTTCTTCCTTCCATCTCCATGTCACCTTCATCTGCTCACTGTCCCAGTTGACATACAGTTTGAATGTACAGGGGTTGGACAATGAAACACCTGGTTTCAGACCAACATAGTTTATTAGTATAGAGTAGAGCCGCCTTTAGCAGCTAATGCAGCATTAACTTGTCTTGGGAATGACAGACATAAGTCCTTCACAGTGGCCAAATAGATTTCGTGCCATTCTTCTTCCAGAAGAGTAGCCAGGGCCTATTTGCCCGAAATATTCTTAATGGTACGTCGTTCGTAAGTTCTACCTTGAGTTGTCTCTTGAAGCTCCACCATGTTTCCTGAAACATTCTTATGCCTTGTCCACGCGTACACGGGTATATTTTAAAATGTACCTTTTTCTATACGCCTTGGGCTTTTGTCCACACGTAAACGGCATCTCAGGTCATGAAAACGGAGCTTTTGCAAAACTCCATCCAGGGTGAAGATTTTAAGAAACTCCATTTTCAGCGTCGACATGTAGACAGGGAAAACTTTCCGATGGTTTTCCGAGTTTTCGGCTCAAAACGTCAGATTTTGCGCCGTTGTCCACTTTATTTAACGTCAGAGTGTGCGCTGTTTGCTGTATACTGTACATTAGGCGACTTTGAGCAATGGCGGACTTAGCTGAAATAGTGCTTATGCTAACCTTGCTGACAGGACTTCTTACATGTGTACAGATAAATGTTGAGTCACTCTCGCATTATATTGATCAACACAGGCGTCGGAATGTGCGCCATGGTTTTCAACTTAACAAGACTGGCAATTAGGCTTCTGATTGGCTAACATGGCAGTACGGTTAGAGTTATAATGACAGTGCATTTTAGCGGTTTCATGTGGACGGAAATTTTTTAGAAGACAATGTTCGTAAGGACCGGGATTTTATTTTAAACGGAGGAGGAAAAACACCGTTTTAAAAAACATCTGTGTACGTGTGGACAAGGCATTAGTTAAGTAAATCTTCCATAAGATATTCTTTTGTAAGGTTAGTCTGAGCCTCTCATTCTTATCAGTATGTCTCTTATAGTTTTCACTCATTCCAAATTGCTCTCCTTGAGGCATACATATATTTTTAGGCTTAAGGGTCTTACTCAAGGGCCCAGTGGTCACACACACACACACACACACACACATATATATATATATATATATATATATATATATATACATTTTCCAATGCCGGTACTCTTCTCCAATTCTTGTCTCATATCTTCACAAATCATACTGTAGACACATTCCATTAGAATCACTGATATTAATGGAGCACATTAAAGCAGTACACAACACATTTGTCTTTTTTTTTTTTGATAAAACATCAATAATTCACCAATGGATTCTTTTTGACTTTATATAGAAAGCTGGCCATTAACCCATCCACAGACACTCACAGTAAAAAGAGAAACGTCAGGAAAATGTATTTGCTAACAGAAATTAACCCTGTCAGCACTAGGGCCACTATTAATGATTCCTACATCCCAGTCCACAATCCTCAGTAATATGCTGATAGAGAATTCTCTACCCTCCTCCATTCTTAATGTCCTATTCCCTGGAGCACTTGGCACAGGTTCAAGAATTCAGCAATAGTCCATTGGCAAAGTATTGAGACAGCAGGCTTTTAAGAACCTATTTTATTCACAAAAGGGCATGCCCATGTCGTAATTCAGTCAGAGTACAATAGCTACTTGTATCCATTTTCCCCATTGGACCACTATTTCTCGCTTCGTGCCTACACGTTTTTTTTATTTATGATATATTTATGTGCACTTCTATAAAATTTATGTATACATTTATTGCAAAAATATTCATAACAAAACAAATATGATTTTTCAGCACACAGCGTTCGGTGTATTTATTTATTCAAACTTGATTAAGAATAAAGAAACCAAACACAAAACTGCCCTGAGAATGGTTTCTCTGTATAAACAATTTTTCTGTTATGTGCCACTGTGGAATTTTTGCATAATCAGATGTTGATACTAACAATAAGCATTTCTTATAAAAATGAGCATAAATTACTTAGGGTAAAATGCATAACTGACATGCCAGCAGTAGACTATTCTAGAAGCGTTCCATAGGTGGCCCCAGTCTTGTCCAATGCAGTGCACTGTGTCTTGGAAGTTTATATTGTAACCAGCATTCACTGAGCCTTCAGGAGCTTCCGCACTGAGCTGGCCACAAGGGGCTGCTACATCGTTGTGAAGCATAAAAGGTACAAGAGTTTCAGGCACAGCCCAAAGTTGCAGCCGACAAATGATGCCGCCAGATATATGATATGTCAGGTGCTTTACATATTGGGTTTATGTCCATTTATACAGTACTTTAGATAGCATCATAAAACGGATCTGGGAGAGAGTGCTGCCGGCACCTGCATCTGCAAATGAGTCCGTTTCTCTTAGCGTTACCAGGAAGTTGAGGGACTCAGCTGCCTGCAGAGCAACGGCGATTGAGAGGAACTTAGCCCAGCAGTGACACACGCCCACGTGCGGTTGGTAACTATGGCAATCAAAAAACTAAACAAACAAAACGCTGCCAACTTTCTGCAAGCTTTCTGTAAAATATCCTGGAAATAAGAATTGGGCATAACAAACATTGTCAGTGACCCTCACTCAAAAGGTTTTATTGTTTTGGACACATTAAAGTAAAGACTTATAGTGTCGTTTGGGGAAATGATGCGTCTGTGGAGGATGGCCAGTACATTTAAGGATAAAATGGTTATTTTGATATGATAAAAATAATACAAAAGGATCAAACAGGTATCCTTTCCAGGGTATCTCCTCTCTCATGCCCTACTGTATGTTGCCTGAGATAAGCACCAGACACACAGTCACCCTAAATTTAATCTGGAGAACATACTGCGTGTTTCAAAAAGGATCACAGTACAGATACATAAAATGCAAAATGAAACCTAACATGTAGATAGCAAAAACCAAAGGGAAAAACTATGGATATCAGTGAGAAGAAGTCAATGTGAAATGTGGCCTCTCAAGTTAACAATCCAAACTAACGGCATTGTCTGTAATCTATTAAAGGAGAAACGAAAACTGGCTAGGCAGAGCTGCTGTGAAGGTCATGTTTGTCTTCAGAAATGACTTAGTGACCACATCAGCTTTGCTGGAGACACACACCTCTTCTACCAAGTATCATGAAAAACCGAGAATGGCGTTCATTCTGCACGTTGACCTTCCATTAAAGCTTATAATAGTTTAAATTATACATTTATTTTAAGATGTTTCCAGGATATGAAAACATTTGCCTAAATTAAAAGGCACAGAAAATCAGAGGGAAAAAATAGCAAAGCTTTTCGCTAGTGTATATGTGTTGGTGGTACGTTAATATTTATATTTAAACATGTTCAGTTTTAGAAGTATCCCTAGATGTGATTGGACATTTTAATTTATGTTATGTTATTTGTGACAATACACCCATCTTACAGGCATGTATCCTGGTCAGGGACATTGAGGGGACCAGGAGAATATGCCAGGCAGCACAAGCTTGCACAGCCTGGATGGGATACCTGTCCATCACATGGGATACCTGTCCAAACCCACATGACACAGAGAGAACATGCTATCTCCATTAACACAGCGTGGAGGTGAGATTCAAACGGCCAACCCTTGGGGTGTGAAGCAACAGTGCGACCCACTGAGCCAGCAGGCAGGCTAAAAATACCCCTCACAAGCTTTATTTAATACCGTGGTGCTTGCAGTCTGTATTTCTCAATTTAGTTTCTTAGCAGCTAGCTAAGAAAATAGAATTTGCTTAACTTCATGTACACTGAAACTTCTAAAGTCACCAGTTTTATTTAGCTGGATTACATTTTTTCTTGTTCTTAAACTATTTATGTGAATGTTACAATTCAATTTGTCAAACAAATACCATCATCGTGCAACTTATTAATCAATATTATATTTGTTGAATCAGAAAGATACATCAGGCTATCTTTATAGAAGCTGCTTTGAAAAAAAAAGTTTGCACATTTAAATCCCATAAAGCAGATTCGCTACAGAACCTTTGAGAGATGTACCTAAATTAAATTTCTACCATACACAAATTTCTGTTTACATGTAAAAATAATATAAACATATTAAAAATGTCAGTGTAATTACAAATGATTTTTAATATGATAAATAAAACCCCATAATTGGATAACAATTAATACAGCATGACAGACCACCTCAGGGATGAGAACCTGAGTGCTGCCATATGGTGAGTGATACCTCAGCACCACACTTGTCCAAGTGGACCAGTGGGAGTTTTTCTCTCGGGGGCTGGAGTGCCAATCCTGCCACTAACCCCCAAGTTTCTTCCTGCAAGTTTGAGGACCGCCTTATAGGGCTGGATGTAGATTAACATCATACCCAGGATGAAGCAATTGCAGGTTAAGGGCCTTGTTCAAGGTCCAAAGGAGTACAATTATTCTGGGCATTCGCAGGATTCGAACCAGCAACCTTCCAGTTGCTAGCACAGATCCCTAGCCTTAGAGCCACCACCACCATACATACAGTACCAGCAAAACTATCATAAATAATATTACCTATGTAATTTTCATTAAATTAATTGCCAATTGCATTTCCTTCAAAATCTACATCATTGCACACTAATCTGTCAATCTGTTTTTCATCATTCAGCCATTTCAACATCTGCTAAACCATCTGCTTAAAAGGCTAAATGTCCTCCTGCCCTGTTCACATGCCATATCATTCAGCATCAACTTCCAAAACTAACCAAGCATCATGGTCTACAGTGAAATTTCTAGCCATTTGCTCTTTAACACAGAGTGTAAGCATACTTGCAAGTATAAAGGAAGAACTCAAGAACTGTAGTAGCTACAATCGAAGGCCTCCAGCTTTTGGGAAAAACAAATAACAAACAAACACATCACACTCTTATTTATCCCCTCTGATGTATTTGTGCTGATGGATATCAGCCCTCAGTCTCTTCTCTATTGCACGAATGAACTTAGGGAGCAGTCAGCCAGCTAGGGATTCGGGGGAAAAAAAACAAACAGAACGCTAATTGTCTTCTGGTGGCTTCTGCAGGCAATGTCTGAACAAGTGGAGATAGTGGTGCTGGTTCTCAGATCAGTTCAGACCCGCTGGTACCACGCAGACCCATCTGCACTTCATTACTCACAGGAGACAATAATTCATTGGAGGAGGCCTCGCATGACACTAGATGCACATGTCCTTAAAATATACCCAGCCCATTGCAAAAGATTAATGCCTGCTTATAGAACAGCAGAAATCATTGTGTTTATTCAGAATTCAATTTCAACTTTTAATCGGAAGTTTTCATTTTTGCTTATGATCATCCACCTGCCCGATATTTCAATTACAATTAAATGACCGGCAATGAGTTTAGGGTCCGAGTTGAATGAAAAGTGAAACAGCAGTAAAGCAAATATAAGAGAAGCAAATATTTAATCTGTCAAGCGGTAGGACTTTCCAAAAATACGGATTGTAGACTTTAACAAAGGGCTCACAGTTATAATTTGTGATTTTTAAAAAATGCGTCCTACATCCAAGAGGAGAAAATTGAATACAGTGGTACCTTTGGTACCTCAATAAGGAGACCAAAGCCATATCCTCAGTGCATACAGTATGGATGATTTTAGGCATTAAGTTCTGAAGAAGAATTTAAGGTATACAATATATGGGATTAAAAGAAAGAACAGTACTTTTATTTAATCTTATTGACAGCTGCACCATCACTGGTATCCCTGCAGTGCCTGGATATATGATATTGTTGATGTCACACGCATTGTACATTTGCTGTCATATGTACTGGCGGAGGTTCTGACAGTTCGGATAGAAGGCAAATAAAGACTACCTGGTTGAAAACACACAGCTTGCTGTTTGAGTCAGTATAATCCCAGATAACAAGATAATCCCATTATTACAAAATGAAGAATACTTTTTTAAATACATACTGTGCTTACCATTGCTAGCGGTGTTGACATAATATCTGCGTCCCTGGGGAGACAAGTAGCTTTTCCAGTCTTGGGGGAGGGGACTGTCTCCTGGCAGGGGGCTCATTGATGTCGATTTCTGTCACAAGGAAAACCACAGAGCTATCAGAGACCTTGGTCACTGCAGGAAACATGCTCTCAAAGATCAAAATATAGCATTTTAAAAATTGCCTGGTAGATTGGAGGTGGAAATTATCTGACTGAATAATTATTGTGTTCATCGATATCTTGATTGACTTATTTTTTCAATGAAACCTTTAGTTTTTTTCTCAGACCAATTTCCTAAAAATAGATAGATAGATAGATAGATAGATAGATAGATAGATTCACGTATAAATACATACATAAAAATTTTGAATTTGTCTCAAAGATATGGCAGCATTTGAATGTCTGACGGTTTCCATAACACAACATCTGAAAAAACAGCCTTCTTTAAATCCCTCATATTGATTTCATCATTCTGTAAGATGCAGCAATCTATTGCAATCTGAGTATTAGGCAGCATTAAGTGTTGAAACAGCACAAATAAACATCATTTTGCACCACTATATTCTGTTGTGATTGACGCAACAGCCTAAATCAATCAGGATACATCACAATAAAATGAAAATGCAGCATGGTTTACGGCACTGCATTATATTCGTGTCTCTTTTTGAAAAGTATAATTCCATTTCATTTTCAAGCCTTCGCAGATGCTTATCACAACCTATTCAGAGAGCTGATGAGAAAAAGAATTTAATCTGGGCAATATACAAAGTGAGGCAATCACAATGATTCAAAAATGAAAATCAAGTTATGTTCTCTGATGCATAATTTACTGGTGGCCATCTGCTGTTTCAGCATTCACAATTGTCTGCTGAGATGTTTTTCATCCCTAAATGAAGTAACATTGCAAGCTTTAACTATGAAATATAATAACATAACAGCAAAAATAAAAAGACGACAGAGGAAGTATTAAGTAGGAAAGGTTTTTTTTAGCCCTCTTGGGGCTTTCATGCACTGCAGCACCTAGAGTTTACAGAGAACGGTGAGATGAACATGCTAATGAGAGAAGTCAGAGGAGAATTTCCATACTCGTTCAAGCTAACATGAAGGCCACATGTGCAACCACAACAAAGTATGACAGTGGGATGCAGGATAGTTTCCCGGAACACACAACATGTCAAGCCTTGAAGTGATTCTGGAAGTAAGAGTGGTTCCCACCCATTTTGCTAGGTGCACCTAATGAAGTGTCCACTGAGTGTACAGAGAGGTGCTTCATGGGATAGGCAGACTCCAGGCCAGGGGTGGACTGGCAACAAAAAACAGCCCGGGAATTTGGCGCTGCCCGGCGATGGGGGGTGCTGCCTGGTAAAATTTGCCTCTGATAAAGGGGCGACTCCCCCATGACAGATTATGCCAGTTGTTCACCAGTGAAGCAAAGCATTAACCATTAATCATTTCCTGCAATTCACAGGAAAGAAGGAAACATGCTGAGATCAATATGGGTCGTATACAGGCTTTATGATGCTGGGGTTTGGGAAGAAAGACCGGCCCTAACCAGACGGGCTGACTGGGAAAATTCACAAACTTCCCGATGGCCAGTCCACACCTGCCCCAGACTCATCGAGTCTGCAGCAGATATGCAGCATGGAAAATGGATGGATGAATAACAAACCAGAATCAGGAACGGCTGATGAAATCCTATTGCTTTTCTATTTTGAGCTAACCACTGTGGGAAACACATTTTTTTTCTTGTTTCCCACCCCCCCCTCCCCCCTAGCTTGACCTGTACAACTTGCGCATATTGTTCCTGGAAGGGATTCGTGACGAGAGGCCGAGTGCGTGACCCGGCATCCAGCTGCATCACCCCTCAAACGTTTCAGCAACATTACAGTCTGCTGAGGCAGCATTATAATTAATATTTTAGTGTTCAGCTAGAAGCATAATTATCCGAAGCATACAGTGCTGGGCAGCTTTCCCTGCTGTAATTGTGCTGGCAATTTCATTACATAAGCAAACTGAGCTAAAGTTGGCCTTCGCTTTGTACCATGACAATAAAAGGGCAAAAACTGGGTGTAGGCCACTGCAATGCACGAGGCATTGGTACCGATTCATTAAGTCTACAGAATTTAATAATTGTGGTGAGCATACTGGCACAGAATGGTGCATGCGGCTGGGGGCTACACGGTGGTGGTGGCTGAAGTGGCTCCCCATTGGTTCGGTAAAAGCACTTTGCGTGTCTTGAAAAGTGCTATATAAATGTAATGTTCATTCATTAATTAATTCATTCAGTTCCTTTGCAACTGTCTAGTCTATGTCTACCGAAATATGCACGGGCCTACCCCTGAGTAGAGCCACAAGCCAAATAAGAAAAGGATAAAATATTTTAAAATATGCACATGGGATGGGAATGCAAATACATACACAATAGCAATTCAGAGCCACAAATTGAAATATGTTACTGGACTGTACGAAGAAATCCACGCGACAAGGGAGAACATGTTATATCCAGCCAGGGTGTGATGGTGGGATTCAGATCACCAGCCTTGGGGATGCATTATGAATTAGAAGGCTTGAATGGAGAAAAGACTTTATGGATCACAGTCCAGTCAATTCATCTTAAAGAAAGCTAACCCTATTTTGTCTTCCACGGGATATAATTTGAAAACACTGAATTTTAATTAATAATTCATTTCATAGATCATCTTATTACATGCATGGTTGAGTACGTTTAACATAGACAGTGAGGATAGATTTGTCATTGAGATGCCATGCAAGTGAAAAGTGCTTTTCTGCACAGCTAAGTAGGAATTACTGCCGCTTTTTTACTGAACAGAGCTGGTATTTGTCCCATATGGGAGGTTTTATGGAGTAGACTGTTTATACCGTCTTCCTAACATAAAACGAGACATCCACATTAAAAGATAATGAAAACATTGCAAGTTCAAAGGTTCAGCATGTCATATACTGTTTACCCAACAGCATGGGCAGATTAAATTTGAGGGGGACGTGTCCCCCCTCACATTTCATAATTATTCATTTGGACCCCTCCCACATTTAGCATAAAATATCAGTTTCTATTGCATCACAAAAGAATCCATTCCAAAATTAGGTGTTTAACAACCTGTTAAAAATACACCAGAATGCAGGAAATGGCATCTAATTCATTAAAAAAATTCCTGGGGGAGGGTCCCCCCACATTCAAAATGCTTCTGACGACCCTGCCCAACAGTACACCTTCCAGATGAAACATATTATGCAGCATTGTATATAGTTAGCCGTACATATATACTGTATATATATATATATATACACATGCATACATACATACATACATACATACACACACACGCACTTAATCTTAATCAAGTACATATGTACTACTTGGCATAAAAGATTTAAACACAACCTTGAACAGACAGGAAAATGTTTAAATTGTAAAATATACCCTTAGTCATGACTTCTTAGCCTCAGAAGACAGGGCTGATGATTGTAATTAAACTGTGATCATGTATTTAGTTTAATACTGTTATAACGGCAATGTACTATTCTGCATTCCACATAGTTCATAAAGTTGCTCCTATTCATGTTGTTCCCAAGTGTTACAGATGCCAGATCAGTTTCACAGGTTAAAAGCTATCACCCTGAATGTCATAACTAATAACAATTTACTATTTTGGTAAAACACAACATAGCATTCGAGTAAGACTGGCTTTCTTCCTGGAAAATTAGGAATACTGACAATTTCCTCTGAAAAAAAAGGGAAAAAAATATTCAAACCCTGATTTTGTGAAAGGGACATTTAAATTTATATTGCCTTGGTATGATTGACTGTCGAACCCCATCTCTTTTTCAGACCTCCTCCTTGTTAATTCACTGCACTATAAATTTCTGTGAGAGCAACAACTGATTCAGCTTTTTATTTGATGATTTCCTGATGACTCCAGTAGGGTGCTTGTCACACAATTTGACATTGATTCAGGCAAAGGATACTGAAATAATATTGATTTAGCAAACTGCTGTATATACATTCTATATCCACTTTACTTGGTGTATGTCTTGTCTTCTTTTTCACGAGTACATGCAAATTATTTATTAAGTACTTTAAAATATATTGCAAACTTTTAAAAGGAACATGAGTATTTCAATAATTTCTAAATAAAGCACAACAAACATTTACGTTATTGCACTTTAAACATTTATATAGTGTACAGGAACTTGACTAGTAAGAGGGAACTGGAATATGTAAGCCATCTTGAACAGGCTAGCTTTTAAAGTTTTAAAGTGGCCATATAGTTAGACTATAAAATGCAATTATTTTCAAGCTTTGAAAACTAGCCTGTTGAAGATATCTATTATGAAGCCATATCATTTAACACATTTAACACTCTGTTTGCTTAGCATAGAAAACAACAAAACTCTGGGAGAACACACAGACAGAAAAGAAAATTAATATAAAAACAAAAGTATTCCATCCAAATCCCATTAAGAAATTTCTTTAGAAACCACAAATATTGTGAAAAAGTGACAGCACACAACAGAGCCACATAATGGAGCTGACTTTTGGGGTCATTTGATACTCACTGAATCTTGAAAAGTTCCACAAAAGGCTGAATCATTTCAAAGACGTATTATGAAATTACGTAAGGTGGGAGTGGCACAATTTTAGTGCTTGAGACCACTATTGTCTACTGGGAACACAGTTTAGCTTTGTTACCAATGTTTGTTCTATTTCTCAGTTATTGACGTACTTATTTGGACAGTATGCTCCATTACTGACAAGTGTAAATCAATCACAAATTATAATATTTACTCTATTTCAACTGCAGACCTATCGCTAATGATGGCAAGAACTGATCAACCATGATCTCAGATCTGTATTTAAATCCGATCTGTTGTGAGGAAACATAACACTGGATATACATTTAGCAGAGGTGAATTTCTCTAAATGTGAGGGATTTAAAGAAGGCTGTTTTTCCAGATGTTGTGTTATGAATTCTCTAAAAGGCATTTGCAGCAATAAGTTAAATCATTAAACTTGAATGAAACACAAACGCAAAACATCAGTTCAACCAGTGTGAGCTAACAAAGTATATTAAACATTTTTTTCAGAAGCAAATAACCCTATTCTGTTTCATTGTTGAACTCTGCCAATAAAGACATGACTACTTATTATCTTTTTTAAGTACCTTAACAATGGAGACATCAAGCAAAATTAGTGTCAGGGCTGTTTCCCCTGAAGCAGCAGGCTAGCAGACAGGATGTCAATAAAATAGGTTGTTTGCAGAACACAGTAGTGAGAGCAACTCAGGCTTTCAACAAATGGAGAACTGCAAGTCTGTAATCTCAATGACCAATGTATTCTTACTTGATTATGCAAAAGGGTACTTGTTTATCTTAAATTTGGATAAACCAAATAAATAAGGGAAACAAAACCAGCTATACTCAGCAAACGCATTGTGCTCATTTTCACTGTTCATAATTTTAATTTTGGGGTATGCTACAATAGATTTACATGTTTCAATGTACCATAAACACATAACTTTTCTCATACTGTACATCTCTATTCGCTATGTCTATAACTGTGTCTGAAACCCTCCGTTAGAGTTTTAAGTCCCCCAATGGGCTCAGCGTGCTCTGATTGGTCAGCTTACCCTACATGTTCCACCTCTGTCTTGCAGTATGTTGTCTACATACTGCAAGACAGATCCTACCAGGTATAAGGATTGTGTTATGAAGTCACCTCACCATGCCACGGAAGTAAGGTCTGAAAAGTAAGGCTGGGCTGCCAACAAGGTGTTTCAGAATTCATAATAGTGAAGTGTGGTTTCCCCGGTGAGAGTTTCTCTCTTTGGCGTGAACTTTGGGCCCTAAGACTTTGCAGACCGTTTACATGCACATAAATCTAAATAACACAATAAAGGAAAAACTGGAAATGCATAATCGGGCCCCTTTAAAGTAATCAAGAGTGGGGAATAGAATGTGGATGACAGCAATGACATTCTGCTTTTGGGTTGCATACTGTAGCAAATGAAAATAAAGACATATCTGGAGTCACAATGAAAAAAAGCCTTTGCTCATCACTGACCCAATGAAGTGCTGCTCCAGATCTGCTCTGCAGAAACCCCAGTGGCATGTTGGCCTTCTGAGCATCAAGGACAACTGCTATCAGCTTTAATGCTATTCAAGTGTGCAGAGATTTCGCTATTGAAAAATGCAAGCATGACTATGAACACTATAATTATAATACAGAAAAATACGATTAGAGTGTAATAAAAATGTGTAACTAATGCATCAACGCCCATAAGCCATAACATGCATGGAAAACCACCCGCCTGGTGCAGGTCCCCTTTGTGCTACCAAACCAGATCTGACGGTGTCCTGTGGTGTCTGGCGCCAAGATCTTAGCAGCAGGTCCTTTAAGTCGCAAGTTGCAAGGTGGGGCCTCCATGGACTGGACTTGTTTGTCAATCAGATTGAGATCTGGGGAATTTGGAGGGCAAGTTGACACCTTGACCTCTTTTCCAAGTTCCTCAAACTATTCCTGAACAATTATTACACTGTGGCAGGGTGTTACTGAAAGAGGCCGCTGCCATGAAGGAATGTATTTTGTCTATATCAATGTTTAGGTATTATCTATTATTTTGTTACATGGATCTTTGTAATTTGAAACTGGCCCAAGGTATGACCATTAATGTTGTTAAACTGTTACTTTCTTTTGAGTTTATTTTGCAATATCAGCAGACAATGTTCTCTCACCTTAGCAATGTGCTTTATACTGTATGTAAAAATATGACAGCTGAAGCAATGACAATTGAAACAGCATAGTTGCAATAACAAAAATGTATTCAATATTTATACAAAAGCATTTGATATTTGTCTGGGTCTGAAATCTGATGATGTTATATTACTTCCACCATGGGTTCCACACAGACATTTTGATGTATTCCTTTATCAATGTGTCTGTAGGAGCTCTGGTCCAAGTGAAGTTATAACAAAACAACGGAAATGGACCCGATTTTTTGCAGTATCTATGATCCAGTGGTACAGTATAGGTCATTTAAGTTTGCAGAGCATGGAGTTTGAAATACAAAGTTTGACTCGTTAACTAAGGTCATTTACCAACTCAATAAGCAAATCTGGTTTGATCCTGATTGAATCTTGTTGTTTTACTCTTCTTTAGATATCTAAATGGGGAAATTGTTAAACTGTAAGGAACCAAATCTCTTCAATGAATGAAAATGATAAACAGAAAAACAAACAAAACTAATATAATTTGCAAATCAGCAAGGTTCACTCTAAAACAAAAACATATTTGCATGATATAAACAAAGAAAATGTCACAAATGGGAAAACCAGGCAAAACAAGAATAGGTCATTGAATCAATCATTATAGGTAGAATTCTACAGAAAAGTGTCAGGTAGGAAAATAAGTATCAAGTAGGAAAAGAACATTCTAAATACAAAGTAAAATAATTCAAATTATATTTTACACAGCCAGATACATGGAAAAACTTTAGTAATTAGGTCAATGTACAAATCTTCTCGTCATTTGCCTATAGCAATGAAACAATGTAATGGGCTGAATGAATGATTTTTGCATTTACATATGTTCATAACATGTTTAATAACTGTGCATTACTAAAATGAAGATCTGAGTTCCATGGAATATGTCTCATCATGTTTCAAACAGAATTAATACTTCTTCATTGATACCTCCCTCTGAAAAAAGCGTAAAGCGCACGGCGCAGCTAACTAATGGATTTGAGCATGTCCAAATCCATTTTGATATTTTGACGATGTGCGCACATGGCGTGAAAACGAAGAATGCGCTGATATGAAACGAACAAAACAACTTTGCGTCTTGTTTTCTGCCTGTGCAAAATAGGGCCAAATGTGATAAATGGGGAAACCAGGGAAAACAGGGAAAGCAAAAATAACAAAAAAAGTTACCATGGAAACAACATGGTACAATTCTGTATAAGGGTTAGTAAATGTAGTCACAGGTAAATTTAAACCTTTGAAAACAACAATAAAAATAAACTTTGTGCTCAGTGTCTGCAAATAACTTTTGACAAAGACCCCTAATACGTAATACGAGCAGATGTGGACACAGTCGACAATGTTGGACATCATAATCAAGCACCACAAGGCATTTTCGTAAATGTTAATATTACAGATCCCTGCAGTTTATTCCTTTGTACAAACAGTTCCCGATCCTAAGCATGTTTGGCACTTTAGTGTTACATTGGATAATATAAGAGCAACACTGACTTTTCAAAACTAGGAAATTCAGAACCATTTCACAGAAGTTACAGGATTTTCCCTCACTGAACCCTAAGCCTCAAGCCACATCTCACTTCAAACTTCAAACTTGAAATCACTTCAAACATGGCCCAGGGAGGTGTGGAATTGGCCTGTCCTCCCATGACCCTTCAGCCAAATATCTGGAATTAAGAAAAGGCGCCCAGGGACGTGCTGTACTAAACAAGTGCTTAATGAAGGCATTTTCATGGCATCACTCTGAGGTTAATGCAGTGTATGGAGCAGTTTAGGTATTTGTCTCTGTGAGTCTATATCAATTATATTAGTAAGACACACACCAGATTGAGTTGTGACATTTGACTTATTTATCAGATGCTCCGGGAATAACAGTACAGTAATAATTTTTATTTACTGCCTTCCAATAGTTTATGGATGGAAAGTACAAAAAACCCACCACAGAATAACACAGATATTGTTGTTAGAAATGAGGTATTAAGTAGCTGTGAGTGAAAGGAATCCACCTGTGAAAATCTAAAAAGATAGGCGTTGCCTTTTCAGCCTGTTGCCTTTTTGGTGGGAGCCGACAATGGCTGAGCGAAGGGGGCATGAGGCATCTGTGTTTGCTTTAGCGATCACGCTCTGTCAGCAGGTTCCCGGCAGAGGTGTAACAGAGGAAGTATCTGTTTCCTATTATTCTCATATACATTTCATTACTTAAATCCCATCCAGCACATTATTTATCGTTTGTTATGCAGCCATTATGAATGTTTATAGTACAATTGATATATAACCATCAAGTTTTTGACACTTTTTTTTTCTTAGCAAACTGAATTTTTATATACCTGTAATGCATATCTGAAAGTGGAATTGTTCATTTTACTATTTAAAATTTTTTCTTGCATTTGTTTCTGTCTCAAAGATACTTCCTTATTTGTGTCGCATTATGCCAAATCCAGAGGTGTCAAATACTGATTTTACATGCACACTGAGAATCTGTGGTTTCTATAAAAATAAACTGAACTTTCTGTTCAGAAAGGAACAAGTATACATTCAATTCTTGTTGTAAATGAAACTATAAGTGTTAAATCAGTTCCATGCCCATGTCTGCTGGCAACTGAGATTTGCAAAAGGGAAATTCCTGCAACTGCTCAGTCCTATTAGCATTTGCTATATTAGCTAGTGGACTTTTGGGGAAGTTCGAACAAAGCTTTACTCATAACAGTGGTTAGTAACATGAGTTTTAAACATAGTTGACTATCCACAACCAGCTGTAAAAGCGACCAAACCAGTAGTATTCTAATCTGTGTTCCCAAGTGTCAAATGTGGATTCCCATCCATCCATCCATCCATCCATCCTCTTCTCATATATACGAGCTCTCTAAGGCTTAGCCCAGATACTCTGCAAAGGAAACTAATTTCAGCTGCTCGTATTCGCGATCTCATTATTTTGGTCACTACTCCAAGCTCATGACCATAGGTGAGAATAGAAACGTAGATCAATTAGCAAATCGATAGCTTCACCTTTACCTCGACGGAATGGTATAACATCCGCCGAACTGCTGACACAGCACTGATCTGACTGTCAGTCTCCCGTTCCATTCTTCCCTTACTCATGAACAAGCCACTGAGATGATTAAACTCCTCCACTAAAGGCAGTAACTCATCCCCAATCTGTATGGGGCAATCCACCTTTTTCCGGGTGAGAACCATGACCTCAGACTTGGAGGTGCTGATCCTCATCCTGGCCACTTCACACTCAGCTGCAAACTGGCCCAGTACACGGTGCAGCTCACAACCTGACTAAACTAACACAACCACATCATCTGCAAAACCAGTGATGCAATCCTGATGTCACTGATCTGGACCCTCTCCACCTAGAAATTCTGCTCATAAAGGTTTTGAACAGAATCGGTTACAAAGGGTACCTACCAGGAACGAGTCTGATTTACTGCCAGCAATGTGAACCAACTCGATCTGGTTATACCTAATGGTCCATAACAATGGACCCTGCACCTCATACTCCCGAAGCACCCCCACAGGACCCCCCAAGGGAGAAGGGTCATATACCTTTTTGAAATGTACAAAACACATGTGGTTGGGCAAACTCCTATGAACCCTCCAGTATCCTTGTCAGGGTGAAGAGCTGGTCCAATGCTCCATGACCTGGATGGATTCCGTATTGTTCCTCCTGGATCTGAGGTTCAACCAGCAGACAGACCTTCCTCTCTAGTTCTTTGGCATAGACCTTTCCAGGGAGGCTGAGGACTGTGATCCCCATTAATTTGTAATCCATCCTCCAGTCCAGTTTCTTAAACATCGGGACCACCACTCCAGTCTGCCAATCCTAAGGCACTGTGCTCGACCTCCATATCACCCAAGACAGCCCAAGCCCAACACATCAAGAGCTTTCAGGAACTCAGGGTGAATATCATCCACCCCTGGAGCCTCACCACCAAAGAGTATTTGACTACTTCGGTGACCTTAGCCCTAGTCATGGGTAAGTCCTCCTCTGAGTTTTCCGACCCTCTTTCCTCAAAATAAGGCATGTTATGTGATTCAGGTGGCCCTCGAAGTACTCCTTCCATCGCCTGACTATATCCCCATTTGAGGACAACAGCACTGCATCTCTGCTGTAACCAGCAAAGTCTTTCGTCCCCCTTCTGGGTCACCTCATGGTTTGAGGTTGACCAAAAGTCACTTTCCATGGCCTCACCAAACTCTCCCCACTTCAAAGTTTTTGCTTCCGTAACTGCCAAAGCCACACTCTGCTTGGCTTGCCATTACCTGTCAGCTGCTTCAGAAGTCCCATACAGTATCTTTAACCTGACAGCTCCCTTTAGTACTGGTGTCCACCACTCGGTTCAGGGTTTGCCACTGTGACAGGCACCAATAACCTTATGACCACAGCTCTGCACAGTCATCTCAGCAATGAAGGTTTGGAAGATCTCCCATTCAGGCTCAATGTCTCCAGCCTCCTTTGAGATGCAAGAGAACTTCTGCCTGAGTTGCAAGATGAAGATCTACTGGATTGGGGTCTCTCAGCAGATCCTCCCAGCACACCCTCGCTCAGCGTTTGTGTCTATTAGGTCTAAACACTATCTGACCCAACTCACCACCAGGTGGTGATCAGTTCATAGCTCAGCTCCCTTAACTCGAGTGTCCAAGACATGCGGTCATAGAGCTGATGATACAATTACAAATTAGATAATGTCACTGCAGCCTAGGTTGCTCTGGTGCCAAATCCATTTATGAACACTTTTATGTTTAATCATGGTGTTCGTTTTTCACAAACTGTGGTTAGTACAGAAGCCAATAACAGAGCACTACTTGGGTTCCAGATTTCACTATCATTACTCATGTGAATGTTAAAGTCTCCCAGTAGAACAATGGAGTCCCCCGAGGCAGGGCCTTCCAGCACCCCCTCAAGGTCTCAAAGAAGGCCAGATACTCTGGTGCTCGGTGCATAATCACAGACAACAGTCAGAGCCAGTCCTTTGACTCGAAGGCAAAGGGAGGTGTCCCTCTTTTTCACTGGGGTGAACTCTAGTGTACTGGCACTTTACTGGGGACTATGAGTGGAATACAGTCCAGCCCCTCTCTGTGCACCAAAGTGAATCTGGCTACTGTATATATAGGCAGTGTCTCCCTACCATCAGCACCAGTTTGGGCTGCTTTTCCACCAGACAGGTTAAATTCCATGCTCCTAAAGCCAGATTTGGTAGCCAATGATCAGTCTGCTGAGGCCCCTACCTTCAACTGCCACCCAATCAACAATACACCCGAATCCCAAAGCCGCCCCCCCCAGGAGGGCCCACAGGAGGAAATATGGATTCTTATATTGAATTGGTGAAAGCACTCCTAATCCAAAAACAAGCCAGTTCTAATGCCATACTGTATTTCACTTTTGAAGTTTGGCAAAAAGCATCACTTACATTAAACAGAACCCATGAACCAAAAAAAATCTTTAAAAAAACAACAACAGGATAAAAGATGTTTCTGTTGCGTTTAATACATTTCATATCCGGTGTAATGATTTGTGTTATTCTAAGGACAAGATATTCATTAGATATTGGCAGTAGCAGTTGACTCTTCGCCTGAACTAAAATGGTAAGAAGAAAGAGAATATTCATTTCAGGGGGAAAACAAGTCTACAGTATGACGTAATTATTTTCAATCACCACAGGCTAGTGGTCATGTTTTAGTCATTTTTTAAAGTGGAGAACAATGTCTTACTTCATGTAAAATCGATATCTATATATGGTTACAGAAAGCTTGGTTACAGACCCAGCATGGTCTTAAAGCATAGTATTACAAGTGAAAGTACCTGAAACATCATTCTAAATGCACCATATTGGGAAATACAATGATGTGATGATTTGATGGGTAGAATTGACTAAGAAGTTATATTTTCATCCATGTAGCATTCGTTCACGCAGAATATGACATTCCTCTATAAATGTTGAATTCTACATACATAATGCTAAAAAGCATTTCAGAATCTGTGCATTTTCATCTGTTATGAAATTATGTTGTTTCTTATGCAATAATACATAACACATTGCATTTTTAATTATTTTTGATAAGTTGTAAGCATTCCTTTACTGTCGTGACACTCCTGTTTTACATATACTTGATCAGGTAAAATTACAAAAATGTAAACAGGTAGAGTCATTCAGATAACCAAAATGTAAAAAAAAAAATGTAACCGGACAGCTAAAATTGTAGTTTCCCTTTGGCCGTTTATTAATTAGTACACTACTTCTCATTCTGTTAGAAGAGCCACTGGACCCAGATGTACCAAGATTGCCGGTGTCACAAGAGACACATTTTGCATATTTGAATCTACACCTTCATTATGTCATTCTACTACCATGTTTCGCTGTCTCAAGTTGTCCCTATCATTCAGGCATTCTCAATGCAAGCTAATAAAAGAACAAGCGTTTCTGCTTCGCTTTGCAGTGACGATAGAAAAGAGCACCCAGCCAGCTGATTAATGATGAGTTACTTACCATAGTGTCACGCTATGCTGGTCCAAGCTGATGGTATGGCAGCCAACTGCTTTCACAGGAGAGTGGTAATAGTATGATGAGAACTACCAAGCCAGTGCAATCACTGAGTAAGAGACAATGCTTCCCAGAGTGAGAGGAAGGCAGGGAGCAGGAAATATTTGTCACATATATGGGATCTAATTGCTACCCAAAAGGAATGAAAACCCAAGGTCAAAGCTAAGGCCATGAAAAGAATGGGAGTATTGATCTCTCAACCCAAGACAGATTGTTTCCTTCTTTTTTTCTCAAAAGAAAAAAAAAAAATCTCAGAAAAACAGCCTGATGGCATTCTCTATTTATTTGAAAGTTTTAAAAATGCCTGTTTTTGTTTCTGCAGATGCTGGGGTCTGAAACCACATTCCCAGATGTAAAAAAGCATGTCAGATTAAGAAGCGCACAATGGCAGACACTGAAAGCTTGCAAGGACACACTCAGAAGCAACAAGGCCTGTTTTGTGTGGCCGCCAGCCCCTGCACTTTGTGTTAACTTCAGTGACTATATCTGCCTTCCTTCCACTGTAAGTGTCATTAGCTGCTTTCACAATTTAACCAGGATAGATCAAATGGTCTCTGAGGCTGTTGATCGCATTCTTTGAATCTGTGTGACATTAAAATACAAACTGTCAGTTTCCAAGTTACAGAAAGACTGACACATCTATAAGAATCTTACATATCATGGTTAATCAATTAAACTTCTGCCCCTTTCTGGGAAATTTCCACCTGCATTGAGAACCATGGATGACATCATCCCAATGATGGACCACAAGTAGAAAAGTTGGCGAGATGTACTTTTGATTTTTTTTTTTTATTGTTTAGTCTTATTTAAATTAAGTTTCCGGTTCACATATAGACACCAGCCAATGTATGCGTACAAACCCAGCAATACAGCAAATTAATGCTGTTTACCTGGAAATGTACTGAACTGCACATTGTACCGGAAATGTATTCCTGGCTGTTTTTTTCCATTCATCTACATTATAGAACTACTTACCCACAAGGGGAAAAAATATCGATTTTATGATTAATTAATTTCCTGGTTTGATGATTCTATATCAATCCACAAAATCCCAAGACCCATCTAGTTAATTTCTGCCTTTTCCTTGAGACTTTCAAAAAAATATTAAATAAAAAATATTTTCACTGAATTTTACTTGTTTTGGTCCTCTAAAGGAGGGTTGCAACAGTATTGTGCGATCACCTCGCGCCGCCATCTTGGTGCATTGTCAGTCATGGGGGTGCAGCACACCGAGCATGTGAAGGCAAACAAGTCAAGTCTGGTAGGGCTTTATTCTCACACCAGTCATATTTAGTACACTGACTATGGTGAAACAAAATAACGTTATATATTCATGGGTAAGTACAAGAATAAATTTCATGCTTTTTGTTATATTTTGTCTTTTGTAATGGTAACTTAATTATGTTGCTTTGTTCTGTAATGCTAATGCTATAATGCAGTATCCTTATAAGAGGCTACTCCAGAAAATTGTTTAGATAGCCAGTTAACTTTAAAAGTTTCTACAAAATATATCGTCAGGAAACCCGATTGCTGGCCATATATAAATGTCAATGGTCTTGTGGTCCTTTGAGAAGTTAGACGGATCCCTCAAGTCTAATTGCCTTTAATTTAAGCAAATAACTGCTTCCAACTAAAATCAGCTGTTGCAGCATGTTTTGTCACTCAGTCCATCTGAGAAGGTATGTTCTGGTGGAACGGCCTGCCCAAAGCCAGTTGATAGACAGATGACCCTTTGAGCAAAAGCAATAGGGGAAAACAATATAGCAAAAACAATAAAGAAAAAAAAAAACATTTTCTTGTTCTTTTATTTTTATTTAACTTTCTTACACAACATTTATTTCCTTATTCTTGTACAGATTTATTCTTTTTTATGGCACTCCTTTGATGCCATAATGCTGTCATTGTTGTGAAAAAAAGTCTGGTTTGATCTCACATTAATGAATGTCTCTTAAACGTGAATTGAGTAGAATCAAAACTGAATCCAGTCAGGCACTTGTGAATCGAAATCTAATCGAACTGTGACGTCAGAACCCTAAACAATATGTCTCTTAAAGAAAAAGATTATAATTCATGTTTTGGCATATATCTTTAAGGTAAAGTCCTTCTGAAACATAACATGCAAGTTTTTTGCATAATTTTATTTTCAGGTATTCTTTTCAGTCAGTTATTGCTTGTGCTTTGAAACAGACAGGTTTGTTTTGTTTTTAAGGAGCTATACCCATAAGTTCCTCAAAGAAAAAGATTTTATACAAGTCATTGGTTTTCCAATGACTCTGCATTTGTGGACCATTCAGAGGTTTTTAAACATCCCTCCAAATATGCAAAGTTATTATATAGTACTTCTTATCTCATTCCTATCAGACTGATATTGAATTACAATTGAAGCTAATTAGATTGAATTGAATCATTAGCTTGTGAATCAAATCGGATCGGGGCATCTGTGCCAATACCCAGCCCTATTATCCACATATACAGTAAGTAATGGGATGAGACCTCATGCTAGCGTGAGGCATTCACACACATTCACACACATTCACATACATTCTCACACACTCTCACTAGGCACCACTTCACTCAAACTATATGACTATAGGTGGATACTGAAAGAGTTGGATTTGAATAATCATTTCAAAGGAAACTCATGTCAAATATACTTAAGTTTAGTATATACATGTAGATGTAAATGCCTTCGTTTTCATGAGCTAGGTGATAACAAAATTAAAATGCGACAATAAAATGAGTGCGCTTTAAATGCCTACTATTTGTCCAGCTGTATTTTTCCCACTTTGTTATTTACCATTAAAAAGTGAAACCACTTGTTGCCTCAATCTACTGCAGCATTGTTCAATCTAATGACTTCCTCTCATAAATGCATGGAATGCAGATCCTTCTGTACCTGTGTTTGTGGTTGGTGAACAGGGAGCTGCACGCTATTGCATATTAAGGGGGAAAATACCAAAAAGCACAAATAAAGTTCTAGCTTTTACAAAACCACTATTCTAATAAAAGAAGGAAATCTGTCATTTTTCTTAGCTGGAAAGGTCAAAAACATTTAAGAAAATTAAATAAGATGCTCAACACAGATTGCGTAAATACACATAAGCAAGTACGCATTAGAATTATTGTGCTACGAACTTTGGTTTGCTGCCCTAGCATAGAAATGAAGCTCAGTTCCAGAGTGCCCAAAAAAAGGCCGCTCACAGGAGTCACCTAAGCACATAATGAAGCTTAAATTCACCCACTTTCCATTACCCCGGTAGAACAGGACACACCCTTGCTGCTGTCCCATGTTTCCGGGTTTGGGCCACACCAGCAGTGTGCTCTTTCCACACTTCATGTCGACATTTTTGCCAATGTCCAGACCTCTAGTGCTGTGGCTCTGTGAAGAAGTGTAATCAAGGTGGGGTTTTGTTCAAATAGTCAAAAGACACTTTATACATAGAAAGTTTATATTGACAAAGGCAGCCAGACCAAACATTCTGCGCATATTAGGATACAGTGTTGCTAGTGATGCTTGAAAAGTATGAGGGTATTTTACAAAATTGCAGAGTACATGGACTTCTATTCGTGAGTTCTGGGCTGAAGAACGGTGAGCTGATGTATTTGAGCCCAGACAGTTGGCTAACCGCTATAAACACCATGTCTCATCCCAGCATTACAAAGCAAAAAACATTAGCAGTGACAGCACAGATAGCTGTCTAACTAATTAGAGATGGCAACCTTGGGTATTTAACAGCTATATTAAGGATATTAAGCCACTCATGTGTACAGGATCCACGTTTTGCAAGAAAAATACAGTATTCGATCACAACGACTTTTCAATTAGTACAGCTTTCCTAAAAGATCATTTTAAGAATTTTATATGTTTTGCAATACACTTTCAGTAAACAAATTCATGGTTGTTTTCTGTTGTACTAGATATCAATAAAAGAAATATGTTAAGATAGCATAAATGTTTTTAAACTGTGTCTGTTTGTTGTTGTAAGTGAAACGGATACATTGGACCAACTCTGCATATTGCCTATGTCAACAATTAGGCCTGTATTATTTGTGAAGATGGAAGGGATCACAGTTAAGCCCACCTGACCTACTAGTAGAAAGCCATCTATTGTTTAATTCTCCCCAAATGCTGCATCACACAGCTGAGAAGCATTCTTGGCATTGAAAACAATGTCAATGACTGCAAAAAAAAAAAAACAGCAAGCATTCCCATTGTCTTCATTCAAACCCAAAAATGACCAAATGACTTACAACTTTCTTACTGCTGAATACAAATGAAATATAATGACTATGCGTAATATATGGATGAGAGTAAATGCTGTTAACATTCCAGGCTAGATTAGTTCAAGAATGGTAGATTTGCATCCCAACCATAGGCTTCAGGGTCACCACAAGCAGTCATGGAAGACAGATAATAAATGATTGGATGGATGGATGGATGGATGGATGGATCACTAGCTAAATCACTAATGGGCATGACCTCAAGACCTTGAGTCTGTGAAGGACTTCTGTGTTTACATCACCTATCTTCTAGCTTATTGACTATAAATTCAAGAAAATCAATATGGTTAGCAAATATAATACCTTAATTAACATTACTGGGGAAGACAGAAATCTCGGGGGAGCAAATGGGTAAGTTTTCCAAGGCATGGGGTGGGGGGTTGCGTGTGTTGGGGGCCCAGGAATTATGCACAGCAGGTCTGCTTAGAATCCACTAAACAATTTTGTTTTCCATTGTTCTTTGCATACAGGTAACCCTCAGGTAATCAATAAAAAGGTTTATACACACATCCTGTTTATAAAGATATAATTTGTGCTTTTTACATTTTTATCATTTATTTAACGTGTCTCCTCACCAACACCCCACACTATCAAACCCAAACATACTGCTGATTCCATAAAGGAGATATTATTCAACTTCTAAAACACTAAAAATTACATCTACACATTTCTGTGGACTATTCCTTTGGTTTTCACACTATTACACAGTAATGAAATATGACGTCCACCAAGATAAATTGTTAGTTACCCCAAACAAGGTCAATGGCAATAGTAGACAGTTAATAAATAAATAAATAAATAAATAATAAACTAATGTTTCCAATAGCTGTATTACAGATGCAAGGAATGATTTGCTTTGCTCAACTTTTTTTTACTCGGTCATTTTCAACAGGATGTAAAGTCATGGGCAAAAATTACGGGGGGGATGGGGGGGGGATGTAGCCCCCCCAAAAAATCAAAACCAGCTAATACAACCCCCCCAATAATCATGGGTGGAGACCTCAACCCCCCCTACCCCCCTCCCCCAATGTTCCGGCCAAACTCACACCCTTGCGTAAAGTGAACAAGTGCAAAAAAAGGTGTGATGTGTATCTGTAATAACAAGTTATTATTACACATATTTCTTTCCTTTCTATTTAATTTAGGGAAATTCCACAACAGATAAGAAATACACAACACAGAAAGCCATTGAAATGCAATAAAAACTCATTCTCTTGTGGCAGGTAGTTTCAATGTTTCTTTAAGCCTATTTAACTTTGACAGTGTTTCACTGTTTTAAACTTATGACAAATTGGAAGCAACGCAACCTTTAGTCATACAATCATTACTGCAGCCATTTTGTAAATTATAGCATTACAAGACATTTTTCTGAACCAGCATACATTTCTCTGACAGTAATGGATATCAGCTGCTTCTCACATGAAATTCTGTTATGATCCAGGGCAGAAACAGAAATAACTGTAAATACAAAACACCATATTTTCTTCCTAACTTTTAAGGTCAACATACACAGAGCTCCTATTATATACTCAGAGGCTAATAACACTTGAAACATATGTATGGTTAGTACAAACCTTTGAAATACAGTCCAATATTTCATATCGTCTGTACAAAACTCAAAAACAGTAAAAATTCTGTACATTCTGACTTGAAATCACACTGAATTCCTTTCAAACTACTCCCCTATCTATTATATTGTATAGGCCTACACACTATAAGCTCGCTCAGCACCAAAATCAAACACCATGTTTTTCAGCAAATATTTATGATCTCAACTAAATGGAAAATATGAATTCTGCTATTCTATACTAATTGTACTGCTGTCTTGTACAGATCAACATCATGTTACCTCGGGTAGGAAGGCATTCAGATAATTTGTTGCTGCATGTTGATTTAAATATTAGATATCTGATACAGAATAATGCATTTTTAAATTATTTAGTTGTCCTTGGTATTTTATTAATTGCAAACTACGTTTACCACTTTGATTACCAGCATAATACTTTTATATGTGCACACATGTATCACAAAGGTTTACCATATTATTAATCCACCAAATTATTTTATATAACTGCGTATTCAGTAGAGGGTTGCAGTAAGCCTGGTGCCTAACCCAGGAAACACATGGTAAAAGACAAAGTTAATCTTGAACAAGATACTGTACAAACAGGGTTTAGAAAGCAAGCTCAGCCAGTACCCCTGGACAGCTATAGGGTTAAGAGCCTTGCTCAAGGCCCCAGTTGTGATATGATTAGTATTCTGGCCAAAAGGCTAGATCCCATGACCTCCTGGAGACAGGCACAATTCCCTATAACTTACTGAGCTACACACTTCCCCCAAGTTGATTTTGATCAATGAAACCAAAGGAGGACACCAACACTCAATGGAAATCCATGGAAACATATAGAGAACATTAAAGTTTGAAAAGCAGGTGCAGAAAATGTAACTCTCAGCCCCACAAGTAGAAGTTTTCCGAGAAACCACAACTTCTCACGAGAGAGATCAGGAGACCACAAATTCATTAAAAACCAGTAGGCTACGTTTTTCTTTTGAAATCTGATAATAATAACGACTGCATGGTAAACGTTGACTACAATATATGCAGCCAGGACATGAAAATATATAACGTTGCAATGTCTGAACGTAAATGTATTTTTATGTTTCAGTAATCATTTTTACATCTTTTTCTTCAGAGACCCTTTTTAACGGCACGTGCACCGCAGACAGGCTTAAGTTTCTTTGAGCAACAAGTGGTCAAACTTGTTTTATATAGTAATATTAAAGAAAAACACGAGAAAAGTCAACGTTGTACTCAGAACTGAACATTTGTTATGCAGGTGTGTTAGCAGCGAAAGAAAGAGCAGGAGAAAATGTGTCATTATTTCCTGTACGTTCGGGAAATGTAATAACCCATCATTCCTTTTCCAAGTGAAGCAATGCAGCCTGTATTGCATACGTAAAAGTCCGTTTTTGCGGAATTACCGCCATTTATTCATTTCGACAGACAATAAACAGTCGGGAATATTGCGACAGTTTCTTTACTGAATCTTTCCGATTCATTTTGTCGCCACATGAGTCACAGTTATTGTGTAATATATTTTCCAAGCAATTACAGATTTCAGTGACAACTCATTATCTTCTCCGTGTAACTGAATGTTACAGTGTTACATCTGAAATGTTAAATATTGCAACACTGTACTATTTATGGGCTTACCTCTAAAACCTGGACGTAACTTGCAGGAAACCATCCGGTAACTCCATCTTTCTCACCTTCCCACCAACCTCCAGACAGTGCCTGCGTTATTTTAATAATTTCCCCGACTTCAAACCTCAGTCCTTGCTGGTGTTGCTCTCCACTGAAGGCATATAAACTTTTGCAGTACGATCCAGACATTTCAAGATGGGACACATTCATATGCTGAAACGTTACTTCTCTTCTCTCCGTGAAACACTTTAACTTAAAAGTTTTTTTCCCTTGCGTCTGAATACAGTATGACTATGCGAAAAAACAGACATCAATCTATAAACTGGCAGAGATTCTTTCAATTCCCAGACTCAGAGCACCGCGCTGCAAGCCCTGGCGAAGTCCTCCCTCCACCGCCACTGTTCTTCACTGCTGTCTACTGCACTCCTCTGCCGCGAGAGGAAAGGAAGCGCTGCATAGAAGTGTGAAAATAGCTTTTTCTCTACATCTAGCGGTCGTAAGCCGCATCGACACGAATAAAAAAAAATCGCAATTCCGTAACACTAAACAGTTATTTCAATACAAAGAAATTCCAAAATATCAGTCAATACCTGAACTTAATAAACGGTAAACTATATAAACTAGTGTACAGTAATGTTGTATGTTATGCTTTTATGACTGTTTCTATAATAAAAGTTCCTTGTCATTATAAGGGTGAAATTCTGTTAGACCTACATTTTGACTTGCATGCAAACTTATTTATTTATTTTTACAGTTCTAAATGATATTTCTTTTCAGGTCGTAGACCTGATTATCTGTGTTTGAAAATGACCTAGCGCCAGTTACCTTTACTGCTATCTTAAATGTGCTATTAATTTTGGCATTGAGCCATGGGACTGGGACAGATGTCTGGAATGGGGAAGTATTGTGCACATCATGTGCACTGAACACTAAT
Source organism: Paramormyrops kingsleyae (assembly GCF_048594095.1). Classification (NCBI taxonomy): domain Eukaryota; kingdom Metazoa; phylum Chordata; class Actinopteri; order Osteoglossiformes; family Mormyridae; genus Paramormyrops; species Paramormyrops kingsleyae. The sequence goes on along the minus strand of NC_132801.1, from coordinate 17,880,963 downwards.
CCATTGTCGCTTTAGACCTACCATGTTAGGTTTCTTAACACTACTGTGGATCACAGGGAATGCATGTCTTCCTCATTGAAAGACACTTAAAAAACAGAAATTATTTATCATTTATTTTTAAGATATCGTTATTTTACGATAAAAATGCTGTAATCTGGCATATATATATATATATATATATATATATATATATATGCATGTACTCCTTGTTTATATTGACAGCACGCTCCTCTAAAGAGTAAACCACATAGCTTAAACTGAATATAAGTATATATACACCACACTTAAGAGTTTCAACTAGGCTAAGCAAGAAAACAGATGAAATACATGATTTAAGCAATTTTGAATATGGTGGGATTGTTGGTGCCAGATGTTGTGGTTGCAGAATCTTAGAGACCCACATTCCTGGGATGTTTACACAATACAGTATCTAGAGTTCAGACAGAATGGTATGATGGTATGAACAAAAAACAGCCAGTCAATGGATTTCTGTGGCCGAAGACACCAATTTAAAATAAGAGGTCAGAGCTGTATGCCTAGACCAAGCTAACGGGATGGCCACAAGTGCAAAAATAACAGTTCGGTACAGCAGTGGTGGGTACCAAAAGTCTGAATGCACAGTTTGTATTTGCTTGCAGCAGATTAGCAGCTAGTGGGTCCTACTAGGGGCATACCTAGAAATTCTGGACCCTCATGCTAAGGTTGCTGATAGAATTTGCCTGGTAGGTTTCGCATAGCGGAACATATGCCCAAAGCATATAAATTATCATTTTCCATAGTCTGAGGTGGGGTGCAAGGTTGTGGAATGCGGAATGGGTGGGGTGGCATGGTAGTGCAGTGGTCAGCACTGTTGATTCATATCTCTGGGACCTGGGTTCAAGTCTGTTCCAGGTGAATGGAGTTTGTATGTTCTCCAGGTGTTGTTACAGCGTTTCCTCTGGGTACTAAAGTTTCTCTGCCCCCATAGTCCAAATGTGATAAAAAGTTACCATATTGTCCATAGGTGTGTGTGTGTGTGTAGATACCCTTCAATGGGTTCGTGCCCCATACTGGATTGTCCCATGGCCTCTGGGATTGGCTCTGGACCCCCCAAGATCCTGAATAGGACAAACAGTTTTAGAAAATGGATGGATGGATGGATATTCAGGGGCCCCTATAAAGTGCTAGGCATTTGAATGTGCCAGAGTATCCATGCCCATCCAACACCATAGCTTTAGCTCAGTATGCATAATAATTTTGATTATTTATATTACCAAAGACCAAATGTAACATGGATATTAAACATAGACTTTTCCAAACAATTTCAATAATGGTACAATCTGTAAACATGTCTTTTAAGATGCAACCGTGCTTTTAATCTGGCTATGCAGGGATACAGGGCATTTGTATGCAATGTTAGAAACCAAGCTCATATTTCCCCTTTGGCACGCATCCTGGAGTCTTGGGGTGCATTATTTTTGCACAGTACTCCTGCTCTACTGTTTGGTTCATTGCTGTTGGTTTGCTCACTTCCAGAAGGCCAGCTGTTCCTCCTGCTACAACCCTCAGGGTGGCATCATTTTAGAAACATTGATTTGTCTACCAAATGCATAGCTGATTCGACCTAGTAGCTGGGCACATATCATTTAGGGTTTTTTTTTTTGTACATTTTGTACATATTAGTAGCTTTTTTGTTTTCAGTGAATTGTAATTGATACAATAAGACAATTGGATCACCTCCTTAACATATTGGCCAATTGGAACATGTATGCAAGGCTCACACAAGGCTATGGTGTTCTTCAGGTCAGTTGACCTGCAAAACATGTGTTTACACATTGTTCTGGTCTACCCATACAATCCTTTTTTAAATAATTAATTCTACTAAATAAAAACCTAATAAACATTCCAGTGTAGTTGGTGAATGCTGCTCTTGCTATATTATAATAATGAAACACACTTTATTGATCCTCATCAGGAAACCGTCTTCACAACTCCCTCAACTTGCTCTTCATAGAGCAAGCTGTCCACCTGTTGGGGCGCCCAGGAAGCTAGAAGTTAAGGGCCTTACTCAAGGAGTCACAAATGTGATGAGGCAGGGTTTGAACCAACAACATCATGATTACAGGCACACAGGCTTAGCCCACAGAGACACACACTGCCCCTGCACTTCAGCAAATGCTCAATAGTATCTATGAATTCATAATATATATGTAGCCCTAAGCAGGGATTGACATAACTGGTATGCAAGTACAAATTTGTAGCAAAAAAGGGTAAAAATGTATGGTAATTTCTTGTCTTAACAGCATAAATACGTACTTATTTTATACTGTGGAGTATTCAGATTTTCCTTCAGTACGTCTTGTCTGTTCAGAGGAGCCCTTCAGTATGCCAGTGTTATATTAGCCTTATTGTCAGCTTAAGAGGGTCTGATTATTATCCTCTGGCATCTTTAATTTAACATGTTTTCAATCACACAAGTGCCATTAGAACATTGCTCTGGGGCTGGGGGGCTCGCCGCCCGTCCTCCCTCTGCGGGCCTCACTGTACGGGGGTTGGCGCCCCCTTAGTCCCTCGCAGGCTCCCTCTCGGGTTGGGCGGGTGGTTGTCTCGGGGATGCGCAGCTGTGGGCCCTTGTGCCGGGGGGGCGGCAGGGTGGCCTCAGTTGCCTGGCTCTCCTGCCTTCGCCTTGGGCCAGGGGGGAGGGGGGGTGGGGGGGGGTGCTATCACCTCCCCTGACAGCATCAAATGCCAGCACATCCAATGACAAATCAGTTCACATACATACAAGAATGGTTGAGTGATCAATATCATTATTATTATTACTTTTTAGGGTATGTTATAGATATAGGAATTGAAATATACATGTATAAGGGTACGATCACGTGTGTGTATGCTACATATATATAATGCCGATTTCTCACATTATTAATTATTATTATTATCACTGATGTTGTTATAATTCTTGTTGTTTGATGAGTGTTATGTTTCTTATGGTTTGTATTCTGTATTCCCCTTTTTCCATCCCACCTACATTATTAGTGTTATTATTTCTGTATACCTTTTTTCTCTCCCCCCCCCCCTCCCCATGGTGATTGATGTCTGTTATTGTTACGCTTGTTGTTTCTGTATCCCCCCCCCTGTTTTTCTCCTTTTCCACGGTACTGGTGAGTTCGGAGCGGCCACACTCTTTGCTCTTGAATGTAATGTAAAATAAAGTTGTCCTCCGAAGAGGGTGGGCAATAAATAAAAATAAATAAATAAAAAAGAACATTGCTCATCATTCTCTGTAAACTATAGACACTGTAATGTTTGAAAATCCTGGAAGGAGACTTTCTGAGATGCCAGAACCAATCTTCGAGGAACCCCATGCAGATGGTCCACATTTTTGCTCCCTCCCAACTCCTAGTGAATTGGGAGAGAGCAAAAACCTGGAACGTCTGGGGATCCCTGAGTACTGCTTTAAGAAACACTTCTTTACACCACTCCATTGTGCTTGGTGATGTAAGGCTTGCTGCTCTGCCATGGTAGCCCATTCCATGAAGCTCCCCGGCATACAGTTTTTGTGTTGGGTTAATGCCAGAGGATGTTCAGAACTGCAGTTACTGAGTCAACAGAACATTAGCGACATTTATGCACTAATGGCCTCAGCACTGGGCTACCCGCTCTGATTCCTGACATGGTCTCCCACTTGGTACGTAGCTGAGTTTCCATTGCTCCTTTTACAGTTGACTGTGGAATATCTAGCAGGGAAGAAATTTCACAAACAGACTTATTGCAAAGGTGGCATCCTATGACAGTACGGCACTTGAATTCGCTGAGCTCTTCAGAACGACCCATTCTTTCTCAAAAGTTTGTAAACCTGACTGCATGGCTAGGTGCTTGATTTTATACACCTGGGGCAATGGGTCTGAATGAAACACCTGAATTCAATAATTTTAAGGTGTGTCCCAATACATAGGCATGTCCCATATAGTGTATACATCACAGATCTCCCCATCAAGGGTTTACCACAGCCTTATGCCCTATCCTACATGGGATAGGTTCCAGGCCCCTCTGCAACCCTGACCAGGATAAGCGACTATAAGATGGGTAGATGAATGGATCAATGGGAACTTCACAGTCTACAGGTCCAAAAGTTGAGAGCAAATGTGATATTGCCATCATTGTATGAACATGAAAACAGATCACTTTAGGTATAATATTTTTAAATTGAGCGAAACAAATGCAGGGTTAAGGTACCAATTCTGAATTCATTTACATATTGACAATAATGTATTTTCCATTATCAGTTTTTAAGTGCAACTTCACAGTGATGCATGTGGTTTACCGAAAAAAGGAATCTGTTATTATACCATACATACCTATATAATAAATACATATACTGGTGCCCAGGCCTGGACTGGCAATATTCCAGTGAGCCGATGGGTTAGTGGGCTGACAAAATTGAATGCTGAATGGAAATATTTATGTTTGGTGAGCCTGTCAGGACATAAGTTTAGGTACTTGTGAAACAATGTTTTCTTCACTAAGAAACTGAAAGGGGGTTTAGGGAGTTTATGGTAAATAGGGGAAACGCATGCATGGATTTGCTGCCATCTAGGGATATAAAGATAGAAATGCACAATTTCAGCAGAAAAATTACCTTGTTCCCTTAGCAGCTGCTCCATCGGAAAGGTTAAATAAATGATATAACCAAATATAGACATAATCTTGTCTGTTGTGCAAAAAGACAAGATGATAAGCATCCAATACATTTGTTCCCAATAATATAAACCTTATAGCCATATCGGTTTCTAAAATTAAAATAGGCTGTGACAATACGTATTTTAAAGGGTATGCGTGTATTTAGGACGAAGAAGTCTGTCTATAGTTTTGCTGAGCAATGTGACCTGGTGTCTACGGGTTCATTAGGATTACATACAACTTCTAAATTATTTCATGAAATGAATGCTTTTATCCCTGCTCTTGACAACCCCCTCTGCTATTATCATCACTTTCAATACAGGTTATCTTATTATTTGCTTTTATTACTAAGCAGGTTAAAACTGCATTTTAAACATTATACAAGTAATCACCCAGGCAAATACGGAACAGCAAGATATATTTCCATTATCTGAAAGTTTAGGACTCAAACATATTTTGGACTCATACACTTTAAACAGTTTGATGCGATTTAATGATCTCGATCGAGCTACCGTTCTTTCAATAACATCTCTGAAAGCCATAAGAGTAGACTATACCGACCGGATACATGCTGTCTTTTACTTACTGTATTTATACATGAGCTCTAATTAGTCACATTTACCGGAGATTTCCAAGATTTCTTCTACCAGGTATATCAAGATTAATATAAAAACAATGCATAATTGATATCATGACATCATTATTTCAAAATTGGACTCCCACATAGCAACCGTTGCGTGGTAACTGCTGGAACTGTCGTCACTAAGGAACTGTATCTATCAATATCTACGGCTAAGGAAGTTGTTTTTTTGATCATGTCTTTAATGGTGCTTCCATAATGAAGCTTAATTCTTTATATATTACGCAACATATGAACATGAATTATATGAAATGGACTTAGGCTGGTTATGTACTTTGTGTACGTATAAACTAGGATTATCATCTAACTGCTATAACATATGGTAGTATGATTTAAGCATAATTAATTATAACAAAACTCAAGCACACAGCCTAAGATAATGACATGCTTACCTAATAAACTACGGGAGTCCGTATAGGACATGCATCAACTTCTTTTTTCTTTTCGTTATCCCGAGATCACGGTCGACGTACTTTTCTCGTGATCTCGACATAACCAAAGTCCTAACCAGACTTCCCCCTCCGCCTCCCTGCACTTGACCCCCCCCCCCCCCTCCCATGCCCACTAACAATCCCAAGCTCCCTTTAACATATTTATTCAGTTCCCATCTAAATGACTACAATTTTGCACAAAACATTCTAAACACTGTAATCACTGTTGCACTTTACGTCACCGTGTCCTTGTTCAACTGCCCTGTCACTGTGTGCTTTAATTACCCCTCGGGGACAAATAAAGTTTTTTTAATTGAATTGAATTTAATTATGAGATCACGACTTTTTTTTATTAAGCCGACATCTTTCAAACATCACCCGGTAACCATGGAGACGTCCCGGACTCTCCAGTTGGTTGGTAATGAAACTGACTACTCGTTCAGGCTTTCTATAATTCCTCCGACGCTATAGCTGCAAATTTCTGAGCCTCCTTCTCAAATGACGAACACTATAATATGACAAATTTCTAGCATCGACAGGCACACTAGCTGTTATTTCCTCTTATTCATGATTCGGTGCAATATATCTAGAATTTTTCCCACAGTTTGAAGTCTAACTTGGCTTTACAAACGAGTGCAATATAACCACTTATGATATTGATGCAATATACTTTTACTTTACTGTGCAATATACTCCTATACACTTTTACTTTTCCTGTAACTTTTGGACAAAGGTACTTTAGATTCCTGTACAGAGATTTTCTATCTTATTTTATTTATTAGAATGTTTAACAGTGCTGTAATTTGTTTAACACTTCATTCCTATTTTTATATTTATACTGTATTATTCTTGTCTTCGTGTCTATGTCTGATTGCGCAGTCGCAATGTGAGCAGTACGTTTCCTCCGGGATTAATAAATTCTTCTGATTATGATTCTGAAAGTAAAATCTGATGCATTTGTCCATGAGGATAATACTAAACCTATCGCGAGATCACGGGAAAGTGACATTGGTTATGTCGAGATCACGAGAAAAATAAGTCATGATATCGAGATAACGAAAAGAAAAAAAAAGTTGATGCATGTCCTCTACTACGGAGCCCCTAAAGGGACATAGGTGACCAGATACTAACTGGTGTGCACCAGATACTAACTGGTGCGCACCAGACACTACCCTATGTGATTCTACAATATTTTTTCCCAAAAGATACCTTGACCCAAACAAGAAAAGCCTGCTATGAACAAGTAAGTAAATAATCGCATGCGTAAACGTTCCACCTGTCACCGGCTTTTATTTTGAAAAGCACTTTTACAGCGCGAACCTGATGTTGGCTACAGCGACCATCACTAAGGCTGCCAGATATTACTCTTATACTGATGATACTGACTCAGCATGAGTTACATGAAACGCCTTTCATTTTAACGCTTTAAAATGTAATGGTTTTACATTAAATTGCGAGCATTCAAAAAATATGGAATACATGTTTTCTACGGTATTACTAAATCAACGTACGTTACAGTAATTAAAGTAACAAAGGCTTACAATCAAGAACAACATGTGGTAACCCTATTTGTATTACGAATCAGTAATGGCGTTCTCTGCGCCTAAGTGGACAGTCTTACCGAATACGCTAGTGTGTACTTGAAATACTTTCATGTTCAATTTCAAATGTCCTTTTCGTAATAAATGTGTTTCCGAAAGAAGAGTTGTGGGGTAAGTGATGGGAATATAATAAAAATTCTATTGAGCATGGTTTCTATTTCAACAGGTCAAGCGGTCGGCTATAGCTATACACAGGTCAACAGTGCGGAAACAAGATATTTCACTTGGGATGAGAGAGGAAAAAAGTTAAACATTATAACATTAGTACGCACTGGACTACGTAATCAGTAATTAAAATGCATCCACTATATAGCTTTGACATAATTTCACTACAGTTAATGGTTAAACACGTTGTGCCGCTGTATGAATTGAACACTTCCTTCCAAAAAGCCAATCGGCAAGCGCTGCTCGACTGCTTTGGCCTTGTCGAATTCCGCGTCTTCCGGGTTACCGCTGGGTGGTCAGAACGCGAGATTTCCTGCTGTAATATTCAAAAAGAAACCGCGCACTTTTAAATCTGCTCTGTCGTTCTTAAATTACAGCTGCTGTTTTGGTGAACTCGAAAATACTTTTCAGTTGGACGTGTTACAGCGTGCTAACAATTCAGTGTCTTGTATGTATAAACGAAAGCATCCTTCTTCCACCAGCTTACCCTAGGCATTGTCCAGCACCTGAGACCCTATTCCAGTCTTATGGCTGGAACCCTGGGACGACAGTCCGTTGCAGAGAAAATGCTCATACAGTGCGGGCAGTTTTGAGATGACAGTAGTGTAACTGCATGTTTTTGGCTTACGGGAGGAGCAGAACACTCAGGATTCAAACCTCCAATACTGCTACTACCCGCTGAACCACTAAAACGAAAGTTTATTTAACAGACATACTGTCAACTACCACCCCAATCATGCAGCAGAATTTAAACTTGTGAATGTTAAAAATGAAGAGCTAAATATCCACATGCTTTCTTCATTAGAATGGAGAGTAAATGTAATCTCTTTAAACTACAGGGTAAAAGATAGCAAGCTGACATAATAGCACACATTTTCAGCGTTTTTATTTTGTACAATTACAGAATGGAATTTTGCACAGTCTTTGTTAGTGAAATTAAAATGCCATCCACATTGTCACTGAAATTGTCCATGTATATTCACCTAGCTAATTATGTGAGTGGTTAATGTTTGCAACTGTTGTTTTGTTTTAGGTGGTGGACAAAGCATGAAGGGTTGTCTTCTAGATTGATCTCAAGAGCATCAAAAATGGATGATAGCATACAGCCCCTCTTTACATTTGGTGTAATAGCTGATATCCAGTATGCTGACATTGACGATGGTTACAACTTTACGCATACAAGAAAACGGTATTACAGGAATAGTCTTCAATTGCTGCGTAGAGCAAACGAAAAGTGGAAAACGGAGACTGTACAACCTAGCTTTATTCTTCAACTTGGGGACATTATTGATGGTTTCAACAAAAAATATGAAGCATCACAGAAGGCCCTTGATACAGTTTTAACAGAGTTTGACAGAACTGGCATCGCTGTGCACCATGTGTGGGGGAACCACGAGTTTTATAATTTCAGTAGACAAGATCTTATTACATCACTTAACAGCCAAAATACAGATTTTGCGATGAGAGAGGATGAAATCAAACAGAAGCATCCAGACAATGAGCAGAGTTATGCCTACCATTTCAGTCCAGCTCCAAACTTCCGCTTTGTGGTGCTTGATGCCTATGATGTCAGCCTTATTGGACGCCAAGAAAACAGCGAGCAGTACAACCAGGCACTTAAAATTTTACAGGAGCACAATGGCAATTATGATTTAAATCAGCCCCCAGGTAATTGTTGTTCTGTATCATGATTATTTTTCCTTTTGCAAAGGTAATGTGTGAAGTAGTAATACTTCAATACCATTTCAGTCATACTGGTAAATCACATTAATTATGCTCTTTTTCAAGCGAATGGTCTTCTGAACTTAAACTGCATGGCATATTGGGATTATAATTTGGTGTTATTCATATTTATTAAGTTTTAATTCATATAGATGTGTATTGGCTTTTATTCCAGCAAGTGTGTGTGTGTGTGTGTGTGTGTGTGTGTGTGTGTGCGCGCGCGTACATCACTGAAGTTTGTCTGGAAGGAATTTACAAGTATTACTAGTACAGTGACAGCAAAGAGATCTACTTTTGTAGCATATTCAGGACTGGAACAGAGATTTGTGAAGTTCAATGGAGGATTCGGCCAAGACCAGCTGGAATGGCTGGATAGGTTACTCTCTCTGTCAGATCAGAAACTAGAGAAAGTCACCATTGTGAGTAAGTAGCAACACTTTTTTGTATTTGTTAGAATGTGTAAAACTAATTGAGTAATGCAATCTTTAATTAAACATATTGCTATGCACCACATTATTCATTTCAGTAAGTGCTTTTTTTATCTTTGCCAGGTCACCTTCCAATACATCCCAGTTCTACAGATCCTGTATGTCTTGCCTGGAACTATGATGACGTTCTCTCTATTTTATACTCGCATAAGAGTGTAGTGTGTTTCATGGCTGGACATGACCATGATGGTGGCTATCACCAAGATATCTCTGGTATCCACCACCTCACTTTTGAAGGGGTCATTGAAACTCGACCAAATAATGATGCTTTTGGCACAGTGTATGTATATGAGGACAGGATGAAACTTAAGGGGAATGGTAGAGTTCCACACAGAAGTCTTAACTATGAGTGAGAAACAATGGACATTGGTAAACCTTACAGCAATTTTAATGCTAGACATTTATTATTTACTAAATCAAAATGGAGTTTTGGGCTTGGAAAGTTTGAATGAAGTATTTGAAATCAACCTGCATTCACTTTACATTGATGGAAATGCACTATTCTGCTTGGCAAATGTTCCCTTATGAACTTGTAATAAGTTAAATTTGTCCATGCCAAGACATTTTTGATTCAACATGCCAGAAATTACCATTAATTAAAATAAAATAGCGTATAGATCAGGCAATCTTATTTGCAAAGGGCCAGTGTGTATGTGTGGCCCTTTCTGGAAGATTGCCCATCCCTGGTGTACATGTATCTTAACAAAATATACAGTTATACATTGCCCTGTTATTGAATATTTAACAGTCTACTGTAACTCATTGTTGGATATACAATGTTAGCTGCTAGGATAATGGCATCTTGAAAAGAGGGTACATAAGTCGAGTAACAACTGTTTGTTTGACCTGCTCTGTCATATATATATATATATTTTTTTTTTTTTCTGATTTGCTGAAATTTTTCTTTTTTTTTCTTTTTCTTGCAGTCTGTTTTCTGTACAACCAATCAGTAAATATACAATCCAATCTTGTTGGACAGCGTGCAATATATTTGGGGTGTTTGTATTTAACAAATGGCTGGCATCTGGCTGTTTTGTGTAAAAATATTTTTATTTGTAAAGTACAACTGTTTTTTTGACTTGCATTTAAGAAAAATGATGCTTCTGTGCACATTAGTGATTGTTGAACCTTGACTAATTGTTGTTGTTTACTTTGACAATGGGAAATTTTTAATTAAAAAATATTAAAGATATTGGACATCCAGTAGTTCTTTATTCATGTTACAATATTTTACAAGGCATAATGTGTACTTTTCCTTCAGTATGGATGGAGCCAGACCAATTATCAGTTAATCAGTAGATTTCAGGTAATAAATGTAATAATATATAATGAAATTCTAAAATTGTGCAATGTGTACTGATTCATTTGTAATCAGTGAAGTAAGTTAAGTTAAAGAACACCATAAATACAGGCATTATTTGAAAATTTAGATTTTTAAGTACTACCATGTGTCAGGAAATATCTATGACAAGGTACCCCATGTTCCTCTTAACTCAATTAAAGCAAGTGGGCAGCATTTTCCCCCTTTCATAGGAATGACGAACGTTGGATTGTATAATAAATCAAAATAAGCTTATGGCTTATGGTGCTCAAATAATCAATTAGAACTGCCATTTTATTATTATTTAATCTTTATATGTTTACCTGAAAGTTTTCATTTATGAAAGTTTATTAACAAAGCGATTCAAATGCATTTAAAATATTTTTAAATGATATGCAATTTTATTATACTTGCAATATATCATGCATTTAATTAGCATGTCCTATCCAAATAAATAAAACCCCACAAATTAGTTGCCTAATAACTTTTCCCCTCAAACCTAGACAAAACTGTGATAAGCACGTACAGTGCATATACTGTACCGCAGATAGTGTTATCCCCGCTCGTAATGCTCAGCGCAGACTGCCCCCGCTGTGGAGCGCAGTTGCTATATTGAGTTTAGTAGCTAGGTGTCCTGCCCGGAGAAGCTGAAGTTTAAACTCCCTGCATTGCAGCCTTGAGCTGCTGGAATCAATCACGCAACAATGGCGACTCCCAGCCCCAGCAGCAACTCAACAACCTCCTCTAGCAACAGCAGCAATAATGCAGGATCTACATCAACATCATACCACCACCAGTCCCCGTCTCAGCACATAACGACAGTCAGCAGCATGCAGGGTAAGACGTTAAACATTCAAAAGCCCCTAACTGCTCCTTTTCAAGTGATTTTTGCCAGAATTATAGGAGAAAATGATTGGCGAAGATGTATTTTCACCCTGCCACTGCTGCACTTTAGCAATGCAGTGTGTATTTCCTCATCATCGTTTTGTATAGGCCTGTGTAAAATGCTAGTTTATATACCTTGTTTTATTTTTAATAAATCCGTTTTACTTATGAAATTTTTGGCACAGTGTATAAGGGCAAGTGACATCTGAAATTAAACGTTAATTAATTGAAAATGCGTAGTTAACTAGCTATATTTATTTGCAGTTTTTCCACTTAGCGAGTATGCTAGCTAGCTCTGCTATATATTAGCAATTTTCTGCACATAGGCCTGATGTTACAGTGCAGCATGTAGTACGTTTACAACATACATATTTGCTGAGAAATAAGGTTTAAACCAACAGTGGCCGTATAATGTTCAAAATGCCGTGTTAAGAGAAATGACCGAAACCCGCAGGTATCTTGATTGGTGGCAATTATGGACACTAAACAAAATGTTAGCAAGTCAACAAGCTAACCAGCTAAGTGTGCTCCTATTTATGTTATACTTTATTTATTTGCATTAACGAATTAAATCATTTGGATATGTTTCTATTGGAATTTTCAAGAAAAAAAAACAGTGCTTGTTGCATTGATTGTATTGTCTTCTTGTGATATCAGTAACCTAGTTAGGATATGTAAGTACAGTAAAAATATAGATAGCCAGTTGGCTCGTGTTCACTGAAACTGCATTTAGCCTGTTGCGAACTCTAGACTGCACCCAAAAGCTAACTGTATTTCTGTACATGATTAAATATCGTTGCAAGTCGAGTGTATCTGTGTATTTGGTAAAATATTTGGCTACACAAAGTGGTGGCTTGTGTCCTAGAACGACGTCATGAAAATGTCGAGATTTGTCACGGTGCAGGTTATTTTTCTGCAGACAATCCATTAAATGTTTAATTTAAACCTTTCAGAGACCAACACGTGCTGGAGATGTCAGAATGAAACAGGTACTCTTACACATTTTTTTATAGGAATGCAAGGTGTGAAAACGTTTTGTTTGTTTCCATATTAATGCACAAAACGACATGCTAGCAATGGTGTTATGTATCCTTAGACCGTCAATATTTAATATAACATTTTAAAGACACATTTTTAAATATCCACATTCTTATTAAAAACATCTTTAATTGTTTTCCAATTGCAATGATTCTGTATTATTATTATTATTATTATTATTATTATTATTGAAATAATGTTAACATATTTTATATTGTCTGGAATAAAAAAAAACAGTAGTATTATTTCTGTACTTCCAATATGAAGTTCATAAGTTACTTGGATATTTTACGGGAATATAATCAGTGAGTTCATGGAATGTAATCAAGTAAGTAGCAGAAGTATCACTATAAGTCTCACTATAAATTTCTTAGCTTTTTTCCCCCACCAGTTGTTACAGACGCTAGTGATCTGAATATTTAGTTAATAGCAGACAGATGGCCTGCTCATAAGTTAAACTGTGTAGGGTCTACAAATTGAAATTTTTAGTGGTAGTTTTGTTACCGATTTTGGATTGTAGCTGTTTGCTTGCATTTTTATGTAATGTATATGCCAAGTCAGTGATTGAATGATGTTGTTAAAACTTGTGTATTTCAAAAGTTTCTTATTTTAAACTGCATTGGTCATAACAATGAAAATTCATTATGATTTTCAATCTCTGAGTTGTGTATTTGTATATATGTATGTATGTTTATATTTGATAATGTAGAGTTATAAAATGATAGTTTAGACAGCAAAACATAGGGTTGTTTGTCAATTCATTCATACATATTGTTGTCCTATATTAAATGTATTTCTTTGAAATGATGAGGTTTTCTGTGCGCATAGTTTGACTACAGACGCTGAGATATTTAGCCATGATAGGTTTACTGTCCTATTTGTGAGTTTGATTGGTACCAGTTAAGTATGTTTTGTTTTCAAAGCAAAATATTGTGCCCCACTTTGAATGTCAGTCTTTTATATTAGTGTTTTCTGAGTGCTATTACTTAACTTACTCCAGTTTATTTAAAATGGTAACAGCTGGACACCAAGAGTTTTGTGGAATTTTAATCATTGTTGTGAATGAATTAATGAAGACCAGTGGTTCTTATGCTGGGGTATGCATGCTACCAATGATACTTGAAATTCCTTGAGGTCATACGCAAAAATATTGTTATTATTTGTTGTGTGCGCTGAAAAAAACAAAAAACAGGAATTGAACATTTTTATTTCTTAATTTAAAAATATATTTTCTTAATAGTTTTCACGATGTTTAAGACACTTTACATATTCTTAATTATGACACATTTAGGGCAGGTTAACATCGCCTGCACTATACTGTATGCAGCAGTTCTTGAGTCTGAGAAGGATTATTCTTCGGTCACCTGCAGTAGCTGATACCATAGCTCATCACCTGCAATGGTGATACAAGGAGCACTACAAGTGTTAGTAAGTGTCGGAAAACCACGAAACAGCGGTATGATCCCAGTTACCTAAGTTTGGGATTTACTTAAATTCGAACAGAGGAAGACCAAAGCTTACTCCACTTATCCCTGACATTTCTAATCTTTGCCATGCCAAGTAGGCTCACCCCATATCACTGAAATGGTAAGTGCTGTTGTTTTTCGTGTATGCTCATGTGTTTGTGCACACGTACGTGCATTCAGGATACTGTGATTTTTTTTTTTTTTCCCCCACCCATGTGGTACTTGCCTACTTTGCTTTGATCTAAACTGGTATGTAATACAGAAGGTCTGAGAACCACTGATCACTAAAGGTTTATTTAGGGATAGAAACTTTTTTTGCATGGTCGACATGAACAAATAAAGGCGGACCCTAAATACAGGCTTGGGGGAAAAACAAGGGTGGATAAACTCCTGGGGGCTCATTTATAAAGGCTTTGTACAAACAGAATAGATGAGAAACATTAATACTGTACGTACATTTATACAAAGGTTTCGGGATTTAAAACGAAACAAGCAAAACATACCTTGACAGTGATTTTCAAATGGTACAGAGCAGTTGTATGAACTTTTTGAAGTAAACAAAAAAAAAGCAACTTCCCAAGTTCTGAAAGAATTGTGTATTTAAGTTCCATTTACTCAGTTTTAGCACCTGGTGAAATGCACATTAATAAATGCCAAACAAATCCTATATCTGATAGACAACTATGATTTAGCATTTGTTTTGGTGATGGTTATATGGTTTTAAAAATCAATTACTGGTACTGTTAGCCAGCTCTTGTGATTTTGATTGCCTTGCAATACTGTAATCTACTGTTGTATAGTTTGTTTTAAGGGAATATTTCCAATTTCAACCAATTTTTGGATATAGGCTATACAGTAGTTTTACTAGTTCTACAATTATGTGCCTCAAAACATTTTTCTCATGGATGAAACTGGATATTAGGAAAAGTTACCTTATCCAGTGGTGTGAGGCTACGGAAACCTGGACATGGAAAACCTTGATTCAGGTTTTCTCATACCCTGATTCAGGTTTTGTCATACCCTGATTCGGGTTTTGTCATACCCTGATTCGGGTTTTCTCATACCCTGAGTGAACCGATTCCGAATTTGCACATTGCTTAGTGGAATGTTGAAAGGTAAATAAGTATTTACCTTTAATTGTTAGTAGATTGGTTAACTACACCTCCCATACACCCTGGGTGTATATCAAGTAGTTGTCTTCTAGTTTCTGTAGTGCTCAACTTCCACACTGAAAAACTCTTCCAGAGTTTACAGTAGGCAACACAATGAATATAATTTTAATTTTAATTTATTTTTAATTTTTTTTATTATTTTTTTTAAATAAATACTGTCCTACACTGTATACCAGGGTGAAATGTCTAGAAGATATGAAGGTATGAAAAAATCAGTATCACCCAAAATCTTGCTGTAGGCTTGAGCCCTGTGCTGCCTGGGATTGCCCCTCCCCCCTTAACCGTAACCAGTATAAGCAATTAGAAGATGGATGGATGGATACTTTAATTTTTTTTTCCTCATTTTTAACTGGTCGTTTTTTCTTTAGTTGTATTCTTTTGTGGAGTGTCTTTCTTAATGAGTCTCCTTTATGAGTATAGTGCATCATTAAGACAAATTATTGTATTATTTTTGCAGTAACTGGCATTTTTGATTAACTGTGGAAAAACCCTATTACTTACTAGGTGTATAACTTTCCAAGTTTACAGAATATTCTTAAAACTGTAGCTGTAGAGTAATTTTACTTAGAACACTCCAATTTAGTTCCACTAACCTATTATCCAGTCACAAGTTTTCAGAGCCCTCTCATCTTGTCATTTTGAGTAACCATTAATGTTTAGCTACCAAGTAAATAAAGTTGTTGTAGTAGCCATAGGTCATAATTATGCTTGAGCTAAATAGGCATTTTGTTTACCGTTCTTTATCTGCTTTAGTTTTTGTGATGTGATCTTGATTTATAGTAGGTGAGGTTTGAATGCAGACAAGATGCTTCATCCGCACTTTTTTGGGTGAGCCAATAAAGTAATTTATTTTATATATATATATAATATATAATAGTAATTTATAACAGTAAATCATTGGGCACGTGTAGTAAAACAAATAACGCGTAGCTTTGAACCACAATGGACCTGGTGCAGTTTGGTTTTTTGTCTTCCACTATCAAGCCAAAGAATAAGGAAGCAATCCATAAGTGGGTGTTTTTGTTTTTCTATTACAAGTCGGATCTCAGATGAGGATATATTCTGTTAAGTGGTGACATGCAGTATTTGCTGTTTTCAATAATGTATATTATGTAAAATGCGTCCACCTTCCAGCATAAGGTTTGGGGAGCCCTGGAGCATATAGGACACAAGACAGGAGTACAGCCTGGACAAGATACTAGTCCATCACATACTCATGCATACTCGTACATTCACTCCCTATGGGCAATTTAGTTGCGCCACTTCACCAAACTGCATTTCTGTGGATTATGGGAAGCTACAGAACATGCAAAGAACATACAATCTCCACACACATGCAGCGGGGGTGGGATTTTAACCCCCAACTCTGGAGGGGTGAGGTAACAGTTCTATTCGCCATGCTCCCCTAAATTTATAATAGGTTAATTTTGAAAATCTATAAATATATATTATCTATGAAATTCCATATTTGGGTATGCATGGTATGTGTATAAACAAAATTCAAAAGTTTCTGCAATTCATTTATTGACTATATAGTTTTCTGGCTTTCAGCTCCATAGGCATTCCATCCTGTTTATAAGTTATTAGTCTTGATGGTCTTTTGTTCGCAGTAGTGTAAAATCTTTGCACTTGGTGGTGGGGGGAAAAGGTAATTTAAATGCAGTGCTTTCTTCGTTTGTCTCGGTAATGGAAAATGGACCTTATTGTTAAAGTATGTTACTAGGTCATTTAGTCTGCAGTAATATTGTTTACCAACACTGTTGTTTTGCCATTCAATATTTGTTTGGCGTTTTATAGCTGCCTTTCCTTTGGTTTTGCCCATCTTGGTGGATGGAAAATAGAGGGAGGTAAAATGTCTCCCGTTTGACCTAAACGCTGAAATATTCACCTGCGGGCCCACACGCCCAGGGCTACTAGTCTATATTGACAGATATTTATACTAATGAACTGTTAACAGCTATATGTGACGAAGCCAGTATAAACTCTGATGATTACCTGTAAGGAATATAAATCTTCCTAAATTAATCTATGTGATGAAACTGTGAATAACATGACAATAGCTTGTTTTTTGCACTGGTAAAAATACATCTTTAAAGAAATTGGAAAGAAATTATTTAATTTTTTTATACATAATTTCAGATTTCGTATCAGTGGCTTGGTTTTTAGCACTGTGACATCAGACCCTCTTCTGGGTTTCTTTTGAACTTCTCTGTTCTGTCTCCGTTTTGTGTAGTTTTTTTCCTACAGATTTATGGTTTAGGTGGGTCAGTATCCCTTTTGTTTACTTGTGTGTGTGACGTGTGATGGACTGGCATCCTGTTTATTGTGTCTCCTGCCTTGCGTGTCCTGTGACTCCTTGGTTAGACTCCAGGCCCTGCATTGGATCAACCAGTTTAACTACGGTGACATACTTTACACTTTAACAAAATAAAGCAATTTTTGGCATATATTTTTAAAAAATATTTAGCCAAATTGAAGATTTATAATAAAATAAATTAAATATATTATTAACAATATGTAAATTATTCATATTCACAATCGAGTCATCCAGCTAGTCTAGCTTTATGAACTGGACCGTTGTCACTCTGAGTAAGGAATTTACTTATCAATCCTTTTTACGATGTAAGCCCTTCCGTTGGGGTGTGCAGTTCTTCGATATTTAGTCATGTGTGCTCACCTACATGTGTATAGGACAAGGTAATGCACTTGCCAGACTCATCAGAAGCTTCTTACAACTGCTTGTTTTTTCTTTCTGGACTGTAAATGGGTATTGGTGCAGAGTTTGAGGGGTTTGTACTAAGTACTCAATGACACCTGCTAGATAGGTTCTGGTAATTCCCATGCTTATGTTTCATTTATTGACAGTTAGAAATTTAATCACGTTCATTTACCGCATACATGAGACAGTGGAGAATTCAGCTTATTGTCTGTGCCCTGGAACTTAAGGTTGTTACCCAAATTTTAAAGACAGTTTTTTACAGGAATGGTTTTGTGGAGCCCAGATATGGCACATCTCCACTTCCAATATTCCCACTTAGATTTGATGTTGTCGGTGCTGTTAAATAGATGTGTTTTGTTAAAAAAATATTAAAACATAATTTCCAAATTGTTGTCTTAATCTAGCTCTTATTAAGCTAGTAAAAAAAAAATCTACAATATACGGTGAAACTACTAGCCTATACTGCAGGAGGCAAGATCAGTGAACAGTATGGTAGCAATTAATTTTATACATTCTTCCTGCATTTTATTTAGGCCAATAAACATTTTTCAGCAACACTGTTGCTTTGTTTCTGCTTCAAAATAGATTATGGGTGTATTGTTCCTGTAGGTATTTAACGTGGATTTGTTTGAGATCTTTTTAACCTTATTTCCACATTAGAGAAGAATCAAGCATATGTCAAAAACAAAACCATGTTAAAAATGTTTTCTCTCTACCTCAGGCTTTCAGATAAACCTGTCTGGAGTTCCCCAAAGTAAGCCAAGTATTTTTTGCTAACGTACCGTGCCTTTTGTGTTTCGGTTTAACAGTCTGGTATGGGGAGTCTGTCCACTTTTGTTCTTCACTAATACAAAATGTGGTGGGTGAGCTTCCATTTACACTTTGCTATGAATCACTTGTTCGTGGCTGATTAAATCACATTGTTGACAGGTAAATGTTCACTGTTGTGCCACTTCAAAATGTAGGTTTTGCAGTGTATGTTCACTCAAGTAACTGAATTTTACTTTCATATTTTACATACAAAATATTGTAATGGAAGCTCTACCAGGATTTTTGCTTCAGTACTACTAACAGATAAGGCTGTTCACATTTTATTTTATTATTTTAAGCATAGTATCTCTCGTTGGGCATGAGCTGCACTTTGAGAACATTATGCTCGTTGTTAATGTTGTATGGCGTCACATACATGACTCATTCGTCATTCACTTCAGTTTCACGTATTTGTTGACAGTGGCAATGATGGCAATTTTTTTTTGCCAAATCCTCCTCATCATGAATACTTGCTTGTAAACATGGGATAAAATTCTAATGATTTCAGTACTGAAAACAGGGGTGGACAAACCATGAGATTCAGAGGCAGTCCTCTGATAGCCCAGATATATAAGAATTTATATACACACCCGTTCTGTGTTGTACTTTTATTTATTCATTTATATATCTTTTACAGTTCTTGTAAATATAGGACATGTTATGGTTTTTAAAGGATGAAGTTCACATGTGATGTCTTATATTTTTACTTTGTTTCATACTGACCAAGGTAGCTACTTCTATATTCTTCATTGTAAGAACTACCTTTTTGAATACAGAACTACCTTTAGCCCTGACCTGCTTTGGCCTTTTAAACCTCAGTCTATATCTGAGACCTGCCTCAATGCTGTTACATTTGCATTTCTATCTGCAAATACATTTTCATACAAAACTTTGTTGTACAAATACAAATTCATATTTATTGTGGAAACATTTATGGTTGAAATTAGCATTTTTTTTGACATTTCTGAATTTTCTATTTATGTTTGTGTATTAGAGAATAGTGTGAGTTGGTGTAGTATATGGTTTTTATAAGCTAGTGTTAGTTCCACACAGGCTTTGTATTTAATTGTTTTTATTGTCACTTATTTGCTATCTTTCAAATCAATTTTTTACTTTGTATTTTTGTGAATGCACCTTCAGTGCAAGTCGGTCAAATGTATATCATAGTGATTAGGGCTACTTATTAGGAAAAACTATATATGATTACTTTATATCCCCCAAATATTCCCATTATATCACAGCTATTAAATTAGGTGTAGATTATGCTACAGTAGGACAGAATGTGTAATACTGTTCTGATGAATATGATGAAATATGAAATCTTAGAATAAGTAGAAATTAGAAGAATTTTTCACAGTATTTTCTTCTGACAGTCTTCTTTTGATTGTCAAAGGCGCACTGTCTGTGTATCTTTTCCAGGTAAACGTAAAGCACTGAAGCTAAATTTTGCTAATCCACCTATTAAACCGACAACCAGAATCCACACAACTGGGCCTCCTTTTCAGAACCCACACATGTGAGTAGACCCCTGACTCTAGAGACCCTCTGCATTTTGTAACTTTCTACTATCCAGGAAATTTACATGAAAAGTCTCTTGTCAGATGGGAGGATTATTAAAGCCATACATTTCATTTCAGACACAACAGTAGGAGCAATAGAAGCAAGCCACTCAGAACTTCTATTACCTCATCACTGTAAATAAGTCTTTCCAGTGGTAACTAGTCTACTTTAGCGATTTAAAGTAGAAAATGTTTGGAAACATTTGTTGTGATTTGATCTGATGATTTGTTTGATGTATTTTAATTAAAAACCTATTTTGGAATTGATTGATATTTCATTATTAAAAAGATTTCTTAGATGCAAAATTTTTTAGAAGCATCACAAACTATAGGTGGAGTTTATATTCTCCTTCATCATTATATTGATTTGATGGTTTTATTCCTGTTATCATTCCTGTCCTCAGAGAGAGGCTGCGAACACACAGTATCGAGTCATCAGGAAAGCTTAAGATATCCCCGGAACAGCATTGTGACTTTACTGCTGAGGACCTCAAAGACCTTGGTGAAATTGGGAGAGGTGCCTATGGGTCTGTCAACAAGATGGTGCACAAGCCAAGTGGCCAAATCATGGCAGTCAAGGTGATGCATACCTCCTGTCTTGTAATGAGGGGTTACCAAGACAATCAAATATGACTATTGGGGGCCTAGTCGATCTATATATTGTTTCAAAAATTTTTTATAAGTGTTGATTTTTATACTGTCTTAACAGTTCTGGAAATTAGACAACCTTTTTTTAAGCAGGAAAAAACATTAAATGTTCTGAAAGGAAAACCAAGAATCACTTTTGTATAGGGCTGTCACTTGATTATTTCAATAATCAGGGATGCACATAACTGGTACGCAATTAAGCATTCACCTTTAAAAGCGATACATGTGGTGATCAATTGTTGTAACAGCACAGATGTATACTTATTTTATATTCATTTACGCTGATATGATGAAATTATTGTGCATTTTAACCTTTATATGCTAATTCAGACTTAATTTGCGGTTAAAATGGACAATAATTTCTTTCTCCCAACCTGAAGGAATTCAGAGACTGGGTGATAGTTGACTAGTTCACTCCCTTGGTATGTCCATTTACTGCCACTGCTTTCTCCGAGATAATCATAATAATTCCTGTCCTCGCTGTTGGGCTCACTCATAGACCGTGTGTGAGAGATTAACCAAGAATGAATGAAGGGGAGAAAAGTGAACAAGAGCTGGTCACGAAAAGTCCTTCGTCTCGTGTTATAGAGACAATAGAGACAATACTGAGCAAAAGCAAGTGATTCATCAGCACTGCTTTGTGTCTGTTGGCACAACTCACAGCAACACCATTAACATAGTTGGCAGACTCTTGGTAGTTAATAAGTTCTATGTAGCTATATAGTTAATTTTCAACTCATAAATATTACAAAAACTTCAAATAACTCACTGTGAATTTCTTCCAATCTCGTTCAGCTCTACTAAAACGCGTTCATGAAAAATAATTGATATGGTGTTTATGTCTCATATTATGTAAGATGATGTGGCTAAGCGATGGGCAACCTTTTGGTATAGCTGCGATCACTTTGACAAATTGGAATCGTAAATTGTGTTGCTTAATTTAATTTTTAAGTCAATGTGATGACAAAGACAGGCTAGGCTATTCCAAGAGGCTAAATGGCACATATCTTTAACCTTGCGTTATAGGGCGAGGCCATCATACTTGATCATCTATGGTATTTGTGCTGCAGTTGTTCTGTGGTGATATTTATGTTCTGCTTTGTAATACTGACATTCGACTGCATTTTCATTCTCTTTGAATGTGGAGTGCTTACCCACAAATGATGTCTTCACTCTTTATTTAGATCAGGGGTCTCAAACTCCAGTCCTGGGGGGCCGGAGCCCTGTGTAGCTTAGTTCTTTCCCTGTTCCACCACAGATGATTCAGCTCAAGAGCTGTGTGGTAATTAGCAGAAAGAGTTGAATCAGGTGTGTTAAATGAGGGGAAACCCAAAAATGTGCAGGGCTCCGGCCCCCCAGGACTGGAGTTTGAGACCCCTGATTTAGATCCTCTTCCGCTATGCACCATATCATGATCATGATGGTGGGTGCTTAACTACAGTTGTCAGCATTGAATTACAATTGTGCTGTTTTTCTTTACATCGCAGAGAATTCGATCAACTGTTGATGAAAAGGAACAGAAGCAGCTTCTAATGGACTTGGATGTCGTGATGAGAAGTAGTGACTGTCCATTTATTGTTCAGTTTTACGGGGCTCTTTTCAGAGAGGTATTGTTCATCGTTTTGATAACTTAAACATTGTGGATTAGACTCAACAGAATATTATCAGAAGGGCAATTCCTTTTTAATGGAATTAAACATTTTTTTCCATTAGTGTTATATGCTATTATTATCTTTATTACCAAAAGTTTGTCATTTTGAAGAAATCAATTAATAATCTCTTTATTTGCCATATATGGTGACAATACTTGGAATAAAATGTACCTTCATATATATTGCTTTTGAATGTGTGACAAAAAATGACAAATACTTTTATTTTTCAGGGTGACTGTTGGATATGTATGGAACTCATGTCTACCTCATTTGACAAATTCTACAAATATGTGTATTCTTCATTAGACGATGTAATTCCTGAGGAAATATTAGGCAAAATAACATTAGCTGTAAGTTCATTATACTACCTAAAAATGAAATTCTGAAAAAATGTATTTTGAGCTACATGAAAATAGATGGCCATAATATGTTTACTTACGATCCTTTCCTGACTTTAATTCTAGACTGTGAAAGCACTTAACCACTTAAAAGAAAACTTGAAAATAATTCACAGGGGTAAGTTCAGGAAAAAAAAATGAGTGAACAATAACATCTTAGTAGGATAACATTTACCGTTGGTACCCTACCAGATATTCTTGTAATACTAGACACTACACATTAGTAACACTGCAAATAAATTATGCACATGCCCTTTTTCAAATGCTATCATGTTTATTTTTTTTCCCTGCCACTTTCAGACATAAAGCCTTCCAACTTCCTTCTAGACAGGAATGGAAACATCAAACTCTGTGATTTTGGTATCAGTGGACAGCTTGTTGACTCTATCGCAAAAACCAGAGATGCAGGATGCAGACCTTACATGGCGGTGTGTCAGTTTTGCATTCAGTGAAGAGAGGTTAAAATGTACTTTGTGTCCTTTCGTGGCACCATTATGGATTCTGTGCATTGAATTGTTTGTGTACTGCAGCATCTAATCTTATCTCTGCATGTGTATTAACTTAAAAATGTGTTTTTCTTGTCTGTGCGATTTAAAATCAATTTGCTCAGCAATACAAAAATGCTAATTGAGCCGTACGTGGCTAATTCAGTCTGTTATTGTTCATGGTGGTGTACTATGCCTATCAGATCATTTCCAGTTTTAACATTTTTGAAGGCTTTCAGTCGGTAAGGAATCTTGTTTCAAGTGTTTCCTCGGTAGTAACATAGCCTCTTCCCATATTTTGAAAGAATGTTAGCATTGAGTAATGTAGTATTGAGTAGTGGTTTCTGAGAATCTTCTGTTCTTGTACATGAGTCATTTATTTTTTGTTTTGTTCTTCGGTATTGATCATGGACAACTATACCATGTCAGAGACATACAATCAGATATATGGTCACAGGAAAGCCTCAGATTTTAATTGGAGTCTTCAATGAGATTTTTCATTCTTTATGAATAAACTTACCATGTACGGTCATCATTAAAGGCAAAGTAAATATAAAAATAGCCTTTTTACTCTTTTTATTCGATGTTAATAAATAATGAAAATACGTTTCTAAGCAGGCAGATAAATATAATATGAAGAAAAAAGAAATTCTTTATTATGATTTTAAGGCAATGATTTAATATGTGCTGTCTTTCCTCTTTATTTTATAGCCGGAAAGAATAGACCCTAGTGCTTCCAGGCAGGGGTACGATGTTCGTTCAGATGTTTGGAGTTTGGGGATCACACTGGTAGGTCAAAATTTATAATCATACAAGTTATAGTGATGTTCATTTTAGAGATGCACTGATCTGATATTCAGACCGGTATCAGCACCGATCCAGACCTATTAGACAGACTTTTGAGAAGTGGAAGCAGTGATCAGTAAAAAATCCCACTAAACAAAGCGTACGCAATTGTGCGAGACAATGCGAGTTATATGAAAAAAGCAATTGATGATTGAGGAGTCAGCTAGCTTGGGTTGCTTTGTGATGCACTTCATTGCGATAGCAGCCCTTGGTGTAAGTGACACTGTTGCCAGTGGGAGAACAATTGTTGGGCATTTTAAGCATTCGCCACTTGATTCAAATTGAACTGCAAATGCCTCAAAAATGCTTAAAACAAGATGTACAAACAAGGTCGTATTTACTAGTTTTAAAAATATTCATAATATATAAAGTATACATATTTATATATTATATATACATTTCTTATATTAAAAAGAGCTCTTGTACCAGAATCTGTATCGGTATTGGATCGGCGCATCTCTAATTCATTTACCTTCCCATTAATTGTGATTCTTTCTTTGTCTCTAGGTTCAGTTTTTGATAGTTAAGTAGGCGAATAATCAGAACTGTTGAAAATATGATTGATTTGAATATTCTTCGGTTGTAAAAATTTTCTGTTCTCGTTTTTTACAAAATGATCCTACTGTTGTTTTTCTTCGGCACAGTATGAGCTGGCCACTGGTCGATTCCCTTACCCAAAGTGGAATAGTGTTTTTGATCAGCTGACCCAAGTTGTAAAGGGAGATCCTCCACAGCTGAGCAACTCTGAGGAAAGGCAGTTTTCTCCCAAGTTCATCAACTTTGTCAATCTGTGGTGAGTATAACAATAAAAAGTATATATGTTAATGAGACTGGTATGTCGAGACAAAAGTAACATTTAGTTTCCTTGCATGGAATGTTATTTCCATAAACCGTATTGACATTTTTTTAGTGGAATGAAAATGACATCATTTTAAACTCCTCTCGATATGTCAGTATTTTAGTCAGAGGAAATCTGCATGCAATATCCATGTGAAAGGACTGATAATTATGTTTCTTCTTTTTAGCCTTACAAAAGACGAATCAAAAAGGCCAAAGTATAGAGAGCTTCTCGTAAGTAACTGTAATTGTTGGCAGAGTGTAAAATATACTTTTTGTGTCCTTGTAGTGTGTGTGTATACTACAGTTTGTACTCATTGGTGCATTTCTGTGGTTTGCAGAAGCATCCGTTCATCTTGATGTACGAGGAGCGAACTGTGGATGTTGCCAGTTACGTGTGTAGAATCCTTGATCAGATGCCTGCTTCTCCCACCTCTCCCATGTATGTGGACTGATCACTAAGGTGCAGGCATGGGCTTTAGATATAAACAGATATAGGTGTAAAGATTTGTGTTAATCACACACTAAAGTGTTGAAAAGAGATGGGGGGGATCCCAATCCCAGAATGCCATGTGCAATAATGTCATTTCAACCATTCTGTACTCAACATTTCCACACAGATGCTTGGATACAAACATGCTCGTTGTCTTCGTGTGCAAACGTCGGGGCTTACTACAGTCATCACGGTTAGAGTGTGTGCATTCAGCTAGAAAATGATTTTGAAATTGAATTTTAAAAAGGAAATGTGAAACCTCCATTTCCCCCAATCATGTTACATTAGGTAATGTCGTCTCACCCACCGACCCAATGGATCTGCAGATCTTAGAAAGAGTAATTAAAGAAAGATGTAATTGAAAAAGCTTCAGAAATGTTGATGGAATGGGACTATCATCTCTTTTATTTAGATATTTTTTAAGGGAAAATAAATGTAAAAATATAAATTTTAAAGTGAAATATATATGTTAACAAATACAAAATTTACCCAAAAAAGGTTGGAAATGAGATTTAGGAAAGAATGCAACATACATGTAGAAAAGTACAATGTGTGTGTGCTGCTTTGTGCTTTCATATTAGCAGTTTAGCAGTATGGAAACACAAATGTGCATACATGTAGGCTCACAGGTAAAGGAAAGGACAACTCTACACGTCTGTAAATAGGTTTGTATGCAAAAATGTTGTCCTATTAAAACATGACCTGTATATTGTGGCTTTATTTTCTTTATATGCAAAACATCTTTTGTGTAATTAATTTTTACAGCATCCAAAACCTTTTTAGCTGCACAGTTTACATGGGGTGTTCAGACATTAGGACATGACAGCAGTGTGTCTGTGTACCTTTTGTTTTTGAAGTTGCCCCTTATATGTTTAAGCGATCTTTAATTGTAGATCCAAATTGATTCCTTTTGTCTTGGTCACAACTTCTACAATGCACTTAGCATGTTTTTCAAGTAACCCACTTGCAGTATCACCCTAGACAAAATTAATTTGTTCTTGTGAAACGTTGTCAACATTGTTTCCATGTATACTACAGCACTTCAATGTTATATCTGAAAGGGAAATGTCAACCATTTATCTAAGTATAATCATATATAGAAAAATGAGAGATTGCACTTCGAGAAACCATGAAATCATTTGGTGCCATGCATTAAAATATTTTTTCCTGGAAAAGAACTAATTTCAAAGTCTCAAACTACTGTTTACTGCTGAACCCAAGTTAAGATACATTTTACCTGTTTTATTTTACATATTTAAAAAAATGGTGACCTGCACAGTATTCTTTAATCATGTTTTTAAAGTTGTCAGACTTTACATCCAGAAGTCATGGACAAGAATGCTGTAAAATTAAAATTTCTGTGAGTTGGCTGTTAAAATTGTCATGCTAGCACTTCCCTCTATTTAATACAACGTTTTCTTTGCAGTCATGGAATTCAAACACAAGTGGAAATTGTCTTATGGTATACAGACTTTCTTATGGAGTAAAATTAGTGTAGACATGTCAGTTTATTAGAATGTTAATATTTGATTATAAAATATTATTAAGGGTGATGAGTATTACAGTGTATCTTTTAAGAATATAAAGTATGTATGATGTTCACACAACTGTGAAAATATTATAACTGTATGTTGTGAACTTGTTCTTTTTTCCTGTACAATAGAAGATGTATTAAAAAAATTACGTGCAGGGATATTGCCTTATGTCTGTGAACGGGAGCTCGGGTAATGTAACACCTGCTTTCAGAAAGCTCCCAGCTTCCTGCCTATTTTATCCTATTTACTTCACATATTTAAGAAATTATCAATGGAATATTAAGTGTTCATGTAGTAATGATATGATCTAGTATCTGCCTGCAGGTCAGTTGTAATAAAATTAGGACGTGACTATGACCTTGTCATCTTGTTTTGTAAGGTCTGAAAATGTTTTATTATTTTTTTATTTTTTTTTAATTATTAGTCTAGGAACAGTATCTTTTACATGTACAGTATATGCATAAAATATAATTCTGGTTAGCTGTATATTTATGAAATAATTATATTTTTTAAATGTAATCATCTGAGTAATTGGTCATCTCTGACCAGTCTCTTAACCTGACTATGGGGGATCGGAAAAAATTTACTGGTAGACTGATTTAGGTTTAATAAGTAAATACTGACGTTTATTATAATAAAAGGCCAACACGTGCAATGGCACACATACTGTAAGAAGCATCTGAACATCAGAGAGGTGAATTTGAATGTATTTGAAATGTTACAAAACAACTTAGATTACCAGTAAATATTGCACATGGCACTGAAAGAAAAAGCTGCACAGTGACACCATGTGGTTGTGCCTCAACACTACATTTACTGGCATTCAGTACTTTGATTGATTGAATCATTTTAAAAAGCATAATGTAACCTTAGAATCCCCCTTGTGCCCTTTATCCAGGTATTGGTAGAACCGTGTATGATACAGCAGCATTTACTGTCGACTGTATAAAAGACATCGATGGCAGTTCACTAATTATCCCATGTTCAAATTATATAAAACACTAAATGAAATGGAAGCAGGATATATAGTATAAAAGTCTTGCAATTTATTCACCCCTGACTATATCTCTTAGTCTGGGAATAAAAGCACTTTTTAGATTTTATAATTTGCTTGAAATTATTATTCATTTTTTTCTTACCTGGCCTAAAACATCTGCAAATGAGAATGAGAAATTCTGAAATGTAAGCAGATATTAACAGCAAAGTAACTTCGAATTAAATATACAGTGTTCATAATTTTGGTAAGAAAAATGTAGTATATCTGAATGGGATAATGTTAAGAAGACTAAACACAATGAAAGTCTTTGGATACAAATAATGTATATACCATAGTGTTCTCATTTTTGCAGTTTGCAGTAATGAGTTTTTATACTACTGAATCACAGGTTGAGTATAAGCTTAAATTCCTTGCAAATGCAGCAAATGCTAGTCACCCAGTTAAACACCATCTGTAGTGTTAAGAATAAAAGCAACATAACTTTGACCAGTGATTTTCAGCAGTGTTCAGACTGAGGGTAAATGGATTGAGCAAAACATAGCCAATTTGCAGTGCTTATAAGAAGTATTCCGCTTTTATGAACCTGAAATTTTCAAGCATTTATATAGTGGTCCAAGACTGGGCATCAGGACAACACAAAGAACATAAAAACCTGAAAAATTCTTCATTAAAACAATCCGTTGCAGCAAACTGCCTTTGGAAGTCACCCAATGCTCTCTGTTGAGTACATCCATTTTTATAAAAGAGGTTCACATTATTACAGACTAAATGCTCTTGTCTTTGGAATGTCTCTAAGCACCAACGGCAAAGACACCATGAAGATCAAAAACCTTTCAAGCGTATAACTCTGGGCAAAAGTTGCAGAGAGATATGATCCAGGGGAGGGGTATAAGAAAAGATTTCAAAGGCAGCGAATATCCTTTTGGAACACAGTCAAGAGAGTCATTAAGGGGTTCAGAGTATACGGCCCCACCCTGACTCTGCTTAGAGCAGGCTTTTTGCTCAAACTGAGCAGCTGCATTAAAACAAGAAAAAAGGATTTGATCAAGAAAGAGTCAAGAGCATAGTAATACACATAGCACAGAATGCCATGAGTGAGACTGGAGAAGCTACCTTTGTATTAATAATACAGCCCACAGACTTAAAATAAGTTTGCACTCTACCAACAGCTTCTACCTAAATTATGATAAATTCTGATTATGATGCTGGTGTGTAGATGGTTGCCCTGTTCTGGGTTGTGAACATTAATACAACCAATATATTCAATCGTTTCATTAGGTTCTAAACAAGATATCTGTTTATGATTAAGAGGCCATATTGTGTTATCTCACATGCGTTACTGAAATGGAATGGAAGCAGGCACAGATTGGTCGTAGAAGAATATTGGCTGCATTTACATTTATTGCTTTTGTTTTGTACAGTAATACAGTGATGTAGACAAGATATTGACATTTAAAGCAGTTCAGTGGCCAAGCATCACAACAAGCTTTTTGTCAGATGGTCTCCATGGTGATTGTCTGTGGTCATCATTCAAATCATTTCATCCTCTTCACATCAATATACACTAAGGCACATTCAGCAGGCCCTTATCTAATCCGATTTCTGTCCTTTTTCCTGCTTCCCGTTTTGCAAGTTGTTTTACCAAAATGGACACTATGTCTGTACACAAAAAGTCCAAAATAAGTTCTTGTGATACTGGATTTATAGCAAACCCATGTGTAGCAAGATTAATTTCTGTTTTCATGAGGCATTTTATTTCATACTCATTCACCCAACACAACAGAAGTAGTCAAAATATTTTTTAAAGCCTTCAGTCATTAAAATACCAGTTAGGGGAAGCATCCATGTGAATATTTGGGAAAGATCATGATTTAGCAAAAAAAAAAAAAATCGATTTAAATGCAATAATAAACAATTATGTGGATTCAGACATTCTTTGTAGTTTCAAAAATGTTGGTTTGGTCGCCTGTCAATCAACTATGATCATGTCCATGAAACTTCTTGGTCTCACAGAAGCTTATCCAGGAACTCATTAAGATAATGATTTCGTTAAGGTAATGATTTCATTAAGGTCATGATTTCATTAAGGTCATGACTTCATATTTTTTGTGCTCTATGGAGTTTTTGGAGGAGAGCTGTAAAGTGTGTCACATACTGTTATTTACATTTTAAATTAATAACGCAGTTCACTATTGATGAAAAGTGTTTTCCCCACAAATTCAACACATTTTGTTAAGTGGTGTCAACACATTGTATAAAACAGTCCCTTGTTTACATTCTGGAAAAAAAACCCAGCATAATAAAAGTTTGCATAATGACAATTTCCCAATTCTTTTATAAAAATATGTTCACAGCATTTCATATTTATATAAAAGTCAGCTTCACATTTTCCCCCAAAACACAAATTTACTCAAAGAGTATTGCAGCTTAATGTATTGTTTATAAGTAGAAGTTCTTATGAAACACTTTGTGAAAAACAGTTTACAAAGAGGTATAAATACCTCTTCTGCTATAAGGGGTAACATAGAGACTCAAGTTTATAAATCAGTAAAGAAAGATTAATTGAAACACCAACACTAATCACTTGTATTTGCTTGAACTCTAACAAGAATAGGGTTCTGCTGATGAGTTGCCCTTAATAGCACATTATTATCATAACTGAAACTTGTGGTGTTCCATTTTTACAGATTTGACACCAGATATTAGATGTCATAGATTTTTAAAATGTATTTAAGTAGCATTGCTGCCCTAATTATTAGCCAATTCTAGTGCAAAGTCTCTGCAGCCATGCCCAGTTAGACCACACCCCATCACATCTGAATTCCAAACACATTAGGCTAGATGTAATATAATGGCCTCTCCGAAATGAAGCCTTTGAGAGGGACTAAGCTTGCTCTTTGCTCTTCTATGTGGCTGTGTCAGTTTTTGACTCTGCATTAGGATCTAGACTTCTTGTTCCAGGTTTTTTCTGACCTGTGTTTTTACCTATGATTGTTGGGTTTTGGTTTGTGCCTGTTAGGCCTGATAATTCATTAAATCTGCTAACTCTGCACTTGGATCTGATACTGTTTCGTTACAGCTACAATTTCTGAGTAGAGTCAAGCTGATTTATTTATTTGTTTGTTTGTTTGTTTAGACAGGCTATGGATACAAATGCTACTTATTTAGGTCTTGCACGGTTTCTATAATGCTACTAGCTGATGTCAATTCATTTTAAAATAAAACTTATTTTGTTACAGGAAATCTATTATTGGTCATATTGAAATTTCCAGTCAATTGCATGCATCTATGGGAATACTTTTAAAACATTTGAAACATTAGTCTCATAAAATTACAATCAATAAATATATTTCATTTTGCAAGTCCATCTAAACAGTGTTTGTCAAGTGAACCATTTAAATAAACAAGTTATGATTAAATTAAGCTTTTTAGGTTTTAAATTACCTGATGTCCGTTGTATATGTTTGGAATGTCACATATAAATATCAAAATAAAACCTTACAAAGTAATAAATATGTCTGAGAAGTCAAAATCTATGTCTGAGAAGTCTAAAATAAAAGTGGGCAATTATTTATATGGAAAAATGACTAACAAGTTCATGACAATTAGGATTCTAAATTAGTTGCATGGAAACAATAGGTGCATTATATGAAAATGTAAAAATTTTTGCTGGTAAAGAAGCATGAATAATACAGCAAGTAAAACACGTTGGGATGGTTTACACAGATACTTCCACCAGTATGAATTATATGAATATAGTGAAAAGACCTCCCTATACATTAGTTGCTACTATACATTGCATTTTGACATTATGACATTTTTTCACATGAAAAATGTAAGGGTGTTTTAAAAATAAAATGGTCAAAAGATTTTCCTCAGTTCATTTCCCATCCCTAAATGTTTAAGCTTGTTAAAGTACTGACATTTTTGGAACAGTGATTACAAAAAGCTCTGTGCATTAAAAAAGTGTTGTCTATACACTTTAGTCGACATAACTGCAGTGCAATGAATAAATAAAACAAAGCAAATTAAGCTACTAAAATACTAGCATGGAATGGAAATTCAAATTCTTTCCCAGCTCATTATTACTACAAATAAGCAAAGTGTGTCATCTTGTACTATTCTAATCAATGTGCAATGTGGGCATTCATCTATGTACAATATAAAATATGTTACTTTTTAATACACTGTGGGACTGCAGTTCCTCCCACACCTTCAACTGAAATACATACCTCAGCTAATCACATTTACGTTATTGATTTCCATTCTTTAAAACAACAGTAATATGCTATTTACACGTGATTTATGTTTAACACATAGTTTTAGATTTTTTTTTTACTTATCTTTTTGCCAATATGTAAACCCCAATAGAAACTTCAAATCAGTTTTAAAATTTTGCTCCAGCAATATAACACACATTTCTGTTTTTCTCATTGGTGATTGGTGTAATTCTGATTCATGCCCTGCTCTAACCTAACCTAAGTTTGTGTTGGTGACCTTGCTATTTCTTTTTATGACATTACTTCTGCTGAAATGGTTTAAAAATAAATGTACATACAAACTGCTTCTGGTATTGTGCGCATCATGTCCAGAAAGAACCTACTTCATTATATACAGCATTAAAAATTAAGGCGAGCTTCATAAATTTCAGGCTGTTGCTTGGTGTGAGGCTACTTTAAATCTAAGGTTCTTTCCTGTTCACCATTGCTCTAAGTGAAGGTCCATGGTTGAATTCAAGTGGATGTCTGTGACGTCAAGGAATTCTGCGTTGAAAATATTGGGAGCAGCTTGGGGGATGGTGCTGAAGCCAGTCGCCGAGCTTGGCGGGGTGAGATCTAGCCACTCCATCGTTTCCCACGGGGACTCTGTGAAGGGCATGCTAAGGCCCTGGGCCTCTGCTGCAGGTGAGATCCTGGCATCCATTGGGGACAGTGGCATCTCCATCATGTCCCGGTTACCGAGCATCTTCTCCTGATGGGTACCTGTGAAGCTCTCGCCTCCATCCTCCAGCTGCCGTTCTCCTGTGCTCATCTTAAGAAGTGCTGCTTCACTCGCTCTTCCCATGGGACTGTTCAACAAAGCCTCCAGGTGACTGTCCCCATTGCTGGCAGCGTGTTCAAAAGGGACCTGGCCGGGGGGGAGGTGTTCATAGTGCCTGGGGAATTTTGGGACGGAAATGCCGGAGCCTCCTGAAACTGTAATGTGAGGCACAACTTTTGTTACACAGGGCCTCTCTTCTTTGGCGTTAGCTGGCATTTCTTGGAAAAAAATGAGGGAGGGTGTCACACCACAAATTTTGATTTAACATCCATGATGGAGAAAAATCTAAGCTGATTAAAAATTCACAGTATCAAAGAGTTTCAGGCAAACGCTCAAGATCTTTTATAGGCCATAGGATACAAATGTTGTGAAAAGATTACATTATATCATGGGAAACCGCTGCAGTGTCAGTCAGCTACATCTGTGTATTATTTTTTCAGGAAGTGCAACTGTTGTTCATTTACGATGTATGTAATTACAGACCTACTGTGGGATTTTTCTTCATACAGATGTGGTAACAAAGTGGTTCCTAATATCTTGTGTGTGCAACATTTGGAATTCATCTTGCTCAGAAGCATTTCACACTTCAATTCTGTATCTCAGTAGAAATGATGCTCACCTCCACTTTCAATAAGAACATCAAGAAGTTCATCCATTTGCTGGCTTCTGGTCAGCTGCTGAAATTGTAACAACCTATCAGCAAAATTTCTCCATTGGCACCAACCACTATATAAACATATATGAATACATACATACATATGAATTAATATATGTATAAATATATACACAATTATATATACAACTTACAATACTATGTATAATACATTAACCTGTTTTCACATCTCAAAGTTAAAATGCATACAAGAATCTTACAAACTTCATTATTATTGCTGTTGTTCATGTGGCTGCTGTTATTTTTTAATTAGCCAGTTTAAGATTTTAGTCTCTGATCAACGCTGATTTATTTTGTTTTAAATTTAGAACAGATTATTTCTAAATTTAAAGAAAATGTAACCAAAATTACACCTTGTCACAAAGTGAAGTAGAAGGTAATATATGTTCTTAATGGAATAGTCGTGTTCTTTCAGTTGCAGTCTTTGGCATAATCGGGGGTCTTATTTAAGAAAAACACAGAGGCTTTGCTGAGTGGACAGCATACATGGATGAGGGGAAAAGTAGCATAATGAAGTGCAGGTCAAAAAGGCAGCAATGCTAAAGGCAAAAAAGAGGTAAAGGTTCCGTTTTTGTTTGTCTGGTTTTTTTTTTATAAATATTTTATAAATAGCCAGATTACCAGATAGCCACTGGATATAGCGGAAGAAAAAATAATGTTGTTCTAGTTTTTCTTGAATTTAGTTTACCTGCTTTACTGCATCTTCATAGCAGGGGGGCTGTTTAATCTCTGATGCAGCAGAATCTGAGCTGCAGAAGGCAGCAGAGGAGATGGGACACTTTTGACCCACGTGCCTGGGGTGTAATATTGCCATCTACATGAAAAGATAAGTTAAATTTGTCGTTAAAATGGGACCAAAACGGATTTTATGCTATAAATGATCTGATCAAGCTTCTTCTGCTCATGTTCCTTATCACAGCCATAACATTTTCGCTTTCAGATGTTGACAGAGGCTGTTCTTCCAGAGGTTTTCCGAGGTGTTCAAATTATCTGCCTTCAGGGGTTCCCTGATACAGGAAACAGCCGCATGACAAAACAGCGAGGACATGAGTGGTGGACTGCTCATTAGCGTGGATCTGGATTTAGGTTTTTTTTTTTTAGGTGTGGGGCTACAGAGGTGAAGTAGTTTCAAGAGCAACAGGGGTCAGCTTTATTTTTAACTTTGTGCCCCGTAACAGCCAGGCTGAGAGAAGAGGCGAACAACTCAGAGAGAAGCGGGAAACAGTGAAGTGACACGGTGCCAGTTACCTAGCCTTGTCTCACCATATTCTCCAGCATAAATAAATATGAGAAGTCATAGTGTTAAATTAATGCCTTTGTTTAATTCTTCCAATGGCTGTTACCCATACCTTGTGCTGTATACTTGCACCCTTTGGCTTGTGTTGATCCCTGTTAAAACCGCTGTTGGCCGAGTTAGAAAACGCTGGTGTTAAGCCCCTTTGGTCTGGGGCAAAGGAGCAGCTCACAGTTGGGCCAGAATTCTTCTGGGGGATCTAAAAAGAGACGTGTGAACAAATACTCAGGTTCTGCTTTATAGTACTGAACCTCCCAGTGTGGGTGTCAGATGTAGTTTGAATGAAGAAAAGGAAGTTAACAGCAAATGATTCACTAGATAAATAAAATTAGAGACAGTCATTACATCACTCATTATTACACTGTGATCAGACAAATTCATATTAAATATGGATTATTGGCTCTATACTTAAATGCCAAGTCTTTTCTTATATGTATGTTCAGATTGCTTCATTAATTTGTGAAGAATCTGGATCTTTTCCTTTGGTATTCCGTTCTGCTTCGCCATACCTGAATGGTTCGAGGCCTGTTACCACTCTGCTGTGGAGAATGACTTTGACCATCTCCTGCCCCTCTGGTAGAGGACACAGACAGCAAGTAGGGGCTGTTTGGGGAAGAGGACAGGCTGCTGTGTTGAGGACTGCTGGCTGTTTTTGCTATGGGGGAGTGCTGAGGCGAGCACTGGGGGCTCAGGAAAGCAGACAGGCCTGCAGGACTCCCTGCCGCCGAGGCATCCAAACAGCGAGGGCCACCCAAGTTTGAGAGGACCGTCGAAGCACAAGGAGCCAGGCTCTCCATGCAGCTCCTCGGAGGGCCTTTGAGTTGCTTCGAGGACAGTGGGCAACTGGAGGCCACGTGTTCCTGTTTGATTGACACGCCGAAGATGGTCTGCTGCTGCGGGGGCAGAGGGTGAAGGTGGGCCTGCTGCTGCGGCAGTGCCTGCTGGCAGTGGCTGCGCTTCCGCTTATGCAGCTGCATCTTCAGTTCCTCCACTTGCCGCTGTTCCTGGTGCAGCTTCCAGGTCAGCTCCTCGATCACCTTCTGCTTCTCCACCAGCATTTTGTCCTTCTCCGCGTCAAGACCCTCGGGCTCTGGATGCAGGCGGCCACCACTCAGAGCCGCTGCCAAGCCGTCGTCGGCCCTGGGGGAGGCGTGTAAACTGAACTGCGGGGAGGACATGGTGACATCGCTGAAGCTGTCTGGAAGCGATCCGCTAACGGAGAGGTCGGAGGAGGCTGGCGAGATGGGTGGGGTTGTGCTGTTGCTGCACAGCTGATAGAAACCCCCATTGGACAGGGCACTAGAAGAGCTCGGCGAATGGTAAGACGACAGTGAGCCAGTGGGTGTTACTGGAAAGGTGACGGTGGTGATGTCACTGGAGCTGGACGGTGAGCTGGAACTGGGGTCCTTAAAGGGCCTTAGCCTTTCTATTAGAGCTGTTTTTGTGCCAGACACAGGGAGGCCACGTATCCTCAGCTGCTGTCTCAGCTCAGACACCTGTCAAAGACAGCACAGGGCAGGACTCAGTTATTGTAAATGTGTTTTCACATTGCCACATATATATTTCATTAGCCGCATATATATTGTACCAGTTTTCCAGGTATAACTTCAACTTACAGGTTTGACACATTGACACACTGAAAAGTTTTGTCATGAAAGTAACATTTAATGACACAACTTCCAACTTTTTATGGGCCCTTCAACTTCTATTGTGAAGCAAGCAGCAGTATGTAGCAATAGAGAGTGATTATCTTTGTATGTCCTGTTTGGATACATTCAATGCATTGTATGTTAAAAAATAATAATAATTGCACTGGCACCTAAAGTGGATATAAGCAGTACCAGGCATTCTACTCTTGACAGTTGAGAATGACACAAGAACTGATGTTCAAACTTCAGGTATTAGTGGACACTGCATACTTTTAAGTCATCCAGGTTTGAGGGTAAAGGTCCAGGTTTTATTGCAGAAACATTTATCTGTGCAGAATACGTGGTTTTCACAGGAGAAGCAGAAGTACTTGTCACGGTGCTTGTAGAAACGTTTGAATTTCTTGGAAGCTGTTCATTAGATTGTCTGGAACAAAAACAAAAACAAATACCCATAATGCTTTTCAGAAAGGACAGAATGTACAAGTTTACTGCTTATCATTAACAGTGGAGTCTGAGGCCTGTCAGCCTCTTTCGAGGTTTCCTGATATGCCATAACATTTTTATATATTATTATATTTATATAATAGACGACTATGTCATTTCTTTCATCAAAGCCATTTGCGCTACTATTTCATAGAAATATTATTGTTGTTTAGTATTGCCATTTATTTTTATACAATATTTGTGGAAACATATTTTTCCATCCAGTTACAATGCAATGATACATCACACTTAGTATATAGCATCAAACTTAATAATAAATAATAATAATAATAATAAAATGAAGCACACATGCAGATGTATTGCTTAATTTGCAATGGAGTTTATATTTAATTTTACCAGTCAAAAGAGGTGAAAGAGGTTAAGATTTGTTTCAGACAGAATCAGAATATAATTTTGAATGCCAAGGATTAAAAAGAAATGATTCCAAGAACTAAAATGTTAGCATATTGACTAATGTTAAAAATTAAAGTTGCTGCAACGTAAAACACTGTCCTTGGGCATACAATTCAATCAAAAGGTTTTTACCCTATTTAGAAAAGAATGAATTAATACAATGATTTTATTACCAGAATTGTGCCTCATTAATCATAATACAACAATAATTTTTGTTCCAGTAAATAGTAAACCTTTAATAGATGCCAAACAACTATTTACTTGATAAACAAATTATTTCAGGATTTTGGAAGGTAATGTTTATGTTTATGTGAAGGCTAACCGGTGTGTCATACAGTTACTTTTTTGGTTTATTACCTCAAGAACATAAGGTAAATAATGTCAGTGTTTTTTGATGAAAAGTCATATGTAGTCTGTGTGCTATTCACTTGGAGGTTTACTTAAAAAACCTAGTTTTATTTGGTTGTGTTATTGTTATTGATCAACACTACACTGTGCTGGTTCTGTGGATTTAGGGCATGTTATACACTCTTCCAGTGTGACCTTTATGGCCAGTTATAAAGTGCTCTGCTTTGCATATGGTCACTGTGAATTGTTGATGCTCTTCTCTGTGACTCACTTGAGTGATGAGTGGAGAGGCTGAAAGCTGAAGTTCTGCTGGCGCTGATGGGAGTGCTGCTGGTGCTTCTGCTGGCTGAGGATCTGCAACTGCAGGAAGAGCTGCTGCTGCTGTAGCAGCCGGGCGTAAGCCGAGTCCATCGGGGGAGGGGATTTCTCCGCTTTCTGGTCTGGTGGAATGTACTGGTGGTACTTCAGCTTCTTCACCTTGGGCTTGGTGTCTTTTGGCTTTTTGTGGCGGTTTTTGTCAGATGTTTTCGACTGAAACCACAAAAAATATCATTTGTAATTTAATTTTTTTTTATATTGCCTTGAAATCATTTATCAATTGGAGTAATTTTCTCCGCAACAGTACTAATATCACTCACCTTGACAATTGCTGGAACAGCTATTGGTTGGGTGAGCTGACTATTATTCATCATAGACAGACTTTCCTCTTGGCTTACATGACTAGTAGGGGAACCATTGTGGTCAAGGTTTTGAGATCCCTGGAGAAAATACAAAAGCAAAATAACAATTTTTTAGAAATTAACGTTATTATTAATGTTATTGTTGGGTGATGCCGAGATATTTATTTCTACTCCAGGACACATGAAAAACAAGTATACGTAGAACTAGGTAGAATTCTTCAACTGGACATAAACATCAAAGCGGTTGATAAAGACCTCTGACAGAAATCTGACTTGGTTGTTTTAATTGAGACCAGATGTGAAAGGAAATGAAAGACTCAAAAAACAGTATTTCAGCCTTTACTGTGAACACTGAGTGTTCACAGTGAAATTTCCCAGTTGCCACTGATAGCCGATACAGGAGACACGTGTACTCGCTTCCTCACTCCTGCTTCATCCCTGCATGTGAAGCCAATAATAACCACGGCACTCACTGCACAGACAATGCTTTGGAATGCTCAGAGCCCTGGTGGAAAATCAAAGAGCCCCCATACCAAGAACACTCTGTAACAAAGATGCTGGTATGCAAGATTCACTGCGAGCCAAGGATCTGTCACGTCTGAGCTAATGGTCAATTTAAAACAGGACGTTGCTCCGCCATGCCACTGCCCTCTTTACAAAACCATAGGATTATGCTACCGCATTTCTTCATGCTATTTCAATAGCAATAATGGTTGATTAACTATTCCATGGTCAATTTATCTGACTAATAATCTGAAGTATATTTCTTTAAACATTAAAATGGTCATTGAACCACATAATTGATGTGGTAGTTACTAATGTGCTATTTGACATAAACAAATGTAAAGCTAAGAACGGTTGTCAAGCATAGTTCTGGAATCTTTGTTTCTTCGTTATTAAACTACTACTGATTAAAACCAGAATTAAACTATTTATATGAAAAAAAATAATAGGGCTGTTTGAAACACTGTTAATAGAAATGTACTTTAAAGTGAGGCTCAATTACCACTAAACAACAGATAAGCCTTAGGCTAAGTTGATAATCTTCATTAATCTTCAAATGTACCATGAGAGGTTCTTATTAAATGATAAAAATCATTAAAATGTCAGATTTTATGACACCTCATTTTAGGTGTCCCGTTGTGGCCCTCGGCCCTCTGCCTGACATAGGCTGCAGGCCCCATAGCCTCTGTACTGTACAAGGAGCTGTTAGACTCATGGGCGGATGGATGGATTTCATGTGTCATTATTGCAAAATGCATTTAAACCCATGGCATCTACCCAGCATGGTACCCCAACACCTCTAAGTAATACTGTCCTTGTCAAGCCTCAAACTATTATATGAACAAGAGGCTTATTTACTAGGATGAACATAGTAAAATATGATAGCACAAGAGTAGACCAATGTTTAGTCATAATGTTCAGCTAGCAAGTAATCATGTAGTCAGTCACTAATGCACTTGGTAATAAGGTGACATAGATTAAAAAAGGCTTTGAACCCACTTTAGCAAATAAACGCTATGCATCATAGTGATAGCTGTCTATCAGCGATATGAATCTTCATTTAAGCACGGTTATATGTGTAACCAGTAATATATTTTTCAGCTGAGATGCTGTTTTTTTTAACAGCCATTTTCCTTATAATTAGGCTAAAACCCAGCAGAAACTGTACAAGAAATAGCTGCTGAACAAAACTTTTATTCTACTTGCACAATTAAGCAGTTGTTATATATGTGTGTGTGTGTGTTGTTAATTTATATTTTTATTAAAATACATTAATTTCAGCATTAGGCATTTGTTTAATACTATGGGGCCATTAGGAAGCAAGAAGATCCAGACAGAAGAGAGATGCCATCTAAGGTGGCATTGAGTTGACTTCATGGCATCTTATAATAATAATCCAATGGGAGGACGTCTAATGAAAGTCAAAGGAACCAAATGTAGTTTGCACAGAACCAGCTGAATCAGAATACACACTCATGATTCCAGAGCTGAAATGGTATAGTTTATTCAAGTCGTCTCCATAACTGCACACTTCCTTCACGCGAAATCGATTTTTGGTGCGGTTTCTTTTGTTCTTCCTCACCTGTCGGGTGCCGGCGAGGGCTGGAGAAGAGGAGTCACTGCTCTTGGTTTCTGATGAGGAGCACACAGAGCCCTGAGACTCGTTGCTGTGAGGTTGCTCGGGGGAGAGACTGTCACTGCTGCTGTCCTCTTCAAATGCATACGAATCCTCTTCTTTGAGGAACTTCCCATGGTTCACTGCAGAGGAAGACCAAACGCATGATTGCAATGAGTCAGCCACGAACATGCTCATGAGAAAGAAACCAAATCCAGAACATGGTATATGACATACAGTCCAGTATTTAGAGTTAAACAGGCACTTCTCTTTTTAACGTAGACCACCTGTTGTAAGATACCAAATACCAAGATATAGCTACTACAGCCGTGTGACCTTCAACCGTATTATACGTATATTTTTAACATAAAGTAACAAATTGTTTGTTACTGACACTAAGTACAAACACTTGGCCTGGAAGTGCTGGGATGCATCAGAAGGAAACTGACATGAACACTTCAGTAGAGAGCAGACT
Source organism: Paramormyrops kingsleyae (assembly GCF_048594095.1). Classification (NCBI taxonomy): domain Eukaryota; kingdom Metazoa; phylum Chordata; class Actinopteri; order Osteoglossiformes; family Mormyridae; genus Paramormyrops; species Paramormyrops kingsleyae. Next base: position 17,839,218 of record NC_132801.1, on the reverse strand, counting down.
CTGATAAGCTGAACACTGATAGGCAGTGATATACACACACAAGTCAGCTTTAGGGTTACTTTGGGGACAGTGGGTGGAGAGATTGGTTTTATATCTGGGCAAGTGACCTGGCATGTGCAAACCCTGGTTCTAATCACGAGAGCCGCAGTCCTTTGCAGCCCTGGCGAATGCTGTCCAGAGCATGCAACCAACACGGCTGTTATTTCCTCCACCTGTTGATTTTGGACTCAGGCTACGTTACGGCCTTGAAGGCACCTGACTAAAAGCCGTCTTGGTGTTTGTCACCATAGGTCATTTGGAAAACTGTTCCCTGCGGCGTCTGTACCAACAGAACAAACGGCTAAAGCAATGCTACGCATTGCAGCTCACATTAAATTTCTCACACTAAATTAATACAGGTAGGGTGCCTCATTAGTCTGACTAAAAAACGAGCAGCTGCACATGGGTTGTTCTCTGAGACACCTTTGTAGGTGGTTTAGTGGAAAGGCATAAATCTCATGCAGTCAAAACACACAGAAAAGGCAGAAACACTCAATTGATCTGGGGTAGAGGGCTGATCTAAATACAGCTGATGTTTATCTAAGTAAAACATGCTTTTAAACAAAGATCATGTAAACTAATGCTGGTCACCATACCAAATCAGGCTTACGTCATGTTTTTTTTCCCCTTTTTTTTCAGATTTCAGCAACTACAGTAGTAAACATTAAGTATTTGCATGGGGTTTAAACAAAAATCAGAGAATGATCTAAGAGCAGCAGCACAGGTCAGCTGTTTGTGAGAAAAACAATTTAACAGAGCAGGTTGCAATAAACAACAAAGGTATATAGTGCAACCCGGAGGCTTTCTCTGTATTTGGGGAAGTCGTACAAAAGGCATCAGCCACAGTTACACTTCCTACCTGTGTTTCCTTTTTTGTTTCTATATATGTGTGTGTAATCATAATAATGAAGGCAAAATTTAATATTATAAAATAATAATTAAGTGTAAACTCAAGTAAGGAATTGACTGAGGAATCTGCAGCAAGTACCAAGATATGTGATACGCATTTGAAGCAGCTGTGTTATGTATTAAAATGTCTTTGACTCATGCTGCTATGTACATGTATGTGGGATTTGAACCCCAACCCACATACACTACATTCTGTCTGTGTGTGTGAGCGGGTTTACCTGTCCTACATAATGTCCCCATAACGTGATAAATATCTGTTTTTTTTCCCTTATGGGGACCGGTTTCCTGGTCCCCATAAGGGAAAACTCTATTTTATAAAAGTCGGTGACTGCTATGAAAAAATTAAAAATGCAAAAACTCTTGTATTTTGTTAGGTTAATTATGGTTATGGTTAGGGCAGGGTAGGGGTTAAGGTTGTCATAGTTAGCGTTAGCATTTTTCCCATTGAAATGAATGAGTGGTCCCCATAAGGATATGTATACCCTACATGTGTGTGTGTGTCTCAGACAGAGTGAGTAGGGGTTCAAATCTCACCTCTGCTCCGTGTGTATGATTTTGGGTTCAAATCGCACTTCTGTGTGTGTGGGTTCAAATCCCACCTCTGTTCCTTGTCTATGGGATGGGGTTTGAATCCCACCTCTGTTCGTGCATGGACCTTGCATGTTTTTCCTGTGACATGTACTGTATATTTTTGTCCAGGTCCTCTGGCTTCCTCAGTCCTAAAACATGTGTAGTGTCTAAATTTTGTCCATAGTTACATGTTCTGCAGTGGACTGGCATCCTATCATAGGTTTACCCCTGCACTGTGACCTGTACTATCTGGAATACTATAGATATTTGGATGATAAATAAGACTGATAAGATTTTTGATCACAGAACAACAGGCTTTTGATCTAGCTTTTTCAAAGAATCAATGAATATTGTGAAAGCTTAATGAAAGGTTTATAATCTATCATTCCAAGCTTAACTGGCCAGCAATAAAACAAAGGATGCAGACAATGTAGAGGTAAATTGCAACACAATTTCAGCCTCAATGGACTCTAATGACGAAATGACAAAGAAGCCCACTGCCATAAGCCAGCTGTCTTGAAGGGAATGTTGGAGTTGAAACAGATGTTTGCATGTGAACAATACAGATTTTCAGGCCATGTGTTGAATTTTAGTGGGGGTGTGCAATTCATGTAATAAACCAGGTGCTGAAGAAAAAAAAAAAATTACAGACAGGGAGAAAGTACCCTATCTACTGCAATATAATTTGGAATTAAAACATTCTCTCTATTTTTTTTAGATACCTTTCATTGCAGCTTCTTTGATAGCTGAATCAACGGGAATGATATTCTTTTCTACCAGCTCCAAAGGGCCGGGTCTTAGAGCGATTTTCTGATTAAGATCGTCGGCAAGCCTGGCTCGCTTTAGTTTCATCTGAGTCGCTTGTACGGAGCCCTCGGTGGCTGAGTCTGTACAGTAAACATAATGATAAGCACCATTAATCCACTGCAATAGTGCCTGTCAGAAGCACATATAGGATGCATGAATGAAGTGATATAGTACGTAAGCGGTTTGCGTAATGCTTCCTGAAATGTGTCTTTGTTGGCATAGAGATAATAAGCTGCGACTCATTTGTGCTCTATCATACTCACTCCAAACAGCAATACATCGCGTCTTAGTATCTGTCTTAGCGCCATTATATGCAGGCAGCTTCCGTTTTTATGCTTGGCATCTCCTGTAGGCCAGATCTATACTATTATATTATTTAGATATATTTTAAAATAACCACTGGAAATTCCACAAAACCCGATTGTTCTTCAGAAAGTATCTTATTGTATTATCCATGTCAGAAAAAAGAACTTATCAATTCATTTAATTATACTCTCTCTCTATATATTTATTATACTTTATTATACACTCATAGATTTTTTTATGGGTCCTTTGGGATTTGTAGAAGAGCTCAGAATTCCAAAATAATCAGTAATGATAATGAAATTTCTGTGTTAAATGTGGAGCTTAATGTTGTGTGTAAATGGTCTGTTTGTATTATTGAATAATCAAAGTAATTATTTTGATTAGAGTGTAACTTCATCAACTGGGCATCCAAGCACCATATAACTTTTTATATATATATATAAAAAAACAAATATACAAATAACAAAAAATGTGTTTCTTACCTCGTAAAATATGCATGTTGAGCAAATCGGACTTCTCTTGTCTACCTCTAATTTTATGCCTTAAGAAATCCCCAGTCTGCAAAACATGACAGTATCCATTGCAGTCATCTATGTACTTTTGTTTTAACACAGAAATGTACACCATTAAAAAAAGTTTGATGTTATTCTTTTATCACAAAATACAATGAGAGATCATAAAACATAAATGGGTAACAGCTTTGATTACACGCTGAAGGTATGTGATGCATCCCCTTTCAGAAAAGCAGCTACCACAAATATATAAATGAATGGAACTTTCAAAGAACTTTTTTGCAGGAATGTACACCTGGGATGGATGAGGATGTTTAAGATACATAATGCTCAAGGAGGGCTGAACATCTGCCAATTTCTCTGCCTCTTTCACCAAGTATTTTAATGAGCTTCTGTTTATCCCTAATTCTATGTCTTCAAGGTTACATATCTCCATTCTCGTCTTGTGTCTATGGGATTACCTCAGTATCACATGTATTACATCCTTTCAATGAGAATTCTCCCCTTAAAGCATCCCCAAATGGGACTGTAAAATAAATTTTCTGCCAAAGACGGTGATTGAAAATGAGATATTTCCATTCTTAGTTCTTGTCAAAGAAGTATTTGTGGAGTATTTGTGATGATCGGCATACAAATATAGTAATAAATGTACGGCGAAATTTGCAACTTTTCCAGAACGTCAGATGTAACTGACAGGACTGATTAATTTCTCAGGAGGCTAAACCTGAAATAAGAACTCTGTTATCTGAGCAATTTATAGCGGAAAGCTACATTCATGATAACAAAAGATACTTGATTAAAGAAATTAAGTAAACGGTTATTAGGATAGGGGAATTCGGGCTAAGCTATGGTCTTACCTTACTGTTGGCAATAAGGACAGAATCTGAAGTATAATATTTAATACAGCACTTCTGTTTTATCATATCTTCCCCAAAAATGTCTCAGGGTTGAAAAGCACATTTCTGTTGATTTATATTAAGTTTATGGCGTTCGTTTCTGTTACCTTGGACCGTTCAATACTTCTTCTCTGTTCTTGGAATGCAGCTGGACTCTTCAGTGCTGTAAAATAAACAATGAAATCTGATTACAAGGTACACTGAGATCTTTAAGAAAAAGTTTAGCTAATTAACTCTGCAAAAATATACACTGGCACTACCTGACTTCAGAATACATAACATTCATTTCGGAATACATAACATTCATTTCCATATTTGATCTGTTGCTTAAGCTTTGCAATCTTTGTATTACAAAAAAAATGTATTACTGTATGAAACATATACCCATGTTTAAAACAGTCTGTCAGTAACGAACTTAACTTGTTAGTGCATGTCGTAACTCCAAAGTAAGGATACAAACTGTATTTTCATCTGAAAAACCAGTTATACATATGCACTCAATTACACACAAATACTTTAAAAACTACATCTTACAAGAAGGATACTGAAGTCTGCTTAATGTGTTTGTATTGTACAGTTTAAAATAAGGTCAACAACATAAACTGCACTTAATTTTTATCACAGATGCTGATTCCTATAATTGTGCTCTGAGCTTCAAATATTGCAAACAGATGTATAAGGCTTTAACAACATGGATAGTGACTAGATTATGATGACAGGAAAACCATTGATGCAAAAGCAAAATATCATCCATACATTTAATATTATGCCGAAAAGAACCTGTTATTCAAGAAGAAAGTATAGTCGTACATAAAACATATAGTGGGCCACATGAAATGCTTAGCACATGGCAGCCATTCCAATAGGGGGCTTGAGAGATAATGCAGATAAGGCTTTCCGTAGTGACCTGCAGCCTTTGCAGGGAATGAAACATGCGACAGTGGGGCCATAGGTTGGATGTCTTAAGTAATCCGTCAAATTAACTTTTTATTTCGCCATCACCGATATTTACCTGACATTAATAAACAAGGCGATGTTTTATTATCACAAGTTTACTTACCAAGTTAGTTGATAGCAGAAAATAATTAAGGTGAAACTTAAACAGTTTGAACTGAATTTTGTGGAGATTCTCAGTAAATACAGTACCTCTCAATGCTTTCTCTTTTTATATACAGTGAAAGCAGTGATAAACCTGAGAGATTCTGCGAGGGAACACAAACGGACCTGGGAAGTAGTAAGGGTTGATTTACATTACCATTCAGTGACATTCACTGACAGACTGTTCTTTATACGACAGACCACACAGACAATCAGTGAAGAATGAACTGCAGACCTAGAGAATTGATATATTCTTCCATTGAGAGAGATCTCCCAACTGTGAGAGACCCAGAGAGACCAGGGAACAAGCCACACGCACGCCGAGCAGTGCGTCCTCCAGCTCCTCCCAGGCCACAGTCCAAACAACCCTGAGAGGCCTGACTACATGTTAAAGAGCCTAATAAACACCAGATGTTCCTGGCAGAAATGTATACACAGACTATACACATTGACCATCTTCCAAAATAGACAAAAAAGATTGAAATATCAAGCCCATAAAAGATTAACATAAAATCTCTTCCAATAATAAAAATCCTTCAAGTAGTCTGCAGAGCTACTTAAGACCACAAAGTATAAGATTATCCCCAAACGTGCAGATTATTATTATCGTTATTATTACTATTATGCAACCAAATTCTTTTATCCAAGAATAAAGCATATTCATATTTCAGTATTGCGAGAACCAAGTTTTAGTAAATGGGAATATAACGCACACAAAATCATTTGAAAGAATGATATGACACACAAAAAGCAGTCTATGAAACATGATTAATGACCATCTGATTAAAAAGAAAAAAATCTAATAATTTTTAAAATTTTCTGAAGCATAATATAAATGATGATTCCCTTCAGGGTTTACTTCTCATGCACAAATAAAAATTATACGTGCCAACTGTATCGCTTGGTACGCAATACATTCTGTGAAAGTTGCATTTCAAAGAGGTAAGAAAGCTGTTAGAAAGCACCCACTAAAATCTTCAAAAAGGTTCTATCTCCCTCTGCAACCTCTTGCCTACAATCAAGAGATAAAGTGGCAATCCAAATTTCTTTTAAAAGGGCCATGGTCTAGCCAATCGCATTCTCTGTGGCTCTTTTATCTCCGACTGACTCTCTGAAATTGATAGGACTAGCATTGGAATTCCCTTTCCTTACACACTTGTAAACCAGTTATCTCCGTCCTACTTGTACCATTTCAAAAAGCTAAAACTAATTGAATAATCTCTTTTCCAGCAGTGTCTTTACAAATGACTTGATCAAATGAAGTAAATACAGTATGTTGTTTGTAACTCACAGTACTGCTCTGTGAGTCTTTTAAACCCTTATTTTTTGCTAGCAAATCAGGACAACGTTCCATCAACCATTTTTAATGTGAGAATTCATTTTTAAGTACCAGTATTCGATGATTTATAAAAAGTATCCAACCCTTGTTCTTGTAAGACAAGACTCAGTTTTAAAGAATATGAATTCTGTTGTCATAATTTCCTGGTCTGACTTTTAGCATTGGAAAACTTTCTTGTTTGCCAACTGCTTTACCGTTCTTAAAAAGAAAATAACTTGTTTTCCCTGATCTTCACCTACTTCCACCCTTCATCAATTAATGGAAGAGATTCAGCAAGTAAACAGACTAAATTTCCTTTCTACTTATACGGGAATTACTGTGATCACACAATACAGGACAAAATTTCAAAATGTGAGTGTTGGGTGTGATAACAAAATCCATTGTTATGGCAACAACTGAGTGCTGCTCAAAGCCGGTTGCGGTTTAAACAGGTGCTAGTCATGTAAATGTATCTGCCTGCAAGCCCGAACAATGCAGGCCCGACAAGCACATGAGATTCCACTGAGGTCAGCTTCTGGCCCTGCTGTTGCCTGCTAGCTGTCAGTGGCATATGACAAGATTATAACCTCCATAACCTCCATTAAAAAGACTGGATTAAAAAGAAAAAAGAAACAAAAGAAATGAGCCTCTGGTTTCCAAGTATGTTCATTAGCTTGTAAAAACAATGACATATGTTTCTGCGGCTTGGTTATCCCTCCCCGTGTATGAAGAGCTCCCAGAGTTCACTCTGCACACATGACTCAGATCTGTTGCTTTAAAAACCACTTGTTGGCCCAAAGGTGGAGGTAAACAAAAATATGGAATATGTATAAATCATATTATATGTATTACTCACGAGGCATGATGCCCTGGTCTGCAAGCTGCTCTCGTGTCCTCCTCTGCTGGAGTCGTAACTGCAGGACTGGGCGGGGGAGGGGGAAGTGGGAAACAGACTGTTTGATTTAATCTAAATCTACCCATAAGCCTGCGAATATGTTAAATGTTTGTTTGCATGAATTTGTGTGATTTTTTTTTTAATTCCACAGTATATTAGTATGGGAGATGCAGGGTAAGTGCTGAATTATTACAGTGTGAGCGAGAAACAAATTTGACGTTAGATACATAGTTATGTTTTGTTTTACGTTAGACCACTCCTGGTTAAAGTGGAAATAATGTGATTTTGCTGATTGCACTATGGAAAGGCCAGGTGATTATTAGTCATGTAATGCACGGTACTCTGCTGAAAGTTCTTAGGTCAATCTAACCGGCACATCACAAACTGCAGCTCTAGTAATGAGTCAAACATAAAATACACGGATGTGAAGCAATCCAAATCATTCTATAGATAGTGATCCAGCAACTTCGTTGTTTCAGCAAACTGAAATATGAGAAGGACCAACTAACAAGGACAAACTTGTAAGTCAACTACATTTTATGGATAACCAAGTGAATTTGTAATTTAACAAAAGCATCTTACTATGCAATGATATTCTCATTGCTATAACTCATCACAGACATGTCATTTGGAAGTTTAGCAGTATAAAGTTTAGAAACTGTTGATTTCTTAAGTTATAAAAATGAAAAGAAAACAACTAAAATGAGGTTGTCGGATGGGAAAGAATGTCACAATTTAAAAAATTTGATTCAATAGCCTGGGAAATATTCACTGTATGTAATTTGGGGAAATACTCTTCTGAAAAACATGAAAAGAAAATAAAATGAAAAAAAAATTGTAAGCTAACAAATATTTCTTAAAACAGGATGTTCAACTATGATAAACATGGCTCCCACCTTTTAAACAAACTTCCCTGCAGTGTGTGGTCTTTGGGTGTGGAGTGTTGCAAGGTCACTCAAATGTAGGGCTGAACCCAACACATATGTAGCAACCTCTCCTGAGCTCTTGGACTGAATCTGTGCCTCTACCATGACCTGCACACTCAGTCAATGTGAACCACAGACTCTGCGCATGCAAAACTGACGGTAGTGTACATTCAGACAAAAGACTCTCAGATTCACTGGGCATCCTGGATTACGTACAGTGGCCTCAGCCCAAAGTTCTCCTTAAAGTCATTGTCTGTCGAATGATAAAAAGATTGTGTACTTCATTAATTGCTCTCAGTAGTAACATATACAAGCATGTCATGTTGGAATGCCAATCAAGCTCGGAAAATAATTTTGAAAGCAATTTCAGCATAATTTTGATGCATTAATGAGACTTTGTCATATTTTGGTTAATATGCACTGCATTGCATGGGATGGAAATAATAATTTCAATGTACATATGTAGTTGTTCAGAGAAATATCACAGGGACATCACTGAATCATATTTTGTGACTTGTGGGATACAACTGGAATACCAGTCAGCAGGATACAGAGATTAATGAGTTGTTCGGGGTTCAAGAGAGTTTAGGAATATCTAAGGAGCAGGAAAAAAAGACTTTTTTTCCAACTACGACAGCTCTCCTATACTGTAGGTGTTTGCCACAACAAGGTACCAGCTCTGAGGATAGGAAGCCCATTGTTTTAGTTCTGCATCATGGTACAATCAATACATGGGGGTTTTAATTATCTTGTGGCCAGGCTTTTATAGTTCTCTTCTGCAATGTTTTTGCTACACCGTAATCACCAGACAGTAATCATTTTTATGTTAGATTGTTGGTTCTGTTGGTTGATACAGAGAAGACACATTTGTAGTACTTTAGTGCTTCATACTCAATCAGTTCAAAAGCAGAAAATAATGCTGAACAAAGGATTGCGTATTTACAAGCAGCTTTAAATGATTTAATAAAACGATGAACCAATGGACTGAAGATTCTGGCAACCAGCGAGGCACTGCATTGGTGGTGCTGACTGAGCTGATTTACTCCACCTTTAAATTTGGTTAATTACACAACTTATTGATTAATCCACCAGTGCTCATTTTAACTGTCTAACCTGGACAGGGTCATCTGGAAGCTTTCAGTGGCAACACTGGGCACAAGGCTGGCATTCATCCTGGGCGAGATGCCAATCCATCAGAGGGCACATACACACTCAAAGTCATACTCTATGGGCAATTCAGAAACACCAGTTACCCTAACTGCATGCTTCTGGACAGAGTGAGGAAAGCTACAGAACATGGAGAGAACACGCAAACTCCACAAAGACATTTGAACTTTTGTCTAATGCTTGTATTAATACAAGTCATGCTATTTGGTGGTGACGCTAACTCTTCACAGCAAACAATGGTGTAAAATCAATGTTTCCTCCAGCAAATGACGAAAACTGTGGAGTATTTTTGTATTGCTGGCTTCAGTAACCATCATGAATGTACATCAGCAGTTCACACTATGATTAATGCCAGCCATTTAAACATATTCCAACTCTGAATTATGTTCATGTTGCACCATTCAACGAACTGAAAAAAGAAGACGTCCAGGAATATGCTGGGACAAAGTGTAATACTTATTGATCTACAAGATGATTATTATGTAATGGAACTTCTTTTTTTTGTTGAAAGTGCTGGCTAAACATCATACCAAAAAATGTAGCTAGTCGACTAGACATTACAAGCCACAACAATCAAAGAATGCTGTAGTATTAAATTATAGTGCTGTGTATTAAATCCTGAGTAAAGTATTAGGAATTCATAACCGTCATTCGTTTTTTCAATACAACTATTTGATGGGGCAAACATAAAGCATAAGGTTCACTCTGCAGTATTTACATCCATTCAGTTAATGTTGATAAAGAGAATGTAAACCCTTACAACGTCACAATCCTGGTGGACATTCCAGGCATAGGCAGAATATGATAACAAAAGACACGCAATGGTAATAGAACAGGCACAGCGTTTTTTACCAGTTCAGCGTTACTTACAGTATAATGTTTTTCTGCTTTTCCCTCTCCAGTTTCCCTTTTAACCTAAGATGATTTGGAATTCACTATGCAAAAGTTTTAGGTAATATTATTGAAATGGTCATTTGTACATTTCTATAGGACAGAACACTGTCCTGACCTAAGATCAGACCATCAGCTGTTAAGTACAAATAAGTTCTCTCCCAAGGACACAGAGTCATCATGAAATGAAACCGCAATCTATATTCCCACCTCCGCGTCCCACCTGGCATCTTTATATGTTGTACATGCTACTTTGGTCTCTGTGTTTCTATACTGCTCCTTTCTCTCTGCTCTCCTTCTGTTGCCTGGTGCCTGCCGATACTCTGGAGCTGAAAAGTGAAAGACACCCACCAGAAACATGCTTTCCCTCATTTATCTTGACCTGTCCCCCTGATTGTGATCCTTGTAGCCATTAGCCCTCCAATTATCAAACTGGAGCAGAAGTATACACCTTGCTTCAATTAGAATGGAATGCCTCCTCTAGAAAATTCATAGCATGCACCATGGGAAAAAAGCAGATACAGATTTTTCGATATGGGATGTGACTGTATTTGTGAGCTGCAGTTGTACAGCTCTGACATGCATATATGTCCCTTGCCTTCTGAATCTTTTGACCCCTATTATGCTATCAGCAAAGATATTTAGCATTTATAGACTTACGCATACATTCAGACAAAATTATGAAGGCGGACCTAAATGTTGAGTGTTGATTCTTAACTTTTTTTTTAACACAGTGACGTTATGAACACTGGCTGTGGTAGGAGACTAATCCAACAAAGGTTTCAGCTGAGAGTGAAGGAAGATCAATACCTGTCCCGACTGGAACAAGATTTTGTATGGAAAAGTAAAAGCAGCAAGTTACCATCCACTAAAAGAAAAGTCTTCATTGATTGAATGCATATGTGTAAACAGAGTTCTACATCTGCTGCATATTACTGGCCAAATGTTTGTGGAAAAAAACAAGCCGCCTCTTAAATGTTTCTTGCCATGCCACATTTCTGACTGCAAGCTTGTAATTTTTTGCTTCCTTGACGGACTGACTAATTTACTCTAGTGTTAGTTGTTTAAGCCATGTTTAACGGCAGACAATTATCAGGTGGAAGCTGATAACATTATAGCAATTATAAAACTGCATATCAGCTGTTTTGCTAAAATACTTTAAATAATACCTGATCTAAACTTATTTCGGAAAAAAAAAGTGTCTGAAATTGTTGTCAGTCTTTAAATTCGGATAATTGAAATATTCACATTAATTTGGAAAGTCCAGTTTAAAAACAATTAAAATAACAAGGACAATCTTTGTAATGACTATCCCTGAAAAAAAAAATGTTATGTAATATACTACTGTAGCGGTTTCTTGTTCAGAACCACAATGAAATACATCTGCTAGCACTGACAGTCTCTCTAGTAATATTACCCAGGCAGTATACTATCCAAGTCAGTTTTAGTAACATTTTCACCAGAGAGGTGGCAGTACAGACCATTCCATATAGACCCGTGTAACATAAGCAGCTGCAGATTTTAAAACTTACTTAGAAGGGGAGCCTTGAGCCAGCATGAGCTGTTTTATGTCATACTAAGAAATCTACAAATTAAAATGATGCCTGCAGTCTACAGATAATTCATCAACACAAAACGACAGCACTCATGCTTTAAATCGGCAGGAAATACTTTGGTGTTAATAATAATAATGATGGTGAAGATTATGAGGATGATGATGATGTTACTTGTAAAATTAGTACCAGGTGTCAAAAATATGTGCTTTACTTGTATAGACATTCTGTTTAGTTGAAACAATCCCACAATGTCCTAACTCAAATCTCAAAAGAAGGAAAACTTTTTAAATTTTGTTAAAAGCCAGTCATAAATCACTAAAAGCTAGTCATAATTCACAATTTATATGAACATTTAAAACAGTTCTAAGAAAAACAACAACAAAAAAAAACAGACTTACAACAACCTTTAAAACAAGAGAACAATAAAGGCATATAAAAAAAAAACAGAATAAAAGTAGATAAAGCTCACATGTGGAACACACAAGTGAAACAACTCACCTGATCTGAACTTGCTTCGAATGAGTAAAGAATGTTCAGATCCTAGAAGTGTCATTGTGTTCTGAATTTAGGTCCAGTGTCAGAAGGACAGCCACATAAATAACACTCTTCTCTCTTCAAATCAGATGCTGGCTTAAATGACAACAAACAAGTCTAGCTCAAATGTAGGAAGAAAGTACTTCAATTAAAAAAAAGAAAACATTTGAGGGCTAAGAGTGTGGGAAAAAGGGAGTCTATCCCTTTAAACTTCTATACGCTAGTGACTGCGCATTTCCCTTGGGGTTGCTTCTTAAATGTAGTCAGCTAGCAAAACTTGTAAATGGTTTTTGGTCCCATCTACCACTGACCCTCCACAAGAGAGCGAATGATTTCCCCTGTGCTGGGAGGGTCCAAAAAACCAAAGGCTCAACAGAACCCTCCTCCCGCAAAGACCTTACCAGGGGGGCTGCAGACGCCCCTGTGAAATGTCTGCCCCAGGACAGTCACCACACAGATATCCCAGCAAGCTCTCTGTTACATATACACCAGTCTTCCAAGTAGTCTGGGGATCAGCAGTGCACACGAGTAATAGTAAACAGTGGTCAGCGAGCCGAGTCATTGTCATAGTAGAAATAAGGGCCGCAGTATAGCTATTTGCGTTAGGAAATATCAAAAGAAGTAACATCTCCCACAGATAAAATAAACACCCTAAAACTATACCTTGTCTGCTGTTGCAGCTGATGTTGATTATGTATAACGTGAAGTAAATGATTTGTATTATTTGCATTTCAACTTGTTAAAATTCCTCACGTTTTTTGTTTAGCTTTTCTTTATGTCAGTATGTTGCCCAGTCTTAAATAAGAAATAATCCTGACAAAACAGTGGAGATGATCCTCCCTCTAGCTCTCCAGTACAGTCATAACATTTGTCTGTGTTTTGCTCTGATTTTGGTTAGCTACATGCCTGCAAAACTTTTGTGGAGACACTGTCTACAGTCTACACACAGACAGTTCCTCTGATCCCCAACTCTATGTGCTGTGTCACTAAGATCTAAACTATATCTGACACATGCTATAAATCTAAAATATTCAAATAAGTCAGAATAATCCCTTGGAATGTCTCAGTGTATTTATTTAAAAAAGTGAGTATTCTGTGTATCCGTTTTTTAACTCTCCTATTCAACTTTTCAACAATTGTTTCAATTGGTTTTTTATAGTTCTAATGTCCTACTACTTGAATTTGTTTGGTGGATCTGCTGGAAATGTGGCCACCAAGTGCTCAGGATTAGTATAACGGCATTGTTTCTGGCTTCCTGCAGATCTAAGTCAGTCAATTCAGAGAAACCAAGCAATAAATTTATTTTAAAATGCCCACTCATCACATAATTCCCCTCTTCATTCTTTTTTGCCATTTCTTTTATTTTTTGAGGTTCACTTCTGTATTGCTCCATACTAACTAGAATTGCTGTTGTTGAGAATGTGGATCCTGTACTGCATTTTGAGGCTTAAAATACTCCCGCAGTACTAATTTTGGTATGTTGGCTATTCGTTCTAGATCACACACAAAGCAACAGAGTGTGAAGTGTTCTGGACCTGACTCCATTATTTAATCAATGTAAACTGTTTATATAAAAATGTCTTGTGTTACAAATTCGTCTGTGCCTCTTTGGATCGCCGTAAACCCACAAATTTTACTGATTTGCTTTTGGATCAGTTAATTAGCAGGTGAAAGTGCTTAAAGTAGGGTTTCAGCAGTGAGTTTGACAATGAACACATTGCATCCTTGTGAAATTCCAGTGAAGGTCACAGAGTCCTATCTTAATCCCCACCTTAATTGGGCCTGGTGTCAATGAGGATGACATGTTTCATCTGAATAAACTGATTGGAGCTTCTCATTGGAGCACATCCAGGCATGAGTCATCGCTCTCCATTTATGATGTACGCTTCTTTGTAATAGTGGACATGACTTGGGCAGGGACACTTCGCTGGAACAGTGCTCACATTAAAGGCATGCCACCCTGATGGCTAAGTTTCTTTATTTGTAAAATGAACTGTACTGAACATATTTCACTTTTAAACCACTCCGAATCCATCAACAATTTGATTTAGCGTAACGCATTTGTAATCATTCTAAAATGTGTGGTTTTACAATAATTCCCCACCATAAAACCATATAAATAACATGCATGGGTAATGACATTATACGCGCAGACATACAATTATATGTGAGCAGAAACAGGTTTATTTCGTAATAAAACACTAAATACAAAAATAAAACCTTTTTTTCTGCCTGACTCTTAAAAAGGGGGCTGACATACTCTAAAACCTTATACCAATGTAACAATGAATACTACACTACCTTACATTTCTTGATCTTGGGACATGCAAAATATTTTTATGGTGGTCATATTTGCTATACATCATCAATCACACATTCACCTCCCCTGCTGAACAGCATTACTTAATGAAAATTCACTTTTATTACAAAATACTACACATTTCAGTCACAGGAATTCGTTAATTAATGGGCTGCACATCAGACAAAGAAGAATGTGACTAACTTTTTTTTCTCGTAACATGTAGCATCTGCTCATAGCTTTCATTTGACCCTGTAACGATCTTCATTAGTTATATTACTATTTTGCATGTCTGATATTATTATAGTTTTGATTTTTATCTCTTGGGGGAGGTGGATATGAGGAAGCCTGCTTTCCTCTGGTATGACTGGCTCCGCTACAGACCGTGTAGGCCGGCGTTAGAGCAGCCAGAGTAGATATCTGCTGTTGTGCCTGTTGTGCTGTACCTAGAGCCCGAGGAGCCAACACAAGCAGCTGCCTCCTGGAAAACATGAACGCAACAAACAGGGAACTATTGGTTTGTCACTGTGGGAATGGGCCTGGCAGATGCAGCAGCTGGTTCTTATCTGCGTGAAGCCCATTGGTCTCAGTTGCAATGTCGCTTTAATTACAGTCCTCTGCTTACCATCGCTGTTCTGACTAGCTTGGAGGAATGGCTGAAACCGCAGGTAAACATTCACAAATGGTGCACTTAAATCATTTATCAGAGGCACAAGGCAAGAGGCCTATCACTGTTTTGTTACTCTGTGTCTTGTAATTTCCACATCTATTGAAACATGACTGGCTTTTTCTGCAAGATTTCTGTGCTTTTATAGTTGCTTGTGTCACTTTGATTACAATACATGTCCTACGAGATCTTTTCCACTGATCCCTAACTTTTCCTTCAACTCTTTCACAGATAACATATAACAGGTACTGTACTGCATCTAAAATTAAAGCAACTTAATTATTCTCCATCCACAGATCTAATGTCCATTAGGATTTACAAAGCTAGATATTGCAATATATGGTTACGGCGATCATTTCTAGTCTAGCAGCCTTGCCAGAAAGTGAAATGCCTCAGTATTTTGGGGTGTCACAGCCAAGTAAAGACTCTATTTCAACATGCTTCATTAACTCAAGCAGGGTCTTCATTAACGGCACTTTCGGGAAGAAACAAGCCAAAAAAAAAAAAATGACAATAACAGCTTGGGCCCAGATCCTCCCAGACCCAAGGTAGGGAACATTTTCTTTAGTGTGAAATTACAAAACGTCTTTTGAGCTGGCAAAAGTAATCTGAGAGGAATTCAAAAGAAAAAAAAAATGACTGCAATCACATAGGTTAGCTCACATGGAATCTGGACTGCGCAAAGTAAAACACCCCAATATTATTCTGTGCTTTTACGTGTTTATATCTCAGTAATTGATTCTGCCCTTGCTTACGCCCCAGAATGATGGCTTCATGCCACGTGGGAGGCCAAAAAATATTTCAGTGGTTTTATTTTAAATAGAGCACATGTACCAAAGCTCTGCATCAAAGATTAGGGTTAACTCTTAGATATTATCTGATGTTACGGTGGATCTGTATGCTCTGTACAGCATTGTTACATCCATGCATTTTCCATTACTGTTTATCCAACATAGGGTCACCGTAAGCCTGAACCCTTCTGCTGAAAGCATGTAGCCGAAGGCAGGGTGTACTGTACCCTGATCGGGACGAAAGGCCATCACAGGGACCACTCAGACATGGCCTGGCGCAGCAAAATCACTCATCAAGTTAACTACAGAATCACTGTGGCATCCATGTACAAGATCGCTTTTAATAAAACAGTTAAATAAAAGACAATATTTGCTGAAAGTAACACCCATAAACTTGCATCGCCAGAAAGGATTCATTAATACCCCTGTAAGTCAATGTTGTCAAAACAAATCTACACACCCTTTCCAAGACTATTATAAAATCTTTGCACCTCAATCTCTGTAGCCTCCTGCCATCACTGGTGGCTAACTGATCTCTATTTTACATTCGAAACACAAAACTCTCTTTTTGGCCAAGCCCACTTTGACAAGGCTCTTGCTGAACAAAAGTCTGAAAACTCATCCCCTTAAACCATCCATCCATCCATTTTCTGAAACCACTTATCCTACTAAGGGATGCGGGGGGTCCAGACCCTATCCTGGAGGCTATGGGCACAAGGCAGGAACAACCCAGGATGGGGGGCCAACCCATCGCAGGGCACACTCACTCACACACACACACCGTTCCCGCACACATGCACATCTATGGGCAATTTGGTAACTCCAATTAGCCTCAGCATGTTTTTGGACCTGAAGTATCTGAAGGAAACCCCACGACGACCCAGGGAGATCATGCAAACTCCACACGTGGAACCCTGGTGGAGACTTAAGCCCAGGTCCCAGAGGTGTGAGGTGACAGTGCTAACCACTACCCCCACCTCCCGAAACTACACTCAGAAATTGCATTGCACTCAAGTCCTGAATGCATTCATTATTATATTATATACATACATGCATATATATAGGTAGGTTCAAGGTTGCTGGTTCCAATCCCACAGTCAGTAATAGTCTAATAGTCACATTGTCGCCTTGAGCGCGGCCCTTGAGAACTGCACTGCGGTGCCAGATAAATGGCCGACCCAGCACTGTGACCCCAAGCTTCGCTCTCAGCTGTATGTCTCAAAGGAGAGCAGCATGGGATATGTGAAAACTAAAGCATTCCAATGTACTTATGCAAATGGATAATAGAGCATCACTTCATTTTAACATGCATGAGATGATGATCTAAGTCTGTTGCTATGTATCAATGCAAGGGCATAGATCTGGGTGTGGACAGTAGGGACATGTCCTTCCAATAGGGTACCATGTGCTTAGGGGGCAGGGGGTTCAGCGCCGATTTGGTTCCTACCAGTGTTGAAACCTACACCCTGGTACCAATATATGTAACTTTCAAAAATCAAATAACGTAATTTGAAAGCCTTCAACTTTAGTTGTGCTGTATGTTGTTTTATTTACTTGATTCTCTAAAACAATATGCTTTAATTCTCATAAGGAGGAGGTTATCAAACAGTACAGCTTTATATAGTATTGAATATGCATGCTGTCATGATCGTCGGTGGGCGAACAGGCAAGCAGGGGAGAGGAGCCAGGAAGTCGGGTAGAAACGGGGATTTTATTCGGGAAGCAGGACCGGGGTAACACGACAGTAAACATCAATGACGAGTCTGGGGAAGACTGACTCAGACGAGGACTAAATACAAAAGACAAGCCACGGATAACGAGCCACAGGTGAGAACAATCAGGGCGAAACAGGTGAGTAATGAGGTGGGCGTGGCACACATTGGGAGCGGAAGGAGCGGGGCGTGACACATGCATATATGGCATTCTGTAAAAATGTACTTATATATTCCATATTAAATACACTTAACATTAGTGTAATTAGAAATGTAAGACTGGAATGTACTTTCACTTTGTCCAAAAGGGCCTTTTATTGTCTGTCCCCAGGCTGATGGTTACAAAACAGTAAAGCAGAAGGTTTACATACAGTGGTAATATTTTGGGGATGAGGTTTACAAGTAATATTGATTAAAAAAAGAATATTTTATGCATGCATTTACATTAATAAGTTTGAAATTCAAATTGCATTATTATTATTTTTTAAACCAATAATGATGCCTAGTAGAAATTAAAATGCTGCTCAGAATCAGGCTGCATCTTCATTATTCTTTTGTTTTAGAAACCATCTTCCTACTGCAGACATCTTCATGAGGTGTCCAGCGCAGTGTAATCTAACACGTTTCATGTCCAAACTCCAAGCTCTGAGAGTTACAAAAGGTAGTTTTCACTGAATTTCTGTTCAAGTCCTGTTTCAGATCCAGAGCTAGATCCAGACCCATTTGTTTGATTTCCAGCTACAGGTCAAGAATATAAATGACCAGACATAGTCCCAGAAGTCGTCATTGTTTATATGGCCTCAAAATTGCCCAACCAATGTTTTTCAGACGTAACAGATTAGATTAAATTACAGTGAAATTCTGAGGACAGAATGATGCCGATTAAAGGCATAAGCATCACAAGCCACAATTTCAAATATGTAAGATAAAAGCAACATTAAATCATTTACCATTATTAACAAACAATATTATCTAGCCCATTTCAAAGTTAAACTGGTAACATAGTATGAATATAGCATTTGGGCACTGGACACATAACTGCAAAAGAATCGAAAACAGATTTCATGAATATATCCGATTTTCTTAATTAAAAAGGAACAATTTCCTTATTGTGACTGCTGCGGTATTATAGTTTCTTTGGCCTCGTAAGAGAAGATGGAGGTCTGGGATTTGGGAGCTGTCATCTGCCAGAGGTGCTGACAGAGGCCTAGAGACAGACAGAGCTTTGCAGATACCATTTACATCATTATCAAAGCCCTCAGGAGGAAATGCTTCCAAACACCAGCTGGAGCTATTGAAAGGAACAAAAAAAGAAATCCTGCTTTGTACATCCTACTTGTACTGGAATCAAACTTTTATTAATATTAAATGCCATTACAGATCAACAGAATGCACTTGAGAGACAAAAAAAACACATGTGTTTGGGGTTCGGGACTATAAATTGCTTCTGGTAAACTAATAACATAAAGTGACAAGAATCAACACCATTTCTGAAATAGATATTTTCTTTTTCTAAATGAATATGCTGTAATTCCAGCAACTGCAGTATTAGCATTACAATACCGTCAATAAACATTAACAAAAGGTATGAGGCAGGGTGGCGTCAAGCCCATTTACTGTATGTGATTCTTTGTCAGAACCTGCTCCTTTAGCCTCTCATGTTTCTAGCAGATCGTTTTCAGAGAAAAGGGTTTAAATTAAAAAGCAGTCATTGCATTTCACTGCATGTTCTGATGTGTCATGTAGGTTTTTCTTTGCTTTGCTTGCTTCGTTTTTCTCTTGCTAGTGTAAATATCTGCATCACAAACTCAGCAGGAGTGAGCACTGCAGCAGCCTTGGCAAATCAGATTGCCATGTGAAATAATTCGAGTATGTTTGATAAGATAAAGGCATCTGGGTAAATATGTTTAATGGCTGTGGTTATTTATCGACTCATGGCTTTGTATCTAGATAATATAGATGTGGTTTTGTATAACTGTTATTAATGAGAAACAGGTGGTGCGACAGTTGTTTTTTAAAGAAAAGTTCCATGCTGGAATCCTCCCCTATGTCATGTTGCCCTGTTCACCATCCTGAACAGAGACAGTTTCACAAAGAGATAAATAAAGATCCCTACATTACAGATAACAGCTACTCATGCTTTGTTTAAATATGCATTTTGAAAAAAATCATGCATGCTGCTTCAAACTCCGTTTCTGAGGCTCACAAGACATTTGTATTGGAAATGTTGAATAAATTTTTTCTTGATGTTGCACAGATCCCATTTCTGATTTTATGTTCTAAAAGTTCACCGTAAGATCTCTCTTAAGAGCCCTTATGCTTCACTGACACAAGGCCGCTCTGCCCTTTCGCAGCAGACTGTCGTTTGAACACCAGTAATTATCATTCCAGATATATAGATAGGGCTGCATGAATTCTTCAAACTTATAGATGTACTATGCTTATAGATGTGCAATACATCCATCCATCCAACCAACAGCTTATCTGGAAGAGGGTTGCATTGAGCAGCCTATTCCAGGAAACATCACGCTGGGGGCCCTGGCAGGATGCCAGTCCAATAGTGGACTCCATACACAAGCATAAGTTTACTGTATATAGGTGAGGCTAAGAGATACAATGTAGTAGGTTAGGACAGGGCTGACTGTGACAATGTAACCCATCGACAAGGCCACAACACACCGCATTTGAAAGAGGAGCAGCTTTGTCACTCGCTTGCTTTGTTGAGCGTCATCCTTCATTCTGAGTAACTACGTATGTAGATGATGATCCAAAACAGCCACACCTATTAGCAGTGCTCTTAATTATGCCCTAAGTTTTCATTCACAGGAACTATTTGAGTGTAATGTGAAATATCTCCACGGCTCGACGTAAAAACCATACCAGCGCACCAAAAACAAAAGGACATCAAATAAGGCTAATATTTGCCTTTGGTATCCAACACTGAACCCAGCACTTTTTAAATCTCTCGCTGAAACACGCTGTCATGCAGCACATTTTTAACTAAATGGAGAAAGACAAAAACAATGTTTTTGTTGGTATGGTCCAAACCCCTTCAGGCCGCATGTTATAAAGTGTGTGACATTTGTTTGACAGAAACAAGCCGGGCAAAAGGGCAACGTGACTTTGTCCTGAGATAAATGGAAGTTATCTGGAAGGGCAGATTCCACTTGACCCCAGGATTAGGAATTATAAATAGTCACGGGAGCAAGGCTCTGTTAGAGGCGTGATGCCTACAGTGATTGACAGAAATGGCAGATTCTATTATAGTTTTATAGAATGGGAGTATTTTGCCTATTCAAAGATTTTAACTAAGGTATTTAAAATAATTTTTTATTTGCCATTTCCACAAGTACAGGTACATTGGAATGCTTCCTTTCATACATCTCATCTTGCTCTCCTTTTAGAGATGCACACAAACATATTCATTTGAGAGCAAAACTTGTGGTCCAAGCGCTATTTGACTACTTATGAAGTACATAGGTGCTTAAAAGAGTTCATGCTGTGTTGTACTGGAAGCAATAGGTATAATATTCTGCATTAAGATTAAAAACACACAATTCTTCACACAGCACAGGTCAAGTAGACTCCTAAAGATTAATTTATCTTGCACCTAGATTTAGTGCACCACTGTTTTAAGATATCATGTGACATTTATGTCACCTGCAGCTAGTTATTGCTGTCAACTAGGCTGTGCATTAGTGTAGTAATTAGCCAAAGTGGATAAAGTAATCTGGATAAGGGAGAATTAAATTTGTTATATGACCTGAAATTTTTGTGGTTAATATCAGAAAGTACCATGATAAATACTACATTATTACATTTAAATTTTCATTTAATTGATTAGATTTTGCAGGAAAAAAGATTGCACTTACATATTTCATTATCGTTCTTGAGCAATTCTACCTAATTTTCCACAGCAGTGTATTTTCATCCACCTTCAGCTCCGCTGTGGCTAAGTACAACAGTGATAATTTTATGTAATATGTGTCACTGTTGATCAAGCTATCCATCCATCTTCCAGGTGCTTGTCAGGGTCATGGAATGGGGGCCTCAAGCTTGTCCACCGGCAGGATAGGGCACAAGGCAGGGAAAACACACACACACACACACACATTCATCTTCACCTTCATACCGTGGGAGAAAGCTCATGCTACATGGGGAGAACATGCAAACTGCACACACAGTCAGATTAAAACTCTTGAGAGGTGCTACTCACTCCCCTTTCATTCATTCATTCATTCATTCATTCATTCAATCTGCACAATGCGTTGTGCAATTCTTCAGACACTCATCCACTTTTGATACTTATTCTCCAGTGGAAAATCCATCTCCTAAATTTATTCATATATAATGTAAAGATTCCATTGAAATATGAGTAAAACAGGTTGTGTGTTTAACAGGATTGATAGGAGAGTTCCAGGTCAGCCAATATATAAGAAATGTTAGACTCAAACTGTTTCTCACAGAGGAAAACACCTTTTCCGTGTGTTGACATGACAAACTCTCACTAGTAGTATCTTTACTGGAGTCTTTATCTACAGGCTATTAGCTCTTAGCGGTCTTAACCAGGCATCTGAACATTTAAAAATAGTCTTCTGTCTATTTAATGCTGCTTAAAATGTGATACACTGACTTTTAAAATCTTTTTTGGTTTAATAATAAGTTATAAATGCCCTGAGTTGTTCTGGATACCACTAACATAAGTCATCATTGATTTGTATATGACGTGAACATACTCACTTTTCATTATTTCCATAATTTAACTTAAACTTAAATATTATGTTCTTGAATTTGATCTAATTTTATGCTTATTGTTGAATTTCTTGCATCATTCCTGTAATTATTAATTTATTTTGTAGAGACACCATAGAAATATATTGTGGGTTGTGGAATGCTTTCACATTGTAAGAAATACTGCATCAAAATGCAAGAATAGGAGAAGAAACGATGAAAGATGGTGGAAGAATAATATCATTTGGTGATGACTTAACTTACTGAGA
Organism: Paramormyrops kingsleyae; assembly: GCF_048594095.1. Taxonomy (NCBI): domain Eukaryota; kingdom Metazoa; phylum Chordata; class Actinopteri; order Osteoglossiformes; family Mormyridae; genus Paramormyrops; species Paramormyrops kingsleyae. Next base: position 17,816,325 of record NC_132801.1, on the reverse strand, counting down.
AAAATCAAAGGATATAACAACTTAGTGTTAAGTTTAAAAATAATGGGATTTGGAGAAACAGTATGCCTACAATTTACAACAAGAGCTAACGTCAGATAATACATACCACAAGTTGTCGACATTGTATATGTTTCTAAAAATAACTGGTTGTAGTTCTCAAGTCCAAGAATCTCGTTATACTGGAAACAATTTTTTTATGACTCAGACCTAAATCAATGCAGCGACTCATCCCTAGACACTATGCGTGACTCAGATTTTCACACTTAAGAATCATTACTCGCAAATAATAAAAAAATACATAAAGCGAATGAAAAATATGTGAAAAAACATAAGCTTACTAGTTTGAAATCTGAAGGATATGGTTTTGTTTGGAAGTGTAGCTCAGCCTGTGAGGAGTTCATACAATCTGAAAGACTTTTCAAATGTAAGTATTATGCTGATAAACTATCTTAGATTAAATAGGATTTCATGAACATGTGGCTGACATTAATAAAGCAGTAAAAAAAGAAAAAAGAAAGGAGAAGTAGAATAAGAAGAAGATGAAGAAGAGGAGGAGGAGGAGGAGGAGAAGGAGAAAAAGAAGGAAAGGAAGGAGAAGGTCTCCGTAGAGCTTTATTGGATTATAAATGGAATAATCCTCTTGTACTTTTCAAATCAATACTTTAAAGACTAAAGAAACTTAAAAGAAAACTAATTCTAGAAAGTTCAGTTACTGCCAAAAAGAACCAGTGTTATACATTTTGACAAAATCTTTTTTTCCTTATGTGTCTATTTTGTTTCCTGAAAATATGACATACATGTAGACCTATAGATAAAAGTGAGAGTTTGGAGTATCGGACAAACATATACATTGAAATTTTAATATACAAATGGATAATGAGATATGATAATGAGAGGCTGGGCTGTAGTCTGTAAACTGTAAACATAAGAGGTGCATTCCAGTTAATCATACAGCAATTTTAAATGAGTTTTAATAATCAAATTATCCAGTAGTGTCTACTGTCTATTTTCATTGCTTTAATTTATTGTGTGTCAGGAAAGCGACAGTTGCGTTATCCAGACTTCCTTTACACTGAGGTCTTTGCTCACTCTCTTCCCATCAATAGCATGTCTTTAATCATCAGCATATGGTTCCCCTTAAAATTAACATATGGTTCTAACTTTGCATTTTCCTTCTGGTACATGCCTTGCAGAGTAAAATCTATACCCTGAGCTGTAAAATATAGGACTAACATGAATGCCATTTTTGAAACACATGAAAATGGTTAGCATGCTTTCGTTTCCTTTCCTGTGATTTTATTTATTATTACAAATTTTTTTACTAATGTTCAGATTTAGAAGCTTTAGCCCTGTAGTTATGGGTCTTTAAATCCAAAACAAGGCATGCATTTTCCGTTTAGTTTTACTGAGAGGAGCATCTTGGTGCTATTCTCCACAGTCTAAAACATATGTTTTGGCACAATGTATGTTTCAAAACTACTCATCATGTGTATAATTGTGTACCTGGTGATCCAATACTGGATAAGCAGTTATAGAATATGGATGGAAAATTACTTTACCAATATGAAATATAAAGAATACAGCCTGTCACCAAGTCCTCAAAATGTAAGAACATTTAAAGACTGCCACTGAATTCTTTCTACAAAGTGGGCAAAAAACACAGTATCCTTAAAAATCACACATTGATTTTGGGTAAGTTTCAAGCATGTTCAAGCAATTCTGCAAACTAAAATTATATTTGTGTCATGTAGGTCACATACGTGCATTTGGGAACACTGCTGTCACGGCTACGCCCGCCTTCCCGCCATTTCCGCTCCTGACTACCTTCCTCGCTATAGCAACTGCCTTCCATGTTCATGTGGTTGGGGGTGGGGGATACACAGGCCTACTCATATTCAAATGTGACACACATCTTTGATTCTTTTGAAGATATCTGATAAAACATGATCAAAATATTATCATCAATATCAACGAAGGAAGACAGGGTATGGCTATAGTGTCAGAAGCAAGGCACCAGGCAGATATACGGTTTACTCACCTAGTAAATCACGCATGGAAATAACGTTAATCAGTAAAGGTATGAAAGCCCCAGGTATGCGACAAAGCAGCCAGTTATGAAGCTCTTGGGAATAGCTAACTCATGCTGTTGATTGTCTGGTTTTCAAGAGCAGACTGTGCATTCATTTTAATCCAGTTCTGCACTAGCTTGGCTAACATAATGGAAAGTTTTGTCAGGAATCTCAATAACAAACAAACTTTTTTTCCTAATTCTAGTTTCATGAAGAATGCTTTTTAAATCAACATTTAATCGATACCAGCTCCTTCTGTTGCCAAAATCTCAGGTCAATATCCTCAGCAATGCCTGCTATGTGCATTACTAAAATGTCCACATAAATTGAACTATGGATAAATAAATAATGCCTCCTAAACTTCAGGTAATCTTACAGGACAATCAAATATATCTTGTTCAAAAAGCAGCCAGACTGCTAATCTTACAGAATATAAATGAATGTAAAAATTACTTTATTTCCATGGCCTAAAATAAAAATGAGGACCCTTTGTTTGTCAGTTGCAGAAGTACATTGGAATGCTTTTCTTCACCTACCCCATCTTGCAAACCAGGAGGCACACAGAGAAGTGAGAGCAAATTTGGGGGGGGGCACAACACAGTGTCAGCCAGCACACAGCACCCCTAGAGTTGCAGGTTGAGGGCCTTGCCTAAGGGGCCCACAGACATGTGACTATTTCGCCAAGGCCGGGACTTGAACAAACAACCATCCGATGTTAGGCACAGAGGGTTAGCCAGCTGAGCATCTCCCCAGCTGCGAACGCTGTGTGGCTGTCTGAGTGGGACCATTAGAATAACAAGAGCTGCATGGGATGATGTTACGTGGAAGGGGTGAACAACATCAGGAGAAATAGCATGACCACATCCGAAGCGAGGCACCCGACAGCCATGATGAAACAGTTTTCCGTGTACAGCGGGAAAACACGCTCAAATGTTTCCTCTTATTCCTTTGGTGAATGAAAACAATTTATTCTCCCGCTAGAATTATGAACCATATATCCAGGACTTCAAGGCCACAGCTGCAAAAGAGAAGGCAAATTGTGGTGGCTTAACAATTAAACCGCAATAAAAAACTTACATTTAATTCAATACATTTTTGTAATTATCGTATCACAAAGTTGTTTGTCAGAGGGAAAAGCAGCTAAAATCCTGCACATGAAGGTGCAAACCACTGATGTCACAGGTGTAACTTCAAATAAAAGATGATGTGAGAGAAATGCGAGAACGACTACATGACTATGAGATTATATGATTCATTGTGCTTTACAGAATTTAATATTACTGAAAGTATTTTTTATGTCTGAACTTTAATATTTTCTAAGCTTTGCTGCAGTATATTTCTAACAAGACTACTGGCCATTACTTTTATTCGAAACCATTGTTATTTTTGATAGAGAGATGTAGAAGAGTAAAGTGCTGTCAGACTTTGGTGCATTTAGAAGCATTTGATTTGTTTCAAATCACCTTCCAAGGAGAAAACACATTTCTTTTATGTCTCTCTTGAACAAGATCAGTGACGTATATCATGTACTGTTTTCATTTTCAGACTGAAGATTTTTTTCCTTAGCAAAATGCATAACCAAAATCTCTTGTATCCATAACACAAGATGTGGAAAAAGAAAGTATTCATTAATCTTTGCTTCTGTAAAATCCAAGTTTTAATGTGGTGCAGGACTTTGCTTTAAAATAACTTGAGAAGGCAGTTTTTAGGTCATCATTGCTCTCCGGCTTAATTGAAATTTTCAACGTTTGTTTACTATCCCCTTGTAAAATGTCTTTAAATAGACCTCTGAATTAAATGACCTTAGCTTTTCCACTCACACTGCATAGTTTCTGAAAAATGACCAGTATCCAACAATCCTTATCACCCTTTGTTCCTACTGATGAATGAAAAAGGATGCAATTGTGTAGATTTAGTCATTCCCTGTAAATGTTCTTTTCACAAGCCAGCATTATATCATCTTGTAAAACATGTTCATGTGGCTATTAAGTGATTAATTCTTCATCATTATTCTTAAATAAGACAGTATTGTGGTTGGGTTCATGTCTCAAACACAGGTTTCTTCAGGACAATGCCTTGTTTCCTAAAATATCAGGTCGCACTTTAAACATTACATCACCAAACTGAAACAATCTCCATCCAACACAAGTATTATCTACTATTTACTGAAAGGGAATTTAAAGAGGATTCAACTTTGTTGCAAAATCAAAAACAAAACAAAGAGTTGATAATACTATACTTGTTAATAGTATTCATCCATCCATTTTTCATACCGCTTATCCAGTACTGCAGTGTTTCCCAACCCAGTCCTCAGGGACTGTCAGACAGTCCGCGTTTTTGCTCCCTCCCAGTTCCTGAAAACATGGACCGTTCTGGGAAATACTGCAGTACAGGGTCACAGTGAAACTGGATTCTTTGCCTGGAAGCTGAGGGCATGAGACAGGGGACACAGTGAACAGGAGCAAAGTCACCAAAAAGATGCACAGCCACACACTGTCACAAATGCACTTTAGAGACACAGAAATGCACATTAGGACTCCAAGAAACCAGAATTCCTACATAATACCTATATAATGCCTGCAAACTCACATGGAGAATATGCAAACTTCAGTCACAGGAACATATATAACCCTGGAGGTGTAGAATTACATTTTTAAAGAGACATACAGAAACCATGTAATATAAGTGTGGTTCCTTCATTTGTTTCAGTAAATGAACAGCAAAGGATTATTCATGTCCAGATGATGGTAATATACTGTGCAAACCACAACTTCCCATATTCATGTTAGAGAATTTATAACTCCAAGAGAAATTTTCATCATTGGTTTACAAATTTTCATGCTCCTGTATTAAGGAATGGTTATAGAGGTGTACATCTGCCTTCCAGGTGTATGTTCTACTTCAAAGAATGTGTTTATATAAACAATTTGTTACGTATCTGTTTTCTGTTGGTTCATAAATTGTAAAAGACTACCACTGCTTTGGTATACAGAATCATTGTCCTTATTTATATTTAATTTCAACTGTTCATTCTTAATAGGTGAACAGTAACTGTTCTTGACTGTAGGTTAAAAGTCTTGAAAGTTTACATTTATAACATTTTTGAAACAAATGTAAAACTGCTTTATAGTTCACATGTGGGGTGCATCAGTGAGAAAGAGTAGTGCTGAGTAGTGGAGAGCTTCATGGGATGGTGTACAAAGAATCACCTACAGTTGAAAGTCAGACTATTCTTCCTGTGGAGACTCATGTGTGTGCAGAAAACTGCTGCACTTGTTCTGCCAGTTCATTCTTGGTGTTTCCACAGGCAACCCCAAGAAGACGGACGTTAGCTAAACTGATTAAGAAGCCCAGCTCTGTCACAGCACTGAGGCTGCAGGACCATGGCAGATGTGGTGGAGAGAAGAATGGCGTCAAATCTACTCCCTATACTGAGCAGTGATGACTATCCCCACAACAGAGAACCCCCAGAGATAAGCAGCTCCTCAGGGAGTAACAACGGAAGCCTCACAAGCTTCTTTGAACCCAACACAATTCAGTTATTCAGTGGCACCTCTATCTAATAGGTCCGAAACCAGCCAGCTGGGAGATATTTCACAAACTCACCATCTCTAAAGTGCTAGCTTGAGGTGTACCCCTCTGCCGTTTATAGTAAAGCTGCTTCCTGGCATTGTACAGTACACTGCACAATCAGATACATTGTCAATGTTCGCATACATATGTGGGCAGTGGTGGCTTGATGGTTAGGGTAGCACACTTGTAATTGAAAGATTGCAGGTTCAAATCCCCCACGAGCAAGTCACCACTGAGGTGCCCTGAGCAAGGTACTGTCCCCAAGCACTGCTCCCCGGGCGCTGAATTAGCTGCCCCCTGCTATGTCACGAAAGTCACATATGGGTCAAATGCAGAGGTCACATTTCGTTGTTGCGCACTGTGTGCTGTGGTGTGTTGACACTGATCACTAAATTCTAACTAGTCATTTAGACTGTTTTTCACATTTATCTGAGCCAAAACATTATGACACCTCCATACAAAGCGAATAAAGTGGACTATCTTGTAAAAATGGTGCATTTCAAGGTCTGGGGTGTATTACACGGTAAGCTAGCATTCGGTACTCACTGAATGCAGAATGTTGAATGCAGATCAAATGGGCAGGGATAAAGACAAAGATGAGTACCTACTGAGACTAGGAAAACCATGAACCGCTGAGAGGGTATTGGGTGGCTTGGACTGCTGGGATGTGAATGAAGGCTATCCTGTCTGGTACGAACCAACATTAGGTGTGTCACAAATGACAGATCATTTTGATCATGGGAGCATATCATCACAACGTACTTGGCATCCAGCCCTGTTGAGGATGCAGCTTCACGGACGCAGGCCAATCAGAATGCTGAACCCTGTCCACCACTGAAAACCACCAAAAATGCCTACAATGGGCATGTGAGAGTCAGAACTGGAACACGCAGCAATGGAATTCAATGAATCCCTCCTTCTGTTGCATCATGGCCAAGTACTGTACGTGTCAAGAATTTGTGGGATGCATCGGACCAACAAATACAGCCCATGGATTACGTAGCTCCAAACGCGACAGGGCCCCATGTACTGTGTGTCGTCACACATTACTCCTGTCTCCAATATCAAAATTATCTGCCATTTGTGCCACAGAAGCCCTTCTGTTGGTTCATACCAGACAGGATTGCTTTCATTCACATCCTGCATGAACAGGTCTTAGCTGCGGTTCATGAGTTTTTCCTTTTCCGACCACTCTCAGTAGGTACTCACCATGGCTGACCAAGATTACCCCAAAAGCCTGGCCCTTTCAGAGATGCTCTGACCTGCTCATATGCCCATAATGATTTAGCCCCTGCAAAAGTCACTCAGATCTTTTTTCCTGCCCATTTCTTCTGCATTCAACATTTCGCCAATGAGTATCAAATGTTACAGTAGCTTACTGTCTGAAATATCCCATATCTTACCATGCACTGTTTTTGCGAGATAATGTTTTGCCCCCTCAGTGTATAAAGACCATGAATATGTATCAGATATTTATTCTAATCTTAAACTGGATCATATTTTTTTTCTTTTTATGTGGACGACAGTTCTTTTTGTAGACCTTGCTGCTGGACTCAATCAAACCTCAAATTATGATCAATTGATAAGCAATTTCATATGCAAGAATAATTTCATGGATGAATTAGATGCATAAAACAACAAACAAAAAAGCCTGCACTAAAAATTGGCACAGAGAGAAACTTGGACCAATCATTTTATTTTTATTGTTTGTGAAAATATGAACTGTAATATTCAGTACATGTAAAAACAAGTATTTTTTATTGGTAATGTAGAACATGCTCCCTTTCCAGAAATATATACCCTTTTAAAAACGAAGAGACAAATAGTAAGAGAATGCTATGAAAATTGTTATATGTTCAAAACAATTCCATTCGTAAGGTCATTTCATTATTTAACTGAAGAGCCATAGTTCTGCATTTAAAGGCTCCATTTCTTTTTTTCCAATGTAACATCCTGAAAAACCACATAACTTATTTGATAAAATAACGAATTAGCGACAAACTTTATAATTAATGATTAATGCTTCATGCTTGCTGTATCTTAATCTTCTGGACTGAATGTTCTAGTAACCTCAGAGATCTCTGTGGTAGGCCCCTGTAAGCCTTCCAAATGACGCAAAATTATATCCAGATGAGTTTAATCTCTCAAATGCAGCTGCCACAAAATCAACTAAAAACACCTTTAGAAAGCAGCCCACAAATTGTTTTGTGTAATAAAACTTTCAATATGGATGACACAAATAACAAGTGTTGACTTGCAAAACATTGTCAAAACTAAGAACACAAATTTGTCTGTTGTACTACAGTCAATCAATACACTAAAAACTTAATACTTTCTGGGTATGCATTCTATGAATATGAAGTTAACATGAATTTCTAATAAATGCAATAGGATCCCTTATGTAACCTATGTAGCATTTCAAACATGTGCAACACTTTTTTACAATTTCATAAGCACAAATACATTTTGAATTTGAAATATAAACCTCTCTGCAAATTGTACTTGAAAATTAATACATGTACATATTAATATTTCCTCTCCTGGAGCCGACACCTTATCGTGGTGGAGGGGTTTGCGTGTTCCAATGATCCCAGGAGCTAAGTTGCCCGGGGCTTTATGCCCCTGGTAGGGTCACCCAAGGCAAGCAGGTCCTGGGTGAGGAACCAGACGAAGTGTGGCTCAAAAGACCCCTTATGAAGAGAAACATAATGGATCCATTTCCCTCACTTGGACGCGGGTCATTGGGCCCCCCCCCCCCGGAGCCTGGCCTGGGGGTGGGGCTTGATGGCGAGTGCCTGGTGGCCAGGCCTGCACATGAGTCCCGCCTCCAATGGGCTCACCACCTGTAGGAGGGGCCAAAGGGATCGAGTGGTGTGTGAGCTGGGCGGTGGCCGAAGGTGGGGACCTTGGCGGACTGATCCTCGGCTGCAGAAGCTAGCTCTAGGGACATGGAATGTCACCTCTCTGGCAGTGAAGTTCACCTCGACACATGGCTTGGGCTCTGGAACCAGTCTCCTTGAGGGGGGTTGGACCCTCTTCCACTCTGGAGTTGCTCGCAGGGAGAGGCGCCGAGCAGGGGTGGGCATACTTATTGCCCCCTGGCTGGGCGCCTGTACATTGGGGTTTAAAGAGGTGGACGAGAGGGTAGCCTCCCTGGTGGTGGGTTGGCTCCGCTGGTCGGGGAGAAAGCCGGTTAGAACTGGCAGGCCCAAGCGTATAATGAGGGTCTGCTGGGAACGGCTGGCGGAATCCCCTGTCATGAGGAGCTTCAACTGTCACCTCCAGCAGAGCTTCGCCCATGTCCCGGGGGACATTGAGTCCGAATGGGCCATGTTCCGCGCCTCCATTGTGGAGGCGGCTGACCTGAGCTGTGGCCGTAAGGTGGTCAGTGCCTGCCGCAGCGGCAATCCCCAAACCCACTGGTAGTCACCAGCAGTGAGGGATGCCGTCAAGCTGAAGAAGGAGTCCTATCAGGCCTTTTTAGCCTGTGGGACTCCAGAGGCAGCTGATGAGTACCGACAGTTGGCAGTCACTGAGGCAAAAACTCGGGTATGAGAGTAGTTTGGCGAGGCCATAGAGAACAACTTCCGGACGGCTTCAACAAGATTCTGATCCACCATCCGGCGGCTCAAGGCAGGAAAGCAGTGCAGCATCAATACTGTTTATGGTAGGGATGGGGAGCTGCTGACCTCAACTCGGGATGTTTTGGGTCGGTGGAGGGAATACTTCGAAGACCTCCTCAATCCCACCGATTTGGGGACTTGGGGGTGGACTCCCCTATCTCTGTGGCGGAGGTTGCTGAGGTGGTTAAAGAGCTCCTCAGTGGCTGGGCCCGGAGTTCCTCAAGGCTCTGGATGCTGTGGGGCTGTCCAGGTTGACACGCATCTGCAGCATCGCATGGACATCGGGGGCAGTGCCTCTGGACTGGCAGACCGGGGTGGTGGTCCCCCTCTTTAAGAAGGGGGACCGGAGGGTGTGCTCCAACTATAGGAGGATCAGCCTCCCTGGTAAGGTCTATTCGGGGGTCGGACTTGTTTCCGGTGAGGGTTGGACTCTGCCAGGGCTGCCCTTTGTCACCAATTCTGTTCATAACTTTTATGGACAGAATTTATGGGCACAGCCAGGGCATTGAGGGTGTCTGGTTTGGTTATCTCAGGATTAGGTCTATGCTTTTTCAGATGATGTGGTTCTGTTGGCTTCATCAGACCGTGACATTCGGCTCTCACTGGAGCAGTTCACAGCCGAGTGTGAAGCGGCTGGGATGAGAATCAGCACCTCCAAATCCGAGACCTTGGTTCTCAGCTGGAAAAGGGTAAAGTGCACTCTCTGGGTTGGGGAGGGGGTCCTTCCCAGAGTGGAGGAGTTTAAGTATCTTGGGATCTTGTTCACAAGTGAGGGAAGGATGGAACAGGAGATCGACAGGCGGATCGGTGCGGCATCAGCAGTCATGCGGGCACTGCATTGGTCTGTCATGGTGAATAAGGAGCTGAGCCAAAAGGCAAAGCTCTCAATTTACCAGTCGATCTATGTTCCTACCCTCACCTATGGTCACGAGCTGTGGGTAGTGACCGAAAGAACGAGACTCCGAATACAAGTGGCCAAAATGAGTTATCTCAGCAGGGTGGATGGGCTCTCCCTTAGAGATAGGGTGAGAAGCTCGATCATTCGGGAGAGACTCAGAGTATAACCTCCGCATTGAGAGGAGCCAGATGAGGTGGCTCGGACAACTGCTCAGGATACCTCCTGGACGCCTCCCTGTTGAGAGGCCCCTGAGAAGACCCAGGACACGCTGGAGAGACTATGTCTCTTGGTTGGCCTTGGAAAACCTAGAGATTCCCCCAGAGGAGCTGGACGAAGTGGCCGGGGAGAGGGAAGTATGGGTTTCCCAGCTTAGACTGCTGCCCTCGTGACCCGACCTGGACAAGCGGTAGAGGATGGATGGATATTAATATTTGATCCACGTCCTCTAAATAGTAAATGACTTTGGGCTCGCTTTCTGCTCTTAGGACTGGTGTTTTTTAAACACGGGAACATTGTCGGCACATTGCTTTTGACTAACAAAAATCACGTCTAAAGTCAGTGGCGCATTATTAAACGATATTTAAGCAGCACGTTTTAGAAACGTGTGGGTGCTCGTTATTGACAGATGCAAGCTTGAGGTGCACTAGTGGTATTTTATTTTATTTCATATATACACTACCAGTCAAAAGTTTGGATACCTTCTCATTCAATTATTTTTTTTTTGTTTTCTACATAGTATATTAATATTGAAGACTTTGTTGTAACACATGTGGAATTATGCAGTAAACAAATAAGTGTTAAACAAACCAGAATTTTTTTGATATTTTAGATTTTTCAAAGTAGCCACCTATTGCGTTGATGACAGCCTTGCACACTCTTGGCATTCTCTCAATCATATTCATGAGGTATTGACCGGGAATGGGTTTCAATGAACAGGTGTGCCTTGTCAGGAGTTCATTTGTGGAATTTCTTGCCTTCTTAATGTGTTTGAGACCATCAGTTGTGTTGTGCAGAGGTAGGGTTGGTACACAGTTCTATACAGTGAAGAGCCCTATTCAACTAGTGTTCTACTCCACATTATGGCAATAACCACTCAACTAAGTAAAGAGAAATGACAGTCCATCATTACTTTAAGACATGAATGTCTTTCAATCAGGAAAATTGCAAAAACTTTGAATGTATCCTCAAGTGCAGTCACAAAAACCATCAAATGCTATGATGAAACTGGTTCTCACGAGGACCACCCTAGGAAAGGAAGACCAAGAATTACCTCTGCTGCAGAGGATAAGTTCATTAGAGTTACCAGCCTCAGAAACCGTACAACAGCACCTCAGATTAGAGCCCACATAAATGTTTCACGGAGTTTTTCATAGAGTACATCTGGTCCTTTCACATAATCAAACTGTTTAATGAAACCCTTTCAAGTTCATTATCAGAATTAAGCACGTACTGCAATTGAAAGACGTTTGGATCACTGAAAATGTGTTTCAGATATTGAGATAAGTCAGGCGGAACATTACAATACAGTCCTCAGAAGGTCACAGCATTCTTTGTAGCATGTTGAATGTTGCATTATATTGCCAAGCATGATGGATGTATGTTGGACAAAAATGACACATTAGAGGACTTTAGAAGGCGTGATGCTAAACTGCATGTGCCGATTTCAACAAGTGTATGCCAGCAGCACAGGCAAGGAGGGGTCAGCTTACAGAAGAGCTGAATCGTCTGTAGCCTGGTAAGTAATCAAAAGATAACAATCCCATTGACTTTTATTTGAACATTTTTAAAACTCTAGGTTGTGTTTTGTTTGAACAAAGGTCACATTTTTATTTATATTTGGTGAACCGCAGATCCAAAATTAAAACAAAAAAACACACACAGGCATAATTAAGTCCCCGTTCCCAGCTGCTGCTCTCTGTCAGCAGTGAGCTTCCCCGTCTTCTGACATCATTATACCGCTTTCTGCACTGCGCGGGTGAAGTAATGACGCTAGAAAACGAGGACACACTCGCTGTTATCTCATCCCACTCCTGCTTCACCTCGAAAGTCTTAGGTGGAAGAGTGCTGCTCTCATAGGTGATGTCCCCCCTCCGTTTCACCTTGCGTACAAGCATGTCCATTTCCTCGGCTAAAAAGCGATCTGACTTGTCGGGCAAATGCGCCATTGTAATAGGAAACTACCATAGATCATGTGCTGCTGGTTTTTTAAAGGTGAGGTGACGCGCCGTTCCTATGGGGTTATTGCATGTTACGCCTGAAACACGCCTCTGAATAATTAAGAGAACAAACCAATAACTGTTAGTCACGCTTTGCGCGTTGCGTTAGATCGTTGAAATAGAACCCCGTGTGTGGAGTTTGCATGATCTCCCTGTGTCGTTGAGGGGTATCCGAGTTTCCCCCCACATTCCAAAAAGATGCTAAGGTGAATTGGAGTCACCGGATTGCATGTAACGTGAGACTGCACCCTGTAACGGGTTGTCACCTCATCTTGGGTTGTTCCCTGTCTTGCGCCCATCGCTTCTGTAATAGGCTCTGGACCCTAAGTAGGACAAGTAGGTACAAATGGATGGATGGAAAGGTGTTCTTGCCAAAAGAAAACTTGACCACAAAGCCAGAAGCTGGATAAAAATAAGCTAACACTATAGGTTTTACTGTAGTAAATTTATTTGCAAAGACCTTTGTAATAATGCATAATGTGCCTTCAAATCCAACTTGCTCTTATTCTGCTAGATCTGGCACTTGTTCAAACAAAGTTTCAACCAATTCTATGGTGGAAATGAGGTGTTATAGCAGCATAATTCTTATTATTGTGGATAATAATAACCAATATATTTATACATATCTGACCACATATCTCTAATATAATGTATTTTATGCCTCCCATCCCAAACGTATTAGCCAATTACAATTTGGCTGAAAAGTTTGAAAAACATCTGCAAGGTACTTTTAGAGTTACTGTGTTCACAAGCCCAAATGTCTTCTACAGTTGCCATTTCCTTCCTCAGCTACCATACAGCACTGCTGTTTCATTTTTAGGCAAATTGTCTGAAAATGAAATCAAGTGTAGATCTTCATTCATACAATGTTTTTGTGAAGCAGTTATATGATCCATTAAAAACTTCTGTACTTATCACTTATTACAATGCCAAATATCATCTGCTTTCACCCTTCCTTTTGCTGCCACTAAGTGGCGATTCATCAAATTTGGGGCAATCTGTCTCAAAATTTCCCTTTGCCAAGTTTGAAAAAAAGATCTGTTGAAAACTTTTTGAGTTATTGTATTAACAGAACCAAGTGTCAAAACTGCCCTTTTTTTGTCATCACTATGTGGCGCTGCTTCAATTTTGGTGTGTTCAATATCAAAATTCAATCATTTCTAGTAAGTACAGTGTTTGCGGCAGAGGACTTGTCCCAGAACTATACACAAGTAAGTTTTTAATGCTAAAAAAGCTGTAGCATAAATTAAAATGGAAAGGCAATCTATCTATGATGAAAAACAAATAGTTAAACTACTTTGATGGTTACTGGCATCCTGTTCAAGATGATTCCCTGCCTTGTGCCCAGTGATTGCTGGGAGATGCCTCAGGCTTTACTGCAACCCTACACTGAATAGCAGTCATGGGGGATGAAGATGAATTTTGATCATTATTAAATGATATCTGCATTTATTAAACAAGACACATTACATTACCTAACTCTTGATTCATGAAGTTCTTCAAATGCCATCTTGTTCTCAAATCAATTAAACTTGCAGCAAGTTAAGATTAGTTCAGACAGGCTTATTATATTTGCTAAATGCTACATCTGATAAACAGGTGTTTGTTCTCCAAGTTAATTACAACTTTATTATGAACTAAAATCAAATTCTAAATCTGCTCCTCAGTGATATTGTGAGAGCAGAAGAGTACGTACACTTATTTTGCGTAAGCCGTCCAAGATCAACAAATATGGAGTGCATTTGTAATAACGCTGCGATGGTTGTTATTGTGCGTATTAAATGTATGGCATGTTTTACAAAAAAATAAAAATAAAAATGTAACTACTAAAATAAGTACTTGAAAGGACCTGAATACAACATAATGAAAATTAAAGTTATTTTTGTTATTCATATGAGGTATGTTGGGCACTATGACTTCATAGTTTTTGTCATTCATTTAAAATTTGATTGTTTGAATCCTTAAAACTCTGGCACTTATTCTAGAATACATGTTTAAGTTCTGAAGTCTTTGTTTTGCCTTCGACCTAGTAAAAAAAAATGAATGGCCAGACTTGAAGAGATTCTAATTTATGTTCTGCAACCTCTTTCATTTACTTTCACCCTACCACATGACATCATGGAAAAACGAGTCAGCCCTAAAAAGCGAAGTAGGAAACACTGTATTTCTCTCACTGTGAGAGGTGAGCTCAGGGCTACATCATTCCAAAAATAAAATTTATATCATGGGATTCCTCAGATACTTTCATCTCAAACCTTGTGATTCGAGTGGCATTTAAGCTAGTTTGATTAGGCTATGAAGCTGAAAAACAGAGTGTACTGATATTTGAGCATGGATTAATCATCAGCTGGTTTTAATAAACTGTTCAAACAGTCCTGTTTTATCTGGCCTAGGGAGTTGTTTGGCAGACCTAGAGTATGCATTGCATACTTACCTATTTACCTGGTATGTATGTGGGCCAAAGCAATAGCATTTCTTAGCGGAGACTATTCGTAACACATAAAAACTTGATTCTTAATCAGCAATATAGTACAAGATCATAAATGTGCTAAACATTCCTAAATATAGAAATCCTTAAATCATTTCATGAAGTCTTTCATTCTTATGATCAATAACATTTATTTCTGACATCTAGCTAGAATCCAAACGAAGACCTCTGTTTCAGTGTTTTCAAAGCTTTTAATAAAATATTCAATGTCATATCATAATAATTACTGATGTTTTATAAAGGGCTAGAAAAATTCTCCACCATTCAAAAGAATGAAGAATGTAATGAGCTAAAAATACCCACCCATCCATGAGCTATAATTATTTTTAGTCTATGAGCTAAGAATATCTAATATAATACAAACACTTCCACATTTTACAGGCAATTTCTGCCTACATTACAGGAACTTTAAGTAATGTTAATTATGGACTGTTCATGTAAGGTATGCAATGTTACCTCAGAAACCTGTTCAAGCAGATTTAAAAATATGTTATATATTGTAATCGTCAATTTATAGCCTTCTACCCTACAATGTTAAAAAAAGTATTTGCTTCTGTCTTACAATAAGATGTCATATGTGTGACAAACTGGACATTAGTTTGTTCAATGCACGTAAGACAGAAAATCTGTTTAAAATTATTCACAAAACTGAATCATAAGTCAATGTTTGCAGATACAGTATACGGGCAAAAGTATTGGGACACACCTTTTAATTATTAAATTCAGACGTTTCATTCAGACCCACTGCCACTAGGGGTGTAAGAGTACACAATAATCATGGTTCGGTACATACCAGTGCTGTAACAATGCATCGATTTGTATCGATGAATCGATTCTACGGCAAACGATCCGATGCCTCGGTGTGACTGCATAAATGTCGATGTAAATGTTTTTTTTTCTTGCCGGTTCCAGTATTGTTTTCATGATCCACTCCGACGTGTACATGGTCTACACCAGGGGTGCCCAATACGTCGATTGCGATCTACTGGTCGATCGCAAAGGTAGTGTGGGTAGATCGTATGCCATAAAAAAATAGAGGATGGACGACACGTTCAACTGCGCCAGCTGCTGCAAGTTACCAAGACGCCTAATTAGCCTCCATTTCATTTCTACGAAACTTACTGTAGCTTCATATTCGATATTCAGTTTTCTGGCTTTAATAACATTTAACAGAAGGTGGGGCGTTTTTAATGACAGAATTGTGATGTCCAGTACACAGAGAACGATGCACACTGATTATTTTTGCGCTTCAAACCATTTTGTGATTTGTGCAAAATTGTGTTAATGGCTAACTTTCTCTCTAACAGTTATTAATTAGTACGCCGTATCCATATTACATGCCATTGGGGCAAAGCACTAAAGGGTTAATAGCTCTGAAACAAAATGGGACAGCCATGTCCTATGAAGTGTGCATTGATCATGGGATCCTGGGGGAAAATGCACACCCCTTACATTTTCAGAATAACTTTCTCTCTTAACAGTTATCAATTATTACATTATATCCATATTACATGCCATTGCTCCATTTCATACATATTGACAGTTAATTGATAACACATATTAATCCATAAATAAGTTGTAAAGTGTGATTAAGGCAATGCACCGTGGGACAAAGCAAATGTACCACGGCTGAATTGCTTGATTACGTATTTCGTCACATTTAATACATTAGCATTAAGCTGTAGTGTGTTGTCCCAATGGCATGTAATATGCAACATGAAGTAACAGACCACGTAAAGTAACAGAGGGTTGCGGAGTGCTCTGTTGACTCAATAACTGCAGAGTTCCAAACTTCCTCTGGCATTAACTCCAGCACAAAAACTGTGCACTGGGAGCTTCATGGAATGGGCATCCATGGCTGAGCAGCTGCATGCAAGCCTCACATCATTAAGCACAATGGCAAGCATCAGGAGTGGTGTAAAGCACACTGCCACTGGACTCTGGAGCAGTGGAAACTTGTTCAGTGCAGTGATGAATCACAGTTCTCTGTCTGGCACTCTAATGGATGAGTCTGGGTTTGGTGAATGCCAAAAGAACATAACCTGCCTGACTGCATTGTGCCAACTGTAAAGTTTGGTGGAGGGGAGGTAATGGTATGGGTTGTTTTTCAGGGGTTGGGCTAGGACCCTTAGTTCCAGTGAAGAGAACTCTTAATGCTTCAGCATACCAAGACATGTTGGACAATTCTATGCTTCCAACATTGTGGCAACAGTTTGGGAAAGCCCTTTTCTGTTCCAGCATGACTGTGCCCCAGTACAGAAAGCAAGGTCCATAAAGATGATGTGGAAGAACATGAGAGCCCTGAACTTAACCCCAATGGGAACTCAATCAGAATAGCCTTCAGCAGGGAAAAGTTAAAGCCCTATATAGAAAGCATTACCAAAAATATATAACTGCAGTCATATGTTTACAAAATACCATTATTAATGTAATACATTTAAACAGTTATCTATGAGTGCTCTATTCTGAGCTTATATTCATTGGCTTGGCCAAACAGATGATAGCCATCATCTATAAGTAGATGACAATTCCAGTTAAAAGCAAACATAAGGCCCCTACCGTTCCTTTTTTTGGCCAGTGGCGGAAGCAGCCTGTTAACCTGGAGGCTTAGATCTTTCATGTCGTCTGAAACGCAGTTAGCTTTGCCGTTGTGATGTGAGGGGACTTGTACCGTGTCCTCCTGAGAAGATGATTTGGGGGTCACCCCTCCATTCATTACCCTCACTGCACACTGTTCCAGATCACTTCTCATACAGGTCAGCCCCAATCAGCTTCACTGTCAAAACACATAATTACACACAATTACATATATACTTAGTTACTGAACTAGGCATAAAGTTGAAAATCGAAATTAGGGCTGTCACGATTACTCAATTAAACTTGATTATTTAAGAGCATCACAATTAAAATTTTCCTTCTTGATTACTCAGGAATATGGAGGAAGGAAGATGGTGCATAATAGATGAGGGTTTAAATAAATAACAAAAACATCAGTTGTATGGAAGCATTTCACATTAAAAGTGAATGAAAATGCAGTTGTCTGTAAGTATTGCAAAGCAGAACTTAAATATCACCACAGCATGACTGCAATGCAAATACATCTTAAAAGACATTCAGGTTCGACGGACACAACCAATGATGCGAGTTTAACTATATGTGCCATTTAGCCTCTTGGTGTAGCCTTGCCTGTCTTTGTCATCACTTTGACTTGAACACTTTTGGGTAATGCTTTACTTGAGGGGACATGAATAGTGTAGTACATACTTACTTAATGCATTAATTAACCAGTAATTGCTAAGTACTGATCCCATGTTCATCATTAATAAATAATGAATTAATATATTTCATGGGAAAACCTATATTAGTTCATGATTTGCTTTTGAGTAATAAGAGTTAAGAAATTTTTGCCCCTCAAGTGGTCTTAATATTATCTACTAATTAGTTAACTGTTAATTAATATAGTGCTGAATGGAATACATTCTGTCATGACTGATTACTGATGAATGAACATGGGATCAGTACATAACTAACACTTAGTGGCTGGTTAATTCATGTATTTAGTAAACATGTAGTACTACATTATTCATGTCCCCTCAAGTAAAGTGTGACCACTCTTTTGCTTAATTAACTTACTGTTTCCTGTATGTCAAAATAATCACAGCTAAAATTAGTCCCATCATTTAGCCGCATCATCTTACATAACACACAACAGCCCTTTTAATTATCTTTTTGTGAATGTATTTGTAGGGCTGAATGATATTGGAAAAAGTTTGTGCTGTGATATTTGAAGTTTTGCGATATTTTGGAGTTGAAATATAATGATAAAGCTAAATGTTATCTACCAACAGAGACCAAATCTTGCTCATTTTTTTCCCTGTTCACTCATTTTTGCCAAATTTTTCACAAATGCGCCACATGGTATATGAGTGAGTAAAATGGCAAGAATGGGAATGATTATGATTATCTTCTAAAGCAGGGGTCTCCAACTCAGGTCCTGGAGAGCTACTATCTAGTAGGTTTTCTATCCTACTTGGCTTCTGATGAGCCACACCTGCTCATGGTATTTACCTGAGAACAGGTGTAGCTCATCAGAAGCCAGGTAGGATAGAAAACATACTGGATAGTAGCTCTCCAGGACCGGAGTTGGAGACCCCTGTTCTAAAGGGCATGCAGAGCTACAGCAGGATATCTCGTTATTACAAGAAAAATGGGGGTTGGGGTGCGGAATTGACACTGTAAGGTACTTTTGAGCACATTGGTAGCTGTGGGAAAGAAACTGTTCCTCAGTTTAACCCCTAAATTCCATCGTTGAATTGGATGCAATTTTGTGTGGCTACTCATCTGATATACAAGAAAATTATCAAGTTGGAATGGGAGGCATGCCTCATTACAAAGATTTGAGAAAATAAATGTACCAATGTAAAACTCATAGTATTTGCGCATAGACACACTATGTGCAGATGGCTTGACCGTAGTCTTGTCACCAGCATGAAGTAAAATGTGATAAAATTACGGAATTGAATCAGCATAACATACCGGTTATAAGGAGATACGTTTGTGTTTTAACAAAGTCATCTGGGATCTGGGCAACTTGGCAGATTTTATTTTATTATAGTGGCAGCAATACGCTGCCATACAGAGCACATACAAAAGCAATGGCGGTAAGTTTTAGACTTTTTTTTAAGACCCTGCTGAAAAGAAAATCGCAAATTTTGCAAAGATTTGTTTCCTATGACTGAGTAAAACTTTTGTGGCAACTTAATGATGTTCTCAACTAAACTGAATGTCGTGGTCTTTGTGATGTGACAAGTGCATGTGCATGAAATGCTTTGTCAACGTTAACCTTGCACATTGTGCAAGCCGACTGAGGGCAGCACAGTGGTGCAGTATGTGGTGCTGTCGCTGTAAATGGCTGCTTCGTGGGTGTCTGTGACTTTGCGGCGGATCATTCAGTTTGCTTCCAGTGTCCAAAAACATGCAGTTCCTGCCTTATGGCAATTGCAATCTATATATTATATTATATTATATTATATTATATTATATTATATTATATTATATTATATTATGTATTTAAACAATTACTTGAATGGTCAGATTAATTGGCAAATTACTCTATTGATATAATCATTATTAACAGCTTTAATCAAAATTTATTTTTTAAAAATACAAAGCTTAATAGTTCACGTTTTTAAACTTTTTTTTCGTCACATCTGCTTTTAGTCTGAAGACATTCTGCTCAATCAAATTCTATTTACATAGCTTACATTACATTCTTCCTCCTTCTGAGCCCACAAACGTGTCTCCCTTCAAATTCATCAGCCAACTTGCTAATTTACGGAATGTACAAAGTGCAGGCCTTTTCAGAGCCTCCACTTTTCTACAGTGTAAATATTAAACAGATGAGTTCTGATTTCAGTAGCTTTGAAAGCCTCCACAGTGTGACTGTGAAATATGACAAGGTCATCACACTCTGCTGTGGAGTCCAAGTCTTTACTTTTGTGTGTTGTGATACAGTACATCATTAAAAAAACAAACCACGTAAGGGAATACAAAAACAATACACTGTTTTCTTTAATAAGTGGTATGTTTTAAGGCAATAAAATGTGATATGACCATTAATTCTTTCAGCTTTGTGTGCCATTATTATTTATACATACATGTATGTATAAATGTTAGTGGTGTGTGTGTGTGCGTGTGTGTGCGTGTGTGTGTGTGCGTGTGTGTTTGTGTGCGTGTGTGTGGTTTCCTCCAGGTACCCCGATTCCCCCCTATAGTCCAAAAATGCACATTGGCTGACTGGTTTCTCTAAATTGCTCCTAGTGTAAGATTGTGTGCATGTGACCTGTGATGTACTGGCAACCTGTCCGAGGTGTTGCCCAGAATAAGCTCCAGGGAGCTCATTCGCAATCGCTGTGTATGAACGAAAGAGAAGAGAAACATCCACACTCACATGTACACGAAGATTTTAGGATTTATATATAAAAAAGACTTATTCTTTGCACATTTACAATGATCCAAAACAGTAATATGAGCATTTTTGAGGAGACAGAAAAAAGCAACATCTAGAGTTTAGATAGAAATACGCATCTAAGGTAGTATTAGCACTTTGTCAAATGACAGCTGTTAATAACTACAGAAACATTTTTGTTTGAAATACAGCTAACACTAAGCATTTGTGTTATTGTTTTAAATGACTTTGTATGTGTGTACATATATATATATATATATATATATATATATATATATACATACATTTATACATACACACACACAGTGCTGTTTGAAAGTGTGTGAACATTCCAAACATGGTAATTGTTTTCTAAAAACTAAATAAAATAACCTTATGAAATCCATCCATACATGCATCCATCCATCCATTTTCCAAAACGCTCGAACATTTAAATTCCAATTCATGAAGCAAACCTTAAAAATATGTTTTCATTATTTATTCAATGAAAGTAATTTGTCTCTCAAAAAAATCTGCCAAAAGTATGTGAACCAGTCAGTACTTTGTGTTACCTCCTTTTGCAGCCATAAATTCAACCAAACGTCTTCTGTAACCACGAACCAGTGTCTCACATCTGCTTTTGGGGGTTTTTGCCCACTCCTCCTTGCATAGCTCAGTCAGTTGAGAGAGGTTGGAGGGTCATCTGGCATGTACCAGCCGCTTCAGATCTTACCACAGCATTTCTATTGGATTGAGGTCCAGACTTTGACTGGGCCAATCCATAGCGCAAATCTTCTTTCCCTTATGCCATTTCTTGGTAGTTTTACTGGAATGCTTTGGATCCTTGTCTCATTGCATAATCCACTTCCGTCCCAGCTTTAACTCCCTGACTAATGGCAGGAGATTCTGGTCAAGAATTTGTCGATAGGCCTCGGAATTCATGGTTCCATGGATAATATGGAGTTGTCCAGGTCCCGAGGCTGAAAAGCAGGGCAAGACCTTCACATTTCCACCACCATGCTTCACTGTTGGGAGGAGGTTCTTTTCTTGATGTGCAGAGTTGATTTTTCTTCAAACATGGCACCTGTGATTGTGGCCAAATAATTCAATTTTGGACTCATCTGTCCAGAGAATGGACTTCCAGAAGGCCTCTGGTTTGTCCAAGTGCTCTATGGCAAAGTTTAAATGGGCAACTTTGTTCTTTCTTGAGAGCAGAGGCTTCATTCTAGCAACTCTCCCATGAATGCCATGTCTATTTACTTTTAGTCTGATTATAGATGCATGTACATTTATCCCAGATGCTGCCAGAGAGGTCTGCAACTCTGGAAGTGATGTGTGGGTTGGCCTTTACCTGTATTATTATTTTTCTGGTGCTTCTTGATGAAAGTTTTGATGGTCGTCCACTTCTGGGCAGAGTTGTGGTAATGCTGAGTGTGATGCTGAGTGCCTTCCATTTTTAAACGATTTGTCTTACAGTGGATGGATGGAGCTGGAACCTTTTGGAGATGGTCTTGTAGATGGTCTTGGAGATGGTCTTGTAGCCTTCCCCAGCCTGATGGGCTGTCACCACCTTCTTCCTGATGTCCCTGGATGTCTCCTATCCTCTCAGCATTGTTGATCTGTGTGCTTTACGCCTTGGTATGACAGTGTTTTGGTTGGTTCCCTCTCTCTATTAAACACTGCTGCTCAAAACCTTTCCTAACGATGTCCCATTTGATTACTTTACTTACTTTTGCACATACTCTGATTCCATGTTTCACGTAGTCTGCTGGCTACGTACACAGTTCTCTTCATCATGGAACTGATGAACAGAAACCTGTCATTTCATATATAAAAACTGATGATGATAAAATAAGAAAATCATGGTAAAACAACAGAAAAATCTAAACTACTCAAGGCGTTCACAAACTTTCAAGCAGCACTGTGATTGAAAGGTTTCTTGTTCCAATACCTGACCAGCAGGGTACCACTGAGGTACCGTTAGCAAGGTACCACCCCCAAGCACTGCTACCTGGGCGCTAAAAGACTGCTATGTCACGATGTCACATATGGGTTAAATGCAGTGGACATATTTCATTGTTGTGTGCTGTGGTGTGTCAACAATGACAATTAATCACTATCACTTTACCAGTGTATTTAGAGGTGTGCATACTGAAAAGTCAAAGTAAGCAAGTACCGACATTTGTGCACCCATATCTAATAGGCATAAACAGGCCTGTGTGTAAGTATGTCACATGAGGACATTGTGCATGGGCACATAAGAAGGGAGCAATTAATTGGAGATCACAGTTATTTTTCCAATAATGATTTGTATCTTGTCACCCGTTTTAGACTGCCAAGAGCGATTCAGATGGAACTGTGTGGTGAACTGGCCCCGGTTCTTGAATGACAAACTTTACGAAATCATGCTGTACCTGTCCAACTTCAAGTAGGCCTACTGACAACACTTGGATATTTGGTGACAGGATCATACCAAATGGAACTGGCTGATAGGGATATCCCACCACACACTAAGTGAGATAATGCTCACATTTCATAATTATTCGTTTGGACCCCCCCATGTTTAACATAAGATATTAGTTTTATGCAAGTGTGTCCCCCCCACATTCAAAATGCTTCTGACGCCCCTGCCCATACATGAGCCATGACCAGAGCAGGAATTCCAGTTCAATGGATTTTACATCCTCCCATTTTTTTAAAAAATTCTGTCATTGTCTAGCTTGGTGAGTCATATGCTGTCAATCAACATATAATTATTTTTATTTTTTTTGTCACTGGCAAATGCACTTCACATTCTGAAAATTCCTATTTTCCCTCTTGCTTGTGGCTCCCTTGTCTCTGAAATGGTATTATAAACATAGTATATGTGCGTTTATATATACACGTGGCCTCATGACGGCATGCAGGGAAGGAGTGACTATCCATTGAGCAGCTATCAGACACCAGAGAGGACTTTATTATTAAATCTGAACGCACATTACACCAGAAACAAAAGTACCTTGAAGGGCCAAAACAAGATGCCAAGAGGGTAAACGAGAATGAACAAGGACTAAACTAAACAATGATGCGGGAATCAGTAACCAATAACACTAACTGGGGTCCACAACACAGTTAACACTAACAAGCAGGAACAAACACTCAACAAATGCACAATGACAGAGGAAGAGAGCATGGGCAGGCAAATAAATCCACAAGTAATGTAGATTAGACATGGAACAGGTGCAGGCCATGACAATTAACCAAGCACTAGAAAAAGATGAAGGTAATTAACAATAGAGCCATTGCTGAAAGGGAATGGGGTGATTTTTAAAATGCACAGCTACAAATGGTTCTACGGTAAGTGGGATTTATAAAACTGTAACATACCTCGGTTTACACAAGGCTTATAAATCTGATTTTTACTGTTCATATGTATAAATTCTTCCTCAAAGACATACAAAAACTTTTATAAACTTGCAAAGTGCATTTTGGTGTTAGAGTACATGTACTTTGTGGAATGTTAATAAAAGTGAATCTTAAAAAATGTGCTGCACATTGCACATTAAATTCCATCAGCTTTATAAAACACCCTGAAAAAAAGTGGTCAGAACTTAAGATATACACTCACCTAAAGGTTTATTAGGAACACCTGTTCAATTTCTCATTAATGCAATTATCTAATCAACCAATCACATGGCAGTTGCTTCAATGCATTTAGGGGTGTGGTCCTGGTCAAGACAATCTCCTGAACTCCAAACTGAATGTCAGAATGGGAAAGAAAGGTGATTTCAGCAATTTTGAGCGTGGCATGGTTGTTGGTGCCAGACGGGCCGGTCTGAGTATTTCACAATCTGCTCAGTTACTGGGATTTTCACGCACAACCATTTCTAGGGTTTACAAAGAATGGTGTGCAGAGGGAAAAACATCCAGTATGCGGCAGTCCTGTGGGCGAAAATGCCTTGTTGATGCTAGAGGTCAGAGGAAAATGGGCCGACTGATTCAAGCTGATAGAAGAGCAACTTTGACTGAAATAACCACTCGTTACAACCGAGGTATGCGGCAAAGCATTTGTGAAGCCACAACACGCACAACCTTGAGGCGGATGGGCAACAACAGCAGAAGACCCCACCGGGTACCACTCATCTCCACTACAAATAGGAAAAAGAGGCTACAATTTGCACAAGCTCACCAAAATTGGACAGTTGAAGACTGGAAAAATGTTGCCTGGTCTGATGAGTCTCGATTTCTGTTGAGACATTCAAATGGTAGAGTCAGAATTTGGCGTAAACAGAATGAGAACATGGATCCATCATGCCTTGTTACCACTGTGCAGGCTGGTGGTGGTGGTGGTGTAATGGTGTGGGGGATGTTTTCTTGGCACACTTTAGGCCCCTTAGTGCCAATTGGGCATCGTTTAAATGCCACGGCCTACCTGAGCATTGTTTCTGACCATGTCCATCCCTTTATGACCACCATGTACCCATCCTTTGATGGCTACTTCCAGCAGGATAATGCACCATGTCACAAAGCTCAAATAATTTCAAATTGGTTTCTTGAACATGACAATGAGTTCACTGTACTAAAATGGCCCCCACAGTCACCAGATCTCAACCCAATAGAGCATCTTTGGGATGTGGTGGAACGGGAGCTTCGTGCCCTGGATGTGCATCCCACAAATCTCCATCAACTGCAAGATGCTATCCTATCAATATGGGCCAACATTTCTAAAGAATGCTTTCAGCACCTTGTTGAATCAATGCCACGTAGAATTAAGGCAGTTCTGAAGGCGAAAGGGGGTCAAACACCGTATTAGTATGGTGTTCCTAATAATCCTTTAGGTGAGTGTAGAGAAGGAAACAACTTGCTGTGCAGAGAGCCATTGTGACTGCAATTATCAGGGCCTATGTGATTTAAGATGACTTGCATATAAGACTAGTTTATATATACACACACACACACATAGACTCCCAGGCTCAGGCTCACACCTACAAGTCATTATCCTATTCTGACATGTCTCCATTTTGATGTAAGACCTGTCATTTGGAACATGTATAGTGACAGATACATTTCTGTCAATTAATGGGAAGAGGTGACAAACAAATTCTACAATTCTAAATACCTAGTCTTTGTCTTACAGGAATAAATGAAAAATCAATGTCATTGCCAATTCACATTTTTGGATTTCATGTTTTTTATGTGAAGCCGTGGGTACATGGTATGAAGTGTTGGCATGTGCGATAATTTCGCTGGTTTACCTGTAGTTCCCTGATTTAAAATGCATTTCACCTTTTCCCCGATTTGTTCAAAATGTTGTGTACATGTGCCCCAGAGTTCACCAAATGTATACATTTTTTCTATGTACACGTTTGACCATGATAAGAAGATAAATGTAGAAGGGGGATAGAAAGATAGATTGAAGGATGATTTTGCACACAATTCACATATTAAACCACCCAAAATACCATTACTTAATAAATATAAATCATAAGAGAAAAAAAGACTGTTTATAAAATATATCACTTAATGATTTGCCAGGATAGTGCATAGAATGATACAGCTGTGTTGTAATGTGATTGTGTTGTAATAAATACACCCCAGGATACCACTAGTTTCCACATCGTTTTCTGTTATTTGAAACCCAGTAGCCGTGGTGGTTTTTCAGTCATGCCTGTTTTCTTGTCAAATATATGATATTTTCCTACAACATTATGTAATATATAATATTTTAAACTTGTTGTTGAGGTTAAACTTCATGATTCTGTATTAGACAAGTGGCTGGAATGGATGGATGGATGGATGGATGAATGTTCAAGTTAAATTATACAAAGATTCTTAGTCGATCTTGGAAGTTAGGTGGGATAGTATTTAACCCCGTTCTCTAAATGACAGTTTGTGTGATGATAACTAGAGTACACTAGAAAATAAACATTTACCATGTATTTTTATTAAGTTACATGTACCCTATATGCAAAGAAATTATAAACAAGCCCAAAACACTGTAAAAATGTAAACAGTCTTAAGAGTTGGAAATCTGCTTTGGACTTGAGAGTAGCATTCTCAACATACGTTCTTTGAAGAACTTTGAAGGCTTTGAAGAAAGTGTTAATATCAAGACAAGAAGTTGCATTTATCACCAATGTCAGTTTGTTTTTTTGTTCTTTTCTTGAAATATATTCAAATAGCTGATATAAACAGTTTGTCCAAGTTCATGATAGAGGTTATATTTCTATGTTCAGCATTAATTGTTAGTTTTGAAGAGCTTGCCAGTGTCATAACAAATAATGACTATTTCTCATTACAAATAATGACTATTTCCCATTAATGTGTCACTTGGTCTTAAAAGAAGTATTAACCAAAATACTACAAAAGCACAAAATTTCTTGAAAAAGAATTTCTTAAGTTAAAAGGAAATATTAGACTTGCTTCACACGTATATCATCTCTATTTTCCAACAAAGAAAAAAAATGTTGTATATGTTGAACAATGGTTGTATATTAAATCATTTCATTTATCTTTCATTTAACACTTTCAGACAAAGGGAATAAATTTAAAAAATGTCTCTGTACAGATACTTTAGTGCTTGGGCTGTGTGTTAACTACCAGCCCTATGGTGAAGACAATTGTGTTGTTTCGCTATGTTGTTTCAGGATGCTGGTCATGCTGAAGCCCAGTCTCCGACGTAATCAAATGGCAAGGTTCCTTAATGAGGCACCTTAGATCAATACAGTAGTAACAACTTCAGCAACACTGTTTTAATAGACTACCTTAGGGTACTATTTTTAATTCCAAGTCCAGGATGTACATAAGATTCCGAAATAAATGGGAAAAACTATGCTTTTAAAATAAAAACATACCAAGTAGCTTAAACTAATTCACCAGCCTTTTATAACATAGCTGATATATAAAATACTAAATCACTGCCTGGAGAAAAACAAAAATTAAACACAAATAACAGTGGTAAAGCTTTTCCTTTAATAGGCAGTTGTATAAATTCTTTTCATTGGAAAAATTCACATGAACACTTTTTTGTATTATAACATGTGCATTGGTCTTCATCAAACCTACAGGTTGAATGGTTCAGCATAAACATACTCAAGTTCCATTACAGATGCTTTCAAAAGAGTGAACTGTGCTGTAATACACCAATCAGCCATAGCAGTAAAACCACCTGCTTAAAAGTGTGAAGGTACTCCTCCTGTCACCAAAACAGCTCTGACCCGTCAAGGCACGGACTCCACAAGACCTCTGTCCTGTGGTATTTGGCACCAAGATGTTAGCAGTAGATCCTTTAAGTCCTGTAAGTTGTGAGGTGGGGCCTCCATGGATCGGACTTGTTTGTCCAGCACATCCCACAATGCCCAATCAGATTGAGATCTGGGGAATTTGGAGGCCAACTCAACACCTTGAACTCTTTTTCATGTTCCTCAAACCATTCCTGAACAATTCTGGAAGTGTGGCAGGGAGCGTTATCCTGCTGAAAGAGGCCACTGCCATCAGGAAATACCATTGCCATGAAGGGGCGTACTTGGTCTACAGCAATGTTTAGGTAGGTGGTACATGTCAAAGTAACCCATGAATCCATGTAATCTACAGGAATGCCAGCTTTCGGTGGTGGACAGAGGTTAGCATGGGCACTCTGAAAGGACCAGGGCTCGGTCCCCCATGTGTTTGGACACCTTTCCATCATAGTCAGCATTAACTTTTTCAGCAATTTCTGCGACTGTAGCTCTCCTGTGGGATCAGACCAGACAGACTACTTGTGCATCTATTATCCTATCGCCAGTTCACCGGTTGACCGTGGTTTTAATGTTGTGGCTGATTGGTGTATATTTAAAAGCATTAAAATACAAGGAAGTTTGTCATCTTATCATCATTAACGTTAAAGTGGTCACTAGTGTTAACCTTATCATCATCTACATATTTTTTTAATTAAGATCAAATTATTGTTGATGGTTGTAAGATAACTATAACCCAGTCTTGCCGTATCATCTTGGTATTCTTATTCTAGGAACTTGAGATTTCTGCAGTGTTTGTGAAGTCAAATACTGTTTAGACGTTTGCATTATTGTTAGTATGAAATCTTGGAATGCCCAGAATTACTTAGCAGCTTTAATAATACAATACATAGACTGGAATATATTCCATAAAGACTTTATAGATATAGACTCTATTCAAGACATGTTAAATACTGTAGGCCTTTTTCATTGTCTGGTACTGTTGCTGATCTGAGAAGAGCTGACTGAATAGGAACCAGTGACCTACGAGGCTAGCAATGCCAATGCAGTGTGCTGGTCTAGGAGTCTGAATTGCTCAGTATGATTCCATGAGGCCCACCTTCAAAGACTTGTGTGTTTATTTGATCATATCAACCTTTGTGTAGCACTAAAACACAATTAAGTGGCAGCAGATAGGGTTGTGAATGAAAGTGAGCGATATACTATAATTCTCTTTGTTATCAGGGCCATCAAAATCAATGTCTGTTGTCTATGCTAAAAGGAGTATCCCCCTTTTATGTTTTCCTGAACAATGTACAAAAGATGACAATAAACCTTTTCTACATGTGTGAGGTGACTTGGGTATGCTTACCAATCAGGCTAAATAATTCTGATAAATATCATTGACGCTTTTGATTATGTTTTAGTTAAACATAAGAAGGGCTGGGGTGGCTCAGGGACACTAACAATACAGGTTTTTTTTTTACAGTCAGTAACAAGCATTTCTCCATACTAAAGTCACTTTTTCAAAACCTGTCACACATCGACTATGGGTCATATTTCATGGCTGTGACACTAAATGGATTCAATTACCACATCTCACAAATGATTTGGGTTCTTTTCTCACTCAAAGTCCACCACCAGCAAAATGTAAGTACTGTATTTAGAGCCTATGCTTATTGTATATGCTGTTTTCAAAACTGGTAGAAATATGAATTACAGCAGTTTGCCACATATATCTAATCTTAATTCTTCAGTTCTACAGTCTAATTTTAATCACAGTTCATTTCAGATGAACATCAACACAGGTGTTTTATTTTCAAGTACATTACCATCCTTAAAAAGGAGACATCGGAATGAGTTCCTTTGTAACATGGATCAAGTAAGGGAGGTTTCTAGAGAAAGATGGATGTGAAAGGAGAGGAAGAAATATAATTGGAAAAAAGACAACAGTCGCTGTCCCAGGCCAGAGAGAACTGTAACACATACACTAATGGTATGGTGGATATTGGTAAAATGGGACAATTTTTGAAATTTTACTTTCTCACTTTAAAAACACTCAATGATCAGTGTGCAGAAGTATTAGACAATCAGAAAGTAACTAGACTTTCTCACTTCACCATCCACAGAAATAATTTAAAAAATATTAATCAATCTTTATATAGAATGATTAAGTATCGGCCTTTCCATACAGTCCATTTTGCCAAGTTTAATGTCCTGTATAACTACCTTTCTTCTCAGTCATCAGCATGAGCCTGCTATCCATTGAACCTGTTAAGTTTTTGATTTGATCACGTTTTATATTAGCTGATATGACTTATCATATTCACAAGGCCAAATGTCATCTGCTTTCACCCTTCCCTTTGCTGCTACTAAATGTTGTCGCTTCAATTTTGGGGCCATCCTTCTCAAAATTGAGTCAGTTTTAGTTCGACACCTATAAAAGCCTCTCAAAGTTTGAAAAAGGCCCATCAAAAACTTTCTTTGTTATCTTTTTACGGGGATCAAATGTCCCCTTTTCTTCTATCATTATGCAGAGCTGCTTCAATTTTGGGCAGTGTCTCTCTAAATTTAATCAGTTCCATTCCACCCCCAACCACAATGCACCTGCAAAGTCAAGAAAAGATCCATTGAATGCATGGTTATTCAGAAATCGTTTTAACAGGATCAAGTGTCAAAAAATTTTCACTGTGTGGCACTGCTTCAATTTTGGGATGATCTGTCTCAAAATTAAACGTGTTCCTCACCTATACGAAGTCTATACAAAGTTTGAAAAAGAACAGTTACTGGTTCGCATACCAAAGTGCCTGCAGTGGTGGCAGACCAGTGTTATAAGCATAGGAGACACAAAAAGTTTATAGATTAAACTTCACACATTATTTCATACGAAATACACTGCCACCCCAAAACAATGGAGGATAAACAAGTTGTTTTTTTAGTTATTGGGGCGATAGATCATGATAAAAACAGGACACAGCCTTTTATTTATATTTTATTTATACATCCCACGACACGTTTATAATTCTTATTATATATGCTTTTATATAATTCTTATTATAGAATATATTATTATATTATATATCTTTCATTTTCCACAGAATAAAAAAAAATGATGTAACGTTATTCTGCTAATAAGCACTGGTGAGTTTTACCACCAGCAATGGCGATATTAGACAAAATTAATTTTCTGATGCAGAAATATGGACATGGAAGCAAAAAATTGCATTAATTGACACATTAAATGAGGTACAAAAATAATTGTATCAGCTCAATTTTTGCTCTTCTACTTCTATCGCTTTTCCCTGTACTCCCGTGTAACTTCTAAGTTAACATTGGTGATTGTGGTCAACCAAACAGCAAGTTTATTGGTGTAAGCACCTTTCCAGTACTTTGTGTTCGAACAAAAAGTGCCTAGTCTGGAGTAGGGACTAATAAAGAGTTCCAGAATTACCTCCAATGGGCTACAATTGGGCCGAGTTCCTGCATTGTGAACACGACAAAAGCTCCTGGTTCTGAAAAAAAGTTTTGGTTCCTGAAAAAAGTTTGGTACTGAATTTGTATTTTTTTCAGATGAGAACAGAACAAATTTATCAACTCTTCTGTAAAACCCCCAGTAATCCACAGCCCTGAGGTCTGGATAATGTGGTGCTTCACTACTCAGCACATCCCAAGGTGTCCTCACTTTTCCTGCCACTATACTCCAATTTCCTAGATCTAAAATTGAAGGATTCCTCTCTACATGGACATGGAAGGTATGACAACCAATCACATGATAAAATGTCTCATGGATTGGTCCCAATCCTGTCACATTCAGTCCATTATTTCCTCATGTAGCCAGTCAGTTTCACTGGCCATCCCTTCTCCTGCTGTTTCCCTGGCCTGTTCGGTTTTTTGTGTGACACCCTACCTGGCCCACTGCATGGCTAAATGGACTAAGCAGGTGGCTCTGTACAAAGCAGCTCCTTCTTTGAGAGTCTGAGGGTTGCTAGAGGCCAATCTTACCTGCTTGGATGTTTTTATGTTTCAGTGCCCTCAGATTCTGCTTTCCTTGATTTAATTATGCCCTTGTATTTATGCATTTCAGTTGCGATCTTTGTTTATACATTTTTCCCTGGTTTACCCTGCCTGTGTCTAGTTTAGTTATTATGTTCTGTTTTAGCTGTTTTCAATCTCTCCTAGAGTTTGAATCTGTAGTGTTATTTATTATCCTCACTTGTCTCTTATTATGCTAGTCTTCAGTGTTTGGTTAACTGGGTATGGTCCACACCTTTTCCTTGTCTTGCCCTCATCTCATGTGTACTTAAGTGCCTGCCCTTATTCTGTTCCTCAGTTGGTCATTATGTTAGTTCCTGTGTTTGCTGCCTGCTTGGTTCTTGTATGTCTTACCTGCCGGTTTTTCCCAGTTAGTTAGTGTCTAGTTAGTTCTTCCTTTCTACCTACTGTACCTTGATTTCTCCCATCATGCTTTTATTGTTTCTTGTTTTTTTCGTCTGTCTATAACAAAATCCCTGCTCTTCATAAGCCGCACCGTGGATCATCCATCCTCCCATCATGCCTTGCCATAACAAAATGTCACTATTGGCCACTGTGAATGCAGGCTAGATTAGGTGTGCTAAAAGATACGAGTACTTGTGTTTTCCCCCATTTCAACAGGGTTTTTATGGTTGCCCAGAGGTTCCCAACCTTTTGATGTCCACGGACCGGTTTACATCATACAATAATTGCATGGACTGATGTGATGTGAATCACACCATTTCACATTGTGCATGTAATGTTTCTTTTCAACACAGGATGAGCCTGTAAAATACAAGGCAGGTAGCTGGAATACCCTAAGGAATCCCCACAATGATATAGAAAGGAACATGTGAACTTCACACACATGGAGTCATGGCACAGACTCAAACCCTGGTCCTAGAGGTGGGAAGCACAAGTACTAACCACTGCACCACTATGCCACCCAAGATTGAAAACCCTTATCTTATTTGATGATTGTGCGTGAGTTAATGTAAACCCTGGCTCCCTGTCCGGGGCACCCCTTCCTTTGTGCCCCGTGTTTTCCGGGGTAGAATCTGGCTTCACTATGACAAGTGATTAAGGAAGATTTATGAATTGTTGCGAGAATAACTGAAAAAGGCCTTTGTTTAAGTAGCCAAATTTAGCCAAATTTACAAAAGTTACCAAAATTAGATAAGTATTGTAGCAAATGGGGGCCTTTATAATGCTTGCACCACAATAAACTTCCCCTGCGTACACCAAAGGCAGCTGTGATTACATCATAGGTACAGCTCCAATATGTATAAAATGTCCCAGAGGTTTTAGATGACGGTATACCATTGTAATCAGTCATTCCATTTTAGCTACAATTCAGTTAACTTCAAATACATCAAACAGTCTGGTCACTAACGATTTGCATTTTCTTGTTTATAACATCTTACTCTTGTAAATTGAAGGAGTAACAAAGTTTGAATCGGAAATAACATTGACAAGTTGATGCCCATTGCAAGTCAACAGAGTTCCAGAATTACAAATGCTTGATCCATGACCTGTATTTCTAAAATACGGTATGATTGGAACCGTCTGGAGCCCTTACAATTCATTTCAATCTGAGGCCAGACTCCCCTTCATCAGAATAATTTCACTCCTGGTGCTGTTTGATCTGGATTTCTCTCTCTCTCTCTCTCTCTCTCTCTCTCAGACCTCCAGTTGTGCTGAAACACTGCCAGAATTATAGGAGGTTTTAATTTATTTCCTTATTTACGCAGCACAATAAGGGTTACCCTAGGACTTCCTGATAATGATAGTTAGGTAACCATGACATTAATGTACACGATGCTTTGGGCCAACAGTACTGCATAGAATTTTCATAACTATGGTATACTTTGTTTAATGAAGAGCAATGAACACAACAATTTGCAAAAAGTGCAATTTATATACTACTATCTTTGCAGTGAGACACATTAATGGAAATGCATTAGCTGATGAATTCACTTAAGATGTAATTTGTATTGTGATTTAATCAAAAAAGACATTAAAGAGATGATGAAGTTGTTTTGTGAGTGACTTTAATGTAGAACGGTTTAGGATATTGTCTTTACTTACAGAGAAGAACATGAGCAGCACTCAGCTCATAGCTGTTCTGAACATGCCCCCTGCGTGATCTACAGCATATACCCACAAAAAGCCAGCTCTTTAGATCTGTACAAACAGTATATATAGTACTTATACAGTACATAACCACATCTTTACACTGCAGGAATAAATCCAAGTGGACACATGTAAACTCCATACACAAAGTCAGGGCAGGAACCAAGCTCACAATCCTTATCAGTGGTACAATCTCAGTGGTATATAGGTCATTATATCACTGCATCATATACTCTAGAACAGGGGTGGGCAGTCTTATCCCCAAAGGGCCGGTGTGTATGCAGGTTTTTGGGATAACCTTTAGGTCAGCTGTTCAAACCCAGGTGTGAGGACTCTTCAGCCAATCAGTCCTCTGATTAGTAATCTAATTAGGGAGTTTCAGCAATAACCCGCATACACAGCGGTGCTTTCTGGATAAGATTGACCACCCCTGCTCTACACTGTGTGGTCAAGAAAAAAAGAAAAAGAAAAACAGAAGCAAAGGAGTGACAGAATCCAAGATGCATTCAATCATCTTTTTTAAATTTTATGCATAGCTTCCGTGTAAAATATACGAGAAGCTGAACTAAACAGTCTGTAAAGACCTGTTTGAAAATAAACAAGACAAGTAAATAATAAAATAATGCAGGTTTTACATACACTTCGCTTTGAAGGACAAGTTGTTATTAAATGAGTTTTTAACAGAGTATTTGGCAAGATTTAAAGCTTTTGCCATTCTATAATAAACAATGGCATGGCTGTATTAAAAATATTTACTTAATTCTCTACTCTGACTTATGGCAACATTGGCTACTAAATAGAATGTCATGAGTGTTATGGCGTCAGGTGCCACAGACTGTATAAATATTCTCTGTACACTTGTTTATAGGAAAAGCCCATCTGGCTTTGGCTAACAGAGTCAGACATGCGGGTGACCCCAGGTTTTTCTAATGGAAAATATAACACAAGTGTTTGCTAAGCTGGGATAACTACAGGAGTCAACTGTTAAGTGACAGACAAGACCTCGTTGTTAAAAAAAAAAGGCTCCAGATCAGAAAGCCAGCTTTTTAAACTAGTGAATGAATGTTAGGCTTTTCCACAGAAATCTGCGTAATCCTAGCCACATAACTTTCCATTGTTCAGAATTATAAATCTTTATGATCTGTGTACGAGGAACTACACTTTTCATTTCAAGGTTTCATGTACAGTTTAAAGTAACCAAACTAAACATTAGGGAGTAGAGATTATTAGTTGGAATTGGTGGGACAGTGCAGTTGGGAATACTGTGTTTTCTTTAAAGATAACAGCCAGTAATATTAAATCTGTACAATGCAACATAAGTCCCAGTGCACTGCACTTTATTGTAGATATAGAAGATATTCAGGTTTATTCAGCAGAAGTCTGCAGTGTTATTAATTTTTAAAACACGTTAAACAATCCAAGCTTTTTGTTACTTCTACCTTTTTTATGACCTATTGGTTTAGTCTACAAAGCTTTCTAAAAGCAGCGGACGACAGCTGATACATACAGGCCCATGTTGTAACTTACTTGAGATTAGCTCTGTAAACTTATGGACACTGCTGAACAGTTAAATGTTTTATATAAATGTAGATCCAGACAAAACCCATCCTAACCACTGTGCAGGTAATGCTACCATATAGTTGTTTGTTTTAAATATTTTCTTCCCAAAAGGCTTGACAACTCAACATATGTAAACAACATGAACATCTGTAATCAATCTGCATTTGTGATCTTCAGTTATGCGCAGTTTCATTTACACAATACCATGAGTTCAGTCAGTTATAAGTGCTATTGTAATCAGCTGGTGACTATGGATAAATCAGATAATTTTATGTTTTTTTTATTTCATAACAGTGTAGACAAATTAAATATGAATGTCATAGTTCTGAGCTTTAAAGTTGCTTGTTTTGCCAAAGATATAAATCAATAGGAAATATTTTGAAAAATGTACAGATCCAAGTATAACAAGCATGTTCTCAGAATTTTATGCAGCAAGTGATTTTGCACGATGGCTTAACAAAATTATGTCCACAATTTGGACAATGAATCAACTGAAGGTACAGAAGACAATGTCCCAAACTCTGTATGTTTACATTTAACGGTAAATAACAACTGAAGTATAACTGGTGTTTATCACAAAATTATCTTCTGTTGATTTCTTTAAGAGACTGTAAAACTAATCTAGCTTCAGATGCCAAAAAAGATGAAGTTATTAAACAAATAATATGTTACTTATACTATGCATTTTAACTGTTAGGTGAAGCAGAATGAGAAAACAAATTTATACCTTACTGGACCAACAAGGCTGACACATATTGTTATACAATTATACTATGGAAACAAAAATATTGTTTGAGACAAATTAAGGTAAAATCATGATTTGTGTACAAAAACACTTATCTAGCCTCTTGAATTGTTCAAGCATTACATTCCAACAACATCAACAATATCCTAGTCTTGAGATAATTGTACTTGAATGTTTTGAAAAAGAGGAGGCAAACAAAAAACAGTATTTAAATATTCAGATTTGCCACTGTGTGATTGATAATACAAACTGCAGCAGCTGGTCCATCTCATGGTCCACAGACACACTTTAAAGAGTGAAAAGTGATAGGCTTCCTGCATATACTTCTGCAGCTGCATGATTGGCAGTAATCTGCAAAGATTGTTGGAAGCTACATAATCCTTCTGTATGGATTGTCACTGAATGCTCCCTTCCTCATTTAATTAACACCTTGATAAGTATAGTTTTCCCCTGAGATCAATAAAATTAATCTTAATCTTAAATTTGAGAGATGAACAGATTCCTATTCATGCAGAACAGCACTGGCTATTATCTACCATTACCATTTGCATGGAAAGAATAGGGACTAAACTGATACCAATATGAGGTAGGACGTAAGGAGCATATGCTGATTACAGTAGGTTGCCACACCCACCACAGGACAAACCACCTCAAGGATGAGAACCTGAGTGCAGCCATGTGGGGGGTGATACCTCAGCACCACACTAGTCTGAATGCACCAGTGTGAGTCTTTTCCAGTGGCTGGAGTGCTAATCCTGCCACCAGCCCCTAAATTTCCCTGTAGATTGGAGGACCTGCTCACAGGTAGATGTAGATTAACGTCATACCCAGGACGAAGCAATTGCAGGTTGAAGTCCTTGCTCAAGGGCCCGACGGAGTAGGATCAGTCCTAGCATTCGAACCAGCGAGCTTCTGATTGCTGGCACAGATCCCCAGAGCCGCCGCTCTGCCCAATACCAAAATGGTTGAACGGTAAATCCATCACATGATTACAGCTGGGGCATACTGAAAATGGCAGTAGCTTAAGGAAAAATGACAGCATACTCATATTTAAACTGTAATGCCAGATTATTGCTGAACTGACTACGAAAAACAAGTGTAACAAAAATCAAAAATTTAAGACAGCACCAGCCATGGTATCCCTTGATAAAAATGAAGCAGCACGTCGTGCATGATTTTCCTGCCTCGTCTTGTACCTCATTTTAAAGGTTGCACTAGTAATATACAATGTTGAGTTGTGTCTGCTGTCGGCGTTGAGTTATGCCCACTTCCAGTCTCTGAAGGTAACAGCATGTAAGGCCTGGTGACCCCGGGGCTGCACACCATGCATCACAGCTGTCCTGAAGAGCACCATGGATTTATTTCAGTGCTGGATGCTAATTGAAGTATTTTATTGCAACAATAACTCTAAAATATGAGATCAAAATCCATTACATTACTACCTTTTATTGGCCTCCCTCAGCTGTGTAATAAAAAGCAGCTCTGCTAGTTATCGTCAAAAATGACCATGTTCACAGGCTAACCATGAAGAAGAAAAACACTTTTGCTAGATAAAAACTTTTGAATATTATTGTAAATTAGCCAGCTAAGGGTCCTTGGCACAGAAAGGATTTAAATTTCAAAGTAAAACTTTTTTTTGGAATGTTACATGGAAGCCTCTCCTGAGCAGGATTGACTATTAAACACTAAAATATATGATAAATGAATCAATCATAATATTAGCTCACTTACCTTAAGGCTGCCCATGGTGCTGAGCAGGTTATGAGAATAAAAGATGGCTCTTAACATTGACTGTGAAAGACAAAAATTCAATGGTTTTTTTTTTATTGTTGAATGCTGTTAAATAAAATTTTGTTTTTTATACCAGTAGTCTGCATGTATAGTTGTTACTACTGTAGTACATTTCTCTATACCAGTGGTTCTGTGGGGTACAATCAAACAATTTCGAGAGGATGCAGGATGATTTTCGATGGATGCCTCCCTGACAATCTGTATCGGTAGCAATCTGTTAACAAAATGTATCACCAAGCTGGCAAATTTTATCATATTGACTGGGAGGCTCTCCAGAAAAAAACTTAGATACTACTGCTCTATACCTGAAACAGTGTGAAACAGTGTGAAACAGTGTGCTTCCTCTGTTTTAACAGCTAGGTCTTGGAGCTCACTCCACCATTAGTGGGGCTTGTCCTGTGTTAACCTTAATTTTCAATGATCTAGTCAGAGCTCATCCAACGGGACTCCTCACTGTCCACCAATCATCCTGGTACGTCACAGGCCTCCAGAAGGCATGATGAATCACGCCCCGTGTGTTTAACTTGCTAAATACGAAGAAGTCATGAAATCTAAATACATAAGGTAATATAAATACAAAGAAACAATATAATCTCTTGCAAGGCTTGCAAACTCTTTGTGTGTGACATTTCTCGTGAGTCTCCCCGTTTCGGCTCTGACACTGTGGGCTGGCACTAGCAGTGTTTAAAAAGCTCCTGGAAAGTTTACAGTAGGTGTACTTCTCTTCAGTTTTTGTGTGACAACCTTTAGCGCACCATACCCATCATGAGGAAAACAGCAGGGACCTCCCTGGAATCCTCTCCACAAATTTCCATTCATGCATTTGCACGCTGTTTCGCTTTAGCCTCATTGTTTTTTTTTTTTTGTTTTTT
Source organism: Paramormyrops kingsleyae (assembly GCF_048594095.1). Taxonomy (NCBI): domain Eukaryota; kingdom Metazoa; phylum Chordata; class Actinopteri; order Osteoglossiformes; family Mormyridae; genus Paramormyrops; species Paramormyrops kingsleyae. The sequence goes on along the minus strand of NC_132801.1, from coordinate 17,777,206 downwards.
TTTTTTTCGTTAAATCTCACAGTTGATAATTAATATCAGCTGGTTTGTCAGGCTGCAGGTTTGAGGTTGTACATTCAAACATGCAACATGTTTTATGTTCTGGCACCTTCCACAATTTAGGACTTAAGCATGTTTACAGAGAAAGTGTCATTGTTTATTGCGGTGTTGTATTACAAATACCGCAGTCTACACACTGCATATATTTATTTATTTATATGTGTATTTTTTACATATGCATATGAAATTATACATATCTTGGAATGTAATTTTAATTCCCTTCCTACATGTATTATTCGACTACACTGATCTTTGTGGGAGCCTGGTATTATACAGAAATAAATTAAATAAAAGTACAAATAATTAAATAATCTAAATGCACCTTTGCAGTTTTAAAATGATAATTAGACTGATTGATCTGCATTGCATCTCCTTCAAATTAAATTCTTCAAACACCTACTGTGCTTGTGTTAGAAAGATACTTCTCATTGACAAAAACAATATCCAGATAAACGAAATGAGATGTTGTGGAAGAAACCTAATGATTACTAAAAGATTGTACCTGAAGAACTGAGACAGCAACCACTGAATCGACCTCTGCCTTTTGAATCAAGCCTGGCTGAAGCAGAGTCACATCTGATACAGCACACCTGCAGCAGTCTATAGCAAATCTTCATGATTTGTTTAAACATTTAAACTGGCTAAAGTGGAACATAAATACAATCTTTTTGCCATGTTGCTGGTTTTGGTTTACTTTGTGCCAAGGACATTTCACTGCAAGTACAGATTTATTCCTGTATTGTACTTTATGTGGCTTAATGAAAAACACTTTGATTCTTTATTACGAATAATCAAAAGCACCTGATATATATTTTCTGCAGAGTGATTTGCTGGTATCCCAATCAGGGTGTTACACTTCCTTGTACCCTGTGTTTCCCAGGATAAGATGCAGGCTCAATATGACCCTGTACTAGATGATAGGTTGCAGAAGATGGATGGATGATTTTTAAAATACTTTTTCATATGATAAGTTATTCTTTTGTACAGAAAATTACTAATTAATGTTTCTGAGAGATAGTAATACCATGGGCTTGAAAGGCAGGTATAATCATCATTTTTTTAATGATAAATAAAAGCATAAGTATATGGAAAGCCAACATCCTCTTTCTATAATGGCTTACACAGCTATATCCCTACCCTGGGAAATAGTAGAGGCTTGTTAACACATTAGTTCATTACAGGGTAGTTACACAGGACAATTTTGAATCTCAGATTCACCTGAACTGCAACTCACATTTCAGACAGATACTGCAGTACCTGTTTCAAACACATATAGCCATAAAAAGCACATGAACAGCACACACACAGAACTGAGGTCAGATTAAGAACTACAGCAATGGAGGTGTGAGGCAACAACACTACTCACTGAGTTACTCATCACACCTTCACTGTGATGCACCTTCACACAAACATACCAGATGAATATCTCACTGTGGGAGCTGCATTGCTGTAGCACTTTGCCAAATTTTGTTTCTCTCTCTCCAAGGACGCCATTGCATTGGTCAGACATGGCAATGGTGAGTAAGTGCTGAATAAAGTTATCCAGCTAATTTTTCAGTACTGCAGTCATAGAATAAAAACAAATAGGAAAAATAACTGGCATGAAAATCAGATTGCACCTGTAGCCTCCGGGATAGTCTCTGGACCCACCAGCGAACCTGAATAGGACAAGTGGTTATGGAAAACGGATGGATGGATGGATGGCTGAAAAGCAGGTACCCTAATCATTAAGGTCATAAACTTTCAAGCAGTTACTCATTCAAGATTCAAGGAGTCCCTGTGTAATACAGCCTTGCGCCCCATAATGACGTTTCAGTCAACGACGGGCTGCGTATACGACGGTGGTCCCATAAGATTATAAAGGATAATAAAGATTATCATACTTGATAATAAACAATGTGACAGGTTTATGTACTTACTGTTTATGTACTTATTGTTATTTAGACTATACCATATAGCCGAGGTGTATAGTAGACTATACCATCTAGGTACTGTACATATAAGTATACTCCATGATGTTTACACAATGTCAGGGTCAGCGCCAATTGTTCCACTCTGTGTCCCTTCCCCGTTTGGCCAGCAGGCGTTGCTGGTCATCCCGTCCTTCATGTTAGTCTTTGTGTTTTCCCCCCCTGTTCTCTGTCAGCCTCATGGCTCAACACATTGAGCATCCAGTTGTCTGTGAACCTTTCTGTCCTGTATTTGAATCCCACCTCCTCTGTTTTTGTATTTTGCTCCCTAGTGTTTCATTTGAGTTTCTCTAGTTCTTATGTCTGATTTTGTAGTTGGTTTTTGTTTTGTTCCTTGTGCCCCTGCTTGTGTCTTGACCTGTTTGTAATTCCCTAGTGTTGGTTTATGTTTCCTTGGTTAGTTCTTAGTTTCCCTGTTTTGTTCCTTTGAGTTTATTAGTTTCATCTGTGCCCTGTTTTCCTGGTCTGTAAATTAGTCTCACCTGTCCTGTGTTAGTCTTATTACCCAGTTTGGTTTCTGTATTTAAGTCCCTGCTTCTGTTCTGTTCCCTAGTGGTTCGTTGATTATGTTTGATTGTCTTATGTTTTGTGAGGTTAGATCTGTATTCGGCTTACCTGCCCAGTTTTGTTATTTGTAATTTTGTAGTCTTTGTTTATCCCCTTTAGGTTTTGACCCTCGTGGTCCTTTGTTTTGTTAGTCCTTTCTTGTGTTTTTAGTTCAGCTAAATAAACCCTGTTTGTTTTCTTGGAGCCGCCAGTGGGTCGTCTACCTTTTTTATGCCCTTGGTCATGCCACGTTCCCGCACCCGAGCCGCCCGGATCCTTGACACACAATGATGAAATCACCTGATGATATATTTTTCAGAACGTATCGACATTGTCAAGCAGCACATTACTGAATTAAATCAATAATTTTAGTATACATGATGACAAATCTTACACTTAATAGCTCAAATGGTTAGTTTTCTGGAGAATATCATAGTAATTTCTTTCTTATAATGTTTTTAGAAATAGTTGTCTCCATTTATCTCTCCATCCATCCTCAAACCAATTATCCTTGTCAGGATCATGGAACAGAAGGCCACACATCCAGAGTACATCCAGGACAGGACACGAGTCCATCGCAGGGCATGTACACATTCGTACACTATGGGCAACAGAGGACACCAGTCAGTCTTTGGACAGCGAGAGGGAACCTGCACGACAGGTGCACAGAGAACATACAAACTCCGCACATGCATAGTGATGATGGTATTCGACACCCCAACCCTGGAGGTGTGAAGCAACATTGCTAATTACCAAGGTACTCAAATACATTTACGTGTCCTCAGTTAACCCGCAGTCATCACCTTATGGGTGATGCATAAATGACCTTTAGCCCAAAACCTGACCCACTTCAGCTCGCTACAGCATCAATATCAGGTGACAGACCTCAACAGTTAACAGGAAGATGAATGGCTGGAATGGCACCCTTAGTGCAGCTCAAGACTGACCACATACTGAAATGCACTTCCGGAATAAAATGTCTTTGAGTGGCTTTGAGCATTTTGCTTCACATTTGTTTAACTTTTGGACTTCGAATATGACAAACATTAGTTTATGTCGGTTGCAATTAAACAGGACATTAAACAAAGCCAGAAAAATACTCAGCATGTGCTTCTTTCCTATGCAAGAAGCAGCAATGGCAGATACCTTTAACGTGCTTTGGAAACCCTTTATACAATCTGTTAGGCCACACTCACTTTTTCTTCTCAAATGACAGGACATTATTCAAGGCCCTCTCTCTTCCCACATTGTTTGCACTTGCAGTACAACTTCAAAAAGGTTAAAAACCTAGATATTGATACTTGCTTGTCCTGTGTTAAACTGTCTGTGCTGCAGCTGAAAACTTGCAGATCTACAATGGTGCAATGGATTTAGAGTCCTCTGGCACAGCGCACTGTGAGTAACAATAATGTAACACAGGCATATAAAAGACACACACACAGTTTTCTGCATTATGTATGTTCCACCTATTTGGCCCTGTCCCAGGATATGCTCTTGATTTTAACATAATCCCACCATATTTCATTTTCTGCAACTTTTAAGGAGCAAAAGTATGTTTCAGTTACTGGAACGAAATGCACTCTCTGTAACCTTTTTACCTATTAAACATTTTATTTTAACCTTTTCAACTTTCACTAAAACGCAATTCCCTGACACTGGCACACATTAAGATTGAAGGAGCATTGAAGATTCTTACATCTGAGAAAGCTGGTCGTGATTTTAGATTTCAACCTCTTCCTATGCACCAGTTTCATCGAGTGTAGAAGAAGGTTTCCAACTCGCACTCCATTACGATGAAGACCAGGCTAAATGGTGACTGGCCAGGCAGGGAGATTGTACTGAAAGTGGATAGGGAGTTGTGTTTGGGTGTTTTCTGCTCTGTATGTACATTAGCTTGCATGAACAGGGATTTTTTTTAGGTTTTTTACATTTTAGGGGCCAGACAATGACAGTGATGGAACCCTGCTGTTTTCACTGGCTTTGCTCTTCTGTCATTTGTAGCATAATTCTTTAGCTGTTTGTTAGTTTGTGGAGCTGTGCTGTAAAGAGCTATTTGAATATTACCCAGATGATGGCAATCCACAAGTCAATATAAATTGCCATTTGATTATATAGACACCCCAAGCACCACTTTGTGCAGTCACAAAATCCTCCTGTAGTTGCTCTGAACATGTTCAGTTTATTGATTTTAAAATCATTCACATAAAATTATTAGTTTGCAAATAAAAAAAATATTCTTACTTTTGCCAAATTCATCTATATACAAGTTTGCCCAAAATGCTACATAAATAGTTTGATTACCATAAGCCATCCACCTTTGATAATATTAATAAAACATTTTTGTTTTGGACATCACACCGGTATTTCGTTACTGTTCAGATGTGAACATACCTTTTATTTATCTGAAATAATTTATCGACACTTTAGTTTAAATAAGGACACATCTATCCCTCAAAAAAAAAACACATGTTAAAAAGTACTTTTTTTTACCAATATCATACAGCTTAAGATTGTTTAGCGTTCCTGATCCTTAGACACATTATAGATGCAAATTATTTTCATGGTCCTACTAACAGTTCCCAGTGACACTGTTTTTATATGAATCATCAAAAAAATCTTTGGAGTCCCAGAAATACCATAGATGGATACATTTTCTTTCTGTGGATCACAACGTCACTCTCACTTGGCTCTGGAAAACCGCATTTAATCCTGTAGTAGACAATCTGGCAACATTGGCTGCCACTAACATAAGTTAGTAAAGCTGTGTTGTCTTCCTATCGATCAAAGCTAACTCTTTGGAGGAAGTTCCTACAGCTCAGCTTCTTTGGCTGTTTTTAATACATACCATTGTACTGTTTTATCATATTACTTCCAATACAAGTTGATACAAAACATTCTTTATTACTTACCATAAAGCAAAACAAAGCAAGGAAAAATAACATCTACTATACTTTGACTGAAGGACAGACACACCAAACTTGTCTGAAACATACAGGGCATGAGACAGGTAAAACAAAAACGAGAGTCATAGGACTTGTCAGAATGTGTTTGCTAGAGATTCCAAAATACTGAAAAGCTGTATTTTAAGGTTGAATTAGGGAGCCATGTATTTTCAGCTACATGAACAAAGAAAAAACGACAATGATTGGGCTGAGCACAGATAATACAACCACCACCATCAACAATTCTTGAATATGTTTTAAATTTGTAAGAAATACTTAATTGATAACAGAGAAGATTCAAGAGAGTTGTTTTATATAATTATTTTTCTTTTCATGAATGCTATCTTTTACTTGAAATCTTGATATACCTAATTTTATTTACGTGGTGTATGTTAACCATTCACAGATTATTAAGGTTCGATACATTGTTTATACATTTTTATAATGTTTTACTTAGTACTGGATTTAGTCATCTGCCAGAGGTTGGCTAGGGACCAGGCAGGTCCCTACATCAGTAACACCACAGCAAGCAAGTTGAATGATGCACCATTCTCAAAGTCTGAAATAATGAGCTCCTCAAAATACATACTCATGAAATGCATGAACCACCTGCATTGCTATTTTATAACTGGGTTTAATTGGGGCTACCAAAGAAATACAATGTATACAACCATGACGTACAGATTCAGCTAAAGGTCATAAGGTCATAGAGAGGATGACTACTTGGGAAGTGGACATGATCATTTCTTGTTAAAGTATTATGACAGATGTTATTGAAAATTATAGTATCTTTAATTTGAATTATTCAAGCAAAACAGACATGATTTCCATGAAAGTGTTATACTTGAGTGTAGGTTTTCAAGAAGGTTTGGTCAGCAATACTGCTGAACCATTGTTATCCTTCTCCAAGAAATGAGGCTACATTTCCAGTCTTCACACAAGTCGCCTGGCAGTTTGTGAGCCCTGGTGATGCTGCTGCAACCCTGCCTCATACCAGGTTAGGATACTTGTCATAGGCATGTTATGACAGCTGTTATAAACCATCACACCCTGTTTATGAAAATGTTATGCAGGAATTATAACAAGAAGCCAGGATTTAAGTGATACTGTAAGGAAAATGAGCGAGATGGCCTATACTGCAGTCTACTTTTTAGTAAAATGTTATTTCTCACTCAATATATTCAAAGGGCTGTATTGGTGCAAATATTGTGAATATTTCATTTTATCTTTCCAAGTCAGTGCTGATTATATCTAGTTTGCAATGTTGTTTGTATAAAAGAACACATGCATGGAAGAGATGGGTAAATGTTTGTGAACATCATTGTAGCCCATCATGGAGGTAAACTACTTCATCTTAGTTTAGTGTCTGTGATGCAATTCAGCTTGGTCATGGCCATGAGACAAACAAAAATGCCTAACAGTACCCACCAGTTCATTATAATTAAATTCAAATGTTTATAAAAAATAGACTTCAAAAATATAAGATCCATGTGCAAAATGCAATTAATTGTACTTCTGTGGCGTTGAGAAATTTAATAGTTGTTCAATGCCTCATTTTTTTCTAGCTCTGTACAGCTTTGAATGTTGTCATACCATTTCTGAGGAACCCAGTCTTTATATTTAGAGAATTCATAGTTTTCTCTGAATTCTGACTGCATTATGTCATCAGAATCAGTGTTTGTGGTTGCAAATGCTTGTACGTAGTAGAATAAATAGTTTTTCCCCTCCAAACAGAAATTAGGCATCACTGCTTGCATCAAAGTGGGAAAGACCCAGGACTAATATGGTGATTGTTAACTCAATTGGCAAGTGGCAGCGATGAGTAAACAGAGAAAAATGCAGCCATTTCAGTGGGGAGATCTTGAAATTGAATGTTATCCCTTTTATATATGTTGATAAACATCAAAGGTTTGATGAATAGTTAAAAAAAAACACTATTCTGATATTTGCAAATGAAGAGGGGCATTCCCAACGTCTTATATCAGCATCGTTTGAGACCATGTTGCTGGAAAGTCTCATGCTTCTCGGAGACCTTATCAGAAGCTCCAAATAAAAAAGTCAATTTCAAATAATTTGGGCAAATAATAAAGGTTATCTGGGTTTCACTAAAATGTAAGAAATAAAAAACAAAAACCAAAAGCACCAAATACAGGCACAAATCATGGCAAAACATAGAAAAATCAGTACTAAGGGGCTAGAAATTAGACAAAATACAACAATATTCAGTGCTGAGGAGAACACTATATTTGATGTCAAAAGCAAAGAAGCTCATTAATGAGGGCAGCCTTTCACTGCATTGACACATTTGTTTATATTGGGAGAAAAAAGTGATTAACACATGAGGTGAGAAAGCAGTGACAGCGATTATAATAACAGGTTAACATACTCATAATTAAGATTTAACTGTTTGCCAATGTATTATATATACATGCAGTCATAGTACAAGATCTTCACCATAAAGAAGAAATGATCTCTTATCCTGCCACTGCAACACTGAAGCATGATTTGCATCAGTTACGGTTCATTTAAATTTTAAGCTGTTCTTCTTCCAGATATTTCTGTCCAGAGATGATGGTGAAGGATGCATGACCAGCCATGTGTCAGAGCTTTAGGGAGTTAGCTATCAGGTCAACATGTCATGTGAAGCCCTGATGCATTTTCTGGGTCAATGGATGATGTTCTCCATCTCGCACAAAGATACAGAATCATGAAGGAGCTTCTTAGTGAGACAAAGTCTTAAATCAACAGGAAGAAGGCGAGTTTGAACCTGCGACCTGTCTTTCATAGGTTCACCCCTATGTTAAACGTCAGCACACCACTGGTTACTGAAGTGGATCTATTCATTAAACCACCTTGTTCCCCTTTACATCCATTTACTGTTGTTAGGCTGATAAGAACATGATGCAAACGATGAACAGTTCAAGAAGAGAAAAGCATGTCAAGATTAATCTCACCTTTAACTCCAGACCTAAAAAATTATTAAATGCCTACCTGTTACTGCATTTTAATAATATACATAATTTGTTTAATGGTGGAACTTTAGGATTATATATAGTTTATCCAATTCTAAAATATGGTAAACACTAAACACATTGGGAAGAATTCCGTTCACTAGAAAGTGTCAGTTACATTTGTTCTATCATGACAAAGGCCAGTAGAGGTAATATAGGTAATATACAGTATACACAAATAAAGGTAATATATAGACTATTGCTTGATAACACCTGCAGAAATATAGTAACAGGTCATGAAGTATCCTCATAGGTAAGCTGGAATATATGTTCAGGACCAAGCTGTTCCCAATCACCTGCTCCCAGAGAACATGTGTATGCTCTTAGATGACTGACTCTTCGTCGGAGTCATCAGCTTTATGGAGAGAGGATGAGTATGGGTGAAGGATCGAGACCTGTGACCAAACACCTTGGGCACTATGTAACACCCGGCGCGACCCAAGGCACTTTTTAGCATCAACCCAGTGCATTTGTCATTTATCATTTTCCCGTCCAGTTTAAAGAACAAATGTGCTTGCGCCCATTTGAGCAGGCATGATGGTCTTAAAATGACGTGGAGTCAGCTGCATCGCTGGCGCATTGCAATTTTGAGTCAGCAGAAAGCAATTGTGCTTTTAACCAACAAAAACCGAAAGATTTAAAATAAAATGATTACAAAATCAAAATATTTTACGAAATCTGTGTTGCAGTGGTAGTCTCGGGATCTCCAGCAAGAGGGTCTGCCTGACATTTATTGTATGGCTTTGTTGCAGGTGTTTAATGTATAATAGATAAATATTCAGTAACATTTTTTGTCTCACTCCAACTCGCATCTTATGTCTCATTCCACCCCTCTTCACAAAGGAAAAATAAGTTTTATTTGACTACGCTCATTTTCAGGTAAAAAAGATAGACAAACGAAATAGGCTACATTCTACATTTTATAGTTTAAACAGGCTGTTTTTCACATAATAGCAGGCTAGTCACACATATATAGGCATAATTGACCTGCCACAGTGTTTATAATAATAGGTCCTAGATCTGCACAAACAAAATCCACACATTTGTGTACTGTTTCAGTTTTTAGGGCAGTTGACACTTTTGATTTGCTTGCACTTACAGTGAATGTCAGAGTAGTCTGGCCCTCCGAAAATGAACACATGTGGCCTTGAAGTGCCAGACTTGTGCCCAGTGTACAGTATGATAGCACTTTGTTACATGTGTCCCATTGGGCCAAAGGAAAGAGGTTCCCATTGTAGTCGCTTACAATGAAAAGGATTTTCCCTTACTTCGTTTGACATTGAGTAGTTATACAGTTTTATATTCACCTTTCCTTGAGCAGGCACTTACATCCTCGGGCATTAAAGATTTTCATGCCGCTCTGCCACCATTAGCTGGGCACTCACAAGAGTGACGAGGGACATTCATAATGTTAATGTCCTTCTGAAAGTTCCAGGATAGGCTGGCTGTGTAAAAACCAAATTAGGCATAGTAGCCTATTTTTCTTTTATTCAGTGAAAATTGTAATGTAACTCTCTATTTACTCACACACATGAATAATAGTTTGATAAAATAAAATAAAAAACACATTAAGCAATACTTATTTTAGTTCTTTTTCCTGCTCCCACAAAAATATCAGTCACTTCCCGCCTGCTCCCGCATTAAAAAATGAAAATTTGTCCTGCGCCGGACTCTATTGCTGCAGGTCCCACGGAATGCAGACCTCTACAGTACTTTGCTGTAATCCTGCTGTTGCCGTAGATGGTCTGCTTGCATGCTTTCACTTTGTGCACGAGTAGATCCGTTTTCTCTACAGAGAACAGCTCTTTTCTACTACCTGGCAATTCTGCTATTATAATAGCAATCTGCCAAGGTGCAAGCGCACCTGGGAGATAGCACTCTGATTGGCTTAGTGAGCTTCACCCCAAACACCCCCATGACTAATTACAAGACTTAGTACAACCCTTTTGGTCCATAAGCCTGGTGTATTGACTCTTTTTCCACTGTTAAACTAGCAAAAATAGGTTGGCCATGTCCTTAAAGAACTTGCACCAGACTGCTCCAGACTGTGTGCTGTAGATAGTTAAAACAGGGCTCCTGGAGATGTATAGGTACTTTTAGGTGGAAGGAGGGGGGCACTTACACAGGTATTACCAAACAAAAGGCAGCAGAGCTAGGACATAGACCAAAGAAAAAAAAAACAATAGAAAGAAATGGTTACATTGTGTCTGCTGGAGATCTGGCTAACTGGGCCCGCTTATTTTACAAATGACCCACTGGGATTGTAATTTGGTTAGATTTTCTTTCAGTGTGCTTGTAAAAGTTTTACAGAATTTCTTTTGTCTTTGCCGAAAGAGAAGCGTGCGTCTTTGCCGCAAGCTGATTTATTCTACAATTCCTCCTTCAACAAACAGAGGAGGTGACAGATGACCTTTAAGGTCTTGCTGACAGTTAAAATAAAAGTTTATTTTTATTAAAAGTAGCAATCATTTTTAAACACCATTTTACATTACAATTTTAAGAGTTACACTACACTGTGTAAACTATTTACTTAAGATCTTTTTTGGCTTTCCATCAGGAAACCCACCGTTGTTTTAAAGTGGAATACCAGGCAGATCTTCAGATTAGCTTCAAAAGCTAAACTCTGAAATATCTATTGTGTTATCAAACTGGTTGTATCGAAACATTATTCTTAAATTTGTTTTCAATTTATCGTAATACGACCCATATCTCGCATGTATGCTAACTAAACAACTTCTGTTCGGCACAGCGGTCAAGGTAGATGTTGTCCACACTTTGGTTTTCAATGTAGAATGCGTTGTTTGCATTATCCAGTGTTACTAGAACATTTCTGCAGTGTAAGGCCAAGACCCAAGATATCGGTCTTTATATCTCTGAATTTCAAGTCAATGTTAAACCTCAGTATTCATGCTCAATTTACATTTGTAAAGCTGAACACAGCATTCTGCAGCTACATTTGATTTCTGGTTATTTTCACTATACGCTCCTGCTACAAGTTTTACATACGAAGAGCAAATTTCCAAAACTCAGTCTACAGCATACGTTTGAGAAAATGTCTGTGGGCATAGTGAGTTTTGGAAGTTTAACAAACATTCTTTGTTGGATTAAAAATCCGAGTACCGTGACATATGATGAGAGAAGCCTGACTTCATTCATTAGTCATTGGCGGTTCTATCTCAAAAATAACAAATAATTGACTGAGTTTAGGAAATTGGCTCCACATACATCAAAGGACACCACCTCACTTGAGAATGGAGGGAATGGTATTGTCTCATGTCTACATGGTGTGCAGTGTTTTGGTGCAGGGCTGCATTGGCCATCTGGCATATCAGGCATTTTCCTGGTATCCCCCCAAGTCGGCAAACTCTATTGCAACACTTATTACGGTGGCCCCCGCTGGTTGGCAAAATTTTTAATCCCAGTCCAGACCTGGTTCGATGTAATGTCCTTAAAAACAGAGGGGATCGCATACTTGTGAAACTATGCTAAATATTTTATGATTCCATGGTCTGTGGTACAATGACCATGGAATAAAGATAATTTCATTTAAAATGTACCAATTATTATTCTGATCTTGCATAACTCAGTAACCATGTCCACTATTAATCAGCATTCATTTTCGTTTATGAAATGGATAGTGATCCAGAATCATCAAAATGATGAAAACAACAGTTTTATGCTTAAGAACTGACAATATGTTTGAATCTTTCACACTGCTGGAAAATCAGGTGACACAAGTCATAAAATAAGGACTTCACCACTGCAAAACTTTGGTGCGTCACTGTATTTTAGGAGCTCATAGAATTATCCTTCTGTGTGTCAATCAATTTTATTAATTCTTAAACTATAAGTTTACAATAACAACAATCACGGCCACAATAATAATAATAGTGTGGAAATATTGACGGGTTTCATGTTCATAAAAGATCAGAAAAACAAAGCATGTTTTCTCTGGAGAGGTGAAATGGTTCCTAACGCAGCATTCCATGGCAACATGTAATATCTCCTGGGCTCCAACAATAACTTGCCTATTTTTACCTCGTTCGTTTAACACACAAGCACAGTAATAGCACATACCTATTTTCACACGGGGCATCTTAAGTGACAGACCTTTCAAAAATAAATGTTTATAAACCACTTTTGCAATATATTTAATCAACCTTCATATATTTATATATTCTACTGTTATTTGACTTGCACACATAGAGGGGGATTGATGTAGGATTTATGAAATTTGGTTAAGCGCAGAAGGCCTGTGCAGTGCTTATTTAATGTATACATAGTCAGGTAATAACAACAGAGCTGCAGATGTGGTAGACCTGCCGCTCCCCTGGCCCCCCTGAAGCTGGGACTCCATGACACCCCATGCAAAGCCGACACTATAGGCTGCACTAAAACTGAATTCATTGAAGCGGAGGGTCCAGGGACCTAGACGCCAGCCACTTCACCATACATACAACATGCTTCTACAGGGCAACTTCTACTGCTGGCTGTTAATCAATGCTCAGCATAAATCAGTGGGGCTCACTTTAAACAAACAAGTATGAGGGATCCTCACTGTCAGATAATGGGCACTCATCCACAACGCTGGCTCAGATCAGAAACTGAGGATCAGGATTTAGCTGTCTTACTGGCTGTAGCCGACGGAGGGAATGAGGGAAACAACAGTTTTTAGTGCCTGCAGTTTAACCACCATCTACAAGGTTTGTAATGATAGATGGACCACTTTATTTCAGCAGGTTACCCCGGCATGTGTTCCTGGTCAACATAATGATACACCATGAAAAATTATGAAAAATTGACAACTAGCAAAATAAAACAAAAACTGAAAAGCTGAGTCACAGATTAAGTATACTGATGAGATTCCTACCAATATGCACCGGTACTCAGAGTAGTAACTATTTATACCACTTAATTATCTGCTAGAAGTTCTACTTGGCAAAATGTGCACCATCTCAAAAGGTTATTTTTGAATATGAAATTATTCTTTACTTCATTTGATTTAAGAATTAATTTACCATCTTTATAAATCGAGTCAAGCAGGAAGAAGAAATTGAAGGATCTATGCCTTCATTATTACCAGTCGAGGATGATGACACTGGATCATTTTGAATTTTTTTTGCCACACATCGTCATCTCTTTAAAGCACATTCATGTTTCCATTTCTGTCCCCTAATCATAAATTGCAGCTGGAGGTGTTGGGGACGCCTGCAATGATGTTGGCTGATGTTTCATAATCCCCGACTTCCTACACGAGATCCGCAGTTTCACAAAAGAGCTTGACTAAAAGGCTTACTTTCAAATGACTGCTTTGGTACACAACTTCAGAGGGAAGTAACAAGCATGAAATTCAATTATGCAGCGCACACTCAGAAGCCTCGACCAGTTATGTCGACTTTAATCCACACAGTGCTGCGGAGGATTTGCACCAAGACTGCAGCCTTCACTACCTTCCTCTCCCTTGTTCATGTTGTGTAGCCTCATGCAATTGATCCTGAAAAAAAATTTTCATATATAAAAATGCCCCTTATCATTATTATCAGTTTTTATGAGGATACAATCATCTCATCACCATTACAAGCTATCAGAAAAATAGCCATACAGAATACATTAATCAGTTTTAAAATATCTGTAATAAAGGTCTAACCCTACAATTTCCTGTTACATGTGAATGTTGAAATCAGACAATCTCAATTAATAGATGGCAGGCAAAGTTATTAAATCGTAAAGTGCATATATTTCAAGTTAAATCAGCTACCTACGAACTTCTTATATAGATGTTAAAGGGGGGTGGGGGAGAACGCACGTCCTGGCCTGCTCCAGTCATGGGGAGTGAAAACACGAGTCAAGCCTGACCCCAGTGACAAGGACTAGATATGTATGCCGTCGTACGGGAGCCGAAGCCAGACACGGCGCTACAGAGACCGCCAAGAAATGCAGAGGAGGTTTCCTGCTCCTCGAACTGGAGTAGGAACACACGATGCATCTTACTCCCATCCAAAAGCCGGGGAGCCAGCATGCGGTGATGAATTACTCTCTGTTCCATACCCTCATAGCTCAGCCTGGAGCCATTTCACCGCACGTCCTGCTGCCATTGTGAGGATTCTGGCACATTCTGCGGCCCTGGACGGCGCACACGCCGGACTCTGCGGTCAGATGCCGTGGAACCAGTCGAGGTCTGGCACGTCGTCAAGGACATTGTCTGAATTTTATATGCTGCGTAGTTTGACGCGCGCCGGACTGTTTAGCTATTTCATGTGGTTTCAGAAAACAAATTAAATAAAAGAAATGGAAGGCACGTATTGGCCTGTTTGGAAACCCAGATGAACATGTTCCATATCCTCACATCATTTGACAGTCCTGTCCCCTTGATAAAATTCCCTTACCTGTTTAAAACTGTTTCTTTTTTTATCATTTTCATAATATTCATGTTTTTATGATTTCAGATGATGTTGAGCACAATTCCTCTTGCCTGAATAAAAGTACAATGTCATAGTGAAACGTCAGAAAATCACCAGCTATAATACTGCAGATTAATGTAAAACGAAAGCAAAATCATCTTTAAAAGAAATATGCCAATGAAAAAACAGCAGTTTAATCTCCAAGTTTTAATTTGGAATTCAAACCCGGGCCTCAGCAGAGCTCTCTATGGCTCAAGTGAAGAAATTCATGGATATCAGGCAATAAATATGATCAATGTGAGTAAAACAACTTTCTCAAAGGCTCCACATTTCTACAACATGCCACAAGTGGGAGGCTATGGATTAGAGGAAAAGCAACTTTAAAATAGCTGATGAGTAATGTAAGCACAACCTCGACTCTTATCTGATGTAAAGGGAGCCGGTGGATATCTATAATATGGGGGTCAGGGAACATAGGAGCAACGAGTCAGTGCTGAATGACCAGCCCTCATTTGGTATGCTTACGAACTCTCACACTTTCTTCTTTAAATTGTAATGTGTCAAGCTAAGCGATGGCCAAAAACAGCAAAACAATTAGGCTCTGGGACAAGTCCAGTGCAAGAGATGAGGAGATTGGAGCTGGAAGGGATATCCCATTAGAGCCTAGACTGTTTCATACAGCAAAAGTAAGTGGCCCGCTGACGAAGTGAGCAGTCGGGAAGAGGCTGCGGCGCAAAACTAGCATCTGCTTGCAGTCAGGGGCTGGGAAAGAGTGCGGACTGCTATTCTCTCATCATCCTGTGGGAAACCAGCTCAGACTGCCTCTTCCCATGAGGCTCCTGCCAGAGTGCCCAGTCTGGCACAGTTACAGGAAGCGACTGGTCAAAAAAAAGCAAACATGCCGTTAAACAGCCCAGCTGAGAAGGGCACTGAGCTTTAGCCCTCATGATGGCTACGGGCAGCACCTGCCTTTTAAATCAAAACGTAGTTCACCAGCACTAATTTTAGAATTTACAGCAGTGCATTAATTAATTAATGATAACTTGCTTTTAGCTGTAACTTTGGGCTATCCTTACAATTGCAATCATGGTGCACTCCAAAATAACAAAAACTAAAGAACAAACAGTTTCACAAACAGAAATAGAAAATAAAATGAGTCTTTTAATACTTTATTATCTGGTATTGGCATGTATTAGTTTCCTGGTAGCAAGTGTTGAAAGCAAAAATGTATTCAAGAAGAAAATGCCCCATCATATATTTATATAAGGATCATGACCACATTACAGGCATTAATAATACAGCAATTAACTTCAGGTAATAATAGATTTACACATTTTGTCTTAAAGTATCTCCCTTCCCCTTTTCTAGCATGGTAGAATGTTTTAGTCTAGCTTTAGGGTGGCTATTAGATGAAAGGTTCATTCTGCCTGCCTCATTAGTACATTTAATTCAGATGGCATCTCTTTGACTGGGCAGAGAGAATGCAGACCACAGCACCATATTAAGGAGATCTTGCATCCAGGAATTTTGTTTTTCTTCTTGGATACATTGCCGAATATCAGACTGGTTCTGGGAACAGCCTGTTGTTTGCTATTAAATCACAGGCTTCCGAACAACTTCCACAGAAGTTTATCTGTAAATTCAGTAATATTAACTACCAGAAAAAAAATTGATAAGTACCATTACATTTATATCCTCTTATTCATTATATATATATATATATATATATATATATATATATATATATATATATATATATATATAGGCCTATATATATATATATATATAATAAAAAAAATGAATAAGAGGATATAAATGTCCTCTTATGTATACATATATATACACACACACACACACACACACACACACACACACACCCAAATTGCACAACATTAAGCTTTGGCCCATTTTTTGTCCAGGAGTGTATAAGATATGAGTAAATAGCACACACTCCTGTCCTAAACATTACATCTCCACTGAAAAGGTTTACTCTTCAGTAAAATCTACAGATAATGCTTTTATCCATCCGACTGCTTATCCTTATGAGCAGGTTTGCGGGTGAGCCAGCAGCCTGACCCTGGAGCACAGAGGTCACGAGGCAGCAGTACTCCCTCTTATCCATTAAAAGATCTTGTAATTTAATAAAAGTAATTTAATAAAAGTAATGAATGAAAGCTGCACCCAGAGACTGCCTGAATTTCGGTTCTTACCGCCACTTACTTGCACTGAAATGTACCGTGGCGATCGCTCGTGCTCCCAGAGGCACACTCAATGGATTCTCCAGCTACCTCCACGGTTTATAGCCAACTTAATTATTCCAAGTTCTCCAAGAAGTTCACAATGGGTTTTATGGAGGACGTGTTGGGCAGAGCAGAATCCACATTGTTTAGGCAGACCAGATAAGTCGTCAGACTTTGCTAACATTATTTGCTGTATTTTTTCCGTTCATTGCTTATTTGACTACTAGATTACTAGAATAAACATATTTCAGTATTCTTATAAAATATAAAATACAGTGCCTATTTCAGCTTCAAGGTGCAGTTTTTTTTAGTCTGATTTGTCATCACACTTTTTAAAAAGACATAAAACATAATACAAAGTTGAAAGAACAGACAGTTCTGCAAAGTAGAACACCACTTATACATCTGTTAAAAGCAGTTAAAAAAATTGTAGATCAATAGAAATCTTAATAGACGAGCCCGCCACTGAAATTTTAAGATAATGTGTCTTGGGAATTGCCTTTGTGTTTGTAAGCAAGCAGAAAGTTTCTTTCACAATGTCGTATATTTTAACTACTTACAGCTGGTGACATTAAAGTCAAATAGCCACCCTTCACTGAAATATTAGTCATAACTTATAACAATCGTAAATTTGAGAACACGAGCCCCCTTCTAAAGCCAGGGACAAATGTCCAGTGTTGGCTTAATACTGCCCAGGCGGAGGGAGGGTGTGTCCTCTTATATATAGCAGCGATTTAGACGATGTCATATCACTTGGTGTGGGAAAGACAAAAAAGGCCGCCTGTGTCACATGGGTCGCTCAGCTCCCATAGCTTCTCTCTGTCACTCGCTCCACATTTCTACTAATCATTTATTACAGCCTGCCTGAAAGAGGATTCCTCAGTTACGTAGGCATTTGATTTCAATGCGGGTGTTCACCATATGTTTTAAGAATATTAAAGGCAGGCTGAGAGCGAATGCCAATCAGGCACAAGAAACACAATGCGATGTCTTAATGGCTCCAGTTTACTCTCAGGCCAGCTCGTAGTGGGTGATGTGGGATTCTACAAATGAGCTCATTACACAAACTACATATCTCACAGCAGTTAACATTAAGTGTATCCAGGAGGCTACAGGCGCAAGGCAGGGAATAACCCAGGATGGGCCACCAACCCATCACAGGGCAAACATACACCATTCACAGCACATTCACACATATGGGCAATTTAGTAACTCCAGTTCACCTTAGTGTTTTTGGACCATGGGGGGGAAAGCCTATGGTGACACGAGGAGAACATGCAAACTCCACACACGGCACCAGGGCGAAGACTCGAACCACTGCACCACCATGCCAACCCAGGAATGGACCGAACATCTTTGAATATACAGATTCTTTCAAGACTGTGTTCACAGTACTACACCATTTCGATGTGTGTTCAAAAGCATAGTGAGAACAAGCATAATCAGATGAAATGCAGAAATTTCATAAATAAATCGGTTTTTTACATCACTGACATCAACAAGTTTACATACAAGTCATGTTTAAATATTTATCTAATGTATAAGTAGCCACAACAACATACTATAAATAAATCTTGCATCAGGAATACGCACAAAAATGCAAAATTCATCCAAAATTCCTTACACAGACTACCTATTTGTAACTGATGTGTGGGTTCCGTAAGTGGGCTGTATAGCGTTAAGTGTCACGCCATAATATTTAACTTACGCTGTAGACACAGACGTGCGCAACGTACTGTAGAAACCTGGGCAATGCTACTTACAGTAGTCCTCATGTCAGGCAATATTTGTGTTTGAGCAACGGCTATTCCTATGGCAGACGCACTGTAAACACGCAGAAATCCATGGAACACATCACACATACAGGAAAACCAGCCAGTAGGATGTTGCATTATTTTTTTCATCTGTATTTATAATTCCAGCACATTCAACATCAGACCCCCAGGCTTCTTCCAGCCTCCTAAACAGCTTTGGTTTACACTCTATGAACGGTGACTTTTCAAAATGCTACTTTCTGGTAAAGCAAGCAATTCTATATTCAAATGTTTGATGACAAAAGGCAGACACACAACCGTACAATCCTATGAGCGTTGGAGAGATTTAGCAGTTGTAAAGAAATAATTTTGTCTCCCTACACTATTATTAATCCATGCCTAAGTGTTTATTTCCCCAACATTTATTTCTAAGGTATCTTTAGTTGATGAGTTATTTTAATGCATTACACCTGCTAACGCATTGTAGGGCACCAGTTTTTAAGATGGAAAAGCACAAATCCAAAAATAGGTTTCTCATGAGTTTAGAGTTTAAAAAAAGACTGCTGCCAAACATACCCAAATATCTGGGATTATTTTGTCATGGGAACATTTTTTTTTAAATTTATGTCACTATCAGATATTCTAACAAATTAAAATGAATACAGATACTTTTCATATCTTGCGACTGTAGGACACATTTAGCCTTGAGGGCATGATGATGTGGAGAACCTCCCAGAAGTTTGAGGGTCATCAGCATTTTTTCAAAAGACAAGACCCTGCAGCTGCAGTGAAACTGATCTGGACACCTTTTTGGTTGAATCCATCGCTTGTTATCCATATAAGCACAAAACTATCTTGGCCTTCATATTGAGTTCTATTACAGGAAAAAAAGATGACTGAAAATTGTCTAATGATATATATTTGTTCACAGCATTCAGGATTTATATATGTGATATGGGAAATAAATAGCCTTGTCATCTGGATATATAACAACATTTTCCATGTTCCTTTGCTGAGGGGATCTATTTGTTTGTGGGTGCAGTGATATTACACAAAAAAAAAAAAATGAGAGACCCAGACTACGCATGTAGTTAGAGACATCCTGGGTGGGCGAGCTGAGCTTGGCTTCATGGAGATCCCCCAGAAAGGAACAGGATGAAACAGGGGACAGGCCTATTCCTTTGCCAATCGTCTGCATTGCTTTAATGATAAATCCCCTTTTAAACTACACAGTCAGGAGTTAAGTACCCATCTTTTTGCTGGGAAAAAAACGCAGAAAAAAAGGGAAAGGATGTGCTGATTGTTTAGATATTTGGGGCTGCTTTGATTTGCAAGAAGCTTCAGCATGCTGCAATATGCTGTTATAATCTACTACTACTATTAAACTACTATTATGGTACTATATGCAGTTTTAGCAGCTGGTCTGTACTTAATGGGATAAATATACGGGAACATACTACATTTTAGCCAAAATTCTGAAGAAGGAGCCATGGGAGCTAAGCTTTCTGCTAAGCTAAGCTTTCTGCTAAGCTAAGCTTTCTGCCTTTGTGTTGTCTTCTAACCTCGTTTATATTTTGTTTCAGCTTTCTATCCAGGTATGTTTAATTTTACAATTTCACAAATAACTACAGTACACCCATAATTAAGAGCCTAACGATCTGTGTCAGCTAAAATGTACAGGCCCTACTTCTTTTATAACAACGATCCATCTTTTAAAAAGCAATATGATAAGTTGCTTGACAAATTAAGTAACATTTTTATGTTCACTGTATCTTCACAATTAACAGTCTTATTCTGTTAATTATTAATTTTGCCAAAGTTAGTGGTTAGTCTGGACAAAGAAACTGAAGCGCTAGGTGTGCAATTTTTGCTTTTTTTAAAATCCTTTTAATCACTCTGTAAAAGGAACCAATTTGTAATACCAACTGCAAGCATTTCAGTTGTCAAGCAGGGATGGATGGATGGAACGGATGTTTTGTTATTATTCTGAACAGCCAGATGTGAAATATGAAATGCACGCAGTGCCAACCTACTGAAGAAAATAAACACTGTCACTGCTGTATGGCTAGCAGTCAGCCTGGACCCAAATTCACAAGAACACTTATAATACGGCATGTACAAATCTCCTGTAATTTAAATTCTACAAAGACAGATAATGGCCTCTCCTCTCAAAGTTCTTATACCAAACAAGTTCTGTGCAACCACATATAATCACCTATGTTGTGTTCTTCAAGTACTGATGTTTGCTTGCAGACACTGTAACAGCTTAGCATGCATTTTTATCTGTGTGTAGTCTGACATTAATTGCCAAGGAGTCACAATTCCATTGAGGGGAATTTCAGAAATGCAAACAAAAACATGCATATACAAAAACCAGAGGGATGTTTTAATGAAAAAGGATGTTATAGGTCTCCTGACGCCATGAAGTTTGAAAACAAGGCTCGTCCACTCAAACCCAGTATTGGTCAAGAATGGAACAGGGCTAAAGGATGCATTAAGTTTATCGAATTTCAATGCAATACAGTGATTTTAGGCCCATAACTTCAGTGTTTCAAACTTAATATTACAGCTGAAGTATCACACATTTGAAGCCTAAGGTACTGTATTTCATCTAGGCCTATTGTTTCTGCTGCAAATCCTCACTTTCCCATTTTCCAAATACAGATATTCATCCAAAGTATGGCTCTTCACAGGTATTTCAAAATAAATCTGAATAGTAATGGGTAGGCAATGGACTGTGAGATAAAATAAGTGGATGAGAAAACTATGCCATGTTGTTAACTTCAGGAAAAACTGACTATTTTTGTCTAGTATGACAGAGAGAAATAGTGGGTTTCTGTTTCAATGGAATTTAAGCAATGAATATTTGACACTGAAAATATCTGGTAAAAAAAGGAAGTATGACTCTGACCACATGCAGTCAAAATCTTACCCGGTCTGGCAATTTTTGTTCCTTCTGGAAAAAAATCTATTAAATTATTATTAAACTGAAAAATACAGTGTGTCTTGTTTACCTGTTGTAAGAAAGCATAAAAGTTTGCACAAACATCTTCCATCCAACCATATTCCAGAAACCACACACACACACACCTGTAATCATATTTTTCTGGGTAACACTCATTCATTTCTATGGGAAAAATGCTAATGCTAATTATGACAACCTTAACACCTAGCCAGCCCTAACCATAACCATAAGTAACCAAACAAAATACTAGAGTTTAGTATTTAGTGTTTCCCCCTTATGGGTACCAGGAAAGTGGTCTCCAGAAGGTGAAAAACATGGATATTTATCACGTTGTGGGGACATTTGGTCCCCACAAAGTAAGGTATACCTGGACCACACACACACGGAGACCGGTAAATCGCCATACACATTGAGCGAAGGTGGGATTTGAAGCACAAACCCTGGAGGTGAGAGGCAAAAATAGTATTTAATGAAGCACAGCGCCACTCCACAAAAACCATAAATTTAGTTCAATTATATACTGTACCTAAAAAATTTATTACTTTGTTCAACTATTTGTGTTCTGATATTCCAAACAGTCAGCAAATAATTTGCACAATATGAATTTAGCCTATTTTTTATTCAATAGGCAAGTATGATTATTCTCATCCACAACCAAAACATCTGTCCTTTTCAATCCCCATTTCAGTAATGAATAGCTATTACTCATTACACAAATCATGATCTGTATAGGTTTTAATCTTTGAGAAGTTGTTTTTCCACATTTGCATGAATACCATGTGCTAAGAAGTCAAGCAAGGTGACAGCAGACGTAATGCACTTAATCATATTTACACAAATATCCATTCACGGCAAGTTAAATAGAACAGAACAGCAGAATAGTGCAAGTTATTTACCCCCGTGGGAAAACTGTCTTTCCGTCGATCCCATCTTGCTCTCCATGACACGCACAAACACATATTCAGTTGGGAGCAAGTTTACGGGTGACAGTGCAGGTTCAGCCAGCGTCTGGGACCCATGAAGCTCTCGGGGGGTTAAGGGCCTTGCTCAAGAGGCCAATAGTGGCAGCAGTCACATACCGCCCCCAAATTTTATACAGTCATAAATTCCTACATTGTCAACCTGTTTGACCTTCACATCCATTCCCATTTTATACATATCCCTTACAAAGGTCAGCTTAATATTATATAAACCAAGCCTCCTACTAAATTAATCTCAACAAGGTGGCTGCTTATCCTACAAGATTACCCCACTTCTCTCTCTCCCTGTTGACACCACAATTGAAGGTAGTGCTTGGGAGCAGTAAATATGCTCTTTTCTGATTAGCAGGACAGGTGAGACCAGTTATTAATGTTCACCACTTCTGATTCAGTACAGACAGTGGTACTTATAAGTGATAACTTTAATCGCATGATAACAACTGTGAAAACAGGAAAGAAAGATTTGGGGGGAAAACAAAACATGGTAATCATTCTCATGATTTAATTTCCATTATTTCCCACTGCAAACACTAATTTAATTTATAGGTAATTCAATTCAATTCCCTAAACACATTAGCAATGGGCTTAACTTAGAAATCAATTTATCCCTTCAGTGCTTTATATAAAGAAATAAATCAAAATAATCCAAACTAAAAATACACAGTTTATTCCATACTGTGTGAAAACTGAGCAAAGCTATCATCTTCGTTGTTAATCCCTCTTTTTTTTATCAAATCCTTTTCATGCTGATCAAGATATATTTGTCAACTAATTTCCCAGCTATTTGTTAACAGAATTAATAGTCAATTTGATATCTGATAGCTTAAACTATGTAAACTGCTCAGTGACCCTCCACCCAGAGAACATTTAACATTCTGGTGGAATAAAAACAAACTGCAAAGTAAATATACGGACAATTATTGAGTCTGTAAACATTTTTAGCTCATATGTGAAGAATTTTCTCACAATTACTATAAAAAATAGATATTTAACTCTGATTTAACTTTGGTGTCTACCCTGCAGATGTCCATCCTGAGCCTTGCATATAAATATATAAATTTAGGCTAAATACCATTGCAAAAACACCCCCTGTATAAACTGTTACATTTTGGGATTATCAATATGCCTTAACAGTGACTGAATTTATATTTTGAAATGTTTTTTTTTTCTGTATTTTATAAACTTATTATTCAGCATACTAGCCTGTTTAGGAATCACATTTTTCCTTTGAAGAAAAAGACAGGCCTGTAACAAAAGAAAACTCTCCTTTAATACGCCACAAAACATTGCATATCTTAAGGGATGTATAAGGCCTTGGTAAGCGCATATCATCAAGCAAAAATGTTTGTTTCCATGTGATAAGAGATCAGTTTAGTGGGAAATGTTTGTGAAATGGGGCAATGCCATTTTCTAAACTAATTTCTGATGAAAAAACTTTGGATAAGCCAAAAAACAAGGACACTAATGACTTGTTGTTATACGTGATTGTGTTAAATGGGCATTATTCAGGCCTTTAAAGAGTGAGGCTGCTATCGAGATCCTGATAAAACCAAATCCCAGCACATCCTGAATGGGCTATTAGGTCACAGCCAAATTCGGGGCAATTAATTATACTCATGCAAATAAAGATAAATGATGTAAAGCTAAAGTTCCGGTTTACTCTGGTTTGTCAATATTTGCAATGTATTCATGTTTACATTTCAAGAGTGTATCTTTTTTTTCTTTTACTCAAGCACATTTGATCCAACAAAATATTGTGTTTTACCACGATACAACACTGGCAAGAAATGCTGAATTATTATTCCAGAAGCACCATATCTTTTAAATACAATTTATAATGTTAATAATTCTATGTGAAAAACAACAAAAATATCTGCCTTCTTACTGTGATGTCAGAAAATTCAGTTTACCCACCCAAATATCTGAATGTGTTTGTAGGAGCAATTTACATAATTTATCTGTTGGCCTTGATATTTTGTATGGAAAAAATATATGGAAAATAGCTCTTATTAGACTGTAGAATGTGAAGTTTGAGGGCTACAATATTCAAGAGTGGACTTAAAAGCATTCCAGTCAGCTGTGCAAAACGCAAATTTAACTGAATATTTGGCAGAGTCTCCCAGGCAGCAAGTTCTGCTGCTTCTGAAATAGCTACAGAAAACCGAGAACCACCTCAAAAACTTCACAGACCACTGTGTTGACTAATACACAGACCACACTGTAGTATGCAATGTAACATTGCTAATGATATCTTCATTAATGCAATCACAGAACAACTGACTGGGAGAAAGGTTGCTTCACCTCTCTCAAACTATTTTATTTGTCCTCCTTGACAACCCTTAAATTGTCCAGTCTTTTACGAAAAAAAAAGTTCACTTCGTTTGCTGGTTGGCAAAACAACAATAAAATCTACTGGTCTGTATATGTTATATTCTGGGTAACTGACTGGGAAGACAATTTTAAATGTTTAAACATCAAAAAAGCATCCCATTATTGCACAAATGCTTTTTTTCTGCCTACTACACTGTACTATTTTAGAACTCATGAGAACCTGAGGACGTGGAACCAAGAAATAGGCTGGAGGACCTTCTCTGTGACTGGAAGTCCCCAGAAGCTACTGTAAGTCCCTAAGTGCTTGGTGTTCCACCTACTACATTGTCTGATGAGGAATGGGAACAGTCAGGATACCTCCAGCTCAGTACAAGGCAGTGAGCCATTGTCAAATTCTCAAAGTTTTTGTGTGGAACTGCACCAATTAAAAGCATGTTCATTTTGGCAAGAATCAACAAACAGTAAAATCACAAGGCAACCAAATCACATTGTTCACTCTTATAATAAGTCTTGCTATCTCTGCTTCAGTTTCTGACCTTTGTTAGATTTGGCTTTGATCTGGTCACCATGTTTGTGTCTTAGTTCTTTTTCCATGCCCGATCCTGCTTTCTCAGCTTCTCGACTCTGTCCACCTGTCCACACCTTTGCTGCCAATGTTGTCTTTTTTGAGCCACCTCTGTTGTTCTCTTGGTGGTAACTACACAGTTACCTGCAGAGCAAGTACTCACAGTAGAGGGGGGTCAAATAACAGGGCACCTCTACTTCTATACCCAGAATTAGGCACCTAGGGACTGAGGAGTAGCTTTCAGAGGAACTTTGTAACCCCGGAGTATGGCTGGGCGCTATTATCTAAAATCAATATCACAATATTTTTAAACATTTACTTTGAAAACAATTCATTCACAATAATTTTTAACCCTGCAAAATTTAGAATATCATCACAACGCCCTGAAAACAAATAGTCAGCATTACAGTGAGCACACATAATATTATACATTAAATTGGATTAAATTATTTTTATGTACTTAACGATTAAAGCTGTAATCTCCTCATGCCACTTCATATCTCTATGGGGGGACATTTAAATATTAAACACTTTAAGAAAACTAGAACTTAAGATTGTTATGTTTAAATCGAGATCCAACCATAATGCAAACATTACTTTTACAAGCATAGTTTTATTTCCTAAATTGTGTGGTAATGAAACATGCTGCTTGTGTTAATCTTTCTATAATTTTCTGGCAGTTTGTATTAGTCTTCAATTTGCTCAGTATCTGGTTGGCTAAAGTCAAAACATGACCAGACAATCGAAATTGTGTCATTTTAGGTACCAAATCGTCTGTCTTGCCTAACAGGACTTCGCCTGTGGCACTCATGCTATCTGTCTGCCTTATGCACAGAACTGCTCTGGTGTTGAAGCTGCTTTGGTTTTGAGAGTGAACAGTGAAGTCCAGACCTCGCGTAAGCACGTGGCTGGTGCACCAGTGTTGTAGTTTCAAAGGGGTTTGCTTGACTATGGCGCATGGGTGTTGTATTTTCAAAGGGGTCTGCTTGACTATGATGCGTGGGTGTTGTAGTTTCAAAGGGGTCTGCTTGACTATGGCGCATGGGTGTTGTAGTTTCAAAGGGGTCTGCTTGACTATGGTGCGTGGGTGTTGTAGTTTCAAAGGGGTCTGCTTGTCTATGGCGCATGGGTGTTGTAATTTTTAAGGGCAATTAATTACAGGGCACACCAACAGTAGCTAAATTGTAGGTGTGCTAGGCCCCACTCCTAAAATGAGCATCTCATGGCTCACTGTTTCAAGGACATTTCCCTGCTGAAACACACCTAATTTCCCCTCTGGATGGAGTAAGTAAGCAGGGTTGCCAACTTTGGTGAGCTGGCTGGAGTGAGATTTTCAATTTGAGAAAAGTCTGCACACACATTTACATGTTTTATTATATTTTAGTTTATTATTATTATAGAATCTGGAGCTAACAGTAGAGTAGACACTAGGCAAAAGACACAAACCAGCTAGCTTAAGGCCATGGTAGGACAGCAATCAGTATATACAACCTTAGAAGTAACAGATAAAAGGCAGTAGAAGGATAAGCAAAAGTCATGGACAAAGTTGTAGCAAGGCCTTTTTAGGGGGTGGGGGGCGTTTGCTCTATTGTTTGGAAGGGGGATTTATGAAAGAATATCTTGTTTTTATACACACACACTCACACACACACACAGAAATAATGGTCCAATTTGGATGTGATTTGGTGCATGTGCAGACAGGAGAAGATACAACAGCTGTACGACTCCCTTCCACACTGTATCACCGCATGTATCCAGGCCTGGGTGGGTGGCACACCCTACTGACATGGGACCAGCAATGTGTCCATACTGCCAACTCTGTTGTCCGTTTCATCTGATATTACAATCATTGTGATACAGTCACATGACCTTTCATCATGTGCAGATTCATGTCATTTCCACCACTTTGTCAGGGTACTTAACTTTTTTGGTCACTGAGCATACAATGCAGTAATATTTTTATATGTTTTATTTACTTTTTTGGAGCACAAACATTATAGTATTTACAGAAAATGTGTAACATAACAGAAATGATGGAATCAAAAGCAATGATCTGGAAGATACAAATTACGGAAGTTAATGTAAAGGACAAGAGTACACAACAATGCAAAACAAAACGTGAATGAAAGCTTCATTAGAAAGCAAATGAATGTGCAAATGAATCCCCCCTCTCTCTCTCTCTGTCACACACATGGTCATATCCAATTCAGAGACACCAATTAGCCTAACTGCACTCCAACATTAACAACATTATAATTATTTTTGTTGATTATTTCATAGGAAAACAACATATCATATGTTACCAATGATGCTCATTTAACAGGAAACAGCTGTTTAGTAAGGAAAG
The DNA here is from genome assembly GCF_048594095.1 of Paramormyrops kingsleyae. Taxonomy (NCBI): domain Eukaryota; kingdom Metazoa; phylum Chordata; class Actinopteri; order Osteoglossiformes; family Mormyridae; genus Paramormyrops; species Paramormyrops kingsleyae. The sequence goes on along the minus strand of NC_132801.1, from coordinate 17,749,097 downwards.
ATACCACAAATCTAATTAAAAGTTTTGTTTGTAAGAGTTATGAAGGAGGTGTCACATGTAAAACTCTGCAGGAGTACTCTGCTTAAGGTGCATAAACCTGGAAGGAGCAGAGGGTTTTTAAATCACAGTGCCAAATTTGCTTTTAGGCACTTCCACAAGTGTTCCTTTGTTTGTTTAATTAAATTTAATTTATAAGAGACAAAAATCCACCCAAACCTTAAATGTGCTTTATTGTTAAATACCCAAATGTATGCCCATAAAAACCAAGCATGTCTATTCTTTTAACATATAAGTTTAATGTATACATTAATACCTACATTTTCATAAATGTATACATTAGTAGACATATTACATGCTATAGCTATACACTAGGATTTTTTTCCTGCACAAAATTATTAGACTGATGTTATATTAAAAATAGAGCACAGTGTCCTTCTATTCATTCATCATATTGCACATTACAGTCATTCCAGACCACACAGCTAAAATTAGCTAGCTTATGTTAGCTTTTTACTGTTGCATCTAAAGGCCTATATCAAACTGTTTCTTAAAGAGTAGCTTATCTGTAACCACATAGTTATTCCATTTATAAGTGCCAGCTGCTCACCTATGTACAGATTAAATAATGCATAATTATGAAACTTTGGGTACACAGGATGCATAGTGGTGCAAGAAACAAAAATGGGATAGTTATCAGAGTTAACGTTGAAATTTACTATTCCATACACTTGATAAAATACATGTTTTTATTTCCCCAGTGATAACTGAAATTAGCAATTTTCACAGGTAGTTTAGAAAAAACAATACACTCACCCTAATTTACATATTTGTCCATCCACCCATCTGGATCCTGCTTTTATCAATAAGGGATATGGCACCAATTAATCATTAACATAAATAAATAGATAATTTTCATGCCGGTTGCTCAGAAGTTTTTTTTTCTGTGTGCGTGTGTTTATGTGTGTGTGTGTGAGTGTGTGGATTAGGTTTATATTACTGTACATTTAGGGGACCAAATGTTCCCCACAATGTAATAAAAATCTGTTTTTTGATGTTGTGGGGACCATTTTCAGGTCCCCAAAAAGATTTGTGATTGCAATCGAAAAATTACAAATCCCAAAAGTCTAGTATTATGTTTGTTTGCTTATGGTTAAGAATAGGGCTGGGTAGCGGTTAAGGTCATTATGTGATTAGAGTTTTCCCCATTGAAATGAATGGAGAGTCCCCACAAAGATTACTGTACAAACCTGTGTATGTGTGTGTGTGTGTGTGTGTGTGTGTGTGTTTGGAAATTTCCCAACAAAGAGACATTTATGGATCCCACACAAGCTAAAAATGTGATCTAGAAGACAAATTTTTTTATTATTGCTGTACAGGTAATAAAACAATCTGTGGAGATTATGATTAAGACAGATGTTCATTAATTCTGTCTTTCCTATCACACGACGAGAGGTCCTGTTCATACAGTACCGAATGAGCAGCTGTTTAAACTGGATTGTACATTATCTGCTCTCCCTTTGTGGGGGTTCTTTATCCACTTTTCCAGGCTTTTTCTAATGTGGGAGTATCAGTACCTTGATCTCTGTGATCGCTGTGAGGTAACCTTTTACAGTTTATAGTCACTTCACTTCGGAGTTGTCAGTGATGCTTATACGTTAAAAATTACACAGAATATATGCCCGGTGCCCTCTCAGCATCTGGCTTGCATTACCTGTGAAACGGGATATACGATCCCAGGACAAATCTTACGGACAGAAATACGCGGTGACAGCCTCCAGAGTAGGGCTATTTCCATTGTCACAGAAGCATTTTATCATTGGACTTTCTCTTTTCATTTGCACCCTATGACACAAACCAAATGTCACTGCTGATGTGGGTACAGGTAGCAAGCAAGAGACAGACCCACACCACCAAGCATACTTTCCTTGATGATAGCCTATTTTTGTCTCTTAGTATTTTGTTAAACCAATTGTGGAATTTAATGTAGCTATTCAACTGATAAAGACTCTACAAATACATTATAAAAGTTAAAATAAAAGGCAAGTTATCTCCAGACACACATATGTAAGAAGACAGCAGATGACTTTTGGGTATTGCAGATTATTCAGACAGAAAGTTGTTATCACCTTTGCAGTCTTCTTTACACACAATCTTCAGATAAACCTTGGCTAAGAAGACATGTTCCGTCATCAAGTGAGCTCAGAATGGATCAAAAAGCGGCGCAAATACAACTGTTTAAATAACTCAGTTCAAAGACTTGTTTTATATTTTAATCTATGAAATTGCTCTGGGTTAGTTTATTCCACTCAAGTGCACATTAGGAAGGTTGTGCTCAGCTGCATTGTGAAAAAGTTAAGTCATGCTAAGTTTGTCTTCACAAGGGACTGTACTTTTTTGGACTTTTTAAAAATGATTTATTGACTTACTTTATTAGTGTATACAGTAAATGGTGAATCTCTTCTGTTATATATAAACTTGCTCTAGTCCCTCTTTCCAGCATCCTCTACATTGCTTCTGTGGAGGTACATAACAATGTAACCAAAAGACCCAATCTGCATGGACAGCAAGCCCAAGACACTGGAGAGTAGACAGGCATCCTCTACTTCAGGAAGCATAAGAGCTGCTGGTACAGAAATACCAAGTTTACTAGAATAAAGGATCCATATCTGAGTCCTATGACCAGTGATGCACTGATTTCATAACAAGTTGATATTCTGGATTCATACAGTTGGGCAGATCAAGTTACACATTAGGGCCAAGCTTACAGCCCTCTTTCATAAGACTGGACAGAAGGCCTATTTGTTTTCTTTGGTCAATATCTTTATATTGTATGTTTCAGTATAGCATCATAAACCATTTCAGATCAAATCTTTATCATTCTCTTCTTATATCCCTAACTTACATTTTATGCCATATGATAAATTTAGCTAAACTGTATCGATGTCTACTCTATCAATTTCTACTGGAATCGAGTAACAATGTTTTAGCAGCACAACTTTATCAAAATGCAGAGATCCTTTGCTGTTAGCTCACTGTGAGATGGGGGTGACATGGAGGTCCCTAGGCATGGCAATGTCATGTGGTGAAGCCCACTGACTTTCTTCATCTATCCCATGTTACCGTTAATATACGTTTTAGGCTATCCCGCACATTTTTACCTGGAGCAAGTCACACATCCACCTAATGTAGTCACACCCAAAATACCACAGTATACCCAACATACTGTGGTGTACCATATTACTACAATGCCGTCCAAGCCTGATTAGTCAATTTTGTATGTTACCATTTGCACAGCCCCATCTGGCCCTCCATAGCTAGGAGGTAACAGCACAGGGTCAGCCAACATGCAGCACCCCCTAGAGCTGGGGGCTAAGGGCCCCTGCACATATGACTGTTCTGGCAAGGCCAGGGCAATCGGCAACAGCCACTGAACCACTCACCGCTAATAGAGCAGGGATAAAACTTTACCTTTATAAAGTATACCATGCCCTCTTTTTTTGCAAAATAACATCAAAGCAAAATGATTACCTCATGTAAGTAGCTATCTCATGTATTTCCCATATACTCTACTGCACTTAGAAATAAAAAAAAATCAGGACTATTAGTCTTTCTATTGGGTAAATCAAGAGGAAATGGTTGCCACTCCATATTCCCAATACTCGACTATTCCTACATTGCTGGCTGTCACAGTGCAATGCGCCCGGAGCGCAGACAAACGTGCAGAAAGCCAGGAATCGAGGAACACAGGGTTTACTCAAAGGAAAGGCCGGCAATAACAGAATGACAATACAATGACCGGACTAGGGAAACTAATGACAACAATTAGAAACAGCCGTAAAACACTGGGAATCCACACAGGGTTAACGAGGGGGCGTGGCACACAGGAGGAGCGGACGATCGTGACACTGGCCACAGTCGGGCACAGCAATGTGGAAGGTTTTTCAGTTATCACTAAATCATTTTAATTAATTGAAACGATTCACAGAATTGGGTGGTTCCGAGCACAGCATAAACAAACATATACTGGATTGTTTAATTTTTACTAATTAAACAAACATATTGTCAAGATATCAATGTTATATAAGTTTACATAAGATTATATAAGATTACCATTTCCATATTTCTTTCTGAGCTGAGTAGATTCTGAGACTAGTAAGAAAATCTTCAGTTGATCCTTTTCCACTCACAGTTTTAATATAACGTGTTTAAAGCACAATGAATAACAGTCCCTGATTTCACATATATATCTATGAGAGAGAGAGAGTATATGTAGGCCTAAAACATAACATATACCTTGAAGAAGATATAAATAATGTAATATACTTGGAACTGGTTACATTTTTTCCATGAATGAATCAACTCACTCTAGTTCACGTCACACTTTACATGCTAACATTCCCTTGTGTACAAGATGCTGTCATCTTATCCCTTAATTCCAGTCACCCACTTACTGTACAGTAAAACTATTACAAAAAAAAACAACTATTGACAACTATTATTATAAATTTATAATATATCAGATGAGTTAGCATTTTCCGGAAACAAAAGACACTGGCTGCGGTTATAAAATATTACTGCAATTATTATTGCAATGTCCATAATCTGATCTAATGTTCAGTGAAATTCTTGCCAATGCATAGATCTGACAAACTGAATATTTACGTCCATAAACTTTTATAAAAGTATTTAGTTTCTGGATTTTGCACTGGATTAATGTAAATGTAAGTATTACAGCACTTTTTCCACAATCTTCATACATATTGTTATCTTAGGGGTACAATACTTTTCATGTCATATTTAAGAATGACATTGACCTGCTTCTAGAAAAGCAGCATTAAATGTTTATTTTTTGGTTCTTAAAATGTAACCAAAGTATTCTAAATATTGAACCTCTGCTCTGAAATAATGCTCATGTAAAAACAGTGATTGTTATCAATAGACAATCGGAACATTATGGCTCATTCCTGAGGGCTGGGCTGCATGCAGGCGTTCATTCCAGCAATGTCCTTTTTAGATACTAGTTGGCCAAATTCCCTTTTCTGGACTTAGACGTACTTGTAGTGTTCATCAAATTACTTTACATAGACGTGGGGTCCATTGATAAAAATCACATCCAACCACAGAGAAAGGTTGTTGATCCTCCCATCTGGACATCATAAACAAGAAAATCAGTGAGTATGGGATGTCAAAGGGATTTGTGGGCCTTTAATTACTTTTGCTTTTCATTTTCTCAATACCAACAATACAAATATGAATGCAGTTTCCATGTTTAGAGATTTACTGTAGAGAAAGGATTCTCTGCACTGGAGTGTAAGGGCCAGCACAAAAGCACACATTAACTGTGACCCCAGGAATGAGAGCTAAGTAGCTCCACAGGAACTCTCAGGAACTCCTGGTTTTTATGTGCAGTAAATCAAACTTGCCATATCACTTACTTAACGTAACCACACATGTTTTTTTTTCAATACCATAAATCATAAGTGTGCAGCAAGCCAATCAAAGTATTATTATCATGCCGTATTTTACCATTAGTGTGAAGTAGTTGTGTTCTTAGTTATCTAGCTGTATCAGAATACAGGAAAACAGATAGCACACTGGTTAACCTTTGTTTTCCATCACTGGATCCAAATGAAATGTATGTGTGTGTAATAAAAACCATTTTTTTTTTAATTGTCGGGACCATTTTACAGGTCCCCACAAAGATCTATGAATGCAATCAAAAAAGTACAAATCCCAAAAGTCTAATATTTTGTTTGGTTACTTATGGTTAAGGTCAGGGCTGGGTAGGGGTTAAGGTCATCATGTTGGGATTAGAGTTTTCCCCATAGAAATGAATGGAGAGTCCCCACTAGGATATAATTACAAACCTATGTGTGTGTGTGTGTGTGTGTGTGTGTGTGTATACATATATATACCCACACAGTATAAATACTGTTATTATTGAACAGGGGTTTTACACCTATATAATGTGCCTATGAAATTGTGTAATGCAGCGCTGAGAAGTTAACCTGCTGGAGTTCCTTTGGTAACACAGTAACAGAAATACAAAAAGGAACACATGCAAACGAATACAAGTGCAAACCAAATGTGAAACACTTCACTTTGCTAAATTAAACATTAACAGTGGCTGATTATAAAATCAGTACACTATGATCTTTTTGTCATAGTGTGTATTGTAATTATCCAGAATGGATTTTTTTTATAACTGATATTTGAAAAGATTTTCTAAATCCTGAAAATAAATATAAATACCTAGAGCTTGGACAAGCAGAACTGAGAATGTATAAGACGGAGACAAACAATAATTTCTAGTTCATGTATGCTCTATAAACCAATAATAATGGAGCAACATATAAAAAGTCTTCCATTCCCTACACAAATATCATTCTAAAATGCTTGTGTTCTAAGGAATCCATTGGCAAGTTAAGGAATGTGTCAGCATTACAAGTTGACTCAATGTGTCCTATGACAGAAGCCAAGTTTACTGGGATATCTGTAGGTGATAAAAGTACACTTGGCTTCAACGCTTAAGTGTCTCTCAAGTCCAGATTGAACCTTGCTGTTTTGACAGGTACATGTACAACAAATGGCTGCCAAAGTGTCATTTAACAGTTAAGACAGTATCTTCAAACAGAAAAGGTTTTTTTCTAGCTTTTATTTTTTTGTTTTGTTACCTATTTGTTATGACTAAAACTATAAATCCAGTGTTTTGAAGCATATTAGAAATATTGTTTTTTTTATTCATTTACATTTAATATATTATATCACACTCTTTTATCCAATGTAATTTATATTATTGAGAGAAAACTGGGTTAGACAGTCCATAGAGCAACTGGCGATTAAGGGCCATGTTCAAGGGTCCAACAGTGACGTCATATTGCCAAACCAGGAATCTGAACCAATGATTTTCTGATCATTGGAACAGTGTCTTAACCCACTGAGGCATGCACTGCCCTCCAGTTAATAAGATACTCACAGGAAAATGGAGTATTACTGCAACTGTACATATTTTACCTGAAAAATAAGGATATTCGATTTCACCATATTAAATAACCCATAGCCATTGCGCTTTGAATGGGTGTGTTGGTAAATGGTGTGGATAGTTTCTGGGTTTGTGAGTGGTTTTGATCTGCTGCAGTATAGATACACAAGCAGATAATGAAATGTAGATTAACAAATACACACTAGTAAAGTAACCCCCCCCCCCCCCCCCACTAAAATAATTCCTCCAGCATGATCCTAAAACATTTTTCCTCCCAGAAGTACAAGCTTTAAGACCAAATCAAGCCATTTTTAAACATGTAATGGTTTTAAGGGAAACACTGAGCGCTAAACAGTATTTTTACCTCAACTCACTGGAATTTGTGGGCAGAGAATCAAAAGACAAGCCCCTTGAGGACCAGAGACCACTGGTGTCTCTAGAAAATAGACCATTTATAAACAAAGACCTTGCATCTTGCAGATCACAGCATTCTGCAGAGACAGTTGCTACAGAAACTTTATTGATAACTACCAAAATACTTATGCCTAGTATTTCACACTGTTGAATGTAAGAGTCAGTTTGTTCATGTTTATATTTAGGTCAGGGTAACTTTATCTCAAGCAACACATTTCCTCGCGTCACTGTACAGTTATCATATGGCCTTGTTCAGTTTTTCAGGCATTTCAAAATAGCAATAGAAGACATGCTTCCTAATGCTGTTTAAAAGCCTAAAGATGTGGATTTTTCTAATTATATATTTATGGATCCCAAACGTACTGATGTAATGTCTTATCTAGAATAAACTAATGCTCACTGCATTTGACGTTAAATTATTTGGAATATCATTTTTAATTCCTGATCACCACATATATACTTATAGCTTGAACTGCATAAATCTTCTGTAGTATGCTAAGCTTCAATTATGTATTTACTTCACATTCCTAGTTCATGACTTAGAAAACAAGGGAAATTGAAAATGTGTTTCTATATCTAAACAGTAAGACACAGGCTGGCAGCACAGTAAGACACAGGCTGGCAGCACAGTAAGACACAGGCTGGCAGCACAGGCTACAGTGTGATGCAGCAATAAAGTGTACCTGAAATTTTAACCTCTCCCTTTTATTAAATGCTATTAGAATCTCTTCTGTCAATTTGTCAATTACCACTTGATCCTTGGCAATCAGCTAAAGCACCATCATTTCCACTGGTAGAATTGTTTTAGAATCTCATTATTAATCAGTACTTTACGAGTTTTCAGCCATAAAAATGGTGCTTGTTTCAGATTAATCTATACTCATCCTCTCCGCAATGCATGACTCCATTTCTCATGTATTTTATTAATGTACAGAATATGTCATATAGGATAATGTATCATGCCTAATATTCTAGTATTGTGATATATAAAACCATTTCCGCAGTATTTGGAAGTATTTGACACAATTTATTCTGCAAATGTTGTCTGGTCCTTGACTGTTAAAGGATTAATATTCATCGTGTACAGATAACTATAGGTGAAGTACATATACAGCAGCAGCAGGAAAATTATTTATTTTTTCTTTTCATGTTCAAATCACTCATTCCACCATACTGAGTGGTGTGTAGTGTCAGATGGAATGACAGGATCGAGGGTTATGGTCCACAAATGCTGCAGTGACCCAAATGTGTGATTCAAAACAAACCTGCTTTAGGTTACACACGGCATGTTGCATTGCCCTCAGATAAAGTGTACTGTCAGGTGCCGTTTCCATGTTCTGGAGCAAACTGTCACCCACATTAGTCTTCACCATGAAAACCTATGGAAATCCACCCATTTACACTAAAATGATTGTTCTTTTTCAGCTTAGTTATTTTTTAGAATTTACTGAATTGCTACATAACTATAAATGCAACTAATATACAATATCAGCATTTGCAAAGCAATTAAAGCCCATTAGAATAATCGTAATGCTGAATATTAAAGACACATAAAAGCACGTACTGTATTAATACGATTTTTTTAGTCTGTACTTTTTTCCAGCAGGGTTGTACATTAACGCAGATACTCAGAAGAGAACGGTGAACACAGGTAATAGATAAACGAAACGACAGAAACCTACAAATTGGCCCCACCTGTTACGGTTACAGCCGGTGCCGGCACGTTCCATCAGTTGATCGCGCTACTGAACTTGTATTATGGGCAACTGTCAATAAACGAAAGCCACGAACAGAATATAACAAAATACCTTTAGCTGTGGCGCAAGGTGCTATTTCTCGCAGATGAATGTTACGGATGCTGCGGGTCGAGGCGCACTTGGCTATGGATATGACGGACCTCCTCACATACTGTACTATTCACCAAGTCTGTGAAGTTACGGTGCAGCAGCAACTGCCGAGTTTTAAGTGCCGCGTTGCTCTCGGCTCACGGAAATAGTCGATTCTTACCCCCCCCACACCCGGTCAAAGGCAGGGAATACGAAAATTACCGAAGCCTACCTGTATGATAGTACCTGTGGTTTTGAAATGACACAACATCTGATTCATGCTCTTATTAGTCCGGTTTGTATTGAATTTCACTACACGTTTATAAACAAATGTATTACAGTAAGGAATTTTCTTATTTTTATTATTGTTGTCGTTATTATTATTGTTGTTGTTCTTGTTGTTGTTATTACTTTATTTTTTATGTGGCAAACATTTTCAGAAAAACATATTTAAGAAAACTCTAAATGTATTTTAATATAACAAACATCTATCCAGCTTCCATAACTGCTCATCTAGTACCGCTCCTCTGTTCATATGTGGATATGAAATGTTTAGATTCAAATAATTTGTGAATTTAAGGACACACAAGCAAATTTTTCTATGAAATATGATTACAACTGATTGTATAACGTGTACTTAATTGTGGGCAATGGGGCTTCCTTTAAACAGTGAACGAGGTCTTGGGCATGTTTAACATGATTCATTTCATTTACAGGCATTACTCACCGTGAATTATCCGGTATGATTACCCAATAGCTGGATGATGAGGTGGTTCTCAGACAAAACAGAGCAGATGGAAGCACTGACAGTGCAGTACCCCCCCCCCCCACACACACACACACACACACACACACACTTTCAAATCAATGACCTCAAAGGAGGCCGGACCTAACCAAGACCCAGCTTTGATTCATCTTATTATTATGAGATTGCAAAAGCATAACTCTATAATGAGCTAATGAGGTGCGCTTTCAGCCACTGGCTTATCCGAGATGCACCACTGAGTGCTTTGTGTCTGTCATCAGGGATTTGTTCACTGCTTCCAGTCACCATGGCACTAACGCCACCCAACGCCACCCAACTTGGATGACACTAACTCTGCTGTCTTTCACTCATCACTGTTCTGTTCCACCTGCACTAAGTTACACACCAAGTGTGTCACTTCTACCATCTGCATGTATGCTGTACATGTTCTTGTCATATATTTCCATTTCTTATTTCATCGGACGGCATTGTTCTGGATTTTTTATTTTTTTTTTGTCCGGAATGCTTTTTTTGTTAGGAAGCTTACACATGAAAATAAGATGTTATACAAATAAGGCCTTGTACTAACCCCAGCCACTGTTAAAGAATGGCCAATGAACAACAGTATCAGTGAGTGTTTAAAAGTAAGATGAGATTGAAGTGCATATAGAAGCAGAACGCTTTGACTGCATCATAGGTCTGGAATTCTTACTAAATGTGTTTTCTCTGTTTTAACAGTTGTGCACATCTGTTTGTCGTAAAAATGCATTGTTAGCTTCTCACTTCTCAATACGATTGTTGATAAATGTCACAAAAGTCAGACTGACAGTGCCGAATTCTAAAAATTGTCTAAAAACATACACCGGTAACAAAAATGGGTTCCACATTTAATTGTGTCATTTTACCTGCTGTTTGGTTGTTGTTTATAGCAATGCAAATAAATATTGTGACAGCCATATTTATAATTTGTTATGAACACGGAATAACCTGCCCTGGAAACAGAACTGGAAAAACAAAACAATGGAATGAGTAACTTTATCATGTTGTAATTGAACATTCTGCACGTCATGTTCTATGTAAAAAAACAAGAGAAGTGGGCAAAAATAGAAAACCTATTTCTGTTTGGTGTTTGTGTTGGAAATGTCATCTGCATTTTCTACAAGAGAACGTGTTATGATTTGAATTCTTTCCATGAAAATGCTAGACTAGTTTACAGTCATATAGTAGACTACACATCATTTTCAAAATATTTAAATCCTCTCTTTCTAGGCATCAGTTATGATCTATAATGAAGTAATATTTATATATCTAGCTAATATTTGCTTAATTGATTATAAACGTACTACTATGGCCTGCATCCGTACTGCCTTACCTATTCTATAATGATATTTATCAGTATCTTTATACAATAATTCAACCTTAAAATCACCTTTATGTAATGTAACATTTGTCATTATTCTATTATTCCCACATCTAAACATAGTATGCCGAATAAACATATGGGGATGATTGCCAAATGTGTTATCCATAGGTTCCATTGTTTTATTTAAAGTATATTTCAGCTTTCTTTCAAATACTACTCTTCTAAGTTATTAACTTCCCTGAATGTGATTAATGTTCAATGACTTGGCAGATATATTCTCGTGTTACATGAAAGGGCAAGAAATTGTAAGGGGTATTCTCTCTGATTTTCTTATATTTCCAAAATAAGTGCATGATCAGCCTAATCCTACTTCTTATTTTTATTGTTTGGTTTTTGAATGCAATCACAAGAACAACATCTTAGTTGGCCAAGAATATCGTATTACATAATGAAAAACTCCCTCAGTTCTATGCATCAGTGTTAATTATCAGCTTAACTAAACCACATTTTGAAATGAACAAAAAAGTTCAGAGTTCGAAGTGTTTGAAAATCAAAAGGAAAAAAAAGTGAAGATGAGAAAAAGGTGACCATATAACTCAGCGCAAGTAATTGTTCAGCCCTTTTCTTATTTTGTGGATACAAGATGTTTTCCAGTATCCATCCTGCTTTTTTGCATCTCTACTTTAGTGAGTAAAAAAATCCCAAACTATTTTAAACTGTTTATTTTTGATTCTGACGCAGACTTTGGAATGCATGGCTTAGAGCCAATTATTAAATTTGCCAGCAGAATATTATCCTATAACAATGTCTGACAGTAACTTAATATTTTGGGACTGAATAAATGTGCTACAGGGCTAGAGTGGCTCTGCAGACAATTTAAATGAATTCAGAGGTTCTGTCAGTGGTTTAACTCCTGCTAAAAGTCTGCTGAAAGATCAAAACATCATGCATATCTGCATTACCTCGATACTGGAACCACCTTAGTTCAAGTCATTAAATTAAAGACATACTCTATGAGCTAACTGTGAATATTCAGCAAAACTTAATGTTTCATTGTAGAAAATTGGAGGTGGGGTTTACCATAATTTGATGTTTGTTGTTGGAAGTTTCATAATTGTTTTCTCACAATATTCATTATCTTGGTAATATGCTTTTAGGAAAAGAGATTTGACTGTCTTTACAGTGTTCAGCCATTAAATACAAATATTCTTTGACTTTTCTTTTGAATGCTTTCCTACAAATATTTTGAATAGTGATTCCACCTTAAAAGAAAGTATTGCCAATGATACAATAATAATCCTTTTAATATTTTTATCTTTTCTTGAAGAATCACTTATATGACCTCTCATCCCTCATGTGAAACATAGTAACATACTAATAGTCCCTGCCAACAAACATTCAAATAACATACACATATCTAAAGCAAACCTTAACACAGTATGTTATTTGAAGACTAAAAGATACTGAAAGCCTTTATAGAGCAGTTGTTTGCAGTACTGTAGAATACTTGCCAAAACTGCCACATCTAACTGCAGAGTTGAAGATATATGTCATCTAATAAAAATAACATTTATTAAATCTCAAGTTCTTAAACGTGAAATTTCTGAGTGCTCATTCAAAAATTACAAATACTACATCAAAATCAAAACGAAAGAAGAAATGTCTAAGGACTAATTGTATTGTATCCTATGAGGTTTATCCAAGGCGTGATTATTGCTAATTGGAAAGTTGGGAAGCACTGGTGGCCTAATGGTTGGGAGCACACACTTGTAATCAAAAGGTCGCTGGTCCAAATCCCTGGCCAGCAAAGTATCAGTTAGGTATCCTGAGCAAGGTACCACCCCCAAGCACTGCTCCCCGGGCGTTGAATTAGTGGCCCTCTGCGATGTGACATATAGATTGAATGCAGTGGACACATTTCACTGACAACTAATTACTTTCCCCTAATGTGGTCAAGGGATCAATGTCTCAGAATCCATGGCCTCAGAAATCCAAATGAGAACCAACAGAGTAACCAGTGGACATCAGCAGATGATTGAAAGCAAATTATCCCACTCAAATCTAATTTCTCACATCTCTTTTTGTGTGTTGTTACCCTTTTTCTAGTTATTAGTGCACTACCTAAGCAGAATTGCTTGAACGGCATGATTGTGCTTAGAGAAGATTCAATTTGACCCAAAAGGCTTACCTCACAAAGGTATGACCTTTTAATCATTCAAGATCCCTTGCTTTGGACAAATAGATTGAAGAAAGTGTACCAAAATAGGTACCTATTAATAAATGCAAAATGAAGTGTGATTTTATAGCAGTAATAACCAGTAATAAAACACTATTATACAGAACTACAAAAGTTAAGCATGATTGATTTTTGAATCAAATCACATAAGAGGGAAAATTATTGGAAGACTCTCTGCTTCTTGCTTGCCTTAGTCCCCTATGATGTAATGTTTACTAAAAAAACAGAGTGCAAGATCCAAATACAGAAATAAGTGCACAATTAAAAACAGGTTTCTCTCATGTTTATCCCAGAAAAGCGGGGCATCTTTTCATGAACTGGTTCACAACAGAGGTAAGCTTTTCTCTTTACTGAGCACTCATGAGAAAAATATAAATACAGCTCAGAGATCCTAAAAATGAAAGGATGAGCCACTGTACATAGCTGAGAAAAGCTAGCCATTTGCCAAGCTACATAAAAGAAAGATTTCTGGAATTATTGAATTGAATTTCAAACATTTGTTTCTAATTAGCTCTGGCTCCTGGGATCAGCCCAGAAGATACGTTCCTTCTGAACATTTCAACTTCTATAAACAACCAATCATTTTGTTACTAAGCTGACAGGTTTCAGGCACAGAACTCTGCAACCCTGCCAAAAAGTCTACATGGTTTTAGTGTTACCCTTTTGACTAATAATCTTATTTTGAATATTCATTTACATCACACAACAAAAATGCTGAAGTAAACCCCCATGCCAAAAAAAATCAAAATACAGCGAGTCATTCTGATATCTTAAAAGGCTGCTCCATGCTTGTTATTCCAGTTAATAGTAATTTTAGAATGGTACAGAAATGTTTCCATTGTGATATGCTTTCAATAATCCAAATTCAGTAACGGTAAAATGCTCCACAAATCTATTTAAAATATAATACAGGTAGGGGGGGGAGAAACAGTGACAAATTGTCACTCTATGGGCTGTTTGAATATCATTGGCTAGCTAGAAGAAAGTCACCAAATCTGTTCTTCAGCTACTTTTTTTTTTTTGCTTAAGGGAATCTAAAATCTTGGCTGAAGGCTGCCGTCATAAACACCTCCCACAAGTGTCTTGAACATTTGCTTTTGGATAAAAAATCTAAGAACTAGAAGGACAAGCAACATGAGTAATACCAATTGGTAACAAGTTCATAAATGTCCGACAAGTGTTCAACTGTAATCCTGGACTATACTTTTCAGAGAAAACAGAGAATGCTCCATTAAATGTTATGGATTACATAGTATGAAATGCTATGATAACATGCTGCTTTAATTTGGCCTTCAAACAAAAAGAATGGAGTCAGGTGGTTCCAAAAAAAAAGCACCTTTATGGCATTACTGGAATAGCGGGATCCTTTTTTGTTTGGTCAGTCGTGAGTAGAGTTTCTTGGACTGTTGCCACATATGGACAGACCCATTAATCAAGAACATGCAGGAAAACTACTAATCAGATACTGTTCCCCAATATGCTTGGGATTACATATATTGTCGGTCTCATGAGTAGATGCACTGGATAATGTAATGCAACAATTTCACTGATACTTTATGCGCACGGTTAGTTTTTAATACAAAAACCAGAGCTGTTGTTTCTTTTTAGCATCCACATTAATTCATTGGGGAATATATTTACATGCACTATTGTCAAAGTGCAAAGGTTGTTTGGCCCAGTGTAACTAAGACAACTAAGCAGCATGCTGTGGGGGTGCTGCAAAGAGACGTAAAGGTACCTGCTTCTCAGCGTCATGACATACAGGCGCGGACCGGGGAAATAGGAGCAAGACTCGAGGAATACGGTGAATGCGGGGTTTACTCAGGGTAAGGACAGGCAGGAACAAACAACGACTTTCGCAACGGTGCAACATTAATGACCAGACTCCAGAAACATACTCTAACGCGAATTTAAATACACAACAGCGATTAACAAGACTAGAAACAGCTGAAGACATTGGGATTCCACACGACGTAGCGAGGGGGGTGTGGCTCACAGGAGGATCGGCACAAGCAGGGCGTGACACTCAGGCAGACGTAGATTTATTCAGAACATGGCATGTCCACACTGTTTCCACTAATTGATCAATAAATTAGATAATAGCAATTCAAACAAACAAACAAACACAAATAAATAAATAAGAAAACTAAATTAACATAAGAACATTTAACAAAATATAGAAGAATCAGAAATTCCAGAAATGGGACCAAAATAGAGAAAAAGCACATCTGCACTTAGGTACAAAAATCAGGTTCCTGCCCATTAACCAGGCAAAAAAAACAGAACAACTGAGACCCCCTTTTATAATCCCACCCTCTTTTAGGTCAGATCGTGGCAGAGCTACCAGCAATTAAAGAAACAAAAGACAATTTTCCCAACATAAATAAGAAAATGAAAAGATACATAGCTAAGCATGCAACAATACATGGAATGAAAAAAAAAAGCAAAACCAGAACATACCGCCCCTTCCTGTGGGGGGTTTGGCTCCGCCACAGCGCAGCAGAGCAGGCTCACCCTGACGTCTGCCCCACAGTTTTGGCTGCTGGAAGACCCACGCTTGTTCAGCAAACAAAGGAGACCAAAGCAACCTAAGGAAACACCAAATTTAACTGGACAAAGCAACGTTAAACTAAACCAGTGGTACTATACATAAGGAAACTAACATTAATGAATACATAGACATGATCCAAACTAAATTACAACACTCTAACCAGGTACTTCCCTCATGACATCATGCTTTTGGGCCATTATGTACCTTTATGAGATCATGGGGAAGCACTGAATTGCTTATCCACACCTAGGCTTTGAGATTAACCCCCATCCCAGGTTAGTGTCAGGTACAATCATTCTCATCAATGCACTCATACTGATCATAATAGTGAACTGAAGCTATTTGGACTCAAAATATTGAGTTATTTTGTACATGCTGACATGTGACAAGAAAACTAGCAAGGAGAAGTGCTGAAGTGGAAAAGCGCGCTTTGCATTGAGTGGTACGGTACCTGTACCAACTTTACATCTGATGCTTGTACTTTATTGTGCATTTGCATATTTAGCAGCTGCTTTTATCCAAAGCAA
This sequence comes from Paramormyrops kingsleyae, assembly GCF_048594095.1. Lineage (NCBI taxonomy): Eukaryota > Metazoa > Chordata > Actinopteri > Osteoglossiformes > Mormyridae > Paramormyrops > Paramormyrops kingsleyae. The sequence goes on along the minus strand of NC_132801.1, from coordinate 17,732,453 downwards.
AGCAATGTACATTTTTGAGAGAAAACAAAGTTAAGCAGCCCCCAGAGCAATTGGGAGCTGAGGCAGGGATTTGAACCAGCAAACTTCTGATCACAAACATAGGATCCTAGCTCTCTTGCCATCTTCCATAAATCTGTGCATTTTCTCACCACTTGTCCTTGTCAGGGTTGGCGGGAGGGGGCTTAAGCCTATCAGAGGCAACACAGGACACAAGACTGCAAACATCTACGTCTTCCTCTGTCAGAGTATGAAGTGCAAAACCTTACCATTTAAGATGAAAAGAATAGAGTTTATCAAGTTAACCTTTATATAACTAGCTTGTGTCATTGTATAAAACTAAGTTGTGCCATTGTATCGTCTACAGTCGTGCAAATAATATATTAAGAAATTCTGATATAAAGTGCAATGAGTAGGGAAAGTGCTTTTCACTCCTAGCTGACAAGGTAGCATACACTATTTACATTCACATCTCTGTGTTTGCAGACTGAGAAATAATTTCCTGACTTTATCTCCCTGTGTTGTATTTATAAGCAATGTTAAGTCAGGGGATGTGAGCGACCTCTAGAAAACCAAAACAGGTAATTAGATTTGGTGGGAACTTCGATGGCCACTTATAGCATCAGGCACCAGAAGACATCTTGTACAATTCATAATATTTAGTATATCGACCAATTAGAGGAGTCCTCTTCTGTCCTTTTTAAGGGTTTCACATGTTGCAGGAGCTAAGTACAATGTTCAACACTTAATGAATCCTTTCATAAGAGGCAAAACTGATGTGTTTCTCATCTGTGAGGTGGAATAGAAGGGGACTCCATTACCAGTACATCTAAAGACATGTCTGAATTGATATAGTTATGACAAGCAATCTAGTAAGTTCACATCAAAGACTATATGTCATAAGCAAAATTCCTGCATCCATAGGATGATCAGGCTACACTGGGAAGTCATACAGTAAACAGCAAACTGCAGCTGCAGTATCGGAAAGACAGATTCCAAATGGCAACTTTTTCAGCCTTTTTGAGGAGTGGCTCAGACGTAAAGTTGGGAAATGCTAGGTCTAAATTAATTCAAAAGTACCCATTTCAGTATCTATAAGCATGCTTCCGCTTTTTAACATGGAAACCAAAAAAGTTCTTGTGGCAAGAAGGTTACCACAGACCATTCGAGTCCAGGTGGAGGGGACAGTTTAGTGAAAAACTGCACTTTTTGCGGGATCAACAACAAAAGATCAGGTTAGGTTAGAGTTATTGGAAGATATGCTGCCGGAGTTGCCAGAAACAACCTACCAGACTCAATGCATAAGGAATCCAGCAGGTAGACTTCTCTCTGGGATGCTAAAGCCAGGCATTCTACTGGAGGCCAGAAACCTGTTAACCACACACAGATGTCATAATAAAGCTCTCCGTTTTATAGTCCATCTCGACAAGAAAGTTATAAGTATGCAAACAACAGTTTGGGAACAATTCAGCTACGTCTTCAAGTCTTGGCTGTTATATCTGCATGAGGAATGTATCAGAGAGACCTGTTAAAAATAATTATTATTAAACCTTTACTGGAAATCAATGGATTACAAATGAGGTAATCATCATCTTCATCATGTTGTCCGGTCCAGTATCATATTTCACTGAGGCAAAAACATCAGTATTTAATTGCTGCTAATGCAGGATGACTGCAATGCTCAATGCCCCAAGACTGCTTTAAAACAGATCATGATTCACTCTTGTCATTTAGTAAAAGTAAACCTTTTCAGTGAAGAATCATTTTCAGATTGAATGTTTATGGTTTGTGTTGAAATTTCTACATACATGTGGTCAAACAACAGGAAATTATGCAAAATATTCAGATTTTCATTAAACATTTTGGTAACACTTTACTAAAAGCAGTCATTGTAATGCATTATAGATACATTGGTAATGCATTATAATGCATTATCAAGGTATATATAATGCATTATAGTGACTGCTTTAGGTAAATTGTTACCAACATTTTTTAATAAGTAAAAATATGGAGGTAAAGCTGGTATTTGATCTTTCAGTATCTTTTAAAGACACTTCCACTGCCATTGATGTACTATTTTTTTGTGCTAATTTCTGTACTAGATGAGGCACAGAATTTTAACAATTGAACTAAAAGTAAACTGTAGGTACAAGCTATATACACATATTATTTATTTAAAAACATATGATCAACAGGGGAATAAGGCAACTATTTTTCTTTTAACTTTTTTCCGGGGTGTCCAAACAGTATGCACCAGTGACTTTAATATGATGAAGCAATATGAAGCATATGACTCCCAAGCCAATGTAAACAGCATGGTGTTGTTTTAAATCCAATTGGACGTCTAGCAGCAGCTAGGGGTTGTATAAGTGAGGACAGAATAAAGCTTGCTTAGAAAACCAGACTGCCACAGTTTCACACTGAGCAGCAACATTATCTACTGTGCTTCATTTAAAAATGACCATACCACTGGAAAGCATTATATTATGATAAGTATGGAATGTGTAGCTATATGCATCCAGCAGAATTTCCAACAACCCTAGCAGCACATCTTAGAAGTAATTAATGCAACTAAGGATTAAAGAAAAACAAGTCATGAAGAAAAACATTTTTGGTCTCAAAACAATGCTTAAAACTGAGGCGTGAAGGGAACATTCAGTTGTGACACATTGTAAGCACTGGATTTTCCATTTCAGCCACAGATAGGAGACTTTTGTAAAAGCAGCGTCACAGTGTTTTTTGGTTACTGTTTTTACAGTGGCAGTGACAGTAAGCATGACACTACCCAACTAAGTTGCAGAAGGAGAGGGTGAAGGAAAAAATCAATCACTTTGCATAAACTGTAAACACGCAAATGACACACAGCAATATAAAATGGAAAATTTAAATAAACAAAAGTGTGCCTCTTTGGAGGCATCATTGTTATAATAGTGCAAAGAAATGGCATTTAAGTAATCATTAAGAGCCATAATTCAGGGCCAGTGTATTTTAAATAAACAGTATACTTGTGCAGGCATATACAAATCCAAAATTTACTTTATCCAGATTACAGAAATCTTTGGGGCAAAGGACACTCACAGATTTTGCCCTTCTCAGTCACTGCACACAGGTATTGTAAAAAAAGAGAAAAAACTTTGGGAGTTTTATATATATACACACACACACACACAAAGGTTTCTAATTATATCTCTGTGGGGACTCTCCATTCATTTCTATGATGGAAACTCTAATCCCAACATGACGACTTTAACCCCTACCAAGCCCTAAACTTAACCATAAGTAACCAAACAAAATACCAGACATTTGCCATTTTTGTTTTTTTGATTCACAGATTGTTGTGGGGACCTGAAAAATGATCACTGCAACATCAAAATAACAGCTTTTCTATCACATTGTGGGGGACATTTGGTCCCCACATCCATCCATCCATCCATCATCTACCGCTTGTCCGGGGTTCGGGTCGCGGGGGTAGCAGCTTCAGTAGAGGCACCCAGACCTCCCTCTCCCCAGCTAACCCCACCAGCTCCTCGGGGGGGACACCGAGGCGTTCCCAGGCCAGCGGAGAGATATAATCCCTCCAGCGAGTCCTGGGCCTGCCCCGGGGCCTCCTCCCTGTAGGACATGCACGGAAAACCTCTCCGGGTAGCCGCCCAGGAGGCATCCGCACCAGATGTCCAAACCACCTCAACTGGCTCCTTTCGACGTGAAGAAGCAGCAGTTCTACTCTGAGGCCCTCCCGGATATCCGAACTTCTCACCCTATCCCTAAGGGAGCGCCCAGACACCCTGCGGAGAAACCTCATTTCGGCCGCTTGTATTCGCGATCTCGTTCTTTGGTCCCCACAATGTACTATAAACATTACACACACACACACACACACACACTAGTATGAAACATGAAATGAACACTACGCATTTACCTTTCGTATTCTAGTGGGTTGCAGTTATACTTGTTCTTGTAATAATACATAAAACATATAAACATCAATGAATCAAGACGCACTACTTGCTTATTTTTATGAAGGGGTTTTTTATTTTTGCATGCTTGATACATTTACATGATTATCATCATTCATGTAAGAGCTACACATACGGTAAATGAGAAAATGATGTTTTATTATTAATCCATATAAAAATAGAGCAGCTACGTCAACAATAGACCTTTTTGTCCAGGTACATCTTTGGAACAATTTTAGGTGCATAGTCCTAAAATCAATGGAGAGCTCTTTTGAAGAATTAAAAATTTTGCCATTCAACAATGACAACAGCTTTTGACTAAAATGGTTACTGGACATGATAAAGAGAGAGGGGGGGGGGGGGGGGGTTAGACAGAGAGAGAGAGAGGGAGAGATGACACTGTCACTGGAGAAAAGAAATGCATTGCCGATGCGGTGTTAATGGTTGTGCGTGTAAGTCTCCGTTCCTCCCCTAGTTTAGCCTTATATTATTTCAATCACAGAATAGTTAAAACTGCATTGCTGGCTTAGATCACCTAGATTGATTTCTTTGTTATAGATCCAGAATTGATTTATAAAGCCTGTAGCTGGTCTGCTTCCAAGAACATTTTTCCTACTGACCTCATGAACAAATTCCAGAGTCTAACTGAACTTTAATCGTGGTTGATTATAGAGTAATTAGAGTTATATATTTAAAAGAGAAAAACTATTTTAAGCCATGTGACGTTTGCATGGCTGAGGTTACTGTGTGTTTTAGCCGATTTAGTTTATGTGTCACAGGTAAGGTGTCATAAGGGATCTTGCAGCCTTGGGCTTCTGTCATGGCATAATTTTCGACCATGGCTCAGATACATGAAAATAACTGTGTCAGCGTGAAATATTATACTAAGTATTGGTCTTGCAAAAGAAATCTGATTTTATTTAAAAAAAATACACCATCAAGATCATCTCAATAGATTTTTGTTTTAGATTGCAGAATATGTAAAAATGACTTTATTTACATGTTTTCAGCGTAATTAATTTGATGTTTAATGCGAGAGCAGGTTTTTGAAAACAAAATCCAAATTTAAACACCTTTTCCATTACTAGCATGCACATAAACATTAGAACATAAGAAATTTACAAAGGAGAGGAGGCCATTCGGCCCATCAAGCTCGTTTGGGGAGAACTTAACTAATAGCTCAGAGTTGTTAAAATGTTATCTAGCTCTGATTTAAAGGAACCCAGGGTTTTAGCTTGTGCTACACTAGCAGGAAGACTATTCCATACTCTAACTACACGATGTGTAAAGAAGTGCTTCCTCAGATTCATTTTAAAATGTTCTCCCGCTAATTTCCACTTACGGCCACGAGTTCTAGTATTTAAACTAATACTGAAATAGCCATTTGGCTGAACAGCATCCAGACCTGTTAGAATCTTATATACCTGGATCATGTCCCCCCTTATTCTCCTTTGCTCAAGGCTAAACAGATTCAGCTCAGCTAACCTCTCCTCATAAGACATTCCTCTAAGACCAGGAATCATTCTCGTAGCCCTATGTTGCACCCTTTCCAAGGTAGCAATGTCCTTTTTAAGGTATGGTGACCAAACCTGCACAGATGGGGTCTTACCAAGGAATTATATAATCATAGCATCACCTCCCTTGACTTAAACTCCACACACCTAGAGATGTAACCCAACATCCTATTGGCCTTTTTTATTGCTTCCCCACACTGGCAATAGTGGGACATGGAAGCATCAACATACACACTGAGGTCTTTCTCATAATAAGCTACCTTTATTTCCGTGGAACCCATAAAATATCTGTACTTTATATTTCTGCTTCCTGCGTGGATTACTTTACATTTATCTATGTTAAATTTCATCAGCCAGGTTATCAGCCCAGTCGCTAATTAAATCCAGATCCCATTGTAGCCTCACTGCTGCTAGATCAGTATCTGCTACACCACCCACCTTGGTGTGGTCTGCAAATTTAACCAGTTTACTGTATGTATTGGTGTCAATATCATTAATGTAAATTAGGAACAATAGTGGTCCTAAAATTGAACCCTGTGGTACCCCACTATGAACGCAGGCCCACTGTGACATTGTGCCTCTAATAACTACTCGCAGCTTCCTGTCTGTTAACCAGTTTTCGATCCAAGCTGCTACAGTTCCTGAAATCCCTGCAACTTTGAGCTTAAGCATCAGCCGTTTGTGGGGGACAACATCAAAGGCCTTCTGGAAATCTGAGTAGATCTCATTGTAGGCCTTTTTGTGATCAACTTCTCTTGTAGCTTCCTCAAAGAACTCAAGTGAATGAGTTAAACAGGATCTACCTCTCCTAAATCCATGTTGGCTATCCCTCAGAATGTTATTTGAATCCAGGTAATGTACCATTTTCACTTGGATTATAGCTTCCATTATTTTTCCAGTAATCCCCTTTTTTGAATATGGGCGTTATATTAGCACGCTTCCAATCAGAAGGTACCACACTAGCAGATAATGATTTCTGGAATAGTAAAGTTAAAGGTTGGCTAATAATATCCCTCATCTCTTTTAAAACTATAGGTAAGATGCCATCAGGGCCCTGTGATTTATTTATTTTGAGCTTAGCTAGGCTTAGTACCACATCAGCCTCAGTTATACATATATTGGTCAAAGACGACGCTGTATTCGTACTAAATGGTGGTAAGCTGCTCATGTTCTCTACTGTGAACACCCGTGTAAAATAATCATTAAACTCATTTATTATATCAATTTCATTTTCAATTATAAGGCCCTTACTATCCTGCAAATTAGTGATTTCAGCTTTTAGAGCTCTTTTGGAGTTAAAATATTGGAAGAAACTTTTATTGTCATCCTTGAAAAGACATGTTCATTTTGTAATTTTAAATTCACTAATATATATAAGCTAGTCAGTATTCTATATATATATATATATATATATATATATATATATAAGCAGCGTATACATATATTTAGTATGTATGTTAGTGTTTAGTATTTTGTAAAATTATAACAAAACTGTTTAGCTACAAAATTCATCCACACTAACACATACAAAAATCTAACTAAATGCTTTATAATATGATTAATTAATAATGGATTTATATGTGTGTCATTTGGAATAACCTCTATTAGATCTTTCGCTATGTAAAAGAATCGCTCTGTTATTTGTGTCATACTGAGGGTCCCTAGACATCCATTACTAACCCAATATCCTGTTTCAGAGTGAGCGATTCTAGCCTGTTGGTCTTGGCCATTCACCAAAGCATAAAAGTATGAAAATTGTCCAGTCACGGTATACAGCTCTTTAAAACACAATATTCCAGAGACTGGTGCATGTTTTAAGAAACTCTGGTAAGATAATGCCTACAGACTCCAAAATATTTGTTGCTATTTGTAATACAGCATATTTCAATGACCACAATGGCCAACGATTATAGCTATGCAAAGTATAGATAAATACTGCTCACTTCCTCTAGACACTTTATCTGCTCTCTCATACCCACTGCCCTGAGCTTTACCCTTAGCTGCTAAATGTGTCAAATCCCACTGGAAGCAGGGCCAGAAATAGCCTGACGTGTTGTTTGGAGGGTATGAAAACATGCAGTGACTACTGCAGCTCTCAGCATGCTGCCATAGAGGTTAATGGCTATCCCATATCGTCCTTTACTGTGGAAGAATACATGCTTTTCTGGCATTTTACTGAATAATATAAAGTAAAAATACAAAGAATGAAGACTGAAGATTCACAAAAAGCTAACATTTTTAAATAACCTACCCATCCAAACAGGTTGCATAAATGTTCTTATGTTGCAATTGGTAAATGAATTTCATTTAGCAATTGTTAATCTACTAAACCTTGTATATGTAAGAATGCTTCAGCCTGTCAACTGAATCACAAAATATTTATTAATACCTGATAAATAGTAAAATTTTTATTTTATAAAAAATAAGTGTGGAGGGTGGCCTTAGAAAATTGTACCATAATTTTATGCCTGTAATATAACAAAACTTAAGTGAAAATTAAATTAAACTCACACTGAACTTTAAAATACACAAGACTGTTTACGTCCTAGTAACCTTGTGGTGCTAGGTCACTAAGTGTAGGTCGGAGACCAGACTACGCCACCTAAGTTACCCTCAGGATTCCCTCAGGCACAGCTAGGTCGCATAGACGACACAGAGACTTGTATCCCAGCAACTAGGCAATGTTTATTAACTCAATAAGGCCCTTAAAAGGAACCTAAGACAATATCAAAACATGGCTAAAAACACAAGTCATAAGCAAGGAAAGGAGGGTTCAGTTAGAAAAACCAGAGTACTGGCAGTCCAATTCTACATGGAACCCTAATCCAATATGTGCGCCAGTGAAAGTGGTTACCTGGAGGAAGAGGGGTAAGGAACTTCAACACAGTGAACACACCAAATGCTCAAGTATCAGGGTGATATATCACTAACACACAGTCACACAGCAAACCACCACATAGGGTAAGAGTGCTGACTAATTCACACCTTGTTCACTCCATGCAGAGCAGAAAAGCCCCCACCAAACACCAGCACCCAATTCACTGACTCTATAGATGGAGGGAGAATAAAGGATAAATAAATACAGTCGGGACTCACACTCAAGTTAATAGACCAGCCAGTACCCCGAAACTGAACTTAAAAAAAAATAAAATAAATACCATATGTACCATCAGTAGTCACGGCCCAATCACTCGTTCAAAAAGTCACCTTATCATAAACAAAAAAAAAGAAAACATGAAATAAAAAAATGTACAGGCAAAACATCAATGGCAACTCCTGCAAACATATGCACACAGTTAGTACCATAGCCATAATACATACAGATTTAAAATAATTATATGCACAGTGTATACAAATTAGTGGTAAATGCATCTTACCTTGGCTTCAGTATAAACCCACAAACATGTAGCCCCGTCAACCTGACAGACAGTCTAAAAGAAATAGCTTACCATTAGAAAAAGCACAAACACATCGCCGCCACCACATCATCCAAGCAAAATAACTTAAAATACCTTGCAGTGCAGCCAGACACAGGGTCCCCGACTATTGAACGAATGTAGGAAGAACACCGGATCATGCCCCCCTATCACCGGCTTCTCCCGCCTTTTGTCCTCAGCGATACCAATCAGTATAATTGCCTGAGCAGTAGCAGTTATGCAATGCTGGAAGTTTAAACTTATGGAGGCTGCCATGATAACCATGTAAACTATCTACCTGCGTGACGTAGCCCCGCACAATGCGCGAAGCTTGGACTTACGGAACATGGTAACCATGTAAACCATTTACCTGTGTGACGTGACCCACGTCACTCACTGGCTACATCCTGAAAAGAGATCCCAAAATAAATGACACATTACCGTAATCCACAAATATATTCAGATCAATAAGCATCAGACCCTTTAGTCCCCACAACTTTGTGCTAGATAAATGGTCGAAAGATGGGTGGATAGAGTAATAAGTTTATTCAATATATAATATTACCTCTGAGACACATCAAGCATGTTTCTAACCACCAAAGACCATATAATTCACCAGAACATGCATAGCTCTCTATTAAAATGCAGAGATTTCAGTTTACACTTAATATGAGTTGCAGTATGATGTAATTTAGTGAATTCAAATTTATTTGATCATTTCAACACCTCATTCAGTTCTTTTGTTTTGATAGGGAAAGGCTAACATATAGTTCAGAAGTACTTACAAATGAACAGATATAATTTATTTTAAAATTTCCTGAACAATGTGTAATTCTGACATTATAAATGTAACATTTTTATATACATAAATAAATGCACAGATATACTTATAAGGACAAATGTAACACAAGATAGGCCCATACAATATAATTTTATGATTCTTATGTTTGGTTGCATTTTTGCCTCTTTGTAATAACAATAACCAATCCACGTTTTCTAACTGAAGAATTCACCACTTTTTAGGCATTCTGTAAAGATATGGTACAGCAAATTTCACTCTTGACCCTCATGAACTTGTATTTGAATTACTTGTGGCAGACAATCTATCCCAAGGAAGTGAAGCTCGCCATAGTTTTGTTTACCCACTGAGGTAGCTGTTGACTTAGCATGTCAGGAAGCTGTATGTGTTGGGGTACTATGGTGTCAGGCCTTTGGAGAGTTCTGCTGGCAAAACAGGAGGCCCAGTCAGCACAGACACAGGCAAGGCAGGGCCGAGGCCAGACTTTGGCTGTCCAACTTTATGTATTGCTCTTTTTAAACACTTCATTGGTATTAATCCATTGAATTCACCGGATTCATTTAAAATGAATCAATAAAAAATAAATTAATAAAATGAATCAAAAAATGCCCATTGCAAGAATGGTAAACTTCTACCATTACAATTTGGGTGGTCCCTGACTGTACTTAATCCACAAGTGAACACCAAAAAATCCACAGTACCTTTTTTTTTTTTACTGCGGATAATGGGGAGACACAAAAAACAGACAGTTGTGTTTTTGTTTTAAAGTGAAAATCAGTTAAATAAATGTAAATATTGATAATGTAGTCAAATTAATACCCTGGTGTGCGTGCATGCCTATATACTGTACAGACTTCAAAAAAGGAAAATTAAACATTAATTGAAGATAATGTCTTGCATAATTTAAATTTCTTGTTCTCCTGTAATGTGTTTGTTGTTTTCCATTGTAATCCTGACACACTGAATTAACCCATCAGGAAAAAAACAATTCTGAAAGAAATTGCCACTTATATCCCGATGCTGCATGTTTGGGTAACTGTTAAATTGCTAAATTGAATTGTGAATATCTTTACTCAGTACAATGAAACTGCAGTTTGGTTTATTTCATAATCTGGCAAGCAAACTGGTACATGGAGAGCATGAGACATATTTTGGCACGTTTTGATGGGAGGCTTGGCTGCCTTGGAGAAACAAAAAAACCTGCATCAAGCTAAAGGCGAGTCTGATCACATGCGCGCCATTACAAACATGATTTGCTGGGTTTTCGAGCCAGATTCAGTTCCCAGATGGGCAGATACCTATTTCTGTTGATTATTACCTATTGTCAAGAGAGCATGTAGCCAAGGGTGCTGCTACAAATTTTGGGCCCCATGAAAGCACAACATATCATGCTCCCAACCCAGACCGATCCAATTATGTTCCAAAGTCCTCTGTCACTCAGGGGTCCTTGGTATCATCCTAACGCTCTGCCCCCCCCACCAGCACCCCTACCTTTTCAGCACCCCTGTGTGTGGTCAGAAGAATGGAAGAGATAGATAAACACAGAACCTTTTAGATTACAATCTTTTCCCAGTCATAATGTAGGACTGACCTGTGAAAGACGGCCTATATGGTTGCTTTAAGACTGCAATGTATCTTTGTGGAGGACAAACTGTATTCTTATTCTCTACTTGGACATTGTTGGAGTCATGGCACGTTGCTATGGCTTTAGCACCCCCTATGGTCTAAAATAATTTTCAGAATTTACATAAGTTATATCAATGCTGTGCTTTACTATTTTAAAGTCTGGGAACATATAGTTTGGTTGCAAGTGAGAGTTTACAGGGCACATGTGTGTGAAATCCTACAAATTGAATAGAAACAAAAGAGTTACCATATGGAAGACATAAGATGATTTAGCTACTTTATCCTGTGTGGTAGATGTGAAGGGGGGGGGGGGGGGGAATATCCACCCATCTCCAGCACAATACACAGATTCATGACGTCTATCCCAGCCAGCACGGGGAACAAGGCAGAGGAACACTCGAGATGGGGTATCAGACCATCACAGCGCACACTCATTTACACATTGTAGGCAACATAGGAACACCAGGTGGTGTAACTGCATACCTTTGGACTTCAAAAGAAAACTCAGTGGAAACCCTCACAACATAGAAAGAGCAGGCAAATTCCAGACCAACACAGGATTGTAACCCCTATTCTTTGAGGTGCTACCACTTACAGTGCAGACACCCCCACCATGGCTACGTGTTTTATTGACATAATGCATTTGCATTTTGATAAAAACAAATTCATGTACTACCGAAAGGTAAATGTATCTTCCACAACAACTTCTTATTCTCCTATTCTTGTAGGATCTCATCAAAGTTATACCCTACGTAAAATATGAATGAATATTACCTTATAAATTACTATAACTTAATAACTTGCATTTTCCAGTCTATCTCTCACTATTTACTAACATAGCTCGGAAATTGAGCTATTACTTGACAAATATTGATGTTGACTAACGACTGAGTTTCTTGTTCAGTTTTGTATTCTCCCTCAGTGTAACCTGTCTTCCCACATACAAGTCTACATGATAAAGTGCAAAAGAAACATTCCAGAAAGTGAAAGTTGATAAGGGATTCTACCCGGAATATAAATGAATCAGATAACTACTATTTCTCTTAGCAGTGCCCTGAGCCTGGTGATATTTGGAACTGGGATTTGTGACTGCATTTCCATAAATAGCCACAAGACAAAAAGTTTCCCCTTGTATAGTTGCTATTTATGGAAGTATTGTTCTATGTGTAGCTCTTACCAAATTCCAAGTAAATTATCTGCTGATAAATGAATCACTGTGTTATCAGGCTTTAGAAAATTATAGGAACACAAGTGTGCTTATATTAGGGCAATAATATATAAATTTATTTGTTGCGTGTGTGTGTGTGCGTGCGTGTGATTAAGATTTTAAGGCACCAGTTAGTATATATAACTGTTAAGATAGCCACCCTGCTTGCAGTTACCTTCAGCCCATTCATATCACCCTCAAGCAATATATTTGTTTTGTAGCAGAAAAATGAGGCCCTGATTATTCTCTTTGGTCTTTTGGTCACACTAATCTTCAAAGATAAAGAAGTTCCTCCTTGGTTGCAGGATTCCCAGCATATTGTATTATACATCACCCTCTTATGGTCAGCCAGGGATGGTTTCCTTCTTTGAACTGCGACAAAAGAGCACAAGAAAAACATCTCATGTGATTTGCTTTATATGATAACGATAAAGACATTTTCGTCAGCTGTTGGCCATTGCAATGAATAAATAAATACTCTCTGTCTTCTGATGCCAGTTTTTGAGTGTGTTGCGTACACATTTCACCGGCTACCCTGCTTTGTTTTGTTTTCTGTTGTTTACGTCAAAAGAAAATATCAAACATACATGGTGCCTTGATAAAATATACTGCCACGTGGTGGATATTATCATGATATAGTGCACTTAAAGCTTCTCATTGTTGATCCTTTTTTTGTTTTACAGAGCTGACTAAGGACGATGTATTTTTTTAATTATACATTCTATGCATTTTGTTCTTTTTCTCCTAATACATGGCATCTCAACAAAAGAGGCATTTACATTTATTCACTGAGCGGACACCTCTGTCCAAAGTGGTGTACAAGCAATGCAAATACCTGTTGTGTCACTACTTTCTCACTTTTGCTTAAGGTAAGAGTCTTATGCATAATGGGCAATGTTGGCTTAATGGTTAGGGAAGCACACTTGTAACTGAAAGATTGCTGGTTTCACTCCCTGACCAGCAAGGCACCACTGAGGTACCCTGAGTAAGGTACCGACCCCAAGCACTGCTCCCCGGACACTGAATTAGCTGCCCCCTGCTATGTCACGATGTCACATATGGGTTAAATGCAGAGGACATATTTTGTTGTTGTGTGCTGTGGTGTGTGAACAATGACCACTGATGTCCTAATTCTATCATTTCTGATAATAATGTCCTTATAAGTCTTGATGCCAGAAATATTACAAAAGTTCGGTGGAGTGGTAACATGCAAAGCATACAGTATATAGTAGTCATGACAGTCTAGATCCTCTGTACAATCTGCTTTGTCACATAATGATGAATCTAGCACTTCCTTTCTCTTTTTTTAAGGAGAATTCAATCTTAATTTAATCACCTTAAATAGCGAACATTTACCATGGTCAGAAATTGACAATTTCTATTGAAATTTCTATTGACATTTCTATTTCATATCCATGCATCCATCCATTTTTCAGCCTCTTACCCAGCACCTGGTACTGGGGGGCGGAGCTGAAATCCTGGTATTACATACCAGCAGACAGAATGGGCCACTTTCCTTTTACTGCAAGGTTTTGCATCTACTGCTGCCATCAGCTGGTGACACATTTGCATTGCAGCTGTCGGAAAGATTAAAGACGTTTATCGCTTACATATGATACCACGACTGTTAGATAATTTCATGTGCAATTTGAAATAAAATCATAATGCAAAATAATGCAAATGCAAGTGAAAAAGGAAAAAAGTAAATAAGTAAAAGAGTCTGACCATGGAAATGAAAGAGCCACTACAATCCTGCTCTTATACTTTTGAGCATAATTCAATGATTAGCTAACATATATAATGAACATAACATATACTAATATATACTAAAAATAAATTGGGAAATATATATTGATAATAACATATATTGTGGAGCGGTATTACCTCTAGGAGCAGCATTTAAAGATCAATTTCAAGGACAATTACAAGGTCACCAAATTACACACCATGAGCTTCAGTATAGTACAAATACAGAGTGTGTTTAATAGCTTTGGTTACATTAACCCAGGTCAGAACTGTCCAGCTGCTTTGAACAGATGGTGCATTTGATTTTAAAAAAGAAATGCATTAAAAGAAAGGTTTCTAAAAAAAAAAGAGAAGTACCAAATCAATGAATAAAACAAGAAAGAGTGAAAACATCAAGGATTGCCATCAGGATGACTAGCGTGATCCTCTGGTGGAACATCCTACAAATTGTCAGAGCGAGCTTTAGCCTACTGCCTTTCTCAATGTACTACAAATGAACAATTTTCAGGTTGCCACAAAAATCTTTGTGGGTGTTAGAGCTTTGTTCTGGCACTACTGTCACTGCCAGTGATTCGTCAGCTTTATCAGCCGTCATGAATAATTTTGTTAGGAACAGATACACAACCCCATTCTTGCTTCAGTTCCCGTCTAAGGATGATAGCAAGTACATCCAATCTCATCAGGTTCTTTTTCATTTTAATGAATCACTCACACCCCATATTTTACAAGTGGTTATGGAAAATGGATGGACAGATTTAATTTAATTATTAATCTTTCAGTTACATGACAGAATGGCAATGGTAATTTGCTACACGACATCTGTATAGCATGGTGACAGGTGCATGGGAAGTTTTGGTTTGATCAACAAAAGAAGTTTCACCCATTAAATATATCTGGTGTTTCTCAGAGATGATTTCATACTTCCACCCCAAATGATTACATCACATAATGCTTTGAACAATGAGCTGTTCTATTTTAAGTAGAATCTCATGTCATTAGAAGAATGAAATACTCTTACACTGCAAAGCATGAGTACTTTTCTGATTACAGTATCATTGTCCTCAGCATGTGTTCCTTCTTGTCTTCTGTCAGTCAAAGTATTCAAATTTAAATGAACATTCCATAATTTATAACATTTTCCTGTTACTAATCCTGAGTTGCTGGTACATAGTGACAGGATTGCAACTTTTACACATTTTTCAGCTGCATATCCATGCTGCCAATCTTCCATTCTACCACACCCCAAGTGTGTTCTATTAAATTCAGATCCAATGGCCACTGAAGAACACTAAACTCATTATCATGTCCATGAGACCAGTTGTAGATGACTTACTGGAAGTAGCCATTAGAAGATGGGTAAATTGCGGACAAGAAGGGATGTACATGGTCAGCAACAATGCTCAAATAGGCCGTAGCATTCAAGCAATGATAAATTCTGGGCCCAAAGTGTGCCAGGAAAACATTCCCAATTCCATTGCACCACCACCAGCCTGGACTGTGGACACAAGGCAGATTTGTGCTGCTGATGCCAAATTCTGACTTTACCATCTGCGTGCCTCAGCAGAAATCAAGATCCATCAGACCAGGCTACTAGTTTTCAAGTGTCCAGTTTTGGTGAGCCTGTGCCCACTGTAGCCTCAGCTTTCTGTTTTTGGTTGACAGGAGTGGAACCTGACATGGTCTTCTGCTGCTTTAGCCCATCCAAGTCAAAGTTCAACGTTGTGCATTCTGAGATGTTTTTTTTGCTCATCACAGTTATATGACTTGCCATAGCCTTTCTGTCAGCTCAAGTCTGGCCCTTCCCCTCTGACCTCTGTCATCAACAAGGCGTTTCTGTCCACAGAACTGCCACTCACTGGATGTTTGTCGCACCATTCTAAATTCTAGAGACTGTTGTGCATGAAAATCCCAGGAAATCAGCAATTACACAAAAAACTCAAACCAGCCTGTCTGGCACCAACAGTCATGCCATGATCAAAATCACTGAGATTACATTTTCCCTCATTCTGGTGTTTGATGGGAACATTAACTGAACCTCCTGACCTGTAGCTGTGTGATTTTATGCATCGTGCTGCTTCCACGATTTTCTGATTAGATAATTGCATGAATAAGCAGGTATACAGGCATTCCTATTAAAGTTCTCATTGAGTGTATATTTCTCTCAGTACTTTCGGCAATTACCAAACAGTCTGCGCACAGGCAACTCGTCTGCATAATCACTTAACCAAATCTGTTTAGGACCCTGTAGCTGCCCTAGATGCCTAGATACCTGAGTGAATACACCAACAACAAGAGTGTGGTAACAAAATAGAATACCTTAAACCAGCATAATTACAGGAGGCTAAATAAAAACTATAAAATTATTTACAGCTGTACAGTAGGGGGGAAGTGTCCCTTTACATAAAATCTACTATTGGTCTTATACACGAACTTCATAACTAAATAACTATATAAGCAAACTTAATGTAATCACTTCCTAGGAAAAATGGGCCACTGGTAACTTCTGTCCTTGAATCCAGTAAGCAATTAATCATTTGCAATGAGAAGATTACCAAAAGCTTTCCTATGAAGACACAGAGGTTTGTATCTTCAGTGTGGATATCTGCCTGATTCAAATAAACTCCAGAAGTCACCAGTTAAATAACAATTTAGTTCTTCTATCTTTCCATTGTGTTAACCAACAGCAACTCTTTCTATGTTATGTTTTTCTCTGGATAGAACAGACCAGTTTGAACTGCCTGACCACATGACAAGCAATTATATCTATTTAAGACTTGTTTTGGTGAGACAGAGAAGTGAACCATATTATGTGGATATGGGAGAAAGCCATAGGGATTTTATTTAGGTTTTGGTGATGGAGATGGGATTAAAAAGAGAGAGAAGGAAGAAGAACAAAGGACTAACATTTTTACACAAGGGGAAACTCAGCAATCAGAACTTCTGAGTGTCTCCTGGGACCTGGATGAAACAGAACTACATCTCATAACAATTAAGTAAATGAATGTGCTCATCCGTTAACTTGAATGTGCTCATCCATTGAGGGCATCATAAAATTCACCTTCAGGATCTTCCAGTGGTGTTTTACTCACCTCTTTTCTTCTAGTCATGAAACTCTGCAAACATGTTGGTTTTTACTCATCAGTTTCTCTTCACCTTCAAACAATACAGTGTGACATTGTTTAACTTCATTACCATACAACTCCAGTAGCAAAACTATAATTTAGAGTGTTACCCTTTAGTACCTCGATGTAGCCAATACTACACCAACAATTTCACTGCTTTCCTACTATCATTTAGTGCAAACAGAATGATTGCCATTACATTTATTTATTTACTGTAGCAATGCTTTTGTCCAAAGCACCAGACAAGTGAGGATTGGCGAGCAGAGTAAGGCAGCATTCCTGGAGTGATAAGGGGTTAAGGGGCTTGCTCAATATGATTACCCTGAGGGCCACAGGATGTGAACCTATAGGTGCTTTCCCATTGCGGGAATCATTTTTCATTTAATTTTTTGACCATGTCACTAGGTCAGCTAGGTTCCTAAACTTCAGCAGGAAAGCACCTCTAGACTTTCCAGACATTGGCACAGATCCCTATTCCAATGATTTACACATCACCTACTTGCACTCGTCTTTGCAAAAGACTATCATATTCTGCTAATCCCAGAATGGCTTCAGATATTTCTCTCCTGCAGGTCTATCAGTCTTATTTTTTTATACCTGGCTTCCTTCCTTATATTCAGCATAGGTACAGTATGAGCTTGTTTATGATGTAACAGGCAGACAACATTAAAAATGGTTAAAGGCTACAGCTGATAACACTGTTTAGATATTAATGTGCACACATTGCAATAGCTGTTATCTGTGTGACTTTCTATAATATTTTGTTTAGCCATTTCAGTACCTGCGGTTATCATGATTGCCTGTGGAGCATAGGAGGTCTAAGAATTAACTGGGAAAAGTCTCAGTTTTCAATACTACAGCAGCATATTGCTGCCACCATGATAAAATAAAATTTACCCAGGTCTCATTATAATGAAAAATAAAAATCATGGAGGCTCAGTTTACATACATATATTTGTTATTACATTATTAAAGTCTGAATGACTATAATTAGATTAGATTAGATTAGATTTTACTTTACAGAACCAATGAAATGCAGTTAGCCTTTAACCAGGTGTAAATAAAATATATACAAATTCAATAAATTATAATAAATTATGGTATTATAAACTATAATTATAAGTCTAAATTATGGTTCTGTGCAAAATATGCCTGAGGTATTATAAGGTGCATACTGGTAGAATGATTTTGCTAGGAAATATGGCAAGTTGCAATAATACAAGTTCAAACTGGAGATATATACTGTGCAAAATGAGAAGTTAGTGCAAACAAATCAGCGGATAGTGCAAACAAAACCAAGTTTTGTGTTGTGTGTGTTTCGGGGGGGCAACTATAAGATACGATTGAGCTCACAGACAGCTGTGTGGAAGAAGCTGTTTCTTTTTATAACCCATAAATAAGTTTTATCGAACATCATAGTATTAGATGAAACTTTGTGCGGCTACTTGTCAGATATATAAGAGCTTTCTCTAGTTCAAATAGGATTTCGTATCTCATTATAATGAGATAATCTCATATCTCGGTATAAGGAGATAATTTTGTAGCTTCTTATGATGAGATATGTACCTCGTGATCATTTTCACATTTTAACATCATACTTTAATGTTATAATGAGATATGTTTCTTGTTATAAGGAGAAACTGGGCAAATAGTATATTGTCATGGTGGCAGCAGTACACTTCCAAACAAAACAAACACTTTATAAAATTAGGAATATAAAAATATAACAATGATATGATACAACATCTAGCAACAATCACTAAGACAACCATTCATTTTTAATGATGAAGCAAGAGATTGCTAGCAATGAGATACTTTAGACCTGTGGATGGTCTTAAAAGGTGCTGTTTAAAGCAAGCCCACAAAAATGTCAATCTCAGCGAAGTTCCAGTGAAGAATGGAACAGGAAAAGCAAAAAAAAAATCTGCAGTGGACTGGCCCAGTCAATCGATTTCAAAGATGAGGCAAAAATAAAAAGGAAAGAATGCAATATTGAAGAACCTGATGTTATGCTCCGATTACCCAACACCAGTCATTATACAGAGAATGTGTTTGCCAGTATGTTTTTTGCAAAGTTCTTCCACACCAACAGTCAATATTTTAACTGTCTCAGCAGTGATAATGAGTGAATTTCCAGACATTATGCACAAAATATGTTTGAAAAATCTACTTTGTGATTGCTGACTTTAAAACCATTTCAATTAACACAGGAGCCTCTTCTTCTCTCAGGATCATTTAACTGCATTATTTGTGCCTTATGTGGATGACGTGTTGATGCAACAGTTTGGATTGATGATCAAATTAACTTAAATTGCATATGTGTAAGTGTCTCAAGCATATGCATGTGAAAATACCTACCAGCTCTAGTCTATTCACAATTTTATCCCCCTCTTAAACTCATGCATGTTCTTCACAGCTGCTAGGAAAAACAACAGAAGCCATTTCACCACATTTTCATACGATTCCATATGATTTTATGATATTATTTGCTTCATTTATGATGAAATACTAGAAAAGAATTTTGTTACTGATCACTGTCATTAATAAATTAAAGTTTCATGTCTGCAGTAAAGTTGTTTTTTTTTTCATTGATTACTTGGCTGGGTAACGGCAATATTTCTAAAGGCACATTACTTTTCATTTGTTTGATGTTCCATTGGTCGGCAACTGGTATATTCTGGGAAGGTAATTCTTTCTGTGAGTGGTTATAATTTAAGCATATTTAATGAGCAGTGGGATTTGAATTCTAATATCACAGCTGCCATTGAGAAGAGGAATCAAGTAGTATTCTGGTTATTTCTAGAAAAATAAAATGGTTTGTGATTGAAGGATTTTTTTTCTAAGACAACCTTTTTTCCATGCTACAGTGAATGTGAAAGGTGGAAAAAATTGACTGCATTATTCCAGGTCATCTCCTATGCAATATTAAAGGTTACTTATTACATGCTGTTTCTATGCATCTTGCCCTTTATAATGCTTGCTTTCAATTTCACTGCCATATAACAATGGATGCATTGACTCCAATGTTGCCCATCAATGAAAGGCTGTATGTGCTTTTATTGGCAGAAAACCCAGTTTTTACAGTTTTTTTTGTATGCCAATTTGATTTTGTTTTATGATGCTCAAAAGACGAATGTTTTTTCTGGCATTCTCAAATTGAGAAGTGTGCACTCTAGTCTGCTTGCAATTTCTACACTTTTAGAAGCATAACATTAGGTGGCAGTGGTACACCTTTGGTGGCTGGTGAACAATCACAAATGAGAATGAGGAATAGAGCTTTTAGGCTGAAGCATTACATTTTATAAGAAGGAGTGTTTGCCTTTTTGCTTTTGCGTTTCATTGCCTACTCATAGGAACTGCATGGTTTCTAAATTTCAGAATAGCAAAATATCTTGTAGAATCAATCTGTCCTTGTGTCTGCTTTGGATTTCATTTTTAAATATTTTACTGTTCTTAGTAGGCCTAAAGTTTGAAAAGTATGCTTGCCTGATAAGTTATTATACAATATGTAAGGATTATGGCGCAGCTTATATGTTTTTAAAGACGCGCATGACGGTGGAGGTGAAGAACAACTCAATGCAAAGCGGAGGAGTTTAACAGCCTATAATGCCCAGCTTGTCATGCCACAACCTGCTTATACCACCTTTACCGCACATTTGGCTTACATGTACTCGAAGACATTATTTTTACGTTAACAAACCGAAAATGTATTTATTAATAGAACTAATACTTGGGCTTGGGTAATGGTAACGGTACCACAGCATGCTGCTGTATTTCCATTCAGTGAAACTGTATCTTCCCAGCTACCAGGGAACGTTCCCAGAACTTTACCAAAAGTTATGTGAAGGTCTTCTCAAGGTTAGCAGAAAATGTTCTTATAATAACATTAATGGAATTTTAAAAAGTTTTATACTTTAACAAAGGTTCTGTTAATGTCAGCATGATAAAATTATTACCAGAACATACTGTTTAACTCAAATGTTATTGTTGAAAAACAATATTTTACAATAAAATACT
Organism: Paramormyrops kingsleyae; assembly: GCF_048594095.1. Classification (NCBI taxonomy): domain Eukaryota; kingdom Metazoa; phylum Chordata; class Actinopteri; order Osteoglossiformes; family Mormyridae; genus Paramormyrops; species Paramormyrops kingsleyae. The sequence continues at coordinate 17,711,053 of NC_132801.1, read as the reverse complement.
ATTTTATAAAATTGCTTTAAGTGTGTACTACAAACACAGCATCCGACCTTGAACCCATCACCTTTGCCATACAAAAAGCCTGCATTACCTACTGCTCTACCATGCCTTTCTTTCACTTATGTAGACTTATTATTAATCTTAGTTGTAGTAGTAGGATAACAATCTGGGAACATCAGGAAAACTGCAAACTGAGCCGTTTCCATATCTTAATTGTAACGTTCTGTAAACATTCCTAGAACGTTGCTAAAACTTGTTATCGGGGTTTGTGGATTTCAAACTACTGTAATAACCTTTTAAAAATACAGTTGAAATACCATATAGCATGATGTAATGTCTTAGACAGTATAAAAAATTTAATATCGCCAAGCTTACTGCCTATGGTTGCCAGCTCTCGCATATCTGGCGTGACACTGACGTTTTCAGACTTTCATGCTCATGTAATGAATCATAAGGCAAATCAATATTATTTCATAATAAGCCTAAAGTTAGCTACATCAAAAGCATTGGGGAAGTTTGCGAACCTTACAGACTATTTACCAGGTAATAAAACTGTTACATACATGTAAAAATGCTTGCAGACATGTCTCGAATTGAAAATCTCATGCTGTTTTTGTCAGACAGCTGACCAAAGTTGGCAACCCTAACTATTATTAATGTTTTGGTTATGAATGAATGAATGAATGAATGAAAGTTGCATTTATATAGCTCTTTTTAAGACAGCCAAAGCACTTTATAGAACCAACGGGGAGCCACTTCAACCACCACCACTGTGTAGCCCCCACCTGGATAATGCGACAGCAGCCATTCTGTAAAAACATGCTCTCCACACAGTAGCTAAGGTGATGAAGGGACAGGAGAGAATTCACTAATTAGATATAGGCGCTGATTAGGAGGCCAGATCTGATAGGGTCACAGTGGGCAATTTTAGTCGGGACACTGGGTTGCCACCCCTACTCTTATATATGACCCAAGCAACTGTCAATACACTGAAAAGTCTGCTGCTAAAAAAACAAGCCAGTTGTTCTGGAGAAATAGCCTACTGCTAAGCAGGAAGGCCAGACTTTATGTTCAGACGTTTCTGAGCCAAATGTGTAGTAACCGTGGTATAAGTAGGCACATGCACACTGATGCAAATACAAATTTAAACATACGGCCTATATTTAGACATTGTTTTATTAATTTGGCTTTATGTACCTCTTGGTATTCAGCTGCATTATGGGTAAAACCCGACTCATTTAGTGTTTGACGATTATTAAACCCGATCTTGCTTACCATCTATTTTTTTAATTTAACATAACTGTAAAATATAACTGCACTACAAGTGTAAAACATCAATAAATAGTTTTGGTGTGTAATCACAAAGGCATTGCAGTTTTACACTGAATACTATATTCTGTGGACAGTAAGATAATAAAGGCGAATAATTACTTTATGGTGCAATAACACTTGCGAAAACGTACAATTATTATAATCACTAGGGACGGCCAACATAATTCGTTTGCAAGACGTGCGGGTATGATTTGTTTCGAGGAAGTTGTACAACTTGTAAGTAATGAGTTACCAAGCGATGTCTCCACGCAAACACATGCGGAAATAAGAAGAGTGCGGCGCCGAGAGTTTTCTTTCCCTATAGCAACATCATGCTCATTAATGCAAACATTCAGTTACTATGGGAGCGTTAAACGGGGAACTTAAACCCAGGTCAGCGCGCGACGCTGCGACACTTGCGCGTGGGACAACGGGGAAAGTAAAATGGGGGACACGCCAGCGACTGATAAAAGATTAGAGTTCCTGGAGGAATATGTGATAAAGACCATGAAGCTAAAAGCAGAGCGATGGCAGAAATGCATCGCGGCAGAGGAGCATAAAAAAGTCATACAAGAGTTTTTGGATAGGCCTGATCAGATCACTCTTGTGCTGTCTTTGAATGCGGCGGGGCACTTGCTGCCGTCATCTGAATTTCTTGCGACTTCTAGGAACAAATCTGTATACTTTGTGAAGCGGGGCAAAGATGTCCTTAATGCCGATTCTATTAAAAGTAATTTATCATATGGAGATTTATCTCACTCCCCTTTGGACCAGTTTTCCGCACTTGTAGAAGAGGTAAGACTAAATCAATTTGTAGTATGCATTAATTGTAAGACCCTGTGTAACTAACAGTTAAATTGATGACTGTGCAAAATGTCTGTGAATTTCAGTGATTTGAGTGTGGAGTGTCATCCAATAGTACCAAGGTGTATAAATGTTAATTTTCAACAAAAGGAACCAGGCTTCTTTTGTCCAACATAAATTGATTCTGCGAGAATAGCTGTTAATGAATGAGTGGCTGGTTTCTTTGTCCACATAGCGCTGCTTAACATTAATTATTATAGCCCTTTAAGAGGATATGTGGTAACAAATGAGCAGCCTTAATAATGTATTACCAGTAAACAGCATATAATGACATCAGTTCACTTCATTCTAAGTATTGTAGTGCATTATTAATAAACTGTTTTATTTATTGAAAATGTGTTAAGGACCCACTTTATTTGTTATGCTACTTAGGTAGTGGTGCCAGTCCTGTCCAATAACCGGAACCATTTTGAGTGGCCTCATGTTGTGACTCAGGATGTGAAGAGGCATGTTCACACTCTCAAGACCAACGTGTTTGTGGTGGCGGGACAAGTCAGGGGCAAGACACTTCTCTCGCTACCTGCAGGTTCAGGAAGAGTGGAACGAGCAGCCCTGGAGTGGGAAGAGAGGTAAAAAGCATGCCATTATACTGAGCTTCTGAGGTGCAATTTTCTACCCTTTAGATCTGTGAGGTTACTGAGCAGAGCACCATGAGGTTGCATGGTCGCTCAGTGGGCAGCCTCCGGGATTAGTGGTCTGGATCCCGCCTCTGGGGTGTACGTGGGATTTGGTGTTCTCTCTTTGTTGTGTGGGCTTCCTTCCACAGTCCAAAGATACCATGGAATGTTTAAATTGCCTGTAGTGCATTGTTGTGTATGTGAATGTGCTCTATGATGGACTGACATCCTGTTAAGCGTATGCCAGGGCTTGTCCCCTAAGCTGCCTGGGATAGGCTGCCTGGGATAGGCTCCAAGCCCACCTTTGACCCTGACCTGCAGAAACAGATAGAAGATGGATAGAGTAGGGCACCACACTCTGAAATCTCAGTGTTTTTTATGGTTAATTGCACAGTGGGGACATTGTGGACACAAGCATCATCCATTCAATTGAGTCTGTGGTGATTGAATGGATTCATCAAATTCGTGGTGTCCTGAAGAAGGTCTCCTCAGAGTCACTCCTCGAAGACAAGGATCCAACCCCTCACGTGGAACTGCTCTTCTGGAGGAATCGGTCAGTGTAATAAAAGTCCTTGATATCTGGAATATTTCATCTAATGGCCCTTTCTTTTGTTTTTGCTGCCCTCTAAATCCATTCGTACGTTACTTTACTAATAAGTAAGGATTTATTTTCCCAAAAATTGTGAATATTCTTACTTTAAGCCCCCAAGTTGCTATTAAGTAATATATTACCAATTGTAATGTAACAAATCACGGTGTGAACAAATTTCCATTTAATGACACTCAGGTCGAACGGGCCTATTATGCCCCTGTGTGTAATCTCTTTTTTTTATTATTAAAAAAAAGCATATGGTTAGAATGTGGGAACGGTATGTGTCCCAGAGCTCTCATCATCAGAACTGTCTGTCACTTTAATTAGATTACTTTGCTGCAAAGATTAGCATAACGTCTTACCCTCAGTTCAAAAGGTTAGCACTCTTTTTACAGTAACTTGGAGACTTCTGTGGTATTCTGGTCATATTAGAAAAAAACAACAAACATCTTGTGTTTTTATTGATAGTGGATTCTGACTAGTTTTATTGATTTGCTGTTGTGTTTTTTTTTCTTTTAGATTTGCTGACCTAGAATGCATTTACGGCCAACTGAAGTCAACAAAAGTTACCAAAATGGCAGAATTGCTTGAGAGGATGGAGAGCAGCTACTTCCCTGCTTTTCAAAATATGCTGCAAGATGTTATATCAGGTGAGCTACTCTCAGTGCAAGGTTTTCAGGCGAGGCTGTCAATCTAGGTTATGAATGTTCAGAGTTTTACTGAAATAGATCAGATCATTTTTCTTCTTAAGGTGGTAACAGTTGGACCCCTTCAGTGGTTTAAGCTGCCACCCCGTTGTTCTTTGACCTAAACTGCTGAACTTACTGCTCTGCTATCTATATATCATAATTTAGCTTTTAATAAGTATTTAATGAGAATTTTTAGTGGCACTTTTTTTTTTATCAAAACGGCATCACCTGGAGATAAGCAGTAAAAGTCTAATCTAGTTTCTTTGTGTTTAAAGCTTTGGAAGAAGCCAGGGACATCAACATTCACCTGAAACCGCTTCAGCAGATCTTCCAGGATATGGAGAGCAGAGAGTTCAATGAGATGAAGTGTCAGATTGCACCTCTGATGCATACGGTCTGCTTACTGTGGGCGCATTCCAAATACTACAACGTCCCTGTCAGAATCATCGTTCTGCTGCAGGAGATCTGCAATCTCCTCATACAGCAGGTAAAGTATACACGCATCATACAGTTTGTCAGACCCTTGGCTGTCCAAGGATAGGTAAAGTCTTTTGTATTTTCAAATCGTATTTTCATACCTCTGCTGAAGAGCTGCATGATTAATATCGCAGCCATGGTCTTAACCTTTCTAAATTGGTCATTCTTTATAATTAAGAGGTAAGAAGGGTTTTGGTTTGGGCAATTTGAGCAGACCATGCCCTTAATTTATAGTTATTAATTCAGGAGCGTCCTCATTCACAGTATTTTTATTTACTTAGTTTTTAATTTATGCATGTTTTGCCACCCACAAAGAATGTGTTTTTTAACATTAAATGAAGCTTATTTCAGTGCCTGACACTGAGAGCTTGTTTTCATCAGGCAATGCCCTGTTTTGCTTTTAAGTGGGCTGTAAGTCAAATATCACTGTTTAATATTTACTGTAACTGAAAGTTTTTAGATTTGCATTTTACATTATTTTTATGTTCAATGCATTTTTTGGAATAATCAGTGTAAATAAAATTTGATAGGCTCAGGCCTATTTGAATCCCGAGGATTTGCTAAAAGGAGAGACAGAAGAGAGCCTGACCAAGGTGCGGGAGACCCTGGATGTCCTATATTACTTCCGGCAAAGCTATGATGAGAGACGGGCCAGTCTAAGACAATACCAGGAGAACAGCCAGCAGCAGAGGTCATGGGACTTCTCCCCCACCGTGGTCTTCACTAAAATGGATTGGTTCATGGGGAGGTTGCAGACTATCGAGGCAAGCCTAATAATCTGTAATGGGTATCATAATGGGTGTTTATGGATGTTTAATTGGTCAGCACAGATAATTATGCAATTTATCTCTGTATCGTTTCTTTCCTAAATGAATTTTATACTTGTTAACAGAGTTTTCAAGTCTGATGTTTTTAAATTTTTAACATTTATATTTTTGAAATTAATGCAGCTAATTTTTTTTTTTTTTAATTTAAAACAAAAGTTTTGGGTGCCATTTTAGTGACATTACTATTATGTAATCTATGCAGCACAACTATCCCTCTGATTATTCCATTTTACATTATAGGGTTTTCTGCTGATGGTCCTGGACCTGATGAAGCTGGAGAAGATTGAGTTTGGAGGGACACGTGGAAAGATGCTGAGTCAGCAGGTCCTTCACATGTTTGAGGAGTTCTTGGAGAAGTACAAAGTGTTCACGGAGAAGCCCTATGATTCTCTCAGTGCTGCTAACTTGGTATTTGCAGTGATTCATTCTTCTGTTTTGTACTTTGTATCTTTGTCTGCAATAAGAAAAACAAGAAATTGCATTTAAATTCCTGCTGCTATATTAACTCAGCAAGTGTCTGTTTTGTGGGCCTTGTAGGATTTTGAAGCAGATGTTCACGAATTTAGCAACAAAGTCGAAGACATGGATCGACGACTGAGTTCAGTATTTTGCCAGGCTTTTGATGACGCCTCAAGCTTGGAGCATGCCTTCAAGGTAAGCATAATGTTACCGCAGCAACAGATTGATCTCACGTACACAGACACACACGCTGGGTTTAGGTGCTGTTTTTTGATAGGGAACTGTAAAAGGATTGCTGTGAAAGCACGGTGTTAATCCTTTAATCTTCCTTATATATTACGCTGAAACCTCATACTAATAAAAGAGGCGTGTTGAGGTCTGTACATGTGTTATATACCTGATTTCGAATTTAACAGATCTTCAATCCAACAGACATAACACACAGTTCCCCAGGGCTGGTCAGATGCATTGCTGTGCATTTTCCTTATAGGTTATAGATATGTTTGGCAGCCTTCTTGTGCGACCCTTGATTAGCGCTGGCGTTCAAGATAGATACCCTCAACTAGTCAGGATGTTTGACTTAGAACTGGACAACTGTAAAGTGCTGTACAACAAGCATATACAAAGGGAAGAAGAGCTTGGTGAGAACATTTTAATATTATATAACTAAATAATAAATATAGTATAGTATAAATACTTGAGCTTTATGTTGTGTTTGTACATTTGCATTATTTGCATGTACAACTTTTCCTACTCAGGTTACACCCCGGTCCATAAGAATATGCCCGCTGTCACTGGGGGACTGAGGTGGACGCAGCAATTGCAGGAACGCATTCAGATATCTTATAGAAAGTTGAGGCAAATCGCACACCCGTAAGTTTGACCTCTTTATATTTCTTTTTTTTTTTCCAAAAGCTCTGATTTGAATACATATACAATTATGGAAAAAACATGAAGAGACCACTCTATATTTTATTAAAAATCTGCATTTTTAAATCTTGGTTTAATCGTGGTTCTGCTGGCAGAAGGCTACACTGAGCCGCAGGTTGATTCCAGGTTCAAAATTTCTAAGGCAGTACACAAGAATAAGGTGTAGCAGGACACACTGGGGTATGACCAGAAACTAGCCAGCTAAAGCGGCGGAAATGACCTTCTAATGCCAGAGATGACCATCAAGTGACCTTCAAAAGAAATCAGAAACATTAAGTACAGGTGTGAAGTGTACTGCTAGGACAGTTCATATCAGGCTTCTAGAAGCAGGAATGAAGTGCCATAAAGCAAGGAAGAAGCCCTTCATCAATGAGAAACAGGGAAGAACCAGGGTGCAGTTTGCAAAAGGTATATATCATTCACAGACACACACCCATGAACTGGGAAATTAGTGTAACAAAAAATTTGCAGTGGTCTCTTTATTGTATCTTATTTTTGTGTGTTTGACAGTGAGCTTACTGTACGTTTCAGTTTACTAAACTGTTCCTGGCAAGTTATAAATGTCTCACAATTACTCTCTTTAAACAGGTGCATTGAGTCTGCTGAAGGGAATATAACAGTCCAGAAATATGAAGAAATGGTGAGGCTACTTAATGGGTCAGTATTTTTACAGATTTTCTTTCCGTATAGCATTATGTTATTCTTGTATGGCTGAGGACAAAGAGAGATACTGTGGGATGCATTGTACTGTTATTTTTAAAGATAAAACAGAGCTATAATTGTTTGATTACAAGTTTCTCATGTTTTCTCAGAAGGAACATTTGAATGTTTTCCATCCTTAGTAGACACTTTTGTTCAAAGGAAATTATACTGCTTCCCATGTTAGGCAGAGGTAGCCTACTGTTAATATGATGGGGTATAAGATTGGTTTAAAGTAAACACACAAGCGGTGGAAAAAGTTTTAAGTCACAATGAAAAGAACAAACAAAAAAGTAGTATAGTTGTTAAAGGGGCAGTTCACCCCAAAACTGAAAAAAAGTTATGTTTTAGAAGGGCTTTAGTCCTATCTATTTATCTAGGTTGTACTTCTGGGAGTCTAGTTTTGGAGATATCAGCCGTAGTAGTGTTGGTCTTCTCTGGAATACAACAGGACTGAATGGCATTCTTTCTTTAGTGAATAAAGTGCCAAAATACATTTGAAAAATTACTGTAAATAGCAATGTCTCTTACCAGAAATCATGACCTGGTTGCTCAAGATAATCCACAGACGTTGTAGTGAGCAGGAACTATTTACTTCTACTGATCTCCACACACTAATTGTATCACTGCACAGAAGATATCACCTTGGTGCTCATGATCGTATCTTCTGCGCTGTGGTACGATTGGTGTGTGGAACATTATACTGTATTTGAGAAAAGACCGACATTTCTACGGCCGATAATTCCAAAGCTAGGCAGCTCCCAGCAGAACAATCTAGATGGATAAATAACACTTTGCAGTTTTGGGGTGAACTGCCCCTTTAAAGCAAGTACCATTATCAGTTAATAGTGCAGTGAGACTAGTAGAAGTTTTGATGGGGGACTGCCTGTCCAGTCTGTTCACCCACATAAAGCAAGTGGATTTGATGTTACTCCTCATTGACTCGTTTTCTGAGAGGACTGGCACAGAACGGCTGTTTATGTTCATGAGAACCAAACTGAGCCAAAAACATATTTGTCATCACTGACAGAGCTCCACTCATAATAACAAATCAGCACTAATAGTTATAATTATGCATGTACAACAAAAAATGATTATATAACCAAGAGAGGCTGACCCACTGGTCCATTGCTTTATGTTGTTTGCTGAATTCAGCCCCTGGGAAAGAGAGCTTGGGCTCCCCTGCCTTAGGTCAATGTCTGTGGTATTTCTGTTTCATTAAGTGATACACTGCCTTCTTGAACTGTTGCTCTTAGTCAATCAAACTGCCTGAAAGATAAATTTAAAATTAACAATATTTTCATAGGGCAATGTTCAATAAATACACAATGATAAAGGTTGGAAATGCACGGCACGCTTAAATGCACAAACTGTGAAGCGTCTGGTATTTTCATTTCACTGACATTGCTCAGTGTCTGTCCTCTGAGGGATGACCCTCAAAAACTAACAAGCTTCAAATCTTCGTAGTCAAAGCACCCTTCTTTCTGCCTTCTACTTCTGGAGCTTTTGTACATTTGTGTGAGTGAATGTGTGCGTGCAAGTGAGTGGTTCTGCCTCGCGAGGGGATTTCCAGACAAGATTTTCATTTTCTCTACTGGCTGGATAAATAAATAAACAAATGAAAAATAACAAGCAGGCTCACCACCAAATTTTTTAGTGTTGTGAATATGAGAACCCTTGTTAGAAGGAAGCATTCACTATCGAGTTATAACACTCTAGCTGGGCCAATTAGGGGCATCTGCAGTCATTACCTCTCAACAAAGAGGCGTTTGATGTATTACTATTATAGTGTCATTTGATTGCTACTGCCCTTGTTCTGATGCTATGGAGAAATAAAGCTAAATCCAGATGGGTTAGGGAATCCAATATAGACCTCTTTATATGAGTCCTTGTAATTAGGTTATTTACAGATTAATGTTGCAGTTCAGGGACTTGTCATACAGCTTTGCTGCTGTACCCAATAAGACGCAGACTGTACATTTCTCTTTCAATATCTTTTAGTGACTTTAGCAGGCTTGCTTGGAATGGTCTTGCATGTTATATTTGATACTTGTCGCTCTAGTAAATCATCTCTTTTTTTCCTCTTGTCCTTATTCTTTCTTAGTAGGATAAACATTATTGCAACAGACCAGATGGCTAAAACGCTTAAATATTTGTTTGTACAATAATTACTTTTGGCAGCAATTTATAAGCATCAAGGCTTATGTCATGATGTTGTAATATTAATTAATTATTCTCCTAGCGCTTTGCTTAAAGTACCAGTTGGTATTGTGGTTAGGCATGTCCAATAAAGACTTTTTGTTAAGAGTTTGTGATATAGTGTAGGTAAAATATGCTTATAGGTGTTTCTTTCTAATGTTGCCCCAGTTACTCTTGTACGTTGTATGACGTTTGGGCCGAAGCAGTGGGTGAGAAGTCTCAGTACAACCTTACTCAGCCTATAATTTCCAGAGATCCCAAAACAAGGCTCATCACTGTTAACTTCAACCCCCAGGTATGAGAAACCTCATTGAACTTCAACTGCCATTTTATTTTTTAGTGGATCTTTTGTAATTATAATGTATCAACAGCTGATGAAGTTACATTATTTTTGTTAATAAGTGGCAGGGCCATTTCAATTTGGCAACCCATCATATGTTTATAATTTATGTTACCCTGTAAAATATAAGAATTGCATTGGTGTAGGTCAGGGTTCCCCAGTTCCGGTCTTCCGGTCCAGTTTGCAGATTTCCCTGTACAAACACTCCTGCTAAACCTGGTAATTAGCTGATTAAAATGTGTCTGAGCAGGGAAATCTGCAGACTGTGCTGGATCCTGGCCCTCCAGGACTGAGATTGGGGAACTCTTAATTAAAAATTGTATTCTTTTGTGTCCCACAGTTAGTATCTGTATTGAGGGAGGTAAAATACTTGGAATCGAGACAGGCTGAGGCCATACCAGAAGCAGCAGCAGCGATCTACTCCAGCAAAGAAATTATGCAGCAGTACGTTGCCAATCTGGAGCTGACTGCTAGCTGGTACAACAAGGTGATTCAGACAGTACTGGAGGTGGAGTACCCACTGGTCCAGGGACAAATAAAAGAAATTGATGCTCGCTTAATAGAGGCTGAGGAGTCCATCAACTGGAGAAGTGAAGGTAGGCTGAGTTACTGTTCCTCTACTAATGTTTCCCACCATATGAAATGATGATTGTGAAAATGAATGAATGCAATAACACCAACGTGATGCATAATCTCGTGTTTAACAAGGGAGTTCAAAGAGCTTCTTTCTCTCTAAACTGTAAGCTGATATGAGAGCATTTGTTTTATGAAGAGCATGCATTGCTCTATGATAACTGTGAACAGGGACCACCACCCAAGAACTCTTAAGGTTGCTAGTCTTGGAAATATCAGAATACCAAGATCATGTTTAAGTTTTCTTCTTAAGTTTAAACCCTTCAGACCATTATAACAATACACCCAAAAGAGAAACATTTCTGCTCTTTGTTTAGGTAATCCAGAAATGTAAATGGTGAAATTATAGAGCAGAACAGATGGTTAGGAACACACTTGGACATCCTTCCTGTCAATGTAATTCCCCTTACGGGTTTAACTCTTGTGTTTTTTTGTAGTCATTTTTGGAGGGAAAGAAAGTACATTTATCAAAATTAGTTCAAAACTGACAAGCAGTTTGAACTAGGAGGCAAAGAAAAACTTTCCATTCATTCACCCTATTTATTGTACTGGAGCTTTAAATTGTTATTTTTCATATTTTTCATATAATTAATGCTGTGTAACTTATAGCTCATGTTTGTTTTAATTCACCCTTATTATTATACACTTATGTCTTAAATGGAAATCCTGGTCATTTTCTACTCATTAAATTATTCCTGTAAATACTTTGACAGTCTGTATGCTAAAATTTGCTGAATGCTAAAGGAAAAACCTTACTGCAATGTATTCATTATTTTTGTTTCATCCCAAGCTAATTACCTGTGTTTACTAAGGCGCTGCATTATGTTAACGTGAACAGGGATCTGGGAATACATTCAGGAAGTTCGGGAAGCTGTCCATGACCTTGAGAAATGCCTACAGAAGGTGAAAGACAATGTCGAGGAGATCCGGAATGTTATGAAGACCTGGGTGTCTCCCATCTTTGAGAGAAAGGAGGGAAAGAAAGACACCCTCATCAACCTTGATGACATATCGGACAGGCTTGAAAAACGTTACACCCAATTTCGAGACTCAGGAGACAGGATCCATTCCTTGTTAAAGGTACTGGCAGTATTGGCACTTCAATAAGAGATACTTGCGCAGCAAGGAAACTTGTGCTTTTTTCTTAAACAAGGATTGCATACATCCAAGTAGTGTTTCATTTGTTTAACTGTGTTGAATTTGCCATTACAGGAAAATCTAGCCCTCTTTAAAGCTCATCCTGCTTCTGAGACATGGAGGGCTTATGTTGATTATATTGATGAAATGGTCATTGATGGCTTCTATACCAGCATCGAGTGCTCTCTGAAGTTCCTTCTAGATAATACAGGTAAGAATGTTCTAAACCTTTTGTCTTTTTGATTTTGATGATGTGATTTGAAAAAGCAATCATTTTTACCCCCTATTCAGATTCCAGGGCTGGTCTGGCACCTCTTTTTGAAGTCCAGCTAGACCTTCATATTCCAGACATGGTTTTCTTTCCCTCCCTGGAGTTTGGTGCCAGTAATGGCTTTTTTGACTTGGTTGAAGGCGTCACTAATGATATCTACAGGATATCTTCACTGATCCCACGACTGGCTGAGCACAACAATGTTCCCCATTACCAGGTAGTGGGCAACTGCAAAGAAAAAATAATCAAATTACTGGCAACATTTTTGTAAGAAATCTGTTTGCGTCTCTTCACTGTCTCTGAGTGACAATTATCCAGGCCATATGACAATTTATGCAGAACTCTCATTGTCAATAGCCTTATCCATCTATGTATAGTAATTATGTATTAATGCTTATTAAGTAATTATGGACTTAAAAAATGATTGGTTTAGGCTTGATACTGATAAGTAGTTATGTATGATTGAATAATATTTTGTAGAAATGTTTTTGACATTTTTGGCTTTTTCACAGGCTGATATGGAGGATATGGCTGATCTGGCTGATATGAGGCAGCTTCTGATGGACAATGTGCGCCATGCGATGTCCAAGTGCTGCGAATACTGCAGCGCCTTTGACCAGTACGCTTACCTGTACGTTGACGACAGGAAGGAGTTCATGCGACAGTTTCTGCTGTATGGCCATGTGCTCACTAGCGAGGAAATAGAAGCTCATGCAGAAGACGGAGTTCCTGAGAGCCCCCCCTCGCTGAAACAGTTCAAGGAGCAAGTGGATTCTTACGAGAAGATCTATGATGAAGTCCAGCATCTCGAGCCCATTGTTGTGTTTGATAGCTGGATGAGAGTTGATGCCCGGCCCTTTAAAAGTGCCTTGCTGAACATTATTAAGAAGTGGAGTTTAATGTTTAAGCAGCACCTCATTGACCATGTGACAAACAGGTAAAGAATCAGGAGAGCTTCAGTGTTCAGATAATATTAGATTACATTTATTGTACTTCTCTGTCTTTCCAGTGACCCTGCAGAGGACAAGCGGGTATAAAAAAATAGATGGATGAATGTCTGGTGGCTTCTCTATGAAATGAAATCCTAGGCCATGGTGTTCAGGGAAAGTGCTAGATCTGAACTTCCCTTGGTGTGTGACTGGTGGTGTGTTAGTGTCCTAAAATGGCGCGATATACTGGAGTGTATTCTACTGTTTTCATGCTCCAATAGATTTTGGAGATAAATGAATACTAACTAATACTTACTAATAGTTACCGAAAATGGATAGCTTGATCACTGCTGTGCTTCACTTGTAGCCTTTCTGACTTGGAGAAGTTCATCAAAGTTGCTGAAAAACAGCTGAGCAGAAAAGTGGAGGAAGGGGACTATAGTGGTTTGGTGGAAGTGATGGGGCATTTGATGGCAGTGAGAGAGAGACAGAACAGCACAGATGAGATGTTTGAGCCTCTACAACACACCATAGAGCTTTTGAAGACGTATGAGCAAGAACTGCCAGAGGAGGTGTACAAACAATTAGAGGTACCATCTTTTTAAGAATCTCAAATTTTAATGTGTAATGTATGCATTCATTTATACATAAATTATTTATTAAGGGACAGGAGCTGTTACGATTCAAGTAGCTGATATGACAAAACATTAGTAAAAAATACATTCCCATTATATTATATTACATTCACGTTATATTATATTGCATTATATTGCATTATATTAGTATATGCTATAGTAGCAAATTAGCATTGCTTGTAGTAAGTAAATGTCAATATTTTGCATAGGGTTTTGCGTGTGTGAATTATGTTGAGTAGGGAACCCAAGATCTCTCCCTGAATGACATGGTATTATTTACAAAATAAATTACAAAAGTCAAAAGTGGAAGCATTAACAAATGGAATGTAAATGTCTGACATTTTTTGGCTGAATTGAATAAAAGCAATTAGTCAGTGACAGTATATCGTGTTACGTGTTTGTTTTGTCACTTACCAGTCACTTACCATGTAATTATTGCCACGTCAGAAGTGTGAATCGCTGAATGCCCCTTGAATGTGGTGGTCCACTCCTCTGCAGGAGCTGCCAGAAAAGTGGAACAATGTGAAGAAGCAGACTGTCACGATGAAGCAGCATGTTGCACCACTACAGGCTAATGAGGTGGCCAAACTGCGCAGGAGATGTGCGTCCTTTGATGTGGAGCAGCACTGTTTCCGAGAGAGCTTCCGCAAAGAAGGGCCTTTTAGGTAAAATGCTGGAGACATCCCTAACGAGACTGACATTTCAGACTTTAGTCTCTGGGTAAAGGGTCTGTTTTCGTGTTCGCCAGAAAGTTGTAGTTCTATCAATGCTTGATGGAAAAATAATAAAAACATTTTGTATAGATAGATCATTAATAACATGTAATTTCCTTGAAAAGAATATTACAAACTGCAAGGTTACACTAGAATGTAGTAATTTATCATACTTGACAAGCAGATGGACCCCCGTAATGATATGCTACTTGCTGTAACATTCTGTGCAAATTACGTTCAAATGATATACGAATGAATACCGGTGTTAATTTTTGGAGGTGTACATTTGTCACTGCTAGAATCAGGGGATATAAGTCTATGCTGGGCACTCCCAGTCACCTCAAGTCATGCTCTAACTTATAAACTGGCCTTCCATTTATTTTCTCTCTTAGGTTTGACAGTGAAAACCCATATCATATGCTAGACTTAGCTCACCAGCAAATTCAGGAGAAAGAATTCACCATGTCCTCAATTACAGAATCTGCCGTCCTCTTTGAGGTGAATGTCCCAGATTACCGGCAATTGAAGCAGTGCCGCAAAGAGGTGCTACTGCTGAAGGAACTCTGGGATATGATCACCGTTGTGAATTCTAGTATGAGCGACTGGAAGACCACAAAGTGGCACGAAATAAACGTGGAAGACATGGAACTGGAGTGCAAGCGCTTCTCTAAGAACATTCGGGCACTGGACAAGGAAGTTCGAGCGTGGGATGCCTTTTCAGGACTGGACAACGCAGTGAAGAATATCCTAACTTCACTGAGGGCAGTGGCGGAACTGCAGAACACCGCAATCCGGGAACGACACTGGCACCAGCTGATGCAGGCCACGGGGGTGCGCTTCACTATGGACCAGGACACCACCCTAGCGGATCTGCTGCAGCTCAACCTGCACCAATTTGAGGAGGAGGTTCGAGGCATCGTGGACAAGGCAGTGAAGGAGATGGGCATGGAGAAGGTCCTAACAGAGCTGAATACCACCTGGAGAGGCATGAAGTTCCAGTATGAGCCGCACCACCGTACCAATGTGCCCTTAATCAAATCTGATGAAGAACTGATTGAGATTCTTGAGGATAACCAGGTGCAGCTACAAAATCTCATGTCTTCTAAGTACATCGCCTTCTTCCTGGAGGAGGTTTCTGCCTGGCAGAAGAAGCTGTCCATTGCGGACTCTGTTATCACAATCTGGTTCGAAGTGCAGAGAACCTGGTCTCATCTGGAGAGCATTTTCATTGGCTCAGAAGATATACGTGCTCAGCTCCCAGAGGTTGGTTCAAGAAACGGAGATGTTGGATCCTTCAGCATAAGAGCGATATCCATCATTTCTGTGCTGGAAATTTATGTAAACTTCTTAATTTTCAAAACCTACTTAATTATACCTACTACTTTTCATACATTTTCTAGTCATGCACTATATTTCACTGTTTTACTTCATTTGCTTCATTTGAATCTTTGAATGAAATTGCTTGTACAACAGTTTTTATTAATGAAGTAAGATTTTAATCTGTCAGCATGGCTGTGTCATAGTTAATTGCGGTGTATTCCCACATGAAATTCTCCCAAGGATTCCAAACGCTTTGAAGGTATAGATGTGGATTTCAAAGAGCTCGCCTATGATGCTAACAACACCCCTAATGTGGTGGAAGCCAGCAACAAACCTGGCCTTTACACTAAATTGGAGGATCTTCAAAGCAGGTAGGTGGTATAATACGTTTCCATTGTGGTTTTAATTATTTTTCAGGGGAATGTATTTTTCAGTCTGTATATTTCTCAAGTACATTTTAGAAGCAATTTGTCATATCATTTCTGTATAATATGGAATCGTTTCTGTGAATTATTTTCGCGCCGCTATCTGAGAGAAAGAAATAGCAATAAACAAACGGCAAAAACTTATCTTAAAAGATAAAGTAAATATGAGAGTTTCAAATACCCCAGTGCAATGTAACAGTGTAATAATGCATTTGCCTTCAGACTGTCTTTGTGTGAGAAGGCCTTAGCAGAGTACTTGGACACCAAAAGGCTGGCCTTCCCCAGATTCTACTTTATATCCTCAGCTGATCTCTTGGATATTCTCTCCAATGGCACCAGTCCTTATCAGGTATGAAATGTAAAAACTGTCACTGTTCTGAATGAGGGCAACAATCATGAGGTCATTGTATATTCAGCAAGACTGAATATATCTACTCCAGTAAGCACAGCATGGCATTGACATACATACATATTTATTTTACGGTGCACAACACTGTCACCATGTAACATATTATTGTGTTGCCATGTGTCTTCAAAAATGTATGTGCATATGGATGTGATTTCCAGGTTCAGCGGCATCTCTCCAAGTTGTTCGATAACACAGCAAAGATGAAGTTTCAGCTGGACCAGGATGGCAATCCCTCTAAGACTGGCCTAGGAATGTACAGTAAAGAGGAAGAATATGTTGCCTTTAATAAGTCATGTGACTGCACTGGCCAGGTAGGGCATGACAGGTGCCTGACTGCTGGGGGCAGCTTAAAATGTTAGACATTTTTTGGTTTATCTGTTTTTAATATATTTTCACTATGTTATTGCTGCTGAGGTGGTAATTGTAACTGATTATAACAGATAATAGCAGATTACTGAGATGCTGAAGATTGTAGTATTTATTTCCTAATTTTTGTTCATGTTTATACACAGGTTGTGCCAGTACTGTCTGGATAATGTGCATCATGTTCTCGCATATAAATACATGAATAAGGCAGTATTTGTATATTGTAGGTTATGTGACTGAGATAAAACATGTTTCGGTTTAAGGTTGAGACCTGGCTAAATCGACTGCTGGACGCCATGAGGTCAACGGTGCGCCATGAAATGACCGAGGCTGTGGCGGCCTATGAGGACAAGCCCAGGGAGCAGTGGCTGTTCGATTATCCTGCTCAGGTGCTGTCTGAGTTTACTGGTGTTACTGGTGATCGAAAGTGTTGCTGTAGTATCACATGTATTCAGATTGTATTAAACACTCAGTCTTCCTGTGTTCAGCAGAAAATTGGAGACGTAATGTCTTTTTGAATATACATGGATATTATTTCTCCGATTTGTTCTGGGAGAGTACTGTACATTCAGTTTATAATTGACTGTATGGAGTTCCCTTCTCACAAGTTAGATGTACAAAAATGCAGTGTTTTATAGCTGGAACACTTTTAAATTTGGCAGGGGTCTGAATGAAATGCCATAAATTATCTGACATGATTTTATTGTGGATAGCAGACTGAAATTGGACTGTAGGATTCTATATCAGTTACCTAAATGGCTCAAATGTTGACATTTTAATCTAAATCATAATGGCCATTTTATCATTTTAATTACATTCAGGAATGAAATAAAATGAAAGTGGTGTGATTTATTTTCTTAGGTATGATTATGAATAATAAGGAAAGGACTGTGGAGAAAGTAATAGAACCCAGATCTGTTTCTGTTTCTTAGTGTATTCATTTGCCCTACGTGCTTTTGTTGAATGTGCAGGTGGCTTTAACATGCACCCAGATATGGTGGACAGCAGAGGTTGGCATTGCCTTCTCCCGTCTCGAAGAAGGTTACGAGAATGCCATGAAGGAATACTACAAGAAGCAAGTCAGCCAGCTGAATACTCTCATCACTATGCTGATTGGCCAGCTCTCAGCCGGAGATCGTCAGAAAGTTATGACCATCTGTACCATAGATGTACATGCCAGAGATGTGGTTGCGAAAATCATCTCTCAGAAGGTATAGGAAAAGCATCACACTGCATTGCTATATGCTAGATTTCTTTGCATATACATGAAAATATGACTCAACTGAGAATTCAGGGCATTCAAGCATACAGTATAATCCGAAATAGTGAGAGTTGTGAGAGCTTGCCAGAACTGGATTTTGAAGTTTTTGCTGATTGATTACAAAATCAACGCTTTTAATTTGCGTGTTTTTGCCTTGTGGTTAATGTCACAATTAAATCCTGAGGCATTTTGTTTATTTTCTGCACAAAACATCATCACAGTTGGGATCTTATGTGAATAACAAGGTCTTTTTTTCTGAATCGCATTTAGTAGAGACCAGGGAGCACTGGGCTCTCTGTGTATTTTCGACATGCCGTCCGTTTCCTTTGCAGCCTGTAAATGCTTTTGCTTGAGACAGTATAAATGCTTGCCTTGCGTTCTTCCTGCTCACAGGTGGAGAATTCCCAGGCATTTCTGTGGCTGTCTCAGCTGCGACATCGCTGGGATGATGACAGACAGCATTGCTTTGCCAATATCTGCGATGCGCAGTTCTTGTACTCTTATGAATACCTTGGCAACACACCACGTCTGGTTATCACCCCACTGACAGACAGGTAGAAGTGTTTTTTAATTACTAAGCATAGATTTATGACCCGTATTGGAAGTGGAGTGGACCGGTCCTGAAGCGATAAAGACATTTTATTTTCCATTTAAACCTACTTGAAGATGTAGATTAAGCATAGATGTAGAATTAGCTATAAATCATAGAAGTGCAAATCACGAAGTACATTTAGTTTACCCAAAAATAGATTATGATTCAGAAAGTAACCGTTGATTTGTCAGCCATGAGTTCATATACTGTCAAGCAACCTGTGTGTTTCAATGCTTCAAAAATCAGTTCCCATGTAATAAACAGTTCATTTGTTGTCATTATCTCTGTAGTTAGATTGGAGGCATTGCAGTTTTGGCTTCTGTCTCTGAATATGATCAGATGATTTGCTGTTATTGCTTGCTATTAGGATCATATTTATGTCTTTTCAAGCCAATTAAGTAAATTTTTTGAAGATTACTTTGTTTACATCATTTTCAGAGAATAATTAGCACAGCGTGGTCATGTAAAAATTAATATTTAGTTGAAACCTAATGTACGTATGTGACCATTTTTCCATCCCTTTCACTTGACGTGATGTATTTCTGTGTTCACGTGTGGCTGTGTTGATAGGTGCTATATCACCCTGACCCAGTCCCTGCACCTCACCATGAGTGGGGCTCCAGCTGGGCCAGCAGGCACAGGCAAGACTGAGACCACCAAGGATTTAGGCCGAGCCTTGGGAATTATGGTCTATGTCTTTAACTGCTCCGAACAGATGGACTACAAGGTATACTGTTGCATCGCTGTGAGATACTACAGAAATGTGGAGAGGATTGCTGAATTCTCTCAAATGTTCTCTGTTATATAATGTCTATGTTTAAATATTTTATGTTTATTTCTTTTAATTGCCCTACTTTGTACATAACTGCCATTTGCTTCTCTATGAGATTAATCAAGTTTATCTCTGTCAATATGGAAAGCAAAAGCTTTCACAAAACTGCCAATCTACATTTATATTGCAGATATTTAAGAATCCTATTTCGATGAAATTTTTTTTACTGGCTATACTGCGTGAAGCTAGGATACTCTGACATCTCTTAATTTGCATACTAAACCATTATGCAAATTAAGCAACACTGCTTAAATAAATGGCTTTCAGTTGAATGTAAAACTTGAGAGAAGCAACATTCTTTGAGAGAAAAATGGCCAGAATCACTCATTTTCATGCATATTGAAAGCACGACTGACGATTTATTGGTACCTATGATTAACACATTTAGTACAAGAGACATACATTTGGAAAACAATTTTAGGACACAAGTAAATTTGATGAAACAGTTTTTTCTTGCTGATGACAGTATTCAATGATTTCTTCAAAAATACAATTTGGTACGTCTTGCTCATGTCCTCGTGACATATTAGCCATAACATTCTTGTCAATGACTATGAGAGAAAGATTCAATTATGCCAACATGGATAAAGCTTTGACAATTCAGTATTTTCTATCTAAAATCATCTGTTAGTTCTTCTGAATTTTCTCAAGAGTGTAAGCCATAGCTACAGCTGTTTATGAAGCTGTGCAAAGCTCTGATATCTTTATGCATAAATGAGAAAGATTAGTTAGTTTGCCAAATTTTTAATACATATATATACAGTATAAATTTATCTCCCTAGTCATGGCTGAACTGACTTTCATTTTCCTATACATCATGTTTAAGACCTGCTTATTTACCCATTCCCCCAAAAATATGTTATGGTCAATAGAGACATAACTACAGTCTTTTGATATACAGTAGCTTAAATTGGGCTGCAGATTTTACAAATGTGAAATGCAGGCAGGGCTGGCTCTCATGTTTCAGGGCCCCTAGGCAAAGCTTTTTTTACTTGGGTGCCCCCCCCTCCCATCAAGAAAATTGATGATCATTTCACTTCCTCTGCAATGCAGGTCATTCGGACCCTAAGTGACTGCCTGCACTAGGTATAGCTAGAGCTGGTCCTGATTGTTGGTTACATTAAATATGCTGATTTATTCCAAGTCCAGTTTATATTTGTCAGTCATAATTATTGAATATAAACTATGATGCAATGTTTGAATTTAAGCATTTTGTGCCATAATGATTTAAATACATCTTTTCTGCCTGATATAAAAGGTGCCTTTGCAATTTGTGTACAAGGCTTAATTTTTTTTCCAGAGGATATCTTCCAGTTAAGTTAACAGTCACTTATGCACGCAGAGAAAGATGTATAATATGTGTTATTGCAGACACGGAGTGTATTTTTTTGTGTGGAGTTTGTAACTCCTCTCTGGCCACATGGGTCTCTACTGGTTACCCTGTTTTTTATCCTTTGGCCCAAAAACGTGCGGTTAGGCGAGTTAGTGTCTTTAAATTGTCCATAATGTGTACAAGTGTGTGCCCTGGCAAGCACTGACCCCTGGGATCGTCATTCCTGGAACGGGCCCTGTGCTCACCGTCGGCCTGCTCTGGATTCCTAGTCATGGAAAATTGATGGATAAATCTCAACTCAGTGTTGTTTACTGTGCTGCAGAGTAAGACTTATTATTGGCTTATTATTGTCATCTTTCCCCAACACTCTTTCAGTCCTGTGGGAATATTTACAAAGGCCTAGCACAAACTGGGGCCTGGGGGTGTTTTGACGAATTCAACCGAATCTCTGTGGAGGTGCTCTCCGTTGTTGCTGTACAGGTGAGCCTAAAGCTGCTGATGTAATTATGATTATGATTTAAAGAATTATTAAAAGTTATCAAAAAATATTTTGCTCCTTGAATTTGTCCTTTAGGCACATTCAGTTTACTTCTATCTCTCTTGTTAGAGCATATAAGCATAAATTCAACTAAAAACACTCCCAAAGAATAGGTATGAGAATAGGTAATGAAGGACTTGTGCTGTATACGTTTTTCTGTCTTAATATAGGAAATCTTGTTTGTAATAATGCTTGTTTAACACGAGTTTGCTATATAATCAATATGTAGCTAAGTAGAATAATTTCATTTATATTTGTGCAGTTTACATTTAGAAGCAGTGCCGGTGGATTTGCCACCCTGTCACACTTGCATGACAAACATCTTCATCCTTAAATTACTGGGCTTCATTGGTAATTGGGTGGGAAATGTATAGAAAAAAGCTCTTATTGAGCTTTAGGTTTATAACTAATGAAGGTAAAAGTATTGTTTCCTACTGTTGGCACATCAGAAATTATGAGAAGATCAAGAATGAGTGGCAGCATGTATAACGAAAAACAAAGACTGAAATTTAGATGTCAGGAAATGATATATAAACAAATGGTGTGGAAAGAACAGCGTTCCGTTTGAATAAGGCACCTCTAATGGCACTGCTACTTCAAATTAACTGCATGTATTATAAAAATGATTGAACTGTCCTTAGTCTTTCTTACATACCCACCCATGTTAAGCAAATGTTATTACATATATGATTCTTTTGAATTGGTGTAGAGTTATAGAAATGCCTCCGTCAGACAGAATAAGGTGTTGCGTATAGTATTTGCTCCTCTTTCCGAAATCTGCAGCGCTGCTGATGGAGTTTTCTCTGGGGTGGCCCTCGTCTTTGGGACTCCATTCCCTCTGATATCCGTAACTCCCCCTCTCTAGCAGGCTTCACATCTCGCCTTAAAGCCGCCCTGCTCTCCCAAGCTCTCTGGCTCCCTTCACTCTGCTGTCTTTACTTTGATCCCTCTGTGTCCCTCTCGCTCATCTTGCTTCATCCGTCTGCCACTTTTATCCCGCGTTACTGTATTGCTCGCCATCCTCTGCTTGTTGGGACTCTCGCTTTCTGTGTGAATTACTCCTTTGCCGTGTTCTTTGTTCTTCAATATTTTTTGCGTATTTGGATTTTGAAAAGCTCTGTATAAATTTGTTGTTGTTATTATTATTATTATTATTAGTAGTAGTAGTAGTAGTATTATAAAAATGATGATTAGGCTAACAACATTTTTGTAATTTTTTTTTTTTTTACCTGGAAAACATATTTTTTTAATTTTTAAACAGCATATGGTTATGTAATCTACGTATTTTGCATCAGTAAAAAAATCTTAAATAGTCAGAAAAGTACATATGTGGTGGCAGATGCTGTGGCGTTTTGCTTAATATTATGAATGTCAAATTTGTCATAAAACACTGCTATACAGCCAGCTTAAGGTTTTCGGCGGTAGTCCTTATTACTGTCCTATATTTAGAAAATGTGTTGAAGCTGACATTACAGCCTGTAAGGGTTCCAGATATTTTTAAACGCGATTTATGTCTATGGTGATATAACAGTGCTACAGCTGACAACAGCATTGTTTTAGCTGAGACTGAATTCACATTATTCAGGTTAAGAGCATTCAAGATGCTGTCAGAGATAAGAAGACACGGTTCAGCTTTATGGGAGAAGAGGTGAACCTGACTCCTTCTGTTGGTATCTTTATTACCATGAATCCTGGGTACGCCGGGAGGACCGAATTGCCAGAGAATCTCAAGGCACTCTTTCGGTAAGCATAAAACATTATGAGAACAAATCTGTGAAAACCCTGGGCTGACTTGTGTTGTACTGTAATGACTTTTAAATAAGATGGGCTCAGCACACAAGCCTAGGAAAACCAGTCTGCAGTGAACATTCATTTTAGTAGAGGAATCGATTCAAATGTTGCATACAGGGATATTTTTCACCCATAGCAGCATAAAATACACACATGGGTGCCACATGCATGACTCATTACAGTCCAATAAAATATTCCAGATACATCGAATACTTCATATTGCTTGACTATACTGTATATTGTCCTAAAATTGGCTCCTCTCTGCTTTGTTACTGCTTTCCATATTGGATTAGAATTCTGATTGACAAGTGAATTAATTACTTTATGGAGCAGTTCTCATTAGAAAGTGGAAGGGTGACGCAGAAATGGAGAATATATTATTAACGCAATCATAGAAACTTTAACTGAATTAAATCATTCCCCTCTTAACCCTCAATCATTATACTTACAACATAATACTCGGGCAGAACTGAAGTTTGATCTCCCTGACAAATGGGCAAGTTATAAATACTGTTCTTTGATTATAGTGAACTATTAATTGTTGTACTAATTAATTTGTTGTACATATTTTTATTTGTGTGAATAAGCCTTGCTTTTATAATATAGCTCTGTATGAGTCATATTTTATTTCATCCTAGACCGTGTGCTATGGTGGTTCCAGACTTTGAGCTAATTTGTGAGATTATGTTGGTGGCTGAAGGTTTCATTGAAGCCAGGCTTCTGGCCAGGAAGTTCATTACTCTGTATCAGCTCTGCAAAGAACTTCTTTCAAAACAGGTACAGCACACCTTAATGATTGCATACATAAATTGTGCGGCAATCGGTACAATATAATGTTCACAGAGGGTGATGTAACATTTGAATGAGATTTAGATCTGAAATGAAATATCACTTGGTATTTGGGAGTTTTGTATGTTAATGTATTTTTATTAAAGAATGTGCATTTGTCTATTGAGGCGACACTGGTAAACACCTTAAAAAAGTGGCATGAGTTATACAACTACAGTATGTTTTTTTCCAGTTATTACAAATGTATGAATTTAACGTTCCAATTCATTATTTTGCAAATGATGGAAAACAACGCCTAATTAATTTGCCTGTACAGGCATACTCCACAACAGCAGTATTACTTCTCTTCATCATTCTAGAAAAGGAATCATTGACTTTGACTGCTGTTGCTGATGAGGTCTCACATCTGGGTTTGACAGGATGTAGTGTATCAGTGAAAGGACTGGAGGGGCCTAGCACAGCGGTGAATGTACCATATTTATGCTTCCTGTCATTTTCCACTTCACGTTATGTATGCCTTACTTTACTGCAGGACCACTATGATTGGGGTTTGCGAGCCATTAAATCAGTCTTGGTGGTAGCAGGGTCGCTGAAAAGGGGTGACCCAGACCGTCCAGAGGATCAGGTACTAATGCGAGCCCTGCGAGACTTCAACATTCCCAAGATTGTGACAGATGACATGCCTGTCTTCATGGGCCTCATTGGGGACCTTTTCCCTGCGCTGGATGTCCCCCGTAAGAGGGACTTGGAGTTTGAGAAGTTTGTCAGGCAGTCTATCCTTGATCTGAAGCTACAGGCCGAAGACAACTTTGTTCTAAAGGTGAGTTTTTAATCAGATTCTCCTGTACATGGAATCAATCACTCCTACACCCACCTTTTCATAAAAAAGACAGAAACCATCCAGATAACTGAATTACTCTGTAGAACTTCTGATGATTAATATTTTATTGCCATTTAGTCCAACAATTTTTTTTTCTACACATTTCCCCCCAAAAGCAATAAAGCACATATTGTAACACCATCAAATGGGGATGAAACTCCAAGAGGTTCGGAAGAAATGGTCAAAGTAATATACTACAGTATGAGTTATGATTGCACTTCAGTTTCCAGATCTTGAGTTCTAATTCCAAGCATTAGTGTGTTGTTACAGACATCAGAGATGTGAATCTAGAGTCATGGGAAATGGGTACAATCTTCAGTGAAGTTAAAAGGTCAAAGAAGTACTCAGAATAGTATTCAAACAAACATATTCATCCTTCCTGAAGGCTGTTAGCCCTGGTGTTGTCTGAAGGAGAATAAAGATGGCGATGTACATGGCCACAATCTGCATGCGGAACAGGAGGTCAAGAGCTTCATCTGCTGTAATTACTTCAGCTGCATGCAACCAGTTTTCTCTGATTTGGGAATGGAAAGCCGTTTTGTAAAACGCATGTCTGTCCAGTAATGGCGGCCATTCATAGACATCATTTTGAAGCCACAGCCACTGGGCTTTTTAAATGTTAAGCCCACTCTGAACCACGGGATGGTGAGGCGAGTCGATGGCATTGATTGAGCATGCCATCAGCATTGTGGGGTAGATCCCTCAGTGTGAGAGGGAAATGATTCATTTTGTTTTTTTATCCCCTAGTTTTCCAAGGACTTCAATAGATGTAGAAGTCTAATTGTGTAGCACCACATCAAAGGTGTTTGACATGGCGCCTGCCTAAACAGAAAGCCTGAATACTGTTCTTTTTTCCCTTTACATTTTTTATTCTAAAAGATAAAGGTGTCACCATGTTTAAAACATTTTTCGGTTTGCATTTTGTAATCTCCAAAGCATTATAAATGTCATATTTATTGTTGTACATGAATGAATTGTCATTCATGATTCAAATTAGGAACACTAGGTGGGTATAAAAGCAAAACACATTCCGTACAAAGGATTTGATAATGGCAGGTGCAGGAATGGCTAGAATGGTCTGAAAAATAATTGTCCTCTACATAAAAGAAAGCCTTAGAAAAATCCCAGAACTAATTTTAACCCAAAAAATTGAAGTTGTGCTGAAAAATGAAGGAATGCAGTTGTTCCCTGATTTTCAGATATCAGTGTTCCTCAGGAAATGCAATCAAAACTATTTGCGATTTTTGAGAGCTGTGGGGTTTCATATGGAATTTTCGCTGTAGCGTTTTAGACTAAACGGGAGTGCATGTATACAGAGGAAAGATACATACGTGCATATATGTGTGTGTGTGTGTGTCTGTATCTGTATCTGTGGGTTTGCATAGATCACATTTGAGGACCAAATTACCCCCAAAGTGAAGTAAAACCTGACATTTCCCTATTTTTGGGGGCATCTTTTGAGGTTCCCATTTGGATAACCTCAGTTTTATAAAAAATCTATGAATGCAGTCAAAAAAGTAAAAATGTCAAAAGTCTTGTATTTGGGTTGGTTACTTATGGTTAAGGTTAGGGATGGGTAGTGGTTAAGGGTGTCGTGATTGGGATTAGGGTTTTCCCATAGAAATGAATGGTCGGTCCCCATTTACATAGGAAGACCAACTTGCGTGTGTGTGTTTGTGTGTGTGCGTGCGTGTATGTGTGTGTGTTGACAGTACAAGAGGGAGGTGTTAGCTCTAGCCAGGACATAGAAGGTAGAGTAGCCAAAACACAAAAGAGAATAGGCATGTCAGTTGTATGCCCTGCCTATTGTTTGGAGATGTGAAGGAGCAGAAACACTGTTGGTTTATTTAGTCAGTGCCAAAGTTTTGAAGTGGATGTAACCTGTGACTGGAAGTCAGAACACATGAGGAGACGACTACTAGTATATTGCTGGTTTTGATGATCTAAAGAGAATTGATTAAAGAGGCAGGGGGCAGTATATTGAGCTTAGTGGTCACAGAGGAAATATACTATTGTTTGGACCAGCAGTTGTGTTGATTCTTGGGATGAGGAGCCAATACATCCATCTGATTTCACACTGGCATTTTTTGATTTTATTCTGGTAAATGCAAATAGCCAATAAGAGAAGAAAGTACAAAGGGATCAAATATATGAGTGGCGCTCCCTTTTAATCTCAGCTTTTCCACAACCTGCCTGATCCTGTGATGAAGCAATGTGTGTGAGTTACAGTGAGCTGTACCGTTCTTTCAGGTGGTGCAGCTGGAGGAACTTCTCGCCGTTCGACACTCCGTGTTTGTGGTGGGCAGTGCCGGCACAGGGAAGTCTCAGGTGATGAAATCCCTAAGTAAGACCTACCAGAACATGAAGCGCCGAGCCGTGTGGGCTGACCTCAACCCCAAAGCCGTCACCAATGATGAGCTCTTTGGCATTATCAACCCCTCCACTCGGGAGTGGAAAGACGGTGAGGTGTTACGCCTTTTAGTTCCCTGATAGTGAAAGTGTACAGAGAGGATAGGATTCATTTGGCGCCGTTTGTGAAATGTGATGTTATTTTGGGTGGGACGACTTTAAGCAAAGTCCAAGATGTCTAATAAATGTTTTGTTTTTAGGACTTTTTTCCAGTATCATGCGTGAGCTGGCTAACATTAGTCATAATGGACCAAAATGGATTGTGTTGGATGGAGATATTGACCCAATGTGGATTGAGTCTTTGAATACAGTTATGGATGATAACAAGGTAAAACTCAACCACTGATTGTATACCCTGGTGGTTCACTCATACGCTTTTAGAAAAGCCATATTATTGATTTGAATCACAATGGTGCTAGTCAATACCCATGGAGGAGTTCAACAAAAGCTCTGGTCATGTTCTGGTAGAGCCGCTCATGTGTAATCCTCTGTAACAGGTGCTGACTCTGGCCAGTAATGAAAGAATACCACTGAATCCAACTATGAGGCTGGTATTTGAGATTAGCCACCTGCGTACTGCCACACCGGCCACTGTGTCTCGAGCTGGTCAGTTTTGTTTTTCCCATGCTTAATGGTGATAGTCATACCGTGCATAATTATATACTACTGCATGCCATGTGTAACATTTTAAAGGCTTTATTTTCAATCCTGATTATTTTTTAAATCTTTTAAGGTATCCTATACATAAACCCTGCAGATCTGGGCTGGAATCCTCCAGTCAGCAGCTGGATTGACAGGCGAGAAATCCAGTCAGAGAAAGCCAACTTGACCATTTTATTTGATAAATACCTTCCTGCTTGCCTTGACACCCTCAGATCAAGGTATCTTACTGCTCCAATGTTGCTGAATGAGAAAGATTGAAATAAACATATAAATAATACTTGCTAAGCAACTATTGATACCGCAGAGCATGCTAATTAAAATATGACATGTCATTGTAAGATAAATGCAAAGGATAACATTTGCATGTTAACAAAAATATCTGTTGCTTGATATACAAGTATTTGCTTCTAGATAATTTACTTTAACTGAACTGAAAACACACGCAGAGATTGTATGTCTTCATCATTGCTCAGTATTTCTCCTCTGAGTGCTCCGCTTCTTTGATGAAACTGGTGACTCGGATTCTTCCGTCATTTGAGATTAGCCTTCAGTGTCCTGGGTAAACACTGATCAGGACAGGCTTGGGATTACTATGATTGTCAGCCACTGAGCATAGTCATGTTTGTTTGTTTACATGGGTGACTTAATTTGTGCAGATTTAAGAAGATCATCCCAGTTCCTGAGCAAAGCATGGTGCAGATGCTTTGTTATCTATTGGAATGTCTTTTAACCCCAGAGCACACCCCTCCGGATTGCCCCAAGGAATTGTATGAATTATACTTTGTGTTTGCTGCCATTTGGGCATTTGGAGGGGCTATGTTCCAGGACCAGGTAGGCATGCATCTCTTGATGAGTAGGAAAGCAGTCATTTATGCTTCACGTTTCGAGTGAGATAGTTTTCTGTGTTTGGAATGAATTTGTCATTGCGCCTTAGATTACATGAGCTGTAACACAGAAAATATTATAAATGCTTATCCGTTTGTGTGAAGGCAGGATTTTCCGAATTTCACAGATCATTGTAAAGGTACACTTGACTGCTAATGCTGCATTGATATTTCACTAGCAAGAGTGGTTTTTCCATTAAAACCTGGACTCTGGAGATATCGCTCAGTAGATACCACGGCAACCACTATAATTGACTGGAGCTTTCTCACTAGAGCAAGCGCAACATTCTGAAATCTGGTAACTGAAGTAACTGAATTCCTTCTACGTAGCTGCTGTTAAATTATCCCCATACCTCTTGATTGCAGTAGGTGTGCGTCAAGTGGTCGCGGCAGCCCAGCAGCCATGCAGAAGAATATTCAAATGAGGCATTCCTAGCACAAGAAAGCTTCATCTTATTGTATGCCGTCTATGACAATGACAGGAAGCCAGAAAGTGGCGCCGCCAAACGGCAGTCTTGACTAATATACATTAGTCACTCAGGCAAACAAAGTCATGCTGTTACGAAAGCATTTGTTCGTTTTTGTGGCACATCTGCACTCTGTAGGCTTTATCACTTAGCCATGCTATGGAATGCCCTTCTGAATTATGAAGGTGACTGAGCTTGATTTGTTTTGCTCTCTGTGAACGAGAATGTGTGCAAGACATTGTACTGCATAGCTACACCACTTAGCATTATGAGCAATGTTCCGGAATTCTTCGCCATTAGAAAACCTCTTGTTGGCACAGTCTGTCAGTTGCCCTGCTATTGCCATTCCTTTATCACGTAAATAAACTGATATTCCTGTCATGCTTGTTTAGAATATCTATATCTTGTATTAAACATGGATTGGACACAGTTTCCCCTTCATGTACTGTAGGTCTTTCTCAGACAAACAATAATTCCTCTGTGCTTGACTCCTCAGCTATACATTAGCATTATTAATCTGCATTCATAGATTGCATTTTCTAGTATGTTGTTTTATTTTCTTGGCAGCTGCTTGATTACAGAGTGGAATTCAGTAAATGGTGGGTTACTGAATTCAAGACCATCAAATTCCCTTCCCAAGGCACTGTCTTTGATTACTATATTGACCCGGAGACAAAGAAATTTGAACCTTGGTCAAAAATGATTCCTACATTTGACTTTGATGCTGGAGTTCCTCTCCAGGTTTGTTATATTTCAACTTTAATCTGTTGGCATGGCAATTTTTATTTGAATACATAAAAATTTGGAGGCATAAAACATAAATTTCTAATATATAGATGTGTTGACCATTTAATGGAATCACATGAAACACTTGAGAATTTCCTTTTCTTTAAAATAATTTTGTACATTCTTGTTGGATCATTCCATGTGAAATCAACATAGGCCTCCTGACTGACCATCTTGAATTTACTTCATACTTTATGTAAATAACGTCATTGTACCCAGCAACTAGTGTGCAAAATTTGTGGCTTCTTTAGTTTCTGAGATCATGGCCCATAGTAAATGTGTGTTGCTAAAACTTTCAAAGTTCTCTAAGTCATTACCTTTGAACTATTTATGCTAGATGTTTGAAATGTTCAGAGATTGTTCTACACTATTAGATGCCTCAACTTCTGAAACAGTTCACCCACAGTTGCATGTTTTCAAAGTTATACTGCCTATAAGTTATACTGTATATTGCATAAATAAAATTCTTTGGAGCAAATTTTGCCCACTATAACTTCATATTCAACCACATCAGATCTTTTAAATTGTTTATATAATACTCATGTTGTAGTACTTTCTTAGCAGTAAGGTCATTTCTGGAAGAAGTGCTAATTTCTGATTTATAAGCCATTAAAAGTAACAAAAAAATTCATATTGCCCGTGTATGACATAGTCTGCCATAAAAATAATCATGCCACTGGAAAAAGCATGTTTTACTTAGTAAATGCACAAGATATGAAGTTGGTACCTTGAACCAAATTATATTTATTAAGGTATCAAGCACACAATGTTTTCCTACAAGTAGACATTCTGAAACAAGTTTATAGGACCATTTGTTTATTATGGGCCATGAAGTCCTTTTAAAGCCTCTATATCTCAGAAACTAAAGATACACGCCAAAAATGGTATACAATAGTTGTTGGGTACAATGACATTATTTGCATTGCAAGTATTGAAGCAAATCCTTGGTGGTCAGTCGGGAATATTTTCTAAAATCTGTTGATTTGATATGGAATTGCCCTGTTATTAAGTGGCATCTGGTGGAATAGCGCAGGAATGAAGAGTTGTGCACTGAAGTTTATCTAAAGTTTAAATTTTGAGTACCTTTTGG
The DNA here is from genome assembly GCF_048594095.1 of Paramormyrops kingsleyae. NCBI lineage: Eukaryota > Metazoa > Chordata > Actinopteri > Osteoglossiformes > Mormyridae > Paramormyrops > Paramormyrops kingsleyae. The sequence continues at coordinate 17,679,899 of NC_132801.1, read as the reverse complement.
GAGGTTACTTGCGAAATGTGAAAAGTCATTCCCCGACATGTAGCTTGCAGCATTGTTTCCTTGTCATAGGCGTGCTTGGTGCACACGACGGAGACCATTCGGATTCGATACTTCATGGACCGGCTGCTTGAGAGGAGGAGGCCGGTCATGCTTGTGGGGAATGCAGGCACTGGAAAATCGGTTTTGGTTGGTGATAAACTGGGTTCCCTAGATTCTGAGAAGTACATGATCAAGAATGTTCCCTTTAACTACTATACAACATCAGCCATGCTTCAGGGTACGTTTGGAATAAATATTTCTTATTATTTATTTTGCATTTTTTTGCATAGCTAAACAGTCCTGGTCCCTTTCTAATAGTGTCACAGTATAAGAATGGTTTACTGGAAGGGTTTCATTGTTATGTTTCTAGCAGCTGAGCATTCTGTTTGCAATTCAATCATTGTTAAGCCCTTTTTTAATTGCCTTGGCTATACTGAGATTAAGCTAATGTAGGCGGAACAAAAACCATTTTATTCTGGGAGTCAAACCTCTTAATGAAGTATTTTAAATACAATTCTGCTGCAAAATATTAAGTAGTGTGTAGAATGTAGCACAAATTTGAGCCATGAACCAGTACACTGTATAATAAAATGAATATGAAATGGGCCTGAAAAAAAATAATCCATCCTAGAATTTCTGAGCTGCCACAGAAAAATATTTGCGCACACACACACACACACATATACACACACACACACACACACGTAGGGTATACATATCCTTATGGGGACCGCTCATTCATTTCAATGGGAAAAATGCTAATGCTAGCTATGACAACCTTAACCCCTACCCTGCCCTAACCATAACCATAAGTAACCTAACAAAATACAAGAGTTTTTGCATTTTTAGTTTTTTCATAGCAGTCACCGATTTTTATAAAATAGAGTTTTCACTTATGGGGACCAGGAAACCGGTCCCCATAAGGGAAAAAAACTGATATTTATCACGTTATGGGGACACACACACACACACACGCTGTCAAAATAAAATGTGGCACATTATAATGATATAAGCCAGCACTTTTCAGTATCTCAGATAGACCCAGCTCAAGAGGAGTTATCAGGGAGAATCTCTTCTCATTTTTTCTCCATTACCATGGATGCCTGAAGAGCTGTGCCTCCGTGTATGGTGACTCTGATATCAATCATCAGGCATTTTGGAAAAACCATTGGAGAAGAAAGCTGGCAGGAACTATGGCCCTCCTGGCAGCAAGAGGCTGATCTACTTCATCGATGACATGAACATGCCAGAGGTGGACGCTTATGGAACGGTGCAGCCACACACACTTATCCGTCAGCACATGGACTACAGCCACTGGTGCGTATTTATGCACCCTGGAGAAATTACCACACCTTTTGGACCTGCAGGGCAAATTTGGAAATGAAAACACTTGCCAATATTAATTTAGATGTATCTATCAGATATAATTATGTTTCTGATTTTAATTATGCTTTTCAGTACCTATAAACATTTCAAGCATTCAAAAATGATCATGCAAATGTGTAATTGGTGAACAAATGTCCAATATGTGGAGTCTGGCTTCTATATTTATAAAAATACAGTGGTTTGCTTCTATATTTATAAAAATACAGTGGTTTAAAACCACTGTTTAAAACCACACTGACAGTTTTATCTAGCCTCTGCTTTTGGATTAAAGGTGAGTCATTTTTGTCTAATAATCTACTGAAACAAACCAAAATGGGACGTATCCAAGTACTGTTGAATTAAACTATTTCAGGTAAAATAAATAAATAAATAAATGATAAATATATATACAGTAGGCTAATTTATCTCACAGATGAAAAATGACTTTCCTAACCAAACACAGAAACACACAAAGGAATTTATAACAAGTTAAAAATAAGTAATTTCTTACTACATGGTCTTCGTAATGCAGTAGTATTAGTATATGCACTGCATTAAGATCCTAAAAAGACAGTGGACATAATTTAAAAATAATCAATTTTCTCTAAGGTCAGTATTTGGATAAACATTTACAGGTTAGTATTTAGATAAACAAATACAAGAATGAACCATCCCATATTTATGCTTTTAATGCTGCAGTATTGTTTATATAGAAGATATTTCAGTGGGTGAATTTTTACAATTTACGTACTCAAAATAGCTATAGAGTGCTTTATTTTGCTTGTTTCTGTCCCCGTTTTGTTGTGTTTTTTTAATTTGTTCCTTTCCCTGGGGTGCACCAGCTGTAGTACTTAAAAGGGCAACAGTGAACCATTGTATTCTACTGACTATTGAGCAGTCATGTCAGTAAGGAGGAGCAAGAATGGCAAGATTCGTAAATAATAGACTGACGCCACGAGGGAAAAACAGTGCATTCAAAATGCATGCATCGAGATGGCAATTTTTTACGCAAAACTGTCTGATACACAAAGCAATACTGAATATTCACAATAGTGGCATTTGATGCATTGTGGCCGGTGAAATATCAGTTTTATTGGGGATGACAGTAGATTGATCTTGCATTGTGCAAATCAGAAAATATTTATGGTGGGAGAAGTAGCAAGAAAAAGCCATTTGGCAAAATTCCTGGAACAAAATAGCTTGTTTTTATTTATTATTTGCATGACAGCTAATAAGTGTTAACACTCGTGCTCAGTGACGAAAGCTTCTTGCTCTCATACCTTCGTAACTTTATGTCTAGATGCAGACCAATTTAACAACCTCCCGATTTGAACAAGTTTAGCCATTCCTTTATAAACATGTGAGGAAAACAGATGAGAGGTAGTCTGTCTCGGATGGCGACAGCTGGAGGGAGAGCTGAGCTGCATCTTCAGCAAGAGCATCCTGAGCCTTTTTCCCAGCTGAAAAAGTTTGGTGTCTCTTGTTATGGAGAGTGACAAAGTACTGTATCCTCCCCCCCCCCCCACCCAGGTATGACAGGAACAAGCTGTTGCTGAAGGAGATTCACAACGTGCAGTATGTGTCCTGCATGAATCCCACTGCAGGCAGCTTTACCATCAACCCACGGCTGCAGGTAACCACAGCTTACTTCTCCATTTACACTGGCACGTAAAGCTACTCCTGACTCAGATTGAGTTAATTCACTATTACTGACAAACATATGCATTTAACCTGCAGAGAAATTATACAATAAATTAAGAGCAAGAACGCTGCCGCTTTGGAATGATTTGTAACCTCACTGGAAAATAACAGCTTCACATTAATTTGAGAAAATGCAGTATGCAGTGACACTGACATTAATGGAATTTACCTTTGTGAAAGAGCGGGACTGCACTGTACTGAGTCAGGCAGTGACTGAGTCTGAATGTCGGTTGCTTTCGCAGCGGCACTTCTGCGTGTTTGCGCTTTCGAACCCGGGGGCTGATGCCCTGACCACCATCTACAGCAGCATCCTGAGCCAGCACCTGCGAGGCGAAGGCTTCGGGGTGACTCTGCTGAAGAGCTGCCCCCAGCTCACCCAGCTGGCACTAGCTGTGCACCAGAGAGTGGCTGCCACCTTCCTGCCCACTGCAATCAAGTTCCATTACGTCTTTAACCTCCGGGACCTTTCCAGCATATTCCAGGTACAACCCTGTACCCGGCTTCATTCGCTTTATGATCGATCAATCTTATCTTCACTATCATCGTCCTTATTTAGATTTTTTTTCAACCTTTCAATCTAACAAAGTTTAGTTTTGTTAATTCTTACTCAATTCAATGGATTAGCTTTTCAGTAGTGTTAAAAAATTAACCAATATACTCAATAAGACTGCATTATAATAATATATGACTGCATTTAATAATTTAGTATATCCTCCAGTTCTTTTCCCTTTGATTTTCACAAGTAGAATTTTTAAGTAAATTCAGTTTATTACAGTTGTGACTGTGGTAGTACACACATAGCACATGTATGATGTAGAATTAAGGTTTCTGAAATGAAATTTTATAGAACCACTCATGTGATTTTATTAGGAGGTTATAACTGATCATTATAGGTTGCTAAAACAAAAAAAAAACAATTTATTTAAACTGTCAGGTGTGAGTTTTGTTGGTTCAGTTAAAATGTTTTTACGTTCTCTGTACGGTAAGATGTCAGTAAATCCCAGTATGCTAAACAATAATATCAGCAATAGTAACACAAGCTTCTGAAACTAAACTCCATTTTCAGGTAATATGGGTGTACAGGAAGCAGCCTTTGGAGCTGCCTTTGTTTCGCTGTCTGGAGTATATATGAGAAAGTGGAATTAGGTGGTGAGTCTCTGGCACAGCTGAGAGATCTTTGAAGTGTTAGACTTAGTTCTGCTTTGCTGATTCTGCGTGAGCTTTGGTTGCCTGGGGAAAGTTAATGGAAGGAAGGGTCTCCTCAGTGTAACCGTACATCCCTCTTTTCTTTCATCTACTTGGATGAGAAGTTAAAAGTTTAAACATTCTCAGTTCAAGTACAGACTTGTTTGTTTTTTCTTTTTAAATTATCGTATTTGAGCTTAATTAGCATTTTCCTTATTTTTCCACAAGAAACATTTTGAAGACTAAAACTTCCCAACGATTTGTATATCCTGTAAAGTAGTTATCTAGGCATCTCCAATCTGGATATGCAACTTCTAACTTTAACGATTACAAGCACATTTATTATTATATGACAAATTTAAGCTATTAAAAAGTTTTTTTGTAACATTTGTAAAGGATTATGTTGGTGGGTTTTTTGGATTTATATGTGGTTTTAAAGTTTAGGTAATTAAGTAAACAAAAATTAATTTACAAGCATCACAAGGCACCATACAGGAAGGAAGAACAAAATACATAACATCCCTTAATTCACCTACACTAAGTCTTTATAAGGGTGTGTCACCCAGGGAGTAATCAGCTACACCATTGACATTAGACCAGGTTTTTGTTGTTTGATAGCAATTGCTTTCTACTGCCTTAAGATAGTAATGTGGCAACAATGTGTCTGACTCCACCTCATTTTTAGGCCGACATACCCATACTGTAGGTGCTCAAAGGGGCACCTGTACATTTGCTGTTCCAACAACGTGGACACTCTATGGGAAAATGACAACTGCGTCAGTCTCATGCTACCAGACACTTGTGTTACACCTGGCGCCGCTTTGTGCTGAGTGTAAGATAGGGCCCTATATTGTACTATAACTGTCATTCTATACACCCTATGTGGACTAAAGTATTGGGACACCTGGCCATTACATCTACAGGAACTTTTATGACATCGCATTCTAAATCTATAGGCATCAGTATGGAGTTGGTCCCCCTTTGCAGCTATAACAGCTGCCACTGTTCTGGGAAGACTTTTCACAAGGTTTTGGAGTGTGTCTGTAGGAATTTTTGCTGAAGAGGTTTTGAGGTCAGGCACTAATGTTGGACGTGAAGGCATGACTCACAGTCTCCATTCAAGTTCATCCCAAAGGTGTTCACTGGAGTTGAATCAAGGCTCCGCGCAGACCAGTGAAGTTCTTCCACACCAAATTTTATGGACTTGCTTTGTGTATTGGGGCATAGTCATGCTGGAACAGAAAAGGGCCTTCCTCATACTGTTCCCACAAAGTTGGAAATATAGAGTTGTCCAAAATAGCTTGGTATGCTGAAGCATTAAGTGTTCTCTTCACTGGAACTTAGGGGCCCAGCCCAACCCTGGAAAAACAGCCCCATACCATTATCCCTCCTCCACCAAACTTTACAGTTGACACAGTACAGTCAAGCAGATAACGCTCTCCTGGCATCCACCAAAGCCAGACTTGAACCTCAGATTGCCAGAGAGAGAAGCATGATTCATCACTCCAAAGAATGTTTTCCACTGCTCCAGAGTCCAGTGGCAGGGTGCTTTACACCACTCCACCCGACGTTTGGCATTGCACTTCTTGAAGTGAGGCTTGCATGCAGTTGCTCAGCAATGGAAGACCATTCCATGAAGCTGACGGTGCATAGTTTTAGTGATGGGGTGAATGGCAGAAGAAATTTGGAAGTCTGGAGTTATTGAGCCAACAGTGCATTGGCGACTTTTACGTAGTATGTGTCTTAGCACTCCACGACCCCTTTGTTACTTTACGTGGTCTGTCACTTTATGGCTGAGTTTTTGTTGTTCCTATACGCTTTCCTTTTGCAATAATACCACTTACATTTGACCATGGAAAATCTAGCAGGGAAGAAATTTCATGAACTGACTAATTGGAAGGATGGTATCCTATGACAGTACCACACTTGAATTCACTGAGCTGACCGACCGATTTTTTTACAAATGTTTGTAAACCTGACAGCATGGGTAGGTGCTTCAATTTATACACCTGTGGCAATGGGTCTGAATGAACCACCTGAATTCAGTGATCAACAGATGTGTACCGACATTTTTGTCCATTTAATGTTTGTGTGGGCCATTCTGTAGGCAAGGTGTTAATGTGCTATGAATTCTATGAATGTGGTTATCAGAGTGAAAGTGCACTTGGACATTTTACATCAGCTGTATCACTCCGCTTTACAGGTGTATCTAAAAACCATTACATATGCCTCGTTTCCACCAACACCGAGCCTGTGCTAGTGCTGGGCTAGTTCTTGCTTGGTGCCTTTTGAGAACTTGCCCGTGTTTCCACCTGTTTCAAAGATGAACATAGGTGGAAGAGAGAGTCAAGTAAAAGTGCATATGTATTCCATTTTGTGGATTTATTTTGATCTGTTTCACGCCACGTTATGACTACCTGGCCTCATGCAAACCCCTATCAAACTCCGTCAAGTGCTGGTAATGCTGTCTAATGCATACGTGAGGCATCCTCTGTGTCTCGTGACTAGATTTGCTATCTCCTTGCAAATCAAATCATTTATGTACCCAGTGTGTGTGTGTGTGTGTGTGTGTGTGTGTGTCTGTGGGTACGGTGGAGAAAAAGCAGTGATATTATTTCTTGTTGGAATGTAGTTAGCATTTTTTAAAGCATCTCAAACCAGAAATGATCTTGCTTTGTCTCTACTAGCTCATCACCTTCTCCAAAAACCAAAATCTGGCTTGTCCTTACATAATTAAATCAAATTAATCTTTGATGCCATATGGTTTTGGGGCCCTTAATAGGCTACATGTACTGCTGTTTCTGAAGTTAAAGATAGACCAAAAAGACAGAAAGAGCACACAAAGACTACTTTGTAGCCCTGGCATTTAGCAAAGGGTTTCTTATCATCAGATTTTGTGTCATTGAAAGTCAAGGTCACAGAGCAGCCACAAAAGAGTTTTTTTTTTCCTTTCCCTCCACAGGAGACCTTTTGGAGCCATCATACTGGTCATCAAATGTAGTTGCATTATTAGCCTTTCTACTCCTAGATAATCAATGCAATTATATAGTGTATGTGTGTGTGTATATATATATATATATATATATATATATATATATATACACACACACACACGTATATGTAATGTGCACTTTATTAGCGTCTTCATGCTCTCCCTTTCTCTGGGTAGACTCCAAAAACATAAAATCATGCTGTTACTTTAAGTTAAGTGTGTGGTCTCTGAGGTGCACAGTGAGGTGGTCTCTGAGGTGCATGGTGAGGTGGTCTCTGAGGTGCACAGTGAGGTGGTCTCTGAGGTGCATGGTGAGTTGCATGGTGAGGTGGTCTCTGAGGTGCACAGTGAGGTGGTCTCTGAGGTGCACAGTGAGGTGGTCTCTGAGGTGCATGGTGAGTTGCATGGTGAGGTGGTCTCTGAGGTGCACGGTGAGGTGGTCTCTGAGGTGCACGGTGAGGTGGTTTCTGAGGTGCATGGTGAGTTGTATGGTGAGGTGGTCTCTGAGGTGCATGGTGAGGTGGTCTCTGAGGTGCACGGTGAGGTGGTCTCTGAGGTGCACGGTGAGGTGGTTTCTGAGGTGCATGGTGAGTTGCATGATGAGGTGGTCTCTGAGGTGCATGGTGAGGTGATCTCTGAGGTGCATGGTGAGGTGGTCTCTGAGGTGCACAGTGAGGTGGTCTCTGAGGTGCATGGTGAGGTGGTCTCTGAGGTGCACGGTCAGGTGGTTTCTGAGGTGCATGGTGAGTTGCATGGTGAGGTGGTCTCTGAGGTGCATGGTGAGGTGATCTCTGAGGTGCATGGTGAGGTGGTCTCTGAGGTGCACAGTGAGGTGGTCTCTGAGGTGCACGGCACCCCAACCAGAATATCTTTTGCCATGTGCCCTGTGCATCCCAATAGTTTACATGCACTACAACTATGGGTGGATGGATGTTTAATCGCATAGTCATGTGGTAACCATTTATGCACAATATTCCAATTTTTTAAATATACTATACTGATACATTAAGACGTATGTTTACTACATAAACATCTTTTAGGCATATTGACAGTTTTTTTTTTCTCTTTTTGTAGGCTGCGCGGAATAAAGTAAAAAAATTTTTAACAATCTTGTTAATTTAGCTATGAATTAAGACGCCAGAGTTAGTCAATCCCAGTTTGCAGTGAAGACATTTATATATTTGTTTCTTTTGATAATATGGAATTAAAATCTTGGTATATACCAATTATTTCATGTATTTGACTTAAAAGTGAGTGTGTGGAGCACTTTGCATGACTACATCATATGTGCTAATTAAATTGGCAGTGCAGTGTAGCAGGAATAGCGATAAAGTATCAATGCTCTCTCTGAGACACCTATGTGACTTACTGGGGTTACTAAAAGCGTTATAGCTCACCTGAATGGGTGTAGACTGGACCATCTATTTTGACTTTTGACACTTTGTGTACTCAAAGTGTCAGCCACAGTATTCAAAGCTTACTGTTATAATCTGCAATCACACCAATTACTTGCCCCATTTAACATTGAATTTCAGAGTACACTTTTTGCATTGCGCCCTCTATTGTGATTTATCAGGTCGCCCTTTTGATAAACCTAAAATGACAGCTTGGATTTGCATAAAGCTTGCGACGGGTGGGGCATGGCATCTGTTCTACTGCACAGGATCCTTTCTGAATGGGAGCAAAGGGGGGCGTCTGGCTCATTTACTTGTATTACCATTCCCATTTGCTTGCAAAACCTGGCAATCCATTGTGTTGGGGATGAAATAGAACTCATTCTTGCTACCTTCATTTCATGGTTTGCTACTGTGTAATCATTGCAATGCGTCAATGACGGGTTTAGACCTCTGAGAGGGAACTTAGCCTCAGATATATTGTTGCTTACGCTGTTAGTTTCCATTAGTACACAGGATAGTAATGACCTGATTTTCCTAGCATTTGAGTAGTGGTACTGGCTGTTTTTCTCAGGGACACCATTAATGGTCTTGGAGAATGCATTTCATTGATTTAGCATTTTGAAGGCTGTAAATATGGAACATTTGATATATAGAAATATTTTTTGAGTTCACAATTTTTACTTTTTATTGCAAATTCATGTTTGTTTTTTTTGAGTAGTGAACTTTAGTGGTTACATTGGGGTCATTGTTCAGAAAATATTCAAAAATAATTAGTTACCACATGCTTAATTTCTGTAGGATTTATTTCCTAAATGTTCTTCTAGTGAAAAGTATGTTTCAGGCATATAAGAGATGTTTATTAAGAGGCCTATTATATGTTAGATAGTAAAACTAAATTTATATAGAATAATTTTGGCAGCTGATTGTCTACTTCTGTTGTATATGTTAGGTTTTATTATTTGCAGTATTTTTGGTTTGACTCCAGAGCGAATGGCATCCTGATCCTGCTTAAGTCAGACATCAACCGCAGGCTTCCTTCATAGATGGATTGCTTCGTAAATGTTCATTTTGTAATAAGGTTTTTTTTGTTATTAAATTGCTAAATGAAGCCTTTGCATAATTATTTATTCGTCACCTCTGCAGTGAAGGCCGTGTTGCTGTCAGATTGATTAGAAAATTAATAATGTATAACGGTAAGAGCCTGGAGAGGACCAAATAAATAACTGTTCATTTATATAACATGGACATTAAATCATTGTGAAGGCACACTGATAAATAATTTGAACAAAAAACGACTTGAAAAGTTCTTAAGGATATTTTCCCTCCAAACTCTAATAATAATAATAATTATTATTATCATGATGATGATTATTATTATTATCATAATTAATTATTAGTATTATTGTTGGTATCATTAATTATTATTATTATTATTATTATTATTATTACAAGCATACTTTTTTAAACTTTTGGATAAAGGCATCACAGCTCTTTGATTGTAATATATTGTGAATGACCATACTGTATATAGCTCAGTGGGTAAATTGTATTTCGGTTTCATGTAATTGTAAGTTCACGCCGCTGTCTGTTTTCAAGACTTTGGACAGATTATTTATTTGTTAGAAAGAACTGGGTAGGGTTTTGTGCACCCTTGTCTCTTGAAAAGATGAGGTCTACAATGGAACATGACAGCTCAGATGTGACAGGACAAGTGCCATCCAGTTGTAATTAATGTAATCCCCTACTGATGGGTGTAATTGCAGCAGCATTTGAAATGATCAGACATGCTATATGATTGCCTATTACGGCATTCCTGGGTTAATGAAGCACCATGGGCCTGTTCTTCCTGTTAATGGGGGTATGGGCAGACTTTTCATTCAGGTCTCATCTCTTTGACACCTGGCTCTCTTTCTCAATCCCTCAGAGCAGTTGTGCTAGTATGCTGTTCTCATTGTGATGCTTAAAAGATAGATCTGTCCATATTACCAGTGATTCTTGCAGGGAAAAACAGCTAGGGACTGTATTGTTAGCAATAAAGAATTGTTGGCATGGAGATGCTGATTATGTTGTTGCCATAGTACTCTGCAGGACAGTGATGTTTTAAATGCTTTGGGACTGTTATCCTTTAAGCATGTCCCTTGACTATAAGGGTCATGAAGAATTTCCAGTCACGAGCAACAGAACCACATTTCTGTGTTTCCTCTGCAATATCCCACCAGAAAGCATTACAGAATAATTGTAATATAATTCATTGTCCATACATCTTAAGTACATGTCACATATTGCATTTTTATTTGCACTATTGTATTTTTAACTTGCATCATGGTCCAGCTGCTCGAATGCCTTCAATATTTCAGTGTTGCCATCATTGTAATGTGAGGCATCATTAGAAGCCTGTGAGAGGCTTCATGAGAAACGTGATTCAGATATAAGTCATTAAAAAGTATTGGAAAACAAACAGTGCTACCAGACACAAGGTCCAAATTACACCAACTGAAGGCCACATTGAATCCCCGTGGTCTGGAATTGACTCTACAGTCTTTTTACTTGTCAATACCTAAAGGATCTGCACCATATTTATCTTCCTGTGTAGAGAACTTGGCAACAACATTTTAAGGGGTGGCATTATGGGTCAGTCAGTGGCTTTGTGGCTTTACATCTACATGGCTGTAGGCTAAAATCTACTGTCTATTTGTGGAGTTTGCATGTTCTCCCCTTTTATGTGTGGCTTTTCTTCCACAGCCCAGAAGCATTTTCACTTTCTCTAAGCTGTGTGTGCCCTGCTGTGGACTGGCATCCCTTGTGCCCTGTGTTTCCAGACATGAGTCTCAGGCTCACTGTCACCTTGTACAGGATAAATATTTTATTTATAACGCATGGATAGATGATTATTGCTGCCATTAATAGTAATAGATATGGTCTATAGTAGTGAAGCAATTGGCTGCAGTTCTGAATTATATGAATGAATTACCATTCATCCTTTATGTGTTGATAGTGGTTTGTTTGATTCTCTATTTCTTGTATCACTGTTTCAGATTAGGATAATACAGTTGCTCAGTGGGTAATTTGTTGCCTCATTCCTTGTTGGTTGGGGGTTTGAATTCTGTCATCTCTCTGTGTTTGTGGACTTTGTTTGTCCTCCTTGGGGCATGCAGGTTTTCCCGCACACTCCAAAGACATTAGCTTAATTGACGTTTCTTAACTACCCGAGGATTGTGTGTATATCTGCCTGCCACTGTGTGCTCTTGCCTTGTCCCCCTTACTGTCTGAGATGGATCTTCCTTTGACCCTGTCCAAAATATGTGCTTGGAAGATGGATGGATGGTTCAAATTAAAAGTCTTCAAGGTCTTTGGGATTTATCTCTCTTAGTTAATGCTCAATTATTTGAAATGTATAATTTATTTATGATGTTAAAGATTATTACGATTATATTATTATGCATAATTTATGTCTTTGTTACGTCGTCTTTCAATTTGTAGGAAGTGCAATAATTTTATTACAATGTGTAGCATTTCCAGTCAAAGCCTGTGAGTTGTCTGATTTTTCCAATAGGGTAGAATAGGATAGCTTTTACACATTGTCACTGCATAACATACAGTGAAATTTAAAAAGTGCTACTCCTGATTGGTGTAAACTCAACAAACAGTCACAGCAACAATACACAATAAAGTCATAAAACTAAATACAATATAGCAGCATGATAGGGATATATGGGAATAGATTTGAATCTATTTATAGCACCATATGGTACCATCTAGTAAATATTGCACCTTACGATATTATACACACTGCATTGCCACAGACACAGATTAGAGTATTGTATGAGAGTGTGCTATAGAGTCGGGCTGAACAGTAACACATCGCGATATGTGGAATTTTCATGAGTATAAGCAGATGGAATTACCCGAAATAAACTGTAGCCAAATATAACTTCTTGTTATCTAATAGTAGAGTCTGTCAGATAAGTTAGTGGTGTTGCTACGAGTTGTGATAGTAGACACAAAACAGTGCTGACAAATTCGATGTGATTTATTGCACATGCACACTTCACGGTGATGATGCTGAAACAATACAGTATATCGTGCAGCCCTATTATACGGTTGAAGAGGATGATTATTAAATAAATGCATGTGATGCAATTATTTATTGTTGCTTGGAAAATGAAGTAACTCTATCATAGCTCTATAGTACCCCAAAACTTATATGTTAATGATGTATTCCGACCTTTAATCTGTTGTTATGCCTATGTAATGTTAGCAGTTCATGCAGTGGCAATATATATAGCTCTCACAATCACAATTACAACTAGACCTGTCGCAATAATCAATTAATTGCCTGATCGCGATAGTTTGAGCTGACCGCGATCATTTTTTGGATAATTGTCATAATCGTTATATACCTATAAATTGAAATGTTTTTACTCACTATTTAATAGTCTTTGCAGTACAGTGTTGGATTTGTGCTTGCTCTTATCTTTTCCGTACGCTGCTATTGTTTAGCCGCGCACCGTCCCGCTCTAGCAGAGTAAAGCGGGTTTCAGACCGAACGTGGCATGCGCTGCGCTTTGCTCTGAAATCCATTATTTCCTAAGGCTTGCGCGGCGCAAGGACGGTTTCGCGCTGCGCCGAGCAAAGCGCAAGCGCAGCGCCAGAGCGGTACCGCGCGCCGCTCACGGAGCTTGTGCGAGCACCGCGGTCAAAGTTGAATTTTGTTGAACATTGATCACTGCGCGCTGTGACGCATTGTCGCGCGATCAATAGAAACAAGGCAAAACTTTGACAAGCAATATGAATTACCAGGCGAAACTTACGTGTCCAAAACTGCAATCCCCAATTTATACAACCAACTAAAGGATGAGGTTCTCTAGGATTTAAAAGAAATCGGAATCTGCCTAGCCAGTAATGAGCATGATCGGTTATGTGTGAAAAGGATATTGACTGTTGTATTGTCATGATACTGTAGGTTTGGTAATTATTACTGGTTACTGTCTGTTTCTGCCTTTTTATATGTTATATATAAGGTTCAAAGTGAATAAACAGGGTTTCTTCATAAGGTGTATACGTATTATTAAACTATGAATATGTTCACTTTATACAAAGAACAGGAAAAAGACAATTAAATCGCAATTATTTTTATGACAAATAATCGTCAGTTAAAATTTCATGATCGTGACAGCCCTAATTACAACATATACTAGATTTAAGAAGGACTGTGTTAATTAACTTCCCTGCAATGGACTTCGTGCCCTATGGTGCCTGGCATAGGCTCTGGACCTCCTGCGACTCAGACAAGGATAAGCGTTGGGAAGCAGGATGGATGGATTGATGGATGTTTTAATTGACTAAAACATGTTAGTAAGTGTATGTTCTTTCCTAGGGCATTCTCTTCTCATCAAGTGAGTATCTGAAGACTCCTCAGGACTTAGTGAAGATTTATATGCATGAATCTAACAGAGTCTACAGAGATAAAATGGTGGAAGAGAAGGATTTCGGAACCTTTGATAAGTTGCTGTTTGACTCTGTGAAAAAGTTTTATGAGGTGAGACTTCTACAACATCAGACAAAGAGAACACACATACTCTCCGTCCTTTATAGTCATATAACTCATTAAATTAAAGGAATTCTTCCTTGCGGGGGAATTTACCTACCAATATGGCTGAAGGAAAGAGTGGTAATCAGAGTACACCTGTCAGGACCATGATATTAGCCCTGCAAATTGGAAGATATTTTAATGGCTTTATAAATATCATTCCTCTCTCAGTTTTTGTGAAAAGACTGATGCTGCCATCCCGTCTGTGCAGCCTTGTACTGTCATGGATCATCCACAACTATATCCACACTGGCATAAGTGACGTTTAACTCTGAAGCTTAAATGAAGTTTATACTGAAGCTTGTTGTTGTTGCGGGTGTTGTTGTTTGTTTGTTTGTTTGTTGTAGATGGTTCCTTGAATGAGCATATTGTAGCATTTCCCAGTAAATTTGAAATTAGTTTCCACTGCATGTTCATTCTGAAGTCATTCTCCTTTAGGACACGGAGGAGACACTTGAAGAAATCAAGGCCATGAACGTTTTCTTCCACTTTGCCTCTGGTACTGGGGAACCCAAATATATGCCAGTTCAGTCATGGGGAATCCTCAACAAGACACTTCTTGAGGCTTTGGATAGCTACAATGAAGTCAATGCCACAATGAATCTGGTCCTCTTTGAGGATGCCATGTCACACATGTAAGACCAATGTCTGTGTTCTTATTAAATCCAGAATTGTGCTTAAGCCGTTACATGGTGATGAAGACTACTGTAGGTAGCGATTAACCCTAGGAAGCCACTCCTTTTATTGGCACAATCTAACTGATCATGTTTTCTTGTTCTCTGTCATTTTCTTACTTACTCATGAAGCTGCCGCATCAACCGAATCTTAGAGTCTCCAAGAGGAAATGCACTCCTGGTAGGAGTTGGTGGCAGCGGTAAGCAGAGTCTTACAAGGCTTGCGGCCTTCATAAGTTCCTTGGAAGTATTTCAAATTTCTCTCAAGAAAGGCTATAGCATCTCTGATCTCAAGGTAGGTCTTTAACTTTTAAAATTTCAGATTATTCCATTAATCCTTAAAAGATTGTGCTCTTTAGAATGTTACATACTTATAGTTATTTTTGATATTTATCAATTTGTTGTTGTTGTTAATTACAGAAGCACCACACAACATTAGATAATAATGATAATAATAATAATAACAATAATAATGTTGTCTGGCACTTACACTGTACTTACACAGTAATTACACTGGAAAGGTAGGCGTCCTTAGTAACAGATATACAGATATGGCAGTACACTACACCAGTGTTTCCCAACCCAGTCCTCAGGGAACGCCGGCCAGTCCACGTTTTTGCTTCCTCTCAGCCCCCAGTGCACCTGTACCAGGTATTCGGTGTTCCTGATTGGCTGGGAGCTGGGAGGGAGCAAAAACGTGGACTGTTCGGGGTTCCCAGAGGACTGGGTTGGGAAACACTACACTACACCATTGTTGCATGACGTTAAGTACATTAATCAGCTCATAATACTGAATTTTATGTTTATTGGAATGCTTATTTCCAGAATGACTTAGCTGCACTGTACATTAAAACTGGAGTAAAGAATGTCGGCACAGTGTTTTTGATGACTGATGCACAAGTAGCAGATGAGAAATTCCTTGTTTTGATCAATGATCTTTTGGCATCAGGTAAGTTTTTTCTTTTTTAAATATATACAGCTGTGCTTAGGAATTTTCTTTTTACAAAACTGGTTTAGTGCGGAATTCCAAGTTAAAAGTGTTAACCGGACTGAGCATTAGGCAATCATTAATTAATCATTAATCAATAACCATTTTTCTTAGTAATCACTCATAACCGCCACAATAAATTAAATGAATACATAGTCACTACTGTTTTGTTAATGTGCTCTTCATTCCCTGCATATAAAAAATGACACAGAAACTTGATGGTCATTATAAATGAGTTAAGAATCTTCCCACTTTTCACAACCACAAAATTCACTTTAAATTGGTATTACAGCACTTCAATTCCTAAACAATTTTTTTAGCTATTTTTTTTAAAGATGAATATGCTTCATCTGGAGATAATACTCTTTGCTTCTCCACACGGAGCAAGTATATTTCCTTAAAAGGCAACTCGGAAGAGAACATTTCCTTAATGCCGAGTCTGTAAATATCCTACTTTCACTTATACGCAGGACATTAGGAATAAGTTCATACTGAGCTCAGTTGTGTTGCTGAGGTAATTGGATCCTCATCATCTTCAGATGGGTCAGCCAAAATCTGTTAGAGGACAATCAGCAAGTGCATATAATCAGATAGGCCTACTGACATGTGAGATACTCATGCATGAACTTATATCTCTGGAGTCCTCCTTGCATGTCCTGTCACTGAATAGTCTGATATGGCTCCTCACTTCCTTCCTATAATAAGTGCTTTAATTTATGTAATGCATTCAGCACTATCAGGCAAAATCTGATGAGCAGTCAATCACATATAATAGCATGACACTATATGGTGGCAGGAAGATCCACTAGGCCAATCCTGCCATTGCTCACTGGGAAGAGGCCAATCATTACATGTAAAAGTCAGTATTGATTATGTGAAAAGTACCAGGGGACAAACATCTTCAAAGCCCCCCCCCCCTCACACACACACCTGATTCCATCCATCCATAATGAGTTTTAACCTTTAGCTAAAGTCAAGTTAGGATTGATGTTGGGATTGATTACAAATATGGGGTAATATTGCTACCATATTGAGCTGTGTTTTATAGGCCTATATCATTCTAACTTGCTGCATAGTTCTTTTGGTTCCAACTGGATTGCAGCTACATTAAATACATTCCCACATATTCATTCATTTAAATTACTTATCTCTATATCTACTTATGTGTAAACTAGTTGTTCATTCTTGCCACAGCATCTTTCTCTCTCCTCTGCTGCAGCTTCAGTGTTACTTTTGCTTTACAATAAATTCATACTCAAGATACACAGACATTAATATTTCCATTTCTAGCTGTGGAAAGGAGGGAGCAGTACTCTTTTTGGCATCCATTTCCATGGCAAATACTCTTTTTTCAGCGGTCAGCTAATAATGGCTGTTTCTTGTTCTGCAAGCCTGCGTTTCTTTGAGTATGAAATACTGGAATAAACGTAATCCCAGATATCGTAATCAGTGGTTCTGGAAACCGATTATCATGTTTAAAGTCCTTTCAGGCTCGTTCAGTTTGGAGTTCATGTTAAATTCTGAACCCGCTTTCTGGAATCCCCCCTGAAACATATATATGACTGAACCACAATTTTGCAGTATGTCTCAAAGATCTGTTATGTACTTATAAGTGAACTATTTAAAGGGGATGGAGTTTGGGGCCTTGGGTATTCTCTCTTAATCAGAGATCCTTATCTAGTTATAGAGCGTAGTGTTAATTTGTATGTAGACCTGTTTTGTGCTAGATGTAAATTATATATTGCACAGAGACTGCCAAGCTTTAAATGAGGTTGCTGCTTTTCAAACCTTGAGAAGTAGCTGTGCTGTAAATTGCATGAGTACTGTGCAGAATGCCAATGTCAGCATGTCCTGGAAATATGTTGTACCTGAGTTTTGCCTTGCTTACCTGCTCCTAAAAATGAAATGTAATGTACAGTTGTTAGCTTAGACTTCAATTGAATTGAGGTTCTGGGGATCATTATTCAGATCCCCACAAAGATCTAACAATGAATTCAAAAAATTAATAATGCGAAGAGACTTGATTGGTTATTTTTGGTTATGAAAAAATGTTTTAGCGCAACTTATTCACCGTTTGAGCCCATCTGACTGCTGCATGTAGTGGGCAATGTGACCATTGCATGTGCAAGGCTTGTACTGTGGGCAGAACGTTGTCACAGTGGGTAGCACTGGTGCAGCACACTACTGCTTTGTGTGTGGAATTTGCATGTTCACCCTATGCATGCATGACTTTCCTCGGATTCTCCAGTTTCCATCCACTGTCCAGGAACATGCAACAAATGGACTATAGTGCCTAAATTGACTGTATGTGTGATTAAATATGCACCCTGCAATGGCTGGTTCCTGCCTTGCGCCAATTGCAGTATTTATATAATATGATATAATATCATATTATATAGTATTATGTTATTTTTTAGATAATATAGATATCGTTATAAATGATTACTCAATGAATCATCAGATTAAAAGGTCCATTACTTGGGTATTGATATAAGATACTGACATCAATAAAAATAAATAAACACACACACACACACACACACACACTATTTGTTTATACACACACTATTTGTACAGTTTGTTCCCCAAATGTGATCTATGCAACCCCTCCCTCCCACCAGATGTTCCCCACAATATGACAAAAACCTGTTTTTTTTGTGTTTGTTTCTGTGTTTGTATCTATGTGTGTTTCTGTGTTTGTATCTATGTGTGTTTCTGTGTTTGTATCTATGTGTGTTTACACCAATGATACACCACAGGTGAGATTCCTGACATGTTCCCCGATGATGAAGTAGAAAATATCATAGGAAGCCTGAGGAATGAAGTCAAAGGCCTGGGACTGATCGACAGCAGGGAGAACTGCTGGAAGTTCTTCATTGATCGTGTGCGCAGACAGCTGAAGGTGAAGTGAGCGTGTGTGTGAGTGTGTGTGGGGTGGGGGGAGGGGGGAGGGGGTTGCATAGATCACATTTGGGGAACAAACTGTACCAAAAGTGTGGTGACACCTTAAACTTTCTTACTTTTGGGAACATTTTTCAGGTGGCCATTTCGATAACCTCAATTCCATAAAAATCTGTGATTGCAATCAAAAAAAGTGTAAATGTCGAAAGTCTTGTATTGTGTTTCGTTACCTATGGTTAAGGTTAGGGCTCGGTATGGGTTAAGGGTGCCATTATTGGGGTTAGGTTTTTTCCCATACAAATGAATGGGAGGTATGTGTGTGTGTGTGTGTGTGTGTGTGTGTACATGTGTGCATACATATGTATGTCATTCAGTCTAGTGAGCTATATGAAACTGAATCTTCCATTCGTGGGTAAAATGGATATAATGTATTGTAACAGTAATCTGACTTAATTTATAATATCATCAAACCATATTCTTATTCATTCATTCATTCATTCATTTATTCAATCGTTCATTCAGTTTTAGTTTATGACCTGAAATAATGTTCAAATGAAGAGAGGTTTTTCAGCCAGTCTTGCTCATTTTGATATTTAATGACTGGAGCTGATAGATATTTAAGTGATTCTTACTTGAATCAATCTGATGACTGTGTCCACATTGCTAAAAGGAAGCTTGCTCCTAACTCTCGTGACCTTCTGTTTGAGGAAGTGTTTTCTTTCTCATCTAGACTGCTTTCCCCTATAATCTCCATCTGTGCTTGCGCTGTTGAAAAAACAGTTGAGTGTTTTGCTTATAGATCCAACTCAATTACTGAATAGCGAATAAAAGGAGCATGAAGTATGAAAGGTCATAGCTTCAATTAATCAGAATGCTTTTGGCTCCAATTCCTCTCTTTCACAAAAACATAATTTAATTATTTCTACTTGAATGCATATTGAGATATAATTATAAAAAGTTGATGATTTATTCTATGTGTATGGCTGTATCACAAAGGAGAATACATATATCTCCTCTCAAGCCTAAAATGTGACATTATGTTAATTTTAATGATGCTGTAATTGTTTTGAAAAACTGCTTTTTAGATGCCTAGTTTAAAGATGAAGCTTATAAAGCTTATAAATGATATAAAAATATATAGCCTTTGTAATACAAATTGTAAGGTTCAGTTTAATTATTAAATGGTTAAAAAGAAAAACTGGTGCAGACTGTTCATTAGTGTTGAATCATTTACAGCCACTGACGCTTGTAAATAATTGTTTTAACACTTGACGTGTTCGTATATAAGACTTGAATGATAATTTCTCAAAAGCCTTGCTTTGTGGTTGATTACATATTCATGAAAACTGCTCAAACTCCCTGTAGGTGGCCCTCTGCTTCTCTCCAGTGGGCAGCAAGCTTCGTGTTCGCAGCCGAAAGTTCCCAGCTGTGGTCAACTGCACAGCCATCGACTGGTTCCATGAGTGGCCGCAAGAAGCCTTGGAGTCGGTCAGCTTGCGCTTCCTCCAGGATATTGAGCACATACAGGTTTGTTGGGAAGCAAATTTGTGAATTATAAAGCATAACTTGCTATTTAGAAGAAGTGATTGAAGGAACGTGCTATAATCTTAATAGAAATAAAGCATTCAATAAAGCATAATGTGTGGCTAATGGTGTTAATGCATTTCTCCACATTTAGCCAGAATTAAAGGAGTCTGTCAGTATGTTCATGGCGTATGTTCACACTAGCGTGAACAAGTCCTCTCGGAGCTACCTTGCTAATGAGCGGCGCTATAATTACACCACGCCAAAGTCCTTCTTAGAGCAGATCAAGCTCTACCAGAACCTGTTGTCACTGAAGAGCAAAGACCTGGCCACGAAGATGGAGAGACTTGAGAATGGTCTACAAAAGCTGAACAGCACTTCCACACAGGTAGGTCATGTGTGTTTGTCTCTGCAGTACAGAAATCATCCCTTTTGCTTGTTTTTGTGTCACATTATGATCACAAGTTGTGTTTACTTATATCATCATTGTCCAATGGAAACACGTATCTCCAAGATTACATCAATTCATGAGCATGAAATAATGCATTTTCACAGAATCTGCTTTACAAAATAAACCTAAAACAACCTAATGAGACACCCTTAGCACCACAAATAAAAATCTTTCCACAGCCTTCAGTGAATGGTTTGATATTTTCAATGGACTTATGTGGATTGTTGTCAGAGAAGTAAAAATGTCAGTGCTAACAAGACACAAACCTCGATAATCTCAATACATTGTCATAACAATGACGTTAGTTGACCCGCTATCTAGTAGTTAAAATTATCAATACAGTCATCCATACAAATGATTATCATGAATACAAATGTTATCAGTACAGAAATAATAGGGATCCAGAATTGCTGGTGTTTGGACACCAAACTACTGTAGTACCACCATAAATACTAGCTAAATAGATTACTTCAAAAAACATCTTTTCATTGGTAAATTAGATGTCAAACGCAGTAGACAGAGGAGAATGATGCATTCTAACTGTAGTAAAGTCACAATTGTCAAAAAGTTGATGCACGCAGTTTTCATCGTACTGTGACAATATTTTTAGTTTTCAGGTTACATCTGTCATTGTTGCATATTTATTTCTATATCTGGCCCAAATTCATGCTGTGTTTTCATTTCAGCGGTTATTTCTGTGCTTTTACGTACCCTCTTATTATCACTGTGGCTTCATTTAACGGCGACATCCTGTGCTTATGAGGAATCCATCCTGCCTGGGATTTGCCTTAACAGAGTGGTCCCATAAGGCCCCACGCTGACGTCAGCGGCCTTTTGTGCCTCAGAGTGTCATTAAGGTTTATTATCTACACTTAAATCTCAGTAATAAGTTCCGAATGTGGAAGCACCACAGCTGAATCTCTGCGTCAGTACACCTGATTGCTTTTTTTGGGGAGGAGTCAGCTGAGTCATATCCGGAGCACCATCACAAAAACAGCTTTAAATATTTGTCTCTCTGCTAAGGCATCAAGTAGGACTGTGCATACTGTGATGAGCTTATTACTATGCAAAACTGGGGGTTTTTGGGGGGGGACATGACTTACGACTCCAATCATTTTACTGTTTTAATACTGCAGTGAATTAATATTGTTCTTAATTCCCTTCAAGTTTTGTCTATTGATTTTTGTCTAATGACATATTTAATTGAAGCATAATAAAATTAATTTCTAGAACCTTGTATCTGATATGGTGCAGTTAAATATCCCTTGTGACATTTAAATCAAATATAATGCTAATAATTCACCATTGGATAATTAAGATATTATTATAATATATGTATATTAGATTATAAGAATATAATATTTGATTTTTTTTTACAAATGAATTTGAATAGAACAATTTGAAATTAATATTAGGAAAAGTACAACTTGTTACCTTGACTCTATAAAGGCAACCCATTCCTTACCAATACAGAGTCTTGGTGAGCCAGGAAACTATTCCAGGAAATCCAAAGCAAATGGCAGTGGAAACTCTCAATGGGATTCCAGTCCACTGGAGGGTAGTTGCTCACTATGGCCAATTCAAAGACACCGATACACCTAACCACATGTTTTTGGAGTAAGGAGCAAACCGGGCTACCCATGAAAACTCTTACTAACACAGATTAACATGCCTAATGACCTTTAAACAATATAAACCTATAAATTTACAGACGACATACAGTTGTAGCTGTAGTTAGTCTGTAGCTGTAGTCAGTTAGCTGTAGGCATACAAAGACTTCTCGAGTATAGATGACTCAGGGTGGGGGAGTGTGTCCTCTCATGGTGGATTGAACCATCTGCTAGATAATTCATAGGACTATACAGAATTACTGTACGCCCAGCCGGAGATGTATTTCTGAGGCACAGCGACAAGGTGTTAGTATGACTTTTGTGGATGATTTTTGAGCTCTGGTTATAGTAGTACCATGCTTGTTAGGTAGTGCCATTTTTATGTTTACAATATACGTATATAATATATGCAGATGGAAAAAAATCAGAGTACCCCTTAGGAGAAATACCAGTATACTGTAGAGCAGTTATATACACATAGATTTACCCACAGAGTCAAGCACAATTCAATCACCAGTTTCCGTGAATCACATATTGAACTGTCACAAACATTTATGACAGATCCTGAAAACACAGATAGAATCCGACAATAAACAAAACATTTATGAATTGATTTATCCACCTCCTAACTGGTTTTCCTAGTCAGGGTCACTGGAGTTAGGCTACACCCTGGCTGGGATGCCTGTCTGTCGCAGAGCACAAATATACATACTCATTCACACACACGCAAGCATACTCTATGGGCAATGAAGAAACACGTGTAAGCTTAACAGGAGCCTTTGGAGGACCCGCGAAGCACAACAGAAGCATGCAAACTCCATACACAAAAGGTGGAGGCTTAATTTCAAACCTGCAGGTATGACATGCTGTGCTGCCCTAATTTATGAATAATAAATGCTGTCACAGTCCTGTCCAGGACAAGTGGTTGCATGTTGGATGGATGGAATAATATTGACAATGGTGTAGCAAATATCGGAATTATTAGGCTATTCTATAAAAATGCATATTTATATAATGGCATTGATTCAGCAAATAAAGAATTTTAATTCACAAATAGGTCTTGCATCAGCAGGCCTAACGACTGCGCAGTTATGAGGTTTCAAATTCAGCATGATATTTTCTAAGAATGCTATTAAGCATAATTCTGGTGCTTGGGGTTTAAAGGTTCACTCCTGAATGGACTCCAACTAGACAGAATGAAGGAGGTGGAAAGATGGAAAGAAGGAACTTGACTGTGATGTCAATGACTGGCTGCCAAAAATATTCAGTGAGTGGGCAGAGCCAGGTGGTGTGTAAATAGTTATGTGGGGTATTCAACACATAGTGTGAACAGTTACCTGTGTATGCATATCATACAGCTTGATTTGTATTCTGTGAATCCCTTTGCACTGAATCCATTGGCTTTGTATATACTGTAATTGTATCCAGATGTTAGTAGTGGGAGCAATAAAACCCTGTTAATGTTTTCATCCAGTAAAGATATTGTGTATTTGACACTGTAGAATTTTTTTTTCCAAATCATGGCAGTTAATACAGTAATTTTTTCAATGTGTTTTCCTAATAAGGGAGGTATTAAATAATGACAAGTGTGGGGTTTTATTCGGTTTATAGCCTGTTTATGTATTGTACTGAAGTATAGAATTTATTTACTTCATTTATAATTTATTTCACATATAATTTTTATGTAGCAATAGTAAGACGTTTGTTAAGAGGGAGGATAGAGAACTATAACCTTGCCTGGTCCTGATTAATGCAAAGTTCCGTGACATTATTCCATTAGTAATGACTGTGGCCATAGGTGAGATATTCACATACAATATTATGAGCAGTTCTCCGAAATCAAATTTTTATATACTTGCAAATTGGAATTTTCAATTTACTTTGTCAAAAGCCATTTTCCACTTCTAATGATTCAATTACCATTTTAGAAATCTTCTCTTTGGGAAACGAATGCATTACTGCGGAGCAAAATTAATATCTTAGTAAAACGGGGGGGGGGGGGGGGGGGGGACTCAGTGACCTGTTAGGTATGTCTCTGAGTGCCTTAAAATTGAAAAAGGGACTTGATCACTCAATTTTGATGTCAGATATCAGGCATCACCAGATTATTAGAAATCAATGTGAATGAAATGGTGATTGATAGAGGAGAAAATCAAGAGCATTCTCTCGTTGAGGAAAGTACATTAGTATTTTACAGCAAGGACTGTATATATGACTTTCTGACAGAGCGTGCCACCCTAGTGAATCAAACCCGTGAGTTTCTACTGCCAAAACATTGCATGACAAGCTGTTTTACAGCTGAAATTGTCAGGCTACATCAGTCGTAGTAGATGGAATGAAATATAAATGAAGTGGGCATGTGACATAGGCTTATATAAATATAGATGTGCTGGCATTTTTACAGTATAGTTCTATTTCTACTTTATTTTTATTTATTTACTTTTGTTCTTTCAGGTTTCTGATTATCATATAAATTAGAAGTACAATTAAACTGTGTAAAAGTAATGAAGGTTAATTTTTGCTGAGAAAATAGTTTGGTCGTTGCATGGTTATGTAGGTCGACATAAATAGTTATGACACCTAGACTGTGCGGGAGGTAAATAAGGTTAAGATCGTAAGCGTTGTTTTGACAGCTAGTTAAAGGATGTCAATGGGGTTGAGGCTAAGGTTGTCTACAGGGAATTTCAGGTAATAAGTTTTACTCTATCTATTGTATGGCAAGACCACAAAATGCCACTGACACTTTCAGAAGCAGCATTGTGGTCGTGTGACATGTTGGAAAGACTTGTACATGCCGACAGTCCCTAACAGAACACTATCTTAAAGTGTAAGCAAGTAGGAGGGATATAGGTTGGTTAAATATGCATTGTTGTACATGCATGTAGATGTTAGTATTACTAGAAAGTCATTTAATACTGATTTTTGCCAATACATAGTTACTCAGTTTATTTTTTATGTGCTAGATGTAGATGCTGGCAAAATCCCAGTGTATGCCTGCTAATATATGAGAATCCACATTAGCTGAAATAAAGAACATTCAGCTTTAGGTATATGCCACCCCAGAGGTGCATTTAGACAAACCACTTTTTCTTCTCTGGAAATACAGGAATATAATTTTGTAATCTGTCTGATTTATAGCTTCTATTAAAAGTTGCCATTACATATATACTTTTGTATATATTACTTTGAGGATTACAGCTTTTTCACCTGTAAATGATTTCCATTTATGTGCTGTCATGGTGTTGTCATAACTGCATGCATGCAGTTCTTATGAGGCTCTTAGTTAAATCGACCTCAGGTTACCAATTTGATTATGTGATATTGCATTGTGTTATTATGTTACCCAAAAGAAATTAGCACAACTCAGAGGAACTCCACTTTTGATTAATGTGATCATATACAAACAGGAAATATCTGGTGCTGGTGTGTATATATCTGCTTTATTAGCACTGCACTGCTATTAGAGGTTTTCAAACACTTTCTGATTTTTATATACGGTGCTCATCTTTTGCCTTAATTTCCATCTAAGAGAAGCGTTCATCTAAATAGTGTTTAAAACTCATCACCACTTTCATACACAACCCTTGTTTTGAGCGAACTACTTTATACTTTGATAATACTGTAAGTCTACAAATACATGGTGATGGGTAGATGAGTGGATGTTTTTCAACATTTTATAAGTAGGACAGTTAGTAGTTGCACTTATAATATAGTTATTATGAAACAGTATAGTCTGTAGGGAAGTGTGGGGGTAGGTTTTGGTGCCTCAAATATTTTGAACCAATTATGTTCAAAATATTTTAGGGCCCCAGTCACTCAGGGGCTCTAAAGTCATCCTAATTCCCCCTAACCCCCTTTACTGCACCCCTGGGAGGGGGGACTCTAGAGTGGCTCAGTTGGTTGAGGTTTTACTGACAAATCCTCCACAAAAAATTGTCCAAAAACACACACTTTTAAAAAATTAGAATAGAATTTAGTGATCAGTGCTGACATACCACAGCACAGTGCACAACAATGAAATGTGTCCTCTGCATTTAACCCATATGTGACATCGTGACATAACAGGGGACAGCTATCCAGTCAGTTAAACTTTGCATATTCACAGAACTCACCTAGTACAGAACTGCACTAATTACATTGACAGCAAGCACTGCTTAAGCAGTTGATATCTGCTGAGAATGCACTTAATACAGGGAGATTACTGCAACTGCATGGCTACAGTTAGTTTGCAGCATTAAAAGAAGGTGAATCAAGTGTTCCTGGCTGATGTACTGTTTCGGCAGGCTGATCAATAGAAAATAGGCAATTGCAGTGAAAGGGACAAAAAATAAATGTTAGACGAAGAAATCACTTTAGTGAAGCACCTTATTTAAGGTTTATTCATAAGGTTTTAATGCAAGGTATTCCAAATAATGTTATATCTTGTTTCTTTATGCTAGTATACATGAAATTCACATACAGTATAACTCCTTTCAACATGTACCTTTATATGCCAAAATTTGTTTCAGTCTGTTAATGCCTAATCATGTTTTTTTTTGTAATTAATATATGTTTAAATTATTGGGGAAATTATTATTATTACTATTATTATTATGCTGTCATTCAAAGACAAAGAGTTAATCTCAATTATTGAACTTAATTCTTGTTTGTAGTTCTTATGTTATTTTAAGCATACTGTACATAGAATACCTTAATTGTCATTATGAAGGGAGCATGTCGGGTCAGTGCTGTATCCTCATCCAGGAGCAGTTGGTATAAGACCGACTAATGGCTCCAAGCCAACTATGGGACTGAAATGGCAATCTTAAGATCATGGGCACAAAATTCTAATCTGCAGAGTCAAACACAGAAGCATGCTTCCCTATATATTATTAGCTCCTCCTACCTTTATGTACAGTCATGCATTGCTCAACGACAGGAATACGTTCTCAGTAGGCATGTAACGATAAATTGCGAATCGGTAAAAAATCGATGTAAATGCATGACGATTTAAACAGGCTGACGTGGAAAATAAATCGCTACTTTAGGAGTACTTCACAGTACTTCAGCAGAAAAACTGTCACTGCGTATTCAAGTCGATGTCGTACGTCAGTTTTCGGTTTTGACCGAACGCGACATGGCGAGCGAATTTGAAGTTGAGGACACACTGCTGAGCAGCGCGGTGGCGCAGTGGTTAGCCCTCTGCCTCACAGCAAGAAGGTCCTGGTTTTGGTACTGGGGCTCCAGTTTCCTCCCACGGTCCAAAAGCGTGCAGTATAGGTTGACTGGTGAGTCTAAATTGGCCCTGTAGTTGTGTGAGAGTGTGTGCCCTGTGGTGTGTTGGCGACTACGCCCATTGTTCCCGGGATAGGCTCCCCCCCGCGACCCCAGTTGGGATTAAGCGGTTTCAGAAAATGGATTTTCTGGATGCACCACCCGATCTTAAATTGGCGGTGTGGCAGCATTTTAGCTTTCCTGTAATCACAAACGAAAACGGCGAGAAAAGCACAGACAAGACAAAAACTGCATGCAAACATTGTAAAAGATTGATAACATACATAAATAGCACAACGAGAATGCTTCAGCATGTCCACTGGCACCACAGTGAGCTCAACTCACCAGTGCCAGAGCGAAGATTATTAAAAGGGCAAACCACGCTAAAAAGCTGCACATGCAAGACTTAGTTTATTTATTTGAATTTTTTTTTTTACTTTTTTTGATTTGGGATTTTAAACGGTATTTTATTCAATTTCAGTTGCACTATTAAGAAGAGGACACATTTTGCATAGTTTAAAAAGATAAATAAAGGGATATTTTTGAATAAATTTGTCTGCAGCTTATTCTGTTAAAAAATCGTGAGAAAATCGTATCGTGAGCTCAGAATCATGAATCGTATCGAATCGTGAGTTGAGTGTATCGTTACATCCCTAGTTCTCAGAAATAAATTGTTAGGCAATTTTGTTGTTGTGCCAACATAATGCAGTGTACTTACCCAGACCAAAATGGTATAGCCTACCACACACCTAACATATATGTATAGCCTGAATAATCATAATCATATAAAGTGTACTATAGTAAATAAATAAACCGGTAACATAGTTGTTTATTATCATTATCAAGTAGTATGTATTGTATGCAAATGTTTGTGCTATACTGTACTTTTATATGACTGGCAGCACAGTAGGTTTGTTTAGACCAGCATCACCATCAGTGTTGGGGAAAGTTACTTTTAAATGTAATATATTACAATACTGAGTTACTCCCCCCAAAAAGTAACTAATTGCATTACTTAGTTACTTTTTATGGAAAGTAATGTGTTATATTACTTTTGAGTTACTTTTGCGTTACTTATTTCTTACCTGGCTAAAGCTTTTTGTTGTTCAGGCCTTAGAATTATTATTTCATTTTCTTTTAAAAACACATATATAGAATAATAATATAGAATTATATAATATTCTCAGAACTTTCAGAGCTATGCATGCCATTTAAAAAAAATCCCAACATTAATTATTGAAAGTTGAAAATGTATGTGTTTGTTAAGTTTTTATTTTTGTTTTGGTAGGCTATGGCCTACATAAAGTAAATTCACTGTCCAATGAGATAATAAAGAGTGCAATATAGGCTAGATAATTGCCATTGTGAAATAAGTTATATTAGGGCAAAAGACAGATCTTAAACATTTAAAATGTTTAATAACTTTTTAGAGAACAATGAAATTGTACTACTCAAGTGATCTGAATTCCTTAGTTCAATTTTTATCAGATTATTCAAGTCAGCCTATGTGTTCAAAAACATTATTTCTCTGTTCACGCTCCACTTAATCTGCCAATGAATTCAACGATCTTATCAGATCTCCAGCCGCCATGTTTCAAACGATCTAAACGTAACGCGCTTCCGCCAATCCCCGGCTTGACGCAATGATTGCCGAAGGGTGGGCGTGGTCAGCTCGGAATGCATTTTCAAAGCAGCACTGAGTGCGTGATTCTACGTGACTACGTTCGTTTTAATTAAATATTTTTTTAAGCAAATTAATTAAAATAGAAAAGTAACTCGCGCTACTTTTTTAAAAAAGTAACTCAAATATTGATGTGTAAATTTATAAAGTAATGCGTTATATTACTTGTTACTTAAGAAAAGTAATATTATTACGTAACGCACATTACTTGTAACGCGTTACCCCCAACACTGATCACCATAAACACACGAGAAATGCACTGGGCTACAACATTATGACAGCTATGATGATACTAGGTGACATGAATTTTTCAGTGCCATTACAGTATAATGGGACCACTGTCGTATATGCGGTCTGTTGTCGACCAAAATGTAGTTATGCAGAGCATGACTGTGTAAAGATGGAACGACATGATACTGAAATGTGTAACCGGTAGATGACCTGAAGTAACGACGTGATACTGAAACGTGTAACTGGTGGATGACCTGAAGTAACAGCGTGATACTCAAACGTGTAATAGGTGGATGACCTGAAGTAATGACGTGATACTGAAACGTGTAACAGGTGGATGACCTGAAGTAACAACGTGATACTCAAACATGTAATAGGTGGATGACCTGAAGTAATGACGTGATACTGAAACGTGTAACAGGTGGATGACCTGAAGTAACAACGTGATACTCAAACGTGTAATAGGTGGATGACCTGAAGTAACGACGTGATACTGAAACGGGTAATAGGTGGATGACCTGAAGTAACGACGTGATACTGAAACGTGTAACAGGTGGATGACCTGAAGTAACAACGTGATGCTGAAACGTGTAACAGGTGGATGACCTGAAGTAACAACGTGATGCTGAAACGTGTAACAGGTGGATGACCTGAAGTAACAACGTGATGCTGAAACGTGTAACAGGTGGATGACCTGAAGTAACAACGTGATGCTGAAACGTGTAACAGGTGGATGACCTGAAGTAACGATGTGATACTGAAATATGTAACAGGTAGATGACCTGAAAGCCAAGCTGGCTGCTCAGGAAGTGGAACTGAAGCAGAAGAATGAGGATGCAGACAAGTTGATCCAGGTGGTGGGGGTGGAGACAGAGAAGGTGAGCAAGGAAAAGGCCGTGGCTGATGAGGAGGAAGAGAAAGTAGCAAAGATCGCTGTTGTGGTCCAAGGGAAGCAAAAGGACTGTGAGGAAGATCTGTCCAAAGCGGAACCCGCTCTCATAGCTGCACAGGAGGCCCTTAACACTCTGAACAAGGTGAGGCACCGTGGTCCTGTTACTGCATATTTGTATTCATTTGTGGGCACGTGAAGCAGGTGCTGACTTTGTGCGTCTAGTCTTCCACAAGCTGTGTAGTCACAGTATTTATTTAAAATAGACACTGGGAAAGAATCCAATGGCAGATTCATCTTTTTGGCCCCATGTGACCACACTCTTTCCAAAGCTTATTATAACAGGAAGCAAACATTTCAAAACAGTTTAACAGGACAATGCAACTGCCTGGAAGGCCTTTTGTTTAGTGACATGAGCATGAGGAATTACATATAGCTAAATATTTAAACAGTTATTGTGGTGCAATATATATTCTAGATACTATATATAAGAGTCATTAGTAATATTTCTTTTAGATACATTTTCTTGCAGTTTAGAATGTATAGCGGTTTAATTTTCTGCTATGCAGGAAACTTAAGTATATAAATAGCATATTCTGTGAATTTTGAAACAGCAAATGCCAAATATATATTCTTTTATGTAAAAAATACAATACTGTAATGTACTTTGATATTAGTATTACACCCAATATTATTTGAAAGCAAGACTAAAATGATTTTTAAAATACCCCCCACCATACTTCCTGGAAACTGAAATACTGATAACTTTTGGTTTTATGGTTCTTGAGTCAGAGCAGGCTGACATTACCCAGCTGGCCATGTAAGTTCAAATCATGATTAAAATGTTTTTCCCTCAGTTTTGCATTTTTAAGTCACAAACAGTGAAAATGATCTGCAGTCTTAATGATTCATCCTTAATGACAATCATAACCAATAGACCTCCTGTGATCATTTGGATATATTAAAAGTGTCAAAGGACTCAGATATCTCAGCCACTATTGTATAATTAATCAGCAGCCAATTTGGAGAAAAATGATAGGATTTGAATATATTACAACTCCTGTTGTGAAAATGATAAATAGAATTTGTGTGAGTGTCTTACAAGAGTTGGATTAAGATTAGTTCCTGATGAACTACACAGAGTTTGTAGGGATCAAAATATGAGAGATTTTCAATAGAGGAGTACTATAGCATTCAGTTCTGGAATGACAGTGTCATGCTGCACTTTACAGTATATATCTATCGATCTATCGATTGTTTTCTTCCCTTGCATGTTTCAGCTTCTTGGTATAGTGATCTCTTTGCCTTACAACATTAAATGAGCTACATTTTTGGTGGTCAGTTATCGATATTTTCTTTACAATGGGAAAATATTAACCACTAAAGGTTTTCACTCCATTTGTTTCCCAGTCATTAAGTTTGTTTGATAAAAGCACAAGAACATTTCCCCACAATCACTCTCAGAAGTTCCTCACACTAATGAAACCCCCGGGGGGTTTTACTGCTCTGTATCTCATGGACACATCACGCCTGTCTTTCAAAGACACTCACAGCTGGCATCGTTATTAGTCTTGTTAGAATTTTGTCAATATTCTTCTGGTACTTACACGTGTATTTTACCTGTTATATACTTGTTATTTATTTTTTCTGTGCATGAAATCAGAACAACCTGACAGAGTTAAAGTCCTTTGGCTCCCCCGTGTCTGCTGTCACCAACGTGACTGCTGCTGTCATGGTCTTGATGGCTCCTAGTGGTCGAATCCCTAAAGACAGGAGCTGGAAGGCAGCCAAGGTGATGATGGCTAAGGTTGACAGCTTTCTGGACTCCCTGGTCAACTTCAACAAGGAAAACATCCATGAAAACTGCCTGAAGGCTATCCAGCCCTACCTCCAGGATCCTGAGTTCAACCCGGAACTTGTAGCCTCGAAGTCCTACTCAGCAGCAGGGCTCTGCTCCTGGGTGATCAACATAGTTAAGTTCTACCAGGTGTATTGTGAAGTGGAACCCAAGAGGCAAGCACTGGGCAAAGCCAACGCAGAGCTAGCAGCTGCTCAGGAGAAGCTCACCACCATTAAAGCCAAGATCTCTGTGAGTGATGTGCAAGGCCCTTGTGACTGGCCAAGGGGTGTTTTTCTAAAAAAGATTATTTTAAATGGTGAAACTTGGTTTCTTCTTAGGATATTCCCACCCAGGTGTATAACCCAAGTGTGAATAACAAAAATAGCACAAGATGTGCAGGATGTCATTCTGTGTTAAAATACATAATAATAATAATAATAATCATAATAAAATCTTTCACATTTATAAACCTGACCTGATATCATGGTCATTGCATGGGCCATGGGGATAGCAATGGGAATATCCCAGAATAATCAATCAATCAATCAATTAATAAAATCACGGTCCAGTCACACTTAGTTTAGCCTGCTTTTTCAAACAATTTAAGGATTATAAATACCCTTCCCAATTAATTGTCTCTTTTCTTATTGTAATTGTATGTCCCCAAAAACAAAAAAAAAAACGCTGATAATGATCAACGATTCTAAGTTTAGGGAAGGAGTGGCAGGAAGCATTTCTCTTTTGAAATTTGCCTGTTTGATCGCCGCCATGTAATGAGCATCTTAGCGTGTTTGAAGGTTTTTGCTTCTTTAGCACTTATCTTTTTGAAGAGCTTATTATTCACCTCTGTTTTCTCTTAGCACCTTAATGAAAACTTGGCAAAGTTAACAGCAAAGTTTGAGAAAGCCACTGCAGACAAGCTGAAATGCCAACAGGAGGCCGAGTCCACAGCGCACACCATTTCTCTTGCCAACCGCCTGGTGGGCATCCCTGGCATGAACCGCCGACACTCAGCTAGAAGTTGATAAATGCACCTTAGGACTGAGATTCTTCACCAAAACTACAGTTGACATTTTAAGCAAAACATGCTATAATTATTAGACAGGCACAAAATCAGCATTAGACATATTTATTGTTTGCTTCCATGTTGTATACATCCTGTACCCATATATGTGTACCAGTAATAATTTCATTTTAAGAAAAAAAAGTCCATTAGCTCCTAACATTTAGCTTGTGGATATATTTTAGTACCTGCTATATGACAACAGTGTAACTGCATGCGGATTATTTCTCTCAGGTGGGTGGGCTTGCATCAGAGAATGTCCGCTGGGCCGAGGCCGTAAGTAATTTCAAGCGCCAAGAGAGCACGCTTTGTGGGGACGTGTTGCTGATTACAGCCTTTGTATCCTACCTGGGCTACTTCACTAAGCACTACCGGCTGGAGCTGATGGACAAGACCTGGAGACCTTACCTAAGCCAGCTCAAGGTTAGCTCTGAAATCATCAATTTGAAAGACTCGTTCCAGCTCTATAAACTTGTAATTTCTAAAATCCATTACTTTAGGCTTTAAATTTTAAACCATCCTAGCCCTTACCGAAATTGAATTTGCATGATAAAATGGTAATATCATGCACATTTTGCATAAAAACAGCTTTTTTATGCTTAATACAAATCGCGCTCAATCAACAAGTTTATTTTTTTTCAAGAGGAAAGTAATGGATGATTTCAAGTAAATGGCAAAATGGTACATTGGACGTGCTTTATTAATTCTAAGTCAAATTTTAGAAACTTCATAATCAATTTGCATGCTAAACAGTTTTGTTTATAAAATATTGGTGCATGATGTCCTGGAACATTAAAATATAAAAATATACAGTCTTTTTTATATAAATCTTAGTCCTTACTTTAAAACCTGAGAAGCCACTGAGCAGTGTTTGGAAAAGTCTCCTAAAATATTTACAAATTAATGTATAGTTATGTTTTTCTGAAAATATAAGCAAGAATGATGTGTGTGTGTGTGTATATATATATATATATATATATAAAATAGGATAATAGAATATGTATAATATGGAGCATACATGTAATATGGCTTAGCCGTATCCCTAGGTTTTATTTAATCTGAACACTTTGCCCTGTGCCGGTACTCTCCCTCACTCTTGTCTGCTGACTTTTGAGGTTGTTTGTTTTGGATGGTGTTAGTGTCATATTTTCTGACACCAACCATGAACAAAGGCCTGTCTGTATCTTGAGAGACACTGAAACAACATATTTCTTCATTTCAGAGAGTGTTCATCCATTTTCTAAACACTCCAGTTTTGGTTCAAATGTGCTTGTTCAGGCAGAGAAGTCATCAAACTTCCCTTTCAGACATGTATCTGTGTTCAGAATTTGTCAAACTTGCAGCTGAACCCCAATTGCCAGTGAAGGGAATTTCTTTTATTCTCAGGAATGATTTAGCAGGAGGAAAATGTAAGTCTTTCCCCGAGGTGATTTACGTGCCTGGGTTCAGTGAAAATTATGATGATTGCAAGTGTCCCCTGCTGAATCCAGGCCATGCGCTGTGACGTGAGCTCAAGCTTGTAAAATGGATAATGTAGCAGATCTTTCTCAGTCTTTTATGTGTTGCGATGTCCCATTTTTGAACATTATGCTCTTAGTGATATTTTGTTTTTTAGATGGATGCTACTAGCTTTTGAATGTTGATGTTGTGCTATATTGGAGTATCTCCAACCATTGTAGTTAACTTAGGGTTAGAGCTTTTTTGATAATTGTATGCTCAGGCACCAATGGACACTTACAAATCTAAGCATGAGTGGAGTTCAGTATTGCAGGTTGTTATTCCCAAGCCCAATACATATGAAACCTGTATTAATTGTATGTCATAATTAGAGCTGACAGGATTAGTCAATTAAACTCGATTTCTCTGGAAAATGACAAATGACATAGCGGATGAGGGTCCAAATATAAAGCGAAAGCATCATCCGTGTCGAATCACTTAACATTAAAAGTAAATTAAAATGCAGTCGGATGTCAGTATTGCAAGGCAATCCTTAAATATCACCACAACACGACTGCAACGCAAATGTATCTTAAAAGAAGACATCCAGGTTTAGCCGCCTCATCTGTCATATAATCATATAACGTTAATAATTTTTTTGTGACCGAACTGTGTGTTGTGTGTTTTGCGCTGGACGATTCAGGAAAAGGTTCACATTGCGATATTTACAGTTGAAAATGAGCTATTTAGACAAATGTATCTTATTATCTACTAACAGAATCCGTCAGATAAGTTATTGGTGTTGCCATGATGTGGGCCAACAGGCACAAGCAGTGCTGACAGATCACTTGCTTTTGCTCAATATTGTCTCTATGGAATACAAAATATTTCCATATAGTGGAAGAAAAATATCTTTTTGCGAACAGGTCTTGTTTGCATTTCTCCACCATACAATTGATGAGCGAGTTGAACAGCAAGGACAAGAATGATTATTTTGGTCCCAAAGACCACATGCAGAGCTCATGCAAAATCAGCAGCGATAAACTTTAGACTGATGTTTTAACATATACTAGATCAGGGGTTCCCAAACTTTTCAGCTTACGACCCCAAAAATAACCGTGCCAGTGACTCGTGACCCCCACTATCCTCGGAAGTGGTTAAAATATACAAATGTTGCGTGCAGCGGTGCACATGCGCCAATAGGCCTATCCAAACATGAGCAGGACAACACAAAAGAACACAACGCTCTAACAACCATATAACTTTTTTAAAATTGTTATTTACTCATTCGTTTCATTTCAACAAAAATAATATCCTAAGCATAAAGCGATGAAAATTACCTACACGTTACGTGCACATGTCGGAATGTTTAACATGGTGCTGTAAATTCTGCTGCAACTGACGCTATTGATGTGTCATCAATCTGTCGTAATCACCTCAGGGGTCGCGATCAAACGGAAAGATATTTGAAAGGCTGATGGCTTTTTAATTTGCATGTTTTTTTTAAATGTAACTATTAACTACTAGTTTTTATCTTTTGTTAGTTTTGATTAAAATGTCAATATAAAATGTTAAAATGTTGATAAAATGTTATTTCTAATAGTTTAAAAAAATATATTTGATTTCTTGGAAATCATCTTGCGACCCCCCCTCAATGTCTCACGACCCCCCAGAGGGTCTCGACCCCTACTTTGGGAACCACTGTACTAGATAATGCTGAAAAGGAACCATCATTAAAATTGCAAATCTTGCAAAGTTTCCTATAACTGAGGTAAAGTGTTTTAGCGCAACCTATTGACGGTTTGAACCCACCAGATTATCATGGTCCTTGCAATGTGACATTTGCATGTGCATGAAATGCCATGTCGATAGGGCTGTTGCGATCATGTCACAATGTAATTGTGATTATATGGCACATGCGCAATCATCACCAGGGCTTTAGATGATGGGTGAAAGATTTGTCCGGATGCTGGCTTTTCGGTACTTTATGTACAATTTACTTACGCCCACAATTTGGTGAGCAGTTTAGTAGTGTGCATAAGATATTAATGAGATGCGTATTGTGACGTCCAAAAGTCAGGAGTCTGTATAAATTCTTATGCTATTCTTATTCTTCGAGATAAATCTGCACAAGTGTGCACCCACATTTACATGTAACAGTTTTATTACCTTGTAAATAGTCTGTAGGGTTTGCAAACTACCCCAACGTTTTTGATGTATCTAATGTTAGCTTGGTAATGGAGTAATATAGATTTGCCATAAGATTTCTTGTGTGAGAGTCTGAAACCATGAGTGTCACGCCAGATTCGTGAGAGTTTGGCAACCCTACGCTTTGTGTATTTGCAGTAGGGCTGCCACTAGCGACTATTTTTCTATGGATTAATCTAGCGACTATTTTTCTATGGATTAATCTATCGACTATTTTACCGATTAACCTAAACGATTAATTTTCCTCCATAAAATCAAACAGACCATTTAATTTAAGTTAATCTTTTTGACAACAACAAACTGTGTTATTGTAGGGCTTTGGATAACGGATGGCAGCTTTTCAGCACTATATGGACATTATGTTCGGCCACAGTTCGATAAACAAATTAGTAGTATGTCTAAAATATTAAGATGCGTATTGTGACGCCCGGAAGTTAGTCATTTGTATGAATTCAGCACATCCTCTTGGGGCAGCGTGTGGCTCAGTGGGCTAAGCCTGTGTGCCTGTAATCAGATGGTCACCGGTTCAGCCTCAGCATGTCTGCGGGTCCTTGAGCAAGGCCCTTAACCCCCAGCTCCCTGGGCACTGCTATGGGTGGCTGCCCTTTGTGGACAACTTACTCTACAAAGAGCAAGTTGAGAGAGATGTAAAGACAATTTCCCCACAGGGTTCAATAAAGTATCAATTATTATTATTAAACTCGGTTAGTGGAGCTATTGGCCATGTATTGTTAAATCATGGAGGTGATAAGCGCTGGAGTAGCTGTGATCCTAGATTCAGCAACCACAACATCTTTTAAAAGAGGAGGTATTGCGGATAAACATGGTACAAATACAGTATGTTGGTGGTGTTGCGCTACTTTTTGCTGATTGAAGTCCAACTCATTTTTGTTGTAAACATAAGTTTTCATTTTTATTTCATTTTACTAATTATTTTCTTTTATTTTCAATTTACATTTTCGTTTCAGGTTTAGTTTATGATAATAGTACTCGTCCCAATTCCCAAAAAGCCTAATGTGCATGAACACACTGGCACCGTCAATCCACGTAGAATAAGCCCAGATTTTAGCCTAAACATTTTCTCAAACACTTATTCAATGGAGGTTCTAAGGTAGCAGGCAGACAACTTTATGGCTTTAATAATGAGTGTATTTAGCAGTTACAAATACAAAAGATATTAAAAAGCTCTTAGTAATAAAGGTAATTTAATAAACATGAATAGACAACACTTAGGGTGGTTTTGTTTATTCTGGCAGTACAGAATAATGCCTGTGTGTTTTCTCTTCAGGTGCTCATGCATAGCGCTAGTGCCACTATGTTATGCCACTGAACTTTGCACAGTGTAAAACCACCTTTTTGTTTTGCTACAATTTGAACTACTTGCATAATTACATAGTGATTTAAAGGAAAACATTTGTTTTAATGAACTGAAGCATTTTAGAAATCATAATGGTAATTTCATTATAATAATAAAAAAAACTATTTAAAATATTGACGTCAGCGTCAACCTCATCGACTATGTCGACTAATCGCGGCAGCCATAGTGTGAAGTTTGCAGGTTCATGTGCGAGGCTTTTGGTTGATCCTGCGGTTTCCTTCCACTCTACAAAAACATGCAACTTATGTGAATTGGAGGGCCTAAATGGTCCTTATGTGTGACTGAATGTGCACTTTCAGTGGTTGGTTGGTTCCTGTCTCGTGCCATGTGCACATATTATATTATATTATATTATATTATATTACATTACATTACATTACATTATATTATATTATATTATATTATATACAATTACTCGATTAACTGATGGATGAATCAATATATTACTCGATTATTGATATAAACAATAGTAGCCCTACTCATAATCGTGAACTTTCTTCATGTAAAAGGAAAACACAACCATCCGTTAGAACATTTTTTTTAGGCCGTCCATGAAATCTGATGTGTCCTATTACTGCCATTCATGTCATGCCTGTCAAGTTCCTGTGAAGCCAAATTAAGTTATTCCCCCTGCTCTTCTAAAGCCAATAGTAGTTATGGGTGACCCTTTTGAGAGATTTTTAATTGACTGTGTAGGTCTACTACCTTCATATCTCTTGACTTTGATGTGTGGAGATATATATCCTGGAACTATCCCACTGTGCTCTTACAGAGCTCCTGCTACAGTGAAAGCCATCATAAAGTTCTGTACCACATTCTGTTTAGTAGAATAAATCTAGTCATATCAAAGTTCAAATGTCATGTCCAGAATCAGAGTAAGCAAGCAGTTTGACAGTCACCATGTTTCCAGTGTGTAAGGGAATCCCCCTTTAGGAGTGCGTTGGATTTAGTCCATCTAAGTTGGCATTTGGACATTCAGTCCATGGTTCTTTTAAAAGCACTACAAGAACAGCTTCTGTCCTCAGTTCAGTTGTCTTCCTCTTTGAAAATCGCTCTCAAACCTTCTCTCAGCCCCATATGAATTTCCGATTTTGATAAATCGTGCTCATGGTAACACTTTACTTAAGGCTATGTTTTTAGTAATTTATAAACACATTCATAACATATGAATGCATTCATAAAGTATTATAAATATTGCTTTAAATATGTATCAAAAGCCATAACACATTATAGCCATGTGTATTATGCATTATGAATGCTTTATGAAGCTCTCATCTGAAATGCACTATAGATACCCTTATAATGCATTCTAATGGTTGGTATAAGCATTAAGGATGCTTTGTACTGCATTATAAAGGTATGTTACACTCCAGTCTAGGGTTGGAGCCTAACAGCGTGGAAGGGAAGGAGGGAATGGGAAGGACAAGACAACCAGAGCTAGGAGAAGGGAACACAAAGGGAGTCTTTTTTATGTTTTTTATAGTTTTTCCACAGACACTAGGTGTAACAGACTTGAGTGTGAAAAAGGCCAAAGAAAGAAACAAAATCTAGCGAACACAGTCCCACTCTAAGTTAAGCCTAAGTGAAACCCAACAGGTGTAAACGAAACAACAATGCCTAAGCCTAAACTTCGTAACCAAATAAACAGTAATCCCCACGACACGCAAAAACAAAAAGGCAGCACCATTATACACAACTAGTGAAACGCACAAACACTTACTGTATGGCACATACCCGAAACTTACGGCACGTAACAGGTGTCTATAGTGCATTATAGATGAGAGCTTCATAAGGTAGTCATAATGTATAATAAGCATGGCTATAATGTGTTATGCCTTGTTTATAATGCTTTATGAATGCATTACAATGCAATATTAATGTGTTTAAAAATGACTAAAAACATGGCCTGAAGTAAAGTGTTGCCATGCTCATGAGCATGGGAGATGAGATTCTTGTTTTACATCTGTTTCCAAGTACAGCTCTACAGGCTAAGATTTAAGATGTATTTCAGGTTTCTGTTTGATTGAGGTTCAGTTAGAGTGTTGAAGACTCCTGATAGGAAATATATTTGTAATATAAATATGCTTAAAGTGCACGTACCCCAATCCAGATGTGAAGTCTGCCTCACCTGCCTCTCCCGTAGCTACTGCCTCTGTGATTCTGTCCTCATCGGAGTACTCTCCTGAGGTGGAAGGACAGGCCAGCTCTGAAAACCCTCTGAGCTCTCCCAACAAAACCCACTCCTTTGTCTTATGCTGAACAAGATTATCTTGTTCGTCTTATAGAGAAGCATCTATTATTTTCCCTGACACTCCCTCCTGGACTTCAATCCTAAAACATAATATATATGTTGGTGATAATACTCCTGTGCAGCAAAATGCATATTTTGTTAATCCATCCAAACATGCCATTATGAAACTAGATACTGAATACCTTATTGAACATGATCTTGCTTTTCCTAGTTGTATTCCTTTGTGTTCCTCGTGTTTACTGGTTCCCAAGCACATTGCCCTTTCTGTGCAGACTACAAAAGAGTCAATGCTGAAAAAAGTGTGACTCCTTTCCCCTACCCAGGATGAAGGATTGTGCAGATCGGATAGGTAATGCAAAATTCATTACAAAGTTAGATTTGTTGAAAGACTACTGGCAAGTCCCACTCACTTGAAGGTTTGTCTAAAATTCCAGCTCCACCCGAGATTCTTTCCTACAGTATCCCGTTATACACACCAGCCACATTCCAGCACTTAATGAATCTGGTTCTAGCCAGTGGTGATAATTGTGAAGCTTACCTGGATGATTGTGTTCTTTATTTTGGTACTTAAGAGGGTCACTTCCATATCTTACCATACCAAACTATGGTTTATGTTACCCGGAAACTTCTCTTACGCTGAACTTTGCTAAATGTGAATTTGGTCATGCAAACTGTTTGCCCCTTTGGAAACCAAAATTAAGGCTTTTAGTGCTCCTCAAGTACCCTAAACAAAAAGAGAGCTTGGTATGTCATGCAAAGTTCCAGTTCTGTCTGCACCTGAATTCACAGAATTTGTGAGGTGCATGGCAAATGCGCTGGTGCTGTGTTAAGTTGAGAAGTTGACCTTAGTGTATACTGTTGTATTACTTTTCCAAGAAATTCAACTGCCATCAGATCAACTATAGTACAAAAGAAAAACTGGCTCTTGCCTTTTATGCTTTGAAGTCTACACTGGATCCTGTTCATAACCCACTAGTCTTTCTGCAGCGTGTGTGCAATACTAATTACAAGGTCATGTGCTGGTCTTTGATCTGTCAAAGTTTAAATTTAAATATCATGCATAAAAAGGCAGATCCACTGTCTCATTGTTAGAAATTGGTTATGCAAAGCTTTCCTCTTGATGGTAGAGGTGTTGTGATCCCAGTCATGATTGTTAACAGACCTTGCTGGGTAGGTGTGTCTGTGGGTGTGACTTTGTGTTCCCAATCCCACCCATCCTTATGTCAGCACAGCTGTCTTTTCTGATTGGCTGATTCCCAGTTTACTGTTTCCTAAAAAATGTATGTCAAACAGTGAAGTGAGGGACATCGAATTTCTGCAAATTCTTTGTGATTGTCGCTCTTAATGGCCTTGGTCTATATGTATAATTCATTAGTTTATTGATAGTGAACTACTTTGACATCCTCTTTGACATCCTCGTTAGAAACCGTTGGTCTATTAAAAGTATCTAGGAAAATAAAAAGGTATTGTTTTACAACTGTAAATGCAAACCAGACACTTTAACAAGATAAAACAAATATTTAATATTATAATATGTTAACCTGTGAGCCGTTTGGCAATGTTTTAAAATGAAATGAAACAAGTACCAATTATTTGCCTCAATCAGCTACCTCATGAGACTCTTACTGAATGGTTTGATTTTAGGTGTGAATTCTGGGAGTCTCTGCAACATCACGGTACTACTGGTTTTAACACACAATAAAAGGTATATTGATGTAAGCGGTATTGTGTCATCCCTTATCTTGTTTTGAAAATATATCAATATACCATGAAAATTCAATATACTGCCCTGGGCAGCTATACAAGATGTTAATGGGTGGGTGGTGAAGCCATGGGTAAGCTGACAATCCTGATGCCCCTAGCAGAGAGCCACACCCCTAGCAGAGAGCCACGCCCCTAGGAAAGTGCCACGCCCCTAGCAGAGAGCCACACCCCTAGCAGAGAGCCACGCCCCTAGCAGAGAGCCACACCCCTAGCAGAGAGCCACACCCCTAGCAGAGAGCCACACCCCTTGGAGAGTACTATGCACTTAGCAGAGATCAGCTTATTTGTTTTTGGATGAATAGCTTTATTAAAAAATAAAATTGGCCTCTACCAGGTATAATAAGAGTGTTAAATAGTAGTATCTAGTTACAGTTACACATCACATAAAATTATGTATGTACATACGCTGTTTGTATGAGTGTGTGTTTGACACTGATATGGAAATGAAACATAAAAAAATGATGGCTTAATGTAGGATCAAGATATTGAATTTACACTGGTAAATACACACACACACACATATATATATATTTATATATACAGTATATTTGTTTATTTTTAAGCTTGGGGGCATTTTTGGCCCTCCACCACGATTTTTAGGGGCATTCTGAGGTTTCTTGGGCCATTTTTGCCTTTTACCCCCATTAATTTCTGGCCTGTATTTCTCAATATTTTATACATTGTGAGCAGTTAGGAAGTAAAGAGTGTGACACCATTTGTTTTGAGTTCTTTTCTTTCTGAATAGATAGGGATTTGGGGAAAGTTTGCGTATTTTTAAATCAGTTTTCATTTGATTACGTTAAGAAGCTAATCTCTCTAGTTAGTGGAGTTTCTGCATGTTATTTTAGCCTTGTCGGCTCCTGAAGGTTCTCCATTTATAAATTAAAGAGACAAATGAAGTTGTTGTCTTGGTCGACTTTTTTGTTATGCCTGATGCTAGACAGGGATATAACAATATTATTTGTTATTGTAATGTAATATATATAATGTATGAAACTGACATACATGCAAACTTACATGACCACACTTCTCGATATCTCTGTCAAGGTGCCAGTTCCCGTGACTCCAGACTTGGATGCATTAACAATGCTGACAGATGATGCAGACATTGCCGCTTGGCAGAATGAAGGTCTCCCTGCTGACAGGATGTCAACTGAAAATGCCACAATCCTCACTAATTGTGAGCGCTGGCCTCTAATGGTGGACCCCCAGTTGCAGGGAATTAAATGGATCAAAAATAAATATGGTGAAAACCTCAGGGTAATTCGTATTGGCCAGAGAGGGTAAATAACTCTAAAGGCATTTTTTTTCAATGTGATAACTGTAAATGTGAATACTTATTTGTTGTAATCATTGTTTTTATTTCAAACTTCTTAGTTACCTAGATTCTGTAGAGAGAGCATTGTCTGCTGGTGAAGTGGTTCTGATTGAAAATTTGGAAGAGACTGTGGACCCTGTCTTGGGGCCTTTGCTTGGTCGGGAGACAATAAAGAAGGGCAGGTCAGCACTCATTCTTTTTATTGTATGTTTCATTTCAGAATTAATTCTTTATATCTGAAAGCTAATATCTGAACCTAAGCAGAAAAGAATGGAATTGTAATTCATGCGTTTTTCCTTAATTAGGTCTATAAAGATTGGAGATAAAGAATGTGAGTACAGTCCCAATTTCCGTCTTATCCTTCACACCAAGCTGGCAAACCCACATTACCAGCCGGAAATGCAAGCTCAGTGCACTCTAATCAACTTCACTGTGACCCGCGATGGCCTGGAAGACCAATTGCTGGCTTCTGTGGTCAGTATGGAACGACCAGACCTAGAGGAGCTTAAGGCAAGTCCAGCTGGTTAATTTTCTGTTTGGAATATAAAATGGCCTAAATTCTCCATCTTACAGAGGATTGTTAGTAGACTTGAGGTTGATTCATTCATGGTGTCCGCGGGGTATTAAAAAGTCTTATAATATATTGAATTTAGGTCTTAATTTTTTTTAAGTCATAAACATGTTTTAGTCTGATGTTTCATATTTCATTTAGGTTTAAATGTGACTGACTCTTAGGGGGGTATACTATGAAGCCGGTTTTGCCAGATTACTTAAGTTAGCACCAAATTTTCAGTACATTAAGTCTGGGTCATGAATGGCCAGCTTACAGACAACTTGTACTTACTGATGAACTGCCATAAAGCCTACTATATTAAAATTTTGAGTTAAATATGATGGGTTGTAATGACAAACGCACGCACTATTTAATCATGATCTTTTTTCTATCTAAACTGGTTTAAGAACTTTCTATTTAAGTTTTTTTTTCAGTACTGTTTACTCTCACACATACACCAATTAGCTTTTTCTCTTCAGTACAGTCCTGTGTGTAGTGCTTTTATAATTAAAAGATGTTTTAGTGTATTTGCTTCATAGTATTCTCTTAGTTTTGATAAGAATTATTATTATTATTATTATTATTATTATTATTATTATGTGATTACTCTAAGGTGCTTTGGATAGAAGTGTCTGCTAACCAAACATAAATTTATACATAAGCTTATCTACTGGCAT
This sequence comes from Paramormyrops kingsleyae, assembly GCF_048594095.1. Taxonomy (NCBI): domain Eukaryota; kingdom Metazoa; phylum Chordata; class Actinopteri; order Osteoglossiformes; family Mormyridae; genus Paramormyrops; species Paramormyrops kingsleyae. Next base: position 17,634,939 of record NC_132801.1, on the reverse strand, counting down.
ATTAAAGGTGAATTTGGAACTAATTCTCTTGAACTGGAACAGCAATATAGCGGAAGGAAGCTTCTTAAAGAGAAAAAGCATTAAAAGATAACTACCAAACCAAAAACAAACTGACTTTGCAAACAAAGGTGGAAGCGACCAGCACTGCGTTGGCGTGAAGTGGGCATTGAAGGTATAACATCACTGCCTGAACAGCCCACAGTAACTGCCCACTTGGTTGAAGCTTGGTTATTCAAGCTCAGAGCTGCTGTAACTGAATTGCTGGTACCAGACTTTGATTTGGGAACCAAAAATTGTTGTGTATGACTAATTTAAGTGAATTATGCACGTAATCTATCTACTGTAACCAGGTAACTTTATACTGAGCGCTGACAGGGTTGCCAACTCTCATCTGGCATGACTATCACGCTGTCAGGTTCTCAGGCAAGAAGTCTTCTATGACAAACCTAAAATTAGCTACATCAAGAGCTTTGGGGTAGTTTGCAAGCTATTATTTATTATTATTGTTATTTATTTAGGTAATATAACTGTTACATACATGTAAATGTGTGTGCATGTTCGTTAAGTCACAGGATAAGGCTGCTCTCGAATTCAAAATCTCACTCCAGCCACTTGACCGAAGTACAACCCTGCGCTGATATCCATGTTAGCAAACTGTCAAATGTTAAATACTGTAGTGCGCCCATATGTTCCAAGACCTACCGCAGAAATCCGAAACCGTCGATGGTAGCGAACACTATCAATGATTGTTTTTCATGTACTTATCTATGATCATTTTTAATTTAAATATTACACTGAGATGGCCGTTACCAAATCAGTAGATTTGGAGGTTCCACTGTACTGTTCTAGTGAGCTTCCTAGCTAACACTAATGTTAGCTAGCCAGCTAACTATCTAGTTAGCTAAACCACTACTAGAAATAGCCTTAATCAACACAACGTTACACCAAGTCATAGCAACATAAGATATGTTCTAACAAGAAGGAGCTTTAATAAGTATAAGGTAACATTCCTCCTCCACTTTCACATGCGACTACAAATGCTCCGCATAGGAATGAAATAACCGTTATTGGCAGATTCAGATGGCGAGGGCTAAAGTTAACATTCAGAAGTCTTGGTCCCACCTCCTCTAATTGCTTGGACCCACCTCTTCTACCTCTACAATCTGATTGGTTATGTCTCTGAAGCATTTTTTTTTTGTTCTGCTCTCAGAAGATTTTTGTGTAAGTAATACTCCCACAAGCCTTTATATGCTTATAATGTTGGAGAATGGGATGTTGAATGTCTTATTCTAAGTCTGTTATTCCTCTGTTTTGATTGAAGTTTCTTGGTAGGAGAATTTCTCATAGAGTCACCCATATGTTGATTGTCACTTTCTACAGTTTGATTTATTATTCACACATCAATTGTTGGACCTTTTTTAATACAAACCTGAATGAAAAGTGGGTACTGTACATTGTAAATGTATGGGTATTGATTCTGGTAAAGCATATTTCTTCTTTCTGTTTGGTCTTAAATTTGGCTTGATGTGGTATTGAAGAGGACATAAAAAAATCTTAAATTTCACATCATGATTTTTGCAGGCACCCTGTTCATTCTTTGCTCACCATTGTCTGATTTTTTTTTTCCAAATTTGTTTCAAATTCGAAAACAACCAAAACTGTGTGTTATTAAATTTACTTATATGACTTTTGTTTTGCGATGATTAACATGTATTGTTCTCCATATAGAGAAATGTGACCTTATTCACAAGATGCATTATTCTGGGGCTGGGGTGTCTGAATCGTTTCTGTTTCCCACACACAGCTTTTGAGAATATTTTTTAGCATTCCTGACACTTTTTTCATGATGTGTTCTGTATATAACTGTGTGTCTGGCTTCAAGTATAGACTCCCTGGGGAGGGGTGGACAGGAAGATATTGGTACTTTGTCTGGATAGGTCAGGAAGAGAAGATAGTTCTTGCCCTTTGTCTACTGTTAAGTGTCAGGTTTTTAAGCTGGTTCTGTTTGAGTACTATGTCTGAAGGGTCAAAAGGCAGTGTGTCAAGGTGAAGAGGATGTCAGTGCCCTGGTATTTACATCCGAATTGTTTTCTCCAATATGCATTTTTTTTTTCTGGAAGTGTTAAGCTTGCCATATGTTAGTTTGAGCACAAGTAGGTTTGTATGAAGGAACAGGCTGGAGGATAGTGTAACCAACGCCCGAGAATTCAAGCTTATGGAAAGTTCACACAATAACTAAAATGAAATGATGGTGTTTATAGATATTTCCCTTTTATCAGTGAAATCAAACTTGTATTAGAATGCCAGATTAAGTATGCTAGTAGTAATTAGTAATGATCAGATTTTATATAATGGTCTAAGAATAATAATATGGAACAGACAGTAATTCAGCTATCAATAGAAATACATGTAAACAATCATAAAAAAGTGACTTGTGCTGGTACGAAAGTAGAAGTATTTACTACTCAAATAAAAAAGATATTCATTCTGGGTTTGCTGGACATAAAAACTGTATGTAAAACATGTTTCCCTCAACCAATTTTCACCACCTTTTTTATAACCAAAGCATAACGTATAGGCCCCTCAGTTGAATTTGCATTTTAATTACTGCCATGCAAAGAATTTATGGGTTCCATATCCGATCTGTGCATTGGCTTTCTCCGATACAAAATGCCTGGACGTTGTTCAGTATGAAAATCCTGAGGTTGCTGAAGAGAAGATGAGCCTTTAAAAAGTAAATTCCTTTAAAACATGGTTGATTGGCCTTTTTGCCTCATGCACAATGTAATAATGGGGTGCAATATGTTCTATTTTGGCATTTACACTGAAATAACCCATAACTCTGGGATTTGTGAGTCTGTATAGTGGTATCCAATTGAGCCATACCTTGGATAAGGTCACAGTGTCTGACAATGGATATTACGTTCCAGGTCTGTCAGACCCTGCACAAGCACATTGCTACAGAGAGGACTGGCATTTTCTAACAACAAGACATGATTAATCGCATGGCTGCACTGTCACAATACAGAAGAACATATTTCAATATAAAGCATGGGAACAATAACATTCTTAGTGATTTGTTAATCCGCTTCTAAATAAATACAGCTGGGAAAGCTAAGTAGGATATACTGTAGTGCAGAGAGTCTAAGAAAATATATGTTCGATGTAGTTTTTTGGAAATTGGGTTACTGAAGAACAAGACTGAAACACTTCTTTATTTATTTAAAGCATTGGACACATTGGGCAATTTCATTGGCATCTTTCTCTTGTGTGACTGCTTAATACCAATTCAGTTAATGAGCACTGTGGATCGTGATGGGTATTCTAAAAGATATGTCATACTGTACATGTGACATGAATGCAATTAAGAAATGGAACCTGCTTTTTAGGCAAATCTTAGCCAAACAGAACACTTTCAGTGCTTGTAACATTTAATATTTTGTGTAACTTGGATGAAATTGATGTTTTTATTCAAAACAACTTTTACCCATTTTACACATCTCTTTCTGATGGATACATCTGTATATTTTCTATATATTATACAAATATAAACAGGTACCAAACTGGAGGGACTAAAGTAAGCTCCTGTTGGAGTTTGAATTGTTTTACTGAACTGTTGAAAATTGTCCATTTTATTTATTTAGCTTCTGATTGCATCCAAAGTAACACACATTTGGAGAAAACAGGGTCTGCCAGTCACTGGAACAATTAGGGGTTAGGGACCTTGCTCCAGTGCAGGCCTGTATGATGCGTGATGTTAATACTGACATTGCATGTTATGCAATTGTCACATTGCAAAGACTGCCTTAGTCAGCTGGGTTGAGAGCATTAATAAGTTATGCTAAAACATTTTTACTCTGCCATGGGAACCAAGCTCAGCAAGCTTTGCAATTTTAATGATCGTTCCTTCTACATGCACTCTCCCAGCCAATCATAATAATTTCCGTCCTTGCTGTTACGTTTCTGAGAAATTTACTAAAAATAAGTGAGGAGGAGAAAAGCGAACAAGAAAGACATTAATCTTCTATGGTATGGAAATATTTTCTGTTCCATAGAAACGGCATTAAGTGAAAGCAAATGTTTTGTCAGAACTGCTTTGTGTTGGCACAACTTGTGGCAACATTGCCAACTTATTCGACAGATAATTTGGTAAATAATAGGTTCTGTTTGGCTATAGTTTATTTTGGGTAGAATTTCAAATGCAACAATTTCAACATTTTTTTTGTTTGTTTTATAACATATTGCAATATTTATTACAAAAATTTCTAAGATCGCAATGTGATTATTTTTTTTTCCCCAAAAGTTTGTAGCCCTACTCCAAGGCCCAATAGTGAAGCTAGGGTGCTAACCATGTGGTTTGACCTGGCAACCTTCCAATCCCCACCATAGTGTCCTAACCTGCTAGTCCGTTTGTATGTGCTTTCGGCAAGTAGCCAAACAGCATGGTTTTGGAATTGCAGGAGGGAGACTCCACATGCAGAGCCAGGCGAGAGTTTTGAGACTATACTGCTAACAACTATGTCACCCCCCAAGTCATATTCAGCTTGGTTATATTTATATGATCTAATGACTTAGCTTCTTCCTGGGACCAGTCGTTGTAGCGATATTGAATTGTTTCATTCCAATTAGCCTTGATGGGTGTAAGGAAAGTAATGGCGACTTTGGTTTTGGTTAATCAGTGAGAATATTCCACTTCCAAAACGAACTGTCTGGGCAGTAATGTTTAATAATCATTTGCCTGCAATGATGGACATATATTATCTCATTTAAAACCCAATTAGGATTTGTGCTGACTGGTTAATTGTTTGTTTTCTGGGCTGGGTAATTAGATGCACAGTATGCCAGCAGAGACCTAATCGTTAATAACTGACTCATTAAAATTACGGATTTTGATGAAGTTTGCCTCTCCGCCTCTGCTTCGAGACAGCATACAAGGTCAAGGTCTTGCTAGCTCAGTGGGAACATCAATTCCCCTACATCTGTTTGCTTGGTTATTCATTTTCTTGATTTCTCAGTGCTGCAAAAAAGCTTGTCCGATGCCTTGGAAAAAAAAAAACCGGTTTACTTTTCTTAAATTACTACAGAAATTCAGCGTAAAGCTTGTGTCACATTCATTTGCCTTTATTTTGCATTATGATTAATTTTATTCAAAAGTTTTGAAGTGATATTGCAAATAGTATG